>NC_060013.1:7500-1262500 GCF_912999745.1 Papilio machaon | reverse complement strand
ATTTTAATCGAAAGGAAGTTTTTGCAGATGGGTCCCATTTTTTTTTGTTTTTAATAACTAGAAGACTAGTAGATTTTTAATATACAGTCAAAACCGTTTATGACGACATCGTTTAGAACGACATACCGGTTAAATTGACCAAAATCAAAGGTCCTGGCTGAATGTTATATACATATCTTTCCTATTAATACCTGTCACCGGTTGTTACAACTATCGGTTTTTACGACTCAATATGAGTAGTCCCTTCGATGTCGTTATAACAGATTTTGACTGTAGCTTCAAAATTTGTTGCAAAAATTAGGGACATTTTTTCTTTCAGCGCTTACGTAGGCTAAACTATAGGACCTACATAAAAATGATGTATGGAAGAATTGTAGCCCTTTAAATGTGCTAAATAAAAGTCCGCGATAGCATATATCTATCTTTTATAGTTTTCTCACAATAACCATTTTTTTCTTTTTAATAGAAGAAAGGTCAATCGCATCGTCTAATGTTTAACAATCAACAAAATTCGACGCCCATGGATATCAACACATATTGTATATTAGATTTATAGGATAGGAAAAGAATCTTACAAAACGATGGATACATCCAATGCTTGCTATCCTACTCAGTCTCCAAGTGTGGGAAGGAGAGAGCAGACCTGTAAGGAGAGGATTAATAAAGGATATGGAAATAGTAGAACCCGGATAAGTAAGTCTAAGGTACCACGATATTTCATTGGTTAGGACCGGACAATACCGCTCGCTTATAGAGGTTTCTTTAATTGTTGCGTAGTTAGTAGCTTTAATGAAATTTTAAACATTTTTATAGACTTGGTTCGCCATCTTGAAAATCTCTACAACTTTTATCACAACGATCGTGACAAAAAAATTAGTGAACGATTGGCTTTGACAATGACAGAATTGTTGACGACGCGTGTATATGTACGAAGCTTTATGCTATTGTATTGCTAAGTCGCTTAGCGACTAAAATCGCCGTGTTGCTAAGATTTACGTTGTTGTGTACGAAGTGCCTTACAGATATGTTTTAAACGATTTTACTGTAGGTTACTTTTACAAATCATTTATCTTGGGTATTGAAAACTTTATTATCTTTTAATTCAAACCTCTATATATTGTATTTATCAGTTAAAATGATAAGGTGATATGATTTATTTGAGTAACATAGTTGGAATGTATATATTTGATATTGTAACTATCCTTTTTTTAATCTTATTAATAATTTCTCTTCCTACTTCAATTCTCAATCCATAAATATACATTTTATCTATTTAAAAAAATAAAGATCAATACGTGAACACCTATCCAATTTTGGAACTTAGAAAATTTTTCTAATATTTTCATTACACGAACTCTCTATTAAAGTTTGAACCTTCCCCCCAAATTTCATTACGCGAACTTACGTTATACGTTACGTTATACATTTATAATTTTTTCCATTAAATAAATTTCTAAATCTTTAATAATATATCATATTAATATATTATAAAACACTACCAAATCCACTGAAAATTAAACATTTAAATAAGTACTTTTATTATTAACTAGCTTTTACCCGCGACTCCGTCCGCGCGGAATAAAAAAATAGAAAACGGGGTAAAAATTATCCTATGTCCGTCTCCTAGTTCTAAGCTACATCCCCATAAATTTTCAGCTAAATCAGTTCGACCTATCTTGAGTTATAAATAGTGTAACTAACACCACTTTCTTTTAT
The DNA here is from genome assembly GCF_912999745.1 of Papilio machaon. NCBI lineage: Eukaryota > Metazoa > Arthropoda > Insecta > Lepidoptera > Papilionidae > Papilio > Papilio machaon. Next base: position 1,260,784 of record NC_060013.1, on the reverse strand, counting down.
ATACATAGATTAATTAATAATGTTAGTTACAATAACTAACTGTATATCTGTGCAAATATTTCGCATAGTACAAAACATTATCCGGCCAGGTGAGTGGCGCTGCTATCGCGTTTAATTCTCTCAGAAAATACGTAAAACCTACATGGGCACAGAAAATACAATAAAAGAAAAAACATAACATGGTACAGTTCAGTACGAAAAGGATATTGTGACACTTTTGACGTTGACAGGGAGGCGCTAGTGTGCTGTCATCATTTAGTTTTAATTCCCCAGCCACTGCTTGGAAATTGAATTAGTTTAATTCCGACGTCTGGGCCTGATGCGTTTTTTATCCTATACTAGCTTTTACCCGCGACTCCGTCCGCTCGGAATAAAAAAAACGCACACAAGATAAAAAAGTTCCTATGTCCGTCTCCTAGTTCTAAGCTACCTCCCCATCAATATTCAGCTAAATCAGTTCGACCTATCTTGAGTTATAGTGTAACTAAACCGCTGTATAAAACATATTGTCAACCCAGTCATTATCTTAAACAAAACAGAGATAACAATATCTTTTAAACGTGTATTTTGGTTTCAGAAGCCCACAATTAATGTCCTTGCTTCATTTTAATTAAATAAAAAACATTACAGTTAAACCTGGATAAGCAAGTAAAATATGGTGGTCTATTATATTCTCTCTTCTCCTGGTTCGACTGCATACAACAGTCTTATAGATACAGTCAAAACCGTTTATAGCGACATCGTTTAGAACAACATACCGGTTAAATTGACCAAAATCAAAGGTCCTGGCTGAATGTTATATACATATCTTTCCTATTAATACCTGTCACCGGCTGTTACAACTATCGGTTTTTACGACTCAATATGAGTAGTCCCTTCGATGACGTTATAACAGATTTTGACTGTACTTTCTAATTTAAAATTTCTTAAATGAAAATTTAACACAAACCATATTCAATATAACTAGTAGAATAAAGATGTGTCACATGAAACATGTCTATCAGTTCTTTATAATTTTGTATTTACAATAAGTACCTTATAAAAAGAATAACTTTATCTTTGTCCAGTCGAACCTGCCCTGTTTATCTATGTATCAAATTATTGCTACCACATAGTATTATATTGCCGCAGATCCAGAGGCAGATCCAAAACTAGATGGAAAGATGTAGTGCTAAAAGACATGAGCCAAGTCCCAGATGTTGAGGACAGGGCGAGGTGAAGGAAATTGGGAAAGCCGACCCCACCACCATGTGGGATACGAGCTAGGCAGAGAGAGATAGTAACTAAATAAACACTCACCTAACACCATCACTGGACGAATCCACAATTTGCCTTTAATCAGTATTCAGGTCTGTTTGTAGCCAGTACTATAGATATGAGACTGTCACCGTCTTTCCATACTTTATTATCCTGAAACAAACATTATTTATGGTGAGTATTCATAGCCTGGATGTCAAAATATTGTAATACATTGACATGTTAAATGTCAATTGGTTGTGTTTGTGGCAGTTTATTTGAATACAGACTATGATTTTGAATATTTCGTCATCTCATCAGCTCACTATTCATCCCCACTGATGGAATCGGAACCTACCCTAATTTACGGGTGACTAGGCCATAGTTAACCAAGCTAATCCAGTGCGGGTTGACTTCACACATATCTATGTTCGCAGTTACATTGTTTCCTTCATGGTAAGAATGTCGGATAAATGTACATATGTAAATACAAAATAGAATAACACATTAGTGCATGACAGGATTGGAATCCAGGACTTGCAGATTCAAGGTCAATTGTATAACGCCTGAGTCATTGACGCTATGTGAATATTGAATATTTATCAATAATAACTTGTTTATTACACTTCTTAAAAAAGAATACAATTTGATAAGATAAATAAAAAAATCCATTGAAATTTAGTTATCTGTACATACAGCTCAATTTATCATAATACCAGCTTTTACCCGCGACTCCGACCGCGCGGAATAAAAAAAATGCCCACAAGATAAAAAAAGTTCCTATGTCCGTCTCCTAGTTGTAAGCTACCTCCCCATCAATTTTCAGCTAAATCAGTTCTACTGATCTTGAGTTATAAATAGTGTAACTAACACGACTTTCTTTTATATAGATTGTTGAAAATTCTATCCTAAAGCCATCAAATCATACTAATATTACAAAAGCTTATATGGATAGATGTTTGTTTGAAGGTATCTCCGGAACAGCTCAATGGATCTAGATAAAATTAAGCATAAATGTAGAACATAGTCTGGAAGAATACATATGCTACTTATTACATATTTTTTTTATTCCGCGCGGAAAGATTCTCGTGCGACAGCTACTATTAGCATAAATGTACAATACAATACAATTCCTGCTCTTATTACATCACCTCTCAACATAATGTAATTTTATTTTTAAAAATAAACTAATTTAAATATCTATAACAGCCAGATTTCTTTTGTTAGTACACCAAAAATAGAAACTCTTTTAAAATGGAAATTATCATATCAAGATATTTTTACCAGAGTTAAAATTAACATTTCAATAAGAAATTATAGAAGGAAGCTAAGTATGACTACTTCCAGATCTCACAAACAGCTAACTATTAAGATCCTCTTCTAAGGATGGGGTAAATTTTTTTTTAAATATAAGGTGGCAAACGAGCAAACGGCCGCCTGGATTCGCCACAACAACGAGGCGACCGTTGCCCATAGACATCCGCAAATGCAGATGCGTTGCCTACCTTTAATCAACGGAAAAGGGGACAAACAAAAAGAGGATATTTCTCCTTCCTATGCATCCCCTCTTCCGCCAAATCCACTTCCCCTTCCCATCCTTAGTTAGTTCCCATCCTTTCCTAATAAGAAAAGGGTGGGAAAGGAAAGAGGACTAAAATTAGGCCTCCGGTACCACACTCATCAGATGAAATGCAGAATTGCTTCCACTTCACGCCTGTCTTCTGTGTGGTCGTGGTATTTCACCGGTCGACCCGAGCAATTCATGAACCCAACAAATATTGTTATTGCGGGATCTATCACTGGTCAAATTAAAATTTTAGCAAAGGTATGTTTTTCTATCACAGCCATAGACACAATGGGATGATGTAATAATTATGTGCGATAGTTTCTTCCATTTGAGACACATCATAGAGTTCTGTCATCAGATGAGATGACACACTTTCAAGGTAGCACCCACATCAATTCAATATCATTAAATTATATAGGAACAGCTTAAACACTCACATACATATATCCGGTGTCGGCACCAACTAGTTTCGAGCCCACTCTGAATCCGTCGTGAGCGACGAGCCGCGTCCGCGAAATAATACCAGTCCCACTCACCCTGATGAAGGGCCCCCAATGGGCTCGAAACTAGTCGGTGCCTACAACGGATATATGTACGTGTTTTAGCCATTCCTATATAAGTTAATCATTTCAATGGCTGGCAATCCATAACCATGCAATATTTGCAATAATTTTTCACTCCAGTATTTCCAAGCTGCTACAACTTAGGATTCTTCAAAAAACAAGTGTATCACCTTCTCAAAGGCCAGTAACATATCTGTAGTTACTCTGATACTTTGGTTGTGTATGACCATTGAGATCAGCTTGGTTTAAGTCTTCTCGGGATGCGGTATTGGATTGTTCGAGTGGGAAATTTATACAGAAATGCTGTGAAATGTCAGTGAAACCCGTATTCCAACTGTTAGAAAACTCTAAAATCAGTCATATTCCCAGGACATAGAACTACAGTTGAATGTGGATAAGCAAGAAACCTTTATAAGCAAGAGTTATTGTCCGGTCATGACAAACAAACTCTATAAGCGCGAAATATCGAAGTCCTTTAGACTGTACAATAGGTTATGTGTGGTATACGATATATCTACAATCTATGTGATAAAAGCAATGTTAACTTACAGATAGCAATACCGTTTATATTAAGATATACTTTTTAATGTTTAATTTCTCGTAATATGAACTAATACTAACCTACATAGATTTCGTGCTTACCCATCTAGATTGTAAACGTAACGCGAAGACCATTAAATCTATGTGTTTATGTTGCAAGTCGTCAAGTTATCAAGATTATAATGATTAGACGTAAACAAGCCTTGAGTACAATGATACCGTAATGCAAATACGCACACACGTCTTTTCTTAATTGCTTGTAAAAAGTGGGACAAAACCGTACCTACAACCTAGATAGAACGACAAAAACACTTCTTAAAATACGATAAATAGTAAGAAGAACTTACCAATAATAATCTTTTTTTTCTAATTCTAAAACACTAAAATGATCAATTTCAATTAATAAATATAAATAGATGAAAATGTACGATATTTTGTGGTGTGACACCGGGCATCTCACATTTGTGTAAAAATTGCACAGATTATGTATTGAAGTTCAACTTGAAAATAAATGTCAAGTTGGAAGCGTTCGGAATCATAAAGAGTTCTGAGTTCACGGATGAAATTGTCCCTCATTGTGTGATTGTTATTTAATCGCGTTTGATTCACATTTGTTAAATTCACAAGATCTCTCGGACAAATTATAACTATTTCATTAGTAAAATCTTTTTTTCAGTTTTATTTTCGTTGACACATACTTCGTAAAAATAGTCTGTGATCAAATCACGTTTATTTGTTTATTCTGTAATTTTATAATTCCAAAACGTCAAAATCTATTCGAGACATCGAGTATTGTGTGTACTTTTTATTTAGTTTTCTTTTAATTTTAAATGAGAAACCAGTAATCGGGCGTTGAATAAAAGAATTGATTAAATACTAAAAGACCCATAATGGGTTTACCGAACACGCAAATACCGAGCGACAAGCTTCCGGAATGCTGGTCAGACGATGTTCGTATGAACGCATTATTTGCGCCGTTCAGGATCAAAACTGCTAACCCAGAATCTTGGGACATGAAGATGAAGTTCTGGTCCGAGATGGTACGGCAATGGTGTCGTCATAGGACAGATCCTGTTATCTCTGCAGCAGACATAAAGTTTGCTTTTCAAAGGAAAGGCCGTACACCAGCTTGCATAGACATTGTTATTGAAGAGATGTATAGGTAAGCTCCTTCGATATGTAGATACATTAAAAAAAGGAATTGTCCGCAAAGGAAGTAATTATGTCTTTATAAACTATACATTTAATGATAGAATGTTAACTTTAACCTTGAGATTATAATGTGTCGTGTGTATTTTGAATTTGCGCCAAATTGTTCCGTTCTTTGTTTATTTCATTGCAACATATTTATTGATTATATTTGCGAAATACTGCAAATTGTTATGTCATTGTGGTGTTATTTAATAGGCAGAACTAAGTATCGACCGCGACTTTACTTGCGTGGAATAAGAAAATAAGTAATTTAGTAGCCTTTGTAACAGACTGTAGCTAACTTTTTTCATCGAATTTTTTATTTTTGGATCCTTAGATTAAAAATATGAAAATGACACATGTTTTTTAATCTCTTCACAACTATAAGGCTAATCATCATCAGCTCACTCTACGTCCACACCAAGGGGCTCAGAGCCTACCCCAAGTTAGAGGTGACTATTTCAACCAAGCTGGCTCAGTGTGGGTTGGTTGACTTCACACATATCTTGGAATTTCTTCTCAGATATTTGCAGTTGCATCACAATGTTTTCCTTCACCGTAAGAACGTCGGATATATGTACATACGTAAATCTAAATCGAAAAACACATTGGTACATGGCGGTATTCATACCCAGGACCAGCAGATTGCAAGTCAAATGTTAATGCTTCCTATTAATTTTACTTTCCAGAAATGGTGAACTAGCACCTATATCCAAATATCTACAAATATTACACAACGGTCCTGAAGGCTGGGCAATGTGGGGCGCTAGGATAGCATTCAAGCCGGCCGTATTTGCAGTCTCTACAGTACTGTCATTATTACCGAATAGAACACAACTGGATAGCGACGGACTGCCCAAAGCGAGTATAGAATCAACACAGAGATTTGTACTAGAAAGTGCTGTTAAGGTAAATAACCATTTTATCTAATAACTATGTGATAAAAAAAGGTTATAGTGGTATGGACTTATGCAAAGATGATAGACATATAAATAAGAAATTAATGAGATTGAAGGATGGCTACAAACATGGAGGAAAACAAAAGAAAGTATGTATGGATTGTGTGAAAGAGGGTATGTGTAAGAAGGGAGAGAATACAGATATGACGGCTGATAGTGATGTATGGAACCAACACTAGATATGCATAAGATGAGGTGGAAGGATGATTAAGAGATTTATTCCTTTATTCAATTAATTTATATACTAGCTGTCGCCTGCGACTGTCTGTGCGGAATTAAAAAAAACCTTAATAAGTAGCCTATATGTTCTTCCAGACTATGGTCTACATCTGTAACAAATTTCATCAAGATCCATTGTGCTGATCTGGAGATACCTTCAAACATCCATCCATCTAAACATTCGCATTTATAATATTAGTAAAATAATAGTGTTAAATATACTTCATAAAAATAGTGCAGGACTGCACTACAAAATCACATAATCCAAGCAACTATTAGTCAGGGTTGCAGAGAACGGAACCTCCTCACAATGTGCATGATTTGCAAATTTACTGCATTTCGTATCTGGTCCTTTATCCAATTGTTTTTCGAGAACTTTTTAATGTGTTCAAATCGTTACTATCAATATTATTGTTTTTTTAGGAACAAGCGACACAGTTCTTAGATAACTTTCCACCAGGCGAGCAAAGATTGGGAACAATAGATGAACTAATGAAAATCACACAATGGGGTGGCGATAGAGAGACATTGGAGATTATTTTGGGCTATCTGGTGTCACAGGGTGCTGCGGTGAAGAAGGGGGATGTTGTTAAATTAGGTAAGGCAAGGTACTATCAAAGCTTTACTTTGAGTCCTCAAAGAATCCACTTTCTCAAAGGTCTCATCTTCAGGCCCTCGTATCTTGTATACTAGCTTTTACCCGCGACTCCGTCCGCGCGGAATAAAAAATAGAAAACAGGGAAAAAATTATCCTATGTCCGTTTCCTGGTTCTAAGCTACCTCCCCATCAATTTTCAGTAAAATCGATTCAGCCGTTCTTGAGTTATAAATAGTGTAACTAACACAACTTTCTTTTATATATATAGATTTCAAAAAAGTTTGATAGATAAAAGAATTCATGTCACTATGATCTTTAATGTAAAAGTTTTATTTAAGGTTAGATAGAATGGACAAAATAACTGTAAAAACATTTCTTCTCTGTCATTGTATTGTTGATTATCTGTGGTATTTGACTCATTTAAAAAAAAAAAAGAACTAATTAGCCTATGTGATATTACAAACTGTAATCAAAGTCTGTTTTATGTATATTCCATCAGTATGTGTTGTTCTGTTTCAAAATTTTGTCTTAAACACACAGTCGAACCTGGATAAGCGAGAAATCTCCATAAGCGAGAAACTCAGGTTAGAGTTCCTTATTCAGGTTTAACAATATATATAAAAATGAATATTTATAATTTTCTTCTTTGCAGTGTTACAATTTTTTTTTTAATAATCTGTTCGTACATTTTACTTCTTATTAATATTATAAATGTCAAAGTTTCAATGGATGGATAGATGGATTAATGAATGTTTGTTTGAAGGTATCTCCAGAGCGTCTCAATGGATCTTGATTTAATTTAGCACTGATGTTGAACATAGTCTGGAAGAATACATACGCTACTTATTACTTTTTTTTTTAATTCAGTGCAGACGGAGTCACAGGCGACAACTAGTTTTTTAATTTAACATCTCTTCTTTCAGCGGAGCCCAATAAGAAAGCAACAGCTGTGACTGAGACAGATGAAGCTCTTGTTAAGTTAACATCAGCTGAGGCAAGACTAGAGGCTGATATGGAAAGACTTACTAAGGAATTGAAATCAGCGGACGCAGATGCAAGAGCAGCACTCAAATTGGGCAATAGACTTGCTGTGAGTTATTCAAAACTAGTTTACGCTCGTGACTTTGTTAGTGTTGTTTGTTTTTATATATTTCAAGGTGGCAAACGCCACATGCCACATGAATTCGCCGAAATGGCGAAGCGACAGCTGCCCAAAGACATTCGCAATTGCAGATGCGTTGCTTACCCTCAATCGATGAAGGAGGAGACGCACAAAAAGAAAATATTTAACCTTCCTAAGCATCTCCTCCATTAAATCCACCTCCCCTTCCGTCCTTTCCTTATAAGAAAAGAGGCTAAAATTAGGCCTCCGGCACCACACTAATCAGACGAAACGCGGAATTACTTCCACTTGAGGCCTAACTTGTGTGTGGTCGTGGTATTTCACCGGACGAGTCGTGCAACTGATGTTGTTGCTGGCGTCTACCACTTTTAAATGTTTTTTTCTTTTGCAAGCATCGTAAATATGTTTACCATTTTTTTATATACTTATGAATTCTATATATAAGGGTCAAACTAACAAATTGATGATTTTTACTTTTTTTTCATTAAAAGCTACCTCTTTGCACTAAACAAAATACACATTTAGGGCATATGCGGTCTATTTTCCTTGGTTCTTAATTGTAGGAGACATCAATACATATGATAGGTGTCAAGTGATTACTATTCCGTGCACAGTCTGATGAGTGTGGTGCCGGAGTCCTAATTTAAATCCTCTTTCCCTATCCACCTTTTTCTTATAGATGGGAAGGGGAAGTCGATTTGATGGAAGACAGATAAGAGTAAGAAATATTATCCTTCTATGCGTCCCCTACCTGGATTAGATGTAGGCAATGCATCTTAAATTGAGGATATAGGCAATAATTCAGGCGTTTTCTTGTTTAAAACGTAATTCGTTATAAATTGTAGGCAAAGAATCATCTACGTCGCAAACACAAGATATCAACTCGTGCACAGCGCTGTGATGCTGCACTCGAGAATGTGAGACATCTCTTACATCAGATGAGAGAAGTTGACTCCAATGCTGCTATTGTTGAAACATATAGGTAACTAGTTTTTGCCTGCGACTCCGTCCGCATAAAATTACTTTCTTTTTGATGTGAAACATCTATAGGATCACTTGTAAACCGAATTGTTGGCGTGGCGACGCTTGCCGTGGCGACGGGTCGCCAAGCTATACTGAGATATACATATGTATACATATATATATTTTATTTTAATAATATTTATTATTATTATTATTCATTCATTCATTCATATATTCCTTTCCTTCCTTCATTTATTCATTCATCCATTCATTCATTCACTCATTCATTCATTCATTCACTCATACATTCATTCACTCATTCATTCATTCATTCATTCATTTATTGATTTAATATTTTATGCACATTACTTGTACACACACGATGTTTCACATCTGCCAGGCGTCCCATGACGGCTCACAAGTTTTTTTTATTTGTATATCAGTTTTTCAGATTTTAGATTATATTTCTATATTTCTATATTTTTACAGAACAAGCTCTCAAGCTATGAAGCGTACAATGAAAGAGGGTGGACTTGAAGAGGACTCCGTCTTTGATACAATGGATGAATTGAAAGATGTAAGATAACTTGAATAATCTGATATTTACGTGTCACTAGCTGTCGCCGGTGACTCCGTCTGGATGGAAAAAAGTAGCCTATTTTTTCTTCCAGACTATGTTCTACATTTATGTCAAATTTCAGCATAATCCGTTTAACTGTTTAGGAGATATGTAATTAAGAACATCCATCCATCCATCCAAACTTTCCCATTTATAATATTTATAAGATACTAGCTTATACCCGCGACTCCGTCCGCGCGGAATAAAAAATAGAAAACGGGGTAAAAATTATCCTACGTCCGTTTCCTGGTTCTAAGCTACCTGCCCACCAAATTTTCAGTCAAATAGATTCAGCCGTTCTTGAGTTATAAATAGTGTAACTAACACGACTTTCTTTTATATATATATATATGATATTGTAAGATCTGTTGTTGTCACAGATAATGAAATCTTTGATGATGTCTCTTAAAGTGGGTTGGTAATTTATTTCTTCGACTATATCTAGGTGTTAGAGACATACAACGAAGTGGAGAAAGCTCTGGGTACGACGGTAGACGATATCGATACTGCGGAATTGGAGCAGGAGTTGAAAGAACTGCTGGATACACCACCTCCACCTGGTGGTGGAACTCCAGAGGAGAAGAGAGATAAAGGTGAGAGTAAAATTACCCTGTCTATAATCATAGATTTTATAAGTGAAGTTAAATTTTGTTATTTCTCTCCTTATTTTATAACTAGCTTTCGCTCGCGACTTCGTTTGCAATGATTAAAAAAAACATATTTAATAGCGTATGTGCTCTTCTCTTTGTGAGTTTAGCGCTTTTTGGAGATATACAAATATCCATCCATACATTTAAGCATTCACATTTATAATAGAAAGATACCTGATGTAAGTTAAAAAAAAATCACCCTCTCAAATCAATATAAATGTAATGAAAAATTAAAAAAAAAGGGCTAAAAATAAATATCCATTCATAAAATATGTTTCCAGAAGGTAAAATACCATCACCACCTGGACAACGTAGAAAGGAATCAGAAAGAGATTTTGTATTCGACGGTGAAGAGAGAATGTTGGCTGAACTGGACAAGCTCAGTCTAGAAGATACAACACCTAAGAAGATGGACAGGAAACCGGTCGCAGTCGCTGAATCTGCTGCTGCTGATAATGGTGAGTTATATTTCTTTATAAGGTATATTTGAAGCTGGATAAGCGAGAATTTGATATTTTTCTCGCTTTTAGAGCTATCTCTAACCCGAATTTCTCGCTTGTAGAGGTTTCTCTCTAACCCGAATTTCTCGCTTTTTAGAGCTTTTTCTGTAACCCGAGTTTCTCGCTTTTAGAGGTTTCTCTCTAACCCGAATTTCTCGCTTTTAGAGGTATCTTTCTAACCAGAATTTCTCGCTTTTAGAGCTTTCTCTCTAACCCGAGTTTCTCGCTTTTAGAGGTTTCTCTCTAACCCGAGTTTCTCGCTTTTAGAGGTTTCTCTCTAACCCGAGTTTCTCGCTTTTAGAGGTATCTTTCTAACCAGAATTTCTCGCTTTTAGAGGTTTCTCTCTAACCCGAGTTTCTCGCTTTTAGAGGTTTCTCTCTAACCCGAGTTTCTCGCTTTTAGAGGTTTCTCTCTAACCCGAGTTTCTCGCTTTTAGAGGTATCTTTCTAACCAGAATTTCTCGCTTTTAGAGGTTTCTCTCTAACCCGAGTTTCTCGCTTTTAGAGGTTTCTCTCTAACCCGAGTTTCTCGCTTTTAGAGGTTTCTCTCTAACCCGAGTTTCTCGCTTTTAGAGGTTTCTCTCTAACCCGAGTTTCTCGCTTTTAGAGGTTTCTCTAACCCGAATTTCTCACTGGTTTGATTACACATAATAGCTGAAATTATCTTTTTAAATATACAAATAAAATTGTAATGTCTGTATATAATATGAAAAATTCTTATATAAAATATAGCACGGTCTACTGGAACCCATCTCGCTGTAGGTCTAAGTTTGAAGTCTGATTAATTTTGAAATTAAAAAATATACAAAATTTTATCAAAACTGGTCTAGATTATAATCTAGACCTATTTTCTATAGAACATATTCATAGAAAGAGAGTGAGAAAGAAAGACTACAGTGATTGAAAATCACACTATACAAATTATGTTCAGGCGCTACAATATCGAAAGGCATCAAACCCTCAAAGCCCTGGTATCCACCACCTGGTGACTGTCTCAGACCTGACACAGCCTGGTCTGAGAGTGGAGTTGATGCCAGTCTGAAGCGGCTTAGCGAAGGTTTTGGGGAATTGAGGATGGATCAGAGATTACATCCAGGTAAAACCTTCGGAACTGTAACAAATGTCATACCAGTAAGATGTTTAATGTAAATTAATTCGCCATTGGTATTCAAAAAATTGAGTTTTTATCTCGTTTTTTCTTCTTTCTATGAAGAAAAAGACCAATTTTTTCAGTTAAAGATTTAGCTTATATGCTATTCTTGACTCTTATCTATCTCTGTGTCAAATTTCATCCAGATCTATACAAACATTTGATAATTATTTTACTACAAACATTCATCCATCCAAATATTTGCATTATACGAGATTATTTTCTCACTTCTAGAAAGTTCTCGCTTATGGAGGTTGTCCGTTATAACCGAACATACTCTCGCTTGTAAAGGTTTCTCGCTTACGGAGGTTGTCCGTTATAACCGGATATACTCTCGCCTGTAAAGGTTTCTCGCTTACGGAGGTTGGCCGTTATAACCGGACAAAGACTCCTGCTATTAAAGGTTTCTCGCTTATGGAGGTTGTCCGTTATAACCGGACATACTCTCGCTTGTAAAGGTTTCTCGCTTACGGAGGTTGTCCGTTATAACCGGATATACTCTCGCCTGTAAAGGTTTCTCGCTTACGGAGGTTGGCCGTTATAACCGGACAAAGACTCCTGCTATTAAAGGTTTCTCGCTTATGGAGGTTGTCCGTTATAACCGGACATACTCTCGCTTGTAAAGGTTTCTCGCTTATGGAGGTTATCCGTTATAACCGGACATACTCTCGCTTGTAAAGGTTTCTCGCTTATCTCCGATCGTTATTACTAAGATCTATAATTCCAGGTCAACCTTTAGATGTGGACTTCACGACACCAGCACGTCATTATGTGACAGACTTCCAGGTGAGAGATCACAAGCAAGCTCCTGCAGGTGTCTGGTTGTACAACCATGAGGATACCAGCGCTGAGCTTGCAGCAAGCACTGAGTACATCAGGTGAGACATCATCAGCTCACACCATCATATGTCCTCACTGAGGGGAGCCTACCCTAAGTTAAGGGTCACTTTTAATGATTATAATAAAGAACCACTAAAGTCTCTGGCCCAAAACACGCCAGGGGGAGAAGGAGAGGGCGGCATAGCGCCGCCCAATAAAAAAAAAAAAGGTTAAGGGTGACTAGGATATGGTCAACTACAGCTCAGTGTATTAGACTTCTCTCTTTCTAGATTTAGCTCATGGCTGAAGATCCTGGTCAGCATCAGGATTAGTTCTGGAATAGATTTGTTTCCACCGACTGCGGTCACACATTTGAATTTCTCCTCAGATATGTGCAGCATCACTATGTTTTCCTTTACAGTAACAAAGTCAGATAAATGTATATATGTGTCTAAATACATTGCGGGAATTGAACCCAGGATTTGCAGATTGTAAGTCAAGTGTTTAATTTATATCATGTGATCTTTACCCTTCCAGCACAGAGAGTCCCGGTAAGTCGGGCAGTAGTTTCCTAATGGCTCCCGGCGAAGGTAGGAGAAAGCAGGAACCTTGGCACACTGATGAGGAGAAGACAATCGAAGACCTGGAGACCAGGCTTAACAGGCTACGAGGGTTCAATATGTAGATGTGTAAGTATATAAGATGTTTATATAAGGAGTAATTTTAGTTGATTTGTATAATGTATGGATGTATTTTAATATCGTATTTAAATGACCATTAAATGTTATTTTTTATATTTTTAGACTTCTCTCTATATATATTAAAAATAATGTTTGTTTGTCCTGTCTGTGTTAATTAATGTACTGGAAAGATTTTTATGAATTATTTTCTAAGTTCCTAGGACTTTAAAATAACAATTTTTGCGTTAAAATATCAAAAAAAATCTAAAAAAAATCATCTTTAACGTAATCTTTTGCTAGTATTTTGACATTTGGTATTTATTTAGACTCGTTAGATATTTGACGTTATTGATTTTAGCATTTCAAGTATAGACCGTCAGACTTATCTGACCCGGTATATAGTAACAAAAGATCATAACAGCACACTAACGCCCTCCTTAAAATTACAAAAAAGTATCATAATTTTGTCTTAATCTAGCTGTCTTATTATTTTTTCTTTTATAACATTTTTCTATACCTAAATAAGTTCTATATTTTTTTGTGACAGAACAAACCGTGTTAAAAGCTTTCTCATTGAGCTAGATAAGTTTGTAACCATAGATCCTAATAATAATAATAATCTAATCTGTAACACAAATTGTCTCTGAAGACTTTGTTGCAGTAAATTCTTTTAGTGTTGTAATTTAAAATATAAAAAAACATTTAGAAAATCCAATGGACGTTAAATTTGTATGAAATTCATCTACAGATTATATAATAAAAGCCTTTATCCACTGACTTTTTTAACTTAACGTATATAAAATAGTAGTCTTAAACCTAATTTTTCGTATTAAATAGTAATTAATACGAAATTTCTTAGCAACCACATTGGTCAGGTTGTCCGTCGACATATTATATATATGTTTAAAACAATATGTTTAAATTCTATGCATGTGATAAAATATAGTATATTACAGTTAAAAATAAAGTAAACATATAAAAAACGTAATTATTGTAAAAAAATAATATTCACATTTAGATAATGTTGTACATAAATAAAATTGACATAATTTTTTTATAATAACCAAAAAAGAGTGATTACATTTAAAAATAATTCGTAAGATTAGATAGTTTTGTATAAATAAATTGGAACCTGGATAAGCGAGAAACCTTTGTGAACGAGGGTCATTGTTCTGATGAACTCTATAAGCGAGGTATTCTGGTTGGAGGAAACCTCCATAAGCGAGAAATTTAGGTTAGAGAGAAACCTCTATAAGCGAGAAATTCTGGTTGGAGAGAAACCTCTATAAGCGAGAAATTCTGGTTGGAGAGAAACCTCTATAAGCGAAAAATTCTGGTTGGAGAGAAACCCCTATAAGCGAGAAATTCTGGTTGAAGAGAAACCTCTATCAGCGAGAAATTCTGGCCGGAGAGAAACCTCTATGAGCGAGAAAATCTCTTTTGGACTCTCGTTTATTCAGTTACCACTGTATTTGACTATTTGACACAATATAATATGCAAGTTTTAAACTATAAAAAAAACTAAAAAAAAAACAAAATCAATATGTTGAAGTTAAAAAATATATATATATTCAAAACTAAAGTAGTTGATATAAATAAATCGAACTGTATGACATCCCTTATGACACACCGGAGATTATGAAGCTATTGACACCTCTCTCGTTAATACTGGTCCAGTTGTGTAGGTCTTATTTGACATACCTTTAAAAATATTACTCTCCTTTAAGTCGGGCAAAACTAACATATTATATTGTGAAGTTACAAAACGCAACAAAATGTAGATAAATATATAATTAAAAAAAAGTTGTATAAAAAAACCAAAAAAAAAATTACGATTACAAAATACTATATTAATTATAAAAGTTTTGTATAAATGATAAGGAAAAAAAAATATCGAAAAAAAAATTATTTTTTTACGTTTCGCCGAAATTTCGGTGTTAAAAGTGCCTGATTTTAAATAAGATTTAGTTATTTAACTGTGTGAAAATAATGATTTAAAATAGAACAAAATCCTATGCCATCAATATATTCCCCATCTCGCCATTGTCAGTTTATAATCTGACTGCTTCGTCAAATTAATTACTAGAACATTGGTACTGGATTCTTACGCTTCTATAACTAGTATATATATCTTATTGAGCTTAGAAGGTTGTTTAACTATAGTTTAAGGTGAATTTCCACTGATGATACATTTGTAAAATAAATATTTTACAATATAATTTTAGGTTACAATTTTCATTAACTGTCTAAAAGTAAAAATTTCGTAACATTTGACATTTACGATTCTTACCGAGTTTTTTTCGTTTTGATCCTAAAGGTCCGTTTACACAGACCTTGACGGAGAGCAGAGCAAATTTTTATAGCAGATTAAATTGAGTAATTGACTTTTAAATAAAAAAACCTTGTATCAATCTTATAAAGCTCAACTTTATTTACGACAAGCTGTCAAAAAAAAAACAATAAGTTTACTATATGTTCCTCCAGACTATGTTCTACATCTATGATAAATTTCATCAAGATTCGTTGTGCCGTTTCGGAGTTACCTTCAAACAAACATCCATCAAAACATTAGCATTTATAACATTAGTAAGATAGTCTACTCTCTCCGTTCCGTCTGTGTAAACGGACCTTTACGAGGTATAATTTCATTTAGAATCGGTAAAAAAAAAGTTGAGATACCAATTTTTCACTTAATATGTCTCGTCAGTGAAAACACACGTTTAGATTAATAATTTTAATATTTAAGTAAATAAGTTGTATTCCTATTTTATACTTGAATACTTCAGAGGACATTTAGAACAAGTCATTTGATTTGGCGGGCAAATGTCAAAGTAGATGACAGCTCATTAACGTCCTGTCAAAGTCAAAAATGTGTTACAAAGCCCTATTACAAAGATTTTTTTTCGTCTGTGACATTTCCTGTGTATAAGTAGGTTTTACTTTATGACAGAACTAAACGGGATAGCAACGCAACGCCTAAACTAGATAACGTCATCGTATATCGCATATTAAAAAAAATTGACAGCTTAAATTGAAATTTAATCTTTAATTTTAAATTAAGATCATCAATAAATAATTTTTGTTCCTACAGTCAAATTAGTTTAAATAATTTTGTAGGACATAGTTTTATTTTCAAGGTTAACACTGTATTAATAGATAAATAAATAAATTCATAGTTTTTTGAGATTCATAATGCCACAAAAATTATACACGTACTGTTTCAAGCAAACAACAATTGCAACGTAAAACTTTAGGAAACGCAGCAACTGTTTACGGTTCGTGTATACATCGTTCAATGACTGATTGAAACAATTCGTGTATTTATTTCTTATGTTCGTTGAATTTTATTATTATTTTGACCAATAAATATTAACTTAAAGTAGTTTTTACTAAAGAATTTAACTGCAGTGACTTTTGTATTGTTTCATTTTGTCAAAGAGTAAGATGTCATCTCTTACTCTTTGGTTAAATTTTAAATGTGTCATAGAACAATAGCAATAGTTTTATTAGATTTAAAAATTGTATAAATAATTTGTAAATATAATCTGTTAATATGTAAATATTAAATTACGTCACGTGCCAAAATATGTTTTTTTATTATCGTCATATAATTTGTTTTATGTTTTGTCATCATGTTTAATCATTTTTTTTTAGTAATAAACCTTAAACACCGGATCATTTTGTTTTTTTTTTTTTACTTATTTAGAAATTTTAATAACTATTTTTACTGCAGGTTATCTCAGAATTTTTTAAGACTAGCTGTCGACCGAAACTTTGAGCAGAACAAAAAAAATAGCCTGTGTTCTGCCAGACTATTTTCTACATCTGTGTCAAATTTCATCAAAATCCGTTGTTCTGAAGATACTTTTATATTAGTAAGATTATTCAAGAATAATAAAAATTGGCTAAATATACTAAGGCAGTGATTCTCAACCTTGTTTTTGTTGCGGCACATATTTAACGATTTCAAAATTTGGCGGCACACAAAGAAAAAGATAAAAATTATTTACTTACTACCACACACTGCATAAATAGTTTATCAAAATGTATAAAATTAATTGTATCTATATGACATTTCTAGACGCCATTTTTTTCAACTATTTTTCTGCCATTGTTCTTTTATGCGTTGCAAAGCAAATAATAAAATAATTTATTTTCTTGTGGATTTAAATATATGAATATATGTTAAAAATATTTTTCTTTTTAAATGATATAATTTAATAATATTAACATTATTATATATTTGCAAAATTTGGCGGCACAGTGGTTGAGAATCACTGTACTAAGGTGTTAAAGCCAAAAAATTATTATTATTTTTTTATTTCCAAGTAAAAAAATCAAACAACAAATTCAAATTTTGTATTATTTATTTTGTACGGCAACCGATAAATCTTACATTAAGTGCCACAACACCGCCTGAGAGCGGCCGTCTCGCTCGCACACACCGCGCCAGAGCGAGACAGCACCACGCTTATTTACAAATTGCATGTTAGAAAAAACATAACCTAAAAAAAACTATTACGAACTAGAATTTAGCTAAGTTTTATTATATATCTATAGGAAAGTCGTATTTTAAAAACTAATATATACAAAAAACACTTGAAAAGGAATTAATTGTTCCCATATCCCCCCCCCCACTAACTAAACGCGCGAAATTAAAATCGCGTGTTATTTCTTTTTCACGTATCACAAATAATTTTTAGCCCGTTGTATTAATGAACACTTAGCGTTGGTTTCTAAGAACAAAATCTCCATTTAAAATAAGTCTCCGTATCTTCAAAGATAATCACACTGATGTTTATTAATGCAGAGATTTCGGTCTCAGAAATCTACTATTAAAATACAAGAAAACCATTTTAATTCAAATTTTTTTAGGCAATATCTTTTTTTTTTTGACAACATATCAATTTATAAATAATTGACAAAATAACATTTAATTTCGTAAAATATATACGTTATTAAAAAAAGGATTTTTTTTTCTTTTTAAAATATTGTAATTAAATTTAATAAAAAATAAACCATATAAATACTTTATTTACAACGGGCTCTAAAGACTAGAGATGTATTAATTTTTCGTTGTAGGAGTTCCTATATTTAAAAGACCGGAGTATCCTCGGAACTGACTGGCGACCAGGTCCCGGTAGACCGCCAGCTGTCTCTGGTCCATGTGCCCCAAGCTGCTGTACAACGCACTCATGTACACCGGGTCCATGAATGGCACCGCCATTGGTGGCATCGATGACTTCTGGAGTTCCATCATCTGAGCTAAACTTGGACTTTTTAATGGATTCGAGTCTCTGGAACCTGTTGAACTTGGAGATGTGTCATCTCTGGTGTGGTATGTGGGGATGGTGATTGGGTTTTTCTTGGCAGGTGACTGTTGGTATGGTTTTGGGTATTCTTTGGGTGGTGTCGAGGTCTTCGCTGACATGAATTTGCCATTCGATGACCTTTTTTGTGGTGGTCTTTTAGGTGGTGTCTGGGATTTTGGGTTGACTAGAGTGATCTCTAAATTGGAGCCGACGACAGCTTTGCCATCAATTAGTGTATAATTTTTGGCCAGATTTTGTGGTGTCGGTGGTTTTGGGGGCGATGTCGGTACTCGTACTATTTCTACGGCAGGTTTGTGGGGGGTCTGGGGGGTGAGCTTGCAGGTGAGGTCGAGGACTTGGTGGGGCGGTGGGGGGCTCTGGATGGCGCGCTGAGGTCTGACCGGGACCCCATGCAGGACGTGCGGGGGAGGCATGAAGGGGTCCTTGGGGTTTCCATAGACGGTCTTCTCGGGTCCGGAGGAGCCGAAGATGCCGGTGCCCTGTATGACCTTGGGGGGTCGCACACCATTGGGCAGGTGGGGGGGCAGGATGTTGTACATGTGGAACAGCTGCGCCTGTGTCATGATCTGATGCTGCATGGCGGGGTTGAGTACGAGGGGTGCGAGTGGGGGCAGGTGGGGGGCGAGGGGCCAGGCGGGGGGCGCGGGGGGTGCGGGGGGCACGGCGGTCACCTCCAGACCGCGCTCCTTCAGAATGTCCAGCTTCTTCTTCTTGATCTCCTGAGGGCTCTCCGGGTACTCGTCCAGGTCTATTATTTCTGGTGTTTTTGGCTTGTAGGGCACCTGAGGGGAAAATATCTTATGAAATACATCGTCCAGAAAGTTACAGGTATTGTATCTCTTTCCCTCTCACAGTAAATATCATCTTTCGTCTCTCTCTTGTAACGAAATGTGACAATTTCTATAACTGTTTATATCCTCACCTCTACGATCTCATCATCACTGTTGCTGGCAGTGGTGACAGTGGTGGCAGTGGCAGTGACAGTGGTGGCATTGTTGACAGTTGTGGTGGCAGCGGGCGGTGTGTGGGGATGATGTATACCAAAGTTATTGAGTGCAGGTTGTGGTGAGGAGGCGGAGTCAGCTCCCAATGGCGGCACTGATGCTGGAATATACAACAAAAAATTGTTACTAAAAATACATAAATATAAAAAAAAACTGTCTCGTGTCATACATACTTACGTATTTAATAAATTTAGCTTTTTTTAATTTATCTATTAATAAAAATGCTGTGGTTATATAAAAAAAACATATTCTATATCAAAAAAAAAAAAACACTTTAATTTCTAGAACTATCTTAAAGCTGTGTAAAGTTCGAGGTTGTATGAAGTTAATGTATGTGTTGTATGTGTTGTATGAGACTCACGTGTGGTGGGTGGAGGTGGAGGTGGTGGGGGGCGTGTGGGCTTCACTCGCACCGCGCGCAGTGAACTGCGGCCTAAAGGTCGGCCGCTCCTCTGAAATACATACATATTACATCCATAAATTACGTGAGACACAAAAAACACTAGAAGGGCTAAAATAAGATATTATATTTTTTTTCTTATGTTACTTGTTACTAATATTATAAATCCGAAAGTATGGATGTATGAATGGATGGATGTTTGTTTGAATGTATCTCAGGAACGACTCAAATAATCTAGATGAAATTTGACACAGATATAGAACATAATCTGAAAGAACACATAGCCTTATTATTATTTTTCTTTATGTCCTCGGATGTAGTCGCGAGCGAAAGCTAGTTAAAACCATTACCCTACTGTAAGTCGTGCAAAAACACTACATACCTGATCTGGTTGAGTTGTATGTGTTGTCTGAGGTTGTACATGTTGTGGGGATGATGTTGGGGGTTGCTGTGTTGGGGGGTTCGGGGGGTGACCGTTGAGGATCTTCCTGTCGGCCGCCAGCTGCTGCAGTAACACTGCGTCAGCGCTCGCTGTATCAATACAACCCGGGTATGATAACATGATACGATATTATATACATGTTATCTATATATATAAAAGAAAGTCGTGTTAGTTACACTATAACTCAAGATAGGTCGAACTGATTTAGCTGAAAATTGATGGGGAGGTAGCTTAGAACTGGGAGACGGACATAGGAACTTTTTTAACTTGTGTGCATTTTTTTTTATTCCGCGCGGACGGAGTCGCGGGTAAAAGCTCGTTTTAGAATAATAGATAAAATAAATGATTTTTATTAAAGCTTTAACTGTAGTAGATTCCGCAACAACAATATTTGTTAGGTCCAAGAATTGTCCTCGCTCAGTGAAATACCACAACCATACAGAAGACAGGCGTCAAGTTGAAGTAATTCCAAGTACAGTCTCACGTTCCCTTCCCATCTTTTTTCTTATAAAAAAATTGGAAAGGGGAATTATATTTTGACGGAGGATGGGACGCATAGGAAGGAGAAATATCTTCTTTCTCTGTCAGTTAAATTGTAATTGCGGATGTATGGGCAGCAGTCGGTTTGCCGTTTGCTCGTTTGCCAACTTATGATATAAAAAATATATTTATATAATAATTTAATGTTACAATGGAAATAACAAACAAAGCTTCGCGTTTGTAGACAATTATTTTTTTAACGATTTTATATACTTCAACATTATATAATAATATTGTACATAGCCTATGTTACTCAGTGATAATGTAGCTTTCTAACGGTGAAAGAATTTTTAAAATCTATCCAGTAGTTTTTGAGTTTATTCGACACAAACAAACAGACAAATACTCTTTTAATAGTGTAGACCGTTAGCGTTGCAGAGTTTGGTCTCTGCAAAGCTATTCTGAGAGGAACAAGAAAGTAACTGATCATTAAAAAAATACTAAAAATGGCACTAAAACATTCTAAAGGAAAATTCAGACATAAGACTTTATGTACAAAAA
This sequence comes from Papilio machaon, assembly GCF_912999745.1. Classification (NCBI taxonomy): domain Eukaryota; kingdom Metazoa; phylum Arthropoda; class Insecta; order Lepidoptera; family Papilionidae; genus Papilio; species Papilio machaon. Next base: position 1,239,187 of record NC_060013.1, on the reverse strand, counting down.
GTTAGGACGCAAACTAAAATAGGGTCCGAAGAAAAGAATTACAAATTCTATGACCTAAAATAATCAAACCTAAGAATCTAGGATTTTGTAGTCCAAAAAAAGTTTGGAAACCTCTTATGTGAACAATTTAATATAAAAAAACTTACCCAGGCTAAATTTCTGCGTCAATTCATTCAAATACATAGCATCTCTGTTCTCTTCCGTATCTCTTAATTTCTCCACAGGTTTGACGGAGATTTTCATACAAGACTTATCTTCTTTAGGTAATTCTTCTTTTAAAGAATCTAAGAATTCTCTATTCAATTCTTCTGCTGGTTTAGAAGTGACGTTCAAATCTTCTGTTTTAACAACTTCTCCCGTCTCATTGTCTAATAGTACTTTATCTTTCTTCGGGGATGGAGTTCTCAATCTCTGTTCTCTCTCTTCTCTGTCTTTTATCGAGTCTATTTCTCTTAGGGGTGAATCTTTTACTTCAATAGTATCTTTTGGCTCATTATGTCCATTTATCTTTTGGAATTTAGAGCCGTTTTTCCTTTCGTGGTTTTCAAAAGGTAGTAGGAACCTGAAGAAAATTTGTTTTTTAAATATAAATTATAAAAGACGTCGTCAATCGATGTATACTAGGTCTGAGTAGGGGTCGGTAGTTAAAAAAAAATTTTTTTTAATAAGAAATCGTAAAGTAAGTTTTGATTTTTTTTATCTATTTTACATTTCTTTTAGTTCTCTGCAAATATTTTTACTAAACAAAGAATGTTTAATTAAATAATTTTTAACGAATTCGATTTAAAAACAAAATAATTTACAAAAAAAAACGTCAAAATATAAATAACATATGGATTAATATTATCGTAATGTTTTATGATTTTTTTTTACTAAAAAAAACATGTATATATTAATTTGTGTGCTCATTTTTAAACAAATTATCTTATTTATTTATTTTATTTGCCATCATAAGATATATTTTATGACCTTTAATATATCTATATATATAAAAGAAAGTGGTGTTAGTTACACTATTTATAACTCAAGAACGGCTGAATCTATTTGACTGAAAATTGGTGGGCAGGTAGCTTAGAACCAGGAATAGGACATAGGATAATTTTTACCCCGTTTTATATTTTTTATTCCGCGCGGACCGAGTCGCGGGTAAAAGCTAGTAATCAATAAAATTATAATAATTTTCTAACCTCTCATAGTGTCGTCGTGCTCTCGCTGGCTGGTCGGGGCTGAGCGCCCGCCAGAGTCTCGCGCGACACACAGCCTCATACCCCCCGCGCATTGACACACCCTTGTACAGCGAGCGCAGACATACTGTACATAGTTTATAACATAAATATACACAATTGACAAACGAGAAACATTTCATCATCAACCTACCCTTATATATCGACACCCCCATCAAATAATCCTGTAATGCACTCTTACCGGGTTCTTGCTTTTACGTAGAATTCGACATCTAAAGGTCCTATTACACGTTGTGATTTTTTTTTATATTTTTCTTAATGTTAATTACGGAGATAAAAAGTCATTATTGAAACAGTTTTTTTTTTATTTTCGGTATTATAATTTTTCTATGAATGAAAATTAATTACAATGAAGCTATAAAAATTAGCTTTATTTTGGTATCTAAAAGATTCTTGTACAATAATTATTGATGAAGTTATTAAAGAAATACGGTTTTTTTGCTTCTCCTGAAAAATTAGATTTTTCCTATTACGGGGTTATTCGGTGGGGGAGTCGATATATACTCCTGTATACATCTCTATCAGCCGTCATATCTGAATTCATCCCCTTCTTACGCATATCCTCTTTCACATAATCTATCCATACTATCTTAAGCGAGAAACCTTTGTAAGCGAGAAAGTCAAGTTAGAGAGATAACTCTATAAGCGAGAGAAACTCCCTTAGACTCTCGCTTCGATTTTATAATCAAAATATACATGGCATTTGGTTAGGTTGAATAATTCCAAAAATTTGGTACACTTTTAGTTCATATGACAAATGAATTCTTTACTAATATCCAATACAAAAAAGACGACATTTACCAACCACTGAAAAACATATGAAACGATTTGTCTTATAGAATATCTTGATGAAATCTAGATTGAAATATTGCAAAAATAAAAAGGCTAAAGGCAGAATGGCGCTTAGGGCATTAGAAAGAAAACTATGGCCACATCAAATATAGCCTTACGTAGCCCCACAAACCCAACAAGGCATGGTAAAAAAGGGGGAGCAGTAGAAATCTGACACTGGTTAATGGAAGACATATATTTTTTTTTTAAAGAATTATTATAATGAAGGAACTCACAATGCTTCATCGTGTTGAAATCTTCATTCCTTTCTTTGTGGAACTTGCTTAGCTCTTGAAGGAATTCTTTGTCTTCCTGACTCTGTCCCTCTCCCTGGCCCTCACTCTCCTCGTCACTCCTCCGCTCAAGGCCACCATTACGTAATGATAGGCGACGTGGCGTCGGCTGCAAGAAACTTAATATTACATATCTTACTAATATTATAAACTAGCTTTTATCCGCGACTTCGTACGCGCGGAATAAAAAAAATGCACACAAGATAAAAAAAGTTCCTATGTCCGTTTCCTAGTTCTAACCTCCCCATCAATTTTCAGCTAAATCAGTTCGATCGATCTTGAGTTATAAATAGTGTAACTAACACGACTTTCTTTTATATATAGATGCGAATGTTTAGATGGATGTTTGCTTGAAGTTATCTCCGGAACAGCTCAACCGATCTTGATGAAATTTGGCACAAATGTAGAACATAGTCTGTATGAATACATAAGCTACTTATTAAGTATTTTTTTTAATTCAACACGAACGGAGTCGTGGGCAACAGCAAATACTGTTTTAAAGAGTAAAAATTTGTATTTATTCTTTTGTCATTAGAAAGCTACATTATCACTAAGTAATAAAGACTATATTTATAACTAGAAATTTGTTTTTTTTTTTTATTCCACGCACATTCAGGTTTAAAGTTAGTTTATAAAATTTAATTAAATACAAACACAAATTGAAATATCGACTCGAGGAAAGAATTATAATTCCAAATCGGATTGTAATTAATCTAGGCCCTAGTAAACCTAGAATCCAAAGTTTCGTTAAATGCTCTGCTTTCCAACACTGTTCCGTAGTCAGAAAAGTTTGTGAACCACTATTGTAGACATATCGAAGTAGCGTAAACACGTATAACAACACATAATGAACAATTCAACGTTATAAAGAGTAGTCGTTAAATAGAGACATATTTATTTCACATCACCTTTTTATTAACACTTTTATCACCCTTTATTTTACGTTTAATTTGATATCGTTGTTTGAATTTCCTGAGCCATCCTTCTGATGCTTTAAAATTAGTTAATCCTTTATCTTTGGCGATTTCTTTCGCTTTAGCTTTTATAATCGCGCTGGATATCTTATGCTGTTTTGAATACCAAGATAACATCGCTCTATCCAAAACACCATATAGTGGTGTCTTTAATGTTTTATTTTTCCCATCATTTTCCGCTTTTAATAATTTCACTCTATTCTTCCATATTGTTGCCACAGTGGATCTGCTGAATCCAAAACGTTTTCCAACATCAGGTCTTCTTTCACCAGCTTCTAATAAACGTATAAGTAAAATTTTATCTTTTATATACACAGATTTTCTTTTAGCACCCATGTTTATTGTACAAAAGTTCGTAAGCAACTGAGATTTTAACTTAAAATGTCTAATGGATCGCAATATAGAAACAATAGTAAAAAATTCTTAGAATCACCCACAAGTTGAAGTAAACAAGACAATAAAACAATAAAATGACTACACACAGCTGCATTTCTTAGATATTTCGGACAACTTTAAAAGTACAGTCAGCCGCATAAATGTGTGCACACATACAAATGCTGACTCGGGGTTGCGTCCAACCTTTTTGGACATTTAGATAAAACATTTTTAAAATCTTTCGACCTTTTTTTTTTACATCTTTTTTTCGATATACAATTTATCTTGTACGTATTTTTCATGTAAAATTATACTAATATCTATATATATAAAAATGAATTGTTGTTCGTTAGTCTCACTAAAACTCGAGAACGGCTGAACGGATTTATCTTATCTTAGTCTTGAAATGTTCGTGGAGGTCTAAGGAAGGTTTAAAAGGCGAGAAAAAATTCATACCGCTATTAAGTTTTTTTTCCTGCGCGCGGACGGAGTCACGGGCGACAGCTAGTTATAAATAAAAATGTTTACATGGATGAATGTTTGTTTGATATCTCCGAATTCCGAATTATTTGTTAAGTTTTTTTAATTAAATGTCCGGAAAAACTGACTGGTCTGTCCGGCTAGTAGGTTTGGCAACCTAGCCACCCTAACAGGTAACATATTATAACATTAATAAATAAACTATTTAACCAATCCAATAAGTCTCAACGAATCAAACTTTACAACTGACTTATTTACTATAATTTCATTAATTTTTCTATCTTTTTCCTCATTCTTTCTAGTTTTTAGTAAACAAATTATCTTCGCTATTGTCTTTGCGCAGCGCACGTGCATCCCCGACTATTAGAAGGGTTGGGGCCATAAATCCATCGAGTTCGTTATCGCATTCTCTATGCGGCTGTCCATTTGATCCTTTGTTCATATTTAAATGTAAATTTATTTTTCGTTTCACTATGAACCAGCCCAAAAAAAAAACATCGACGGTTATAAACATATAAATCTGCATCCCTTTTGTTATTGAGGAATTGCGTACACATTTCTTCTTTCGTATTATCAACTTGCCTACTTTCCAAGAGCGTCAGTGGCTCAGGGGTTAAGTACTTGACTTGCAATCTGCAGGTCCTGGGTTCGAATCCCGCCATGTACCAATGTGTTTTTCGATTTTCGATTTACATATGTACATTTATCCGACGTTCTTACGGTGAAGGAAAACATCGTGATGCAACCTGCACATATCTGAGAAGAAATTCAATGATATGTGTGAAGTCAACCAACCCGCACTGGGCCAGCGTGGTTGACTATGGCCTAGTCACCCCCTACATTGGGGTAGGCTCCGAGCCCCTCGGTGGGAACGTATAGTGAGCTGATGATGATGACTTTCCAAGATGTGCAACACGTGCTTGCTGAGTGTATCGTGAACGAGGAAGAGAGAAAATAATTATTTAGTAAGATTAATTTCTCTAGACTCAATGTTGGCGAACTTCTGTGTGCTTTGGCTCAACCATTGTCCTAGGACCTAGCAGACGGAGTCCGCAGCATGTTGAAGGCCTTATAAAATTGTAAATACCTTTTCTTGTTATTATTACTTGCTCTTTTTTTTGTTGTTGTTATTTTCTTGTAAATATATATGTAATGATATTGTAAGTTGTTTCCTATGGGAGGACTGAAATGTTCATATGAACCAAAGTCCCTATAAAAATAAAGAGAAAAAAAAACATTCCTACTTCGCCGCTTTTTCAAATGAACCATGAACGAATTTTTTTAGAACACATAGGCTACTAATTCAGTTTTTTTTAATTACGCGCGGACAGAATCGCGGACGACAGCTAGTCGATTATATACGAAGTGCGAGAAAGATTGTGATGCATATTACAATATACAGAGAGACCGGAAAAGACGTTAATAATAGAGTACCACAGATTCCTAACCTCAATCAAATATTACGTTTTACAACGATTATTGAATTAGCAAGTTCGGATTGTACACTTTATCTATTGTCTATATATATAAAAGAAAGTCGTGTTAGTTACACTATTTATAACTCCAGATCGATCGAACTGATTTAGCTGAAAATTGATGTGGAGGTAGCTTAGAACCAGGAGACGGACATAGGAACTTTTTTATCTTGTGTGCATTTTTTTTATTCCGCGTGGACGGAGTCGCGGGTAAAAGCTAGTCATAGAATTAGTAAGTGTCATATGAAAAATAATCTTTTATTTTAGTGGGTAGGAAATAAACTACCTCAACTGTAACACAGTACTCACCGGATGTTCTCTCGGCATGACAGCATCCGGATCATCGCTATCTGAGCGGGAGGCTGAGCGAGAGCGAGCTCTGCGCCGGCGACCGCGCGGCCTACCCTTTAGCCGGGGCGCGAGATGATTGCAAACAAATTCATGCCCTTCTAACTCCGGATACTCAAATGTTTCCTGGAAAGTAAAACAAATTATAATGTATAGAGTCAAGTAATGAAGAAGAAGAACCTATATAACTAGTAAAAACCTAGTTAAGCCAGATACCTCTATAAGCGAGAAAAATATCGCGGTCCTTTGGACTCTCACTTATCCAGGTTCAACATTTAGTTAAAAAAAAATAAGGCTTAATGAACTGTGTTTTTTGTAGGATAAACTGGCAAACAAACAAGCAAATACACAGGAGCGGACGTACAAAAAGAGGTATACATCTTTCCAATACGACCTTTTCCTCCAAGTTCACACTTTCTCTTTATATCTTTCGGTACAGTCCAATCTGGAAGCAAGAATCCAAGGGATATCGCTTATATACGTGTCTCTCTTACTCAAGTTTCTCGCTTATGGAGGTCGTCCGTTGGGACCGAACAATAACTCTCGCTTATAGAGATGTCTCGCTTATCCAGGTTGGAATGTATTAGAAAATGGTAGAAAGGGGGAGAGGACTAAAATGTACTACAGCACAGTGCGGGTTGACTTCACGACGTTTTCCTTCACCATAAGAACGTCGGATAAATGTACATATGTAAATCGAAAAACACATTGGTACATGGCGGGATTCAAACAAACGACCTGCAGATTACAAGTCAAGTACTTAATCCCTGAACCACCGATGCTTTTATTACACTTCTGAAAATATTCAATAATTCTAGAACGTACCTTGCAGTATAATATTCTAGTATTCCTAGTAGGTGCAGCGTAACCTCCTAATGCAGCAACCAGGGAGTCACGCAACCAGTCCGCCTGGATACCGTCGAGTCGGGCAAGTAATGCCCGGTAACGGCAGTACCGGGGATATGAGAACACCATTACTCCGGGACTATCTTCATCTATACCTGAAATTATAAATATATTACCTCAATTGGAGCAATTAAGTTTGATTTTTAAAGTCCATCCATACTTTCTTTGGCCTTCCTCTACCTTTATAGCCATCTTTCTCGTTCAATCTCATTACTTTTTTTGTTTATATGATCATCATCCCTCCGCATAACATGTCCAAACCACGCTCCTTAATTTCTTGATAACTAGCATTACTTCCAAACTTCCTCTGATTTCATGACATGACATTCTTAACTTTATCTTTTCTTGTCACACCACACATACATACGCATACCCATCTTAGTTACATGCAATCTTCTTTCATCCGAAACATTGGTGGCCCAACATTCAGATCCATACAATACGACAGGTGTTACGATTGACTTGTAGATTTGTCCCTTAATCTGATTACGATAAGGTGTTCATTAAAAAAGTTTTTACTAATAGATTATTATCAATTCTCTACTTACTTATAGCACTCTTTTCTCTCTCAACATCGCTGAAGTCAAGTTTGGTATGATGTAGTGGTGCGGTGACGCTAGGGTCAGCTGGTGGGGCGCATGCTCCACGCCACACCGCGCGCAATCCCCACCGCCAACCGGAACCTTCCGACACCCAGCTGAGCAGGTCTTCAGCGCGCACGACCACTTTATCATTAATAGCTAGAACTTCGTCCTGGAAAAGAAGACAGTCTAAGTTTAAAAAGATTATAACGCAATAGTTCAATCTATCTAATATATAAAACTAGCTTTTACCCGCGACTCCGTCCGCGCAGAATAAAAAATAGAAAACGGGGTAAAAATTATCCTATGTCCGTTTCCTGGTTCTAAGCTACCTGCCCACCAATTTTCAGTCAAATCGATTCAGCCGTTCTTGAGTTATAAATAGTGTAACTAACACGACTTTCTTTTATATATATAGATTCTCGTGTCACAGTTTTCATTCCGACCTTGACCGATTCTCATGAAATTTTGTGAGCATATTCAGTAGGTCTGAGAATCGGCCAACATCTATTTTTCATAACCCCCCCCCCATTTTTTAACTGCGCGCGGACGGAGTCGCGGGCGACAGCTAGTATATATAAAAGAAAGTCGTGTTAGTTACACTATTTATAACTCAAGATCGGTCGAACTGATTTAGCTGAAAATTGATGGGGAGGTAGCTTAGAACTAGGAGACGGACATAGGAACTTTTTTATCTTGTTTGCATTTTTTTATTCCGCGCGGACGAAGTCGCGGATAAAAGCTAGTTTATAATAACGATTTAAAATGTAAGTGGATGCCTTGATGACTCTGGCTTGTGTATAAAGTCCTTTGTTCTATTTCCACTGGCGCGACCGCATATGCTAAAATTAAAGCTACTGCTTGTAGTTTAAGTCGCAATACGCTAAGTGGAAATAAACATTCACGCCAACTTATCACGATAACCAAATTGCATCTTAAAAAAAGATTAAACCTAAATCTAAAACAATATTATCGTATTTATTTAATTAACGAAATGTTTAGAAAGTTAAATAATTCCGAAATAAATCCGTTCCGAGTACGACCTGCTCGTATGGGGTGAGTAGGGGGATATTGCAGGGTCGGACTCTACAATAACATTTTATTAAGTAGGTTATAGCGTAGAAATTTTACAAATAAAAGAATAAACACATGTTACGTAAACCAATATTGGGATATAAAATAAAAAAAAAAACAATTTATAGATTTAAATCAAAACTAATACAACGACTTACAACTTATATATGTAAACGTTTTAATTATAACATTGTTTTTCAAATAAAATAAAACTAATAAATAACTACATTATATTTCTTCAACAACCTGAAAATTAATTTTTTATTTAAACAAATAATAAAAAAAAAAACACCACCGAGTCCGACTCTGGTGCCACCCTTATGTTAGCGACCCTTGCGAACAATCAAGGGACCATACCTATCCAATATCGAGAAATATGTTTACGCTTTATTTTATTTATGGGGTTGCCATAATTATCCCTCAATTATATTAAAGTCTTGATTTAAGGGTTAAAACAATCTAGTCATTACATAGCCAACATATGCAACAAGAGACAGAAATTCTTATAGAAATCATCATCATCATCAGCTCACTATACATCCCCACTGAGATGCTCGGAGATTACGCTAAGTTAGGAGTGACTAGGTCATAGTCAACCACACTGACCCAGTGCGGATTACTTCACACATATCTTTGAATTTCTTCTCAGATATGTGCAGCATCACTATGTTTTTAATTCATCGTAAGAACATCGAATAAATGTACATATGTAAATCGAAAAACACATTGGTACATGGTGGGATTCGAACCCAGGACCTGCAGTTTGAAACCAAACAAAAAGTACTTATCCAAGCTATAGGTCAAACCAAAACCTTCGTTTTGTGCCTTTTAAATAAATACTATCAGTAGAATTTTATATAATACGTCCCATAAAAAAATAATATGCTTAAAACAAGAAATGAAGAGCATCAGAACAAAAACTGTTAAATCACACTGTTGTTTTTTTTGTGGAAAAGTGTAAAAATATACAAAGATGTATGAGAACAACTAATTGACATCATAAAAAAATGTTAAAGTCATAAATCGGTTTTTATTCTGACGCTCCTCAAATAGAAATTCCAGATAAATAATAAATAGTGTTTTCTTAAATACAAATAAATAAACAAATTATTAAGTTAAATAAACTAAATATAACCGCCTGAGTGCGACCCTGTTACAATTCTAAATGAAAGGGGGAGGGGGAGGTTGAACTAAAATTGCTTTCGAATAAGTAACCAGCGCGTCTGTATTCTGTGACCATCGTGCGATATCGTTGCTACATCGTTTTTGAATCGCTACTTATTTTGTATATTAAAATGAACACATATTATCTTTGTATATTATGCTTTAGTAATCATAATCTGTCTAATAATTCAACGACTAAGATTTCTGAAACTAGTCAAAAATAAGCGCGTCGGTGGCTCAGGGGTTAAACACTTGACTTGTAATCTGCAGGTCCTTGGTTCGAATATTATCTACATATTATATCCTACGTCCTTACGATGAAGGAAAACATCGTGATGCAACCTGCTAAGAAATTAAAATATATGTGTGAAGTCAACCCGCACTGAGCCAGCATTGATTATGGCATAGTCACACCTAACTTAGGGTAGATTCCGAGCCCTCAGTGAGGACGGATTTTTTTTTAAATTATGTATCCTATAGAATTTAACTATACATATACATATTTAATATAAATAAAAATATTAGACATATAACTAGCAGATACACACGACTTCATCCGCGCGGAATTAAAAAATATATGTATATAATAAATATAGCCTATGTCACCCAGAGATGATGTAGCTTCACAACAGTGAAAGAATTTTGCCAATTAGTTCAGTAGTTACGGAGTATAATCAATGCAAAAAAATTAAATCTTTTGCTCTTTATATCACTATAGGTTAATTCAAATTACTCATAATAATCCTTTCTCAATTTCTGTTGGCATTTTGTGAGAATGGTTTGAAAAGTAATTTCACCTAAGCCCCGATACGTATACATAAGTATTTGATTTGTCCGTCTGTTCATGTTTAAAATAATTGCCTCAACTAACTTCGTATATTTTCAAAAATAAAATACAAAAATTTAATTTAATTTAATACGTTTGTTTTTTTTAAAATCTACATATTGAAACGGAATAAGGTTTGTATGATAAAGTTGTCTGGAATATTTGAAAGTTGTGTATGGATTGAATTCAAATATGACAGCTAGTAGATGTATGGAAGGGTACTGAACCCAAAGTGCACTCCCTTCGAAGCGATTGTCTAACGAAGTTGAAAATGTACGTATCATCGTGTTTCACAAACTAGACTGTACTTTTTAAGATTAACAGTGGTAGATCCCGCAACAACAATATTTGTTGGGTGCACGAATTGGCTTCGCTCAGTGAAATATCACAACCACACAGAAGACAGGCGTCAAGTGGAAGTAATTCTGCGTTTCGTCTGATGAGTGTGGTGTTTGAGGCCTAATTTTAGTCCTCTTTCCCTTCCCACCCTTTTCTTATTAGGAAAGGATGGGAAGGGGAAGTGGATTTGCCGGAAGAGGAGACGCATAGGTAAGAGAAATATCCTCTTTCTGTGCGTCCCCTTCTCTGTTGATTAAAGGTAGGCAACGCATCTGCATTTGCGGATGTCTATGGGCAACGGTCGCCTCGCTATTTCGGCGAATCCAGGTGGCCGTTTGCTCGTTTGCCACCTTATGATATATAAAAAAAAATTAAGATAGACCGACAAGGCTATTAGTATACCTAGCACGAATAATTGTGACACTGGTCATCGTATCGTTATCAACAAAGTATTAAACTTTGTACATTGCTCCTATCGGGCGTAAGTACCTACCAAAAATGTCATACTAATCTTACTAATATAAATGCGAATGTTTAGATGGATGGATGATTGAAGGTATCTCTAGAACGACTAAATTGATCTAGATGAAATTTGGCACTCATAGGCTACTTATTAGGTATTTTTTATGACAGAAGACAGAGTCGCGGGGGACAGCTAGTTTTGACATAATTGTAGATAACACAAAAAGCGATAAATCAACTAAATTAGTTGACTAGCGCCCAAACAATGTCAAAAAATGTCACAAAATTCTCTTTGACCTGTAGCTGTCATGTCATTTTTTTCTTTAGTATCTAGTTCTATGATTAAACCAACTATAGCTAAAAAATCTACCAGTCTTCTAGTTATTTAAAAAAAATGGGACCCATCTGAAAGCACTTCCTTTCGATTAAAATGATTTTTATCAAAATCGGACCACCAGGGGCGGAGCATCACAGTAACACACATAAAAAAAATACAGTCGAATTGATAACCTCCTTCTTTTTGAAGTCGACTAAAAAGATAAGATATATTGCAGTCTCATTCTATCACACATAGTGTCAAAGAGAGCAATGTTTCTTAGGAAATGTAGTTTTTATTTGCTTCCGTCAATTTATACGCTGCATTTCATATTACAACTAGCTGTCGCCCGCGACTCCGTCCGCGCGCAGTTAATAAGCTTATATGACACGTTCGTAGATTTACCATAGCAGCGCCATCTATTGATTACTTACTCAACCCAGTCGAAAGGTATCGACATCTGTTAGAATCATTTGGAGTTAACAGATAATTGTGACTGTCAAATAATAACAGATAAATAATTAGCAATAAATTAAAATTGCGACTATAATTTGAGATTTAAACTATTCTATCTCTCAAGTTGGATCGAACTGCACATGGTGTGCGAATTTTATTATAATCGGTTAAGTGGTTTAGGAGTCCATTGAGGACAAACATTGTGACACCAGATTTATATATATATCAATATATTACAATAGGAATGAAAAACAGAGATTGTAACGCTGTCTCTCTGTATACGTCATCGTCACAAAAAGCGCCAAGTTTCGTATCACGTCGAGTCATTTTAAAAACCGTGGACTCGTCCGGCCGATTTGTGTTAACAATTAAATACAACATTTAATATTACACGTAACATATGTGCATGTGTATGTAAGTATACGCTGTAGTGTGTGCGTTAACTCAGAACAAGGTGAATGTATACAGGTTGATTTATAACACGATTTTATGATTTCTTAACTAGCTGTAACCCGCGACTCCGTCCGCACGGAATTAAAAAAAATTTAATAAGTGAACGTGACGGAAAGTAATATATTTTTTACTGTGAAATTTAATATAAAAAGACAGGAACAAGATAAAGTTATATAAAAATGTACAAGATATAAAACAAAACGTCAAAACGAAATATGTCAAATAAAAGAAAAATATTCTATAGAAATGTCCAAAAAGGCTGTATGCAAACCCGAGGCCGCAACAATAAGTAAGTAAGCCTGTGTGTTGTTAAAGACTATATTCTACATCTGTGTCAAATTTCATCAAGATCCGTTGTGTCGTTCCGGAGATACATTCAAACAAACACCCAATCATACGCATTTATAATATTAGTAAGATCTTTTGAATTTTCAGTTAATTATAAATAAAATATTCTAGGTACTTATTTTATATACATAAAAAAACTAATAAAATAAATCCACTTTTTACATTCTTCAAAATTAATTCACGTTGTTAACAAACCACCGAATCTCTCTTAATTTGTAACTGGAGAAAACGAAACCGGGCAACATTATTATTCTAAGCTTAATAACATCGATTGACTTATTTTATAAGTTGACAAGTTTCAATTAATAAAACTGCAATTTCGATTGTCCAAATTGTTGTAAAATTAAGATAGATTTTTAATATATATATATATATATATATACCAAGGGTCATACTACAATATAATATTAAAATATATTTAATTAATATTGTAACAAAATATTTAGGTACAATATATTTATTGAACCACCTGTATAGTGTCGCATGGCACACACACGCAGTACGCACACACGAGCGCCGATAGCGGCGGATCTATGCAGTGCAACGCCCCCGGACTAATGCGGAGTACACACAGTGTAAGCGGAACAAAAACAAATAGTTCAAAATTAAAAAAATTAAAAAAAATCGTATTACAAACTGCTATTATCATTAGGCAAAGTATAAAACAGCTTTTATTAATAAACGATTAGCAAAAAACATTTAACATTAATACCTTTAGAGGTTTTATTTTATAAATTTGATATATATTACGTTTATTTAAAACGATGTTTATTTTTAAAAATTGATTTTCATGAAACCAAATTTCATTTATCATAGAACGGTATCTAAGAAAGGTATATAAAATATTAACAGACATGATTTCTACATAAAAAAGTTAATTTTAATAAAGAGTTTACTATTAATAAATGTTTACAAATGCATTTAAGTAAATACTTCAGATAAAATATATCGCGGAGCGTGTGTACACCGCCTTACCGACATAAATTCCCAATAACACGAAACGGTGGCGCGGGGTGCGGGGGAATACAGGGCAGGATTGGGGATTACGGAAATAATTATTATTATTATTAAATAATACTATTATATAAGTTTTTTAATATATAAAGACTAGTTATTTTTTTTAACATTTAAAGTTGATGTTAATATCTGATAAAATTAATATCACACTTATTTTAAAAAAATCACAAATTAACTGTGTTTTTTTTTTATTTTTTTTGCTCTAACAATTAGACAACCATACTGATACTAATTTTAAATTACGTTAATTAAATAATGTATCAACACTTCTATTTACATGACGTCACAAGTACCGTTAACACATTACTTAGTATTACGAACATAACATAATCATCTGTCAACCGTTGGTATTTCCAAACAAACGCAAAGTGTCCGTACAGGAATAGTGTTCGTTTAAAGGTCGTCTGCGCACCTGTATACTCAACGTCGATAATCAATTAAGACTGGTTGTTTCAAAAAATTGTTTTTACAGAAAAGATAGTAATAACATTTGCACTTTTTTTAACTATTAAATATGTTTACACATTTATACTTGTCCAATAAAGACTTTGGTATTGACTGGGACTTGAAAAATCCAATAAATGCAGGTGGCGATGAAACGGTGACAGATCATTGGTGTGTATGGTGATTCTAGAATATTATTTTAGTTTAAGGGATAAATCTACAAGTCAATACCTGTTGTATTGTACGGATCTGACCGAGAAGCGACTGTATGTTAAGTTGGATCAGTGGTGTAACTACAAGTGATAAAAGATATGTATTATACCTCTAATGAGGTAATTTGAAAGTAACGCCTTTGATGGAAAAATTGAGAAGTAAGTTAGCATAGTATGGAAATATTATGCAGAGAGATAATCACATAAACATGAATGTGGACAACTACAAAGGTAGAGGAAGGTCAGAATATGTATTTATTGTGGGAAGAGGACAAGGTAGAGAAGGGAGTACATACCGTTAGGATCCCTCGTAGGGAGATCAAGTTGATGATGATGATTTACGTTAAATCGTAACTTACATAAAACGTTATTATTAATGCTTTTATTAGATATTTGATTTACTAAAATATACATGGAATTCTAAAATTTTAATTAAATTGATAAATATTGAGATTAAACAAGTACCTATTATATAAAACAAATTAACATATTCACAACATAAAGTCATTTGCATAATTATATACACAAAAAATTATATAACTTTATTTATAATGAGCAATTAAAAAAATTAAGCAATTTTTATATTTATTCCCACGGTAATAAATAAATAATTAATATAAGATTAAAAATTAAATAGTCAAATTTGAATTATATCCTTCATGCAAAATATTTAGAATACGAGAAAGATAAATTCGTAAGAATAATTATAAATCGAATAACTTTTATTCTCAGTTAAAAAATATAATTTATCTATATATATAAAAGAAAGTCGTGTTAGTTACACCATTTATAACTCAAGAACGGCTGAATCGATTTGACTGAAAATTGGTGGGCAGGTAGCTTAGAACCAGGAAACGGACATAGGATAATTTTTACCCCGTTTTTTATTTTTTATTCCGCGCGGACAGAGTCGCAGGTAAAAGCTAGTTTACAATAATTTTCCATTTTCAATGTTATTTTTTTTTTTATTTATTTTTTTTTTTTTAATTTATTACAATGACAAAATATATACACGGAACCCTAAATTATCATTAATTATCAGACTACGAATACAGACGTTATTTTAAAAACGTGTTTACTCAATTTTTTCTGTATAATAAAAACTTTATC
Organism: Papilio machaon; assembly: GCF_912999745.1. Classification (NCBI taxonomy): domain Eukaryota; kingdom Metazoa; phylum Arthropoda; class Insecta; order Lepidoptera; family Papilionidae; genus Papilio; species Papilio machaon. Next base: position 1,223,459 of record NC_060013.1, on the reverse strand, counting down.
CGAAATGCGTCCCTGGCGGTAAGCAGAGAAGGATAGCAGCCGGGTCGCATACTACAATCACAACATTTTGATACTTTTTATTTTAATATTATTAAAATTTATTTTAATAATACAATAAAATATTTTTCATTATTAACATATTATTACATCATAAATATGATGGTTTAATTTGATTAGTAAATTCCGGTAGCATATATCTTATCAATAGATGACTAAAGTACGTAATATCTATATGTATAGTAATGGGAAAGTAACTGTGACAATTTGTCACTTTGTCATGGTGAACGTTACGTTATTGTAACACCTAAATTACAAATTTGTTATTATTATACTCATTTCTTTTTAAAACAGTGATAAATTCCAGTTACATTAAAATAAATCTTACTAATGTAATGCAAAAGTTTAGATGGATGGATGAATGTTTGTTAGGGTTACTTCCGGAATGGTTCAACGGATCTCGGGAAAATTTGGCATGTATATGTTGAATTAAATTACTTAAGAGATATATAGTATTTTAAAAAGAGAAACTTAAAGTTAAAAAAAACTCCAAGAAAGTGAATGCGGTATAAAATATTATACTCGTATAGATTGTATTTTTTTTTAAAGAAAAACGAGAAATTTTTAAGAAACCTTTCACATTTTGCTACATATTTTAATTTCATTTCCTTATTTTTGTATCTATAAGTATATCTATAGTGATATCAACAGATGATTTAAAAAAATAAAGACAATAAAATCTTTTAAAAAAAAAATTATCAATATTACAAACAAAGTAAGGGACATCAACAAGTCTATAATTTCAACAAGCCACACAGTTATGACTTGATAATATTTAACTATCAATTAGATAACAACTGTCAAGTTTTAGATAATCGCTGATTATTACTTAAAAATGATTGATAACTTAAACAGTAATGTCAAAATGACACATCAAAAAAAATTTTATATACCTTTTGTAAGTGATATTTACAATTATATCTTTGGTACTTTTATTACGTGTATGATATTTTAATAAGACTATGGATGATTTTCTTTTCTTCGAATCATTCACAACTAACTGTCGCCCGCGACTCTGTCCGCGCGGAATGAATGAAAACTATGTTAATAACCTGTGTGTTCTTCCAGACTATGTTTTACCTTTATACCAAATATCATCAAGATCCATTGAGCCGTTGTGGAGATATCTTCAAACAAACATCCATCTAAACATTCGCATTTATAATATTAGCAAGGTTCACCTTTTAATAAACTACACTATAACAAATTTATGTCAATGTTTTATTTATTTTGTTTTTAGAGATCACACAAGAAATTATACAATTAAAAATTAACTTGTTTCCTATTAAATATTCTATACATGATTGAAAACATTAAAGCAACAACAAATCGTAGTCGTGTTCAGTCTGTGTACAATTTTAATATTCCTTTTTATTTCAGCTTAGTCTCACGGTCCAAATGTAAACAATAAAGGTATAGTTTTACGGTAACGGTCCAAGAGGTTTAAGGTTCGAATCTATTCGGCTATTGTTGTGAATCATACGCTACTAGCGTTCGATGCTTTGTTAACAGAAGCGGCTGTAAATACAAAAAAAAACTTGAAACGTACACTCAACAGCTGTTTTATAAAAAAAGAAGAGGAAACTAGTTATGTACCATATCGGTAAATACTTATCACTTAGTTAAAGTTATGTTATTTTTATCCAATATTAACAAGAATAATGTATATAACTAGACAAATTCTCAATGTCTAGTCGATTATTTCAATATTGTAATCTGTAATCAAAATTTATCTCAATTATTTCATACTAGCTTTTACCCGCGACTCCGGCCGCGCGGATTAAAAAAAAATGCACACAAGATAAAAAAGTTCCTATGTCCGTCTCCTAGTTCTAAGCTACCTCCACATCAATTTTCAGCTAAATCAGTTCGACCGATCTTGAGTTATAAATAGTGTAACTAACACAACTTTCTTTTATATTTATAGATAAGAATAATGTATATAACTAGACAAATTCTCAATGTCTAGTCGATTATTTCAATATTGTAATCTGTAATCAAAATTTATCTCAATTATTTCATACTAGCTTTTACCCGCGACTCCGGCCGCGCGGATTAAAAAAAAATGCACACAAGATAAAAAAGTTCCTATGTCCGTCTCCTAGTTCTAAGCTACCTCCACATCAATTTTCAGCTAAATCAGTTCGACCGATCTTGAGTTATAAATAGTGTAACTAACACAACTTTCTTTTATATTTATAGATAAGAATAATGTATATAACTAGACAGATTCTCAATGTCTAGTCAATTATTTCAATATTGTAATCTGTAATCAAAATTTATTTCAGTTATTTCATATTGTTATTTGCTAGCTGTCGCTTGCTACTCCTTCCGCGTAGGATTAAAAAAAAACTTTATTTTTAGCCTATGTGTTCCTCAAAACTATGCTCTACATTTATGCCAAATTTCATCAACATACGTTGAGCAGTTGCTGAAATACCTTCAAACATCCATACATCCAAGCAATCGCATTTATAATATTAGTAAAATTTTATTATATTCCCAAATTAAATAAAGTTTAATTTAATTGTAATACTTGAAAAATAAATTATAAATCAAGTATCAAAACTGTTCAGCCGTATCTAACAATTTCACGAAGTTTTCAAAACGTATTAAAAGCAATAGGACGTAAGCGTACGTAATTTTAAATCCACTCAATGAAATTGAAACTCTATTTTCTATGCAGTAAAATCTATTATTCAATGATAGTATAAAATCAGTAATAACATGCCAACTAGACAAGATTTTTAATATTAGGAAAGCGTAATTATTTATTTATTGTAACTTTTCCGTACTAACTATTTTATATTCAAATTGATTGTAAGTTATATGTATGTCTCTTTCTATCACATTACTTGTATAATTCGGGGATAAACTAGTATAATTCTCTTCGTCTTATTGTCATACAATGCTTAAGTTGATAACATAATCCAAAATACTTCTATTACGTTGTTAAATATTTATTATAATACTAGCTTTTACCCGCGACTCCGTCCGCGCGGAATAAAAAAAATGCACACAAGATTAAAAAGTTCCTATGTCCGTCTCCTAGTTCTAAGCTACCTCCCCATCAATTTTCAGCTAAATCAGTTCGACCGATCTTGAGTTATAAATAGTGTAACTAACACAATTTTCTTTTATATATATATATAGATAGATAGATATCAACGACAAATTAGTCCTATTTCCTGAATATGACGGAGGAGGGAACACATAGGAAGGAGAAATGTTCTCTCTTTGTGCGTCACTTAATTGCAAAATTGCTGGTACAAAATTAAGGTGATCGCTTGTTCGTTTCCTACTTTATGATATAAAAAATATTTGGATTATCTTCTATCTTGTACTAGTCGCAATCTGATTACATCCTTGTATGTTTATTTAGAAAAAGCAAATATCAAAATCAAGATTGTAAAGTCAAACCAGTGTATTTCAGGTCCCAGAGATACGCCGTGGAAAACGCGAGACAGTTGCTGGCGATCTCTTGCTTCAGAAGCCAAGACCCAATTATTGTCGCTACACCAGCAGAGTAAGACTAACGAAGGAAATCTTTGGAAAGATTAATTACTAAAAATAAACTTGATCAAATGTACAAAAAGAACAATAGAAGGTTCTTGATGTAGACGTGACAAAAATCGAAAAAAAAAAACGATTTCGACACTCGACTCGCCAAGGCTTCTACTGCGATACGTTGACCTCTCTGGTTAACAATCAATATTATCTTTAACCGTGCATTTCTATTTGGAAAACAGCCGTAGAAAAATTTATTACAATTTTTCAACTAGTCTGAGGTATATTTAATATATTACAGTATATTTTAAATCTTGTTGAATCAAAATTATCAGTAAGTTGAAAAAATATCACTCTCTGTCGCTTCAAATACCTGATTTCTCGAATTATTTAGTTTTTGTAAAACAAAATGTTATTTCCCTGTATGGCCATTTTTATTATATACTAGCTTTTACCCGCGACTACGTCCGCGCGGAATAAAAAAAAATAGAAAACGGGGTAAAAATTATCATATATGTCTAGTTCTCTAGTTTGAAATTATGAATGTTTTTAAAATTTTCTTTAACAAATTATAAAAAGGTATAAATTTTCTCGAGCCTCCATTAAAGCATCACCTTTGCAAGGTTGACTTTGTTCTTTTCTATATATAAGGACCAAAGTAACAATTTGATTTTACTTTTTTATATTAAAATCTACCTCTTAGTTTAGTTAACATGCACTAAACACAAAAACATATTTATAAGTGTAAATGTTGTTTTTTTGCTGAAGTAAAAGGGCCTATGCGGTCTATTTTCCTATATGGTTGAAACTTTGAGAGTCTCTCCTGTAAAGTCAATTTGCACATTGGCCCTTATTCATAGGAGCCATCTATATACATAATAATAAAATTGGAGTGTCTGTATGTAATATCGAAAATTCGTACACAAGATGTATTTCCGTAGCTGATTACGAAAAACAATTTTTTTTCCGTCTGTCACAATATGTTTCGGCAGTGTAAACTCAAAGCCAAACACAAGCTAGCAGACATCGCTTTGTCACATTTGAGTACAGTTTATCGATTGCTCACTAATAATAGAATAGCGTAACGGTATGATTCTATTAATAGGCGGGAGCGATTAGCGGACCAATATCTCTGTATAAAACATATCGTCATCCCTGTCACTATCTTTGACAAAACAGAGACAACAATATGTTTTAACGGGGATTTTGGACTCTGAAGACTACGCTAAGTAATACAAATAAATAAGACATTAGAGTTATGTCCTACTAAATGTTGCCCGCGACTCCGTATGCGCGGAATTTTAAAAAAAAACGTAATAACCTATGTGTTATTCCAAACTATGTTATACATCTGTGCCAAATTTCATAAGATCAGTTAGGTCGTTCTGGAGATACCTTCAAACAAACATCTATCCATCAATCTAAACTTTCGCATTTTTAATATTAGTAAAATCGCGGCTGGAACTTAACTGTCAGGGTGACATGAGTAGTTATTACGGATTCACTGGTGTGGTTCATTTTTTTTATAAGAGAAGGGGGCAAACAAGTAGCGGGAAGACCAATGTGTTCATCAACGCCCATGGACATCTGCAATACCAGAGGAATCGCAGATGCGTTGCCGGCCTTTGAGATGGTGATACGCTGACTTTTTGAAGGACCCTAAATCGTAGCGGTTTGTGTTAACGGGAAGGTAGCTGATGTATGCAGGCAATAGACTACTTTCTAGACTTAATTCTGTGCTAAAGAACATTAATATAAAGGTAAGATTATAGCAGCGTAGGTAGACCTCCTGCAAGTTGGACCGACGACCTGGTCAAGGTTGCAGAAGTGCACTGAATTCAGGCGGCACAGGACCGGGCATTGACAATCGATGGGGGAATAGGTTCAACTGCACGGACCCAGGATTATGAAGACTGTGGTTGCCTCTCCTCTTTCTGGTTTGAACTATATCTCAAATAGTTATCCAAAAGTTTGAATAATTTAAGATCTTACATTTTATTTCAACTTGTACCACGCCTTTACCGCCTATAGCCGGTTGAGACCGGATTATCGGTCGGTGTAGAGTTGATTTAACCGGGCTTTACCGAAATTTACCGGCAAGAGGGTTGCGGAGGGGCGGGGTATGATAGGATACAGAATACAAACTATTTTCCCCGATGTCACTCGACCTGGATACAATAAAAACGGTAATATGACTTTATTTAATAAATAAACAAACAAAAGTACGAAATAAACTTAATTTTTATGAAAAGTACGAATAAAAAATAATTAACCCAAAGTTTTATTAGTACTACAGAATTTTGTTTTTTATAAGTGAAGTGGGCCAGCGAGCAGCGGGAACACCAATGTGTTCATCAACGCCTATGGACATCTGTAATACCAGAGGAATCGCAGATACGTTGCCGGCCTTTAAGATGGTGATACGCTCGCTTGTTAATAATATTAAAAAAAATACGTAGTTATATATTACTGAAAAAAATGTACTAATTTCTAAGAAGTGAATTCCCCTATGTATATTTCTAAATTATCTAAAACACATTAAATATATATTAATAATGTATACAGGAAATAATATAAAAAATACATCAAGTATCAAAACGTGTTAGCCGTACTGCGGCACTCCGACGTCGCGCGTCGCTACGAAATGTAATCGCGCTCACAGCGAAAAGGGCACTAATGAAAATTGTGTCGAATTTATATTATTTTAAATATTCAAATATTTTAATAAAATATATTAAAGTGATAATGAAGTAGGAACAGGACAGAAAATATTGATTATTTTTATATTTATGTAAGTTAACATTAATTTACGTTTCAATTGCGTAATCAACTCTTAGATTCATTACAAAGACCTCTATAAACACGAAAAAAAAAATTAATATAGGATTGAAAGGAGTCTGCTAATAATATTTCAACATGTTTGCCATCATTACATAATCTGTGGTCAATTTCGTACATCAAAATTCTCGTTAAACTGATTATCAATTTTTAAATCGTTTAAAACTTTAACAACCTATATTAAATTATAATGTGATAATTGTGTCTAAACTATAAATATATTGATACAATAACAAGTAGCAGTTTTCAGTTGCCTTCTTCTGCGGCGAACAGGGCGACTGCGAGGGCACAGGGCTGTCACTTAAGTGTATAAAATTAATTATTATTTTAACTATATATTTATTTTTTACCAGTAAAGATTTTTATAATCTTTATTTTATATCAAAAGGTGGCAAACGAGCAAACGGCTACATGAACTCGCCGAAATAGAAAGGCGACCGTTGGCCATAGACATCCGCAAATGCAGATGCGTTGCCTACATTTAATCAACGGAGAAGGGGACGCCCAGAGAGAGGATATTTTCCCTTCCTATGCGTCCCCTCATCCGACAAATCCACTTCCCCTTCCCATCCTATCCTAATAGGAAAAGGGATCACACTCATCAGACTGTACGCGGAATTGCTACCACTTCACGCCTGTCTTCTGTGTGGTCGTGGTATTTTACCGGTCGACCCTACGTAAGTGGGACAAGTTCAGGGAGATGATGATCCATAAACAATGTAGAAGGTTCTTCCTTATTCCATAACTGAAATAAATGTGTCAATGCACATAGATAATCTACAAACGTTTTCTTAGAAATTAATGTATTATCTTTAGTAGTTTTTTTTCTAAGGTTTTTTTTTCATTAAAATAGCTTTAGGCACTTTTCTAAACCTTTTTAACTCGCTCAAATTTAGTTTAAATGTAATTTTCGTTTCTCGTATTAATATAATAATAACGCAATTCAAAGAAAATACACCTCATTGATATTACATTCGTCATTACAACCATTGTTGTTATAATATCAATTAAAATCAAACAAATAATAATTGACAGCAACGTTACATAATCGTTGGTTAATAATAAACAGAGCAACACCAAGGGCTGTATACAAAAATATACCAATTCGTACTAGTTTCATTGATCTTTTAAAATATAACCATTTATTTGTCCTCTTATATTCAAAAAGGGTCTTAGCTGACAGACACACAGACAACAAAGTGATCCTATAAATACGGAACCTAAAAACCGTAGACTTATTTCGTTAATATTAAATAGATGATTTTAAATGAGGTGGACGATGTTAATATTAAAGTTACATAACCACTAATAATTTTACTTCATTATAAACTAGCAATTACCCGAGAATTTGTCTAAAAAAATATCAAGTAATAAATATAACCAATGTCCTCTTTTTCACAATGAAATCCTTAGTATGATTAAATATTAATTGTAAAATACATTAATTAAAAAATACCAAAATTAAAACTCTTAACACTCCAAAGAAATAACTTTAATAAAATTATTTCAAGTAATAATAATAATAAAGTAGTGTCAACCCTGACACGGCAGTATGCGCTGGCCGATATTTTTTCACCGGCCGAACGGAAACCGTTGAGTCGAATTAGAAGTTTTATTATTTGATTTTTTTTTACTTCAACATCGGTTTCGGTTTCGTAACCTCTAGTTTATTGTAATTATACAGAGTTCGTTTCCTAAGCATAATAAGAATGGTTTAATTACTAGCATAAGGATAAATAATTTACATTAGCGAAACATAATTCATAATTTCTAATGCATTATATCGTCTTAGGAATTTGGTTATGTATCTAAATACGACAGTGTTTATCCATAACCTTATTTTATAATAGATTTGTTTCCTATCTTCTTTTAAAAAAATATATTTTATATACGGTCTAGTAGGCTATGTGTTCTTCCAGACTATGCTCTACATCTATGCCAAATTTCATTAAGATCTGTTGAGTCGTTTCGGAGATATCTTCAAATAAACATCCATGCAAACATTCGCATTTATAATATTAGTAAGATTCTCAACTCAACAAAGAGAATCTAATCAAAGTATAGAAGTAATATTATTAACTAGCTTTTACCCGCGACTCCGTCCGCGCGGAATAAAAAATAGAAAACGGGGTAAAAATTATCCTATGTCCGTTTCCTGGTTCTAAGCTACCTGCCCACCAATTTTCAGTCAAATCGATTCAGCCGTTCTTGAGTTATAAATAGTGTAACTAACACGACTTTCTTTTATATATATAGAAGATGAGAAAATTTGGATGTATGTATGGAGGTTTGTTAAAAGGTATTTCCAGAACTGATATGTATTCTGTCTGAAAGAATACATTGGCTTGTAATAAAGTCTTTTTCGCACGGATGGAATCGCATTCGACAGCTATTAGATGAATATTTTCAGATCTCTACTTGAAACCATTTCACTATTGTTTGTGTTAATATTTTAAATCACCAAGATTTCGATATAAACATTTTGTACTCTTAATATCATCCTCCTTTCTTTTATTAAAAAACTAGTTACTTTATTCGATTAACTTAATATTCGCTTTAAAATTATTTACACTTTACAGTACGGAAAATTTATTCAATTATTTGCAACAAAAAATAAATTAAATAGAAGAAACTCAATGACACTTTAGTCGGAAATCTGCCGTCTCGCTCGCGCTTCAGTTGTTTCTCCTTTTCGCTGCACTGAGAAGGGTTCGTGCCGCATTTAGGTATGTAGCTGTCACATCTTATTATCGAATATATTAATAATTTTTGTATAAACTATAAATATAGTTATTTTTTCATATTAATTTATTTCATGAAAATATGTTCATCTGGTATTTATTGTAATACTAATAAATTAAAATACCATTTAGTAATAAAAAGGGTCTCAATCTCTCAATCAATTAACACTGAATGTGTATTAAGAAAAATACGTTAAAACTGATATGGATATAGAAAAATATTTTAATTAAATAAATTCACAGTTTACGGAAAAAAAATTGTTCCACTAAAATGTAAATTTCTATACATAAAACGACCTGTACAATGATAGAACTAAATTAAAACGAATAACATAATTTATTGATTTTTCAATTCGTCTAAAACAGCTACATACCACACCGCGTCCCACATAGAGGCATGTGACTCGGTGACGCGCCGTGTTTTTGTTGCGGCCATTTTTTTGTATTTATTTTTTTTATTTTCATTTGTACGCATATTACCTGCGCTATAACTAAGTATGGATGCACCCTTATTGAATAATAAAACTATAAAACTATGCAAAATTATAACTAATTGGTTAAATTCTATTATCTATATCTTATCTATATATATAAAAGAAAGTTGTGTTAGTTACACCATTTATAACTCAAGAACGGCTGAATCGATTTGACTGAAAATTGGTGGGCAGGTAGCTTAGAACCAGGAATAGGACATAGGATAATTTTTACCCCGTTTTCTTTTCTTTTTTTTTTTATTCCGCGCGGACGGAGTCGCGGGAAAAAGCTAGTTTAGTTTATTGACACTTAACTAAGTACATAACGTAAAGGAATAAAAACCAAAGCTCCTTATGTATAACATTTACATATTTTAAACTAAGTGTCACCCGGCAATCCGTCCGCGCGGCGTTAAAAAAAAACCTTAATTGGATGGATGGTTCGATGTTGGTTTGAAGGTTGGCACAACGGCTCAAGGAACTTAATGATATTTGGCACAGATGTAGAACATAGTCTGGCAGAACACATAGTCTTATCGTTAAGTTTTTTTTTTAATTCCGAGCGTATGGAGTCACGGGCGACAACTAGTACTTCATATAACATAGTTATGACTTCACCTGTATTCACTCCAATATCAATATCCCATCGACCCACTTAACAATCTAATGTTAGATGTAAATCAGGGCAACAAGTTGTATACCTTATCACCTCTATACATACAAACATACCTTATCAGTGACGTTAACCGATTTACTAACATCATATACGTTTATACTCTTGATTATTTGTATTACTTCGCTTTACTTTACGATCTCAGAAAATCAAATTATAAAAGCATTTTCCACTGGCGGCTAGCGTGTTGATACAAATTGATTTACGTTAGTGGAAATAGACATATACTTGATGTTTTATCTGAGGGGTAGGGTTTAAGGCGTATTTCAGGTTTATCATCATCAGGTCATATATGCACTGAGAGGAAAGGAGTCAACGTTTAAGTTAAGGGTGACTAGGTTATAGACAACTACGCTTGCTCAGTGCGGGTTGACTTCACAAATATCTTTGAATTTCTTCTCAGATATGTGCTGCATCACGATGTTTTCCTTTACAGTAAGAACGTCGGATAAATGTACGTATGTAAATTGAAAAACATAAAAGTACATGGCGAGATTCAAACCCAGGACATGCAGATTGAAAGTCAAGTGCTTAACCCCTAAGCCATTGACGCTCTTGATCTTGATTTTATGTTACTTGTTATTAAAAGCTTTAAATTGGTCAAACAATTTTTACAATGGACAGAAAATCTGAAAGCTCTAAATAGATGGCGCCAGCGCCAAGTATCCGCTGTCATCTGTCAAAGTCATTCTCGCAATTTTTTTTTAATAAAAAAGGTGATTCCATATTGATTGTGCCGGAATTAAAAAAGAGCTCGGAATTCGAAATGCATCCACAGCTGGAAAAGAAGCCATGTTTATTGTATTTTTTTTTAAAATTTTTGTGTGACATTTGACGGAAGTCGTAGTCATAGTACAGTCCGTAGTTTATTTTGTACTTTGTATATAAAGTAAAGTGTTTTTTTTGTATATTCTGTGGTATATTTAGTGCCACTTTCACTGTTGATCATACTGACATCTATGTTGAGAAAAAAAAAATACAGTCGAATTGATAACCTCCTTCTTTTTGAAGTCGGCTAATAATTTTTCTATACATTGGTTGTGTAATTTTTGAATTATCTACATTTATATACGTGAATCGAAAAGTTTGTTTGTTTTATTTAAAAATAAATATTTTTAGTTATAAATTACGTTAGAATTTTAAGTAATGGACGAATATTTATATATGTATAGATAAAAAAAACAAAATTAAAGTTGAACCTGGATAAGAGAGTCCAAGAGACCTTAATATATTTCTCGCTTATGGAGGTCGTCTGTCGGGATAAAGACTCTCGCTTATAGAGGTTTGTTACTAATCCAGGTTCGATTGTATTTTTTAATCAATTTTTTATTTTTTTATTTTTTTTTATTTTATTAATCAACAAAATTTACAGTGTTTTTCTCAGTTGTGTGACTTAGTGCCATTAAACATGGAATGTTTATCCCAGCACTGCGCAGTTCACCATATGTTTACATATCTAATATAAATAACAACTTAAAGTGTACCAATTATACAATATAAAATCTTATCATAGAACTAACTAAATGAACAAATCATTTCGAGGGTAGATGTTGTTGGTATTCTTTTACAATGTTAGGTTGCGAACACACTGGTGTGTTAATTATATTTTTAGTTTTAGATATATTTAGTTTACCTATTAGTTAAATTTTTTTGTGTATTTTCTTTGATTGTTACATTTTATTATGTATTTTTATATATATAGTAATATAATATATTTTTTTTATTATTATAAAATATATATATATATTTTACTTGCGTTTTAATAAGTGTTTTCAGTTATTTTTATATTGTTATTGTAAAAAGTGTTCTTTAAGTTTGCTTTTAATGTTTCTATTATTAAGTAGTTTTCGTGTTTCTAAGGGTATGTCGTTAAGTGTTTTGGTTAAAATATATTTACTCATCCTACTCCCGTAGTAGTTATTTACTTTAGGTGATCGATATTTTTCCTGTGTCTTGTATCTAGTATTATATGTATAATGTTCTTGCAACGGTTCTAATTCTGAGAAACGCTCCGATAATAGCAAAAGTTTGACTTTTTCGTGTACCGGAATAACGTTGCAGATTTTGAAAAGTTTTGAGTAATCTTCTTTGTATTTTTCTTTAAGGTGACGAGGAACAATGCATTTCAAGAGTCTAATTTGTAGGTTATATATCCTATCCAGATATGTGCGAAATGTCCTGCCATAGCTGGTTAACCCATATGAGATGATCGAATCCCCTAGAGCATGGTATAGGCTTAGACGTACTTTATAAGGTATTTTATGCCGAATTATATTTATTTTAGCTAACGTGGCTCTTAACTTGTCACATACGTTATCAACATGGGTTTTCCAGTTCATACTGTCATCTATAGTTAGACCAAGGTATTTGTGACTTTTGACTACAGATATGGGATCGCATGTACACTTGTTTTGCTGATGTAGACACGCGTGGCTGTGGGCTAGTATCTGTATAGGCTTTTCGTACTTAATATGACTGGAATGTATATGTATTATTTTTGTCTTTTTGGCGTTAATGACTAGTCCGAGATCGTGAGCCCACATTTGTATGTTTCTAAAGTCTTCGTTTAAATGATTAACGGCATCTTCAATATCCCGTTCTGCGGAGATGAGACACGTATCATCAGCGTATTGGTATAGATCACATTTGCCGACTATTTTTTCGAGCTCGTTTACATAGGTCAAATAATGGAGTGGACCCATTACTGAACCCTGTGCTGTTCCAGTTGTTACTTTTGTTTTTTTGCTCAGTGATTGTTGAACTTTGACCTGGAAGAATCTGTTACTGATATAATCTGTACACCATTTAAGGGTGGGCCCTCTAAATCCGGTATTTTCGAGTTTTTGTAATAGAAATTTGTGATTTAAGGTGTCAAAAGCCTTGCTGAAGTCTATAAATACGACCAGAACATGTTTTTTTTCGTTTAGATGCCTATTTACTTCGTCGGTGAATTTTGATAGGAGTTGTGTGGTTGATTTTTTAGGCTGAAATCCGTACTGATATTGTGATATTACATTGTTTTTTTGCAAAAATTTATGGAATTGATCACATGCGAATTTTTCCATGACTTTATTGATACATGGGAGAATTGTGATGGGTCTATAATTTGAGTATTCATCGTGGCGCCCGCTTTTGTAGATTGGTCGTATTAGGCCTATTTTAAGTTCTGTCGGATAGGTATCAGTATCGAAACTGGTATTTATTAGTTTTACAATAACTTTGGTAATTTTATCTGAGATAGCTTTAAGGTCGACCGGTCGTATACCGTCGACCCCTGGTGCCTTTTTATTGTTTAAATTATTTACTAATTTTAAAACTTGTTTATTGTTAGCTTTTTGCATCCTAAAAGTCACATTTTGATTCTTTGAATACGATTTGTATGACAATAGGTTAGTGCTACATTTCGGTATTATGTTTTGTACACCTTTGTCAAATTCGTTAGCAAAATTATTAGCTATGGAATCCGTATTTACGTGTCTAAAGCAGAATGCTTTGTCTAGCGTTTCATCTAAACTTTCACAAATTTTACCACATAATTTATTTAATATACTCCATGTAATTCTTGGATTGGACATGCTTTCTTTAATTTTCTGATGGTAATAGTTATTCCTAGTCTTATTAATGAATTTATTACCTTTTACCCGCGACTCCGTCCGCGCGGAATAAAAAATAGAAAACGGGGTAAAAATTATCCTATGTCCATTTCCTGGGTTCTAAGCTACCTGCCCACCAATTTTCAGTCAAATCGATTCAGCCGTTCTTGAGTTATAAATAGTGTAACTAACACGAATTTCTTTTATATATATAGATTAGATAACAAGTCATTTTTATTCCCCTTAATACATAAAAAATAGATTATTTTAAATATTATTTTGATATGTTTTCAATATTTTTGCTTCCACTTGAGTGAATTTTTATGGATGAATGTTAGGTCTTCAAAACGGCTTATTAAATTTTTTTTTTAATTCTAGGCGAACGGAGTCACGGACGACAGCTAGTTAAATATATAAAAAAACGAACAAAGACAGTGTCGTATCTTATAGTTGGAAGTAGAAATTACCTTCAGACTTGTATTGATATTTATACGACTGACACTAACACTGTTGCAACCCGTTTCTGTTTTATCAATTTTATTTTTTTAAAGTTGCCAACTTTGAGATTCTTATTTTTTTATTTATTTTTTTTCAAAGAAGAGAAAGTAAACGAATGACAATTCTTAATGATTTTTGTCGTTACTTTACAGTAATTGTTACAAAGAGTAAACCATTAATTTGCTATTTATTTCATTATATTTAATACGTCTTAAAGTTAAATCCTTATTTTTTTTAGTTCGCATTTAAACTGTTCTTATCGGTTGACTAGGTCATGTACAATATCATAATAAATTAAGTTTTAAAGGTTATATTTGATTTTGATAGCAAGCACTATGAAAAAATGAAATCCATTTACAAAATTAATATCCGAGCTGCAACATTATTCCACTCAGCCCGGAGCAACCTTTAATACACACACAGCTGTTAAATTTACGTTCACAAACGCATCCACAAGAGTTCATACAAAATTGAACCTTAGTCCAACAACATAAGACTCAAATCTTCTAATATCATTATAATAATCTTCTGGATTTCTCATGGTATAGGAAATTAGACTTTATTCGTATGAGATAAGACATAAATTTGAATTATTATAGTATAAACACGTTCGATAACTTTGGTATTGTGAACACACTTTGACTACAAAGAAATGGACAAGGCAAAGACTCGCCGTTGTAATAAATAAATTCTGCTACATTTTGCACACGTAGGTAGCATCAAAAAAATCACACACAAAAACAAAACAAGCACACGAGCAAGCAACTTTAGAACTTATTCGTTTGTTTTGTCATAGGAAAACGCGTGCGCTTGCCAGGTCCTGTCTTTTAAAAGTCAATGTTTTGGTATGAACATAGATGCAAGAAGCGAGTGAGAGTTGAACAAACTATTACAAAAAGGTGCCATACAAATATAAACTTTAACATAACGCGATAAATTACATATTTCCTTGAGTCAATTGGCAAACACTAAACAAGATTTGATATTAAAAACTGACACTTACTTCTATGCTTTAAAGTCGATTGTCATTTGCGATTGCGTTATCGATGACATCATCCAATTACACATTGTTTTTTTTTATTTTGTTTTCAAATGTGTCCTTATTGAATACGATTGTATTAAAAAAGTTAACTAATTGTTGATTTCTGAGACCAAAATCTGAGTTTAAAACATTATTGTTCTGTCAAAAATAATGATTAGGGATGACATTATATTTGATACAGAGATTTTTGAGATCTCAGAAACCAAAGGTGAACCAAATGGTTTAGTGCTGAATAGTTTTATCCCAAACGGTTCATGTTCAAGTTTCCGATTTCATATTTGTACAAGAACATGATTGAATGAAAAAGTATACGTTTTTTTTCAGCAATGGAAAGATTATACTGCGTTCAATTAAATCCCGTGATCTAAAGGCTGTAGGCTGAATCAAGTAAAACGGAATAAACGGACGACGACGGAACGGAAAATTTAAAAACAATTTTTTTTTTACATTGGTTATTCAAATTTATATAAGATAGGAAATAAAATAAGATTACGACAATATTTTTCCTAAGTTATACCTCTAAATCTAAATGCAAATGTTTAGATGGATGGATGTTTGTTTGAAGGTATCTCTGGAACGGCTCAGTGTATCTTGATGAAATTTGTCACAGATGTAGAATATTTTAATTTTACGCGGACTGAGACGCGGGCAACAGCTAGTAATATACATTTTGTAAAAATTAATTTTATCGAAAGCATTTTTTTTTTGATAAAAATATTTAAAAGTATGTTACCCAATACAGGAACTTGAGATCGTTTGCCACTACAAAATAATGCATCGAGGCCAAGGGCGGTGTCGATAGAGACCTCGCACGTTTTCTTCATATAAACCAAGATATAAACTCATCCTATATTAAACTATATATCCCTACACTAATATTAGTAAAGGGAAAGATTTCATTGTTTATTTGTTGGCATTGAATAAGCACTTTTGAAAAAAAATAAAAAAAAAAATTTCACTGTTGGGAACTTACACCATCTCATGTTGACATCTATTATATATATAAAAGAAAGTCGTGTTAGTTACACTATAGACGGTAACTAGGAGACGGACATAGGAACTTTTTTATCTTGTGTGCATTATTATTTTTTTATTCCGCGCGGACGGAGTCGCGGGTAAAAGCTAGTCTTACATATATAAAAGAAAGTCGTGTTACACTATTTATAACTCAAGATCGGTCGAACTGATTTAGCTGAAAATTGATGGGGAGGTAGCTTAGAACCAGGAAACGGACATAGGATAATTTTTACCCCATTTTCTATTTTTTATTCCGCGCGGACATAGTCGCGGGTAAAAGCTAGTATTTTATATTTGTTATTAGATTTTTTTATTTCCGTGTAGACGAAGTCGCAGAAAAACTGCTAATGTTCAATAAAAAAAAACTAACAAAACAAAAAAAAAGTTCTTCTCTAATTAAATTGTATGTTACGGGCGATAAACAGTTTATATTTTAAAGTATAAGAAATTATTCCAACAAAGAGAATTTAATCGCAAAGAGGTAAACTACAAAAAAAATAACAGGTTTTTTAAACGCCCTCGAAATGTCCGACCTCGACGAAAACACAAAGCGTCACGTCACAAAATGTTTAATTAAATAAAATATTACGGTTGAAACTTACAAGGGTGAACAGAGATGTAATAACTTATCTTCCTTCATACACTTTAAGTTCTGCTCTCCATACGTTATATTTTTACAGTAGTAGATCCCGCAACAACAATATTTGTTTGGTAAACGATTGGGCCTCGCTCAGTGAAATACCACGACTACGCAAAAGACAGGCGTAAAGTGGAAGAAATTCTGCGTTTCGTTGGAGATTCCCTTCCCATCCTTTTCTTATAAAGAAATGATGGAAAGAGGAATTATATTTGGCGGAGGATGGGACGCATAGGAAGAGGAAGTATCCTCTTTTTATACGTCCCCTTCTCCGTTAATTAAAGGTAGGCAACGCATCTGTATTACCGGATGTCTATGGGCATCGATCGCCTCGCTATTTCGGCGAATTCGGGTGGCCGTTTGCTCAATCATAAATAACACAAATACATCACTAGTACATATAGACTCTATATATATAGATTAATTGTCTGTCATCTGAAAGTTATTGAATCCGAATATCATGTTAAACGTCATTTATACACTCGTAGAGACAACTTTAAAACCTTATGTAATAAATGCCGGTAACATAAGGACGTTGGCAACCCTGAGCACCGATGTTGGCAACCCTGTACTGCTAAATAATTGCTGAACGGGGAGTGCATAGAGACGCTTACAAATATATTTATAGTCTTCATATATTTTTTTAATTCATCCTTAACGATAAGAAAATATAATGAGCTTCTAACAACAAAATTAAAATTAAATAAACGAGACGCAAAAATTGTATTCGTGAGGCACATTTAAAAAAACTGGAAAACTTATCAATTAAATTATTGTTCTAAACTAGCTGTCGCCCACCACTCTGTCCGCTCGGAATTGAAACAAAAACGTAATATTTGTTCTTTCAGATTATGTTTACCTAATTCCATTCATTTCCGTTGAGCCGTTCTGGAGATATCTTCAAACAAACATACGAATTTATAATCTTAATAAAATTTATTTCAAACTAGAAGTTGACCGCGGCTTCGTCCGCTTTTCTTTTAAATTAGTAAACAGTGACTTTAATGTAAAAATATATTGATAGTTCCTATTTTATGAGTGCTGTAAGATAACATATTAAAAATGTTTATCTATCACAATGTGATACCACACAAAACTATATCATAAACCTGATGTCTGCGAATGAGGTGACAATGTCAATGACATTCAATACATTAAAAAAACGACACTCATTTTGCCTGATAATATTTTTTTTAAATGAAACTTTGAGAATTCGTATAATATAGAATGGCAAAATACCGGTGAAATACCACGACCACACAGAAGACAGGTGTGAAGTGGAAGTAATTCCGCGTACAGTCCTATGAGTGTGGTGACGTTTCTTTCCCACCCTTTTCTTATAAAGAAAGGATGGGAAGGGGAAGTGGATTTGACGGAGAAGGGTCGCATAGGAAGATGATATATCCTCTTTCTGTACATCCTCAGTCCATTAAAGGTAGGCAACTCATCTGCAATTGCGGTCTATGGGTAGTGTTCGCTTCGCTATTTAGGCGGATTCTAGTGACCACTTGCTCGTTTACCAAGTTATGAAAAAAATAGAATAATACACATAGCGACTTACCATAAACTATTTTCAATATAAAAAAATGGCTATTTAACACAGAAAAACAAATAAATCTTTAGAACGTAATACTTGATTATGTATTCTATTCGATACAAGGCCAAATTTGTTACTAGCAAAGTGTTTTCGATATATTACTAAAACAACTAATAAACATCTAAAAAAAATTTTTCTTTATCGAAGGAATAAACACTATCCTTACCCGTCTACTGACGAGGCCAGGATAATGTTTAAGTTGACTGACATATGTTTAAGAAATAATGTAGATGATTAGATGTATTATTAATTGAAAGGCTTATATGGGGCGGTATGGTCACATTGAGACAAAGCCTCTTAAATAACTAAATAAATAAAAAATTATCAACGGTTCTATTTCTTGAAGTTTTCAATAGAAATAAGTAATTTTAAGCTATTACATATGTAACAATAATAATAGGATCCGATTCAACAAAAAATATAATTACTGTAATTTAAAAAAATGTGTAAATGAAATATAAAAAAATGGAGTAAATCCGTAGTACAGTACTAGTACAGCGATAATCAAAGTTTGAGAATCATTTGCATTGCTTATCGTCGAGCGGACATTAAAAAACGTATTCACTTCGTCGACTTACAAAATATCATTATTGTTACTTGAGAATGGTCAGCAAAAAATAAACAACGCTCAATTAAAAACGACAGACACGACTCAATGTTTCATAAATATTTCCTTAACACGTTATATAATTGAATAAACTTCAACTATTATTATAAATCCGTATTTAAAGTAAAATATTGTTTAATGTTGACATTAAGATTAATTAAAATACGTTTTTGTTAGCCCCTTCACAGATCTAAATTAACCAGCAGTTCTTATCAACTCAAATAAGTTCCAGTCAATTGACAAGAAACAAAAACATAAAAGATTAGTAATATATCTTTAACAGAAATGAACCTTGTATAAAAGACGAAGAAGCGTCTACAATCCATTTAATTTATGTCGCTAGATGTATTCATTTGTTTTCATATGTTAAATGAAATATTAAATATATAACATAGTATAAATTACCTTAACCAAAGGGCTAGAAACTTCACCTGCTGTCGGTACAACGGCCAGGCACACTATCAGTTATTTACACAGAGAATGAACTCGCGATAAGATAGCCCAATACATAGCGAGACGAATTCATTCGATTCCATTAGCTTATGATACATTTAGCCAACGAATAATCACATTTTACACTTTATTAACAACCTCGACATACATACAAAATACATAATTTAATCCAAATTTAAGAATGGGTACGACCGTAAATATATTTTTATCGCTGGTAAAAAAAAAACCAGTTAAAGTTAAAACCTTCTAAAGCAAAAATTATTGATTGGTTTACATTAAAAAAAAATAGTACGTTAAATCTGTATTCCATATTTGAAATATAAGTTATAGTTTGTACGATAGGAAATTAGTGTTCTTAAAAGTACGACAAATATTCCAACTTAAGCATAACCTGATCTACCTTTAACAGTAGCGCATAACGCTATCTGTTTCCATTCCAGACGACATGAGTATGTGATTTTTACACCAATTTTTTTTTTATAGAATAAAATTTGTTGGAACAAAATATATTGGAGAATAAAAAAATAACAGCGTAAGTTAACTCTCTTGAACTCTCTGTTCTAAACCGTCACATGGCGCGTCGTAGACGATTGTATTGCATATTACGATCAATACATTTTGATCCTAACTTAATAAAAATGGTTTTTATTATTTATTTGTTACAAATTTAATTAAATATGATTTTATCAAGAGATAAAAAAATATTTAATAACCTAGTTAACCTTGACGACAACTTTTATAAATATATTACAGAAATACCAAGAAAGTATTACTAAAACATCAAAGAATTGAACTAAAAAATAAGTCAATGCGCAAGAAATGCTTATTTAGGCTCATTAGTCAAATTTCCTAAGAATTAAAAACAAATATTGAATTATTTAAAACAAAATGTTGAAAATTATTTTTACTCAAAAACAAAAATGTATAACGACAGTATAAAGTCAACAAATATCAAGAATAAGTGAGCGAAACTACAGAAATCCCATAATGTACTACAAAATTATTCCACAGCTAGTGCAAGACAAAGTCACGGTTATTCCTTTGGAATAAGGTTCGTTTTAACTTTGGCATGTAAATTGACGTTTGGTGCAAACACCGTTTTTTTTTTCTTCATACTTTGTGAACAAAGGTTGAAACATAGATGAAGGACATTATTTTTGTTATTTAAATAAATAAATACATATTTTAAAATCTGGAAGGTACTCTACATTAAACATTTATTAATAAGTTACTCATATTTACGAATATGCAGATAAATAAGAATTACCTACTAGCTGCCGCCCGCGACTCTGTCCGCACGACATTAAAAAATACTTAATAAGTAGGCTACGGGTTCTTCCAGACTGTGCCAATTTTCATCAAGATACGTTGAGCTGTTCTGGAGATACCTTCAAATAAACATCCATCCATCCATCCATCTAAACATTCACATTTATAATATTAGTAAGATTTCACCTTGAAACTGATTTAGTCAATTACAAGTTAATATAGATTATTGTCTTGTTAAATTATCGTTAAAACAAAAATTAACATACTTATAATCATCAAAAAGTCCTAATTATTTTATTCATAAAAACGCTATCGCTTATAACTTGCATCACACAACAGTCGTAATTTCACCCATGAAATAGTTGGTATTACCAAATAGGGATTAGAAAGAGACGGAACACGCAACCGACGGAGTGCGAACGAGATAGCAAACATTCGTCCGTTGAACGACGCTCTCGATTTTTGAGGTTTGTGTAAATTTTTTTTGTATTATTTTTCATTTATACTATAGTTGATTCACGTGACTTTGCTTTTAATAAATGTATTAGAATATCTTAGAGCTTTTATATAATGGATTTTAATATACGTGGTATTTTATGTTTATTTGATACTAGCTGTCATCTGCGATTCCGCTCGCGTCGAATAAAAAAAAACTTATTTAGAAGTCTGTTCTTCCAGACTAAGTTCTACATTTGTGGCAAATTTCAGCGAGATCCATGCAACTGTTCTGTAGATACATAATAACAAAAATCCATCCATACATCCAAACATTCGCATCTATATATATAAAAGAAAGTCGTGTTAGTTACACTATTTATAACTCAAGAACGGCTGAATCCATTTGACTGAAAATTGGTGGGCAGGTCCGCGCGGACGGAGTCGCGGGTAAAAGCTAGTTTATAATAGTAGCATGAAAGATTTTAATGATGTTTTATATTTTTAAAACAGAAGATGTTATTTATTTAAAATAGTTTTAGTAAAAACGTCCTCAAATATTAAGTTTGTTTTAGTAGACGTAATTTTTGAAGACGAATTTCTATTTTACAGGCTTTTATTTATTCCCACCTATCCTAATGTTTGTCATTTTGATCCATTTTGGTTACTGATTTAGATGAATTTTTTTCATACGTATATCCCGTGATAATGCAATATTGTAAGGAGCTGTAAGGTGATCATAGGAACTTCGCATTGAAACCTCGAGAACAGTGTCGCGGGCAACAGCTAGTTTTATTACAAAATAAGTATTTATACAATTATCACTTCAACGTTTATTTTATCATATACTTGATAAATATTTTAAGCAGGTACAGTCGCGAGCAATATGTTAATAATTTTTTTATTATTAAATATCTATTAAAAATTACGTTTTAGCTTATAACGAAAATCCGTTTTTTTTATTTTGCCTGTCTGTCCGCAAATACGCGTTTATTGTGGAAAATCTCGGAAACAACTGAGCCGATTTTAGCAGGACTTTTATTGAAACTTAACTGATATTTGCTAGACTAACCGTTGGTTTCTGAGATTAAAATCCCCGTATAAAACATGAGATCCCTGTCATTATCGTTGACAAAACATTATGATTTAAACGGAAATTTTGATCTCACGGTAACTTCGGAATTTATTTTTAATTCCGACGATACTGGCAACCGCTAATTACATTTAAAAACAACGCCATCAAGTTATATAAAAAATCCCAAAAAAAATCACATATAAACTTGAATTAATGGTTTTACATAATGCCGCTTACCTCTCCATGTTGACATCTCCCTTCTGGCGTATTCTCAGGCAGAAAGTATAGCCTCAAACTGACCAGAGTCTGATCTGATACACGATCCGTCCATAACAGTTGCAGTTCACCTGAAAAGAAAACAACCATTTAATCAGTGAAACCTTTTGATCCTAGGGCGAGTTTTCTACGGCGCCCTCTTTTTTGTATTCCTTAAAGAGGGGGGGGGGGGGGATAGCGTGGTTACGTGTGTAATATATTTCGTAGAAGTGTGGCGCTTTTTCGCCCAATCGCGACCTATCCTAACGCCTGCCTTGCAATTAATTAGTATAGAATATAGGACAAATTTAAATATTCTTCCCTTTGTTTTATACTTAAAATATAGGAAGGGTAAATTAATTATGCAAGGGAAATATTTTATAAGCATATCTCTCTCCTATATAATTTAAAGTTAAGCATCTGAAACCTAACCCATATTAACGTAGTGACCTCTACTCACTTCGTTATTTAGGCAAAATAAAGATGCCTTACTCGTGTGTCTATTGACTCTAAAAAAATTAAAATTACGCACATTCAAAAAGATTTTAAATATTCCTTTATCACTTCAAAATACACTTGTTTCAGATTGGCACAGCTCTTGTTCTTTCAACTTCTATGCTAACTCTTACCTATAGATACGAGCTCTGAATCCTGCCATATCCGGACGAAGAAGAAGTCTCCTATAGCGACTATTCTCTCCCTCTTGCCTGACAATCGTAGCGCCTTGTAGAACGTATACTGTCCATGTTGTCCACACGGTGCGCCCACAAGCTGAGAAAGGAAAAGAGAAGTTACAGAAGGAAAGAAAAAAATTCTTACTAATATTATAAATGCGAATAATGTTTAGATGGATGGATGGGTGATTTGTTTATTATCACCGGATCGGATAAACGGATCTTGATGAAATCCGATGTAGAAGTCTGGTAGAACACATAGGTAACTAATTAAGCTTTTTTTAAATCCGCACGAACGTAGTCGCGGACGACAGCTATTTATAATAGTCAGTCAGGTTTATTAATTCTTTTAACTAAGTATTTTTTCATACGAGTATATCCAAGAATAGACTACCTTTTGTTTACGAAAAAATAATCTAGATTTTCATTCTAACATATAATTTCAGTTATCAAAACTCAATCCATTAGTTACAATGTTTTTTAATTAGTTATTTATAGTTATTACATTGCCGGTACTGTCGTGTGGAAAATCGATAACTTATAAAATTGAAACCGTAAGCCCTTGAATACGTGCGTTAGAGGGAGACAAAACACATGTGTCATTTATACGATACTGATACGACACGATTTTAAATGAGAACAATTTTAAAAGAATACTAGCTTTTACCCGCGACTCCGTCCGCGCGGGATAAAAAATAGAAAACGGTGTAAAAATTATCCTATGTCCGTTTCCTGGTTCTAAGCTACCTGTCCACCAATTTTCAGTCAAATCGATTCAGCCGTTCTTGAGTTATAAATGGTGTAACTAACACAACTTTCTTTTATATATATAGACTAGCTTTTACCCGCGACTCCGTCCGCGCGGAATAAAAAAAAATAGTAAACGGGGTAAAAATTATCCTATATCCTTTTCCTGGTTCTAAGCTACTTGCCCACCAATTTTCAGTCAAATCGATTCAGCCGTTCTTGAGTTATAAATAGTGTAACTAACACGACTTTCTTTTATATATATAGATGTGGATAACAACACGCTCATAATAAATATGGATAGGAAGAGATTACAAACTTACATTTGACGTGATCTAAAGATCTATATCGTCTCTTCCACATTCATACTCTTATAAGTCATTTTCGGGTACTCTAAATACCACCTAGAGTATTGGTGACTCTGAGGTTAAGCACTTGACTTGCAATCTGCAGTTCCTGGGTTCATATCATGCTATGTACCAATCTGTTTCGAGTTCCGATTTACATAAGCACATTTATCCGACGTTCTTATGGTGAAGGAAAACATCGTGATGCTGCACATATTTGAGAAGAAATTCAATGATATGTGTGAAGTCAACCCGCACTGAGCCAGCATGGTTGACTATGGCCTAGTCACCCCTAACTTGAGGTAGGCTCCGAGCCCTTCAATGGGGACGTATAGTGAGCTGATGATGAAATACCACCTTATGTTGAATATTCCACTAATCTAGATCTAGACAGTATAAGTCCATTTAGGACAAAAAAAAAATATAAAAAATTCATTTTTTTAATATCTCTCTGTAAGGTTGAAAGATCAGTAATTACCTTTATTGGCTAGTTATTTCTTATTATAACCAAATTAATATATCGACAGCGACATAACATTGTTTAAAGATGACACATACTTGGTACATTTACATACCAAGAATCTGCCACTGAATAAAATTAAATATGCAATGATATCGACTGTTAAACAATGCCTTACAAAATCAAAATAACATTTGCAAAATTAACTGAAACTTACTAATTTCATAAATGTGATTGTTTGGAAGGATGTATGAATGTATGTATGTTGGTGTAATTTAACCGACGTCATCTTAAATTTAAAGTACTAGTGTAATTTGAATTTAATTAACTAGTTGTCGTCCGCGACTCTGTTATGTGTTCTTTCGGACTATGTTCAACATTTATGGTAAATTTCAACAATACGCATTCAGCCTTTCCGAAGGATACCTTCAAAGATCCATCCATACATCTAAACTTTCGTATTTATAATATTACTAGCTGTCGCCCGCGACTCCGTCTGCGCACAGTTAAAAAAACTTAATAGCGGTATGAAAAATAGATGTTGGCCGATTCTCAGACCTACTGAATATGCTCACAAAATTTCATGAGAATCGGTCAAGCCGTTTCGGAGGAGTACGGGAACGAACATTGTGACATAAGAATTTTATATATAAGAAGTAAGATAGAACAAAAATAAATAAAATAATGTTGGATCAAAATCATTAAAAATCTTTAAAAAAAAAGCTTAAATAATATTTATTTTTATTTTAATAGCGTAAATAATTCATTAATTCTTTCATGAATTGTTAGCAAAAAATGCAAAGAGATAAAAGATCCCATAGCTATAAGTTATGTACATTTCAATGTAAGGCTAAATGAGTTAGGAACTTGCGTCGCTCACCGTACATAGGGGACTAATAAAAACAATAACATTGACAACACTCCTCCACTCAAGTACATACCTCCATTCTAGACACGTCACCAACAGGATTCAACAATCTTGATCCATTATAAGTGTAATCTTACTAATATTATAAACTAGCTTTTACCCGCGACATCGTCCGCGCGGAATAAAAAAAATGCACACAAGATAAAATAGTTCCTATGTCCGTCTCCTTGTTCTAAGCTACCTCCCCATCAATTTTCAGCTAAATCAGTTCGACCGATCTTGAGTTATAAATAGTGTAACTAACACGACTTTCTTTTACATATATAGATACGAATGTTTAGATGGATGTTGGTATTCTACAGAACGATTGCATGAATCTATATAAAATTTGACACAGATGTAGATTATAGTCTGAAAGAATACATAGGCTGATTATTAAATTTTTTATTTTATTCGGCACGGATGGAGTCGTGGTTGACAGCTAGTAATTTATAATTTTCTGTCGCATCTTCCACATTCATATAACACTAGCTGTCGCCCGCGACTCCGTCCGCGCGCAGTTAAAAAATGGGGGGGGGGTATGAAAAATAGATGCTGGCCGATTCTCAGACCTACTGAATATGCTCACAAAATTTCATGAGAATCGGTCAAGCCGTTTCGGAGGAGTACGGGAACGAAAACTGGGACACGAGAATTTTATATATTAGGTCTTTACATATGAAATTGGCGTTTTTCGTACTGGCCACTTTAATCACGAATTTCTCCTCTTTGGTAAGGAATTCCAAATTCAAATTTGTACAGCTATAGACTCATGTATTTGTGGTTCGATGACCGTCATTCATTTGTTTTTTTTCTTCTGTTTTTTTCTGTTTGTGTCACTCATTTTACAAAATGGAAAACTTAAAATATCGCATTATTTACGAGTACGAGTTCCGCCGTGGCACTAGTGCTGCGGAAACGACTCGAAGGGTGAATGATGTGTATGGCGGTCGTGTTGCAAAAGAAAACACAGTTCGTTTTTGGTTCCAACGTTTTCGTTCTGGAAATTTCGATCTGCAGAACAAGCCCCGTGAACGGCCTGAGACTCAAGTTGATAATGAAGAGTTGAAGGCTATTGTGGAAGCGGATCCATCGCAAACCACGTCCGAGTTAGCTGCAGACTGCGATGTTAGTGATAAAACTGTTTTAATTCACTTGAAGCAAATTGGGAAGATTAAAAAGCTTGAAAGGTGGGTACCTCACGAATTGACTGAAGCAAACCGGCAAACGCGCGTCGACTGTTGCGTTACATTTCTAAACCGGCACAATAATGAAGGTATTTTAAACCGAATCATTACCTGTGATGAAAAATGGGTTCTTTACGATAATCGGAAGCGCTCAGCGCAATGGTTAGATCCTGGCCAGCCAGCCAAATCCTGCCCCAAGCGAAAATTAACCCCAAAAAAGTTACTTGTAAGCGTTTGGTGGACTAGTGCTGGTATTGTTCATTACAGTTTTTTCAAATCTGGCCAGACTATTACGGCTGATGTCTATTGTCAGCAATTGCAAACCATGATGGAAAAGCTAGCGGCTAAACAACCTAGGCTGGTCAATCGCTCCACGCCACTGCTGCTCCACGACAACGCTAGACCACACACTGCGCAACAGACGGCTACTAAATTAGAAGAGCTTCAATTGGAAAGTCTAAGACATCCTCCGTACTCCCCGGACCTTGCTCCAACAGATTACCATTTTTTTCGAAATTTGGATAACTTCTTGCAAGGGAAAAAATTCAACTCCGATGGGGCAGTCCAAATCGCCTTCAAAGATTTTATTGATTCCCGTCCGACTGGTTTTTTTAGTAAAGGGATCAATGAACTACCTATGAGATGGCAAAAGTGCATAGAAAATAATGGTTCATACTTTGATTAATTAAAAATATTATATTAAAAAATATTCGACTTTTTGTTCCTCCCATACAAAACGCCAATTTCATATGTAAGGACCTAATATTAGATATACACTCAACATTACAAGTATCAAAATTATTTGTTGCAGTGTAACTCGCGGACGCGGTCAGACGTCATCGGCCGCATATAGACTGTCCGTGCGGTCGCCGAGAGAATATTGGGGGTCCTTATTAAATGAACCATAATTAATAGTAAAGATTGATTTTAATATAAATATTTGATGATATTAAGAGTGTTCACGTAATGAATTCGAATATTAACATCGACAGAACGAACAAAAACAGTAAAAAAAAATTATAGTTTTAAATGGAGATAATAAGAACACTAAGAGTGGTCACGTTATTTAAGGATTGATCCGAAAAAATGAGTCACAAACCTTCTTGTAGACGAAACGTCATAGCTAGACATAGACATTAATCATGGTAATTCAGCAAGATTATTGATTACTAGTATTTTTTTATTATAATAGAATATCAAGTTCATATTTTGAGATGTAAATTCGTTTTTTTTTCCTAAAAAAAAATGTAGAACAAATAGACATACCTACAGAACCCCTAAAGTAATATTTCTTACGCGCTTGTCCTTTGTTTTAATATTATTATTAGACTAGCTCTAGCTATGCCCTCGTTGGGCATGTACACCATTCACACAGCTTTAGTGGATTGTTTCAACTATGTGGATAGGGTTGTCAACTTTTAATTAACTTAGACATGAAAAAAAATGACTCACTTCACATTCGGACCTGAAGAGAGACAGCCCTAGTATTTAATATGTCAACTCCATTGTGACGCAGGGGGCTTACCACGAATATTGTTGATAAACATTTCGTAAATCGACAAAATTTATATTAGAATTTGTGCAGCGTTTACCGGGCGTAAAACACCAACGGATTTCATACAAATTTTATCGATAACGTCACGAAACATTCTCGCAACTGTCACACAAATATTTGTAATAGACTCTTTGTAGCCTATACTGTGGATCTAGCACGATTAAAATTAAAAATTCTTTTCTTTTCAAATTCGTATTTCACTTTTAAGTGTTCTTTGCGCTCATTAAATTACACAAATTTAAACAAATTTTACAATGAAGATACGATGGTGATTGTCACAATTATTCATGTTCTACTAAACCGATTTCAACGAGTAAGGTGTCGTATACAGTCGGAATTATTGTTTTAATCTATCTTATATATATAAAAGAAAGTCGTGTTAGTTACACTATTTATAACTCAAGAACGGCTGAATCGATTTGACTGAAAATTGGTGGGCAGGTAGCTTAGAACCAGGAAACGGACATAGGATAATTTTTACCCCGTTTTCTATTTTTTATTCCGCGCGGACGGAGTCGCGGGTAAAAGCTAGTTAATAATATAACAGTTACTGTGAATTTCGTGAAAAAGAACTCGTAGTATAATATTACGCAAACAGGAATCGTAAAACCAACGATGTGGCAACCCTAAACGTGCAGTGCTGGGGGGGCTGAAGGGAGCGGGGGGGGGGGACACCGGTGTCACAATATCCGGATATTTCCGGATTTTTGTGGTTTTCTAATGAGTTTCACTTTTTTGATAATTTGTTACCTGCTTTTTTCTTGAATTTAATATTCAAGTAGAATAAATCATTTGAAGATAAATATTTCTTCAACAATATTAATTACTAGCTGTCACCCGCGACTCCGTACGCGCGGTATTAAAAAAAACATAATAATTAGCCTATGTGTTCTTCCATACTTTGTTCTATATCTTTGCCAAATTTCATCAAGATACGTTTAGCGGTTCGGGAGATACCTTGCAATAAACATCCATCCATCCATCTAAACTTTCGCATCTATTTATAAAAGAAAGTCGTGTTAGTTACACTATTTATAACTCAAGATCGGTCAAACTGATTTAGCTGAAAATTGATGGGGAGGTAGCTTAGAACTAGGAGACGGACATAGGAACTTTTTTATCTTGTGTGCATTTCTTTATTCCGCGCGGACGGAGTCGCGGTTAAAAGTTAGTTTATAATATTAGTAAGATTGTAAATACTTGGTAATTTAACAATGAGCTTATCTGTGCAAGCGTTGCATGGAGGGGGGGATTACTTAAGGGAGACGGACTGTTTAAAGGGGGAGGGGAGAGTACAAAATATTCTCAACTCTTCACAATACGATGACGCGTCAAATTCCGGTGCCAAATGTTTGGCACCAATTAAAAAGATTTAATTATTATTTTGTATTACTTTGTTTCTATATATTTAGTTAGAAAAATAATCTATAATAGACTTATTTTGTGTATGAGGCCTAATTTTAGTCATATTTCTCTTACCACCCTTTTCGTTGGGATTTAACGGAGAAGACGCATAGGAAAGGGAAATACTCTATTCTGTGTATCCCTATCTCCGTCGATTAAAGGAAGACAACGCATCTGCAATCGTAGATGTCGCTTCTCTATTTCAGCGGATTCAGGTGGTATCTCTCTCGTTTGCTACTTTATTAAAATATATATATTTTAGTACTATGGCATAGTTATAAATTATAGTTTAGTATCTATATATATAAAAGAAAGTCGTGTTAGTTACACTATTTATAACTTAAGATCGGTCGAACTGATTTAGCTGAAAATTGATGAGGTAGCTAGGGAGGTGAATAGGATGAGGTAGCTTAGAACTAGGAGACGGACATAGGAACTTTTTTATCTTGCGTGCATTTTTTATATTGTGCGCGGACGGAGTCGCGGGTAAAAGCTAGTTTAATATATCTACGAAAATTACATCTGTAGCTGTTGCACGATACTTGTTACTATATGTTCTTCCAGACTATGTTCTACATCTATACCAAATTTCATCGAGTTTATGTAACCGTTTTGGAGGATCCCTTTTAACAAACATCCATCCAAATAAACATTCGCATTTATAATATTAGTAAGATTTACATTGCCTAATATATATAATATTAATCCTCCCTTCAAAATATAAACTAGTTATAAATATAGACTATGTCTGCCGGGGATAGTGTAACTTCCCAATAGTCTTAGAATAAAATCGGTTCAGTTGTTTCAAAGCCTGATCATGCAAACAAACAATCAAATCTTACGGCTTTATAAATAAAATAAAAATTATTATAAAAATATTTAAAAAATTATAAAATGCGAATGTTTGGATGGATGGATGTTTGAAGGTATCTACAGAACGGCTCAACGGATCTCCACAAAATTTATAAAGGCATTTATGTAGAACATAGTCTTGAAGAACACATAGGCTACTTATTAAGTTTTTTTAATTCCGCGCTGACAGAGTCCCGGGCGACAGCTAGTATACCAAAAATCAATTTTAACTAACATATTTGTACAGATATACCATATTCAGTAAACCAAATAATTAACCACTGATCCACAGATGGTTATATAGATGGCTTATATATTCATCGCTTGATATATACAAGGTAAATTTCGTCCGTGTTACGTAACTTCAGGAAATGAAAGGACCAGTATAATTTGAACTGGATAATGTATGATAATATTTTGCTTACGAGGGTCTCTTTGGGAGTTTCATCAAAATATGTACTTTTCAAAACATCCACACTCTACTCATGCATATCTTTAATACAATCCATCCATACATTCGTCTGTCTTTCTCTTACATTTGTAGCCATGAACATACAATCTAGGATCATTATTTAATTGCGTATTAAAAAATTTGTATTATTGTTATTAGTTTTGGGTACACTGTCCAGATAGGCGAGAGTCCAAGGGACCGCGATATTTTTATTCGCTTACTAGCTGTCGCCCGCGACTCCGTCCGCGCGGTTAAAAAAAAAATGGGGGGGGTTATGAAAAATAGATGTTGGCCGATTCTCAGACCTACTGAATATGCTCACAAAATTTCATGAGAATCGGTCAAGCCGTTTCGGAGGAGTACGGTGACGAAAACTGTGACACGAGAATTTTATATATTAGATAGAGAATTCTTTCTAATCAGAGTTTCTCGCTTCTGGAGGTCGTCGTTCGTGACCAGGCAATGACTCTCGCTTATCCAGGTTCTACTATAAACGTTCAAAACTACGTATATATATGTAATATGTATGTCAATAGCATTGTGACCTGTAAATTTAACTACATGAACTATTTTGACAAGGGAGGTGTTATTTGATTGGTAATATTCCCCTGAGTACCATAGGGGTATAAAGAAGGTGATCGAGTCATATATCGTTTATTTATAGCCATTTTTATCAACATCTTTAACTACGTTGATGATAATCATCATCACCATCAGCTCACTATACGTCCCCACTGAGGGGATCGGAGCCTACCCTAAGTTAGGTGTGACTAGGACATAGTCAATACTGGCCCAGTGCGGGTTGACTTCACACATATCTTTGAATTTCTTCTCAGATATGTGCAGCATCACGATGTTTTCCTTCACCGTAAGAACGTCAGATAAATGTACATATGTAAATCGAAACGAAAAACACATTGGTACTTGGCGGGATTCGAACCCAGGACCTGCAGATTGCAAGTCAATTGCTTAAACCCTAATCCAACGACGCTCTCTTGGTGACAATGTGTCAGTACAAATTACACTGACATCTTCTATCTATATATATAAAAGAAAGTCGTGTTAGTTACACTATTTATAACTCAAGAACGGCTGAATCGATTTGACTGAAAATTGATGGGGAGGTAGCTTAAAACCAGGAAACGGACATAGGATCATTTTTAACCCGTTTTCTATTTTTTATTCCGCGCGAACGGAGTCGCGGGTAAAAGCTAGTTATTAATAACTCGCACAAGAATTCGTCAGCGCAGAATTTAAAAAAATGCCTATATGCCCACGTTCATCAGCTACCTTCCCGTCCAAGTCCCGTCAAAATCGGTCCATCCGTTCCGGAGATTACCCGGAACATACGTGGCTTTACCCATAACAAACAAAACAGACAGACAGAATAATTAAAAAGAAATAGTTTTTCGTTATTTACGCAAATACATCATGTGTACGATATTTTTTCCATATTACATACAGACACTTCAATTTTATTATCTATATATATAAAAGAAAGTCGTGTTAGTTACACTATTTATAACTCAAGAACGGTTGAATAGATTTGAGTGAAAATTGGTGAGCAGGTAGCTTAGAACCAGGAAACGGACATAGGATAATTTTTTTCCCGTTTTCTATTTTTATTCCGCGCGGACGGAGTCGCGGGTAAAAGCTAGTTATGTATAAATATTTAAGAACCAATTCAATACGTACATTGTAACAAAATCGGTACACCATCAACTAGACGTAGTAATTACGCAAATATTCACAAAACAAGTGCATTGTCAGTCAACGAATGAGCGTCCGTACCAAACTCAACGTAGACGGTACGTGAAAAAAAAATGGTATAACCACTTTTAATACGTACGAATGCCAGCAAAGTGGCTAGTGATGGGAACGTATCGATATGAATTATCGATAGAAAATAAACAGAATTTGATTAACAATATTATAAATGCAAAAATTTAAATCTGAATGATATTTATCACTGAGACAAATTACAGTCTAGATCTAGAAGAAGTACAGGCATTTTTTTAATTCTACGCGAACTATAACAACTGACTGTCCATATGTAACAAAAGGTAAAGTTTAAGAACAGA
Organism: Papilio machaon; assembly: GCF_912999745.1. Classification (NCBI taxonomy): domain Eukaryota; kingdom Metazoa; phylum Arthropoda; class Insecta; order Lepidoptera; family Papilionidae; genus Papilio; species Papilio machaon. Next base: position 1,190,027 of record NC_060013.1, on the reverse strand, counting down.
ATCAGCTGATAGTGCTGACATTTTGCATACGCATTGTCAAGTACTTACAAAAGTACATTGAGATCTTTGCCCCTTAAATATTCCTGTGGCCTAAGAAAGAAAGAAGAAAGAAACTTTTAAGAATGCTTCACTTCATGAGTTTTATTTTTACATTAAATGAAAAAAAAACAGAACAAATACAACAAGAGCAAGAACTTGGGTACGTCAATCAACAATAATGATAATATAGTTAATAAGTGTATTATAATTATTAATAAAAAATTAAATCATTACTGTTAAAAAGTAAGGTTGAAAAACAAAGTCAACTTTCGTATCAATGTAACGATAGCAAAATTAATTACAAACAATTTATAGTCATGTTTACTCTAAAATTGATTTCTACGTAATCATTTCAGAATCCAACAATGTTAATTGGCACAAAAAAAAACAGCCTGTACATCAATTTTGATGAACATTTTAATTTGCAAACCGGTTTCTAATATAACCTTAATAAAGGTAACGATAAAAACCAGTATTAAAAAAAATACGTTCTTTGGTGTGAGAATTAAACTTACTTATACGAGGGATATATTTTCTTTTGTCATATATAAAAAAGTAATAATAATTTCATATTCTCATAACTCTAACTTGCGATTTATACAAATTAAATAAAGTTAAGTAAATATATTATTTTTTAAGAAACACATTGCATTAAATTATTATTATAACTATAATGAATCATCGATAAGAAACACGGTCACTTCACTAGTTAAAAGGTCGATAAGATCAGACAAGGGACGTTTCCCATCACTAGCAGATATGGCGCACAGCGGGTTTAAATCGGTAATTTTTTCTTTACTTTTAATAAAGTAACCACGCGGTATTTTTATTCTGTACATTATCGATTATTTTTTTTCCTATAATTACGCATAAATATTATTAAAGGACAATTATAATTTTGTTTTATAAAATTATCTTTACAAATAACAATTGATGACGTCATCTATTTATTATAAATAACCGATAGTAAAAAATGATAATTTACAAACACTTAAATAAGAAATTTGATATTGAACCTTGTTTCAGTTCTATTTATAGTTTATTTTAAATTTGTAATTAATAATAATAATTAAGATACACATAATTTGTTTGTTAATTATAAATTACCTTATAAGACGGCTTCTCCATATCAAAATGTGATCCAAAAGACAAAGAAATATCCACGTATACACTTCACAAAACCACTAATCGCTCACATTTCCGACGATGTAATTGTTAATTTTTTTTAACGCATTCTTATTTCATGTTTCAGCAAAGCCATTGCACTAATTATATTCCAACGCGGTACAGAAACTGTTATTTTTTTCAATGTTTTATTTTTAGACACTTCACGTATCACTTATATTAATTTCAATTACGAAATTATATTTAACCGCTTATTTCTAAATCGATAACTGATCACAACAACAACAATAAATTATTTTTAAATTCACAGATATATATAAACGAAATAACACTGGCCACTAGCACAATTACCACAGAATATAAACACGACGTAATGTAATTGAGAATAATTTTTTTTTTAACCACAGCGCTGTGTCGTAACCGTCGACGTACTCTACCGTGTTATTGAAAGATTTCGAATAAGTGAAATTTCTGAAGTGAAATGATTATTGAACACAATAAAACAATATGGCGTACATTTGACGAAAATAAGTCAAAACACGCGCGCGGGGAGCGTTCTCTTTGACAGGAACACTGCCATCTCTGAATACGGTTGCCCCGCGTCTGTGTGCTCAATGCTTCTTACCCGCTCACACACAGCTTAGGGCTGCCCTTCGTATATTTATTAATTTTTATTATTCATTAAATATGTTGAGTATTTAGTTTAGTTTAATTGTGTTGATATTTAAAAATTTAAATACTGGAAAAGGTTCAAAATGCGTAAATTGTGATGAAAACAAAGGCTTTTTAGATTTAGTGCACTTATTTTATGGCATTATATTATTTAATCACAGTAAAAATCAAAATCCTCTGCTTCAAGTCGCAGGTGCAGTTTGAATTAATTAAAAAAACAGCGATTTATAGGATACCATGCAGAAGACATATTTTTAACTAGAACTTGTGAATAACTAAATAACTTGAATACAGATAAAATATCAAAGACTTGTAATTAAATCAGACGCTACAGTTGTTATGGTTGATATCAATTTAAATTACACGATTAACATAGAAACAAAATTATGATAAATCACAAAATTTATTACAAAAATAAAACAAAAACCTGTTGTTATAAAAACATTAAAAGAAAGGACATTGAATACAAAACTCAAGAATTTTTTTCAACAAAAAAAAATAATAAATTGAAAAAGACGCAGTTGACGACCCTGAAGCGACGATCGTTCACGTTCGTACGTATTTATACATTTGTGATATTTATTTTAAATACCTATAATGATTGGCATGATACAAAAGAAACGAATACCGTTCAAACGATGTTGTAATTAACTAATCATTCATGTTTATTATTAATATTACGTATCCATTTCAAATTATTATTACGTTTGATTTAAAATGTCATCACCAAATAACTGGCCAACGTGACAACCAAATTAAGAAAATAACTGGTCTTAAAAATAAAACCTTAACCTCTATGGTCAATGGTAGAGGAAAAATATGTTCTGTTTTCTATTGTAGTTAACTGGTTACGTAATGTTTTTAAATTCTGTTAAATAATAAATACTCAGTTGTTATTAAATTTTAAAAACATCGTCATACATTAAAGCAATATATTGAATTAAACAAACGCATCCGGAACCCACGCTCGGTAAAACTGAACGCGCCGAACCAGTTCATTATCTTGAAATTTTGCTTATACTGTGACCTCAAATGTTTTAGTTAATTTATTTTTAGCAGCACTAGATTTCCACAAAAAAGCGTTCAGTAATAGTGTAGCCACATTTTTTACATTGGCTTTTGGTTTAAATTAATTATAATATATCTGGTAAAAAAAAATTACAAAATCGTAAATGATAACAAATAGATAATGTCTTTGATTTGTTGTGTTGTTTAAAAATTTAACGCTTCATTAGTTATTTATTTGTGAAAATGTGTCTTTTTATCTTACCATTCAGCACTAAATGCATCTTTTTTAAATTCTATTTCAATTAATGCTAATTAATCTGTTACATTTTTTTTAATTTGTCAAAGACATAGTCTACAAATAAATTTCAAAACCATGGTCAACGTACTTCAAGCGATACCTACTAGATGTTAATACTCGAAGCGTGGTTGGTACAAATAAGGTTATATTAAGCTGAATCACTTGGGAAAGAGAAAAAACTACGACATTAATTAGTAAGACAATATGTAAAAAACATATAATTATATCTATTTACACTAACGCTAGAATATTATGGTAATTTATTTAGATACCCTTTTTGATTAAAAAAAATTACTAACTATGTAGGTATAAAACAGTACTTGTATACTCTTTGTAGATTAAACAAGGATGTGCGTAAACAATACAAGACTTGAAAAAAAAAGCTCCGTGTTGTTCGAAGTTTGAATTAATTCGGAATAACCAATCGTTTGCAGGTTCACTCGCGCCATTTTTGTACTCTGGTGAGAACGAAAACATTTTTATAACACGTTTTGTTTATAGTTTTCAGGCAGGTACATATATTTGAAATGTACAATTTATAAATGAATTCATCGTAAATTAACTTTAAAAATACACTGAAGGTGTCATTGTAAGGAATAATATATTTGTATGATAAATATTTTATCGTACAATTTATTTTTGTTGGTAAGAAACTAGAATGTTTGCTATTCGTGATGATAAAGTTAATTATTGTTTAAGATAGAATAAATTCAAGTTATCAATTACTTTAAATACTAGTTTTATATACTAGTTTAAATTTCAAAATATGTAAAGTAATAGTCGAACTTGTAAAATTAATTATAGTAAAATAACCCCGTGTGAACCGGCGACACGCACACATACAAAATGTGTTCGTTTTTCAAATAATCCAAACACAAAGACGATTTAAATTCAACTTTATTCAACTGCAATAAGGTTAAGTTTCACTTGAATCGTTGATTTATTATTACTTGTGTACAAATAGTATACGTTCATAGACATAACGTTTGCATGAAAAATAGGGTAACTCTGATTTTTTCTTAAAAAAAAAAGATTGGTAACAAAAAATTGTTTTGTGTATTTATGTTAGGAAAATTGTCCGGACATCGATCCTTTAGTTGTTTAGCATTAGAATGTATAGTTTAGGATAATGTTCAAACACAATCATTTTTATGTACATATCTTAGGATTGATCTAGGAATTTTCAAACCATTTATTTTAATTAATATTTCAGTTTTTAAATTGACACAGAAGCACAAAAGTACCAAAATGTTAGTGCAAATTTTCAATTTGAAACCATTCTATTTCTTAACATATAAATTTTATCTGTGAAATTTTAATTAAGACATTGTATTTATTTAAAAAAAACAAATTGTTGTCTCTGCTTTTTGAAAATGGAACAAACAGGATAGCAATGTGTCTATTTAGAAGTATTTCGACAGAGGTAACCTACAGTAACTTGCCACAGACTATATTAACACTCAAGATAAACTTTTAATTCTGTGTCAACGACCTTCAATTTTACAATTCGCAGATAATTATTTATGGAAAATGTATACGCAACATTTACGTAAAAACATGTATCTTATTGAAGTAGATATATTTGCATTAATATGGTCTTTTCCATATATGAAAGACTAGGTATCGTCCGCGACTTTGTACGAGCTGAATTAAAAAAAAAAACATAATAAGTAGCCTATGTGTTCTTCCAGACTATGATCTACACCAGTTCCAAATTTAATCGAGATCCTTTGAGCCTTTCTTAAGATATCTTCAAACAAACATCCATCCATCCAAACATTAGCATCTATCTATATATATAAAAGAAAGTCGTGTTAGTTACACTATTTATAACTCAAGAACGGCTGAATCGATTTGACTGAAAATTGGTGGGCAGGTAGCTTAGAACCAGGAATAGGACATAGGATAATTTTTACCCCGTTTTTTTTTTTTTTTTTTATTCCGCGCGGACGGAGTCGCGGATAAAAGCTAGTTTACAATATTAGTAAGATATACAAATTCCAAAATATAAATAAGTTGTTGGTTCAAGAACTTTGTAACATGAGAAAAACACCATAAGTATATTTTTTGTTATTTATTTTAACGTCACAGACAAAAAAAAATCAGTCCTAAAGGCGGTTACGCATTCCAACATTGACAAAACATTGATAAGAAGTTTTATGACATTAAAAAAGATAAAAATATTTGATAAAGATAGTTGTTTTGATAAAGGTTTAATATCAAAATTTATCGCAAAATATAAAAGTAAATTCTAAATAACCGTAAAGTTCGAGTATCGTGACACCTTATGTCATATTGTTGTCTCTATTTTGTCAATGGGATTGAAAGAGATGACAAAATAGAATACAAAAGTCACAGCAATGGAGTTCTGGGATAAAATGTGACGCGATGTGAACGCAGCCTAAACGGCAATTCCAACCAAATGGATACGACGTGAGACAAACACACGACCTGTTTTTTTAACAAGTAAAATTAAATTTAAATAACGTAGGTACAATTTAATTTTACGTTATACTTTGTAATACCATATGTTTGTGTGTTTGGTTATTTTTTTTATTCCTACACTTTTTTTTCTATTATCTATCAATATAAGTATGTTGTATAAATTCAAATAACTGAATAAGTGGATAATTCCACACGAATAGGAATAATCTTTCCAAATTATCAAATTGAATAACCAATAAAATAACTTTTTTAGTTTAAAATTTATTAGATTTTTTCGCAATTTCGCAAATTTTATAAAATACAAAAAAAAAGTTTATCTAGTATTTTGACTATAATATTTTAAATATAATAAAAAATCAGGTAGTGTGAATACCCTGACCCGAGCACCACTCGCTCCGTCCAAATGAATATAGCGGCCCTGATCACACGGCAAGATTATTTATTACTGTATTGTTATTATTATTATTACTTAATTTTTAACATATATAAATTTGATGATATTCTAATGATATATTTGTATGTTTTTCGAATAAAATGCGTAAAAATACTGAACTGTTTACAATTTTTTTTTCGTTTATACTCTCATCTTATTATATTACTAATATTATAAATGCGAAAATTTAAATGGATGTTTGTTAGAAAGTATCTCTAGTACGGTTCAACTGATCTTGATGAAATTTGGCATAGATTTAGAACGTAGTGTGCAAAAACACATAGTCCAGTAACTGACTTTTTTAAAACGTGCGAACGGAATCGTGGGCGATAGATTATCACTTATATTAACAAACCTAACCTACATGTACAAATAAACTTAATATTATTAAATAGACAGATTATAAACTGACAATCTTACAATTTTACGGTAACATGTACACTATGAATCAATAACGGATGTATTTGTTGCAAAATTCTAACGTCTTTAAGTCTTCATATGCATCGGACGTGAGTTCGGATATCGACTTTGAGGTTATTAACCTTAAATATTTTCCAATTGTCAATATTTTTTATTTATGCTTAAATTGGAACATGTTATTTCATTTAGGCAATGACAATATTATGTGAAATTTAATTTACTGGCTGTCACATGCGTCATTGCCCGTAATTAAAAAAAAAAACAGAATTTGTAGTCTTTGCGCTGTTCCGTTCTGACGTTTTGGTATTAAGTGGTAATAAAAATCCATACAATATTTCGCAATTATAATTAATAATATATTATTGTAATTAGTCGTTAAAACTTTGAGGCAAATTAAAAAAAACATAGAAGCAAACACACAACGCCTTTTAGGGAATAATCGGTTTAAAAGAGGGCACATAAAAGAGAATTTACTGAAATATATTCTAGTGGTATAGAACAGTGGAATGGTAGGAGTAGTATTTATTATTTACTAAAATTAATTGGATAAATAACATAGATTAATTGTTCAAGTATACGTTGAAAATATATATATTACTCCAAAGTTGAACTTAGCCCACAATTAAATTATATTACCTAAAATACAATTTACAAATATCCGAAAAACAATTGTTAACGTTTATATTAGTAATGATATTTAATTAAGTATATATAAAACAAATATAACTAAGCTGTTATCTTAGTTTTAGTTCAGAATTTCATAATTTACATTGTCATTTAAGGGTTATTAGAAAAATACGGCTTTGGTTCAGAATAAGCCAGACTTAACTCTTTTAAACAAAAAAAAAATAGAATAACACGACTCTACATATTCCATTGTTCATCCCATCCTTTCCCTCGGAAATCCTACGCGACAAAAGTTTTAATTATATTTCCGTCCTTGTCTAACGCGCGGGGCATCTGATTGTATATCTGTCCCGCTCCCACTCGCAGACTATACGAGTACAGGAAAGTGATAGTTTGTCTTTGGAGTTGATAGAATCATTTTTAATTGGATACATTTTACACGTTATCTAAAATGCACACTAGAGTTAAATTGGCGCTAGCGTCGCGGAAGAATCAAATAATAGAACGATCTAGAATAATTATGCTGATTTAAAAATAACCTGTAATAACTAGTGATGCAACGGAAGTGTCTTACCGGAACCAGAAACGGAAACAGATGTCAAAAATAAATTTTAGCAGAAACGGAAACGGAAACGGAAGCGGAAACAGAAGTGTAAATAATAAAAAAAAACATATTTACAAAATTTTTTTTTGGTAAGAACAGTTTGTATTCGTTTTTAATTTATTAAGGCATTGGATATCGGTGTCCTTCAGCCTTCAATATATGTATTTTACTGTGCTGCAATAAGTTAAAATACGTTTTTTTTTTTAATTTATTTTCAGGAAACAAAATTACACTATTTACAAATTAATGTTCGCCAAACCACTCGTGTTGATAAACGACAAATATATTTCTTTATTAATACATTCACTGCTGACCACTCGGATCCGAGTGGGCAGAGCTATTAGTAGCGGCGCCTCCCCCTCGGATCCGAGCGGGGAGCCCGTTCACTTTGTAGTAGCCAGTAAGCCGCCGGCGTTTGAAGCGAGTCCATGTTGCTTTGTGTGGCCACTCTAGCAATATAGTCAACTAACGAAAATGAGTATTAGTTTCATTCTTACAGTGTTGTAGTGATTAGTACCACGTTCGTACGGAGGCAAACATACAAATATCTTGTATCACATGAAGCTAAGTCTAAACTTTGTTCTGTATGTATATTTTTTAAATATATGTATGTCCTGTATGTGTGTGTATACGTGTGTGTATGTGTGGGTGTGTATGAAATGTTACAAGATCTTGAATCAAGAAGATAAAAGCTTGTTTTGATTAGTATCCTTACATGTTTTACTCAATATTCTGGAATTTGATGAAAAACTTGACTTTGTAAAAATTTTGTGACATATTAGTACACAGAAATGCGATCGTGGAACAAATATCTACATATTAGTGAACTAAACCATTGCCATCCCTAGCGCTCAAATGCAAAAAATGTGTTTTTTATTGAAATAATTATGTTCCAAGATACTAAATAAAAATTCACCATAAAAAGTTTTGGCTCCCAGCTGTTACCTTTTTTATTTTGTAAACAGTGAATGTGTTAAGTATCAAATACACCTAATCTAGATTAGAAAAAGATATAATTATTAGGCGTCGGTGGCTCGTGGCACTTGACTTGCAATCTGCAGGAACTGGGTTCGAATCCCGCCATGTACCAATGTGTTTTTCTATTTACATATGTACATTTATCCGACGTTCTTACGGTGAAGGAAAACATAGTGATTATGCCTGCACATATCTGAGAAAAAAATCAATGATATGTGTGAAGTCAACCCGCTCTGGGCCAGTGTGGTTGACTATGGCCTAGTCACCCCTAATCTGGGGTAGGCTCCGAGCCCCTCAATGTGGGATGTTTAGTGACCTGATGATAATAATGATGATGATATATTACATGGTTATCACTTATTCAAAAGTACATTTAATAACTCGTAAGTATGAAATAGTCACATTTTGCCAGTTGTCAAATTTTATATGGACAACAACTAGACAGTTTACTCCAGCAAGAAAAACTGATTGTTTCAAACAGCGCGTCTCGCGCCGCGCATTTGGATCTCTCAGCCGTCGTAAAGTTCCGTTTTATCTCCGTTATAAAAGTTGCGGAAACAGAAGCAGAAACGGATGTTGAAAAGCGTGCGGAACTTCCGCACTTGCGGAAACGGAAACAGACATCCGTTGCATCACTAGTAATAACCTATTTTTTCATTATGTTTCGGAGAAAATTAAATTTGTACGGTTATTGGACGGAATTTTAATTTCATATTTATAATGTTATTGTTAACTTGGACTGAAATTTTGTAAGTTTTTTGTAGTCCGTTTTACGTTAAATTACATTCCTTTGACATTTGTAATTGACACGTATTGTTAGGTCTTTTTTTTTCAAAGTGAGTAAGAGGGATGGCATATTTTTATACATTTAATTCGATAGTTAATTAGTTGAAGTATTAGTTTCAAGAATAGATAGATAATAATTGTATCGAGGATAACAAAAATATATAATTCATACTCTGCCAGCTACCTCCATTACTGTTAAATCGGGAAATGGAGTGTACCGCAACCTTACCTTATTGATACTTTAAATTTAACTAGTGTTGATTAAGTCAATGTGAGTTTTAATCCAAATTTTTTTTTAAATAGGTGCTATAATTTAAAATAGTTTTCTATACTTTTTAATTCGAAATAGTTGTAATTACATTCGTATCCTATTTGTGTTTAACAAAAAAATGGTGACAATTGCACAAAATAAATCATTCATGATTTGTTACTTTAGTAAAAAATTAAAATGAATAAGTGAAGCAATGGAATCTTAAGTAATTTTTGGTATCAAAATAACATTTAAATTTCGATACTCTCGTTTAAAAATAGCAAGAAATGTTTTATCGAAATCGTAAAGTATCAAAACCATATAGTCGTAAAATAAGAGGTCAATATTGTGTCTATGCCAACGCAGCATACACGAGCCACGGCGTTTCGAACTCCGCACACAACACAACATATTTAACACTGTGTCACAATTTCTATAGAATTTCTTAGCACCGTGCAGCTTGTTGGAAACGGAATACTCGGCAAAATATTGTAATAATACTTTCATGTCTTTTAATTATCAAACTTATTGCATTGTTTTACAGTTGAAATTTGATTGCGTTATGTTTTAAATTAATTTAATAAAATAAAAATGCATTGTTGATACAAAGTCTTCGGATTTAGTTTTTTTTTAAATTGTGACACTAAAGGCTAAAGTTCGATTTGTCAAGTTATTAAAAAAAAGTTACAAAAAAAGAGTTAATTATATTAAATATTTTGAATTTAACAGTGGGCACTTTAAAAGATCATATTTCCCCTTCCAATCCAACACCTCCTTTGCCTAATCCAGTAGGTAACGTTTTTAATTTCAAATCTATATATATATAAAAGAAAGTCGTGTTAGTTACACTATTTATAACTCAAGAACGGTTGAATCGATTTGACTGAAAATTGGTGGGCAGGCAGCTTAGAACCAGGAAATGGACATAGGATAATTTTTACCCCGTTTTCTATTTTTTATTTCGCGCGGACGGAGTCGCGGGTAAAAGCTAGTAGAGAGCTAAAACAATTTCCAGTACCCTCATACTTATTGATATTTGACACATATTGATGTCTCTTTCTTATCGTTGAGAATGAAAGAGACGACAGTCGAAACATACAAATGTTTGCATGTGTGCGTTGTTTTCAAATGTGTATTCATGGATACTAGAATAGCAGAATATCTTCAAAATTAAACGTTAAAAAAGTATAGATAATACAGAGTCAATTTATTGGAGAGTAAAAAAAAACTTGAGAGGTGTGTTGGGACACCCGGATGGAACGAAGTTCCTTTCAATTAATTAGTGAAGGAACCAATGTTTATTCTATGAATAAAAAACTTAAGTCTTCACAAGAAGTACATTTTATTTCTATGAATTTTCGTTATATATTGTCACGTCGTTGCCATGGTGAAGTAGCGCTCATTCGTCGTTAACATACTTACTATAGCAAAAAGTGTCGTGACAACTTTTCGTAAGAATTTTTTCCGTCTAGCCCCCTTTCACAACGCGCGATAAGGAACTTCGTTCTAATAAAAGCAAGTAGGTGACGCTAGTGCTAAGAGTGGGCTGTCATCTGTCAAAAATTTTAAACGTCATTCTACGGATTTAACAAAAATTGTACTCCGTTTTTGTAATAAATAGCTGTTGCCCGCGACTCAATCCGCACGGAATTTAAAATATCAAATTTAGTAGGTTTGTTCTTTCATATTATATTCTTCTAGATATATGCTAAAATTCGAGATTCGTTGAGCTCGTTCTGGAGATACCTTCTAACAAACATCCATCCATCTATACATTCGCATTTATAATATTAGTAAGATGTTATATATAAAAGTGGAATATAATAATATTATTGATAATAATTGTTTCTATATTGATCCATATCATGTTAACGTATTCTCAACGTAGCATTACTGTGTGTATGTGTGTGTGCGTGTGTGTGATTCTGATTGCATAGAGTTATGAAATTAATAGACGTGGCATATTAAAAAATAATGATAACAAATTTACTTCAGTAATTACTATAAAGGAATTGAATTTAATAGACTATTGACTCAAAAATCTTAGTTCTTTTAACGTTCAATTTTTATCTCTCCTAGTAAAGATAAAAATTAGATTACGTTAGAGTCTTAGTCATAGAGAAACTTAGTCTAACGGTTAGACCAAATAAAGAAAAATTTGTTGATATTTCTGAATAAAAGTAATTATTAATTAGACAGGATAAAAATATTGCTATTTTTAAATTTCGTACAACTTTACATAAATTCCTAAGTTTGTATTTAATTTTAAATTCAGCCCTATCTAACTTATGTATTTCTTAACTCTGTACACCGGGGCAGATTGCGAGCCGTCCATTAAAACGTGATAACTCCACACAACTTATACCTCACGCTACACTACAACAGGGGTCGGCAGACATCGTAACAATGTACTAACTATTGCAGTTTTTTATTTCAATTACGTTAATAGTTTCCTTCGTCACATTATCTGTCCAAAGAATAGTCTAAGCCAGAGATTCCTAAGCTACTTTTTTATCAAAATTTGACTGGGTTCTTCAACTTCTAAACCTTCAACCTTGAACTTTAGTTTTTTGCCATCATACAACTTGTCATACAACTGTCGCCCGCGACCCCGTCCGCGCGGAATTAAAAAAAAACGTAATAAGTAAGCCAATGTGTTCTTCCAGACTATGTACTACATTTGTGCCAAATTTTATCAAGATCCGTTGAGCCGATCCGGAGATACCTTCAAAGAAAACCATCTAAACATTCGCATTTATAATATTAGTAAGATTTATGGTCGTTCCTGTCCAAATATTCATATATCTACATTAAGTTCTGTGACAAATATATTATTTTAAAACAAAAAGAATTACGTCACTGTTTTCTTTAATTCGCAATATAACCTTCGTATTACGATACACAGTTATACATGTATATTTGAAAAATTTCGTTATCGGATTGTTTTTACATTTGCAACAACTTATCGTGTTTTATCTGTGCTTTTCAATCAATATTATCCGCTTTTCAAACTGACAGCTCTACGTCACAAATTCGCGCCTTTTTTTTTAAGTTGTCTATTCTTTGCGGACTAAATTTATGAATTATTTTGTTGTTAAATGTTTTTATTGTGAAACTAGCTTTTACCCGTATAAAAAAATGCACACAAGATAAAAAAGTTCCTATGTCCGTCTCCTAGTTCTAAGTTCTAATTTTCAGCTAAAACAGTTCGACCGATCTTGAGTTATAAATAGTGTAACTAACACGACTTTCTTTTATATATATAGATATATGTAGCTAAGACAATTCAAAGAAATCATGCTTAGGTACATTAGAACAATCCCTTTTTTAAATTGCCCAAATTGCCTTTTTGAATGTGTTAAATTAAAACCCACTATTATTACTTACGGCAAATTTTTATTACATAAGAAAAAAAAAAATTAGTGCTTTTATTAACATTTTGTTATATTTTCGTGTAATTTCGTATTATAATATAGTTTTAATTACAAAATATCATCAACTTAAATCATGTGTTATAATTGTTTAATTAAAAACTGCAAATATAACAAATCAAATGCGATAATTCTGAACAAAATGGCTTCCGTCACAAGTCCACTGACTCCTAAAAAATAATTCCAACAAGCAAATTGCCTGGTGTCTTCAAATCGAGTGTGCAAGCGCGCAACAGAGTAGAGCAAGACAGACGTTACATACAATAAAGTTGACTATTTTTAAAATGTCAACAAAACGATGGGTTTCCACTCTCGAAACATTTACAATAACCTCTTATCAGCTATTTCATTATGTGACAAAACTGCAATATAAATAACAGATCAAATATTTAAATTTTGTTTTATTAATATTTTAAATGAATTGTTCTCTCTGTTGCATCGTTACACTGCGGCGAGGGCCTTGAACACGCGCTCGCAATGTATACGAAACTAAGGCCGAGGACACAACGCGGGGAATATGATCACAAGGAAAGGAAAAATCAATATTACATTTCATTAAATGTTTACTTGTACATAAAGTTTTATAATAATAAAAAATATGTAAAAGTATTTATAGTAGAATTCAAATTTACCTTATCAATGTTACTGAAACGTATTTTGTCAATTAAACCAACTAGTAAAGTATTTTTACCTTTTAAATTATTCCATTATTTAACATATAAAACAGTCAATATCATCATCATCATCAGCTCACTATACGTCCCCACCAAGGGGCTCGGAGCCTACCCTAAGTTAGGGGTGACTAGGCCATAATCAATGCTGCCACAGTGCGGGTTGACTTCACACATATCATTGAATTTATTCTTAGATATGTGTAGCATCTCGATGTTTTCCTTCACCTTAAGAACATCGGGTATATATGTAAATCGAAAAACAGTATCTAAGTACAGTGTATGAAATAGTAACATGCTAAAATTATAATTTATGAGGTAATTTATACATTTTAGTAATTAAAATTTAATTTAGGCATCTATGTTCAAGATAGTTCTTTCAAAATCATTAAAAAAAATCGCAAAAATAACTCATTACCCACTATTTAAATTGTACTTCCTAAGATTGTAATATTCAAGCTGTTCATTGTTACATATTCAATAAAATGTTCGTGAATTTTACTATTATTTAGTCTTGGTGTAACTCTACCATTTTAGTTTGACAGGCTTACGTCTGTGTGCAGTACAGGTCAGGGCTGGCACTCGCTGTGCATCGTAATTGTTGCTAATTTCTTTAACTAGATGCCGGAAATTTTATACTTGTATGTTTGTTTCGTATTTTGTTACATATCTTCGTTTTTTTGGTGTTTATTAAAAAAGTGTAAATTTAAAATTTAATTAATTTAAATTTACCCATTTAATAAACCTATTTTTTAAATGTCTGGTTTGATCTAGTTATTTAAGGAATATTTATATTTATCTTATTAAGATGTAATTTTTTTATAATAACAAAAAGTTTTTTTAAAACAATTTAATATTCGTTGAAACCCAAAGTTGTTTTCTGAGGTTTTAAAAATCATTATTGCAACTTATGTAGCTAACTTAAAAATCAAAGACTTAGGTAAGTTCGCAACCCTCCCAAACTTTACACATTTAACATACACATATGTGTTACGACACACACGCAAACCACACACTCACATATCTATGAGTAACCAACCATTTTGATAATATTTTCAAAAACTTCGACTTTGATTTTAGCTATAGAACATTAAGGATTAGGTATTTTTTATTAATTTTTTGTTCAAATTAGTAAATCTAGATCTTACTAATATTATTAATGCGAATGTTTGGATGGATGGATGTTTGTATGAATATGTATATATGTATATGTATATCTGCAGAACGACTCAACGGATCTTTATGAAATTTGGCATAAATGTAGATCATAGTCTGTAAGAAAAAATACGCTACTAATTATGTTTTTTTTATTTTTGCACGGATATAGTCTCGGGCGACAGCTAGTTATAAATAAATGAAATGCGCCTATTTCGAAAATAGGACTTCCTATAAGTATAGACCTTATATCTGACCTGGTGAATAAAAATGACACCAAATGACAACTCACTAGTGCCCTCTGTCAATGTAAAAATTTCAATATCCTTGTCGTACTGTGCTTGGTATATCATGTTTTTAATGTTATTTTCTATACCTACATAGATTATTAAATATTTTTGACTGAATTAACCGTAATTATTCTTTTTTTTTTAAACTTTCGCGAAGATTTTTAATTATGTTTATAGAATAATCAAGTATCATTAACGGTTATTTCAGTGAAATCGACCTTGGATTTAAATGCATTAAATGTTCTTTTCAAATCATTGAATTACAACCGAGTTCATTAAGCCAAATTTATAATAATGAAAAAACGAACTGTATCCCTAGAATACAGAAAACAAAGAAAACAATATAGTTTTTCAAAATTAAATTTAAAATTTTGAAGAAAAAAATCTCGTTGTAAATTTAGCCAATGTCACCCGTGGATAGTGTAACTTCTGAACAATGAAATAATTTCTCGATTCGGTTCAGTATTTTTGGAGTCCACTCCATACAAAGAAACAATCAAATCTCTCCTCTATGTAATGTTAATATAGATACGCTATGACGTATTTTTATGCTCATCTTTTATCAATGTAAACGCACAAGAATACTAAAGTATGTTAAACGAAATATCAAAAACTAAATATAGATCATTTAATATTAAACCTCTTTACAAATATCACTTGTTTATTGAAGTTTTTCAATGTACGTGTTAATTTTTAAAAGACATCTAAACCTTACACTGTCGAGACATAGCATTTCTGAATACATGAACAGTAAAAAAAACAAATGATTCTAATGGAAAACGTTATAACTAAATACATGTAAATTATTTGCATTGTAATATATAGTTTGGATTAACATAGCTGACTGTTTTCGTTAACAAATATTGTAAAATAGTTATAAAAAAAACATAAATTTACTATCATCTAAATGTTTACTTTTTAAAAATATTTATTTATTTTCCCTTATTCGTGATTACTTAACATTGTTATAAGAACAAAACTAATATAGATTTACAAACGGTTTCTTTGTCATTGAAAATTTGTAATAATAATAATAATAACACGTAATGAAAGGTTATACACTTTCCGCTAGGACTCAAATAGTCTCGACCCTAATTCGTTACGTTCGTTAGTGTGCGTGCATGTTTACAGTTGCGCGTTTGTGTGGTAAATATTAACAGGGCTGTTTATATTGGATGGCATTTTATTGATTTAATTTGTATGAATTTTTTTACATTTAATTTGATATTCGTAGTTTTTATTACCAGTTAATATTAATTATTATTATTAAATAGAAAACATTGTATAAGATTAAAATGCTTTTTTTTTCATTTTTATTTTACATAATATTAATTATTAAGACATAAACGTTACGTATAATAAACATAAACGCAAATATTTGTTACAAATAAAATAATAATTGCAAGGCATAAGGTGAGTTATAAGTTTTTTAATCCTAACATAAATAAAGTTTATTGATACATATATACAAATGTAAAACGGCTATTCTCAGGTATAATATTCCTCTTAAGTTAAAACAACTTCAATCCCAAAAATCTTACTTACAATCAATGCGTTAATCTGGATGTTTCTTATTACGGCTCAAAAGATCTCGATGGAATTTTTCTGAAAGAACACATAGGCTACTTTTTTTTTATTCAATGCGCAAGGAGTCGCAGGAAAAGTTTGTATTAAAATAAAATTAACGCATGTGACAGCCCTGAGCTAGTTTGCATTCCGCAGTAGTGTTGGGATTTCAACCGAGTAAAAACTCGAAATGGATAAATACCCATAATTTCCATCTTTTTGTCGAGTTTTTATCCAAAAACATGGATGAAAACTATTTACAATTTCAATAATGTAATTTAACATAAACTTTGTTATTTCTCGAATATACGAGATTGTAATAAAAGAAAAACAAAAATAAAATTATATTTAACTTGCTTTATTAATCAATTTAATGATAAAAACAACTTTTGAATGCGCAATTATTAGGTACCTCCTCGTATGTAATATTAATGTTAAAATTTGACAAAATACTTATGCTAAAGTAATGTGATGTGATAGCAATGATAATAATAATTAGTGCACAAAAAACTATTTATGAAACTATATTTAAAATATTAATAAGTAGTTCAAATAAAAGCATCTAATCAAAGGTGGGCATTAACTCGTTAATCGTAAATAACGAAGTTAACATTTTGCTTAACGGATTAACTTTTAAGTTAACTTGAAAAAGTGTTAACGCTTTTATTAACTTCCGTTAAACTCAACTCCCGATAATTTACTCCGTTAATCGTTACATCGAGAAATTGAGGAGCAGATGGTTAGCGTGGTTTGGTCATGTTATGCGGAGGGATGATGTTCATATAAACAAAAAAGTAAATAGATTGAATGTGGATGGCTATAAAGGTAGAGGAAGACCAAAGAAAGTATGGATGGATTGTGTAAAAGAGGAAATGTGTATGAAGGGGGTAAATTCAGATATGACTGCTGAAAGAGATGTATGAAGGAGTAACACATACTGTGCCGACCCTCTATAGGGATAAGGGCAGGTTGATGATGATGATGATGAATCGTTACATAAGAAACTTGGAGACGTGCTGTCATTTTGTTAAAATAACGCGACACGCCACGCTCGTAAGTTCAGCTATGTTCGGCGGCTATCAGCGAGTCGAATTGTGAACAAACTATAGTTGATAATGGAAATAATATGTGAAATTCGCTAGCAAGTTTGATGCATCAGAGCGTCCGGGAAAGACGTGAACAACATGACAAAATCAAAAGAAGGATCGGAAACACTTTTCTGCATCTATACTTTTACACTTAGTCTAATAATTGAGGTACGAATACCACTAACTGACTCCAGGTTCAATTGCAATCAAAATAATCAAGTGTGAACAGATCAAATGAATGTGTTACGAGAATGTATCGTGAAACAAGTGTCGTCATAGTAAGTGTGAAATGGTAAATTCAATTCACAAAAGTGTGTGCAATTCGTGCATATTATAAAATACATCAAGAGATCACTTCTTTTCACTTGTTTTACCTATTTCTCTCAGCCCCAAAAGCAGTATAATTTTGGTATGGTTAACTTTTAACAAATAACTTTAACTTGCGTTTAATTTTCACTCTCTTCTATTTAATGAAACATATTCCAATTATATTTAATTAAAGTAATTTTTGCAGCTTTTTCTGTAGTCAAGCGATGTCTTTTATTATTGTGAATGTGTGCGTGTGTACTGAAAGATCGTTCCGATGCGGCCGAAGTACATGGTGCTGAAAGTATGTGTATTGCAACTTTATTTAAATTTGTTAAAGAACAATTCCTTTCCACCAAGTGCTTACTTCGTTGACGCTTTTCCAGATAAAAGGTTTTTGCCAAAATCCTTCCTTTGCCTTATACGCAACTAACTCTGCCTTACTAACTTTTATATACAAAAAACATGCCATTTCGTTAATAAAACCCATTGCTTCTAGTTCTTCGTCTTGATTTAAAAAAATGATTCTTGGCTTCATTTTTAAGAATAATTATATTAGGTAATACTCGTATGGAACGTATTTTAGAATTCGTATCCTTGAATATCATTAACACCGTATGATATGAAGTCGACAAAAGTTATTAATTTAAGCATTTAATTAACAAATATTATACTAGCTTAAGATGAGCTCTTATAGTGGCACTTAGATGCTCGTGCGGTTCATACGACGATTATCTGGGCACTGCTGGGCATAGGCATAATGGGAGTGGGGGCAGGATAAGCGAAAACAAAGAAATACGTGTGTTTTGGTACAATAAAATAAATTTTAGATTCACAAAAACATAAATATCCACTGCTTTGGATAAATATCCGATAAAAATGGGTAAAAACGGGTTTTTATCCATTTCGGATAAAAACTCGAGTTAATATCTTTTGAGTTTTTATCATCTGCCCATCACTATTCCGCAGCGACGAGCGCTACAATCGTGTACAATACCGGAGCTTACAAAATAC
This sequence comes from Papilio machaon, assembly GCF_912999745.1. Taxonomy (NCBI): domain Eukaryota; kingdom Metazoa; phylum Arthropoda; class Insecta; order Lepidoptera; family Papilionidae; genus Papilio; species Papilio machaon. The sequence continues at coordinate 1,170,821 of NC_060013.1, read as the reverse complement.
ATAATATGGATAAGACTTTTTTAATTTATTTTTTATTAATAAATTTTGCATTTTCATTTCTAAATTTTATTGAATAATATACTATTGAAATTGTACATAGATTTAATTGATTAACGACACTAAATACTCATTTAGTTATATTTAAAAAAAATATTTGGTGTTAAATTACTTCGTTGTGGATTTTTGTAATGTTGGTCTTACTGTGGGTTTCGTGTCGCGGAACACATGTATTGACGCATATTGTTGTCTCTATCATATAAAAGAGATAAAAAGGGATGACAATATGTATTTATATAACACCACGGAATTAAAGTTCTAAGGTTAAAAACTCATATTATATATATATATATATATATATATATATATATATATATATATATATATTCAGAATCAGAAAAATTCCCTGATTCTGAATATATATATAAGTCAATATCGCAAAAAATGTCGCTTAAAACAAATAGCCTTTCACACCTCGAAACAGTTTTAAAGTAAGTAAAAGTTTCATAATCACAATTTTCATCAATTATTTATAAACTAAACACTATTAAATTTAAACTTACAGTTAAATAATAATATTTTGATAATAATAATAATAAAACGGATTAAACTAGTCATATCCAATCTTCCATACTCCTACAAAGAGATAACGCACACAAGAAAAACTGTATACACATCACATTCGTTATATAAGCGCACACTTACACAATCACGCAAACATGTACATTGAGTTTTTAATTTTAAAATTGTACCTCTAGGAGCGATAAGTAGCCAGTATTCAATACATTTTAGAAATACAGACTATAAAAATATGTAATTAAAAACTCCTTTTTTGATTATTTTTGACAACTATTTTCAAATATTATAGTAGTCGTCCTCGACTTTGTCAGAGCAGAGTTAAAATAAGTAACCTATAACATTCCCGCATGTATCGGTCATACCGTTCCGGAGATTATCAGGAACAAAAGTGACCTTGTGGCAAACATAGAAAAAATTCGAAAAATATTTTTTCGTTATTCCCACCGCAAATATAGCATGTTTATGAAATATATAAATATATTTTTTCGATCATGAATACGGACGCTACAATTTCATTAATATGTACATATATAAATGCTAAGTCGTAATCAACCTTAATATAGTTTAAAAAAAAATTATGCCGGTATAATTTTGTGAAAAATAAAATCAGTGGTTTGGTTGTCGTCAAAACTCTGATTACATAATCATTAAAACTGATTTACATAAATGTAAGTTAACAAATGAAAGTATTCAATGAAAAAATATTAAATTATTTCATTTGAACATCTCTCTAGGATTACAATAACGCCTAAACCGTTCTCACTCTCACAATTGGATTCTATAATTATACTTAAAAAAAACTCACATTACAAAACCTAACCTAATAAATATTAAAATCCGTTAGCAGGTTAAATTAATTGATATCATTAACGTAAGTACACGGTCAAAATAACTGCGTGATCGAATCAAGATTTCAAGATCAAAAATCGAGTTGTGAAAGCGACATCCGCCATTTTGTTTTCGTCACACAGCGTCATAAAATGTTGCATCATTGTTTCCGGCCAACTAGTTATGAAAAAAAGAATGTATTATTTACTCCAAAACATGATTTTAGCTTTGTTAATATAAAAACTTACTAATTTTTAAAGACAGCCATTTTATATTTGCATTTGAAATATTCTTTTAAAATTAAATGACAAAAGACATAACAAGGTTAAATTAATTTAAGTTAAGAGATAGTAAATAAAACAATGATACTGAGAAAATCAAAGAATTCTTGTTGAAATAATCATTCTACGCTTTGACGTGTCTCGTTTCTTAGAATTTTATTGTGTCAGAATCTATACGTAATTTAATATGCTATTGTCTAAAATTAACATAAACAAATTCCTTTGCTTTAAAATAAACAAATAGCAACTATTCTCTATATTCCCTTTAAAGAAATAAAACACTTCAAAAACAATTTGAAATAATTAAAACCGCTATTTTATTCAGCTATAAAAAAGAAATACAAAGGTAACATCGGCTTGAGTTATTGACATTAAACGATAAGGTTTTTTTGTAGTCGTTCAAGGACAAAGGAAACTCTATGCGTACTGCTTTGTCCAAAGTTTTTTTTTTAATTTTAAACTTATTTTTGTTGAAAAATAATTCTAGAATATAGTTTTTAAATAAAATTAGTTTGTCGTCATGGCGTGCACTATACAAGGAATAAAGCAAACATATTTATTTTGTCATTATTTAACAAAAATGATCATTAACCAAGCCCTCTTTAATCAGATTTCTTTGAACTTGAAAGCGTTGTGAGCAATATAAAAATTCATTATTATTATTTAGCTATTGACATGCAATAAAAAAGAATCGATCTATCGTGATTACGTAAATACAATACGAACAAACAAACACAACAATTTGTCTACCATTAGCCGGACCTACGTAAACATGAGCGTTATCTTCCTATACACGGTTACCTTATATTGTGATGTAGCTATCACTGTGTGAAATTGATCAATTTTATATTCATCCAGCCCACTTCTCTGACTAGTTGCTTGTTTCTGTTACAATAAATCTAAAATTATTTATATTATTTAAAAGGTTTAGAAATAGTGTAAGGTACTACATATATTGTATACTGCTACAACAATATTGCATACGTAACATGTATGTGGTTGCCTCTACTACAAGTTAAAGTTTTGTAAGGTAGAAGCGGGCGGTCAGTTTTTCTTGAGTCGTTCAAGACATTTAAATTTTCTATAGAAAAGTATTTTGTCTAGATGAATTGACTTGTAACAGATTATTTGCATTTACTGCGACACTAGAACAACATACACAGAGTAATGATAAAATATTCACAGCGATATCGCTGTAACATACTTGATTATGTACAATCCATATAAGTTGGCTATAAGTAAAGTATATAGTTATAGTTAAGTACAATTGAATAAAATAAACCATTAATAAGATTTTTATATATAAAATAACTATTCAAACATTTAAAAGGTGGAATTATATTCGTTAAGTTGATAATTGTACATTTTTGATGTGAGCCAATGTTGGGAAGGTGCGACATCTATATCATTTTGTTTGAATTAAATGCTTTTAAAATAATTAAATAGATGTCTCTGTGATGTAATATTGGTTTATAGCAAAAGAAAAAATATAATAAAACTGTTTATTTTCGGAGGCACTAGAATTTTAATAAAAACTAATTTTCTTTTAAAAAATTAGAAATTTAGTTTCATATGATAATATTATCAGCTTTAAAATTAATTTCTTTCAACGACGGCTATTTTTGGCTTTGTCAAACTTAATACTCCATCAAGTCCGTTCGAAAACCAATTCAAAATCCTGGCGTTTTAGCTTTAATATGAATTGTTTTGTTAAAAAGATAAAATTTAAAACTCTGACATTTAAATTTATCTCTATTACATAAATTTTCCTCTATTATTTATTATTAATTAAGAAATAAATTGATTACTTTTAAAAAATAGATTTTTCTGTGTTAAGCTTGGGAATATATTGAGATTTAAACGCAAATGCAGTTTTCATTTTGGCAGATATCCATGTCGGCGCAGAAACCGAGAAAATAGATGTTATTTAATATTGTTTTAAATATATTTTCTCTGAATAACGCCATTATTAACTAATAAGTAACTATAATTTATACTTCCCTAAATATTTACATTATTAATTAAGTGCTTCGTTTAACAGTTTTCGTCGTGGATTCCAAAACAAGCGGTATGTTTTTGTTTGTTGATATTGCCAATTCTTCCGGCATATTTAATATTTATTGAAATAACTTTGGAAATAAAATATTAATCTTATTATCACAACTGTTATTTTACTGTACATATTTTTCCCTTTCTTTATTAATAAGCTATCTTTTATTAATCACCAACATATGTTGACGATTTTTTCTAATGGTGTCAAAGGAAATATCTCAATAAAAAGTTTATTTCGGATAGTAAAAACAGACAGACAGACTGGGGAGGAGACGCAGGACGGGGAAATATCCTCTTCTCTGTCCATAAATTTTTTTAATTTGTTTTAGACATATATGGGCAGTCCCTTCCCTTTAGCGAGTTCAGGTGGCCAATTCCTACTATCTCAACTTTTACAAAACAATACAGTACCCTGCACTAATACCCTGCAATAATCAATGTTGAAATATTCTATTTGTCAGATTACAGAGTACTGCTGAAAACACCCTATAGTTTAGACTGTTTTACAACACAGTATGTTGTAATCCAACAAATTAGAGATTAAATATAGATTCAAAGTATTATCCTCTGAAGTAATAATAATAACTACATTAGGTATTAATTGTGTAAAAACAAATATTTTACTAATACTATAAATGCGAATGTTTAGATAGATCAGTGATTGTCAAACTTATTTCTTTCACCGCCCCTTTTGAAAATCAATTATATTTCAGAGCGCCCCTAATTTTTATTCAGCCCTAAAACTTAAAAACCACAATTTCATTACTTTAATTAATTTCAATGCCGCCCCTTTTTTGGGCCTCTTATCGCCCCCTCTTAGGTTTCAAACGCCTCCAAGGGGGTGTTATCGCCCACTTTGGGAAACACTGAGATAGATGGATGTTTGTTTGAAGATATCTCAGGAACAACTCAACAGATCTTGATGAAATTTGGCACAGAAGTAAAACATAGTCTGGAAGAACACATAGGCTACTTATTACGTTTTTTTTAAATTTCGCACGGAGGGAGTCAACGACAGCTAGTATTTAAATATATATTAAAAAAATCAAAAATTACGCATACAAATCAATATTATTGATCAAGCATTGTAGTATGAATATGGATGTGTTAGATTACAATGGTAGTTGGATTAGACAGTGTCCGAATTATTTTGGGTCTACTGTAAATTAATTTGTTATATTTCAGTATTGGAGATGTGTACGGAGACGTGGCGAGGCGCGGGCGTGGCGCGATCGCCGTCACACGAATCTGTAACAACAGATTTATCGTTGTTCAGTGTGTCGTCAGCTGCCTCAGATGCCAGAGTGCTACGTATGCTGGCATGCAAGGTGAGGACTGACATTTTATTTATTATAAGTCTTCCAATCTATACATCATCAAGTTAGGGGTGACTTGGCCATATTCAACCACGCTGACACAGTGCGGGTTGACTTCACACATATCATTGAATTTCTTCTCAGATATGTGCAGCATCAAAATGTTTTCCTTCACCGTAAGAACGTCGGATAAATGTACATATGTAACTCGAAAAACACATTGGTACATGGCGGGATTCGAACCCAGGACCTGCAGATTGCAAGTCAAGTGCTTAACCCCTGAGCCACCGATGCCAATCTATACATATTCAAAATTGGAGTGTCTGTATGTTATGTCGAAAAATCATTGCTGCTACCGAAAAATTAGTTTTAAATTTATTTTCTGTATGTCTGTCTGTAAGATCACATTCCTGGTAAGGAACGGCTGGACAAATTTTGACGGGACTTTGACGGGAAGATAGCTGATGCATGCAAGCATATGCTGCTTTTTTGCGCTGATGATTGCAGATGACCACTAATCTTACTAATATTATAAATGCGAATGTTTGGATGAATGGATGGATGGATGGATGTTTGTTTGAAGGTATCTTCGAAACGACTTAACAGATCTTGATGAAATTTGGCACAGATGTAGAACATAATCTGGAAGAACACATAAGTTACCTACTAAGTTATTTTAATTCCGCGCGGACAGAGTCGCGGGCGATAACTAATATTCAATAAGTGTAGATTTACGTTCTAACATTTAAGTATACCAAGCTTGTAAACACTATGCAGACCCGAAGATTGCGGATCAAACCTGAAAAAATTACAACTCAAAACTGTTGTTGACATTGTGTATACTATTTGATATGTTTTAACAACACATGTTGTTATTTTTCCAGGCGGGCCAAGGCCCAGATCCGTCCATCAGAGTGGCAAGTCCTAATCCAGATGGCAAAGCTTCTAAGTGAGTATCTCTTCCACAAGTAATACAAATATCAAACTAAAAAGATGTTTGTCAAGTCTTTCTATTGTTGTATGAAAGCACAAGTATGTTAACAATGGTAGACGGCAGCAACAACAACATCAGTTGCACGAATTGTCCTCGCTCAGTGAAATACCACGACCACACAGAAGACAGATGTCAAGTTGAAGTAATTCCAAGTACAGTCTGATGAGTGTGGTGCCGGAGGCCTAATTTTAGTCCTCTTTCCCTTCCCACCCCTTTTCTAATAAGGAAAGGATGGGAAGGGGAGGTGAAATTCCTACCTTCTGAATGTCTACTCAAGGTATGCAATCATTCAATCAAAATACTCTTCCTGTACATCTTCTCTAGACAGACAGAAAGAGTATCCATTTTTATTATAAGAAATTGATGAGTAGGGTAAACAAGATAGATATGGTCCATCGACACTCATTATTATTAATACAGATTTAGTCTGATTAAAGTTTTAAAATGTCAATTTAAGAGTATCCATTTTTATTATAAGAAATTGGTGACTAGGGTAAACAAGATAGATATGGTCCATCAAAACTCATTATTATTAATACTGATTTAGTCAGATTAAAGTTTTAAAATGTCAATTTAAGAGTATCCATTTTATTATAAGAAATTGGTGAGTAGGGTAAACAAGATAGATATGGTCCATCGACACTCATTATTATTATTTTATTTTATTTTTATTTATTTATTTATTTCGTGTAACAATTGGGTAACACATATTGGAAAAAGAAATAATAAAAATATTACATTAATTTTAGGAATAATATTACACCCGCATAAATACTAAGATGCTAATAATTAAGACAGTCTGTCGCCGGTCTTGTGGACGTGTGCACGCACCCAGTGTCGCACAATCGGGCAGTCAAACCTGTCTCCAAGGCCTCTTAGTATCTTGTTGGGGCTGTCCCGCACTCTGCGTAAAAGCGACGCTATCCGTTTGCGCAGCACGGCGTTAAAGCCGTCAGTGTGCGCATGCGCAAACATCTCGGATGCGCTACAGTGGCGGGGAAGCCCCAGCAGCATCCTAAGGCTATTGTTGTATTGTACACGAAGGGCGCTGAGAGCCCGCTGCGTGTAGCTAACCCACAGATTACACGTGTACAAAGTTTGGCAATACGTCTTAAAGAGCATGATTTTAACATCTGTACTACATCGCGAGAATCTGCGAGCCAGCATGTTACAGCGGACAGCCATCGCCCTTCGCTCTCTTTCAATGTCGTTGTCGTCCTTCATGTCCTCAGTTACGACATGTCCGAGATATTTGAAGGACGACACCTTTAGTAAGGCAATATCATTTAATTTGATAGGAGGAACATGTTCTATCTTGCGACCCCTGGCTTGGAATACCATTAGCTCGCTCTTGCGGACATTGTAGATGAGGCCATGAGCACTGGCATATTCCTCACATATAAAGATCAGTCGTCTCAGAGCGGCGGCCGAAGGACTCAGCAGCACCATATCGTCCGCATAGCTGATTAATACAGATTTAGTCTGATTAAAGTTTTAAAATGTCAATTTAAGAGTATCCATTTTTATTATAAGAAATTGGTGACTAGGGTAAACAAGATAGATATGGTCCATCAAAACTCATTATTATTAATACTGATTTAGTCAGATTAAAGTTTTAAAATGTCAATTTAAGAGTATCCATTTTATTATAAGAAATTGGTGAGTAGGGTAAACAAGATAGATATGGTCCATCGACACTCATTATTATTAATACAGATTTAGTCAGATTAAAGTTTTAAAATGTCAATTTGGTCTAGAAGATCATCAGCAACACTGCCACTGGCATCTGGTGAGAGTGGGGATGCATGTCGCGAGGTGTTGGCTGGTTGTGCAGCATTGTGCGCACAGCTCGGTCTACGTCGCTCATTCAGTGCGGCTGATGTATGTCAAGTGCACAACCCACCACCACCCAGGAGGTGAAACACCTTTAATACCTTACAGCACTATCAATTCATACATAAATCATCATACACTGTCATACATTTTCTTTTTTTATTCGCAGTTATTTTAACCGTTGGTTTCTGAGACCAAATTACTTTTATAGAACAAATTGTTTGTAAAATGTGTTTTTTTACAGGGTTTTTGGTTTCAAAAACCAACGATATGTCTAAAAACACATTATAGGTTGAATATTTTCATATTGGTAGACGTCAACAAGATCTGTTGCACGAATTGTCCTCGCTCAGTGAAATACCACGACCTCACAGACAGACGTCAAGTGGAAGTAATTCCAAGTACAGTCTGATGAGTGTGCTGATGGAGGACTCATTTTAGACCACGGAACTGGATTTGATGGAGGAGGGGATGCACAGGAAGGGGAAACATCTTTTTGTGCGTCTCATCCTCCGTCGATTAAAGGTAGACAATGCATTTGCAATTACGTATGTCTATGGGTAGCGATCGCTTCGCTATTTCAGCGAATTCGGGTAGCCGCTTACTCATTTGCCACCTTATGAGATAAAAAAATTCCAAAACCGAGATATACATTGTTGGCATAGGTGGGCACAGTTAATCAAAAAGTTAACTTCGTTAATCGTTAATTCGTTAAATAAAAATTTAACTTCGTTAATCGTTAAAGCGTTTAATTTACGAAAATTTAACGCAAGTTAAAGTTAACAGTTAAAGTTAATTTTTGTTTATATTACGAGTATAAGGCGCAAGCGGGAAACGGTCATACGAATAATCTCCGAATCGTATGGACCGATTTTGTCGAGACTTTCAATAGAACTTAGGCTTTTTTTTTTACTGCGCTTACGAAATCTCGGGCGATCGCTAATCCTATCTATAGTTTAGTTCTATAATATATTAAAATATAATTTAGACAATAGAAGCGATGTACTAATGCCTGTACCATAATAATGACATAGCATGCACTATAGTTACACACACTTATATACTACACTGACAATGATGGTCAATTGACTTTTTCAGTCAATTTTTTTATCGACAATCCGATGTCACGGAATTAGAGAGCTAACTAAATTTAGACAACATAAATTTTCTATTAAACAGTAAGACATGTGATAATATTCAAAAGAAAACAATCAAAACTTTTGTGCAGTATTTACATTTATCTGTTACTATTTGCACCCGGATATTCATTTGCTCATACTCCAACAACTGAACATTTAATTTTATGTATAATTTGGTAATATTTTTTTATTTTATTTTAGCTAAGGGCCCACGAACAGACATCATTTTTTACGTACTTTTTATTTATTAATGTAGATTTATTAATAAAACTTCTAACATCAGAGGAAACTTATTAAAACATTGATAAATAAACTATATAACCAATCCAGTGATACATCTCAACACATCAAACTATACAACTGAGATCCCTTCGATAACTTCTATCATCTAATGATCTATCGTCCGATCTATTGTTATATGTTAAAACAAGTTAAATTACTCTCAGTGTATAGAGCATAAGTTACACGACATAACGAAAATAACCGATCGCGGGTGATGTCTTCTCTCTTTCTTATCACCTATAAAATCGTTGTAGTTAATTAGTAAGAATATTTTTTGAATTATTTTCAACGACATTCGATTAATTTTAAAATAAACTTTCGATATACGTAAAAAAATCGATGTCTTTTTGTAAAGGTCACTTGTGGCGACATTTCATATATTAAATTTAGTATAACACAGTTTAACATTATTTCACTAACATAATTATTTTATCTTTTTCCTCATTCTTTCTCGTTTTGTCGTATACTTTTTCTATACTTCTAATACTTTCGCTATAGTCTTTGCGCAGCGCACGTGCATCCCCGACCATTAGAAGGGTTGGGGCCATAAATCCATCGAGTTCGTTATCGCATTCTCTGTGCGGCTGTCCATTTGATCCTTTGTTCATATTTTTGTTGTTGTTAAAATTATTTTTCGTTGACTATGAAGAAGCCCCAAAAAAACAAACGACGGTAATAAACACCTAAATCCCTTTTGTTTTTGAGGAATGTTTATTGCGTGCACATTTCGTCTTTCGAATTCTTAAATTTATTTTTCATTGTTTGTTTCTTATCTACGCAATGACAAATAAATCCTATTTGTACGCTTTTTCAAATGAACCATAAACTATTTTTTTTTATATTTTTTGTTGTCTTTAAACTCCAACATTAAAATAAACATTTTTGTCTGCAACAAAGTTTAGTTGTATTTTAGGTACGACGTTGAAGAGTAATGCAAACTCGATTATTTTGATTGCTATTCAACGCAGAGTTTATCTTTTTTAATAGATTTTGCGTCTCACGTATAACAATTATTGTATTAAGAGTAAAGTGTTTTCGAACCTTATGTTGATTTTATAACAAAGTCTTGTTCTAAAAAAAGTGATGTTAAATAAATGAAAACCAGTTTTAATGTGAATAAAATGTAATAAAGACTTTTCGAGATATTTGTGTAAATGTGAAATAATTAATAAACTTTGAAGGTGTCTAGCGCCTAAACTTCGCAATATTTGATAGAGGTAAGTTGGTTTAAATCGTCATTATTTTCGAACAAGGATTCTGTGGTACTCTTTTGATCACGTCTATCCCGGCCGCTCGGTGTATTGTATTTGTATAACATGCATCACACTCGCTCGTTCTCGTTCACCATTCGACTCGCTGACGGTCGCCGAGCTTACGAATGTAGCCTGTTGCTTATTTTAAATAAAATGACAACACGTCAATAAGTGTCTATTATAACAATTAACGGACTAAATTAACGGAAGTAGAATTTAACGGAAGTTAACAAGAGCGTTAACACTTTTTGAATTTAACTTAAAAGTTAATCCGTTAAGGAAAATGTTAACTTCGTTAATTAACGATTAACGGATTAACGAGTTAATGCCCACCTTTGATTGTTGGTAATTTAATTTGTCATTCCTCTTCTCATACGTACATCTTACATTGTGTTTTGACTCGTAAGAATTTTTCCCGTGGTACCCTGTCATGGATGGGTCAGAGACTTTAGTTTACTTTTTAATTTGTGTTTTCAATTTTTTGCTAAATAATGGTTCATACATTATGTTATATGTGTGGCGTTCTCTCTTTGTATATATACACATAAACATATACACAAGTAAACGATATTTCTATTGGGAAAGATGTATGAAATGTACAATAGCTGTAACATATTTACAGCGCTACTTCGGAGGTAGGTTTGTGCGCTGCTCTGGAGGCTCTCACAATGAACGCAGCATCTCGTTCTTGCAGCACTTGGGTCGCCGGTATGTTGTAACATGATTATCAAATAATTCATCATCATCATCATCAGCTCACTGTACGTCCCCACCGAGGGGCTCGGAGCCTACCTCAAGTTAGGAGTGACTAGACCATAGTCAACCACGCTGGCCCAGTGCGGCTTGACTAAACACATATTATTGAATTTCTTCTCAGATATGTGCATCACGATGTTTTCCTTTATCGTAAGAACGTCGGATAAATGTACATATGTACATCGAAAATCGAAAAATACATTGGTACATGGGGGGATTCGAACCCAGGACTTGCAGATTGCAAGTCAAGTGCTTAACCTCTGAACCAACGACGCTCTTACTTAATATTAAATTATTAATACTTTGGTTAATTATATTATAACTTAGCATTTTGAATGTTGTTATGAAATATTATCAATTCAATTGCAACGTTTATTTCATCTAAATTGGTCTTACTTACTAATATTATAAATACGAATGTTTAGATCAGGGATTCCCAAAGTGGTATCGAACGTAAAGTATTGCTAATTCTCACTCTATCTTCAATTGACCTAAGTCAGAATTAATATAATAATAATTGATCTTAAAATTAATTAGTTTGACCATTTGTGTCTGAAGTAACAGTTCATTTTAGAACAGGGGTCACTTGTCCAAAATAGTTTGGGGATCCCTGATTTAGATGGATGGATGTTTGTTTGAAGGTATCTCCAAAACGGCTAAACTGATCTTGATTAAATGTGACAGATGTAGAACATAGTCTGGCAGAACACATAGGCTATTTATTAAGTTTTTTTCGAATGCCGCTCGGACAGAGTCCCAGTCTAAAACTAGTAAGACTATAATCACAGACTTGAAACACTGATTTTCATGATTGTTTCAAAATAAATGACATGAGTCAGTGACAATTGGAAGATGTTGTGGTATTCCAGTGGGCGGATCTCAACTGCCGTCTCCGCAGCGAGCTCACCCATCACATCTCACACCGCGCCCTCAGCCCAGCGATAATAAAAAAGTAATTTCAACAACATTACTCACGCCCTTAATCCAGAAGTATAGGCAGTAGATTTATCTCTTATACCTTGAGTGAGATTTCTACAGCTCCTTCGTTTTTTATTATTCCTTCAAGGGAAGTTAACTGGTTAAGTAACTGTGTAATTCGCAAATCTGCGGCATCTCTTTCTATCCCTTTCTACACTACCTAGGTCTTAGTTGGCAGTTAAACGGACCAATTAGTGATTTACACATTCATACACATATTGCAGGTACGTCAGAACTACATAAAGAAACGTCTACTGACTACTTACCGGGCGTTAGAAAGAATGTCTCAGTCCGAATTCAATTTGGATAGACTCGAGGTAAGTTAATTTACAGTTTAGAATCCGGTCTTCATAACATCTTACTAATATGGATGGATGGATGTTTGTTTGAAGATATCTCCAAAACAGTTCTACAGAACTTAGAATTTGGCATAGATGTAGAACGTAATGTGAATAAAATACATAGGTTACTTATTAAGTTTTCTTGTGCGTAGACAAAGTCGCAGGTGAGAGCTAGTATATTATAATTCTAACGTTATTTTATGTCATTTAACCGTAATCTACAGTTTTGGTCGCTTAAATCATGTCTAACCGATGAAATAGGCAAATCACCTTAAAGTAGAGTATTCTTGTAGTTGTTTATTTTTAATAGGTGAGGGTAGTTTTAAAGATTATTTTCTACAGCAAGCGGCCGCAGCATCAGCTGCTGGACGCAACACAGGCAACAGTCTGGCTGCACCAACTGTTAGACCTAACACACGTCTACTGCATCCTGGTAAGTGGTCAATAACTAATGTAGTTACCCTAGTGGAGTGATTGTCAAACTTATTTCTTTCACCGCCCCCTTTGAAAATCAATTATATTTCAGATCGCCCTAATTTTTATTCATCCCTAAAACCATAATTTCATTACTCCAATTAAGTTCAATGCCCCCCATTTTTTGGGCCTCTTATCGCCCCCTCCTAGGTTTCAAATGCGTCCAAGAGGGCGTTATCGCCCACTTTGGGAAACACTGCCCTAGTGTTTAGTGAATTAGTAACAGTTATAGAGTTCCACTGTTGCGGCATTTGTGACACATAATCCCTTACATTTTAGACATTTTTCAGCACTGATTTGAATTAACCTGCTCTAAATGGTCAATGCCACATTGGCCTAAAATTTAGTACAACATTTTTTTCAGAGACGGCATTAGAATTACCATTTTAGCCTAGAAATTTAATGTTTTGTAGTATTTAACTTATTATTTGAGTAATTACGACACTCTCTCACATGACATCAATCAAGTGACATTATAGTCGAATTTTGTGGTCTATCTCTTAAATCTTGTAAAACAATTTTTTGTTAGTCTTTCGGAAGTTAAAACTCTTGGTGATAAAGAGAGAGGTGTTTCAGCTTGAAATTTTGTTAAAAAAATCAGGTCTTATTCATTTTTTTTTTTGCTATTTCTCAATTTATTAGAGACGGCACATCTGGTGCTGACTGCTGCGGACTTGGAGCGCGAACGTGGACGTCCACTGTCCAAATACGAGCGTAATATGATGATTTTCAACTGGCTGCATACCCTAGATGAAGGAGCACCTTTCTAGATCTATTTGGGTAGCCAATAACTAGATTGATTACCTTACATCTTGATATCAACTGGAATAAGGTGTTAACTGTGTAGTTTACCTTAAGCTTCTAAATCGACATCCCACCAACTATAAGATTACCTTTTCTGTCAAATATGTTAACTAAGTGTTGGAATAAGTTATTTTAGAGGCTGATTTTTTTTTTCAAAATACAAATTTTTGATTTTTCTGCCTAATATTGATGCTTTATCAATCTATTTACTGTTCGTTATAAGTATAACTCACCATTTACGGTACAGATTACCCCAACATTGACTGGAACGAGTGTAATCTAGATTTTTTCTTTTTTTTCTAATATAATTTGGCAAACAATCAAATCCAAGCAGTCAAATACACTTCCCTTTCCCATGATTTTCTTAAAAGAAATGGGTGGGAAGAGAAAATGGACTAAAATTATCCCTGCCAATTACTGTTTGCTTACCCTAAGTCTTTTATTAACTAATATATCCCATCAATTACTAGTTAAATTACCCCATTAATAATTGTCAACATCTGAAATATATTGTAACTTACCATTTACTGGGAAGATTACCTTACTATAGGGTAATCAACCCAGTTATTTACCAACCTATGATGCAAAATATATATTTTCATAAAATGGTTAAAAATCTATAACTAATTATTGTTTTGACGTAACAATCTAACGCTTTATACTTTTGCCCGACTGATAGAAGGGTAATATTTTTCATAAGTTATGTCATACTATTTTGAAGAGCCATAAAGTCGTATGGATTTTTTAATTTGGTAACACTATCCATTATCCAATCCATATCCATTACATATTGATGTTGAAAAAAAAAACAAAGACATTAAATATATTTATTATAGTAATTAATTTTCTTGTATGTGATTGTATGTATATTAGTAAATATTGTATGACTAAATTGTTGTGTGAAATTGTAAAATATTTAAAAAAAATCGTGTTTTTTTTTTGTGTAGAAAATAATACACACAGATCTTAATAATTTCTAGATAATTCTAGGATATACTAAAAAAAATAACTATAACAATTAGTAATAGGCCTAAAGCTTTGCTTCTAGCTTTTTTTAATTAATTTATTTAATTTATATCTATATAAGATTATTTTGTTTTTACAAAAAAAAAAAAAATAATTGCGTAATCCGTTGCCGGTACTTTCATATTTAAGACCCTTAGTACACAAAGCAACATAAATCTTCGATACTAATGTTGTATGATTTCGTCGTAAGTATCGCGTTGTCGATCCGTATATACAACGTTGAATCAAGTCAGTAGACATCATCATCAACCTACCCTTATCCTTATGGAGGGTCAGCACTATGTACTCCTCCATACATCTCTATCAGCCGTTATAATTTACCCCCTTCTTACGCATATCCTCTTTCACACAATCCATCCATGCTTTCTTTGGTCTTCCTCTACCTTTATAGCCTACATTCGATTACTTTTTTGTTTATATGATCATCATTCCTCCACATAACATGTCCAAACCACGCTAACCTTCTGCTCTTCAATTTCACGATAAAGTCAGTAAATATAACATCTACATTTCAACTGTATATATTTATTCCACCATCTTGGAAATCACAGCCACTTTTCTTACTACGATCTTGAAAAAAATGTCGCGAGCGACTGACAGAAATGTCGGCGACGCGACGATGTACGAACTTCTAATAATTGTGATGCTTAAATCGCTAAGCGACTAAAATCTCCGGGTATCGAAGATTTATGTTGCCTTATGTACGAAGGGCCTAAGAAATAAAAAATTAAAATAGTTACAACGAATAGTAATTGACATGAATTGAGTTATTCAGTGAACATTAGAACTTGTCTTACCTTCTGGCTGGGTCTAGAATGTTCTAGAAGTATCTTATTCATATTGTATGTGTGTAGATGTGACACGTGAAGATAATAATTATAGAACAGGGATAGATATAATATCCAATAGCTTTTGTATTGCGAATAATTCTTTATATACAGGATGATTTAAAAAAAATAGTTTATTAATATAAAAAAAAAATCTAAATGGCACTCAATTGCGTAATTCTTTTCTTTAAGTTTTACCTAAAGTGTCAAATCTGGTTAATAATTATTAAAAAAACTATCTTATATTGAGTCTACATCAGTTTTCACAGCTTTAAAACTTTTCTTCCGCTAAAGAAAAACACCTCTATGTATTTCTTAATTAGTTATGTAAGAAATTAGTTTCATATTTTGTCTGCAATAGGGCAAGGTTTTTCTTTTTAATTTCTGATCAGGCTAGTCTATATCTTAGAATACTAAGATACAGGATGTTCCATTTAGTTACTATCGGTAAGTATTTTTTTTAAGTTATATACTTGTGTTTACCCTTAGTGACCACTCAACGACTTTGCTTACTTCTAAGTTTTGTTATTTCAACACATTCCTTTAATTTTTCCATTAAAACTACTGATTATATTTGAAAATTACGTAATTTACGTTTAAAAATAATAATTTTTCTTTTATTTATGTATTACGAAAAATTCAATAAAGTTCGCTTGCTTAACAACTGCACCATTAAACAAGGGAGCTGCTAACTAAATTCGTCGTAACAGCGCAGCGACTGTTGCCTAGACACCCGCAATTACTGATGATTTCCTTACCTTCAATTGACTGAGGATGGGACACACGGATATAGGATATTTCCCCTTACTATGCGTCCCCTCCTCCGTCAATACCAATTCCCCTTCCATCCTTTCCTTATAGGAAAAGTATGGGCAGGTATAGGGCAGGGATCCCCAAACTATTTTGGACAAGTGACTCCCTTTTCCAAAATGAACCGTTTCCACAAACCCCCCATGGCCAAATTATTTACTGTTAAGATGAATTATTGTTATTATTATTAACTAGCTTTTACCCGCGACTCCGTTCGCGCGGAATAAAAAATAGATAACGGGGTAAAAATTATCCTATGTCCTTTTCCTGGTTCTAAGCTACCTGCCCACCAATTTTCAGTCAAATAGATTCAGCCGTTCTTGAGTTATAAATAGTGTAACTAACACGACTTTCTTTTATATGTATAGATTCTGACTTAGGTCAATAGAAGACAGAGTGAGAATTAGCAATGCTTTAAGTTCTATATCGACCACTTTGAGAATCCCTGGTGTAGAGGAATTAAATTAGACCTCCGGCGCAAATGGATTTACTTTAAAAATATTTATTACTTGTATGAATTTTCAAACACGCTGTATAGAAGCTAATGTATTATTCTTTTCTCATCGCTAGTTCCTAATTGTTAATAGTTACGGATGCATTTACGTTTATTGTGATAATAAAAATTATAAAAAATATATGATTTCTAGGTTTTTTTTTTTGGTAAAATTCCTGTGCTTTTAGGTTAGGTTATAAATTAATGTTACCGACAAAAATCTTGAAGAATTATTTTAAATGTGTTTTTGTTAATTTTGGCTTAATTTAATGTTTCTACAAATTGTTTGCAAACAAAACCTGTACAAAAGTATTGCTTGTCTTGTTTATTTGCAAAAAAGTTCGAGTTTAATTTCCCATGTTTTGTTCTTAAGCCAAAGATTTTTAATCGACTTCATATTTACTTAAAGTTATACTGTATTGCTCCAAAAAATTAGTTAAACCCTTTAACCTTTTGACCGCTGGTAATTACGAACGTAAACTTGGTTATAAAAGAGTATTTTTAACCTTTAAATTGTACCGAAACTGCTTTCAGTACAAGTACTTTGTTTTTGGTCAAGATTTCAGTAATAATTTCTAGTAATATCTAACATTAGAGATAAAAGCCTTGGCATTTATTTAAGCTAAAATGTAATTGACACAAAGTTTTTTGTCGTTTGTTTAATAATTTTTATCTTTTTTTTTTAATTTAAGTTATGAATATGTCTTATTCGAGTTCAAATTTGTGCCACATTTTTTAGATTAGTTTTATTTATTGGAAATTATGAAAAAATTACGAATTTTTTTAGGTATTTATATATTTATTTAAAGCAAAATGTTTGTTTAAATTACGTTATTAAACTTAAAAATAAAACTACTAATAAAAAGGCCTATATAGTCTAGTTTAAACAGTTTTCTTGCTTCCTACACTAATTTTTTTCCGTCTTCTATTACAACTGCTTAGTTTTTTTTGTTGTAAGTTAATATGTATGGTGTATGAACATAAAAATTATAACTAAATGTTTTGTATGATTGTTCATGAATGATTGTAACTTTATTTTATAATAAATAAATAATTATGAAACACTCTGTAGCTTTTTTATTAAATTGACCTTATATATTGATTAATTTCACAAGTACAATTTTATAATTGTTGTGAGAAATGCGTGTGTGACTGTCATAACAGTAATTCTGTCAGAAATGACTTGACAGCTACAGTACGTTCATTAATTCATTCTTTTATAATGGCGCACGGTGGTCTCAAATCGGATTTGAGGGACTTAGGGTCAAAGTGTTCGTTACCAGTTTTTTCTTTATGGAAATGAGTAGAGGACATCAACCCAAATAATAGTTGTCATGTACATTTTTTGCCTAAAGGTTGTAGTTTGGACAGAAAAAAATAATCATCGTTTTTTTTGTATGAAACGCATCAAAAAATGTTAAATTGTAGCTAAGCCCTGTTTGATCCCGCCTTCAAACCTTTTTTTTCTTAATCCCTGTCTAGTCTACTATCGTTACACATAGTAAACTTGCGCAACTAGCTGCTACTCTTCGAGATTAAACGATTTAAAAATTTGCAAAATCAGGATTATTTTTAAAATATTTATTTTGTATTTACATATTTTATTTGCACCTACTTTATAAAGAACTGAATAAAAATGTATTTAAACTATGATTATAATGTCAATATCAAACATAATATCAAAAACTAGTGTCTAAACTTACTCACTATTGCTATCACCATGTTGCAATTGCAATGTATCTACATCTTGAAATTTGATTTCTGACTCTCTCGAAAAAGGTAGCAGCTCTTTGGCTCTTGGCGATAGAACCATTGCCACACCATTTTGATTTCTCATACGAGGTCTTAGCGCTGAAATCTTCGGATCAGACGACAACCTTTATTTACTTCAACCTTTTTGAATTTTGATGGCTCCGAGTGTTTCTATTTCACCTCTTATACTAGTTCTTATAGCTGCCAAATTTGATTTCTGACTCTGTCGAAAAAGGTAGCAGCTCTTTGGCTCTTGGCGATAGAACCATTGCATTTTGATTTCTCATACGAGGTCTTAGCGCTGAAATCTTCGGATCAGACGACAACCTTTATTTACTTCAACCTTTTTGAATTTTGATGGCTCCGAGTGTTTCTATTTCACCTCTTATACTAGTTCTTATAGCTGCCACTGTTGATTTTGTTTCTTTTGTTAATTAAAAAAAAAATAGGACGACAATGGAACGTTGAAGACGGTCCGTCATTTTCCCAAACAATACTTCCATCAGATTTCTGCAGCCTTATTGGAACTAGACTAGCCATAAAAATACTAGTCATCAAATTCTTCATCTGACTTCTGTTTGTAGTTACTTTGACGGGAAGCTCCATCTAAGCATTGTTTGTTTCCCTAAAACTATCGAAGTGGCAATACTTCAATTTTAGAGAGGCAGTGGGCGAAACTAGTATAAGAGGTGAAATAGAAACACTCGGAGCCATCAAAATTCAAAAAGGTTGAAGTAAATAAAGGTTGTCGTCTGATCCGAAGATTTCAGCGCTAAGACCTCGTATGAGAAATCAAAATGCAATGGTTCTATCGCCAAGAGCCAAAGAGCTGCTACCTTTTTCGAGAGAGTCAGAAATCAAATTTCAAGATGTAGATACATTGCAATTGCAACATGGTGATAGCAATAGTGAGTAAGTTTAGACACTAGTTTTTGATATTATGTTTGATATTGACATTATAATCATAGTTTAAATACATTTTTATTCAGTTCTTTATAAAGTAGGTGCAAATAAAATATGTAAATACAAAATAAATATTTTAAAAATAATCCTGATTTTGCAAATTTTTAAATCGTTTAATCTCGAAGAGTAGCAGCTAGTTGCGCAAGTTTACTATGTGTAACGATAGTAGACTAGACAGGGATTAAGAAAAAAAAGGTTTGAAGGCGGGATCAAACAGGGCTTAGCTACAATTTAACATTTTTTGATGCGTTTCATACAAAAAAAACGATGATTATTTTTTTCTGTCCAAACTACAACCTTTAGGCAAAAAATGTACATGACAACTATTATTTGGGTTGATGTCCTCTACTCATTTCCATAAAGAAAAAACTGGTAACGAACACTTTGACCCTAAGTCCCTCAAATCCGATTTGAGACCACCGTGTGGCGGTCCTTTTTAATTTCGTCAAAATCAAGTTCATAGAGCTTGGTCTGTGGTTTTGGTTGTACCCAGATGTCTAAGTGTGGTTTGGGCTCTTGATTGTTGGGTGGGCGCTTCGTGATTGCACAAGTTCACATTAATTTTAACATACAGTACAAAAAGGCCGTTGATACTTCTCACACTAGCTGTCACATTTTAGTTTGACTTATGCTCACCTGGTCAATTTCATCTAATATATAAAATTCTCGTGTCACAGTTTTCGTCACCGTACTCCTCCGAAACGGCTTGACCGATTCTCATGAAATTTTGTGAGCATATTCAGTAGGTCTGAGAATCGGCTAACATCTATTTTTCATACCCCCCCCCCATTTTTTAACTGCGCGCGGACAGAGTCGCGGGCGACAGTTAGTTGTCTATAAAACTAGCTAACGTTAAAAAAACACAAAATACTGCTGTCTACTTGTTCAGAGAATATGAGATATAACGATGTTTTTGTTGCTGCAAAAAACTATGTTAATGACAACAAGTCAACTAATATCTTGAATATAATCTGTAACGTAAGGTTAATAAAAAAAACTCATTTCAGATTCCAAAAGATTTATTTTCGAAATTTCAAATCCTTGGATCATACACACAATCGATTAGCCATTACTGAATACTTAAATTGAGACTGTCATTACGGACTTCATTGTTGTAATTATTTTAAACGTCATGTTGAAAATATAAGAAAATCCGCAATAAACAATTTCATAACAAAAATTTTGTGTAATAAGAAATTTTAATTGATTTGAGATACATTGTGTTATTACAATAGTTATTTTTCTTTTTAATTTTTATTTTATAAAAGAATTCTTTATTTTTAAATAAAAAAATGGTTCATCGATTAGCAAAACTCTCCATACATTATTTTTTACATAAATCTTACAAAAACTTATAAACCGAAAATATTTTTACATTAATATTATTCTTAACATAAACTATACAAAAAAAAAAACTCCAAGGATTTATTTTACAGATAAAATTTCATCATTGTATCATAAAGAAAAATAACCTAAGAGCCAAAAATTTACAATTTTTTTTTTTTTGGTTAATTAATTTTCTAATATCAAATTAGCGAAACTTGTGGTATATACAGTGGGAATGAATCATTTCAATAATGAAACGAAATAAAAAAAAATATGTCAATTTTTTAATACAAATTACAGACTTAAGATTTCAGAATATAACATCGGTGTTCAGTTTTAAATAATAAAGAAAAAAAAGTCATTCGGTCAAAATTGGCGCCATTTTCATTTGAAAAACTTTGTAGGTTATGTTTAAAAAAATTATCAATCATAGTTTAACCAAAGTTTGGGTTTTTGAACTGTAATTTCCAGTTTGGAAAGCCTAAAAGAACCTGTAAAATTTTCCACAGGTAATTCACATAATTGTTTGTGGTTTTTAAAAATTTTCATGTGACAGATATCTTTCATAGATTATCTGGATTCATTCTAAAGTTGCGGATGTTGTGACAAACCGGGCATTGTGTGCTTTGGTACGACTTTTCATTACTGCCCATACCCCCCGCGCGACGTGGGTGCAATAATATACATTATTATTAAAAAAATATCACATTTTAAGCAACCAGTGTATATGATATATGGGCTATGGAGACTAACGGGACAGAGTGCAGTGTTGGCAATACATGTATTATTAAAGGTATACAATTTTCGATATTATATACAAAAATGTATATAAAGGTTATAGATATGTATAAGAGATATTGGCAACAAAGTCATTTCAATTGGGTTTGCCTTTTATTTGAATTTTATTGCAAAACTCTGACGAACAATTTCTACAGATTTTTATTTTTTTCAAAAATATTTTTAAACAAAAATCGATTTACTTAATAAGTCTGAAATTAATAGTGAAACCAATTTAGAACAATTGCTTTAACTCTAATAGCAAAATTCAGCCAACAAAACATAAAATCCATGACAGTTTTGTGGTGTACGACATCTATATATATAAAAGAAAGTCGTGTTAGTTACACTATTTATAACTCAAGATCGGTCGAACTGATTTGACTGAAAATTGGTGGGCAGGTAGCTTAGAACCAGGAAACGGACATAAGATAATCTTTACCCCGTTTTCTATTTTTTATTCCGCGTGGACGGAGTCGCGGGAAAAAGCTAGTTACTTATAATTCAAAACCTATAATTTTGGGACATTCAATAATTACTTCATTATAACAAATTAGAAATAAACTTTACAATAATAAATAAACCTTTAACAAGACAATGCCATTAAAAACATAACACTCTGGTCCGTTAGACTGTAACTATTGTACATTATGGAGGATAAGGGGTACGAGGGTATTGTGTAAATGTGTATAAATAACTCTGGATAAATGCTATTGCTAAGACTTGTGTGTGGACACGAAGCGCGGGCAACGGCAATACAGGGTATGGGCAACTTCAGTCTTATAAAACAATCACCAATATCTTGCCATTAGTCAAAAATTCTGTATAAAAATTGTAACAAGAAATATATATTACTAACAATCAACAAGACGGGATTTACACTATTACATGTATACTGCCTAGCAATGTATGTGTACAATAAATTGACTGACAATGACTGTGTACATTACTGTCTAGCAATGACTGTGTACAACATTACATTGCTTGGCAATATTTGTGTACAACTTTACACTATTTGGCAATGTCTGTATTCAACTCTTTTAGATGTTATCAAAGACCACCAGCAAACATAAAAGGGATTTACTGGGATTCTTTACTTGGTCTATTAATTGCCTAATTAGTGTAGATCCAGTGATGTAATGGAAATGTAAATGGAAGAGATATGGTGACCAAAGAGTTGTCGTTCCCGAGCACACAACACCAAGAATCTTGGTGCGCGGAGCGCTGGACTGGACCCGCGCGGGCCGGAGCTGCGCGCGGGGACTGAGTTAACGGACTTATAGCTAACTTAACTAACAACCACAGAACTGTATCTAATTTTTTTACATATCATAAATTTATTAATTTTTGACTCAAATTTTAAATTAATTAGATGTCCTCAATGTACAATGGTAGTTTTTTTAATTGCACACATTGGAAGATGGTGAGTAGTGATTTGAAATGACCAAGTTCTAGAAGTTACCAGACTATTTGACAGTTCTGCGGCGGAATATGAAAACTGTGACTGTAATACTATTAAATGGTTGTTAAATTGCTGTAACATTCAAGTAGAATTAAAAATGAAATTTTACATTAAAAAGAAAAAAGGAGTTGGGTTATTTTAAAAACTTTTTTACCAATTAGATACTAAAATATTCTAGATATTGAATCCAAATGACTGGATTATTCTTTAAAACAAGATCTTTTACTATTCGAAGTTAAACAGACTCGTAATATGAACAAATATATGATGACCTTATATCAAAGCAGGCCATAATTATTTCTTTTTTATGAAAATAGACTTTTAGGGTTAGTTTTTAAGATATAATTAATAGGTTTTAAATCCTTTTCTTTAATAAATATATCATTTAAAATATAACAGTCACAGTCAGTTTACAATTTTCATAAAAAAATTGCTGGAAAACAAAATTGTATAACACTTAACATCTAAGTAAAAACTTCCAAAGATCCTGTCCTTTGTGAAAACATTACATGGTTACATTTCAAAAATCAATATTTCACATTGCTCATTAAATATAACTTTTTTTTTCAAAGTTAATTAAGAAAAAAATCAGAAGTTATGCCTATAACAATATGTAGAGTTAAAGTTTAAAGTAATTTTTTTATAATTTGCAATTGAAATTGTAAATAAAAATGTATAAAAGATGCTTACGTCTTATGCTTAGCTTTTTATGCATAAAAATATATATAAAACAATCAAGATGTTGTGTGAAATTGTTGAATTTTCTTCACAAAGAATCAATCTTTGTCCTTGTATACTGTGAGAAGTTAGTTGAATATAAGTGTTGTATTGGACATTTCCAAGTTCATTTCTAATTAGTTAATAACTATGTGATGTATTCCACAAAGGATCTAGATGTATCACAAAATAGTAGCAAAATTTACAACAATAGCTTTAAGACCCTGGAGGTCGTGGCTAGTTAGCTCGTGCGTCACTGTTACGCCACAAAGTCTAGCGGCCGGTTGAACCCACCTTTCCTATTCATGTACTGTCTATATTTACGTTTTAAAACAACGTGAACCTCACCTTCAACATTATCTTCGACTTTCTTACCTTTAGTCGAATCGAAGCCGCAGAAACCCATAACTTTTAACATTTCTTGCTCTTCAGGCGTCTTTCCCTCCAAGTCCGCGGGCGTGACGATTGGTCGCTCGCCGAAAGTCTTCTTCGGTTTAGGAGCGAATGAGGTAGTGGGTAATGGAGATGCGGAGCGTGATCGTCGTCTTCGGGGGGAAGGTGATCTCCGACGGTCAGGAGATCGACGCCTCCTCTCTAAAGACCGGGATCGAGACCGGGTCCTTGGTCTCCTCCTCTCGCGGTCTCTATCTCGGTCTCGGTCCCTTCTATCTCTTCTATCATCACGCCGCCGCGGACTTGGCGACCGGCCCATGCTGTAATGTTAACATAACATAAATCATGATGTATTTTTGTTTAGATCTAAAGTAGTAGAGATGTAGGATGTAATAATTACCTTTGTCTTGAATAATTTTTTCTTAAAAATAAAATAAAAAGAAAACAGTAACACACAACCTAAACGTTCGCCATTTTGGAAATAATTGCATTCTTTTGACATAATGCAACGAACGGTTTTTTGCGTTCCGTTATTTATTTTGTCTTTTTTGTATGTTCAATAATATATTGATTAACACAGCGTAATGTTTTTTCTTTTAGTATTTAAAATGAATGTAGGATTTTAAATATCTGAAATTATTTTGGAAAGAATTTGGTCACCGAGTTTTTGAAAAACAAAATTAAATTTTTGAAATCCGCACAAATTAGAAACATGCGTAACACGAAACGTGGCATTGATTAAATGTTGTCGCACTATAAGATTATGAATTGCCAAATTTTTGAGGACAAATTGTTAGGTGCGGTGTTAGGTAGCAATCATTTTGCATAAAAATAAATTTAGTACTTTTACAATATATTTAAAAGAACTATCAATGGTACATACAAGAAACGATTATTGGACGATAAGCGGACATTAAAATTTGCTTTGTGAATGACGCATAAAATCCTAAGTCTACTCTTCCGAGCAATACTAAACATGTAAAATCAACTACAAAAAAATAAGTGCACATGTAACGTGTGGTATCTCAATGCAAATCAACTGTTGAAATTGAATGGTGAATCCTCAAAGCTTAATGGTTGGTTTTCGTGGTCCACGCAATTGTGGTAATTTTGTGTTCGTGGCAACATTATTTCCACCAAAGCCATCTGGAGGCTTAAAATGGAACTATAGATGTGTACAGCGCCACTACGAGCTGTGGCTCAAAAACGAAATTTTGACATCGATTTACAGAAGTGGTCGCGAGTAGACGGTTCCCTTTTTATTCGAAAGAATAAGAAATTGAGCGTTTCAGCGTAATGTTGGTGGTGCTAGTGCATTAAAACGTAACAAGGGACGTTCTGTGTGTGTAAAATAAACGCTATATTATGTTTGTGTGCTTAGTGTGAGTTAAACCGCTTCGCATTTTCTAGTGAAGTGATATCTTGGTGACGGAAAATCGGCATATCTTGTCAGGAGTCGCCTGCCGGTAAGTTAAAGTAACATTATTAATCGTAGATAAATATTAATGACCCAATAAGATAACATTGAAAAATGGTGTAAGTGCCTTTTACATATTTTTCGACTTTGGGTGTGTCAGCCGTCCATAGATCAAATTGGGTCGTTTTTTTTAGCCCTGCACGCATCGAGACGCCGTATTTCTGGCGCTGCTATTTACGCGGCTATTACACTATTTTGACGTTCCTCCTACCTTTTGTCTATTTAAAGTGTTTCCGCTTTTTATTTAAATAATTAAATTTTACTGCAAATGCGTTCGATGATGAATGGATGAGTATTTATAATTTACATAAGTTTTATGTCTATATTCATTGAATTTGGGCGTGACTTGAAATCAATTACATTTTATCTGACTACAGAGGTGATGTCACCAGGGCGCGGATGTTACCCGGCGAAATAATATGAGTCACTGTTCCGTATTGCAGGGGTATAAGATTGTGTTCACCTTTCCTCGGTCGGTTAATCGTGCGCTCTCTTGGTACAACGGGTACACAATTACGTTGATGGTAAAAGATTTAATAGTTTTTGACCGAATCGATGCGAGATTTCAGCGTCAATTAGCAATTTATACATCGTTGAAGCGGTTATCAAGTTTCTTGAATCTGTGTTTAATTTACGATTTGCGCCTTTATTGTCCATGATTACGTTCTCTGGTCAATTTTGAATACAATGTTTTTTTTTAATGGGTGATGAGGCAAAAATTATTCACACATTATGCCATTTTTTCTTTTAAATGTTCTTATAAAATAAATATTATAATTGTTCTGAAATATTTTAAAGTAAATAGTATGATTAAATAATACAAATATATATATGTGATATCCATGAAGCTGTAAGTAAATACATTGATAAACTTACAAGATATACTTTAGTCTTTGATAAAAATGTATAAATAATTGTTGATTATTCTACTAATTTTAACATTACAAGATATTAAGCTTCATTTTTAATCACGCAAATTTTATTTAAAACAAGCATAATTGATACTCCCATAGACATAAAAATATTTGAAAAAAATTCAAAAACTTAATTTTTTTCTATGATCATTACTTTTAGAGTTATTTTTTTTTTTTCATTAGGTGGCAAACGAGCAAACAACCACATGAAGTCGCCGCAATAGCGAGGCAACCGTTGCCCATAGACATCCGCAAATGCAGATGCGTTGCCTACCTTTAATTAACGGAGAAGAGGACGCACAGAAAGAGGATATTTCTCCTTCCTATGCGTCCCCTCTTCCGCCAAATCCACTTCCCCTTCCCATCCTTTTCTTAATAGGAAGGGATACTAAGGATACTAAGGAAAGAGGACTAAAATTAGGCCTGATAGAAGTTTTATTGGAAAATGTTCCACATAGAGTGGCATAAAGACAGAGGATTGATGTTTCTGTACTGGTATTTGGTAGTGGAAATTCATGATAACAAGTATTGTTTAATATTAGGTTATTACTGAAAATTTATAGAAAGCTTTAATAAAATAATGACAAATTAATTATTCACCAATCAATTTGTTATGAACGCTGTACAATTGATAGACATATTACATTTGGATAATAATTATCTACTGGTTATTATATCTTGCAAGTTATTGTCATATAATAGCCATACTGGCAATGTGTTTCTTTGCATGTTTAATCTGCAGTAGGATCTGTGCAAAAATATATCCTCTCACTCACTCTCGTTGGAAACAACAAGAGTGAGAGAGAACAAAGATATCAGTGTAAAAAAATGCTTCGTAGTGTACAAAATTTTATGCTTTTGTTTTGATGTTTTAATATCACCAGCTCATTATACATTCCCACTAAAGGGCTCGGAACTTACCCTAAGTTAGGGGTGACTAGGCCATAGTCAACTATGCTGGCCCAGTGTAGGTTTGTTGAATTCACATGTCTTTGAATTCCTTAATTACTTACATGCTTTAGGTATTTAAAATTGTTTTATTTGAAGTGAATGAAATATGAATCCTTACAAATACTTACTGGATAATGCTGACTACGTTTTTGCATTAGTGTGAATTGTAGAAGTGGAATTGTCACACCTCAATACCTATAATTACTGTGTGTTTTCATTT
This sequence comes from Papilio machaon, assembly GCF_912999745.1. Classification (NCBI taxonomy): domain Eukaryota; kingdom Metazoa; phylum Arthropoda; class Insecta; order Lepidoptera; family Papilionidae; genus Papilio; species Papilio machaon. The sequence goes on along the minus strand of NC_060013.1, from coordinate 1,142,806 downwards.
TTTTAATATCTCAAGGTGGCAAACACCCTTGTCACCCCTAATTTGGGGTAGGCTACGAGCCCCTCGGTGGGGACATATAGTGAGCTGATGATGATGATGCACAGAAAGAGAATATATCCTCTCCCTGTGTGTCTCCTATTCTCCGTCAAATCCTTTCTTTATACGAAAAGGATGGGAAGGGAACATGGACTCAAAGTTGATAACTGACCATAGTCGCATTTTTAGATGTATTGTCTACCTTTAATTGATAGAGGAAGGGATGCTGAGAGAGAGGATATTTCTCTTTTGCATTTTTTCCTCCACAAAATCTACAAAATCTACTTGTGATGATCCAATACTGCTCTATCAGCATGCAATTGTGAAAGAAGTGGACTTTTTTTAACATTAATGGTTATGAATTACTTGCTTTAAATATATCCACTCTATATCTTTATATGTCCTGTTTAAGTATGTATAGTCAAAATTATGAGCACGGAAAGTATCTTGCCTTGATCTTTTAAATAATTGACTAACAATGCCAGTTACTTTTTAATTAGTTGGACTCGGAATTTTTTGATGTAATGATCATTGGTTATAGAGTTAATTAAAATTTATTTAAGAGAAAGTTTTATTCTTAATTTCTGTATCTAGGTGTGACCCATTTTGAAGAATGTTGAATGGTAATTATTAGCTCACTGTGGGTTTCTGAGATCAACATTTCTGTTTAATTAAAAATATGTTACCTCTGTTGTGTCAAAGATAATGAGAGGGATGATGTTATTATTTATACAGATTTTGGTCTCAGAAACTGATGGTCAAGCACTCTATTTACTAATGTTATAAATGTGCAGTTTGAATGGATTTATATACGTTGTTATCACGTTATGTATGTTATCACGTAATTCCAGAATGGATGCTTGAATCTGGATGAAATAAGAGATAGAGATATGTTTAGGAAATACATAATAAAATTCTTCAAATTCTCTAAAAAAAAAACTTTTGTATTGGGCGTAAAGTACACTAAAAATCTCATACTAATCTTACTTCTTACTAATATTATAAATGCAAATGTTTGGATGGACGGATGTATGTTTGTTTGAAGATATCTCCATAACGGCACTATGGATCTCTGTCAAATTTTACATAGATGTAGAACTTTATGGAAGAACACATAGGCTACTTATTACGTTATTTTTAATTCCGCGTAGACGGAGTCGCGGGCGACAGCTAGTTTTGACATTATTGGCAATGACGATACGAACGCGATTGTCACAAATTCGCGCTAGACCCACTGATCATGTCATGTCTCATCTGGTCATGTGACTAAGAATTAAATAAACGGCTAAACACTCCGTATTTGTCCGGTGTGCGATGCGCCACGGCCGCACGATAATACCACTCCCACTCACCCTGATGAAGGGCCGATGGGTTCGAAACTAATCTGGTGCCGACACTGAACAAATACATTGAGTGTTTAGCCGTTTATATATTAATTTAAAATTCATATAGTCCATTTGATAGATATGACGCATTGTCACATGAGAATTGTAAATAAAACCGTGTCACGTCATCAGGGTGTACTATTTCAACCTAATCTGACCAACCGGCCGTTAAAATGTGTAACTTTATCCCTCTAATGTATATAAGTATTATGTAACTGAATAAATCAACGCATAAAGTACATAATTATTAACTGAATTAGCAACTAAGTAAAACTTTATAACAATGCAAACGCTTAGCTAAAGACAAAGTACAATTAATGCCAAACTGCATCAAGTTAGAAATTGTTAAAAAAGTGAATGTAGATTAAAAAAATTACGCTAAAACTTTGAAATACCAAAATGTTTTCTAAGTAAATCATCTAATATATAAAATTCTCGTGTCACAGTTTTCGTTCCCGTACACCTCCGAAACGGCTTGACCGATTCTCATGAAATTTTGTGAGCATATTCAGTAGGTCTGAGAATCGGCCAACATCTATTTTTCATTTTTTTTTTCAAGTGCGTGCGGACGGAGTCGCGGGCGACAGCTAGTATTGGTATATAATAGGGATTGAACCTAATTGAATGTCTAACGTTTAACCCATTGTCCACTGTCACTAAAGCAGTTATTTCATATATCCAAACATATTAATTAAATGGGAGTGTCTGTATGTAACATCGAAAAATGTCATATATCGTATACACGATTATTAGAGTAATTTTTGACGGGACTTTTACGGGATGGTAGTAGATGTACGTATGTTATAGGTAGGCTACTGTTTTTTTATTCTGCGCTGAGGAAATCTATATCTATATATATAAAAGAAAGTCGTGTTAGTTACACTATTTATAACTCAAGAACGGTCGAACTGATTTAGCTGAAAATTGATGGGGAGGTAGCTTAGAACCAGGAAACGGACATAGGATCATTTTTACCCCGTTTTCTATTTTTTATTCCGCGAGGACGGAGTCGCGGGTAAAAGCTAGTTAGTAATAGTTATGTGTTAGTCGCAGATTGTGATTCAGTATTTGATATCGCATTCTACCCAGTCTTGGTCGTGTTTAATCACCTACAAAAGTGTTTCTTTGTTCCGTTAGGTAATACGTTCAGTATCTAGTACTCTATTTAGGTTATCGCATTGTACCTAGAAATATATACGAGCTTTTATTATATGTTGTTTGATATTGTATTATTTTTGATTGTAATTTTTATTTAAAACGATTAGAAATTTTATTAATAGAACTAATTTCTGTCGTAATAAGTCTCCTTTTAGTGTAGTGTGCGCGGTACTCTGTGTGCGGTAGTTAACCATCTTATATATAAAATTCTCGTATCGCGGTGTTTGTGGTTAAACTCCTCCGAAACGGCTTGACCGATTCTCATGAAATTTTGTGAGCATATTGAGTAGGTCTGAGAATCGGCCAACATCTATTTTTCATTCTTTTTTTTTTAACTGCGCGCGGACGGAGTCGCGGGCGACAGCTAGTAAATATATATGTTAAATGATTTTTTTTAAAGACTTCATCCGCGTTTATAATTCAATTAAAAGTCGTTAAAATGTCCGTTGCAAAATTATCTTGATTTATCTTTGTTTTTTTAATCTGAATATCGTGTATAAAAACTGCCTGGTTCCGTCACCAAGGGTCACCGACCGTATTGGAACCATAAAGTATTCAATATTTTTTCTGCCGCTCGACGTCTGCATAACTGTCAACGTGATTGACGATCAATGATTTTTTATCTGTGCCCATTGAAAAGACAAATTTGAATATCGAACGTTGGGAAATACAACGGGGCGGGGCTCTGTATTTTTTTTTCTCAGAATAAGAGATATAGGTTTTTTTTTGTTGAAATTTATACTTTAGAAAATCTGTTATTTAGAAATCTAAAGAAATTCATGATATTAAAGAAACAAGTCATGTCTATCCTCAACTGTGTGTTTTTAAGACCATAATCTTTGTATAAAACATATTATTAACTATGTCATTATCTCTGACAAAACAGAGATAAAAATTTATTTAAAAGAAGATTTTGGTCTTGGAAATAATAATTAGATAATTAATGCTTTAAAGCAGTAATTTTCAAAGTGGTTGAGGACCCTTTGGGTTCATGGAGGTCCAGACCGGTGTGTACCAGAAGTAATGTAACAAGTGTTCACCGAAAGATGTCAAATTTTGAAAGAGGTCCTAGAGAAAAAGTTTGACAATCTCTGGTTTAAATAAATCAGAGAGTTAACGATTTTAAAAGTTAATATCTCTTAACTATTAAGAGATTCTTACCACAATTACTGTCTTAACCCCATGGTGTTTGGCAAACTACCAAATCCAATGGCAGGTCTGCGGTACCAGGGTTGCCAAAACTTATCAATAAACAAAATTAGGAAAGCACAAACAGTCTTACTTGGTTTGCAAAATACAAAACTTTACTACTCAATGTTGAAAATTAAAAATAAATTGTTTTGTTTTTCTTATTGCAACTTAAATTGAACTTTTTGGTTGTTGGCAACCCTATGTATAACTGACATTGTTTACTAAATAATAGAAATGGGGGTAAAGTGTAGGCGTTTCTATTTTAGTAATGTAACAAGAGTATGTAACTGATTATTATAACTTAGGTGAGTATTTACTAAGTTCCTGTTTACAGTAATAGTGTAAGGACTTACCGTTGGTTACCTAGACCAAAATCTCTCTAAAACATATGTACAATGTGTTTTAAATGGGAATTTTGGTATCGGAAAACTCAAGGCTAGTCGAAAATGAGTTCCAGATGATTTTTTTTTTCATATTATAACTAGTTTCATATTCCTGAGATAAGAGTCATAGTAGTAGTAATGGGGCTATGGGTACCGCAACTCCATGTCTAACTTGTATTTTCTGTGGGGGCAGGACATGGATTTCTTTAGCCAACCCAGCTCACCGAAGAATTCCAGTAACCTTTTTATGTTAATGGTGATATCTGGGAGCGATACCTGCGATCTGAGATACCTTATCCTGAAGTGGAGTGCTGGACAGTGTATGTCTTGAGATGCTGTTTCCTCTTCATGCAAGCTCTGCATAGTGTAGTTTATGTTATCTTACTAATATTATAAACTAGCTTTTACCAGCGACTCCGTCCGCGCGGAAAAAATAAATAGAAAACGGGGTAAAAATTATCCTATGTCTGTTTCCTGGTTCTAAGCTACCTGCCCACCAATTTTCAGTCAAATCGATTCAGCCGTTCTTGAGTTATAAATAGTGTAACTAACACGACTTCTTTTATATATATACTAGCTTTTACCCGCGACTCCGTCCGCGCGGAATAAAAAAAAATAGAAAACGGGGTAAAAATTATCCTATGTCCGTTTCCTGGTTCTAAGCTACCTTCCCATCAATTTTCAGTCAAATCGATTCAGCCGTTCTTGAGTTATAAATGGTGTAACTAACACAACTTTCTTTTATATATATAGATATAGATGTGAATGTTTAAATGGATGGATGTTTGTTTGAAAGTATCTCCAGAACAGCTCAATGGATCTTGATGAAATTTGGCACAGATGTAGAAATTTTTTTGGAAGAATGCATAGGCTACATATTACGTTTTTTTTAATTCCTCGCGTACAGAGTTCCGGGCAAAAGCTAGTATGTTATACAGGTGAATTACAATCATATAAAAGTATTTTTAACTTAATTTTGAATGTCTGTATCATTTATATTAAGTTTATTGGATATATTTGATAAGTGGAGTTTTTGCCAGACATGATTTCGACGATCGACGATCGTGTTGCGTAAACGTTAAAAGTTTTCAGACTTATGGTTCTGCCATTTTGCACTCGTTCGACCGGTGCAACCGGTTGTAAGATGTGTGGTACACAACTGGATAGGCGATAGAGATTTTTTAATTGGTTTTTAAATGATTCTGTAGTTTAAATATGTTATTATTAATGTTTCTACACACTACAAGAATACTGTCAAAATTCAAATACCTGATTTTATTTCGCGTAATTCTTACTAATATTATAAATGCGAATGTTTAGATGAATGGATGGATGTTCTTTAAAAGGTATCTCCTTAACGTTTCAACGGATCTTGATGTTATTAGGCACAGGTGTAGAACATAGTCTGGAAGAACACATGGGCTACTTATTAAGTTTTTTGTAGTAGCTAGTAAAGAATTGTGTGTAATTGTAGCCCAAAATGTTTTATTTTAAAAATGTGTTCGTAAAACGATAGTAATTTCAAAGCGTCCTGATTGAATTGATGTTTTTAACAAGTGAGCATAGTTTTTTTAATGTCGATTGATATTTATTTGTCACTAACAAAGCTCCAAAGTAAGTGTTACGTACATATAATTCGACTTTCATACATAATGTAATTTATAGCTATGGTATAGCTTAGCTAATACTACTCGATTGGCTTATAACCGGTCAGCAGGAGCGTCTCTTGCAATGATTCTCGTTTTATCTGCGTCTGTCTTACGTAACGGTATCTTGGATTATCTGTTACCAGCTTTGTTCTGTGACCCTTCAAACTGAAGGGTTTGGGTGATTAGTGTAAAGCCACGTTACCTCAGAACTCCACTGAACTGTCACTTGTATTACACACTAGGTTTTTTTTTGATAAAGTGTCTCATGTGCTCCTTGAGATTATGTTTATCTGTGCAATATTTTAATAGGATGTGTTGAATCGTTGCGGAGTTATTAAGTAAATGTGTGAATCAATCGTATCCTACGGGTACACATTTCCGGGATTGTAAGTAGTCTATGTGTTCTTCCGGACTGCGTTCTAAATCTATACTAAAATTTCATCGAGATCCATGCAGCCGTTATGAAGATATCCTCTATCAAATATCACTCCAAACATTTAAACTTTTGGCGAGCCGGCGACGCACTGTGGACGCCCTCTGCCCCACTACCGGGACATAGGACATTAAGTCAAGTCATTTAAACTTTTGCATTTATAAACAAATGTCATAGTTATAGATTTGTTTTTGGTATTTTAAGTATTTCCCCTTTTAATACATTTCAAATGTATTAATTCATTATTTTAAACATTTCTTTGAATTACGTAAGTCTAGTCTTTATCATTGTTCTGTAGACGTTGTATTGTTCCAAGTTATTCTCGATGACTTTTATCCTGGCGTCTTGTAGACCACTTGTACGTAGCGGAGTTATCGCTCCTGATAAGATATGCTATAGCCAGGCGATATAATGCTATCTGGAATCGTACCTTTATCTTATCGTTGGTACGTTTGAAATATTTTTCTTGTGTCGTATTGTAATAATTTCTTTGAAAAAAGGTCAGCGAAATTGTATGTTTGCGACTCAGAAGATAGAAATGTTTATTCCATTTTGTACTGTAGCCCTTTAGTTCTCTTTAGAATCTATTTAGATTCTGATCAATACAGAGTTTATATAAAACATTTCCTCACACCTAAATCGTCTTCTTCTAATACTCGTATATAAAATTCTCGTGTCACAGTTTTCGTTCCCGTACTCCTCCGAAACGGCTTGACCGATTCTCATGAAATTTTGTGAGCATATTCAGTAGGTCTGAGAATCGGCCAACATCTATTTTTAATTTTTTTTAACTGCGCGCGGACGGAGTCGCGGGCGACAGCTAGTACTAATATATAAATGCGAAAGTTTAGATGGATGGATGTTTGAAGGTATCACCAAAATGTTTCAACAGATCTAGATGAAATTTGGCATCGATGTAGAGCATTGTCTGGAACACAGGTCAAACTAAATTATAACAGCTTACTAGCGCCCCCCAGTCTATGTAAAAAAAATCATAAGATTTGTGGTATTATAGCTGTCTGGTATTTTTTTCTTTCATGGCATTTTTTATGTCCAAGTAGGTTTTATACGTTTTGTTACAGGACTAACCGAGATCTCTGTCACCGGGCCAGAAGTGATCGTCGGGCTATAGTTTGTCGTGTAGTGTCAATAGTGATTTTAATTCGTTTTGATGTATTTGTTGAAATTTATTACCTGTGAATGTTTTGGCCGTAAAATTTAATTTTATTTATTAACAACAATAAATTAAAAATTCAACCAAAACTTTATGGTTTGTAATACCTCATGTGCCGACCCCATGTGAGTGGGAAAAGACATGATTGATTTGATTTATATTTTTCCTTGAATATAGATAGTTAAAGAGAGTTTTCAATTTAATTAGAGAAAATCAAGTACAGTTGGCTCTTTGCTTTTACGCAAATAACATCCATGCTCGTTACACGGCGACCGCAAACTTTAATAACATCTGATGGTCTGGTAAAAGTGTGTCTAATGACCATCGTATAACCATGTCACAGAGTTTTAGATATATAGTAGCTGTTGCCCCCAACTTTGACCCTTCGTCGAAAGTAATATTGTATGGTTGCGTCGCGGGAATTGCGTTGTGCGCGCTCCGTACGCAACGTTGAATCTCCGACGCGAGTCGTCTTTTCAGACTACATTTATAGCGACTACATGTCAACTGTATATTAGGTCCTTACATATGAAATTGGCGTTTTGTATGGGAGGAACAAAAAGTCGAATATTTTTTAATGTAATATATTTAATTAATCAAAGTATGAACCATTATTTTCTATGCACTTTTGCCATCTCATAGGTAGTTCATTGATCCCTTTACTAAAAAACCAGTCGGACGGGAATCAATAAAATCTTTGAAGGCGATTTGGACTGCCCCATCGGAGTTGAATTTTTTCCCTTGCAAGAAGTTATCCAAATTTCGAAAAAAATGGTAATCTGTTGGAGCAAGGTCCGGAGAGTACGGAGAATGTCTTAGACTTTCCAATTGAAGCTCTTCTAATTTAGTAGCCGTCTGTTGCGCAGTGTGTGGTCTAGCGTTGTCGTGAAGCAGCAGTGGCGTGGAGCGATTGACCAGCCTAGGTTGTTTAGCCGCTAGCTTTTCCATCATGGTTTGCAATTGCTGACAATAGACATCAGCCGTAATAGTCTGGCCAGATTTGAGAAAACTGTAATGAACAATACCGGCACTAGTCCACCAAACGCTTACAAGTAACTTTTTTGGGGTTAATTTTCGCTTGGGCAGGATTTGGCTGGCTGGCCAGGATCCAACCATTGCGCAGAGCGCTTCCGATTATCGTAAAGAACCCATTTTTCATCACAGGTAATGATTCGGTTTAAAATACCTTCATTATTGTGCCGGTTTAGTAATGTAACGCAACAGTCGACGCGCGTTTGCCGGTTTGCTTCAGTCAATTCGTGAGGTACCCACCTTTCAAGCTTTTTAATCTTCCCAATTTGCTTCAAGTGAATTAAAACAGTTTTATCACTAACATCGCAGCCTGCAGCTAACTCGGACGTGGTTTGCGATGGATCCGCTTCCACAATAGCCTTCAACTCTTCATTATCAACTTGAGTCTCAGGCCGTCCACGGGGCTTGTTCTGCAGATCGAAATTTCCAGAACGAAAACGTTGGAACCAAAAACGAACTGTGTTTTCTTTTGCAACACGACCGCCATACACATCATTCACCCTTCGAGTCGTTTCCGCAGCACTAGTGCCACGGCGGAACTCGTACTCGTAAATAATGCGATATTTTAAGTTTTCCATTTTGTAAAATGAGTGACGCAAACAGAAAAAAACAGAAGAAAAAAAAACAAATGAATGACGGTCATCGAACCACAAATACATGAGTCTATAGCTGTACAAATTTGAATTTGGAATTCCTTACCAAAGAGGAGAAATTCGTGATTAAAGTGGCCAGTACGAAAAACGCCAATTTCATATGTAAGGACCTAATATATTTTCAAGAAAAATACAGACAAAAATATATATATGTACGTTTCGTCGGTTATATAAAAATTGTGTTATGTAGTATATATCTGACCTTGGCTGCCAATTGATTATGTCGTCATCCAGGAGGTCAGCTCATTGTCGCAGTTAAGAGAAGCGTTTGGGAGTATGCGTGGTAGTCAAGTATTCGTATATCAGGTTAGCGTAATATAGGTCTGTCTGAACAGTTTGACCTCGGATATGACCTACTTAGTACATTTTGTTTACAGCTATTATGGATATAGTAAAAAAAGTTTGGTATCTGACGAAGCTTTTGTGGTTTGATTTGAGACAAAAATATGGTCGATTTCATACAATTGTTTTTCGTATGCATTCAAATATTTCAACAAGTGAAACACGATCAACAAATATTTGTAAAAAGTACCTTCGAAAAGTACACGAAATTTCAACCAGTTTTACAAGTCTTGTGTCCCTTTTGTCGTAATCAAATTGTGTAACTCCATCCCGCTCTAACGATGTTTTTCGAAGGACCGGTTGAGCGAGTCCTTGACTTTAGCGATGAGAGAAAAAAATCTCGGTGCATTTCGACTTTATAATATTTTGTGCTTTATGCTTCAAGAGATAAGAACTATTTTTGCTTATATCTTACTCAATGCATGACAAAATTTAATTTATTGTGGTACAGTAATATAGACCTTCTTGCTATTGGTATAAAGTTTGAAATATTTTTTTTATAATTGTTGTTATATTATGAAATTCATATTTGGACGTCTGATGCATATGGAAGATTTTTTTATGTAGGACGTGGGACGTGTTTATGTAGTAAGTAACAGGAAAACAATACGTTACAATTATTTGAATGTATGGATAGATTATGTCATCCTTACCGTGATTTACTATAGACTATATATTTTTTATAAGATAAGTGGACAAAGGAGCAGCGGGAACACCGAAGTGTTTAACGACGCCCATGGATATCTACAATACTAAAGGAACAGAACTTGCATACCTTTGAGAAAATGATACGTTCATTTCAAATATAAAAACAAGTCGAATCTGAATAAGCAAGAGTCCGAGACTGAGATTTATCTCGCTTTTAGAGGTTTCTCGCTTATGGAGTTCGTACTTCAGGACCGGAGATAGACTCTTTTACATAGGTTTCATAATTACATCGATGTACAAATTTTGATCCTTGAAATCTATATATATATAAAAGAAAGTCGTGTTAGTTACACCATTTATAACTCAAGAACGGCTGAATCGATTTGACTGAAAATTGGTGGGCAGGTAGCTTAGAACCAGGAAACGGACATAGGATAATTTTTACCCCGTTTTCTATTTTTTTATTCCGCGCGGACGGAGTCGCGGGTAAAAGCTAGTTATTTTTAAAGAAGTTTTGCATAAACATTGTAAAACCTCATTTCGAATGCTACAAAAATCGTCAAAGCATTTCTCTTTCGTTTAAAATTTTTAATTTAACATTTTAAATGATTTTATGCACAAAAGAAAACAGTAAATGTAAATATTAATGATTCTTTTGTTTTTATTTTTTTAAATCGAATAAATTTGTTCAGTGTAAACGCACCCTAACATGACCTAAGACCCTAAGATATGGTTGTGTTGACAAATTTGAACAATGTATAATTCAAATGCCTTATCACATATGTCTTTGGAACTCAACTATGATAAGAGGGTATATATTGAGTTGGTTATTACTGGGACGTATTTATTAATATGGATGACTTGTCTTCAAAGGAATTCCTGCAAAAAGATAACTGGAATTATGTGGTTAATTTTTTGAATTGGTTAATGTATGTAGAAATAATTTTTGTTTTATTTTCCAATTCAAACACTGAACTGTAGAAATATAGCACATTAAATACTGAACAAATTTAAAACTATTTTCACTTTCAATTGTTTAACAATTATTAATTACAAAAATTAATAATTATTAATATTTTCAACTAGAGGTCGCACGTGTCTTCATGAGCGCGGAATTTAAAAAAATAGTAACCTATAATATTAGGTCCTTACATATGAAATTGGCGTTTTGTATGGGAGGAACAAAAAGTCGAATATTTTTTAATATAATATATTTAATTAATCAAAGTATGAACCCATTATTTTCTATGCACTTTTGCCATCTCATAGGTAGTTCATTGATCCCTTTACTAAAAAAACCAGTCGGACGGGAATCAATAAAATCTTTGAAGGCGATTTGGACTGCCCCATCGGAGTTGAATTTTTTCCCTTGCAAGAAGTTATCCAAATTTCGAAAAAAATGGTAATCTGTTGGAGCAAGGTCCGGGGAGTACGGAGGATGTCTTAGACTTTCCAATTGAAGCTCTTCTAATTTAGTAGCCGTCTGTTGCGCAGTGTGTGGTCTAGCGTTGTCGTGAAGCAGCAGTGGCGTGGAGCGATTGACCAGCCTAGGTTGTTTAGCCGCTAGCTTTTCCATCATGGTTTGCAATTGCTGACAATAGACATCAGCCGTAATAGTCTGGCCAGATTTGAGAAAACTGTAATGAACAATACCGGCACTAGTCCACCAAACGCTTACAAGTAACTTTTTTGGGGTTAATTTTCGCTTGGGGCAGGATTTGGCTGGCTGGCCAGGATCCAACCATTGCGCTGAGCGCTTCCGATTATCGTAAAGAATCCATTTTTCATCACAGGTAATGATTCGGTTTAAAATACATTCATTATTGTGCCGGTTTAGTAATGTAACGCAACAGTCGACGCGCGTTTGTCGGTTTGCTTCAGTCAATTCGTGAGGTACCCACCTTTCAAGCTTTTTAATCTTCCCAATTTGCTTCAAGTGAATTAAAACAGTTTTATCACTAACATCGCAGCCTGCAGCTAACTCGGACGTGGTTTGCGATGGATCCGCTTCCACAATAGCCTTCAACTCTTCATTATCAACTTGAGTCTCAGGCCGTCCACGGGGCTTGTTCTGCAGATCGAAATTTCCAGAACGAAAACGTTGGAATCAAAAACGAACTGTGTTTTCTTTTGCAACACGACCGCCATACACATCATTCACCCTTCGAGTCGTTTCCGCAGCACTAGTGCCACGGCGGAACTCGTACTCGTAAATAATGCGATATTTTAAGTTTTCCATTTTGTAAAATGAGTGACGCAAACAGAAAAAAACAGAAGAAAAAAAACAAATGAATGACGGTCATCGAACCACAAATACATGAGTCTATAGCTGTACAAATTTGAATTTGGAATTCCTTACCAAAGAGGAGAAATTCGTGATTAAAGTGGCCAGTACGAAAAACGCCAATTTCATATGTAAGGACCTAATATTACCCCGTCAGCTACCGTTTCGTCAAATTCGACCCAACTGTTCCGGAGAAAAAAATTAAATAAAAAAAATAATAACTTAAATTTAAGCGGTCCATTGCTCGTTTGCCCCCTTCTCCTATAAAAAAATAACGTATCAGCAATGAACGAAATATAAATGTTTTCGGTATTTAAAAAAAAAATTGTCTTCCAAATTTAAAAAAAACTGATAGTGTTATAACTACCGCCATGTATGGAAATTGACGTTCCTTTGATTTATAAATTAAAAAAAAAAACGAAATTTAGATTTACCTTAAGCTGTTTAACACTATCAATTTCGTTACTTCTGGTATGGAGTCTCACTCTTCCGTGATATGGAGAATGTGGTCTGCTATCTGGTATATAAACAAAACCAGCCAGTATCTAATTCTAACATGTACTCGTGTACACTTGTACATCCCTAATGTAAATTCGGTTAGTACCGTAACGAAAAACGGATGTTAGTGTACAAACGAGCGTTTTTATAAACGCCGCGTTTGTATATTTATTGTGAAAACTTTTTGACAGATTTAATTAAAGAGTATGCTTCTTTGAGTTGTTCTTAAATGTACAACAACAACATAACTCACGCCTGTAACCCAGAGCTGTAGGCAGAGAACGGACCTCCATTTGGTGCTGTCCTGACACATCTCTCTCCAGATATACACGCATGTCGGTTTCGGGTGCTCTTAAAATGTATTAATACTTTTTTTAAAGAGCGTTTATAAACCGCTCGTCTGTTGTAACGTACTAGGCGCGTCTCTATCGAACGGGAGCGACCTTGCGCTATTTCGGTTGTGGTAACCGCCCAGTTACAACCGCGTGTAATATTTGAATCGATATGATTGAGGTGTAGGTACTGTTGCCTGAAAGGTACCAAAGCCTATATAACTAGATTAACCTTATCTTTTGTATCGATTTAAAGCCGAAATTAATTAAACGGAGTAAAAATATATTCAATACATGGTGGCCATTATGTTATTTCCATTTTTCATATAGACGGTTCAAGGTTTGGATTCGAACTCTATATGTGGAGGAACATCCCGTGAACTATATATTTTTTTAATTTTTTTTAAGCTTGTCTTCTATCTATCTATATATATAAAAGAAAGTCGTGTTAGTTACACTATTTATAACTCAAGAACGGCTGAATCGATTTAACTGAAAATTGATGGGCAGGTAGCTTAGAACCAGGAAAAGGACATAGGATAATTTTTACCCCGTTTTCTATTTTATTTTATTCCGCGCGGACGGAGTCGCGGGTAAAAGCTAGTGTTTTATAAATGAATGAATACAAATAAAATGATTGAATTCATCTTGTAGTTATAGCGAATTTTTTATATATAGAGCTATAAAATATTAGAGGTAGCATCAACATTTATACATATTGAGTATTTTTATCCAGGAAAAATGTACGGCTTCTGTGGTACAGACATGTTTTTGTTTTTTAAATATATAAGACAATAACTCCATAATGAGCTTCTATAGTTTAGACAGAGATTGCAATTTTTTTTTCTCGTGAACCCTTTTTGAAAATGGTTTCGATGAACACTGCTGCTAACTTCTTCAATTTGTGAAACCAATAATTTTCCAGATATCGTAAGCTCCTGCCTTTTCTTTCATACATCTCTGGGAGTCTGGCGTCCACTTTGGTAATCACTCGTATGGTTGTCCAGTTCTAACACTTTGATAGTCTATGGCATTACGTAACGTATTGTAGACCGACGGAGCATGACCGTTCTATTATGCTGTTGAGCTTCCGAAGCTGATTATATTAAATGATGCCAATGCCAGCCGACCACGTGATAGACGAGTTAATAATGTGTGTTATTGCATGTCACCGTGGAATTGACAAAATAGACAGTTTGTAATGTTACTATTTGAATTGCAGGAAGATCGGAAGCGATTCACGATTTTTGAAATACTTCTCGATAAAAATCTGTTTACAAAGTTTAACATTTACAGTGGTAGAAACCAGGAACAATAACATCTGTTTCACGAATGGGCTTCGTCTGCAATACCTAACACAGAAGACAGGCGTTAAGTGGAAGCAATTCCAAGTACAGTCTGCTGTGTGTGTGCCGAAGGCCTAGCTATAGTCCCCTTTCCTATCCCACCCTTTTCTTATAAAGACAGGATGGGAAGAGGAAGTGGATTTGCCGATGGAAGGGGTGCATAGGAAAGGGGAAATATACTCTTTCTTTACTTCCCCTCCTCTGTAGATTAAAGGTAGATAACGCATCTGCAATTGCAAATGTCCATGGGCAGCGGCCGCTTCTCTATTTAGGAATATTTAGGTGGCCTCTTTTAAAGTCTAGTCGTTTTTTGCTGTCGCTAGTGAAACTGTTCATTATAGTACAAATAATAATTATATTCTTTTAATAGCTGTAGGCCGCAACAATGTCCGCCCGGAATAATGAAAATATTTAAAAAGTAGCATGTGTTCTTCCTGACTATGTTCTACATCTGTGATAAATTTCATCGAGATCCGTTCAGCCGTTTTGGAGATACGTTCAAACATACATCCATCCATCTAAACTCGCATTTATAATATTAGTAAGATTAATACATAATCGTTTATTTTTAATTATACACTTTATTATTGTAGTATGACAAATGTTTTTAAAATTACTCACAAGTGTTAATTATAATATATATATATGTTTAGAATTATGTATATATAAATTATTCCTGTTTAATGTAAATAAATGAATAAATATAATTATTAATAAGAAATGATTTGATTTCAATCACATTACGACATTTCTATTCGTGCCTGTCTTATCGGTTGTCTGTTTGTTTGTGAAAATATTGAAAAAAAAAAATAAGTCACATGCTTTTTTCAAGATTGCCATACGATATGTACGGTACATCCATAATTGATAATGAACGTAGATTACAGGTATTATTTGCACTGTTATATATCTTACTAATATTATAAATGCGAATGTTTAGATGGATGTTTGTTTGAATGTATCTCCGGTACGACTCAACGGATCGTTGTGAAATTTGGCACTAATGTAGAGCATAATCTGGAAAAACACAGGCTACAAGTTTGTTAAATTCCGCGCAGACGGAGTCGTGAACGACAGCTAGTTTTCTCCACACAGTCGAACCTTATTCTCGCTTATAGAGGTTTCTCTCTCTCAACGGAGTTTTTCATTTACCGTTACAGTTTCGGTTGTCTTGCTTGACACTTGTAACATATGCTGACTGTTATGTGGTATGGATACTAAAATATGTGATGAGAAGTGTAATGTCCATTCTATAGTGTAACATTTGTATCTCTTTAGTTGTGTACAATAATTCTGATGAGTATATCGTTTTGTTACAGTTTGTGCATGAGATCAGGGCGGGACATCTCGCACTGAGCCGACGTCAACACGACACACTAAGTAAGTTTGATTTAGTAAGTCAGAGATTGACAACATTTTATAGTTGTGTGTTAAGTACGTAAGTAAGATTTAGTTGATTTCACATTTTGACATTGGTAGACGCCAGCAACAACGTATGTTGCACGAATGGGCCGCTCGCCTGGTGAAATACCACGACTACATAGAAGACTGGCGTGAAGTGGACAGTGTTCGTTTGATGAGTGTGATGCTGGAGGACTAATTTTAGTCCTCTTTACCTTCCCACCTTTTTCTTTTAAGGAAAGGATGGGAAGGAAAAAATGATTTGACGGAGCAGGGGACGTATAGGAGTAGGAAGCATTCTTTTTCTGTGCATCCACTCCTCTGTAGATTAAAGGTAGGCAGCGCATCTGCAATTGTCACTTAATAATATAAAAAAAATCTTGTGTGCCGACCCCACGTGAGAGGTATATAGCTTTATGATGGAAAAATTAATTTGACATAGGGTATCACGACCATTCTTATTTTAAATTTAAAAAAAATTACTATCTTGGCCTATTGTATTAAAACTCGGAAGCGTACAAGTGGTTTGACAATGCCACCCTGCATCCCTCTTGATGCACCCTCTCTCATTAACAAGCTAGATGCATGTCGGATCGATAGGGAGAATACATATATGTAATATGTCCCTCGTTTCGAATATGAATTCGCATGCCAATGACCTCGATATGTCAAACATTGATGGAAGAGTACGGATTTCAACAATAGAAACGAAATTTTTTTTAAAACTTTGTTTTGATGCAGATGTGTTGCCTACCCATAATCGACGGAGGAGGGGTAAAGTATATATCCCTTTTCTTTCCGTCCCCTCCTCCGTCAAATCCACTTCTCCTTCCCATCCTTTTTTTTATTAGGCCCCCTTTTCTAATAACTTAATTTAGGCCTCTGGCAATTTGCTTGACACGAAATTGCTTCCAATTCACGACAGTCTTCTGTGTGGTCGTGGTATTTCTCCGGGCGAACCGGCCCATTCATGCAACTGATGTTGTTTATCGTTTATATAAGTGTACCAAAAATACAGCTGAATTACTTTTACAAGATAAAATAATTTTATTTCTCTTTACATTCATCCTCACAAAATATCAAAACTCTTAAACCATTTGCCAATCATTTACGACAAATTTCACACATGTCATGAACTAAATACTTTTTGTTTAACGCAACCCTTCATCCCTGTACCCCTGGTGTAATGAACACCGCTCGTTAGACCGCTCACCCGCAACTCGCCCCTTCATTTCACTCCCTGCCGTCTGACTTTTGACTGCCCCTTGTGTGTGATTTTTAAAATAACATCGTTGAGGTGTGAAGTAATAGGGTATTTATTATTTACTTATCAGAAGTATTAGGGGATATTGGACAAAAATTGTATAGCTAAATTTCATGTCATGTCTTGCCTGATTATTAAGCTTCGCTGTGTCCTAACATCAAAATACTAAGGCGATCTTAAATTAGGAAGTAAGTGCTGTATGTTCTTTTTAGCCGATTTCAAAAAGAAGGAGGTTATCAATTCGACTGTATTTTTTTTCTATGTGTGTTACTGCGACGCTCCGCCCCTGGTGGTCCGATTTTGATAAAAAATATTTTAATCGAAAGGAAGTGATTGCAGATGGGTCCCTTTTTTTTAAATAATTAGAAGACTAGTAGATTTTGAATTTAGCTTCAAAATTTGTTGCGAAAATTAGGGACAATTTTGCTTTCAGCGCTTACGTAGGATAAACTATAGGACCTACATAAAAATTATGTATGGACGAATTGTAGCTCTTTAAATGTCCTAAATAAAAGTCCGCGATAGCATATATCTATCTTTTATAGTTTTCTCACAATAACCATTTTTTTTTATTTAAAAACATCAATTAAATTCATGCCCTATATCCGACGCTATTATTCGAGTTCAGTATTAACCCTTATGTAAATAGATATGTTTATTATCAAGAGAATTTAATGTAGATTATAAGTTTGTTTTTTTAACACTCGATGTAGGTGTTTCTTCAGTAGCGAGTTCAATCAGTGCAGTGACAATTAAAACAAATAAATTAGTCTCTCGTTAGAGTCGCGAGTGACAGCTAGTAATATAATGAACAAAATAAGAATCTCCTATACCGTTATTTGACACAATAGTCTAGAAGACCGTCTATATGAGTGTATTATATTCAAATAAGGTCATAAATATGTTAATATATTCCAGTAACACGTCCTATGTTACCGTCACGTGCGATCGACGCGTTCAGGTTACGTGATAGTATTTTGTTTGTTATTGCTAATCTACTTGTGAATTATAGTTCTCACTGAGTGGACAGAAATGGTTGCTTATACCCTACTGGTAGATTAGGGTAAAAGCAACCATTGCAGTCCACTCAGTGATGTGTTTATTGTACGTGAGGTGTTTTTAGATTAGTATTCCTACGCGTTGAATCGGTCTGGTTGAAGATTTGATGATTTTAAATCCTTACTCGGATTATTTTAGTCGCAACAAATGAATTAATGTTGTCTCTTTTTCTCTAAAAAGTTTAAAGCGAAACTGGCTTTTTAATTGTGAGGTAGTTAGCAGAGCTGTACTCCTCAACCCCCACTTCTGGGGTAATTACTCCGTCTGCCGTGTCGGAATGCTCGTTGCCGAGTTTACGGCAAAAAGGGACTCATTAATTTATGCTGGAACGTTCTGTGTTTTTTTTTAATTGAAACGAAATCACGGCGAGTAGGGGGTTGGTTCTCCCGACCTCCTGTTCTATTAAGTTGGGTTTATTTTTTGGCAGGTAAATATTTATTAATATTTTAATGCCTGTGCAAAAATACTATTATTTATGAAAATTGCTTATTTTCTTTGCCTTTAGTAATCTTAGTAATATTACAAATGCGAAAGTTTAAATGGATGGATTTTTGTTGGAAGGTATTTACTGAACGGATCTTGATGAAATTTGGCATAAATGTAGAGCATAGTCTGGAAGAACACGTAGACTACTTATGAAGTTTTTTTAATTCCTCGCGGACGGAGTCATATACACAATATGTGAATTATTACACTAGCACGACTCCGCCTACACAAAAGTATGTTTATTTAATATGTCCTACGTGTTAGTTTCATATGACATCATCGAATACTAAAAACAAACCTATTTTCTCGGCCTCAAAGCTTTAGTCAGCAGAAAATAAATACAAATTATATTATATATGGAGCGAGACGCGACGGCGTCTGTCTATAGAGGGGTTGTTTATTGCTTAGCGATTGAGGAAAATGGCGGCCGACGTTGCGACGCCGCCCGATGAAAAGGATTTCATGAATGTTGCAATTTAATGGTACTTTTTCTAGACGTACCTACAAATTATACTGAAGAGTTAGTGAATTTCGCAGAATAGATGTCAAAAAACGTTAAGAAATTGTAAAAACAGTCATTTTAAATTGTATTTTGTAGTTTTATATAGCATTTCTGCCTCGTGCACTTTACATGTTAATGTAATCCAGAACAATGAAGGCGGATTTCTAAATCGCATAGCTCTCAACAGTTATAACATAGTTAACAATAAACACGTCCGCTGCGATTGAAATCCGCTTATCGAATGAGCTATTCTAAATTCAAAATGTTGCGAACATCGCCGCCATGTTGTTTATCGCGTTTCCGCCGCGTCCCCAATTGGACGCGTCCTGCGGAACATCCGGAATGTGTTTTGTCGTGGGTGACAGGTGAGTTTTGATGTGTAGTTTGTTTTTAGTTTGCCCCAGTTTCTATAAATATTCTATTAAAGGTATTATTTCATACCTTCTTCTTACACCTGATAGGTAGTTGTCTCTATAACAGATTTGCTTTTATCTTCATCATCATCAGCTGACTAGTCAACCACGCTGGCCACATATCTTTGAATTTCTTAGATATGTGTGATCACGATGTTTTCCTTTACCGTAAGAACTTCGGATTAATGTACATATGTGAATTCAAAATGGAAAAACTCATTGGTACGATGGATTCGAACTTAGAACCTGTAGATTACAAGTCAAGTGCTTAACCCATGAGCCACCGACGTTCTTCTTGCTTTTATATTGTCAATCCTTCGTTTCTTCAAAATCCAAACTTTTCATTAACATCAGAAGTGAGGAGAAAACAAGAAATCACATAAAATCTGGCTGTCGATAAGTCAAAAGGCAGAAAAAATATTGTAGGTTGTTATACCGCAGATAATGATTAATTTTAGTCTTCTTTCCCTTCCCACCCATTTCTAATTAGGAAAGGATGGGAAGGGGACGTGGATTTAGCGGAAAAGGGGACGCACAGGAAGGGGAAATATACTCTTTCTGAGTGTTCCTTTCTCCGTTGATTAAAGGTAGGCAACGCTTCAGCATTTTCGGATTTCTATGGACAACGGTCGCCTCGCTATTTCTGGAAACCAGGTAGCCGTTTGCCGGTTTGCCACCTTTAATATATGACTAATCTTATTCCAGTAGGTCAAGGGCGTGTCATATCTCTGTCACTGGAATCAACCGAGTGACACATTTATGTCTGTGTGACACAATATTACGCCCACACGTCGCGTCGCTTTCACGAACTCGCTGACAGTTTTCCGCGTCTATTTTTACATACAGTTGTTGGTCCATATTTTTTTAACGATATGATAATAAAATGTGCATTAACATAATGTCGGTAGCTTTTGAGTGATCTGATATATACCACTTCCTACCAATCTTCTTACTTAATATTATAAATGCGAATGTTTCGATGGATAGGTGGATATATGTTTGAAGGTATCTCGATGAAATTTGCCATAGAGCTAGAACATAGTCTGGAAGAATACTTTGGATCCTAATTACTTACTTACTCCGCTGGCGCAGCGACCCAAAGTGGTCTTTGCCTCCGACACAAGAGATCACCAGAGTCGCCTGTCCTGTGCCTTCTCCTGCCAGTCCATCTAATTAAGTTTAAGAATAGTTTCGTGTTTTATGTTGTTTTAATTATACAAGTACATGTATAGATTAGTAAAAAAGAAACTGTACTAAGGATATTTTGTGAAGGGGTGAACGAACCCCTTTGTTACGTATTAATTTACCCCTTGTTAGTATTAGGGCTTCATAACTTGTTCATTTTTACTTTTAGTTGTATTGAATTACGATGATTTTTGAGTAATGTTTACTTTACGAACATTAAAAACGTAGCAACAACCTTAAATCGAAGTTCTCAGTAATTCGAATAAAAATAGCGTTCTTTTCCGAAGAACCATCTATTACTCGATATCTCGAATTATCTAGATTTTGGAACTAGAACAAAATGTTAGGTATATAGACATTTAAGTACATACTAGCTTTTACCCGCGACTCCGCGCGGAATAAAAAATAAAAAACGGGGTAAAAATTATCCTATTCCGTTTCCTAGTTCTAAGCTATACCTCCCCATCCATTTTCAGGTAAATCAGTTCGACCGATCTTGAGTTATAAATAGTGTAACTAACACGACTTTCTTTTATATATATAGAAAGATTAGTAATATATGTTCGATTACATAACTTTTTCTGATTAAAAAGTATTTGAAGTTGCCAATATCTCCTTAAAAGTTCGATTTCTGGTTTCTTATTCCGCAATACGTAGACTGGTTGTACTAGCTAGCCTGGCGCCCACGCGGGGGCAATGACCTAGCTCAGCTGACTCAGCACTGCGTTTTTCTTTTTCGCGATTTTATTGTTATGAAATATCGCCATCATCTCTACAACTTTATTAATCTTAGACTAATCAATATTAATCCGTGAAGAGAAAACGCTGTACCTTATTGTAAATTGCGCTTTGTAATATAAAATTGTAAATTGCGCGATCTGATTAACATGAAATTTGACCTAATTAATGTGAAGAAGTGCATAAAGCTATTTATAAATAGCTGTCGCTTTCGTCTTCGACAACAAAGTATCCTGTAATATACCCTCGTGCATCAGCTACCTTCATATTAAAGTTCCGTCAAAATCAGCCTAGCGGTTTTGAAGATTACCCAGAACAAATGCATACTTGCGGACATATAGACAAGTGGACAAGCGGACATATAGTTTTTCGTTTTCACCAACGTAAATACATCATGTGTACGAAATATGACTTTTTCAATATACAGACTATACAATTTTATTGTATAGGTGAAAAAAATGAAATTTCATTATGAATTATAGTCGATTTTTTTACCAATGGAAGCCCACACTGAATTTGCGATGTACTAAGAAATAACGACCACCTGAAACAGACCGGTATGCATGTATGTTTGTGGAATGTTCTCTGCTTACCCCTCTGGTTTACAAGTGTGAGTTTATAACATTTGAATAGAACATAATGTTTCTAATAGACTCTACTCTCGTGTACACTGAAGCCATTTTTCTCGTCTCTGACGCACCCGTTGTGTGTTCGTTTACGTATCCATTTGGCACCTCTGTAGTGGCATTGACTCATGCACTGGCCCATAGCCAGAAATTGACCCCGATATATCAATTAGATGGGGAACAGAGTTCACTTGTCTCAGTGAATGAGATTGAATGAATGAATGTCCTGTTGCAAGGTTAGTCTCACAAAATTGTTGTGAGAGTGGCTCTGTTGTCGCTCTGAAAATATGGAAGGCATAGAAAATCTATAGACACACTAGCTGTCGCCCGCGACTCCGTCCGCGCGCAGTTAAAAAATGCGAGGGGGTGTTATGAAAAATAGATGTTGGCCGATTCTCAGATCTACTGAATATGCTCACAAAATTTCATGAGAATCGGTCAAGCCGTTTCGGAGGAGTACGGTGACGAAAACTGTGACACGAGAATTTTATATATTAGATTTATCTGACTCGTTGCGTATAAATCCGCATTACGACAGCTCATAAGCGCCCTCATGTCAATGTCAAAAAAGTGTCACCAGAACCTAGTCATATTGTAGATGTCTTGTTATTTTTTTAAGGTTTTTAATATGTCTAAGTAGGTTTTATATATTTACAGAGAGAACTAATGGCGATAGCAGCGTTAGGTTGCTGTTTTATTGGTTTCTTGTCTTAAGTGACTGATGTTCTGATAAGGGATATTTGCGATTGAGATTGTATGAACGAACGAATGTCCTTTTGGAACGAAGTTCCTTATCGCGCGTTGTGAAAGGGGGCTAGACGGAAAAAATTCTTACGAAAGTTGTCACGACACTTTTTGCTATATCACCATGGCAACGACGTGACAATATGTAATGAAAATTCATAGAAATAAAATGTACTTCTTGTGAAGACTTAAGTTTTTTATTCATAGAATAAACATTGGTTCCTTCACTAATTAATTGAAAGGAACTTCGTTCCATCCGGGTGTCCCTTGATACCTCTCAAGTTTTTGTTTTATGTTTTATTGTTCTCGCTGACTATATGTTCATAATAATGAACGATTGTGAATGACGTCGTCAGTTTGATGCTGGATTGTTTATTTTTGTAACTGACCGCTGTTTATTGAATGAGAGAGTGAATGAATGTTCTTTAATTGATCGGTGCAGATGTTTAATGCACTGATGGTTTATTGTTTTTTTTTTTGTTTGTGATGTGTTTTTTTATTCATTTCGATTGTGATGACATTGTATTAATAGGGTGGGTACATATTAGAAGAAATTCAGAGGTTTCGTTGGGAACATAATGTGTGCACACCTTTATGTCGTTATTTGTGAGTAGCGTTGCCAGTCGTCCGGATAAAGCCGGACATAGGTAGGCTTTTTAATTGCGTGTCCGGCCAAAATAAACAACGTCAAAGTTGTCCGGCTTTTGTTAGGCTTTTTACATTTCCCAAACGAGAGTGTACCTATTAATACTGAGACATAATCCTAAATAATACAGGGTGTCAGACCTTTCTACCCAAATGTCCGGCCAAACCGGCTGGTCTGTCCGGCTAGTAGGTTTGGCGACCAGGCAACCTTAATTTTGAATATAGTAGCAATATTATTGTTTTTATTAATACTTTAAGTGATCACTAAGGTGGTTGCTTAGGGTACATTTAAGATAAACATGTATGATAAATCTACATTAACGTCTGTTTAAGCAAATATTAATTTAATATGTTGTGTCGAATCAAACAGAATATCGGTTGAACACGATTCGTCAACGCAAAATAGCAATAATATCCAAATTAATACCAGTTTACAGAGCTACCTTCTAATTAACGTCCCGTAAAAATCGAATCATCCGTTTCGAAGAGACATGTCTGTCTGTTGTATGACAGATTTAAAAAATTGGACTTTTTAAAATTATATTTGAGTACTATGAATTTCTTATATATTACATACTTTATATACATACTCTGTCCTCAGCGGTATTTCCAAACAGTTACAACTTAGGGACTCCTAAGAAAAGAGCGTATACCTCCCTTAAAGGCTGGCAACACATCTGCGATTCCTCTGGCGTTGCGGATGTCCATGAGCGTCGGGAATAATTTAGGCGATCCGTTGCTCGTTTGCGCCCTTCTTTTATAAAAAAAATACATACACTCCAATTTTATTAATTGTATAGATGGAAAATCTTATATGTTGGTAAGAGTACAGATTATGTAATTGGTGTGTCTGCAAGTTACATAATGTTTACTCTACCTTGTGTAACATGTTATTTACTTAAATGATAGCGAACTTAAATGTGATGTCACCGACAGATTGTTAATATTGTCATAATGTATTATTTCTAGAAATTTTAAAGTGACGGGTACTTTATTTACTCATGAAAATGAAGGAAATTAAGTATATATTTTTTCTTAAGAGAAGAATTCTTAATAGAAGAAATAAGACATCATTTCTTAAAAGAAGAACTCTACGCGATTCGTACGACTTCGTCTTGTTGCCATGGGTACTATGAGAAGTTAATTTTTTTTCTACCACATAATACGGTACCGTTGCTATCCGTGCTCATTTTTCCGTGTCTATTCATCGTGAACGAGCTCCCCCTTTCCTACCTCACCTCATATCTCCCCCACCCCCTCCTCAAAGTATCACGCGACTCCCCTTTAGGGTTGTCGACATATAAACGTAGATCCAAAATTGAAAAAAGGTGACTTATCAACTTGACTCTTTGGATTACTGAAAAACATGTCCAATTTTATTATATATTTTTTTCTCTGGTACATTTCATGTTTACTAGAATCTATTCCCTTACCCTGCGTAGAGACAGCTCAGTATGTACTCCTCCATACATTTCTATAGGCATATCCTCTTTTACACGATCCATCAATACTCTCTACCATGTTTTGCAGTTGCTGCTGTAATGTACCTCTATTTGTACATTCATACATATATGTATGACGCTATGTTTGTATGTTGGTCGTTGCTTGAGCTTTGACGTGCAGTTTTTCATTTCCAGCGAAATATAAGTTGTGTCCTATTTGATGAGCGTAGCGGTTTTGTATTTTTTTTACTATGTGTTTATTACATTAAGTATATTGAAATTTTATCTATTGTTGCCTATTGGTGGAAATCTCAACTTAAATCGTATATAACTCTTTAAAAAAATAGCTTTATTACATAAATATATATTCGCATATATCAATTCACGTCCGTATTTGCGCAATTTTCTAAGACAGGGGTACAAAGTTATTGTTGTAACTATAAAATAATGAACTTTTGTCTCAAAGTTATGATTTCAAAGTTATTTTGATTAAATAGGATCATTAGGATTACAATTTTCTTCAGTTAGTACGCGTAAAGTGTCTTTATTCTTCTACTAGCTGTCGCTGGCAACTCTGTCTGCGCGGAATAAAAAAAACTTAATAAGTAGCTTACGTGTTCTTTCAGACTATGTTCTACATCTGTACCCAATTTCATCGAAATTAGTTGAGTCGTTAGGAAGAAACCTTCCAACAAACATGTATCTTAAAACATTCGCATTTATAATGTTAGTAAAATTTCTTTAAAAAAACCTACATTATGCCAGGAAGTTAGTAACCTATTCCATTTTTTGGTGAGTATTTTTCATACATTTAAAATGAACAAAAATATTAAGACCCGCTACCGCTCATGTAACTTATACACGCCTTACAACGTCGGGCGCCACAGTGACCCGACTTCAACGGATCGATACGTATCACGCGTCTATACGTCTCGCTCGCTCTTTACTGCTACCAATAGTGCAGGAAAGAGACAAATGATACGCAGTACTGTGACGCCTAACACCAATTTTGGGGTGGGCGCCGACCCATTACAATTCCTTGGCATCGATGACTCTATACGTAAAGTTATGTTAGTTTTATTATTAAAATAATATTTACGAAGGATTAATTCAGGTTCGTATTTTTTGTGTTGTCATTTTGTTTTATTATGTTTTTCTTTTTCACTTGTGTCAAGGTATGGCCTAAATTTCAACAACTAGCAGTCGCCCGCAACTTTGTCACCACACATTAATATAAAATTATCCTTTAATATTCTCGAGTGCATCAGTTAAATTTATTGTTCATTAAAATTATTATTATATTCGCCGTCTGTTAGAAAATTATATATGCAATAGAATATTAAATATTCCATATTAATAATATAATACAATATTTGTTAGGTGCACGAATTGGCCGGGTCGACCGGTGAAATACCACGACCACACAGAAGACAGGCGTGAAGTGGAAGCAATTCCGCGTTTCGTCTGATGAGTGTGATGCCGGAGGCCTAATTTTAGTCCTCTTTCCCTTTCCACACTTTCCTTATAAGGAAAGGATGGGAAGGAGAAGTGGATTTGGTGGAAGAGGGGACGCATAGGAAGGAGAAATATTCTATTCTATTCTATTATTTCTGTGCGTCCCCTTCTCCGTTGATTAAAGGTAGGCAACGCATCAGCATTTGCGGATGTCTATGGGCAACGGTCGCCTCGCTATTGCGGCGAATTCAGGTGGTCGTTTGCTCGTTTGCCACCTTATAATGTAAAAAAAAAGTACAATTTACATATTACAAATTATGATAAGGTAGAAAGGTTCACGAGTCCTAAAGCACGGCCTTTTGCTAGTGTTGTTTAAAAAATGATTCAGACGTTCCAAGAGTAATTGACTATCTAATTCATCGCAGCACTAACCGTGGTTTTCTTAGACCAAAATCCCCTTTTAAAACATACTGTTATTCCTGTTTTATCAAATACTAGCTTTTACCCGCGACTCCGTCCGCGCGGAATAAAAAAAAATAGAAAACGGGGTAAAAATTATCCTATGTCCTTTTCCTGGTTCTAAGCTACCTGCCCACCAATTTTCAGTCAAATCGATTCAGCCGTTCTTGAGTTATAAATAGTGTAACTAACACGACTTTCTTTTATATATATAGATAATGACAGGGATGATGATTATGTTTTATACAAAAGTTTTGGTCTCAGAAACCAACTTTAATTCCGTAACGTTTTTACTTGAAATGCCTTTTAAAACTTTCTGACTCTTGATTTTTATAGTACTAGTTCAATGACCTACGAACTAGGTTAATAATTCTAAAAGAAATGTACTTATCAATGTAATCGCATTAGGGTAAGTATACACTATAATGAGACTGACCGATAGGAAAAGTCGTAAAGTGTGCCAATGCTTACTTGTTATATTAATTGCAACCTTATTTCTTTGTAATTAAGTCTTATATTTCTTGTGAATTTAATTTATTTAGGTTTATGATCGATTATCGAGCAACGTTTTGGAGTGTAAAGGTGCGTTTACACTGCAATGTACGTACTCAATGGTTGCGTAAAATATATTTTATTTCTAAACATTTAAGAGTATACAACCGCATTGTACAATGCCAGTGACTTTTTCAGTGCGGGAATAAAAAAATGACCAAGTTACTCTCGCATATATCAGCTACTAATAATAGGGAATAGGGGATGTTACTATAGAAATATGTAAGATTTATGAAAATCTATATCTATATATATAAAAGAAAGTCGTGTTAGTTACACTATTTATAACTCAAGATCGGTCGAACTGATTTAGCTGAAAATTGATGGGGAGGTAGCTTAGAACTGGGAGACGGACATAGGAACTTTTTTATCTCGTGTGCATTTTTTTATTCCGCGCGGACGGAGTCGCGGATAAAAGCTAGTGTTTCATAAGTCAGCGACAAGAGACAAAATGGAGCGAGTAAGAAATGATATCCAAAGACACTGTCCCATCCGGATAATGTCGTAGGTACAGTCAGTAAAATAATATTTATAATTATAAAGATCACATGTTATTGTAAATTTACTTTAAATCATTATTCAATGTCTTATGTTATTGCAAAGTTAGTAGCCATTTGTGAATATCTAGACTGCCTAGACCTAGAAACTTATATAGTTATTTATTCTAGCATATAGTAGTGTGTGTCATAGGATTTTGTTATGTTTATTTTTATATAAAACTAGCTTTTACCCGCGACTCCGTCCGCGCGGAATAAAAAAAAATGCACACAAGATAAAAAAGTTCCTATGTCCGTCTCCTAGTTCTAAGCTACCTCCCCATCAATTTTCAGCTAAATTAGTTCGACCGATCTTGAGTTATAAATAGTGTAACTAACACGACTTTCTTTTATATATATAGAATACTAGCGAATATCCGCGACTTCGCCTACGAGGAATTAATAAAAATTGTTTTTTTTTGTAAAGTGTTAAAATATGGCCAAGTTTATGATTCACAACCAATTGACATCATAATAAAAAAAGTTGAAATTTTTAATATCTGTTTTGTTCGTCGTATAGCCTTTATTACTCAGTGATAATGTAGCTTTCTAATGATAATAGAATTATTGAAATCGGACCAGTAGTTTTTAAGTTTATTTGTAACATACAAAAATACAAATCTTTCCTCTTTTGAAAATTTAGTATTGATAGCTTAGTCGTTAATGAAAGTGTGAACTTTTATTCCTTATTCGCCTTTACGTCGGCGACAAAGGAATTTTATACTCGTTACTCTATTAAGACTTGGAACTCTTGGAAACTTGTTTTGCTGACTGTACTAGGACGCGTCCGTGAATTCATGACTCCTAAGATTAATTTTTAATTTATATACGGGTACATATATGTTTATTTAATGCCAGTATCAAGGAAAAGTGGTATTTATCAAGGAATAGAAGAAAAAAAATTGGCTGTATTAGGTTTAACACAATTGCCCATATCCGTTTGTGGGTGAGTTTAAAAAAAAAATTAACTCCATTTCAAATTTGGAACGGGCGGAAGCGCATTCCCCGACCGCGTGTCGTCTATTTCGGTCTTGCGCGCTCCTCGCGCTCCGTATTTATTTTATTTTTATTTTTAAAAATAAAAGGTGGGAATTCTTCGCACACTAACGGGGTCGTTGTTTGTTTTGATTAACGGTTAAGTGTTAGACAGATGGGGGAGGGGGTATGACCGAACTATGACGTCATGCAGTAATCTGTAAACTCGAATATGCAGTAGTAATACTGGCTAGAATAAAATATTAATAATATCGTTGGATATTAAAACATAAAATAAAAAAGATTCTATAGGCTAGTTTGCGTCCGTGCTTAAGTACCGAACTTCTCTGACCTGACCTTCTTTGTGCTTCTTTTTACGCTGATCTGGATGATACGTATGTCTTTTGTGAATGGTAAAAGAACTTTTACCAAAGAACTTTTGCTTGTAAGATGCAATTTTACTATACTGACGTTACGGAGTATGGTTTAATGCTTCGATATTTTGGCGAATTTATGTGTCCGTTCGCTCGTTTGCCACCTTATCATATATATCGGCGTGACCATCTTATAAAAATATCTCATGGTTGAAATTAATTAAATAACTCTTGTAAATACGTTCTTACAATCGATTAATTGATTAAAACTTCATTTATTGTAATTTTTAGATTAATTTACAAATGATTACTAAATTCAAACACTTTATTGTAAGTCTCATGAGGGTATAAATAAGAATGTTCCGGCGGCACAGAGGCAGTCTCAGTACGACCGCCGGAGTGTTCAGAGCTCTTCAAGGAGACAAAAACTCTGAGAAATATACGGATGTTCATCAAAGGCTGCGTTTCATTTAAGGACGAGCAATGCTAAAAATGATGTTAGTGGTGCTACCACCACTGAAGTTGTGTGGTTTTCACACACTTCGGGCGGTGCTCATCCGACATATAAAAAAGAACAACTATAGTCCAGTTGTAGATGTTTTATTGTTTCTAAGGGTCTTAAGTTGGAATTAAGAGGTCTAGTTATTGAGATTAATTTGTTACAAGTACCCTCAACTTGGCTTGTCCGTCTGTGGTGCTTCGTACAAATTGTTACAAATTGACCTCTTAAAAATATCGCTAGGGTAACCACGTGTCCCAGATATTTTAGTATAAATATTGTCGTTTCTGTTTTATTCAAAAAGAACGAAAGGGATAACCATATCAGTAGTAAGTGACTCAGGTGTATTTTTTGTTTTTATCCTTAACCGCTTTGCAAGATTAACAAAAATATTTATATTAAATCACATTACTCGTATTAACTGTCTGGAGTTTTATTACGACATTACATATTAAGAAAGCACACTTGGCTTTTAATTGAAAACATTACTAAGAATAATGTAAATTGCAAAAGCAATTTTGCAATCGGTATGTATGTCGAATAAACGAAAAATATTCTTGACTTCTATACATAAAGGGAAATTTATGAAGCTTTGTATCAAGCAGATGAAAAATATTTTACCTTTTAATAGAGGGCGAAATCTTACGTAGACGTTAAGTTGGTAATTAAGAGCCCTATATGTTAAGTTGTCTTGTAAAATATAAATACAAAATAGTTTTTTTCTATAGATTTCTTTTCATTTTCATATAAACTTTTTTTTTTCTCATCAGCTCCCTGGCTTTATCCCATTCACTTGGGATCCGTAATGTTTTGACTTTTATTTTCACCCATGTTAGTCTTTCTTATGTTCTTGGTAGGGATTGCAATCCGGAAAAACGGATCCGGTAATCCGGCGGATCCGGCATCATTTAATGGTTACCGGATCCGGTACCAATATACCGGATCTGAAAACCGGATCCGGTGCTAGCAGTTTGTGAGAAAATAATATAGCTGTTGCATGAGTAGGTACTTTAAATGCGTTGTGCGTATATATTTGCAGCTATGTTAGAAGTCGTTTAGCTGATGACACAATTAACAATATTTGTTTTCTACGATCTTATTTTCAAAATCAATATTGATTTTCTTTTAATACTTATATTTTTTTACAATTATTACTTAAAATAATTATTTATCGTAAGTTGATTAAACTAAAGAGTTCTAAACTTATTATTGTGATAATTTTTGCCATTCATTCGTTCGACAGATTCATCAAATCTGTTATAATCATAAATACCTATAAGACTTGTTTGTTAGCATTCTCAAATACTTTAATAATGATTTTGATCTCATTTCAGTTAATTACGTAAGGTTAATTGTTTCTATTAGATATTATAGTTACTTGATAATTAATATTGTTGCTTATAAATTGATCTATCTGTGAAAGTGAAATCTAGAAAGACTAAGCTATTCGTTACGTCGTAAAATTATTACTAGTTACCTACACTACTAAATTTTAATTGTTTTCTTGTTGTCTATTTGTCTTAACATTGGTTAAGAAATAAAGTCGATTTTATATATTTGTGATTTATTTTTAATAAACTACCTACATATAAGTGCAGTGACACTTGATTAACTTACTTATTTTGTACTAAAAAGCGAAAATCATCTTCATTTAATCAATCCGGTCGGATCCGGCCGGATTGATGGGAATCCGGTCGTATCCGGCCGGACTGAAAATGACGCCGGATTGCAATCCCTAGTTCTTGGCAGTGAAAACTCGATTCTCCTGTAATCCTTATGTTTCATGGTTACCCTACACTTGCATAATACGGTCATCTCTCATTGTGATTCTTGTGTCGTACGATGACGCAACGACCCCCCCGCCTCGTGTCCGTCACGTGTCCGCCCCGTGTACAATACACACTGACGTGATTGTGTTTGGATCGCGATTATCCTTGGATTTGTATTTGTATGGAAATTTATTGTATGATTGTTCTGCGTTTATCTGTTGTGATGATGTGGTCAGATATACAGAGGGATTGTAGTGTTCAAAATGAACGCTGGCTTAATGTAAACAGTAACTGGCGTCAGTGAGCTAATAGTCCATTCCAGTCCACCGCTACTGTCTTATTGTACTGGTATAATGTAAACGAGGCATGTCGAGATCAATGAGCAAAGTTATCTTGAAAGGTAAAAAAATGGAAATGTAAGGATGTATGTATGTATGTATGTATGCAAGGATTTAGAATGAATTTCTATATTGTATCCATGATATCAGTCACGTATGTATGTACGTAATAACTATTTATTATGTTAGATAATACTAGTTTGTTGCCCGCGATTTTGTCCGCGTTGAAATAAAAATGAAGCCTTCATTTCGTTTCGTAGTTACTTAGTAATGTTACTAATATTATAAATGCGAATGTTTGGATGTATGTATGAATGTTTGTTGGACGGTATCTCCGTAACGGCTCAACGGATCTTGATCTGTCAGACTTGTACTTAAGTTTTTTTATGTAATTTCGCGCGGACGGTGTCGCAAGCGACAGTTAGTCATATAATAAAATGCAAGTCTCATAAAAATTTTAACTTTTTCCTGAATAAGAACTCTTGTATTAGTCTGTAATATATTTCTGTTTCTAGTTAAAACAAGATCTATTAAGTTATTCGCGGAATTAAAAAAAACTTATTAAGTAGCCTACCTTTTCTTTCAGACTGTGTACTACATCTGTAACAAATTTCATAGAAATCTGTTGGGCCGTTTTAGAGATACCTTCTAACAAACAACTATCCATCCATCTAAACATTCGCATTTATAATATTAGTAATAATTGTACCGTTAGTGCTATATTGTGGTAAAAATGCGTCAGACTCACAGCAAACCGCACTGACTGACCGGTTCGAATCCCGTACCGGCCACTTCCGCTTCCCCTTCCGTGCTGTGGTCGACTGTATGGGTGTATAGGGTCGGAATTATAACCAGTAAGCTCGTTATATAAAGTGAAAAGTAATTGAACGTAGACTTCTACAATGGGATTCTATTCAGATATGACGGTTGATAAAGATGTATGGAGTTTGTCTTCTGTGTGGTCGTTGTATTGTGCCGGTCGAGCCGGTCTATACATGCAACATATCTTGTCAGCTACTGGTTAATGTGCTTATACTAAATAGAGAAATGGGCGTGATGATGATGGTGACTGATGTCCAAAATATATTGTTAAGTCAATCTATTTTAAAGAGCAGAGATATGTTTATTAGGTAGTGAAAACTGACCCTAATGGAATAGTGCAATTGCTCGTAATGTGGGTTAGAAGTTTGTAATCTCTGCTTACCATCGTCCGTCTATAATCCTATTAAAACAGTTGGATGTGGGGCTTCCGTGTGCCGAATACTTCTTTTTTGCAATACAGCGTAATGGGTTTTTAGGGTCACGGTACTGTGTATATGTTATTTCAGACTAGCTGTCGACCGCGACACCGTCCGCTGGGAATTAAAAAAAACTTTATTAGTAGCATATGTGTTCTTCTTGACTATGCTCTACATCTGTGCTAAATATCATCGAGATCCGTTTAGCTGTTCTGGAGATACCTTCAAATAAACATCCATCCATCCAAACATTCGCATTTTAAATAATATTAGTAATATTAAGTATATAAGTTTGGTATCAGACTGTCCTAGTTTTTTGATTCAACAGCTAGGTCTGAACAAGGTTTCACATCTCTTCAAATTTGATTTGAATACTCCAAGTCTGCATGGAGATTTTTGTCGGATTTTTTTTGCTGTCTGATTTTTGTTTACGTTTATTGAAAGGTGGCAGATCTAGTCCTAACTGAAGATTAGCAGAATCTAAAGTTAGATATAGATATAAATATACGAGAGCACATTCACAGGCATATTCTGATTTTTTTTTTGAATATTCGACGTTTCTATAAAAATAATGAGGTCATGTGTTTTTATTTTTATTTTAGTAGTCATTATTTCGGCGCCAGTTATCGTTTAACCTAATTACTTGCGAGCTTAAAGTAATTTTAAACAATATTTATGTACAAAGATATTTAAAGAAGCAATTGTTATTAACTGTAATAACCCAACTCTTAGTTAAATGGTTTTAAAGCATTACGATATCTTGCAATCAGCTGTGATGACGTCATAAGGTTTTCAAGTGAATACGCAATGTTGCCGTTAAAATTTGCATACCGCCCAAATGTAATTAGTCTAGGTAAGTTGAACAGTGACAAATTGTAAGGACGAATTTATTCGTTTCCCACGACTCGATTCACTCGACTCTTTGTAAAGATTCATCTTTATCGATTAAATTTTAATTTTGTTATATTTTAAATGAGGTTCCGCGATATTTCATTGGCTGAAAAAATCTTGATGTTACATATATATAACTCGTCTGCATTTTAGTATCAATACTAAAAACAAAATGTAGGTTTATATAAAAATTTAGAACAACGCCATCTAGGGAAGGATTGGCGAAATCTTTTAAATTAGGGCACTATTAAAAGGTATGTCGACTAGATAACATGAAAGGGTTTTGTTATCAAGTCCAATCTATATTGACCATCTCTGTCAATAATAAATACAGTGTCAATGAACTACCGGCATTGGAACAATTGACTGCATTGGAAGTCATCGAAGTTTATTTGACATACGCTATAAGGAATTTAAATGGTATGACATGAAGTTAAGTATAAATGTAAGACGAGGAAGAGATGGAATGCATGGATGGTGGTTTGATTTGGAAGGTAGTGAATGATTTAAGATTTGTATTACGAAAGTCTAATGCAGATCACACATATGACAGACATAAGACAGATAAAGACATTGTGATATTAGATTTTTCGCTACGTCTAAATATATGGAAGTCTTGATTAAACGAATCTATATATATAAAAGAAAGTCGTGTTAGTTACACTATTTATAACTCAAGAACGGCTGAATCGATTTGACTGAAAATTGGTGGACAGGTAGCTTAGAACCAGGAAAGGGACATAGGATAATTTTTACCCCGTTTTCTATTTTTTTTATTCCGCGTGGACGGAGTCGCGGGTAAAAGCTAGTTAAATATAAAATTGCTAAATATGTAGATTTAATTTTGTCTGATCGAATCAAAATTTTAATATTGTTATGACCTCTCGTATGAAACACCATTACGCCATAGTGTTGAGGTTGTTGACCCGGGTGACGTGACGCGCGTGGGCGACACGGCCCGTGCAAGTTCTATGGTGTGGTGACCATGAAGTTCCATAAATGAAAAAAGAAAAATATCCCAATTTATTATTTAAAAAAAATAAAAAATAAAGAAATCGACTGAAATTGATTGTACCCCAGGACTCACAAATCACCACACCTCACTCAACAAAATCTATTTTATCTGCGAGTATCATTATGGAACATGTGTACATGCAAACCAACATTATATATACGTTAAAAATTTCTCGTATTAATTAGACTTAACTATTTTTTTAAATAAGCCACCTTAAGTAGGAAAATAAAAGTAATGAAAGTCTTCTGTACGCCTATTTGAGCGTTATCCGTGTATTCTAATAATCATGGTATTACTAGCGAATACGTTCGTGACTAAACGAACTGTCGAAAAGTTTTTTTTTTTTATATATATATAAGGTCGTTTTTATGGCAATTCACATTACGATAATCGTTGTATTTTTTTAACTTAATTACAGTACGAATGTGTTTTGGAAACGAATCTTTGTAATTATAGGTTGATGCGAAACAATAGTTGTTTCAAAATACGATTTCGCTGGATAATTATAACTTTGAGAAGTTTGTATTAAGGTTTTTTTTTTATAAGATTTATTTGTAAAAGTATGCTTGCTAGTAAGGTTGTCAGGTCGCCAAACCTACTAGCCGGACAGACCAGCCACTTTGGCCGGACATTTGGGTAGAAAGGTCGGACACCCTATATTATTTAGAATTTTGTCTCAGTATTAATAAGTACACTCTCGTTTTGGAAATGTAAAAAGCCTAACAAAAGCCGAACAACTGTTTATTTTGGCCGGACACGCAATCAAAAAGCCTACCTATGTCCTCCGGCTTTATCCGGACGCCTGGCAACGCTACTTGCTAGCAATGACTGTATGAGTCGAAGCTATTTTTCTCGCTTATACAATTTTCTCTCTAACCAGAGTTTCTCGCTTATCCAGGTTCGACTGTACTGGTTAAATGTTATTGTATTTAAAGTAGAAATTGTTTAAGACATTAGTTCATCATCATCAGCTCACTATACGTCCCCATTGAGGGGCTCTAAACCTACCCTAAGTTAGGGGTGACTAGGCCATAGTCAACCACGCTGGCCCAGTGTCGGTTGACTTCACACATATGTTTGAATTTCTTCTCAGATATGTGCAGCATCACGATGTTTTCTTTCACCGTAAGAACGTCGGATAAATGTACATATGTAAATCAAAAATCGAAAAACACATTGCTACATGTCGGGTTTCGAACCCAGGATCTGCAGATCGCAAGTCAAGTGCTTAACCCCTGAGCAACTATCGCTGAAACGTAAATGTGCATTGTTTAACTTAATACAGACTTTACGTTTCGCTTTTGTTTCGCATAGCTTTCGCTGCAGTGTGTCACATGCTTTATAATCGTCTGTAACGAGCAACGTCCTGATAATCTTACTGTTCAGTATGTCAGTAAGTCTATTTATGTTATACACTTTCACACGCTTTACACACGCTACATTAGTCGTATACGATTTGCTAGATGTATACAGGATGTTGTAAAAAGTTTATGTCAATGACTTAGAGCCGAGCATAACGAGACTACTTATGACATTTTAACGCATCAAATGCCAATTTAATGTGATCAGAGTGCCTAGAATAATGACGACATAACGAAAACGTTCTCATGATCATTCGTGCTAGTGACTCACATGTAATAAAAAAAGAGTGTTATGATGATCAATTTAAATGGAATAGAATATAAAGAAACATATAGTTATACTAGCTGTCGCCCACGACTCCGTCCGCGCGCAGTTAAAAAAAACTTAACAGAGGTATGAAAAATAGATGTTGGCCGATTCTCAGACCTATTCAATATGCTCACAAAATTTCATGAGAATCGGTCAAGCCGTTTCGGAGGAGTTTAACCACAAACACCGCGACACGAGAATTTTATATATTAGATTGAGCAATGGTTTTCCACTACCATAAAAAAAACATTGTCTTCACTTTCTTACTTTTAAAAAACATATCGCATGCTTAATGGAACACTGACCCATTAGTAGATAGGTCAAAATTGAGTTAGGTACAGATATAGGCTTCTTTTAGTCCCATCTAACGTATCCCGTATAAATTACGCCGAAATTAGGTGTTTTTGAGGCTCCAGAAATATATAGGTCTGTTTCACTCTTGAGAGATCTCACATCAAGTATTCGTCGTACAGCGACTCATGCCAGATTGTGTCAAACGCCTAGTGCAGTGAGATTAATATTTTATTTTTAACAAAGACCCAATCGTTATTGAGACTGTTTACAACAAAATTCTAAGGTAAGTTTTATCAAATTGTGTAATCTTATATAGACAAATTAAATTTAAGGTCAGTTTACTACAAATTTTATAATAAATTACGTGAAACATTCAGTTATAAGCCAGTTTTCGATTGAACAATATCATATTTTTCGAGACCTCTTACAAGTTAAGTCAGTTTACTTTCAAAACGTATTCACTATTAAAGATAACAGTTTGACACATTTAAATATGAGTCTATTTACTACAAAAAACATTGTTGTTTAGAAGCCGCAATAATAGTTGAGTCTTTGTTTTATCAAAATTAATGTATTATAATACATTAAATTTTCATTGCCTGTAATTAATTTCTTTGAAGTCACTGATTTTTTATTTTTTTAAATTTTTGATGTGTATTGGAATCTCGGCCAGATTGATCTACAAAGATATTTTATTTGTTTGTTACAAAGATCTTTTATTTTGTCGTGTATGACCAATATAAGCTCCAAGTATAAATATTCAAATATTAGCAACCCCAGAAATTGTAACCAAGTGTTCCATTTAGAAATAGAAGGGCAAACTGTAAGAGTATGCAAACCTTTTTTCATGAAAGTATTAAATATATCTGATCGTGTTATACGTACTGTCAAGAGCAATATAAATGAACATGGAATTTTAGCGCAAGATCTGAGAGGACAGCACGGCACTCATGTCAGGGTTGACGAACAACTACTAAACGATATTAAACAATTCATCGACGCAATTCCAAGAATGGAATTTCATTATATTAGGCAATACTCTACTCGTGAATACATTGATGGTGGCAAAACAATTACAGATCTTTTCAGAGACTTTAAAGAAAATCAAAACAGAAATAACAAAGCAGCTGGAAGATATTGCACGTTTTATAAAGTATTTACACAAGATTATAACATATCATTTTTTCGTCCCAGAAAAGATCAATGCGATCTATGTGTTCAATACATGAACTCGACGCCTGAACAAAAAATATTGCTACAAGAATCCTACGATGCCCATTTAGAAGAAAAAACGTTGAGCCGCCAAGAAAAATACAATGATCGCTGCAAAATAGACCATAAAAATAAAGGTCTTGTGTTTGATCTGCAAGCAGTTTTGCAATCTCCTAGGGGAGATACCTCAGCATTTTATTACAAATCTAAATTAAATAGTTACAATTTGATAGAAACGATTTTAAACAAAAAAGTTGATGACCATAACATAAAAAAATCATATGTCGATGAGTTTCTTCTGGAATGAAACGGATGGTAAACGCGGGGCCAACGAAGTCGGGTCCTGCTTACTAGAAATTTTTAAAAACCTCTCAGCGGAGACATCAATTAATGACGATGGATGTAATTTGATTCTCTATTCAGATAACTGTGTTGGGCAAAATAAAAATAAATTTATAGTGTCACTGTATCTTTATGCAATTACTCATTTAAATATTAAGTCCATTACTCATAATTTTTTAGTAAAAGGCCAAAACGAAGGAGATAACATTCATAGCCTAATAGAAAAGGAGATTAAAAAAAATTAAAGTCTGGTCCAATATATACCCCTCATCAGTATATACCCATTATTAAAAATGCGAAGAAGTCTGGCAAGAAATTCTCAGTTCATGAATTTGAGTCATTTTTAAACTTAAAGAAACTTCAAGAAGATTGGGGTGTTAATTTTAATAAAACTAAAGACGGATGAACTGTATTTTGGAATGAAATAAAGGCGATAAGAGTGACCAAAGATATCCCTTTTTCATTTTTTATTAAAACTTCGTATAAAGATAACGAATACCAGGAAGTGAGCATCAGAAATAGAAGGAAGAAAATGCTTCCTCTGTGTGACATTATGCCAATTAATGTCTACACTCAACGGCAAGAACTAAGCGACAATAAAAAAAAAATATATTTGAGAGATTTATTATTTTTTATTTTTTTTTTATTGTCAAAAAATTTGATTCCAAATTTTTATTCGGATTTTCATAACGCAATTATTTAATTTATTACTAATCATTACGAAATTAATTAAAAGACAAAGTACCTTAAGTTTATATATACGAGTAACAGCACTACTAGTATTACATTTCCTTTAGAATTTAGATTCAAGTTTTTGTTTTATTTTTTATAGAGATTTAACTAAAATATAACCGAAGTAAATTTAATTTTAAGAACAAGTTAAACTGTTTTTCCTTGCTCTTCTGAAAGATTCTGTAATAAAAAAATAATTATTAATAATCTTTGATTATATTTATGTTTTTTATTCATTAGAAAAATCAATATTAAGTTTATTTACGATCGGCTAATTTGAATAAAATGACCCAATCACAAAATTTGTTTTTCTAAGTTAATCAAATACAGACTAAATACTGAATTAGTCATAAAAAATAATAACTTGTTCAATCTAAGACAGACTTAAAACTTATTGGAACGTTGGAATTTTAAAGTTTTGCTTTACTTTTTTATAAAAAACTGACTTAACTTTTAATGTACTTTTTAGATTTTTTTTTTAAATAGATAGTAATTATTTTCGGTGTTTTTTTAATCATATCTCATGAATAGTAAATCATACTTTAACCAAACAATGATTCATAAATTATTTATGGCAAGTTTTCATTTTATCAGTTATAATGTATGATGAATCCTTATATCAAAACCTTCTTTTGCGATTTCCCAACAATCGTGTTTTTTGAGTTAGGTCAGTATTCCATTAAGCATGCGATATGACAATATGCTTTTTTACCGCAAACTGTCATAAATTAAAAATGAAACATCCTGTACAACAATAACACGGAACGTTGTGTGAGGAGTCACGCTTGATCAGAGAATAGGCGCGCTGACTGCGTAGAGATGAACGACATGTCCAATAATTTGTAAACATACATAACTAGCTGTCGCCTGCGACTTTTTCCGCGCGAAATTAAAAATAAAAACTTAAATAAGTAGCCTATGTGTTCTTCCAGTCTATGATCCACATCTATACCAAATTTCATCGAGATCCGATGAGCCTTTCTGGACCTTCAAACAAACATCCATCCATCTAAACATTCGCATTTATAATATTAGTGAGATTTATTTCATCGACTTTTGCTAAGGTTACAAAATCATTGCAAGTTACGATCTCTCTAATATCGTGGTTCATCTCTGACATCTATTTCGTAATGCATAATGGCTTGCAAAACGCCCCCTCGTGGGAAATAATGTGAAACGTTTATTTTTTCATTTTACGTAACGCATAATACAATGAACAGACGTTCTTAATATTACGTGAGAAATAACACAATGGGAAAGTTATTTTAGTAACTAGCTAGAGAAGCGCACAACTTCGAAAGGCTTTTAAAATTTAAAACAAAAATAGTGATATATCCTTTTGGTAAAGAATTTTGGTGAAGAATTGTAAACCTTAAGTGGCGATGGGCCGGCCATATTGCCCGCAGAACGGACGGCCGATGGGGCCGCAAAATACTGGAATGGCGGCCACGTACAGGTCGGCGCAGCGTGGGCAGGCCTCTCGCAAGATGGACCGATTATCTGGTCAAGGTTGCGGGAGTATCCTGGATGCGGGTTGCACAGGACCGATCATTGTGGCGATCTTTAGGGGAGGCCTATGCCCAGCAGTGGGCGAAACGAGGCTGAATGGATGGATGGATGGATGGATCCTTTTGGTTCTAATCCAAACCACATCACATTTTTCTCTCATTGAAAATGCTGAAATAATTCCCGTACTATTTGTTGCGAATTTTTAAAAGTAGACAGAGACCTATAGCTGATGATAGGTATAATACAATTATGTCTGAATTGGTGCATGTACCAGGGAATTCACTGGAAACGAGTAAAATTTTGAAAGGGGGGTATACGAGTAAAAACTTTGGTAATTCTTGGTTAATAGAAATGATAAATGGTATGTTTATTATTTGCAGACGTAGACAGAGGAGCGGTCGCGATGGCGGACACGGATACAGAGACGCTGCCGAACGGGACTGGGCCGATCTCCACCACCGAAGAGGAGGAAGAACGCCTGAAGCAACGTCCCGCTGACATCGATGCGGTGAGTTATACAATTTTATCCCAAACTAATCACAAAGAGTCCGAAGTTGTAAAACTATACCAGATCGGTGCAATACCACACAGAAGACAGGAGTGGTGGTTGAACGTGCTAGAGGCCAATTCTAGCTCCCTTCCTAGCAACCTTTTATCTTATAGGGAAGTGATTGTTATGTTAGTGATTTCAGGTCGCCGTTTGCATGTTTTTTACCTTGTATTATAAAAAAAAAATCCTCGTAAACTGTCCTTGTAATCCTTTCAAATATCATATACGTGTTTTCCAGGATGTCCGCGAGATGGAACGCCGCAAGCGAGTGGAGGCGCTGATGTCATCGAAACTGTTCCGCGAAGAGTTGGAACGCGTGTTAGACCAGCAAGCGCATGAAGGTAGCGACGCACCGCTGCTGCAACGCATCAGGGAAATGGTTGGCGGACGATTGCATACTGGTAGCTTGAGGGTTAGTATCGTAACCATGGCAACATTGCCATAAGAGTCATAGAGACACGAACGACGAGTACCGCCTGTAGACTAAAAGACTGAATTATATTGCTGATTGAGGTATCATTCAATACTTGTTCTTACCCTGAAACAGCGGTAGTCAGTCACATGTACCCAGAAGTGAGAAGACAAAGGCTAAAGATGATGATGTTATACTCTCAGGGTCCTAGCTGCGTGCTCCCCATCAATGATATCCGTGGTATCGAAGGTGTGGGCTACGAGAAGGGGGAGAAGATCTTGCGCTGTAAGTTAGCAGCCGTGTACCGTCTGGTTGATCTCTTTGGATGGACACAGAGTAAGTCAATGTTAACTTAAATTGTTATTATGTATTTGGTAAGAAATAAAGATGATTATATGTTATCTAATTAAAACAGCAACTCATGTATGTTTAGTTATTCCAATTTCTCTTAAAGTATTATGGATAGAGTTACAAAATAAAAAAAAAACGTTTTGTAGCAAATTTCATCAGCTTTCTTTTAAGTTTTACTTAATATTAAAGTAATTATTTACAGCATTACGATGGCTTCTATGTATAAGGGCCTTTACTTTTTTATATTAAAAGTTACCTCTTTGTTTAGTTAACATGCACTAAACAATATACACATTGACATGTGTACATTTTTTCTTTGCTGAAGTAAAATTGTCCATACAGCCTATTTTCCTATATGGTTGAAACTTTGACAGCCTCTCCTGGAGAATTGTCAATTTGCACATTAGCCCTTATACGTAGGAGCCATTAATTAATTAGAAGGAGAGCTAGGAGTCTCAACACAGGCCAAAGTAGATTCAGCTTCCTGTTTCTCACACTCAATTTAATGTCAACCATTGTCAAAATACGGATATTTTATAGTTCCACAAGGATCTTATCGTAGTTTTTTGACATTGACATGGGGTCAAGTTTTTAGGGTCATCAGAAAACAAAAATTTCTTAACTTCTTCCGACAGTCGTC
The DNA here is from genome assembly GCF_912999745.1 of Papilio machaon. Classification (NCBI taxonomy): domain Eukaryota; kingdom Metazoa; phylum Arthropoda; class Insecta; order Lepidoptera; family Papilionidae; genus Papilio; species Papilio machaon. Next base: position 1,099,943 of record NC_060013.1, on the reverse strand, counting down.
CATGTTGCAACTCCAAGCAATTGATTTGCAACTTTTAACTTGTGACCTGATTTCTTATAGTAATTATTTTCTATATAAATTGATATATTTGTGTAATCTAAAAATTATGAAGATGGTAACATTAAACCGTACCGTTTTCTCATTGGTCAATATTTGACGCTGTTAAGATGACATTGTTCATATATTTTCCGACTGCCAAAAGATTCTTATGGAACTGTAGCTTGTGGGAGAGGAATAAAGATTTTTTATTTATTATTCCAGCCGGTGTGAGCGGTCAGATCACCGCTCGTCTGAATACGGCGGTTGAACAAGTTCTGACAACGCCTCGTGGTCTCCTCCCGCACGAGGTGACCGCCTCCTCGCTGGTGAAGGTGGACATGCAGGGAGTGGTACAGGACCAGGGGACCACCAACTTCCCGGTCAATGTTGAAGGTGAGGAACTGTAGCTTGTGATTCACCCGCAACTCATGATAGAGGTTTTTATATTGAAAAAGTTCTTGACTCAAGATAAAAATCTATTTAATGTAATACTAGCTGTAGAACGCGACTCCGTCCGCCGATAATTTAAAAAAAAAACTTAATTAACAGCGTGTGTGTTCTTCCAGACTATGTTCTACCTCTATGCCAAATTTCATCAAGATACGTTTAGCTGTTTTGGAGATACCTTCTATTAAACATCCATCCATCCATCTAAACTTTTGCATTTATAATATTAGTAAGATTGTCTCTTTGTTTAGGTTTCTCTCTGCACGCGTCAGTGCACGCGGCGCGTCCTGACGTGCGCTGCGTGCTGCACGTGCGCTCTGCGGCCGCGCTCGCCGTGTCCGCCTCGCGCCGCGGTCTGCTGCCGCTGTGTGCTGAGGCCGCACTGCTCGGACCACTCGCACACCATCGCACCCCCCACGGTCAGTATACACACGTCAAAGACAGAAGCCCCCCAACAAAGATAATACGCGCCCCCAAGGTTAGTACGCACCCCCCACGGTTAGTACGCACCCCCCATGGTTAGTACGCTACCCCCACAGTTAGTAGGCACCCCCCACTGTTAGTACGCACCCCCTGTAATGTAATAGAAAGTTCTGTTGTATGTCGTCGTAGTGTCAGCCAGACTAACTACATCGCGACATTTTGCAATACTTCAGCTCACCCCCACGGTCAGTATACACCCCCTATGGTAAATACGCACCCCTCATACTTCCCTAAAGACAATTTCAAAGACTTTACGTAAGTGTGTGTTGGCGGAATAATGTTGAGCAACACTGAAGATGTATTATTATTTTCTTATATGGCATGGATTGGAAAGGGAAGTGGATTTTATTGAGTAGTGGACGCATGGGATGAAAAAATATTCAAGTTTGTCCCCTTCTCCGTCGATTAAAAACAAACAATGTAAATGACGGTACTTCTTCGAATTCAGATGGCCATTTACTCTTTTGTCATCTTAAGTAAAATAAAAATTAGAACAAATCTGAAAAGGGGTCTGCGACAAAAAAATAACTTTAGAAATCTCTTTCTAACTTTAATATAATTGAATCCTAAGTTAATTACGACAATAAACAAAACAGGTAACTTAGACAACGAGGAGCGCGACAAGTTGGTCCGTGCTCTGGGTCCCAGCGCCAAGGTCCTGATGCTGACCAGCAATGGCGCTCTCTGCTGCGGAGCTACTCTCGAGGAGGCGTTCTTCCAGGCCAAGAACTTGAACACCGCCTGTGAGGTGCAGCTGCGGGTTGCCAACCAGCCACTGGATGATCTTTATCTGCTGGATGAGGAGACCAGGCGTCAGGTCAGGCATTATATCAGATATACTACTTCTTGGTGTCACACAGAATATGTCTCTATTCTTTAATATCTGATATCTGTGTACTGGAAAATAAATTTCCTATACTTCTTTTTATTAGGGAAGGGATAGTGATTTGACAGGGGAGAGTATGCAAAGGAAAGGGTATTTTTTTATGTCCATCTCTGATCATTAAACTCATGACTTCTAATTTGTCTTGTTTGTTTGATTTATCATCTTGTATCTATTGTAATTATGAGGTCATCTAAATTCGCCGAAATAGCGAAATGACTGTCTCTAGATATTGAAGCGTTTGCCTACAATGGACTCTCTCTCCTTCTCTGTTATATCCACTTCTCTTTTTCATCGTTATAAGAAAAGGATGGGAAGGGAACATGGATTGAAATTAGAGCTCTTTTATTTTTTATTTTTTTAATCGAAAGGAAGTGCTTGCAGATGAGTCCCATTTTTTTTTTTTAAATAACTAGTAAAGTAAATATTGTCCATTTAGATCTACGAGTCATCTCGTAAGCCGCCGGCTGATACAAACAAGTGGCGTGTCGGTGGCGAGGAGTTTGAGGCTCTGATGAGGATGCTGGACAACGCCGGCTTCCGCACTGGATACATCTACAGACATCCTCTCATCAAGGTCAGTTATGTTACCACAGTTACAGGCTGTTTCCACTGGACAGTCGCTGATGTCCAGTGGAAATTAAACAATGACGTCATTTAGTTATAGTGAAGTATTATATTAACTTCTTTAAACGGTTTTATAGCACAATATGGATTATTTAATGTGTGGTTTACATTAAGACAGTACAGTAGACCAGTAGCGCTGGCCTGGTTTGGGCTAACTGGCGCCAGTTAGTATTTATTTTATGCCAGTTGTATGCCAGCGTTGGTTTTGAAAGCTACGGTCCCACTGTACTGGTTTAATGTAAATTTATATTAAGGTTTTAAAGTTGGTATCGCGAGAGATGTTTTTTTTTTTTCTTTACTAATTTTCGATTTCTTCTACTGATATGTCTATTTTTGTCTATAGAACGATGTGCCGAAGCCTAAGAATGATGTAGAAGTACCACCTGCGGTCTCCTCCCTTGGTTATCTTCTGGAAGAGGAAGAGCTGTACAGGCAAGGGTGAGTTCTTATGTTGTTGTTAAATAATTTAATTCCCTTCCCATTTAGGATTTAATATCGTGCAAACGGGTTTTTGTATTAATGCCTTCATCGTATAGATAAATCTCTAATAAATACGAAGATGTATAAATATAAAACACTAGCTTTTACCCGCGACTCCGTCCGCGCGGAATAAAAAAAATGCACACAAGATAAAAAAGTTCCTATGTCCGTCTCCTAGTTCTAAGCTACCTGCCCATCAATTTTCAGCTAAATCAGTTCGACCGATCTTGAGTTATAAATAGTGTAACTAACACGACTTTCTTTTATATATATAGATGTAACTTGAATACATAACTTAATTCTTCAGGTTATGGAAGAAGGGTCAAGGCAAGACAGGAGAGCGCACTCGTTGGCTGAACTCCCCCAACGTCTACCAGAAGGTTGAGGTCCTGGAGACAGGCACCAGCGACCCCAAGAAGATCACCAAGGTAGAATACCTCCGCGTCGAGGCTGAGTAGACCGGTCTACTCGGTCTACTGGTCTACTGGCCGGTCTTTTGAGTAGACTTTGGATGTAGACTGAAGAAAATGTTTATTTAAAATTATTTACAGTGTCTATATTTTCTTTTAATTGAGATTATCTCGGTTTTTATCTAGATTTCGGTCTGTATGCAAAGTCTATAATTTTTATTATAATCCAAAAAGTTGTATTTTGTTTAGTAAAGCTATTGTAAAGCTAAAGTACTCTTTTACCAATATTTAAATAATACTCTTCGTTAAGAAAATGGATTCATATTGTATTTGAGATAAAAAAAAAGTCCTAATAATCTTTAAAGGCTTAATATTGCTTGTTATAGCGCAATTTAATAAAAATAAATAGAAATTAGAATTGGCACAAAAGAAATAAATAAATAGTATTTAATAATAAACCAACAATAGACATATTTATATGGATTAAATTAATCGGATCCGACTCGAAGGATCATTTATTATAATCGGTTACCGCAATGAAAACTAGGCTTATATAGAACCGTAGAACTCCACTCTTGTATTACATATCGATGGCTCCTACGTAGACTAACGTAAGTCATAATTTTGTGATTTACATCTTGTTTTTTTATATCATACGGTTACAAAATTAACGAAATATAGACATTCGCAATTGCAGATTATATTTAATCTACGGTGGAGAGAACGCACACAAAAAGGATATATCTCTTTCCTAGCGTCCCCTCCTCCATCTTATTAATTTTTCACATCTTTACATTATTATAATGTTTCTGTGGCTTCAACAAAAATAGAATTATTTACGTAAATTATAAAAAAAAATATGTAAATTAATTGTATCTATACGACATTTCTAGACGCAGTTTTTTTTTCAACTATTTTTCTGTCATTGTTCTTTCACAAAACAAAAATGTCAAATATCGTAATGGCCGCTGTGTATGAAAATTGACTTGCGTCCTGTTTATTTAATTTCTAACATTCAATTGATAAGTATAACAACAGTGGAACTCTACGGTTATTTAAAAGTACATAGATGTGCATTTATTGAAAGCTAATGCAGTTACTTGTATGTTTTAAACATTTTTGAGGCTTTACATTTTAGGTTATCTTTGAATTTGAAAGTGTTTTTTTTGTTGGACTAAAAAATTGTTTTTTTTTATTTATCGGAATTTGTTGAAAATTTTACTGGTTTAATTATATTTTATTTTATTTTTCTTTAATTGATTTTTTTTATTAAAAAAATAGTTGTCAAAATAAAAAAAAATATTCGAATACTTATTTTCAATACTTAATATCACTTGCGTTCAATAAATATTAATTGAATTTAATTCAAACAAATATTGTATTTAATTTTTTTAAATACAAAAAAATAATTGTTAAATTTTTTTTTATTTTTTTAGACGTTTTCTTAAAAAGGTATTTTTTTCGTACCAAAAATTATTACCTGACTAGATTTTTTTTTAACAAAATGAAGAACTATTAGATAAAAAAAAATTCGCATTTATATGAATATAGTTTTTTTAAGACATCAAGTAACTGTATGAGTTGACTTTCTAATACTAGATATGACCTATATTTTGTGGTCTAGATTTTAAATTCTTAGACTTTTTCGAACTAAATCATTCTTATAACGTTTTTTTATTTTATTATCTTTTACATTCCATAATAAGCGGGCGTTTTTTTTTTTAAAATTTTTAATTCAGTTTTGTATTTTTTTTCTTTTACATATTTTTATTTTTATATATTTTTTTTATTTTATCGTAATTTAAAAGGTTGTTTATATTAATTCCAGGGGTTGTCAACTATTTTTTGTGACGTATTAAGACTGTTTTTTTTTCCTTTAGAAAATTTAACCAGTGTTAGGTCTAAAAATGCTTTAGAATTATATAAAAAAAATATATTAAATTGATGTGAAGCTCAAATTTTTGTTTAAAAAATAATCGAAAAAAAATCATGTATATTTCCATTTCAAAAATTGTATTGATATTAATTTTGGCAAAAAACTTTTTTTTTTCGAGTTCCTAAAACTATAATAGAAAAATACGCCCTAAGAAAGTTTTTGCGTGTCTTTTGCTTATGTGCTTTTTATGTCATCAATATATTAAAAAAAACATTTATGAGAGAAAAAAAAATAACAAAATGTTTATTTATTTTTAAATGAAATGCTTTTGAAGTTTTTTTTTTTAACACGGACTAATGTATTTTTTTTTTGTTTTGTTTTTTTTAATTCGTTTGTTTTTTTTTATAATCTGTGACTAATATAATAATGTTTTGCAGTGGGTGGACGCTAACAACGAAGAGGTAAATAATGTTTTTGGTTCGACATAACCTCACTTCGACTCCATAACTATTTTTTTTTTATTCTTTAACTTTTTTTTTTCTTTTAGTATATACTAGTAAAGGCCATATATTTATTACAATTGTTAAGATTTGTAGACATTAAGTCTGTGGAGTCTTACATCTTTTATTTTCGAAAAAAAATCAGATTTTTGATTAATCAAAGATCTGTGGTATACAAAGCTTTTTTGTCAAGGTCGTGTTAAGGTTAAAAAATACTAAAAAATTATCGATTTGGTAGAATATAAAAAAAATAACTAGTACTTTAAAAAAATTAGATGATCAAACACTTTTCACTGATAAAAGGCCTCTATTAGTTTCTAAATTCTATTTCTTGCCTCTAATTCGATTAATTTCTGCTATTATTTCTGTTCTATATTTGTTGTATGGTCATGTATGGAAGGGTATGGGACACATCTCCAAGCTTAAGTCCATAGGGTTCGGGTTGCTTTATTAATATAAAAATAAGTTATACTTCTTTGAAATCAAATTAGGTTAACACTTTAAATGCCATTGAAAAATCAAGTTAACCGTTGTGGCATTGAAAGTGTTAAATGTTAGGAGTTTATAAATTTTTTTGGAAAGCTTATTAGTTATTTACTTAATAATAATATAAGCGTTTTTTAATATGTTTAATATATTATGTGCTATACTAAAAAAAATGTAAAAAAAACATTTTTTTTTACTTTTTATAAATAGTTTTTTACTACCAGTAATTCATTATAAATACGGATATTTATGATAATAAAGTTTTTCGTGTTTATGTACGTTTTTTCGTACTTGTGTACAAAGTGTACAAGCACGGCTACATGAATTTGTACAATAAGTAGATAATTTTATACAGTACTTATGTATTTTTTTTGGTATTTTAAAGTACATTAGTTTTTTTTTTTTAAAATAACTTATTCGTGTTATTTATGAGGTTCTAAATAAGCTTTTACTTAGAGAAGTATAACTTAATTAATACGTATGATTTAAAGTTAAATTGTTGATTCAAATTTTTTAATTTTTTTTTTAACTATCAAGAGCATTTCATAAAACATCTATCCCCTGGTTTTTTTTCGAATGGTTTTATTGAGATTTAAAAAAATAATAATACCATTCGACTTCAAATGCATCGAGTATGTACAGTGTAGGGTCGAGAAATTGAAAAAAAAACGAAAAATTAATAAAAAAAATCACAAATTTGTAAAAAATGTTGCCACATCGAATCCTAAGCTTCCCGCACCTTTCAAACACAAAGCATCCCGAAATTCATAAACTCCCTACAGTCTATTTTTTATCTCATTTTTTTTGTTTGAAGAAATTGGAACGCGACTTAGCTTTGCATGCATTAAAGATTGCCATTAAAAAATCTGTACACGCTCGATGAGTTTGCCAGGATGAAAAAAATTTTTTTTTTCTTTTTTTTATTTTTCTCTTTCGCATAGCACATTCTCCTTGCCACTAATAACCTTTGTACCTAACCTTAACCTACTGCTGGCAACATTTTTATTAATTTGTTGTTTTTTTTTTCTTTTTCCCCTACGCTGGATGACTTCGGTATGTCGGTTTTGGTGACATTGAAAATTGGACCTTGTGCTGATGATAGTGGGTTCAAGATGGCTCGCCTGCGCACTCTAGTACCCCAGTCAAGATAGATACCCTACAATTTGTGCCTAAGAACACAAACCCTAAGGAATTCAAGCAATTACAGCAGCAGGTAAGTTATTGCAAATTAATATTGACTAGCTGTCGCCTTCGACTCCGTCCGCGCGATATAAAAAAAAAACTTAATAAGTAGCCTATGTCTTCTTTTCAGATTATGTTCTACATCGGTGACAAATTTCATCAAGATCTGTTCCAAAATGTTTTAGAAACATCCATACATTTATCCAAACATTCACATTTATAATATTAGTAAGAACTCAAGGAAAATACTTAGTGTTTTTTTTTCCATTAAATTTACGCCTCTAATACAAGATGTAGTGATGAAGTAGCTTCCATTATACGTTGACCCGTCATCCAGATAAAGGAGAACCGTCGCGCGGACAAGATCAGCGCTGGTCCTCAGTCTCACATCCTGGAGGGTGTCACTTGGGATGAGGCGGCGCGTCTGGTCGGCGAGGATGCTGTCAACACGCACACAGGAGACCATGTCGTGAGTAGTCTCTCTCGCACGAGTATTTATAACATATGTTACAAAGAGATATAGTTTACTAGCTGTCGCCCGTAGCTCCGTCCGCGCGCAGTTAAAAAAAAAATGGGGGGGGGGTTATAAAAAATAGATGTTGTCCGATTCTCAGACCTACTGAATATGCTCACAAAATTTCATGAGAATCGGTCAAGCCGTTTCGGAGGAGTACGGTGACGAAAATTGTGACACGAGAATTTTATATACTACTCAAAACAAAATAGGGCCCACCATCTTTTTGTCCCTTAATTTATGTGCATACATGATTATTAAATTTTTACAATTAGTCGATGTTGAATTAGGGTTTTACACATTAAGTAAACACAAAATAACGTTTGAATTGTTTAATTTTATCGCAATACACTCAAATACTCATTTTTAGAGAAAATGAGCACTAAGTAGACTGTCAATAAAAACTTTTATAGTCACTGTTTGTTTTTAATAAACTTGCCGGGAGCTTTTCTTTAGTATCGAGTAGGACCTCCTTTGCTCCGTATGCACTCTCTGAGCCTATCTGGAACACTCTCAATCAGATGAGTGGTGTTCTGGTCGGGTATTCGTTCCCAACAGAGTTTCAGCGCGTTTATGAGGTCCTGTTGGCTGTTAACGTGGCTATGGGTCTCTTTAAGACTTCTTTTCAATTGATCCCATAAATGCTCAATCGGGTTGAGATCGGGACTCATTGCTGGCCAAGGTAAAACCGAGATATTGGCATCAGAAAGTGCCCTCTGAGTGACCCTAGCTGTATGCGCACGAGCGTTGTCTTGCATAAACACAAAATTATCACCTACTCTTTGTGAATATGGGATGACATGAGGTCGGATTACTTGCTCGACGTAACTGGCTGCAGTGACCGTGCCTTCGTTCAAGATCACCAGCTCTGTTTTGCCTAACAAGCTTATACCGCCCCATATCATCACACTCGGGCCCCCAAAACGATCAGTACCGTGCATGCATGGTTCAGTAAAACGTTCTCCTTCTCTTCTCCACACACGTACACGTCTGTCATCGCTAAAAAACTTGACTTTACACTCGTCTGAAAAGAGTACTGTCCTCCAATTGTCCATGGTCCAGTGCAAATGCTCACGCGCAAACCTCAAACGTGCTGCCCGGTGAGCCCTTGTTAATTTTAAACGAATAACACGCATCCTAGAATGTTGCCCGTCCTCGTGGAGTCGATTTCGAATGGTTTGACCACTAACACGTGTGCCAGTAGATTGCCTTAGCCGGGATTGCAAGGTCCGGGCGGTTGTCGTGCGGTCCCGGCGCGCAGTCAATCGAATGTACCGGTCTTCTTGAGCAGTTGTGGCTCGAATCCTTCCTGATCCAGGTCTTCTAGCCACACTACCTGTCTCCTGGAACCGCTCCCATACGTTTCGAATGGCTCGCCGTGACACACCAAGGCGAGATGCAACCGATCTTTGCGATTCTCCCTCTTGAAGCAAAAGAACTGCCCTTGTCGAAGTTTCCACATCCATATGACGACGAGAACCTGGCATTGTAATCGGGAATAATGCCGAAACTAAAAAACACAGCTAAACAAAATGTGTTCAAAGTATTGCGCTTAAAGCAAGACTGAGAACACAAACGATTGAAAATTTAAGAAATGGGTAAATGGGTAAGCACTTTACTTTTTTGTCTCCCCACTTGAAATCAACAAAAAAGTTAACTTTTAAAACATCATTATGAAGTAATAAACATGTGTGCTAGAAGTGGTAGTGCTTCATTTTGTCAATGATTAGTATATGAGTTATTTATAAACACGATTAGAGACAAAGTTTCAGTGGGCCCTATTTTGTTTTGAGTAGTTTATATTAGATTATTTCGCTGGTATTAGGAATACATACGTGTGAGTGGAATAGGTTACAGTTTTTGCTAAAGTCCAGTCGCGGAGCACGAAGAATTTCGTACATTGAACTGTCATTACCTGTCTCTGTCACTCTCGCGTAAATACAATTAGTCTCGCTCGCACAGATACAATGGCCGCCGTCCTCAGGGATTGTAAACCTTTTACTGGAGACTATAAAGTTTGTTCTTTTGTAATAAATGTGACAGACGAGACGTCTTCGGAAAGCAGTTACTCCGATACGGAGGAATCGGATTCTGATTTTTGATTTTTTTTATTTTTTTATGCCGAATTAAGATTATTAAGATTTTTTTTCTTGTTAAAATTTTTATTACTTGTAATATAATATCTAAATAAATAATTTATATAATAATAATAACTATATTTCATAAGTTGGTAAATTTTCTTTCTCCTTCAAATAATTCATGTAAACCGCACTAAATACAAAAATGTTTATGACCACTGTCAGTAGGTAAAGAGGTCATTGTACGAAATTCTTCGTTCTCCGCGACTGGACTTTAATACCAGGATTTCATAAGATATGGTACTATATTACTGTCTTACTTGTGTATTTGAAGATTGTGTGTGTTGAAATAGGATAGATATATGTTTCTTTTTTCTTATATGATCAGGTACTTATGGGTGCAGCGTCAAAGGGTATAATCCAGCGCGGGTACCAACATAATGCGACAATGTACAGCGCTCCATACGCACGCAATCCATTCGATCATGTCACCGATCGTGAAATTGACGAGTACAAGCGTACTGTCGAAAGAAAACAGCGCGGGAACGAATGTATGTAAAATTTACAGGCCCGGAGTTACATAAGGTTTAGACTAGGGATCCCCAAATTATTAAGTGACCCCCCTTTTTACAAAATTAACTGTTAAATCAGACCTAAATGACTAAATTCTGACTTAGGTCAATAGAAGACAGAAATGTTTTTTTTTTATTTAAAATAGTTTTTTTGAATCTAGTGTAAAATTAGATGTTTTGTCATACAACAAAATTGCTTTCTTCCGTCTTTATTTTTATTGAAAAAAGTTAGCGCTTGACCACGATCCCATCCGATGAGATGTTATGGTCTTAAGATGGTACTTGCTAGCTTTGTATTTTGTATGAAAAGTATTTGAACGATCTTAAACAGACGACACCGACCTTTCTGAGTCTGAGGCTGTGAGTGGCGCTCAAGTGACGTCACCCGCCAGCGCGCCCTCCGAGACAGAGGAGGAGTCCCGCGACGGTATGCAGACAATATTTCTTCCCTTCCTTATATTCCCTTCCCATTTTTCTTTTATGTTAAAGACTAGTAATCGACCACGACTCAGTTCGCGTGGAATATGCTTAGCCTATGTTTTCTTCTAGACTATGAACTATATGTATGCCAAATTTCATCGAGATCCGTTGATCCGTTCTGGAGATATCTTCATGCAAAATCCATCCATCCATCTAAACATTCCAAAAAAAGACAACTGTTGCAGATTTTCTCTCGCCTACTGTAATACTTGACTTCACAAAACACACACAAAATACACTCTGACTGCGTGCTAAAGGATTAATTTTAGGTCTCTTTAACTTCTTATATGAAAAGGATGGGAAGGCGAAGTTGATTTGACAGAGAAGAGAACGCATAAGAAGGGGAAATATCTCCTTCCTTGAACAGAATCTTGCGATGTTCCAAATAAGATTACTAAATTGTTAGAGATAAGTTTGGAATATTAGGTACTAGGGTGCTTTTTTGCTCGATATGTCAACTTATACTGGTTCATCATCAGCTCACTATATATCCCAACTAAGGGCCCGAAGCCTACCTTAAATGTGACTAGGACATAGTCAATGCTGACCCAGTGCCAGTTGACTTCACAGATATGTGCAGATTACATCTGGTTACTGAGGTTAATTTCAATGTTGGTTTTTTTTTTTTCGTCTACCTTCTATAGAACACCGAGTGTTACGGATAGAGACGAAGCAAGTTCCGGTTCGCAGCCAACCTGAGCTCGTTCTCAGCGACGGTGAGTGTCTTGCGTTTACATCAATGAAACATTTACAGATACTGAAAATATTATAAGAGATGATTTTGTTTGATTGTTCTAGTTTAAGCTTTCTTTAATACTTAAAGCTATAATCTTAGGTATTCTAGTTATTCAGTTAAAAAAAAACTAAAAAAAGCTATTTTTTTAGCAATTTTGGTTCAATTAAACATTTTTGTATTGCATATTAACATGTTTTTTTCTTAATGATATGATGCATTTTAAGATATTTGACGAAAGAACGCAAACTATTTGTTTTGTTAACTGAATTGCGGAAAGATTCAAGGACGCGTCAAGTTTAGGCGCATTTCGTTACATGAGAGAGATGGAAGATGTACAATGTAATAAGTTAGAGCAAGACAGCATTACATCCATTTGTGTCTGCTATTTTTTCTTTTAGATTCGCATTTTTTAATGTTCTTTCGTCAAAGAAATGTTCTAGAAGTATGCAGAATTAGTTTCATGCATGTCACAAACCTATTTCCTCTCCGTAGTTGATACGACCGACTTCCTGAAGGCGGAACGAGAGCATACCGATATGTCTAGAGGTTAGTTTTCCTAGATCCTGCATACCTAAGTCTTAATTCTTCTAATTGTTGTATACATTCTGACAGATTAATGATTTTAAACGTTTGTTTTTGAAGTTTTAAAAGAATTTTGTGAAAAATCGGGCGTTGATTTTTTATTTTTGATTCAGTAAATCTTTCAGAATGTTACAATTTGCATGAATAACTTAACTGTGCAAGATTAACTTTAGGTTTATGATAAATGCATACTAAATATCTATGAATAAAATTTAACTATGGTTTTCATTAACTAAAGAAATAACAAATTGGTGATATTTGTTTTCGAAACTGTTTGGAATTTTGGTATTTATATAGATACGTAGATTTCGTAATTATTTCATTAACGAAATGAATATTTTGACCTGGATTTCCATATCTAATGTTCGCTTTTTTTATCCCTCTTAAATTCCTCAAAGAGATTGAACGCGATCCCAACTTACTGTCTGATGATGAAGTATTCTTGGACTCGACCGCGTCCACTGGTACTTCAAGTATTATCACTGCGCCATCTACAGTCGTCATCAGACAATATACTGCTCATGCGCCTGTCTTAGGACATGTGAGAGGTGAGAGTGAGATGGAATGGGTGGGTTTTGGGTAGGTTAGAATGAGATGGATGTTGTCTTTGACTTGTGTCGTCGAATTAATGTGAGAGAATATATTTTGGATCATCTAAGAAAGAGTTGTATGAATGTATGAAGGTTCTTGTGTCGTTTGTGTTATGTCCAATTTCATCATCTTGTGTCGTTAAATCGACTCTGCCTTATTCAAATATTGTAGCAAAATTTGATTGTTGAAACTAAGTAACGTAAAGTACGTTTATGTGATTATTTCACTAAACCAAAAGTCCTTAAAGGTTAAGGAACTAACTTTAAAGTGCTTGGTTAACATACGCTTTAGATATTTAATAGGACATCTCTTTAAAGCTCGAATCCATTTGCTTTGTATGTTTAACTTGCACTTAATAACTTGCTTGTTCATTAACACAGGTAATCTATCAGATGCTATCCTCGAAGACGTTCTCACATCTAACAATCGTGCCAAGCACAGCTTTCCCCGAAATCCTGGCTTCAGTGATGTCATATATAAATACGAATCCGATATCAAAAAACACCCGAAATGTAAAATCAATCTTAACACAAAAATACCATCAAAAGATATAGTTATTTATAAAAGTAATGATCTAGGCAGTTTATCCAGTTTGAATTCTATTCCATCGTTAGAATGGGATAATAAACGTAAAGTTGATTATTTATTTCGTACACGATCATTGCCAAGACAACGTACTAGTTCCTTAAATAGTCTTTATAGAACTAACTCTCATAGTGGCTTTGTTAATTCATTCATAAGGGATCCGGAACCTAATCATTATCATATCCCACGTAATAGGTCTTTTAGTACCAGTAATCTATCTTTTAGGTGTACTTCTGACACTAAACAATTAAAAAGTTCACATATTTCAGTCTACTATTCTTCTGATAATATTAATCAATCACATACATTAGAAGTTAACTCTGAATCGAAAATTAATATAGTTAAAGTTATGGAAAAGACAGTACCGGTTTTTAAAGTTGATATAAATACAAATGAATTTGTTGAAAGTCAAGAATTTAATGAGGATAATTATTTAGAAATGAGTAATAGCTTCTCGACGGATAATCAAACTATCATTGAAAATAATAACAAAGAAACAACTGATATAGATAGACAAGAAGTAGATAAAAAAGATTTACCAAATATTAAGGAGATAGAAACTAATACAGAGAAAATTGAATCAAATTCAGAGGTACCCGAAGAAGGTGAATATCACAGTTTTCATGATGAAATGGATTTCGAAGAAGCAGTATACGATAGTCCAGTTAAAAAACTAGTAGAGAAAGATATCAGAGACTATTCAGTACCTATAAATTTCTTTTGTTCAGATTATGGTAGAAATGAAGTACCAACGTATCAATCTCCAAGAAAATGTGATGTACAAAGAATTCTAGAACCAATTTTAGAAGAATCTAAAAGTATAAATAGCGATGAATCTAATAATTTTTCATGTATTGAACATGTTAAAATTGATTTGAACGTTCCTAAATTAGACAAGAAAGAAGAAACAGAAGATATTGATAGTAATAAATGTTTGCAACAAGAAATATATGAAATTAGTGATAAAAATGAAGCCATAATTAAGCCAGAATTTTTAACTGAAGAAAATATATTTCGTATGCCTAATAAAGTGATTGCAAAAGATGCTAAAATCAAAATGCAAGTAACAGATTCAGTAAGACTAAGTTATAGCAGCATAGCAAGTTCCGAAGGTTTAAGCTTCGATTCCACTATTGAATTTGAAAAATTAGAAATAATTTCTGATATAATCGGTATTATTATAAACAGAATAGACTTTGATAATATTTATCCTAATATAAATGAAGTTAATAACAACAATAATGATTTAGAAATAACAAATATCAATAAAAATGAAATTTCTATAAATGAACAAACATTTGAAACATTTTCTATTATTGATATCGTTAAAGAAATAGAAAGAAATGAAAGTTTTAATTCAACAAATGATAGTAACATGCAAAGTGAGAGTCACAGAATAGTCGAAGCTATTATTTACTACATATATGATAGATCATTTTACATAGCATCACAAAAGAATAAACGCAAACAAGTCAAAAGAGTAATTACAGTTGTTGACAATGAAGATATTTTATATACTACTTCACCATTATTTCTATTTATCGAAGATATTACTGCAAAAATAAATCTAGAATCAAATGGCAGTTCTAATAAAGATGTTTGTGACAAAGATTTAAATGAAACAAATAAATTTGAACCTAAAGTTGTGTCTAATAAAGAAGAATTTGACAATGGAATGAAAAAAGATTCCATCAATGTATTGGATAATAAGACTACTGAAGAAAATATTAAAGTACCTTCACATACTCAATACAATTCCATGGTAACTAATATTGATTCTATTCAAGTTCGTTGTAATGATAAAATATTAGAAAACAAAGAGATTGATAATCAATCTTCAATTATAGATAATATAGAAGTTATTTCTGATAAAACTTATGTTATTAAACAAGAAGAAGAAGATGTAGAAGATCCTTTAAACGATACATTAATTTTAGACAATGAAAACGAAATGAATACAGCTTTTTTAGCTAATGAATTTAGCAGATCATCTTCACCGAGAAGATGGAATTCAGTATTCGATCTATGTACTGAATCACCTATCAAAAATACTGGTGATTTATCTGGTAGTGATCTCAGTCTGTTATACGAAAGAAATAATACTTTATTAGGTTCTCCTTTCGTCAAACAAGCACCAGTGATAGCGATGTCACAGACACAAAATAGAGGCGGTTTAAAATATTGGATATCTTTCGATGACAGTCTTAATGATGTACAACAAAAATGTTGTAGTAAAAGTAAAAAGTTTCCTGATAATAAAATGCCTAGTTTTTATTCATTAGATTTTAATAAAGATGGAAAAGGTTATGATAAAAAAACACACGTTCGACGAAATGTACTTTGTAGTGACTACAAAAATGACAGTAACATAACCTCAAATAGTTTTAATACAGCGTCCACTTCGAATAATTATAGTACATGTGAATCGATAACTGTTGATAACGAAAAAAACGATTCCGAACGATTAATTTACGATTCGAGAATCGATTGGAAATCGAAAGGTTGTAGACAATATTCAAGCTGGCCACCTTACGAAGATACTGTGTTTTATAGAATTATATCTAAATTCAGAATGTCTGAAAGCTTCGATCCGAGTACAGTTAAACTAGAAAATAGTTTATAAATACCATTTCTTAATTTTCAATTAAGTGTATAAAAAAACATTTAATTCGATGACTAGATAAAGTTAATTTCACACTTAAAGATAGCCAAAAGCATATCGAAAGCTATATTACAAATTAAATTAAGTACAAAGTACTAAAATAAGTAACAAACATAATAGTGACTTGGATAGACAATAGTATGCTCTATAAATTTGATCTCAATATTTATTTAATATTCATTTATTAAAGCTTGCAACACACAACATTATGCTACAAAATTAGATTGTAGATTGACCTTAGATTGATAGAGTCGACTTTTTTCGGAATTCATTACTAACTTAGGTCAAAAATGAATTCACAGTTTAATACGAAATATGTTTTTTTAAACCTGTATTCATTAAAATTTATCTTTAAGATAAATATATTTTAAAAGTATTAATATAAATAAAAAGAAATATTTCGGGTTTTATTTGATATATTATTTATTTGTTTTTGTACGCACGCACGCCTTGTTAATTTTGTAAGATTATTTAAATTTTCCTTTTTTAATATGTGCTTTTTGTATTGCACTGTACTTGTTAATATGGTATACTGTTTGACTTTAAACATAAAAGCTATTAACTACAAAGTTATCTGACTCGGTGGACATAAATGGAACTAAATTACAATAGCTCAATAACGCCCTCTATCAATATCCTGAAAGTGCCTTAAAACACCTTAACATAAGTATAAACTGGTGCATTTACTTGTAACAGAACAAGCCGCTCTATAATATGTTCTAGTGTAACCTTTTCACGAACTAGACTTGCTTTGAAAACTTTTTGAGAATATGTTCTAGCGTACATCAACCTTTAAGTACTGTCGATGTCTTATGTTTCATTTTTACAACTTAACCTTAGCCAACAAATTCGCACGGACGCTTTAACGCGCGTTAAAAAAGAACAAACTGTAACTTTCGTGTATTTACTTAAACCACAGCACTTTTAAAAGCGACGCTTTTTATCGCGTGGTTTTGCAATCGAAATTTTTTTAAAGCGTTTATTGCTCGAGAGCCGATAGTTTAAAGCACCCATGTGAATGCACACTTACCGTGGGTTTCTAAGACCAAATTATGTACAAAATATCTCGTTATCCCTGTCATAATCTTTGAGAAACCAGAGATAACAATATGTTTTAAAAGGAGATTTTGGTCTTGTAAACCCACGGTTAGTGTTACATATCTTATGAGAGAGCGGACTGCGATAGTAGCGCCTCTTTTACCGAGTCAGAAAAGTTTGTCGTAATATAAGTTTTTGTTAAGTGAAAATTCAAAAATTTAAACATTAGTTTTGGTTAGAAAAGCTCGAGTTAGATGACATTTATTTTTTTTATTTCAAATAAATAATCTTTTGTGTATTTTAAATGAATGTCTTTGTCTCTTATGTGTTTTTACGTTTGCATGTAATTGGGTTTTTAGTAATAAAGTGTTTTTTTAATGCTATTGTATTTTTAACGTTGTGTTTTCTTTGGTTTTTTTTTTACTAAATTTGTATATAACGAATTAATGTGACACATTTGGCTGTACGGGCATGACTTTTGTCTTTTGCGTTGAGAAGAAAATAAATGTCACTTGTACAAGCTTGCATCCTGCATTTTATGGTTTTTAATTTTAAATTCATACTTTTAATGGCCAATTAAAAACAAATTTCAACGTTTCGATGTTAATTTGATAACAAAAATTTCTTTTGGTTTTTTTAATTTAAATTTATTTGTAAAATTAAAAACCTATAGTAGCTTCTGAAGTCAAATTTGCATCTCATTTAGCATTGTCAATGTTATTGGTTTCGGGTAAACGACTTTATGTCTAATAACAATAAAGGTGAGTGTTGCATGATATTTTAAAATGACAATCTGTCAATTAGTGGCGGGAAATTGCATTAACAATATATATTTAATCTGTAAAATTTCAAAATATGTTTTTTTAATGTGTGTTAATCATTTAAACGTCAAACTTTGAGGTGATTTGATATACTTATTAAGGTTTCTTAAATTTTGTCTAGAATTGAGGTATTTTTAAACACTTTAAATCCTAATTTTCTATAGTTTTGTCGTAATTTAAATTGAAAGGAGAAAAACATTGGATTGGTATATAAGATGTCGAAATAAAATTTATTTAAGCGTTATTAAAATTTTGAGGTTATGATTATTGAAATGTTTCAGGTGAGCATACTGTGAACGGTGATCACTCTGACGCCCACCAGAGCACTTTCTCGCATAGCAGTAAAGAGGTAAGCAGAATATATAAAAAATAAAAAAAAAATAACACGCATATCTCTTACTAAAAATATATACAGAAATTTACATCCCGTAGTTAGAAATAAAATATAAATTAAATAGCCCTACTAATTATAGTGTACTTTGTTTAGACTACAATGCGAAAAAAAAAATTTTTCGTTTTAAAAAAAATCTTTTTGTTAATTTTTCTTACAGACTAGCTTTTGACCGCGATGACATTCACTTCGAAATTTATTAATAAACCAAATGTGTTGTCTAAAAAATAAAAAATAAAGTTAGGGATGGACAACCCTTATCTCAACTCCGGATCACCTTTATAATATTAAATATGAGATTTAGTTTTAAATATTGTTTTTCCTTTCCCAGGGATCGCCTTCCAAGGAAGTATCTACTGAAGACTCGCCTAAGAAAGACAAAAAGAAGAAAAAAGGTCTGAGGACGCCGTCGTTCCTTAAAAAGAAGAAGGAGAAAAAGAAGGAAAAGTCCAGCACACCGCAGCCCGCCTAGAGGTATAATAATTCTTTTTTTTAAATTCTTTTAATCCAATCCAAAACCGAAATGTACAAACATAGATAAATTGCAAGTTTATTACTAACTTGGTAAATACTAAATTATGTATTACAATTAAATAATTAAATTAATAGGTTATATAAATATTTTCACAAAAATAACTCAAACTTAATAATGTTAGGGGGTAAAGGGGGGTAGATATTGGCACCTGTCCCCTCCCCTTAAAGACTAGAAAAATGCAAAAGTTGCCTATAATCCTAGATAGACATCTAAAAAAGGAACAGATTTTCATTAAAAAAATTGGACTAAATTTTGAAAAATTATTAATATTTTCTAAAAAAAATTACTACTGTATGGATTATTTAACTCTATTTAGATCAGTGTTTCCCAACCTTTTTGGATCCATGTCCCATTTTTCAGGATGAACACGACTATTGCCCCCTTATACATTTTGTTTAGAAATAAATTTCTCTCGAATCCTAAATTTACAATGTTAGAGAAATAATTAAATACTACTTTTGGTTGACTAGATCTATTTCATATAACATTTTTAAACACGAAAACACATATAAATATTTTAAATGCAACGGATTTTTGTCTTTAAAACGTTTTTATGTACTTTATAGCACTTGCTATCATTTTAAGGATGTAGCCTTAAGTTTTTAAATCTCCGAATTGCCCCCCCTCTAAATACAAATGTCCCCCAAGAAACACTGATTTAGATAATTTCAGCGTCATATCGACACGAATATAGATTTTTTTATCTCTGCCTTTTATTTAATTTTTCAGGTATAACATCGAAACAACACTGCCATGTCGCTTTCAATATTAATTCTTAATAATTAAGAGCAAAATTACAATTGTACTTTTTTTTTTAAATAATTTACCGCTTTACAGTTTGTATGGGTGGATTGGGTTGGATTTGAACCCATTAGATTGTTTATGTTGGCGTATTTGACCCACCTATCAGCGTAGCTATCACATGTCGCTTATGTCTGAGCATTTTGAGGTAAATTCTAAAATTGAGCATTTGCTAAGTTGAGTAAAATAGAGATAAAAATGAGTCGTGGAAAAATCGACCAATTCTGCTCATAGACTAAGCGTTTTAATTAAGGGCTATTTTAGATGACGTCTTATTTATTTAATCTTTGACATTCATTAAATCTTTGATTTTTTTTTAATTTCATCATGACTAAATTTATTTTCTTATGACTTGCCAAGAAATTCTAATGTGAAATGTGTTTTTTTTACATTTTTTTATTTTTTTTTGTTCCGAATCTGACAGTTTTAACGGAAAATATATATTTTTTATTTTTTTTTTTGGAAAATGCTGTTCCCATTTTGCTCTAAAAATGGGAGTATGCTATTTTTTATTCCGCTATACTTATCTAATAGGCGGAAATGACTATTGGATTAAAGTAATTTTGACAACAAAAAAAATATGACTCGTATTTTTTTTCTTAATATTTTTCGATTTAAATTGTCGATTCGGTGTTAATGGTGCATTCTTACGGATAATTTTACATCAGCATCAAATGCTTTACGTGTTAGGGGGTTAGACCATTTTGACAAGGCCCCACGCCATTGTGCTTTTGAAATTTTATTATAATATAGGATAAGTCCACATTAACACCCAAATACCTTTTGCCTTTGTCTCAAATTAAAAAAAAAAACAAATTAAATTACATTTGTAACAACATTGGTACAAAATAAGGTATAAAAATCGTGTGGACAAATAGCTTACGGTTATAGATTATAACGTTTTACATCTGTCAAAATTCCCGCCTTCCAACTGTCAAATGTAATCCATAGACATCTTTCATAGCAAATACGCGGCAATTTTGACAGTTGACATTTGCATTGTCTATATAAATATAATTAAACGATATAAAATTATAATTTACAAGCACTTCTATAAATAAGGAGTTATCGGCTAGCTATCGTAGTTTTTTTTAATCTATTTATTTCCTTATTCAAAATGTGACTTCAACATGGCGATGTTATTTAAATATACTATAAATTTATATACATAATTATACAGTACTATAATAAACAAGTACACAAATACGCATTTAAATTCTTTATAGACCTTAGTTCCGCCATGTTGAAAAGAACTAATTTTCCCTTACATGTTATTTTGGGGCCCAAATATTTCCTTTCATTTATTTAATATTTATATATATTTATAAAATTTATTTTTTATATCACTCTAAGGCCCGTCAATTTGACATTACCTAGAATTAGTCTAGAGTTGTTAAAATGGCAAGTTGATTTTTTTTATTATTATTATCCACGTTATATGGGATTTATTAAGTTTTTATCCCGTATTTAATAAATATTAAGTAATTTTAAATGATGTTTTGAAATAAAATTGTGGACAACTGGCATATTATGCGACTTTGTAATTTTTAATTCAAAATAAATTATTAGTTTTAAAGCGGTTTCTTATTTTTTTTAATTCCTTCCGACGAATGTTGCCAGACTATAGATCGTGCTGGTGAATTTTTTTTATTAGTTTATAAGTTTTTAGCTTAAAAGAGTTTATTTGTATCATGTATTTTTTTATTTCTAAAATATATGCTGTTTGGATGATTTATTATGGAACTTGTTGTTTAATTTTTTTATAACCATCTTTGTTACGAAGAACTTCTACAATATTAAAGGTAAGTGAGAACAACGAAGATTAAATACTTTTTTTCATTTGTACATTCTTAGTGTTACAACCCCGTCCCTTTTCTTCCTCTAATTTCTATGAAGACAGTTTTGCTTCTTTTCGACATAAACTTTAACTCCTGACGACCGTAATAGCGTCAAAATGGCGAAAATCAAAGACACAAAATACCACTGTTTGTAGCCTATATAGAGGTCATTCATACGAATAAAAAAAACCAAATAGTTATGGTCTCGCAAATGTTAATCTTTGAAAATATTTAATCTATGGTCTAACATTGTAACCATTGTAAGAAAAATAGGTTTGACATTTGTCTGATGGAGATTTACTAAATTATAAGTTACGATATTAAAATCAAAAATTTTTAAAGATGTTTATTATACAAGAAGTAATGAATACGCGATGAACAACACTACGGTACAATTATGGAGAATGCAGGTTATAAATAATTTGTTATAAACGTTTTAATATGGGAAAACTAGCGCCGAATTAAAAAATAATAGTCTATGTGTTCCTCCAGACTTTATTCTATATCTGTGACAAATTTCAACAAGATCCATACAGGCGTTCAGGAGATATCTTCTAACAAACATCCATCCATCCGTCCACTCAAATATTCGCATTTATATTATTAGTAAGATTGTATAGCGAATAAAGAGCGTAAATATTTTCCTACCCTGTTTTTTACTTAGGGTAGGCACAAAATTTAGTTTCATAACAGAAAACTCTTTGTATTTCATACTTAAATTGCCGCTTAAAAATTTTAAAGCTAAATTCAAAATCTACTAGTCTTCTAGTTATTTAAAAAAAAAAAAAAAATGGGACCCATCTGCAAGCACTTCCTTTCGATTAAAATATTTTTCATCAAAATCGGACCACCAGGGGCGGAGTTTTACACACATAAAAAAAATACAGTCGAATTGATAAACTCCTTCTTTTTGAAGTCGGCTAAAAAGTAACAGATAGACTACATACTTTTTTTTTAAAGTTAAATTAAGTTAAATGGTAAAATAGTGAGATACGATTTTTTACGTAGCCATCAAACATGTAAGATTCCTTACTTTACTGTACTATAGTGCTTTAAAAAGCGAACGTACCTCTTCTTTTAAGGCCGGCAACGCAGCTGATGTTCAAGGACGATGATGGTCACTCACTTATTCCAGATGCTCTTTTGCCTTTTCATTCAAAAAAAAAAAAAGAAATAAAATTGCGTATTTTGCCGATCACACTATTTTACTTGTATACGTTGAGTCAGTTATTTTGTAGCCTGTTATGTGATCATCCACGAAAATTTTCAATAATTTTCAATCGCTGTTGGTTCAGAGGAATTAACTACCTTATTAAGATTCTGCTTTATAAAATATTATACTTCCAGTTTCTACCGGCAAACAATAAGAAAGACAATTGCGAGTATAAACGACGTAAATGCAAGAAAGTGAAGAGTGAAAAATTTTCTAGTGTTTGTAAAGCCGCGCCAAATCATCTGTCAGAATTTGCATGCGCGTTAATGGACTATTTCTGTGAAGTTGCTAAATTAATTTCTTGCGAACCTGATACACAAGTGTGTAATACTTTAGTGGAATTGATGCGTATTGTTACAATACTAGGCCATGACATTTTTATCGTTTTAAAATGTTTTTGTCGCTGCTGTCGACGGCTGATGAACAAACGAAAGGTTTGCCTTATTTAATTTTTTTTTATCAACGACAGTTGACATTTCTATAATGTTTTTGGTTGTCAATTGCCTTGATGTGATTTAAAAAAAATCGTAATGTAATGTTTAAATGTGTTTTAAATTATGTGTTTTTAAATTTCCTGATTTTTATAAACCTAGAATAATTTTTCAAACAGACTAAAATATGGATGAAAATGACGGAATGTCTGTGAAGAGTGAACAGTAGTGAACACAGTTTATTACGTTGATTTGGGTTCGATTCCCAGGTGACAAAAATATGTGTTATTTTGCTATCAAATTGCATAATTTTCAAGTCTTTTACTGTTGTTTTGTGCCTTGCAGGGTCTACGAAACTTAACAGTTTACCATTCTTATGAAAAACAAGAAAATATTGTGTCAAGTGAAGATTTGTCGTAATTTATTGTGCATTGTTTTGTTTCTGAACCAAATAGATATGTAAAAAAACACGTGTATGAAAACGTAGTAATTTCTACAATTCCCTTATTCCCGATCTGTTTATTCTATTGAACCGTTATAACCGCCATTGCGGAAAGCCGGGTTAGAAACTTTAAAAGAAGGAAAATAAAACGATAATTTAAAACTTAATTTATTTAATAATCTATACAAGAATCAACAATCCCCGCGAGAAATGTACAACACCTGTAAAATAACCTAAAAAAAATTCGATTCGATAAAAAAATATTTCTAACGTAACAAACACCTGAACATTATAGTTTACAATTTATTATTTTTAAATAATTTCTATATCGCACCCATAATGAAGTGATATTTAGCAAAAATATTTAAATAATACGTAATTTTATTATTGTTCCATTTTAAAATCTTCCATTATTATCTTGTGGCATGTCGAAGTGGCATGAAAGGCAGATAATAAATTCTTTAAACTTGTATCCCAGTTATTGTCTTTTTGCATATATCAAAAGTAATTTGTTTTTTAATAACAGAAACAATAACAATTGTGTCAATAAATCTAATAAATAACAGAATTTTCAAGAAATATTACTCATTTGAATTTCTTTTTAAAAACCCGCCTTGAATTTACAACAATTGACAGTTGAATTTATAATTTAAAAAGACAAAGGAAATTCTCATTCAGCCTTAGAAAAAAAAAACACAAATTTTATTTAATTTTCATTGTTAATAAAATATTTTTTCATAACAATATATAAAAAGATTATTTTTAATTGTAATTTAAATGATTAAAAAATATAAAAGGATATTTTATTTAAAAAAAAACTATATTTACATAATAATATATGTAATATAACAATATATATAAAATTTTACAAAATCAATTATTACATTAAGTACTGGCAAGTTAATTTCCAAATACGTATTATTAAAAAAAAAAAACAATTTTTTCTTAATACAGTGAAAAGGAATAAAATAATGACAAAGGCAAGTTAAAGAATTCATGATTTTCAACTTTATTACAAAGCAATAAGTACCATTTTACAGAAATTGTGCTTTAAAAAAAAATTCTATCACCCATACCTTATTACTAGACCCGTTTACCGTAAACAAAATTTAACTAGTTTCATCAGATTTTAATAGTCAATTTATAAACTGACTGGCTAAATTTTAATTACTTATTTCCCGTCAGTTTACAATATGACTATAGTCCAGTCGCGGAGCACGAAGAATTTCGTACAATGATAATACCTACTGACAGTGGTCACAAACATTTTTGTATTTAGTGCGGTTTACATGAATTATTTGAAGGAGAAAGAAAATTTACCAACTTATGAAATATAGTTATTATTATTATATAAATTATTTATTTAGATTTTATATTACAAGTAATAAAAATCTAAACAAGTATCTACTAATTCGGCAGAAAAATTTTAAAAAAAAATCAATAATCAGAATCCGATTCCTATGTATCGGAGTAACTGCTTTCCGAAGACGTCTCGCCTGTCACATTTATTACAAAAGAACAAACTTTATAGTCTCCAGTAAAAGGTTTACAATCCCTGAGGACGGCGGCCATTGTATCTGTGCGAGCGAGACTCATTGTATTTACGCGGGAGTGACAGAGACAGGTAATGACAGTTCAATGTACGAAATTCTTCGTGCTCCGCGATTGGACTATAGTTGTAATGATAAAATTGAAAATAAAAACACTCAAACAGTCTGTCCCAAATTAATATTGATCCCAAATTGTTTATCAAGCGTGAAGTTATCCTGTGCACTATGAATTGTCCTAACATGAATTCTTAAATAACTAGGTCTAGTAAAAAACTTATAACAAATATGACATTGGTATTTTTTTAAACCGCTATGCGTTTCTAAATGTCTTTTCAACTTACCCCGAGTTATGAAACCTTTACCGCACTGCTGACATATGTAAGGCTTCTCTTTTGTATGTGTAAAACTGTGTAACTTCAAATAATAATGCAATTTGAAACTTTTACTACAAATTTGACAGATGTGTTTCTTCTCTTCAACTTTATCATCATCTTCCAAAGATATTTTTGAACCGTGACTTTTTAAATGTTCCTCTAAATAGAAGAAATGTTGAAATATTTCTCCGCATATGTTGCATCTCTTATTTTGTTCATCGGGTGATTGTTTCAAACCTGATTCAGGATATTTTGGTATACGACGTGCATTTTGTAATACCATTGCTAATATTTCATTCCTATTCGCTTCGACTATTCTGTAAAATATAAAAAAAAAATATTAGTGACAAAATTATTAGACAAAAAATTATCGGTGACAGAATTATTAGACAAAAAATTATTAGTGACAAAATTATTTGACAAAAAAATATTAGTGACAAAATTATTAGACAAGAAAATTATTAGTGACAAAATTATTAGACAAGAAAATTATTAGTGACAAAATTATTAGACAAAAAATATTAGTGACAAAATTATTAGACAAAAAAAACATTAGTGACAAAATTATTAGACAAAAAAATTATTAGTGACAAAATTATTAGACAAAAAAATTATTAGTGACAAAATTATTAGAAAAAAAAAATTAAAAAATTAATTTACAAATAAACATAATTTGTATAACCATTACACTTTAGAAACATACAGTCGAACCTAGATAAATGAGAGTCTAAGAGAATGAGTGAATTTTCTCACATAGATTTTATTTGTACATTTTTGCCTTTTCCAGGCATTGTTATATATGATTATATTTCTTTATTATATAATAACTAGCTTTTACCCGCGACTCCGTCCGCGCGGAATACAAAAAATGCACACAAAATAAAAAAGTACCTATGTCCGTCTCCTAGTTCTAAGCTACCTGCCCATCAATTTTCAGCTAAATCAGTTCGACTGATCTTGAGTTATAAATAGTGTAACTAACACGACTTTCTTTTATATTAGGTCCTTACATATGAAATTGGCGTTTTGTATGGGAGGAACAAAAAGTCGAATATTTTTTAATATAATATATTTAATTAATCAAAGTATGAACCATTATTTTCTATGCACTTTTGCCATCTCATAGGTAGTTCATTGATCCCTTTACTAAAAAAACCAGTCGGACGGGAATCAATAAAATCTTTGAAGGCGATTTGGACTGCCCCATCGGAGTTGAATTTTTTCCCTTGCAAGAAGTTATCCAAATTTCGAAAAAAATGGTAATCTGTTGGAGCAAGGTCCGGGGAGTACGGAGGATGTCTTAGACTTTCCAATTGAAGCTCTTCTAATTTAGTAGCCGTCTGTTGCGCAGTGTGTGGTCTAGCGTTGTCGTGAAGCAGCAGTGGCGTGGAGCGATTGACCAGCCTAGGTTGTTTAGCCGCTAGCTTTTCCATCATGGTTTGCAATTGCTGACAATAGATATCAGCCGTAATAGTCTGGCCAGATTTGAGAAAACTGTAATGAACAATACCGGCACTAGTCCACCAAACGCTTACAAGTAACTTTTTTGGGGTTAATTTTCGCTTGGGGCAGGATTTGGCTGGCTGGCCAGATCCAACCATTGCGCTGAGCGCTTCCGATTATCGTAAAGAACCCATTTTTCATCACAGGTAATGATTCGGTTTAAAATACCTTCATTATTGTGCCGGTTTAGTAATGTAACGCAACAGTCGACGCGCGATTGCCGGTTTGCTTCAGTCAATTCGTGAGATACCCACCTTTCAAGTTTTTTAATCTTCCCAATTTGCTTCAAGTGAATTAAAACAGTTTTATCACTAACATCGCAGCCTGCAGCTAACTCGGACGTGGTTTGCGATGGATCCGCTTCCACAATAGCCTTCAACTCTTCATTATCAACTTGAGTCTCAGGCCGTCCACGGGGCTTGTTCTGCAGATCGAAATTTCCAGAACGAAAACGTTGGAACCAAAAACGAACTGTGTTTTCTTTTGCAACACGACCGCCATACACATTATTCACCCTTCGAGTCGTTTCCGCAGCACTAGTGCCACGGCGGAACTCGTACTCGTAAATAATGCGATATTTTAAGTTTTCCATTTTGTAAAATGAGTGACGCAAACAGAAAAAAACAGAAGAAAAAAAACAAATGAATGACGGTCATCGAACCACAAATACATGAGTCTATAGCTGTACAAATTTGAATTTGGAATTCCTTACCAAAGAGGAGAAATTCGTGATTAAAGTGGCCAGTACGAAAAACGCCAATTTCATATGTAAGGACCTAATATATAGATAATATAATTTTTCTCACTAAACCGAGTTTCTCGCTTATCAAGGTTCGACTGTATTAGAAATAAAACATGTCATTTTTCAAGTTGAAATTATAGGAAGAAGTATTTTACAGGGGAGGGGACAAACAGGATAGAGATAAATCTCTATTTTGCTATCTATATATATAAAAGAAAGTCGTGTTAGTTACACTATTTATAACTCAAGAACGGCTGAATCGATTTGACTGAAAATTGGTGGGCAGGCTAGAACCAGGAAACGGACATAGGATAATTTTTACCCCGTTTTCTATTTTTTATTCCGCGCGGACGGAGTCGCGGGTTAAAGCTAGTTTCAGATAAATCAAATGGCTGCTGTAATAAAAATATACTTACAATCCTTCTTTCTGATGCGTTACTAAATGCATTTTAATATGATATTTAGTGTTAAACATGTGAGCACAGACAGGACACTCGTATCTGACAACGTACTGGTCCGCTCTGTGAGTTGCTATGTGCTTCTCTAACTTGCGGGATGAAGGAAAACTTTTAGAACATATATCACAAGTGTATTCCTTGTCAGCTGTGTGATGCTTTCTGTGGTACATCTAAAGGGTTGAAAAAAAAAATATTTGCAAACAATAGTACAATTTAAAGGTGTTGATGTGAAACATCTATAGGATCACTTGTAAACCGAATCGTTGGCGTGGCGACGCTTGCCGTGGCGACGGGTCGCCACGCTATACTGAGGTATATATATATACATATATGTTTAATATTATTATTATTCGTTCATTCATTAATTCATTAATTCCTTCCTTCATTATTTCATTCATTCCTTCATTCATTCATTCATTCATTCATTCCTTCATTCATTAATTCATTTATTTATTTATTTAATATTTTATGCATATTACTTATACACGCACGATGTTTCACATCTGCCAGGCGTCCCATGATGGCTCACAAGTTTTTTTTTTTAGAGAAGGTATTTACAAAAAACACTATTTTTTAATTAAATAATCAAAAATACCCCTCTTTATGTAATTTATGACACTCTGGATAAGATTACCAATGGTATGACATCTCACACGTCAAAATCGGTTCATTATTTTAAGCTGTAGAAGGTAACAAAGAAATTTACATTCATACAAATGTATTATTTTAAATGTATAGACTTTTGAGTCAGTCGAATAAAATGTACAAAAACCTAATTACAAAATGTATTAAAAAGATAAAATTTAAAGAAAACGCCATCTTTTATCTAAAAAAAAACAATCACTATAGTCCAGTCGCGGAGGACGAAGAATTTCGTACATTGAACTGTCATTACCTGTCTCTGTCACTCCCGCGTAAATACAATGAGTCTCGCTCGCACAGATACAATGGCCGCCGTCCTCAGGGATTGTAAACCTTTTACTGGAGATTATAAAGTTTGTTCTTGTTTGCATAATGTGGTTTTGGTTGGCCTTGAGTCATGACAAAAAGTCCTTGGTTTGCTTGACATTGACTTTACTTGTAATACAAAATCTAAATAAATAATTTATATAATAATAATAACTATATTTCATAAGTTGGTGAATTTTCTTTCTCCTTCAAATAATTCATGTAAACCGCACTAAATACAAAAATGTTTGTGACCACTGTCAGTAGGTAAATAGGTCATTGTACGAAATTCTTCGTGCTCCGCGACTGGACTATAGTAATTTTTCACACCAATAGATGTCGCTACTTACCATAGTTTCTCTCTTTTTATAAGTTTTTCCACATAAAGTGCACAAATATGCTTTCGGACCTTCATGAGTTGCTTCATGGACCTTCAGAGCTTCCTCATCATCCATCTTCATCAGACAATAGTGACATTTCAACACCAATTCTTCACCATCATGAGATTTCTTATGTACTTGTAGTGTTGCCTGATGTAGGAACCTTTTGTGGCAATACTCGCAAGCGTGAGGTCGATTTTTTTTTAATCTCTGATTTGATTTCGTATTTATACCGCTGATAAAATTAATTATTCATTAGTGGGTTCACATTGTTGTAAAACTTGTGTAAAAACATTAACAGATACAAGTTTTGCAGATGTTTATCCAAAAATGACAATATTTGTAATGTTTAACGTTCATTAGACGATTTAAAAAAGAAGGAGATTCTAATCTTGTAATATTGTTTAAATATTAAGGGAAAAAAAATTAAAAAATAATATCAAAACAGAAAAATGGTTGATGCATTTTGAAATGAAAAAAAAACTTACTCTTTGCTTTTTTTCTTTTTGTTCTGAACAATATCAGATCCAACATCTGTATTTATTTCTAATTTCATCGCTGGATCGTCTGAAAATCGTAAAAAACCGGATAAAACAACATGTAAAGGTCTCACTATATTCAGTCATAATAAGCGATATAAATTTATAAAAACATATTAAGTGAGGTTAAAACTCCTTTTTATAATCCTATGATTGAGAAAGTGGATTTAGCAGGGGAGGGGAACATATCGAAAAATATCCTTTTCCTGTCTGTAGGCAACACTTTTTAAGATTTTTTTTTTTAATAATAAATGCCAATTAGTAGTAGAGGTCACTTATTTTAAAATTAGGCGAGTTTGCTAATTTACAAATCGTATTCCATTAAAAAAAAAAAACATTTTTTTTAATTTTTTCAACTTATCGAAACACTCAGAAACACTTTTTTTTGCAATTTAAAGATTACTGGTATTAGTAAATTTGGCAGAAGATAGGATATACAGGAAAATATTTAATTAAAGCTATTTTCCCAAACAAATCACCCTAAAAAAATCATTTTTTTTTAATTTTTTCAACTTATCCACTCAGAAACATATTATTTTACAATTTAAACATTACTAGTATTAGTAAATTTGTCAGGAAATGGGATATACAGAAAAAAATCTCCGTATCTGTAATTTAGTAGACAAAAAAAACTTTTTTTTATATCTTCAACTTACCTAAACTGTCGGAGTGTGTCAAAACATGTCGATGCATTTTACTAGCTGTAATAAAACCTCGATTGCAAACATAACATGTAAATGGTTTCTCTCCAGTATGAGTTCTCATATGTATTTGTAAATAAGACTGGGAGCTTATTTTTTTATCACAAATCTCACATTTTATTTGCTGGTCGTGTTTTTGACGTTTACTTTTTTGAGGCGGTGAATCTATTTTAGGTGATGCTGCCCATGTATTTGATGGGAAGTAATCACTATCAGAACAACTGGAAAGAAAAATATATAGTCAAACCTTGATAAGCGAGAGTTTAAGACATTTTTCTCGCTTTTAAAGGTTTGTCACTAAACCGTCTTTCTCGCTTATGGAGGTCTGTTTAGACCAAACAATGACACTAGAGACCTCTTAGGGATTTCACGCTTGTTCAGTTGTTACATATTCAATTGTACTCCATACATAAAAAAAAAATTCTATTTTTTTTTTAATTTTTGTATGGAGTACAATTGAATATGTAAGGAAAAAAAAATATTTTTAAAAATTAAAAAAAAAAATTGAATTTTTTTTTTGAAAAACAACGATAATTTTTTTTTAAAATTTTCATCTAAATTGTTATATTATGAAAAATTGTGTTTTTTTTAATCTGTTTTGGTTACAAGTTTTTTTTTTATATTATAAGGTGATATACGAGTTAGAGGCAACTTGAATTCGCCTAAATAGCGAAAATACCACAATCTATAGACATTCACAACAATAGATACATTTCCTACTTTTCATCGACATAGTTCCACACAGAAAGAATATATCTACCCTTTCTATGTCCCCTACTCCATCATTCACTTCCCCTTCCCATCCTTTATAACAAAAGAGTGGGAAGAAGAAGAAAACACTAAAATTAGGTCACAAACAAACACTTACCTGTCTTGATCACCTTTAATATTATCCGATATGTATCCATCGGATTCAATTTCTTTTTTAACTTCAGTATCCATGAATCCATTTGGCACTTCAACCACAACCGTAGTTAATCCATTTTCTACATTATTTTCTATGGGTTTTTTTATTTCTTTTATATTTGTACATATATTAGAATCATCTATCGGCCAATCTTCCCATAATTTTTCACATTTCTCCGGTTCTTTATCGTCTGTTTTTATTTTTAATTGCTCTTCTAATTCTTTTAAATATGGTAATATTGCATTATAATCTGTGGATTTAAAAAAAAAAAACAAAACTATAGTGCGACAAAATTATCTGACCCGACAAAAGTTGAATGAAACTAGAATAATTCACTATTAATATATGAAAAAAAATAGTCACAAAATCTTTTTCATTGTAACTTTCTTATCAGATGTTCAAACATATTTTTTATAAAGATGGCAACTGATCAATCTGCCTTAATTCGCCGTAATAGCGAAGTGACAATTGTCTATAAACATCGGCAATCGAAGATGCGTTGCCTACATTTAATCAACAAAGGAGACATCCCCTGTACATCCCCACCACCGTCAAATTCACTTTCCCTTCCCATCTTTACCTTGTAAGAATAGATTTTACATATTTTCTGATAGAACTAATCACCATAATAGCATCTCTTACCGGGTCAAATACGCTTGTAGCACTATACAGTAAGACAAAGATCATTTACTTAGAATTATCCGACTCGAAGGATCAAAATACATACCATAAGGTTCCCCTTCCAATTTATCTTCAGGATGTTTTTTATCAAAGTGTTTTGTTAAATATTCAAACCTGAAAGACAATTTAAAAAGTTAGTTTTTATGAATTTAAAAATATCTTCCAAAATGTATGTGTTAATTATAGTAATAGTTATGTAATGTATTAATTTAGTTGCCATATACAGTTGAACCAGGATAAAGCAGAGTCCAAGGTACCGCGATTTTCTCGCTCATAGAGGTTTGTCTCTAACCATATTCTCGCTTATGAAGGTCGAAGGGACAATGGATCTCGCTTATAAGATATCTCGCTTATCCAGGTTAAAGATAACTGTGCCAGTTAATTACAAAATTGCTTTCTATACGTAACTAGCTTTTACACGCGACTCCGTCCGCGCGGAATAAAAAAAAATGCACACAAGATAAAAAAGTTCCTATGTCCGTCTCCTAGTTCTAAGCTACCTGCCCATCAATTTTCAGCTAAATCAGTTCGACCTATCTTGAGTTATAAATAGTGTAACTAACACGACTTTCTTTTATATATATAGATATAGATTAGTCATGTTTTTTTAAATGAATAATAGAAATTATTTTACAACACTTGTTATTGTGATACTGAAAATTATTTTTTTTCTATTTGACATAGTTTTAATTCTAAACAGATTATAAAACTTACCTAGAAAAATATTTATAACATATTCTGCATTGATGTCTGATAGCTAGATGTATTCTTTTATTATGTCTGCCTAACTTGCTCGCTGTGATGAAGCATTGACCACATTCCGCACATGTATATGGCTTTTCATCTGAAATATTGTAAAATGTATTTTAATCTTACTAATATTATAAATGCGAATGTATAGATGGATGGATGTTTGTTTGTAGGTATCGCCAAAACGGCTTATCAAATCTTGATGAAATTTGCTAAAGGTGTAGAACAAAGTCTGGAAGAACATATAGACTACTAATTAAGTATTTTTTAAATTCAGAGCAGACGGAGTCGCAGACAAAACCTAGTATTATATATACAAATGATTAGATAGACGGATAGATGTTTTTTTGAAGGTATCTCTGGAATGGCTTAACGGATCTTGATGTAATTTGGCATAGATGTAAAGTATAGTCTATAAGAACACATAAGCTTTCTTTGTTCCTGAAAATAGTTACGGTTCCCATAGAATACATTACTACATAAGGGATAGATAAATACCCGATAACTCCGCAATGGTTCAACACATCTTGTTGAAATTTGGCATAGATATAGAACATAGACTCGAGTAACACTTTTCACCTTTTTTAAATTGTGCACAGATGAATGCGGGCAAAAGCTAGTATAATTTAATATACCTGTATGAGACCGGACGTGTAACTTGAGGTAATAACTTAACGTGAACTGTTTTTGACAAGCAAAACATTTGAACATCTTTTCCAAATTATTATCCTTCTGAGGTTCATCGTTAATTTTTTTACTATCCGCCAACTTAGAATCTATATTGCTTTGTTCATTAATTGAATCTGTCGCTTTATAATCTACAGTTTTCGTATCACCTATATAACCATCTTCTGGTTTGATTTCAATTTCAGTTACGTTGTTCTCTTTTTTAATTGATTTTTTTAATTTTTTCAATTTTTTCTGTTCTTTACGCATCTTCTTTCTCTTCATTTGATTCTTTAGTCTTAAACCGTAACTTGTTATTCTATCTTTATGTGTTGTTATATGTTTGTCCAACTCTGATAGTAATTTAAAACTAATATTGCATACCGCACACCCGTAAAAAGGAAAATTACTGTCTGCTATTTTCTCTGATAGGAAACTCTTCTTTTCTTTACGTTTAATATCTTTCTTAATCTTTTTTGTTGGTTGTTCATTTTGATTTTGATTTTCTTTTACATTATCACAGTTTTCATTTGTTGATTCAGATTTTGAATCCACGTGTTCTTTGTTAATGTTACAATTTGTTGGGTATTGTATGTTTTGTACATCGTAGTTATTGTATGTGTTTTGATATGTCACACCTGTGTAAATATGTTGCGGATAATTAGGAAATTGTGAATAATCATATGTTGCTAATGGATCTACATCTACACCATTTTGTATGTTTGAGTTCATTTTTATAACCTGGAAAATTAATAATATTAAAGAAACATTAATACATACTATAAAATACAGGGTTAAGACCAGATTATTGAATAATTAGTACAAAAAATTATAAATATATTGGAATGTTTAGTTATAAAGTTTCATAATGGATGAATAGCAGGTTTCAAACTGATAACTGAACATCTAGCCTTTGTCATTTATGTACAGTCAAACCTGGATAAGCTAGAAACCTATAAAAGCAAGTCATGGTCAGACGTACAACCTCTGTAAGTGTGAGACTAGGTTAATTTCTATAAACGAGATAAATTTCACAGTCTCTTATCTAGGTTTAACTGTATTTAATATTCTTCTGCAAATAGTTATAAGCACAATTTTTTTTCAATTGAATTTATTAGCTTTATACATGGGTAATTGTTACTCTATTGATTATAATAAATTCAAATAAAGTATAAATATGTTAAACGTTAATACTGTTTAATTTGAAAATGAACAATAACTTTGTAATTAGGAAATACTATCTTACTTTGCGTAACACAATACTGAAGATTTCTTTTGTTTTGTTTTCGTTAACCAATTTTATTTACGAAATGTATTTAATGTAACGTAATTTACCAATTTTGTACTGATTAAAACTGTAACAAGTATTTAACGTAATGATAAGAATGTTAAACGCTTTATGTACCTAATCACCATAATGAATATAAAAAAGTACCTGAACGAAACCACAGCAATAAAATCAAAACTTCGTTAACATTTTAACATTAACACTGTTAAAAGTAATCATTTTAAACAAGATTTTAAAAGTACGGCAACATTATATATTCTATATTCATTGTTCTAATAATCACTTAAAAAGTTTATTTACAATGTAAAATAATGTCGAATTTAAATACGAAATTCAGATTTTTTTTCTCGCGTGACTGACCTGTCATGGCCATCACTTTTTTGTTGCCATATTTGGAAATACAATTACCACCGGTTTTATCGTTTCAAGGTCAAGTTATTTGTTTTTGTTTGATAAAACATACATATTTTTGGTTTTACACTCTAAATATTTTGAACATTGTCTAAAGAAATTTAAATTTAAAACAACTGAGATAACAGCAGTGATTTAAATAATGTCAGGTTTGAAATGTCGTTAACATTTTTAACTTTAGTATTTAAGCTTACTGTATAAGATACATTGAATTTATATTTATTTAAATCACTATTTAATGGTGGTATAAAAGAATTAAAAAGAAACTATGAACATTTTCTCCATGTACTCTTGAAGTTTAACTGAAAATATGTAAATCAAATTAATCCAAGTTACAGTTTTGATTTCTAAATTACTAGAAACAAAAAATTTGAAAAGGATGATTTTTCTAAATCACCCTGAATTGAACGAAAAAATTAAGTGAGTACAACATTACCTTAAATGTCACTGTCGCTCTGTTGTCAATCATTTGGATGTTCCGTTTCACGCGTATTTGAAATATTAAATGGGGAACAAAAAAAATATTTTTGTGTTATTAAATAAAACAATATCATCATTTAGTAAAATAAGGCGATGAATTATTTTTTTAATTTAAACTTATAAAACAGCCATTATGTGAACAATACTTCTTGATTGTTATCGATATAATTTGAGATATTTTTCAATAATCCTTTTTATATTTTGCTATAACATTACGCTTTTAGAAGTAGGGAATATGTTCACGTTTCATTTTAAAACACGATGTATGCAAATAAAGGAACTGATTGTTAGTCAGTTTATAGCTGCTACGTAAATTTTAGCACATTTTGAACCCAATCCCTTTGGAATAAAAATGATAATTCGTTAGCTTCCTCGTTTTACATTTTTTAGTGACAACATTAGTGTTGTGCATAGCGCAGAAGCGCTGAGCTAAAAGTCTTCTAACCGTTTACTTTACCAGTTTAATCAATTTTAACTTGGAATTTATATTTAAAGAGAAATATAATTTCTCTAAAGATTTGGCAATCTTATTTTACTTCATGGAGTACGAAAATGAAACAAAATTGCGAGTTCTTCCTCTCAATTAAGTTACTTATCATAATTGTTTCATTTAAAATTATAGCCATGAAACTGTTATTTTCTAAACTAGTTAAATCGGTCTGCTTTACGTTATGGTTATATCTTACTGCTATTTCAACTACTTCACAATCACTATCAATAATAATCAGTGACGCGCGAAACCGCCTCGCGGTTGGTTGTGCGTTCGCATAAATTAGTTATTTTTGAAAGTTTGCAAAACACTAAACTTTATTGAAACAAAGGAAGATAATTGTGACTAATAATTTATTGATATACATAAATATATATAATAATAGTGTTGGTGAATATAATTAATGTCGTGATTCAAATAGTTTGTCTGTTAAATACATAACAAAACTCATTCACACTCACTCATATTGTAATAGGTGAGCTAGACATTTACTAGTTTATTGTATCTTAAGAAGATTTTCTATAAATCTGAGAAAATTAAAAATAACTTTCCTTAACCAAACGAGGTAAGATAATGCTTTAGTCATTTCTTTAACGGTTTAAAAATTAATAACTAACTTAAGCCTAATAGTAGTTGTTGTAAATAGGGTTGCCAGGTCGCCAAACCTACTAACCGGACAGACCAGCCAGTTTGGTCGGAAGCCCTGTATTATTTAGGATTATGTCTCAGTATTAATAGGTACACTCTCGTTTGAGAAATGTAAAAAGCCTAACTAAAGCCGAAAAACCGTTTATTTTGGCCGGACACGCAATCAAAAAGCCTACCTATGTCCGGCTTTATCCGAACACCTGGCAATGCTAGTTGTAAAACTATTTCTGTTGCAAAATTCATTCAGATTCGCTTAGCTGTTATGGAGTTACCTAATAACAAATATAATATTAAAAAGATTGTAAAAAAAAACTTTGTATGTATTGACAATAAATTATTAATTTAACATTAATTAGTCGTTATTTTTGTTATATTACTTTAAAAAATTTGATTATTTTTTATTGAGACCAAACATTAGCAAAGCAAAGGGAAAGTTTGCCTCTTATTTAAGATTCTCGTTACGTAGTTGTTGACCTTTTAAATGTTGTAATTCCAAATTGTACTATTGAATTACTTTATTTTCTATTGAAACAAACTACGATCGATAAATATTACATTTAAATTTAGTACTCAACAATGTTGTAGTAATAATAGAAGAAAATATTTACGTGACACAAAAGCCTTTGTGCCTAATTTTATGCAGATTTATTCTTTGCCCCTTAGTTACATAGCTTTTGCCCACGACTCCATCCGCGCGGAATTATAACAAAACATAATAAATAGCCTTCATATTGTAGTCCAGATTATGTTCTACATCTGTGCTAAATTTCATCAAGATACGTTGAGCCATTCCGGAGATATCCATCCATCCATCTAAACCAGTGATTCTCAACCATTGTGCCGCGGTACTTTTGTGTGCCGCCAAATTTCAAAAGTGTGTCGCCAAATTTTGACTTTCGCTGACTTGCTGCACACGCACACTGTGTCTGTATTTCTTCGCATAAAAAAACAATGACAGAAAAATAGTTGAAAAAAAAATTAGCGTCGAGAAATGTCATATAGATACAATTAATTTTATACAGTTGAGAAACTATTTATGCAGTGTGTTGTAATAAGTAAATAATTTTTATCTTTTCCTTTGTGTGCCGCCAAATTTTTAAATCGTTAAATATGTGCCGCAACAAAAAAATTATTGAGCATCACTGATTTAAACATTGGCCTTTATAATATTAGTAAGTAAAAAACCCGGTCAAGTGCGAGTCGGACTTGCGCACCTATTCCGTACACACCTGTAAGTACACAAGTAAAATTTACGATATTCGCAATTTTTCCTTTATCAAAATGGACTCGTGAGGCCTTTCAACTTGCCTCACTTTCGTGGTCCGGATTAGGCATCTGTGAGTATATTTCAATCATCATCAACCTGCCCTTATCCCTATGGAGGGTCAGCACTATGCACTACTCCTCCATACATCTTTAACAGTGGTAGATCCCGCAACAACAATATTTGTTGGGTGCACGAATTGGTCGGGTCGACCGGTGCAATACCACGACCACACAGAAGACAGGCGTGAAGTGGAAACAATTTCGCGTTTCGTCTGATGAGTGCGGTACCGGAGGCCTAATTTTAGTCCTCTTTCCCTTCCCATCCTTTTCTTAATAGGAAAGGATGGGAAGGGGAAGTGGATTTGACGGAAGAGCGGACGCATAGAAAGGAGAAATATCCTCTTTCTGTGCGTCCCCTTCTCCGTTAATTAAAATTAGGCAACGCATCTGCATGTCTATGGGCAACGGTCGCCTCGCCATTGCGGCGAATTCAGGTGGCCGTTTGCTCGTTTGCCACCTTATGATATAAAAAAAATAATCTCATCACTTGTCATATCTGAATTTACCCCCTTCTTACGCATTTCAATGCGATTTAAAAAATATTCAATAGCTGAACTAAGGAAACCGTGCACAATAACATAAGATGCTTGTCTTATTATCTACCGCACAATTTAAAATTATTTTAGGACGTTAACTTTTTACAATCATGTTGTAGCGACGTCATCACACTGACTTCTTATGGAGTAATATTACCTTACCTAAGAACTAATCATAATTGTGTTCTTCCACAGGTTATGGAAGTCAATTGAGTGACACAAAATGGCAGCTTCCAGTCGAGTATCGATACAAGATGGCGGACAAGGGAATGTCAAACTGCATCCGTATTTCGCGGCGTTGATGTAAGTTACATTAAATTACATAATAGAATTTTTTACCTCATACACTTATGTTTTTTTTAAATTTGGAAGTGTTCCAAGCTTTGAGTTACACTGTTATTCACTATAGTTCCCTAAGTTCCATCCATATCCTGATGTTTGACAATCCGGAATTCGTACGTTTGTCCCTAGTTCAGAATCAGAAAAATTCCCTGATTCTGAATAAATATATAAGTCAATATCGCAAAAAATGTCGCTTAAAACAAATAGCCTTTCACCCCTCGATATGTAGATTATAAATAATTAACAAGTAATAAAAAAACTTTCAATTGTGCAATATGTTCAGTCGAACCTATTGAGGTTTTCTGCATCATTAGGCCTTAATTGCAACAGAAATAACTGGAAAATTAATAAAGTTTACTTCCTTGCACTATAAAAAAAACCTTCAACCTCCTTACATAATAAGATCGATGATGGTACTGGCCGGTAACAATACCATGTGTATTAAGAAACATAATTCCAATCATTATATCTAAGATTAATTAGTAAAACAATTGCGCAATAAATGGTCTAGGCTCAACAATGGAATTGTAACACGCCCCCGAACCTAAGTATAACCTTTGATCTGTCAACGTCATCTCTTTTGTATATTGTGTGGCCAATGAGAAAAGGTCTTTAATTTGAAATTCGAACTTTCGCAAGATTTTAAATATCGAATTTGATCTTTTCTAAAATTGTTTCTGGTTTCAAAAATAGAATACGTGGTTTTTCACATTTATTCATATTTTAAAGTTCGAATTAATTTTCATACAACTTCTTTTTTTAGATGTTGAATTTTTGATATCTGACTCATTAAATTGTTTAAACTTTCGTGAGACATCTTAATTAATTAATTAAGAAACGGCTTAACTCACGTTTGATCGTCCGGTGACGGCACCGACTAGTTTCGAACCCATCGGGGGTCCATCTTCAGGGCGAGTGTTTAATCCGAAGACTTCGCGGTCGCGTCGCGTCTCGCACTAATCAATTGCACTGTTGTTGTTAATGTTAACAACAACAGTGACTCATCAATTTTGAACTCGTCGACATCGCCGTCGCCGACGCACGCAACGGCCACTGCGCCCCCCGCGCCCGCCGCCCCCTCGAGCCGCGCGCTACGCGCTATGGCCCGCAGTGCGAGACGCGACGCGACCGCGAAGTCCTCGGATTAAACACTCGCCCTGAAGATGGACCCCCGATGGGTTTGAAACTAGTCGGTGCCGTCACCGGACGATCAAACGTGAGTTAAGCCGTTTCTTAATTAATTAATCTGACTCATTATCAATCTTATATCTTAGTAATATTATAAACTAGCTTTTACCCGCGACTCCGTCCGCGCGGAATAAAAAATAGAAAACGGGGTAAAAATCCATGTATCCTATGTCCTTTTCCTGGTTCTAAGCTACCTGCCCACCAATTTTCAGTCAAATCGATTCAGCCGTTCTTGAGTTATAAATAGTGTAACTAACACGACTTTCTTTTATATATATAGATAGATGATTTAGATGGATGATTGTTTGAAGGTATCTCCAGAATGGCACAACGGATCTTGATGAAATTTAGCACATATGTAGAACATAGTCTGGAAGAAAACATAGGCTACTTGCGTAATTTTTTAAATTCCGTCGGAATCTCGGGAGACATTGTCCATATACAGATCAGAGATTGCTTTCTTAGCATTTAATCATTTTGCTATCACTAATACACACCTATTTAACTGCACCTAATTATTAACCTAATTATGACATTTATATTTTAGGTCGCCCAACCTAAGTTTTATCACTTTAAGCACTTAAAAAACGATATCTGAAGTAATTATAATCTTGTTTAATATAGGTTATCTAGGGAACCTGATTTTATCAAATGGATTATGGAGAAAGGCTGTCATCTTCAGATTAGGCATAATGATTTGACACTACCTCCTTTATTGACAAAAAAAAAGAAATTTCGATATTTTCCTAAGTAGCTATAAAAAAGAGTATACAATTCCTTTAAAGGTCGGCAACGCATCTGCGGTTCCTCTGGTATTGCGGATGTCCATATGCGTCGAATCAATCAATATTAGACGACCCGGTGCTCGTTGCCTTTATTATATTAAAAAAAAATACTAAGATAAACTCCTTACTCTGGAAGAAATGTATGGAAAAGAGTAGTTTAGTTAATAAAATAGTAAAAGTTGATGTAAATTCGTGACTCTTATTTTATAATCTTATCCTATATCAACCTAAAAAATTCGGTCAAACGTGAAATCATTCATAAAAATAAAATGCTCTTACGTATGTTTATTTTTAAGATAATATTCCGCCGTCTTGTTGGAATCGCGCCCATTTCAATGTCAATGGGTCAATGACCTCGCACGTGTGGCAAGATGGCGGACGCGTGTGGAACGTGTATTGCCGCCTTTTTTGTTTTATTTTAATTTCAAATATCGAGTACTAGAAGACCTTGAATTTTGATTACATTGTAAGGAAATAAGTAAATATTGAATTACTAGCTATTGCCCGCGACTTTGTCTGCGTGGAATTAGCTATTCCAGACTATGTCTGTTCCAAATTTCATCCAGATATCTTCAGTCGTTTTGGTGTTAACCATTAACAGTGGTAGAACCCGACAACAATATTTGTTGGGTGGAAAAATGGCCCATTTGTTGTTTAGTTTGCTCAGTTCACCACGACATCACAGAAGACAGACGTGAAATGTAAGTAATTACACGTGGGTGCGGTGCATAATTTTAGTCCTCTTTCCCTTCCCACCCTTTTCTTATTACGAAAGGAATGGATGGGGAAGTGGATTTGGCGGAAGAGGGGCGCATAGGAAAGGGAAATATCCTCTTTCTTTGTATCCCCTTCTCCGTTGATTAGTTAGACAAAGCATCTGCATTTGCCGATGTCTATGGGCAACGGTCGCCTCGCTATTTCGGCGAATTCAGTTGGCCGTTTGCTAGTTTGCCACCTTTTGATATAAATAAAGAGTTACATTCTTACATCCATCCATTAAATTTTCGCTTTTATAATATTACTAGCTTTAACCCGCGACTCCGTCCTCGCGGAATAAAAAAAATTCACACAAGATAAAAAAGTTCCTATGTCCGTCTCTTAGTTCTAAGCTACCTGCCCATCAATTTTCAGCTAAATCAGTTCGACCGATCTTGAGTTATAAATAGTGTAACTAACACGACTTTCTTTTATATATATAATAGATAGATAGATATAGAGTTAGATTATTGTATAATTAAGGTAGTTAACAGAATCGTTTCTAAAAAAAAAAAACAATTGAATGAGTGGTTCATTTGTTTAACACGCGTCTTTTGTTTTTAATTTTTATTTACTCAGTTGTTAACATTTTGTATGGCGAAAAATATTTGATACGGCTTTAAACATTCATGTTGACCTTACGTTTTCACTTATGTTTGTACAAATGGATATTGCTAATTTAGTATTTTCAAAGTGATTGAATGACGCGTGTATAGTGTTGCCAGGCGTCCGGATAAAGCCGGACATGGGTAGGCTTTACGATTGCGTGTCCGACCAAAATAAACGGTGTCCGAGTTGTCCGGCTTTTGTTAGGCTTTTTACATTTCCCAAACGAGAGTGTACCTATTAATACTAAGATAAAATTCTAAATAAAGGTGTCTGACCTTTCTACCCAAATGTCCGGCCAAACTGGCTGGTCTGTCCGG
Organism: Papilio machaon; assembly: GCF_912999745.1. NCBI lineage: Eukaryota > Metazoa > Arthropoda > Insecta > Lepidoptera > Papilionidae > Papilio > Papilio machaon. The sequence continues at coordinate 1,056,845 of NC_060013.1, read as the reverse complement.
CTAGTAGGTTTGGCGACCTGGCAACCCTACGCGTGTATGCAGTATAAACCTATTGTTTTATAGGTCTTTACACCTTTATGCCTCCTTTTAACCTAGGAATGTAAACATTTGCTCTTTTGTAAAAGTATTGCATATTGAATTTTCGCAAAAACGTTGAATTCAACTTGCGTGATGACTCACAAATGTAAGTGTACACGTATATTTAAAAGATATTAGATGTGTATTTTAAATCTACTTTAATACTAGCTATCGGCCGCGATTCCAAATTAAAAAAATTAAAAAAACATAATAAGTTGCCTGTGTTCTTTCAGACTATGTTCTACATCTGTGCCAAATATCATCATGATCCGTTGAGCCGTTGTGGAGATACCTTCAAACATTTATCCATCCATCTAAACATTCGCATTTATAATGTTAGTAAGATACATGTATATTTAAATTAATGACTAGCAAAAAGCGGAGTAACAGAAAGACAGATGGGTATATATAGGGTTGCCACGTCGCCAAACTTAATAGCCGGACATTTAAGTAGAAAGGCCGGACACGACCGTCAGTTGACTCTCGTCGCCGGCGCTCGGCCACTCTCGTTTGGGAAATGTAAAAAGCCTAACAAAAGCCGGACAACCGTTTATTTTGGCCGGACACGCAATCAAAAAGCCTACCAATGTCCGACTTTATCCGGACGCCTGGCAACGCTAGGTATATATTATATAAGAGCGTGTCAAATATTCAAATGCTTTTAAATTCTTTGTAATCGTTTACGTAAGAAAGTTAAAATATTTACGTTAATACTAGGCGATGGTCTCTTAAATATTTTACATATCATTGTTGGATAATATTAGTAAATACTGTTACATATTGTAATCTAATTCTTACGTGCCAGAGACCAAATTCTAGTCCTCTTCCCTTTCCCGACCTTTTTTAAAGAGGCTTGTGTTAGTGCTTATAGGAAGGGGAAAAAACTTGAGAGGTGTCAAGGGACACCCGGATGGAACGAAGTTCCTTTCGATTAATTAGTGAAGGAATTGTAATAATTTTTTTTTTAATTTTTTTTTAAGTCGCGACACCACACTGTTCAATGCGAAATAGAAATGAAAATATCTGGCTTGCTTTCTATAAGAGACAGACAGAGAAACATGCGACGCCGCACAGCTTACAATAGCTTACTATAGCAAAAAGTGTCGTGACAACTTTTCGTAAGAATTTTTTCCGTCTAGCCCCCTTTCACAACGCGCGATAAGGAACTTCGTTCCAATATATTTCTGTATGTCTCTGCTGCTCCTTTAAGATAGGCATCGGCAAACTTTCAACTCGTTGTAGATGTGTTTGGGCAGCGTTCACTAACACTATTTTAGAAATATCAGGTGTACCTTATACTAGAATAAAACTTTTTTAATTATAAAATAATGTACAGATCGATCGAATCTATCGATAAATAAAGTCACCTCACTATTGTCGATGGGACCTCGTTTAGTAATCTTGACCCTTCAAAAGACCAAGGCGCAATACACATTGAGCCCGCCGAGCCGCCGACATATGTCGGCAACTTTTTGTCGGCGGTCTAGTTGGCCGCTTCACTTTTTACAAGTCGGAAAATTTGGTCGGCGGCCTGAGATGAGAAATTTATTTGGTAGTCAGTCGCCTTGCAACTGAGCGCAAGTGTACCCAAGCCGCTAACATGTCGGCGGGTACAAGCGCGGGCGCATTTTGCCGACATGATTATTTTCATATAGGCCGCCGGGTTGTGTCGCCGGGTTCTGTCGGTGGGCGGGCTCAATGTGTATTGCGCTTTATAAACGTATCAAGACGTTGAACTTATCAATGGTTTTCATAAAAAAAAAAAAACTTTTTGTGCCTAAATGACAGACTGCTATTCGCGGACTAACTGACACGAACTCTTGTCTTCGTATAATTTTTTTAAATATTATAAACGAGCAAGTGGCCACCTGAATTCGCCAAAATAACGTAACGACCGCTGCCCGTAGACATCTACATTTGCAAACGCGTTCCCTACCTTTAATCGACGGAGGAGGGGACGCACTGAAAGATAATATCTCCCCTTCTTATGCGACCCAACCTTCATCAAATCCACATCCTATTTCCATCCTTCCATAACAAAAGGGTGGGAAGGGAAAGAGGACTTAAATAAGGTAACAATGCAATGTATTCCATTATATAATTTGAAAGTAACGCACATAAACTAAGGTCGAGGTTATACATAAATAGATATATATACCTAAGCTTATCTTGTTTATGTAATTGATCGGATCTTGTCGGACTTATATAACTGGTTATGTTGTGCGTTTGTTTGTAATAGAATCAAGTACTTCATGGTCACGAAGCCAAAGATATCAAATGGTTTCCATGAAAATGTAGTTTTTACATTAAACTTCATGATAAAATTAAATATAAAGATTTATGTTGCCATTGCCTTTTAAAAAGCTAAGTTATAAATGACCACACATAAGAGATGCGTGAAATATATGTTATACTAGCTGTGTCCGCGACTTTGTCCGCGTAAAATACTGTTACAACAAAACATATTAAACATATTAAACATATGAGCGTATCACCATCTCAAAGGCCGGCAACGCATCTGCGATTCCTCTGGTATTGCAGATGTCCATGGCCGTCGATGAACACATTGATGTTCCCGCTGCTCGTTTGCCCTTTATCTTATAAAAATATATATATATATATATATATATATATATATATATATATATATATATATATATATATATATATATATATATTAAACTTACAAAATATTGACACAAATCTTACATATGAACTTTCATCAAAATCCCTATTTTCAATTTACTTCCTTGAGGGTAGTCTATTTTTACGTACTTTTAATGTCATATTTATTTATATCAAATTAACAGCGTAAAAAATAAGTTTCCATACAAATTTCCAACCCCAACTTCAACCCATAACAATCCTTTTTTCGCGTCCAAAAGCCTATGTCCTTTCTCAACCTCTAGACCAGGGATCCCCAAACTGTTTTGGACAAGTGACCCCCTTTTCCAAATTGAACCGTTTCCATAGACCTCCATGGTCAAATTATCTACTTTTAAGATCAATTATTGTTATTATTATTATTTTTCATTCTGTTTTAGGTCAATAAAAGAAGACAGAGTGAGAATTAGAAATGCTTTAAGTTCGATATCGACCACTTTGGGAATTCCTGGTATAGACTATCTGCGTACCAAATTTCATTTAAATCGGTTCAGTAGTTTTGGCGTGAAAGCGAGACAGATAGAGTTACTTTAGCATTTATAATATTAGTAAGGATTTAACGCTACGGGTTTTATGAATTATATAAGTTCCTTTAACATTAAGATGTGTAGAGAAACTAAACACTTCACAAAGAGCGTCCGTTGTCAGTAGGTTAGAGACCGCTCTATCAATTTTACTGCTGTCACGCGGTTAGTGATGTACGATATACGATAAAAAGTTATCGTACGACGCACTTCCTTTTAATACAACAATTGTAAAAAATGTAGGTTACGTTACATTGTCTAATTAAACATATTTTGGCGTTTACAACAAACCAATAACTTTTAATTGAATTTAATATTATTCTAGTATAGCCACCTTTTTAAATGTTTAATTAGGTCAATGACTTCCAATCATATAATTTTAAATTTGTGATTATTTACAACTAGTTGTCGCCGGCGAATCCGTCCGCGCGGAGTTAAAAAAACGTAGTAGCCTATGTGTTCTTACAGACTATGTTCTACATCTGTGCCAAATTTCATCAAGATCTGTTGAGCCGTTCCGGAGATACCTTCAAACAAACATCCATCCATCCATCCATCTAAACATTGGCATTTATAACATTAGTAAGATAAACCGTAGCGTAGTAATCATTCGCGTTTGCTTCCAATATAGCCTGGAAAAACATATAGATAACTAATTAGTTTTTTTTAATCCCGCGCGGACATAGTCGCGGGCGACTGCTAGTATACAAAAAAATTTATTTATTTCTAATCTGTCTGCTTTACTTAATATCCTCTTTTACAAAACATCTTTTTATTATTTAATTTTAAATGAAACATCATGACCTTTAAAACAAACTACTTTTATCGATAACTTTTATCGATAAATATCGACACATCGGCCCGCACTAGAAATGTAGTCGTCAGGCGTCAGTTCGTCAGTAACAATTGAGGTCTATTTGCGTGCAGATAACGCGTTACCGAGAACTCGATGTTAATGTCTCGTTTGCACGTGGTATGTTATAAATTGGCAACAAGGGGGAACAAGGGTTATTGGGTACCACTCGTAGGATAACTACAATTGACATTTTATATTATTTATATAACATACTAGCTGTCGCCCGCGACTCCGTCCGCGCGCATTTAAAAAAAAATGAAAAATAGATGTTGGCCGATTCTCAGACCTACTGAATATGCTCACAAAATTTCATGAGAATCGGTCAAGACGTTTCGGAGGAGTACGGGAACGAAAACTGTGACACGAGAATTTTATATATTAGACTAGTTTTTACCGGTAACTCCGTCCGCGCGGAATAAAAAAAAAAAATAGAAAACGGGGTAAAAATTATCCTATGTCCGTTTCCTGGTTCTAAGCTACCTGCCCATCAATTTTCAGTCAAATCGATTCAGTCGTTCTTGAGTTATAAATAGTGTAACTAACACGACTTTCTTTTATATATATAGATATTGTACAAAAAGTACCATAGTTATTATTTCGAATACAATCGCCAATCGCCTCTGCTAAGAACACTGAATTCTACATTTATTCTTCAACTTTCACAAGGTCTTCTGTAAAAAACCAGATTTCATCAGAACCAATTTGGGAATTAGGGAATTAGGGAACGATTTAGTGAAATCTTAGAGGAAGACAAGGGTTTTGTTCTTACCTTTTTAACTTAGAGAAGGTTAATCATTGCTGTTATTAGAAAACTAGCTATCGCCTGTGAAACCGTCCGCGCGGAATTAAAAAAAAAACTTAATAAGTAGTGTATGTGTTCTTCCGGACTATGTGCTACATCTGTGCCAAATTTCATCAAGATACGTTGAGCTGTTCCGGAGATACATTCAAACAAACATCCATACATACATTGCATCTATATATATAAAAGAAAGTCTTGTTAGTTACACTATTTATAACTCAAGATCGGTCGAACTGATTTAGCTGAAAATTGATGGGGAGGTAGCTTAGAACTAGGAGATGGACATAAGAACTTTTTTTTATCTTGTGTGCGTTTTTTTATTCCGTGCGGACGAAGTCGTGGGTAAAAGCTAGTTTATAATATTAGTAAGATTTTCAATAAGATAAAATCTTTTATTCATTTTCCATTCTTTAACAATAAAAACTGTATAATCCAGATTTTAATTTGAAGAAACGCTGGTAAAAGATTTGGTTAAGAATTTTTTGTGCTGTTACTTTCAGACGTTGGTGTATTTCATCAATATGGACGACGGCAACTCTACTCCTGCACAGATTGATGACAGCTCCAGTGCAACCGATTACAGGTAAATACCTACTAGCTCTTGTACCATCAAGTTGCCTACAAGATTTTTTTTTTATTTAGTCATTAAGAGGCTTTGTCGCAATGCGACCATAACGCCCCATAAACCTACCAGTTAATAATACATTTAATCATCTAAATTATTTCTTAAACATATGTCGGTCAACTTAAACATCATCCTGGCCTCGTCAGAAGACGGGTAAGCCAGGATAGTGTTTATCTGACATTATACCCGAATACCTTAAAAGAATTAAGTCTAACAGTTCGTTCTCACTCCAAAACAACATGCTGGATGTCTTCTGTAATATCTGTATTTTTATATTCAGATTCAGAAAAATTCCCTGATTCTGAATATATAAGTCAATATCGCAAAAAATGTCGCTTAAAACAAATAGCCTTTCACCCCTCGATATGTAAATCGCAAAATATATTAGTACATGGTGGGATTCGAACCCAGGTCCTGCAGATTGCAAGTCAAGTGCTTAACATCTGAGCCACCAACGCTCAAAGCTAATTGCACAATAAAATATAATTATGTAGATTATATATTATATACACGTGTTCCTTACATAATGTATTATGTACTTACAATGTAACATTTACAATTTATATTATACTAGCTTTTACCCGCGACTCCGTCCGCGTGGAATAAAAAATATAAAACGTGGTAAAAATTATCCTATGTCCGTTTCCTGGTTCTAAGCTACTTACCCACCAATTTTCAGTCAAATCGATTCAGCCGTTCTTGAGTTATAAATAGTGTAACTAACACGACTTTCTTTTATATATATACTAGCTTTTACCCTCGACTCCGTCCGCGCGGAAAATAAAAAAATAGAAAACGGGGTAAAAATTATCCTATGTCCGTTTCCTGGTTCTAAGCTACCTCCCCATCAATTTTCAGTCAAATCGATTCAGCCGTTCTTGAGTTATAAATAGTGTAACTAACACGACATTCTTTTATATAAATAGATAGATATATATAGATAGAAGATATTGTAGCCGGAGTACATATTGTATTTAATAACTAGATTTATATCAATAAAATTATAATGGGATTCCACTTCTTACAACAATATTGCCTTACTAGTAAACAAACGAGCTTGTTATTTAATAGACCATTAGACCCTCCATACAATGTATACAAGACAAAGTAAAGCTACGAAACTAATATTATATGGTTGCGTCTCGAGAATCACGTTACGCGCTCCGTACACACAACGTTGAGTCGACTATTCTATACAGACATAGCGACATATCTACTGTATAGATTTGTCCGCCATCTTGAAAATTACAGCGACTTGTGTGACGATTGACAAACAGGTTGTAAGCGATTGTCTTTGGTGATGACAAAGAAATGTCGGCGCTGTATATAAACCTCTATCATTGTCTTGCGTACTGACTAAAATGACCTTAAGTTAAGTCGTAGTCCAAGCTCACGTTTACAAGCATTAGATAACACGTGAGTCGTTTGGACACTGCAATTATCTAACCTTGATGCAGTTGCAATGTTTATTTCTGCTCCGCTGACTTTCTGACTATAACGTGATAAAAAGAACGATATAAAGGAACAGAGAGCAAGAAAAAATACTCTGGGTTTATCCTACAATCTATCCTGAAATCAATTTTGGAACGAAGTTCCTTATCGCGCGTTGTGAAAGGGGGCTAGACGGAAAAAATTCTTACGAAAAGTTGTCACGACACTTTTTGCTATAGTAAGTATGTTAACGACGAATGAGCGCTACTTCACCATGGCAACGACGTGACAATATATAACGAAAATTCATAGAAATAAAATGTACTTCTTGTGAAGACTTAAGTTTTTTATTCATAGAATAAACATTGGTTCCTTCACTAATTAATTAAAAGGAACTTCGTTCCATCCGGGTGTCCCTTGACACCTCTCAAGTTTTTTGTTTTAAATATGTCTAATAGTAAAACGTTGTTTTTTTTTTTTTGGGCGGCACTATGCCGCCCTTTCGTTCTCCCCCTGGCGTGTGTATGCCAAGGACATTGGGAGTAAAACGTAGTTGTTTTATCGTATCCTTTATCTCGGTTTGAATTCTACCTACGCTTAAGGACCTTTTGACAGGTTCACAATCATGCTGGCTGTTTGTGTTTGAGTGCAAAAGTCATAGAATTTTTACAATGTATGATGTATTCCAGGACCGAAGCTCCCGAAGCCACGTCCTGCTAGTTCAGAGCATCTGCATCCGGAGCCTCTGGTAGAGTGTGTTGTGCTGCACCAGCCGCCGACACACACACTAGACGTCATCTTCGTTCACGGACTTTATGGTATGAATTAGATTTAAGTCGTTGTATAACTATATAGAGTAGAATATTTTAACGGGATTTTAATTATTTATTTATTTTTCGTATCGTATCATTATGTGGCAAAAAGTGAACACCTGATTTCGGCGAAGCGTTTGATGCTTAGCATCCCTCTCAGTGCCCCCTTCTCCGTGTAATCCACTTCCCCTTCCCATATTTTTCTATATATGTGAACATCCTTGATCCAAAATCTATTTAATTAAGTTCATATCGTTTGGTACAATCACACTTGGATATAATTATTTTACGACAGAAGCGGCATGACTTTATTAGTAGCCTATTTGTTCTAGTAGACTATGCTCTACATCTATGCTAAATTTCATCAAGAACTGTTGAGTTGTTCCGGAGATACTTTCAAACAAACGTCCATCCATCCATGCATTTATAGTATTAATAAAAGAATAGTTAACAGTTGGTTTCTGATATTGAGAGAGTTTTGATTGATTTTGTTTAAGTTGAGAAAGATTGAGTTTTCGAGAAATTGAAGAGCAGAAGGTTAGCTTGGTTTGGACATGTTATGCGGAGAGATGATAATCATATAAACAAAAAAGTAATGAGATTGAATGTGGATGGCTATAAAGGTAGAGGAAGACCAAAGAAAGTATGTATGGATTGTGTGAAAAAGGATATGCGTAAGAAGGGGGTAAATTCAGATATGACGGCTGATAGAGATGTATGGAGGAGTAGTACATACTGTGCCGACCCTACATAGGGCAGGTTGATGATGAGTTGGTTTCTGAGATCTAAATCTCTATATAAAACATATCATCATGATTTGTCTGTCTCTGTCGTTATCTTTGAAAAAACAAAGATACCAATATGTTTTAAACGGAAGCTTTGGTCTCAGAAATCAACCTTAAGTCAGTCAATTACAAGAACGTAATGTTGGTAATGTTATGAAAACATTTAAGGTATACTTCCACAATACAGTATGATAAGAAAGGTACGTAATTTTGTAAACATATCTGAGAAAGTTAGTACATAACATTGTGACGTCATACCGAGAATGAAACACCCTGTATATATAACTTCAAACTATCGTGGTTTTTAATAATATAGTGCTAGTACTAATAAACTACATCCTGTAGTTTTTAAATTACTCATTATTTTGTACCAGTTTCAATTAAATATTTAATGCCAAGTAGTGTTATAAATGGGAATGTTTAGATGGATGGATGGATGGATGTTTGAAGGTATCTCGAAAACAGCTCAACGGATCTTGATGAAACTTGGCACAGATGTAGAACATAATCTGGAAGAACACATAGTCTACTAATTAAGTTTTATTTTAATTCCGCGCATACGGAGTCGCGGGCTACAGCTAGTTACAGATTTACTATAAATTAACATATATTATTTTCTATATTTTTCAGGTTCATTAGGTAATACATGGCGTCAAGGTGAATGGAGAATTAATTATAAAACTGATCCAATAAAAGTACCTCTACGTCGACCTCATTCAATACCGACTGCATGCGCTTGTAAGTGGGACAGAGATGAAAAAACTACAAATAAATGTCAGTGCGATTTCTTAAACGATTCAAAAGTAACAAATAAAATCGATTATAACGATAAAGGGATTGAAGATGATGAAATTTATGAGAAGTATCGTAAAGTGTTGCCAGATGATGATTTGTTCATAACAGAGAAGTTTTATAACAACACTTTACTAGATCAAGTTGAGATTGTTGGTAATTTTGAAACGCAAGCGAATTTCGTTCGAGATCTATTCGAGAAGAATTGCGAAGACGATGTAACAAAAGTGAACTGTCAATGTCAAAGTGACAGATGTCTTGGTTGTGGTTGTACATGTGATGATTGTTATTCTCCTTGTTGGCCGAGAGATTGGATTAAAATTGATTTTCCAGGAGCTAGAGTTTTATCTGTTAATTATACTAGTGATCCATATTTATGGCGACCATTGTGGAAAAAAGAAAGCAAGCGGTAATTCATATTTTTTTAGCAAGTCTATTATTTTCTTAGTGGCCATGTTTTATTTCAAATTCACAATCTTTATGGCGGCCATTACGTTTTTTCTATATTCTTTTTTTTTTAAAAAAAAGGTAGTAATTATGTGATAACATTAGAGAATTCACAATTATTTATGAAAAAAATGCAATTTCTCTATGGTGAAACTATTCCTAGTTTGAATTGAAATAATATAGTTTGTAGAAAAATATAGTCAAAACAATGTCTCGATGAGAGGCGCTGCTATCGCTTTTAGATCTGTCAGATTTTTTTTTAAACCTATATGAGTAAAAAAATGAATCTTGGACCTTGTGTTACATTGTTGATTGAGGGGCGCTAGTGGGCTATCGTAATTTAGTTTGCCTTATGTCCACCGTGTCGGTCTATACTTACTTTTATACATACTTTTGTGTTATTTCTTAGCAAAATATTCAATAAAATATCTTTCCATTAGGCAAAGGTTACATGAACGTGCAGATCAAATGATGGAACAACTATTATCTCTAGGCGTTGGAGACAAACCTATCGTATGGGTGGGACATTCAAAAGGAGGGTTGTTTATTAAACAGATTTATTGTGAAGGTACATTCAATATTAAAACAGTAAAATTCGTTTTACAGAAGGCAATGTCAATCTTCTAAACAGATTTTAATCGTTTAGCGATTTACGCGATACAATCTTATTGGTTCGTACAGACATGCGTCGATATAGTTTAGTCGCTCGTAACCTGTTTGTGAAGTCGCTGCGATTTTCAAGATGGTGTAGCACATCTATGCAGTTGACACAAGTCGCTATATCAGTACTGGCTGAATAAAAGACTCGCGTCGACGACTCAACGTCGTGTATTGAAGATTCACGTTGCTTTATGTACGAAGGGACTAACTTTTCTTTCATATTATCAAAAGAAAGGAAAAATATTCATAAAATTAATAAAGTACTTCTTATTACAGCGTATGAAGCTTATTTAAAAATAAATAATACTAAAGCAAATAACGAGGAAAATAAACATTCAACTGAAAATAACATAGAGGATGTTCTAAATGGGAATATTGATAAAGTAATAGAAAATAATAATATTATAAAAGAAAATATCGCGAACGAAGCTAAATTGAGCAATTTAATCAATTATGTATTTAGATTTCAAAATAATAAAGACTTAGATAATAAACTACAAGATATAAGAATTGAAGAACAATTGGAAAATAATAGAACTAATTTAGACGAAAATGTTGAAAGTAACAATGCCAAAGATAAAGTTATGTTTTCTGATGATAAAGGTATCGCATTAACTTATAATAAACTTATCTTTTAATACAGTCAAACCTGAATAATCGAGAGTCCAAGGCAACAGTGTAGAACAGTTTAACAGTGGTAGACGTGAGCAACAACATCAGTTGCAAGAATTGACCTCACTCAGTGAAATACCACGACCATACAGAAGACAGACGTCAAGTTGAAGTAATTCCAAGTACAGTCTGATGAGTGTGGTGATGGAGGACTCATTTTAGTTCTCTTTTCTTTCCCACCCTTTTCTTATAGGAAAGGATGGGAAGGGGATGTGGATTTGATGGAGAAGGAGATGCATAGGAAGGTTAAATATTCTCTCTTTGTGTGTTCTCCTTCATCGATTGAGGGTAGGCAACGCATCTGCAATTGCGAATGTCTGAGCAGCGGTCGCTTCGCCATTTCGGTGAATTCATGTGGCCGCTTGCTCGTTTGCCATCTTGTAATATAAAAAATTTTTTTTTCCAAAAGTAGAGCGTGTTTTTTAGTCCCATTTTTGGAAAAATTAAGAAGTAACCAGTAGTTTTTCTACATTTCTCTTTTTTATCAGCTGATATTAATATATTGAATGCTGTTAAGCTTTTTTTCTTTATGTGAATTGAAGACTCGATGGTTGTTAATGTGTTAATTCGCTTTCTTCTAGAAGATTCTCTAGAAGTATTAAAGAGAGCCAACCTGTGGCGTAACAGTGTGGGGTTTATGTTCTATTCTGTACCACATCGTGGCTCTCCATTAGCTGATATAAAGACGCCGATTACTGCTAGAAGTATAGAATTACTGGAAATATGTAAAGGTTGTATATTTTTTTTATTTGTATTTAAACATAATAAAATGATTTTATCTTATTTCTTATTTAATTTCCAGATTGTTCTTTATTAATGGATCTGCAATCTCGATGGTTACAAGCAACAGAACAATCTCAGCCTGCCGTCAACAGTCTAGTGGAGACTTGCAAGACTCTTATGTCTTTACTCTGGCTTAGGATCGTCAGTGTTGATTCTGCTGGTAAGTGTACTCAAAGTTGTCGCTAAGGGAGGCACTAGGGCCCTTCGTACACAGGGTAATGTTAATTTTCGAAATCATGCGATTTTAGTCGCTAAGCGACTTACGCAATACAATTTCATGGTTCGTAAACAGTTCGCGTCGCCGACATTAGTCGTTCGCAACCTGAATGTCAAGATCGTCGTGAGAAAAGTCGATACAATTTTAAAAATGGCGGAGAAACCTTGCGTCGACGATACCTACAACGTTATGTGTACGGAAGCGTGCACAATCGATATTAGTTTCGACGATTTAAGTTGTCTTGTTTACGAAGGACCTTTGTGTTGTGACCAACTAATATTGTGGCAACAAGTTTTAAATAGATCCGACTTCTTTCGTTTCAAATGTGTTATTCCAAACATTTTGCTATATCTATACCAAATTTCATCCAGATCTTAACCATTCTGGAGATAATTTCAAACAAATATCTATCCATATCGACGCTGGAAAGCGTAAACGCTGTAACCCCGAAAGTATGAACTTTACAGGAGAGCCAAAAAATGATAACTCGTGAGCTGATACGCCTACAAGCATGCGGTATTTAGCAATGTTGTGTAGTTTGTGATAACCTATAATAAAATCATTATCCTTTGATAATGGTTGAAATTATTAACGTGTGAAAAACATATTCGCGATTTCAAAAGTTACAGCGTTTATGCTTTCCAGCGTCGATATATACATTTTCATTTATAATATTAATTTTCAACAAATTTCTCTCAGACCCAGGCATCGGCGCTCTATCCGGTGTCTCAGTGGACCACAGAGAGATCTGCAAACCTTCCAGTAGGAAGTGTCTTTTGTATCGTGAATTAAAGATTCTCATACAAAACGCTCTTAACAAACAACAACGTTAGTGACAAGATCTGTCAAGCGAAAAAAAAGACCTAAACTTGTTTGCTCGTTTTTTTTGAGTCTGTATGCGTTCGTAAAAATTAAATTTTACATACAGTTCAATGGAAATGAGAAATTATAACAAACTTGTCTAAAAAATTTACTTTTATAAGGTTGTAGTCACAGACTTATTACTATTTATTATCCAATATAAATCAATAGACAATAAATGTATATATAATTTCTAATTTTTTATTGAATTCGAGCAAATGTGTGATTGTCATCTTTTCCTATAAAATCAAAGGGACCTAGAATGCTACCTTGTGGTAGTCCTCATTAAAAATCAAACTGTGATTGTATTTCTTCATTTTAGTGCAATAAATATGTATTAATATATAATATATTTGTATATTATTTACTTTTGAGATATATATTTTAAAAATTTAGGTGTATTTTTAAGGTCTTTACCAGTGCCGTCTTTAGGATCAACGAGGCTATGGGCCAAGGTACTGGCTGGGGCCTATGTAAGGGATGGAAAATCCTTAAATTTTTACTTTATCATTTTTCTGTTTACAATAACGCAATAGGCTAAATCGTAACCCCGTCTCTTAACACCCCACATATGAGAGTTCAATAAATAAATTTTTTGAATCTAAAAAACTAATACCCCACCAATTCTAATTTAAATAAAATTGAATGAAAACCATATATTATAATCTATACAAAGAACAATACTTATATTTATTCACCAAGCAACCATTTATTTTACCAAGTGTGTGATTTGATATTTTTCTTATTATGTTATAAAATTTGTTGTTGTATATCGAAAATTTTCAGAATTGTGGGGCCCCTGCCTACCTCGGGGCCTCGGGCCAGGGCCCTGCGGGCCCTGCCTTAAAGACGGCACTGGTCTTTACATGTATTATGATGTCGAATGCATTTCTAAGTGCTATAAATTAAAAAATTATAATAAAAATGTTACGTATTGGGAGTAATGAAACGATTGCTTGCTTAGCGCAGACTGTTTATTCAAGTCGCTGTCACATTAGCGGCGGGCGCAGCCGCCCGTTCGGAAACACACGCAGGGCAAGCGCATACACAACATCCCTCCCCCTTTAGATGTGACATAACATTTAACCCTAAACTCTGAGAAAGACAATACAATTATACAACTTTTATATACAGTAGCTTATTACTAACACAATTATATTCATTGACTATCCAACTCTAAACAATCGGACGGCGCAGGGCGCCTTACCCCTCGAGTTACAGTCACATTGGGATGGTTGATAGGAGGTGTGACCGGAAGCGAGCATGCTTCCTCACCTTCCCCCTCAGATAGGCCCCTATCACTATCCTGTGCGACTCCTGGCATTCCTGAGGATGTTAACGATATTGGCATACTATCAACAACCTCATCAAAATCATCAACATCCCACGTGTTTAAGTTCTTATTAGTATGACCTTTATATAACCATAATTGATTTTTGTGTTTTTTTACTGTAGCTAAAGTTTCATTATCTTGTATTACGTACAATACTTTGCCCAGTCGCCGTAACACAATACCCTTATGCCCACAGGTGGGCACAGTTAATCGAAAAGTTAACTTCGTTAATCGTTAATTCGTTAATTAAAAAATTAACTTCGTTAATCGTTAAAGCGTTAAATTCTCGAAAATTTAACGCAAGTTAAAGTTAATCGTTAACAGTTAACCATACCAAAATTATACATACTAATTTCACACTTATGTGGCGATACTTGTTTAAAATAGTAATTTGACTATACATTTATAGAATGTATACAATAGTATTAGAGACAAATATGAATGCATTATAGTTTATTTCATTACGAGTGCGGAAAGCCTTACATTGCAAAGAGTTCCAACAAATGTCTAACCGAGCCGAGGCGCAGCCGAAGGTGAGGGTTGACAGTGGGAACAAGTTGTAATGACAGTTTCGCACGTGTACTAAACAACTATTTTTGATGCAGTTGCGAAAAAATGAAGCAATTTAATAGAATAATAAAACACAATAAACTCAACTAACCAAAATGTTTGGAAAAAGGCGCCAACCGTAAAAGAATACAAACAGAGATTTTTTGTTTTCTTCACCCATTCTAGGTAGGCAAAGGGAACTATGCCCAAACAACCAAGTCTTCAGTAGATTATTTTTATTGATATGAAATGAAAATGAAATTTAATGAGATGAAATAAAATGAAACCTAACCTAATTAATTGAATCAAATCATTAAATCTGATATTGTAACAAATTAGAAGCTTCTTTTTAGAAATATTTGCATGAATCATAAAAACTTCAATGATTTTTTTTTTTGTAAAAACTTCGTGGTTGGTTATTCTTTTTAACAGACATTATTTTGACAGTTGGGAAAGACAAGTTCAGAAAAGCTAAAGAAAAAGCACGAGTAAAAAAGTGTTTTAATACAGTTGCTCAAAAAGTTTCGTATTGCAGGGACGAAGAGCGTTCGGAATGGTGGCTATTACATACTCTTGCTTTTATATACTCCTAATGAAATATACTACTTCGAACCTTCTTTTGATTTTGTCCTGTTGGTCACGTCTTTCCCGGACGCTCTGATGCATACACTTGCACGCGAACTTCACATATTATATCAATTATCAACTCGTTCGTTCACCATTCGAGTCGCCGACAGTCGCCCTACATAGCTGAACTTACGAGCGTGGCGTGGCGCGTAATTTAAACAAAATGACAGCACGTCTCAAAGTTTCTATTTTAACGATTAACGGACTTTTATTAACGGAAGTTGAGTTTAACGGAAGTTAACAAAAGCGTTAACACTTTTTGAAGTTAACTTAAAAGTTAATCCGTTAAGCAAAATGTTAACTTCGTTAATTAACGATTAACGGATTAACGAGTTAATGCCCAGCTCTGCTTATGCCAGGTGAACTTATTTTTACCACTAAATTTTTTGTATAGCACATGTTCACCAGGGGAAAAGGAAGATTTATTTTTCCCACCATGGGCTGTGATTTGCGACTGCTGCCTAACCTCAACAACATCGGCAAGGGCGCCGAACGAGGGCGACGGCTCTCTGGGATTAATTAAATCCAACCGCGATTTAAGTTTACGCCCGTACACCAGTTCTGCTGGGGATAGACCTGTGGTGGAGTGAATTGAATTTCGATAGTCAAACAGAAACTTGAGGAGACGTAACTTACATTCCTTCACTGTACGACTAGACATAACGCTACTTTTGATGCCTTTTTTCACAACTTTTACCATACTTTCCGCTTGACCATTGCTGGCTGGATGGTATGCCGGTGTAGTTAAGTGCTTGATTCCATTTCCTAAGCAGAACTTTGAGAACTCTTGCGAAGCAAAGGAGGGTCCGTTGTCGCTCACAATCGTGTTCGGTATCCCATAACGCGCAATGTATTCGTAAAACCGTTCGATTACTGCATTCGACGTTGTGTTTGCGTTCATGTCGTATACCTCAACCCATTTTGTATACGAGTCTACGACGACCAAATACGACCGACCGTTTAACGGCCCTAAGAAGTCGATGTGCACCCTGTGAAACGGCTGAGGAGGAAACTTCCACGGCGCCAGCTTAGCACGCGGCGGTGACGGCCTCAGCCGGGTGCACACCTCACAGGACCCGATTAAATTTTCAATAGCGTCGTCCACGCCCGGAAACCAAAATCTGGACCTCGCTTCAGCCTTGGTTTTAACTATTCCTAAATGGGACGTATGCAATTCGTTCATTACCTTTTTACGTAATGAACTTGGAATTATTACTTTATGGCCCCTCATTAAGCATCCATTTTCTACCGATAGCTGATTTCGACATAAAAAGTACGGCTTCAACTTTAAATCTGCTACTTTATGTGGCCAGCCGTTTAGAACATAATTCACAACGCGGGATAATATTACGTCTTTGGATGTTTCATGACGTAATTCGCTTACGGTAATAGGCAACGATCCGTCCACCACGAAGCAAACATATGCGGCCCTATCGCACAGCGCCGCGGCGGCGTCTGCGCACGACGCGCGCCCCGCCTTCGTGGTCACCGCGCCGCGCTCCCCCGCACCCGCCAAGCTCGCGCGGGAAAGATAGTCCGCGCTGTTATCGGAGCTGCGAACATATTCTATAACGTAATTATACGCGCTTAAAAACATCGCGTAACGTTGCAGCCTATTTGCTGACACTTCTGGAATACCCTTATGTGGACCGAAGATGGAGATCAAAGGCTTGTGATCGGTTCGTAAGACGAAAGGGTCCGATCGACCGTATAAGTACTGGTGAAACCGACGCACCCCGAATATAATCGCAGTCGCTTCTTTTTGTATTTGCGAGTATCTATGCTCGGCGGGCGTGAGTGTGCGCGACGCGTACGCAACCGGCCGCTCCGTGCCGTCTTTCCCCACTTGTGACAAAATCGCCTCCTCGTCGCCACTGTTACGTATTGGGAGTAATGAAACGATTGCTTGCTTAGCGCAGACTGTTTATTCAAGTCGCTGTCACATTAGCGGCGGGCGCAGCCGCCCGTTCGGAAACACACGCAGGGCAAGCGCATACACAACAAAAAATCTATAAAATTCATGTACCGTTTTTTAATTCTTCCATTGACTATTAATTAAATGATTAAGAAAAAATTAAATAAACAATACAATATTTGTAAGCTGACCTCTATATATGGAGAGGCTATAAACTATAGTATTTTGTGCCTATTTGATTTACGCCATTTTAAGGTAGTTCTGCTGTAAAATCCAAGTAAATGAACTATGCTATACAGATCAGTATATAATGTTTTCAGATATCTTGAAAGCTCTAAACTTCGCGCTTGTCGCTATTACAATGTTAGATATGTTGGGACTTCAGAGGAGGACAATTCGCGCGCACATGACATTGGCTTGTCAAGATATTTGAAAAGAGTTATACCTATTGTACATTTTAATCAAGTATTTTCACAATTGTAATCCGATCTCTTTAAGATGTTTGTTAATCGTAATTATTATTAAGAAATAACTGAATTTATATAGAATAATGTTACTACGCGGGCACTATAACATGATAATTGCTATAACTTCAAACTTTCGTGGTTTTTACTAATATACTGTTCATAAGAAACGGGATTCTTACCCCCTTCTCTTATAAAAAAAAAAAAAAACAATTAGGCTATTTGAGCTCCCGATATCCGTCAGTCAGCCAACCCGTGAACATGGCGCATGCAATTGTGCCGAAATATCGGGAACTCAAACAGCCTAATTGTGGTAAGAATCCCGTTTCTTACGAACAGTAAAAATAATCGCTTCTTCACGATACCTACGCTATACTTTAGCAAGTGGTTTAGATTATTTCATGATGTATATTTTGTGACTGTGAATTACTCATTGACATGACGTTACTGTGACGTCATCTCATATCATGTTATTGTGCACGGATAGGCAATTTAATGAATTCCATTCAAGAAAACTTTAGCAAAGTTAGCATTTAGCTGTTTGTTATATGTTAAATAAATTAATCATTTATTGATTACAGTATGTTTCACTTTTTCCTATAAGTATAAAAGAGACAAAAAATACAGTTAATCTTTAGTTAAACACGTATTTTAACCCTTTGACAGCTGGTGATTTAAACGATATCCATTTAAACCATATATAGTGTATTATCTATGATTTAAACGTCAATGTGGTGGTATTTTTTAACCCTTAAATATGTCATCGAAACTAATTTCAGTACAAATTTACGAAAAGGATGACATTTTTGACGTTGACAGAATGGAGTTTGTGAGCTGTCATACTTTGTCATGGCCACCATGTCAAATATACTTGTCAGACATGTTAGATATGATTTCGATATTCTTTTAAAACCTATCTATATCTTTTATATATAAAAGAAAGTCGTGTTAGTTACACTATTTATAACTCAAGAACGGCTGAATCGATTTGACTGAAAATTGATGGGGAGGTAGCTTAGAACCAGGAAACGGACATAGGATAATTTTTACCCCGTTTTCTATTTTTTATTCCGCGCGGACGGTGTCGCGGGTAAAAGCTAGTTGATTATAAAACCGTAGTATTCGTACTACATATTGTCATCTTTGACAAAGTGACAGCAATATATATATTCTTAATATATATAAATCTCGTGTCACAATGTTTGTCCTCAATGGACTCTTAAACCACTTAACCGATTATAATAAAATTCGCACACCATGTGCAGTTCGATCCAACTTGAGAGATAGGATAGTTTAAATCTCAAATTATAGTCGCAATTTTAATTTATTGCTAATTATTTGTCTGTTATTATTTTACAGTCACAATTATCTGTTAACTCCAAATGATTCTAACAGATGTCGATACCTTTCGACTGGGTTGAGTAAGTAATCAATAGATGGCGCTGCTATGGTAAATCTACCAACGTGTCATATAAGATTATTAACTGCGCGCGGACGGAGTCGCGGGCGACAGCTAGTATAAAAAAAAACCAAATAAAAAAAAAAACAAAAAATTAGATCTTTTTATTGGAAAATTTAATCTTAAAATTAAATGACAATCACAAGCACAATGAAATAATAATGATATATTTATTTCAACTAATCAAAAAACACCCGAATGACAAGAGGATAACGGGTTTTATATATTTGTTAATTTATTTGTGACTGCCTAACACATAAACGACTGGACCGATTTTGACAATTTTGGTGTCATTCCCTTCGTCTTCTTCCACCGAGTGTCATACAATATGTAACATAGTGATAATGCACATATATTGCATGTAGGAAGTTAAATTATAAAATTTAGAAATCTCTTTTTAAAAGGTAATAAAGGATGACGCGATTTCATCCATTACAGGCTCAGTCAGTCGGGTTTTCCTGCTTTTTTAAATTAAGGTTAAATTAATTTGTACTTTAACAAAGTAAAAATTATAAAAAAAATCTAAAAAAAATTATCACTTAATTAAATGCTTAATACAACGAAAACCGGTTACAACTACAAAGAAGAGACAGGCAATATTTAGTCTTAATAACAGATTACGTTGTACTATTTACATTGCATGTGTAATTCAGACGAATTCTAAGATTTTGCCAAAATTGATTCTTCAAATTATGTCGTAGTAACCGGTTTTTAATGTACACTCGAATCTCTATAAGCGAGAGTTCGGTCACAACGGAACATCTCCATAAGCGAGAAACTCTGGTTAGAGAGAAATCTCTTAAAGCGAGACAAATATCGTACCTTGGACTCTCGCTTATCCAGGTTCGAATGTTAAATACTCATCTGTCACCTAAATAGGACACAACCCAGCACGTATAACACAATGCAGGCGTAAAAAAAAAACATTTTATTTATTATTTCATATACCATTGAAAGGATTTGGAGAAATTGCGCGAAAACAGCTGTCAGGATGACAGCTGTCAAAGTGACAACAAACGTCCAAAGAATATATAAGTAAAGAAAGATTCTAATCTAATTTAATACCTATTAAAATACTGGTGAGGCGCTGCTATCGCGTTTTGTTCTGTCAGAATATATAAACCTATTTTGACTTTGACTGGGGGTCGCTAGTCAGCTCTCATAATTAAATTTGACTTATGCCCACCAGTTGACATAACCTTTTCGATCTATGGCTTATGTCTTGAACCTAAAAATTTTGAACCTCTAAAATGAATATGAAAATGATTTTTGTTAGAAAAAGGACACGCGTAAGAAGGAAGTGGTTTAAGATTTGATGGCTGATAGAGATGTATGGAAGAATACAAACTGTGCCAATACTAAGAAGTTAACAAGTTTTAATGAATTAAATTTAATTGAGATGCTCATCTTTAAAAAAACATAAAAAAATAAACGTATAAACGAATTTTCGTTATAGAATTTACTTAAAAATTCCTATATTAATGAATAAATACATCTATAGTGGATGAAATTTGCGCGATTTTATATCAAAGCAAAAAAATAAAATGATTGACGTATGTTTAAGATAAAATGTATTCGAAACACTAAGTTTTTTTTAATGGTAAAGACCTTAATTTTTCATACATTGAAATCAGAATTATTACGAAATAGATATTATAATTAGATATTTCTAGAATTCAAATCAAATATTATTCTCATCTTCTTATATAATCATAGTATTATTATTAGTAATACTTTTTTTAATTTAAAATCTAATTTCTTATGATTACAATTAAAATTATTAATTATTATTTTAATTTGTACGTTGTTACTATATATTTAATATTTATCTTTGGTTAAACATTTTTTAAGCTAAATACGAGATCTTTTATTAATTGTGCTAAGTTTTAATTTAAATTTATAAATTAAAATAAAGTGCTTATTTTTGATCCATATTTTGATTTACATTTAATAAATGTTCCATATTTTGATTTACATTTAATAAATGTTCCATATTTTAATTTACATTTAATAAATGTTCCATATTTTGATTTACATTTAATTAATGTTCCAAATTTTAATTTAGATTTATATAATGTACCTAATTTTCATTTTAAATTTAATACAACTAGTTCCAAAGCCTCTCAATAGCGTCGTGTACACTTGCAAGGTGTTAACGAGTGGGTTATTGTCCGTCTAGGCGAACAGTGCTCTGGGATCTGGGTTCACAATATCACATACAAAATAATCCTGTTCCATTGGTTTTTTTATCCAACGACCCAGGTTTGCTTTTTCAAATGCTATTGTTAAACGTTCCTTTGCAGCCTGAAATTAATGAAAGAGAGAAAAGATACTTAGTTTTGTCTCTTTCGTGTAACAAAATGCGTCATAATCTTGATAATTTTAATGTACTGAAAATAGACTAGATTTTAGGCTATACCTATACAAATGTAATTTCGTCTATCTTTTTTTTAAATAAATCAAATTTATTTTTGGTACAATCATTAGAAGAGAAAGCAAATTCACATTTGAGTAATTTTTTGATAAAGTATTGCCATCACAAATTAAATTTTTCCAAATGATCCATGAAATTCTATTTTTTTTTTCACGAATTTTTTTTTACATTTGTGCTTTTGTTTGTATTTACATTCCATTGTGACCACATATAGCCAAAACTGGTAGAGATTTTAACAAGTAAGGTGTCATTTAAATCGTATAATTCCTTTGAGTGTCATAAAGTCAGTTGAGTTTTTTTGTTTTGTAATAAAGAAATAGTGTTATTATTGTAATAAAGTAAGTAAAAACAAACCTGATATGTTGTACAAATTTGTTTTGCCTCAAAATACTGCATGTTGGTTAGATCCGCGGGTGGCTTGATCTCTTTGGGTCCTTCATCTGTCTCCTAGAAAATATTTAGGTACAAATCTTCACAAGAGCTCTAGCAAAGTACTGTAATTTCTAATATCCACCAGTCTAATATAAACCAGTGTTTCCCAAGGTGGGGCGTACACCCCACTTTGGGGACATTTGGATTTAGAGGGGGGCAATTCGGAGATTTAAAAAACTTAAGGTTACATCCTTACAATGATAGCAAGTGCTAAAAAGTATATAAAAACGTTTTAGAGACAAAAATCCGTTACATTTAAACTATTTATATGTGTTTTCGTGTTTAAAAATTTTATATGAAATTGATCTAGTCAGCCAAAAGTAGTATTTCATTATTTCTCTAACATTATAAATTTAGGCTTCGAGAGAAATTTATTTCTAAAGAAAATTTATAAGGGGGCAATAGGGGGGGGGGGGTCATGTTCATCCTGAAAAATGGGACATGGATCCAAAAAAGGTTGGGAAACACTGCTCTAAAGGGACTTGGAGAAAGGGCTAAACAAAACACAAAGGGCCTTCTTTAGTAACAATTGTTTTAACTAGTGTGTTACCTGCGGTAACAAAGGCAGCTTGGTGATGAGGTACTGCCAACGCGCAAACATACTCTGCTTGCACAACAACGACGGTTGTCCTGAGTCCAACTTGCCTGTGGTCGCGTTTATAACTTCCGGCATCTAGAGTATAAGTTAGGTCTTAGACTAGTTTACTTACTAGAAGAAGAGAGAAAAAAGGAATAAAATCGTACTTTAAGTTCAAAACAGGGTTGGAATTTGGCAAATGGAATCTCGTTCCGCATAAATGCGTACTTCCGCGTGTTAATCTGCTTTCTGATTTTTATTTACGTTGATTTAGAATGCTAGAGGTTAATTGCTTTTTTTTAAACAATCAAATAAATCCCTACTTTTTTTTAGTACTTTTATTTGCTTTCGCTGTAAAGGCATCCGTTACAACCCTAGTTAAAAGTATTAAAGTTTTGCCAAATTACGATCGTATACAAGAATCGTTCTGAAACCATTTTTAAATCATGAGTTTCGAATTTAGCAGATCTAAGTATCAGAAAACTGGAATCAGAAAACCAGGGCACCCAGGGTCTGAAAGGGGCGACAGATCTACAAATTACTCTCCACGTAACCCTGTTAACTCTCCCCCCAAAAGAGATGGTTAAAAAAGATGACGTTGTAGAAATCTCGCCCAGGATTCAACCTGAAACCGTTGTAATATACTTACCTGTGAAGTACAACACCAACATATACTGATAGAGGGCGCTTTAGTCGCTGTCCTAGCTTCAGTACTAGCTGCGCGAGCTAACTTCAATCTCTGTAGTCGGTACGGAGGAGGTAAAGACGATATGTAGTTCTCTATACGACCGCATATTGCCCTATAAAATATTTTTAACCTTTGATATAGGATTTAGTGACCCCTAATCACTCAAAGGCTAGCGATGATCTCACCGATAGTTCTTGTACCCCCTAATTACGACCCCACAGTATGAAAACCACTGTTCTGTTTACTAATCAGGGGGTCTAGCATGAAAATTTGCAAGTATTCGTAACATCATGGACAAAATTTGTCAAATGAGATTTGTCGTTGCACTTTACGCCCGTTATTATTGTGATACAAATTTTTGTCGATAACGTTTCGAACACTTTCTCGCAACTTTTCGTCCTGAGCCCCTGTATAATGGAACGGTGATTTTCAAACTGTGGGGTCTGATTTCGTCAATGTTTGCCAAACTTTTTTATTTTATTTTAATTTGTTTACCAAATATACAGGGGGTACAAGAACAATCGATGAGTTTTTCATAGGTAACCTTTGATTTTTTAGGGATCGCGGATTATATACTAATGAAATCGTATAATAAAGGTTAAAAAATCATTATAGATAAAAACTATATAATCTATGAAATATTTACACATCTATAAACAGTTAAATTTAATACATATTTCTAAATACATAACTATTTCTTACTAATATTAT
Organism: Papilio machaon; assembly: GCF_912999745.1. Lineage (NCBI taxonomy): Eukaryota > Metazoa > Arthropoda > Insecta > Lepidoptera > Papilionidae > Papilio > Papilio machaon. The sequence goes on along the minus strand of NC_060013.1, from coordinate 1,032,647 downwards.
AAATGCGAATATTTAGATGGATAGATGTTTGTTTGAAGGTATCTCCGGAATGGCTCAACGGATCTTGATGAAATTTGGCACAGATGTAGAACATAGTCTGAAAGAACACATAGGCTACTTATTACGTTTTTTTTTAATTTTGCATGTTTTTAAGCAATTGACTTGCAACCTGCAGGTCCTAGGTTCGAATCCCGCTATGTACCAATGTGTTTTAGATTTACATATGTACATTTATCCGACGTTCTTACGATGAAGGCAAACATCGTGATACTGCACATATCTGAGAAGAAATTCAATGATATGTGTGAAGTCAACCCGCACTGAGCTGTGGTTGACTATGGTCTAGTCATACCTAACTTAGGGTAGGCTCCGAGCCCCTCGGTGGAGACCTATAGTGAGCTGATGATGATGGACGGAATAGCGGGCGATAGCTAGTTCATGATAAACTATTTTATTGAATCCGTAACAAGACAAGGTCTATTTCACTCAAAATTATTTTATATTACGGTAAAATTATTGTTTATTAAACCTACGTAAGCTGTAGTTATTTACTGCATATAAATATAACCTAAATACTAAAGAAAGAAAAAATGGTATGATGTAAAAGACGGTACAGAAAATGTATAATAAGTTACAAAACTTATGGCCGCTTGTGATTAGCTGCGAGAATAGTACATTGAAGGAAACTGTCGTATTCCACCTTAATAAAGACGCATTGAGACGATGACGAGGAAAAATAACCAATAGTATGCAAGTGTTTAGCCATCTTCAAAAAAGAGGTTATCAATTCGACTGTATTTTTTTTATGTTCCCGCGAAGCTTCGCCTCTGGTGGTCCGATTTTGATAAAAATTATTTTAATCGAAAGGAATTGCTTGCAGATGGATTCCATTTTATTTTACATAACTAGAAGACTGTCTGTCTATATGAAAAAAGTTCCATCATTGAAGCGTGACTATTATTTTTTAGATTTCATTCGCGTTGTCAATTCAAAATCATGTGTACGGAATACCCGCAACGTGATACTCAAGACGTAACTACACAATATTAGTTTCGGATTTACGTTGTACTGTGTACGAAGTGCTTTAAGTTCGAATGTTCTAAACGATGTATCACATCTTTTATTTCCGAGCTTCTATAAAGTTTGCATAGCATTATACAAATCAGAAACGATTTCAAACATTACGTTCTGTTATTACTTACAGACAGCGTAGGGAACAAACACGTTTAATAACTGTTACGTTTTTGGCGCGAAAAGACTTTTACAACGCGCTTTTATCCACTATTAAAATTTTTCTGGTGATTTAACAGAAAAAAAAATTATTTTATAAGTTTAAATAGTTTTACATATTACTAGTATATAGTTTATTTTGTGAGTTTAAGTTTTAGAATGCAGTCCTTGCCTTTAGTCTGCTTCCTATCAATAATACGTAAGTACATAATAATTACAACTTATTTAATACTAGCTGTCGACCGCGATTCCGTCCGCACGGAATTAAAAAAAAACTTGAGAGGTGTCAAGGGACACGCGGATGGAACAAAGTTCCTTTCTATTAATTAGTGAAGGAACCAATGTTTATTCTATGAATAAAAAACTTAAGTCTTCACAAGAAGTACATTTTATTTCTATGAATTTTCGTTATATATTGTCACGTCGTTGCCATGGTGAAGTAGCGCTCATTCGTCGTTAACATACTTACTATAGCAAAAAGTGTCGTGACAACTTTTCGTAAGAATTTTTTCCGTCTAGCCCCCTTTCACAACGCGCGATAAGGAACTTCGTTCCAAAAACTTAACAAGCAGCCTATTTGTTCTTCCAATCTATATTCTCTATCTGTGTTAAATTTCAGCTAGATCCGATAAGCTATTCTAGAGATACCTTCAAACAAACATTCATCCATCCATACATACATACATACACTCAAACATTCGCATTTATAATATTAGTAAGTTTAGTAAAACTAGTAGATGTAGTTTTGTTTGATTTATTTCACGCTAGCTGTTACCCGCGTCTTCTTCCGCGTAGAATAAAAAAAAAACTATTTTAGTTATGTGTGAAACAAAAACAAATCCAATCCACGGAAATGATACATTAATCCGGGACAAAAGTAATATTTATACGGTTTTTCAGCCTATGTCAAAAAAGGGACATTTCCTAGCCAAATTCACCTCCTCTTCCTATCCGTTAATTACAAGAAAATGGATAAGAAAATGTTGAAGGAAAAGTCAAAACTGTAAATTGAAAATCTAAAAACGCATTTTGAAAATTGCTGAATTCGAACCAGAGACCTGCAGATTGCAAGTGCTTAACCACTGAGCCATCGATGCTCTTATCAAATAAATCATCCTTAAAGACACTCTACATCTATATATATAAAAGAAAGTTGTGTTAGTTACACTATTTATAACTCAAGAACGTCTGAATCGATTTGACTGAAAATCGGTCGGCAGGTAGCTTAGAACCAGCAAAAGGACATAGGATAATTTTTACCCCGTTTTCCATTTTTTATTCCGCGCGGACGGAGTCGCGGGTAAAAGCTAGTTATATATATAAAAGAAAGTCGTGTTAGTTACACTATTTATAACTCAAGATCGGTCGAACTGATTTAGCTGAAAATTGATGGCGTGGTAGCTTGGAACTAGGAGACGGACATAGGAACTTTTTTATCTTGTGTGCACTTTTTTTATTCCGCGCGGACGGAGTCGCGGGTAAAAGCTAGTTAGAACATAAAACCACGCACTAGTAACATTTATTCCTGATGTACGTTAAAGTTACGTAAAGTCATGCGAGACTTATTACGTAAATTATCTATCGATTGCGTATTTTCCCTTGTTGAAGAAAGTATTCTATTACTGAACAAATAGTTAATGTAAACAGAACTTTATTGATTTAGAAATAGAAGTTAAAATTGTATAACTTTTTAATTATTAGCCGGTACAATGTTATCCAATCGGAATCGTACTAATTTTCCTGGAATATATATATGATAAAAATTCCTAATATTAAAGAAAACACAATAGAATTAAGTTAAAAAACAAACTGAAAATTAATTAATAGTAACTAATTGAGGTCCTTGAAGTAAGGCCTTAGAGAAATCTTTACAAGGAACTGATTTAGTAACTACTAGCTGTTACCCGCGACTCCGTCCGCGCGGAATAAAAAAAAATGCACACAAGATAAAAAAGTTCCTATGTCCGTCTCCTAGTTCTAAGCTACCTGCCCACCAATTTTCAGTCAAATCGATTCAGCCGTTCTTGAGTTATAAATGATGTAACTAACACAACTTTCTTTTATATATATAGATAAATTAGGTCCTTAGTACAAATAACGTAAATCGTCGTAACTATCGGTTGCGTCGCGAGAATCGTACAGTACATACAAATTTGAATTGTCGACGCGAGTCGTCTATTCGGTCAGTACACATGTCAACTATATTGGCTCCATCTTGAAAATTGCAGTGCCTTTTCTAACGACGATCTTGAACAGGTTGTGAGCGACTATTTCTAATGTTGACAGATATAAATGTTATAAATGTACAAAACTAAACTAGCCAGGTTTAGAAGATTTAGGTTACCTTATACACAAATGGACTTAAACACCCTTGATTAGGTATTTTTTATATGGCGGCAAACCAGGAAACGGTCATCTGAATCCGTCTAAATAGCGAAGCGACCGCCGATACCTTTAACCGATAGAAAAGGGCATTCACAGAAAGAGGATATATCCTCTTCCTATACGTCCCCTCCTTCGTCGAATTCCTTTTCTTATAAGAAAACTGTGGGAAGGGAACGTTGACTAAAATTAGACCTCCGGCACCACACTCATCGGGCTGTACACGGAATTGATTCCACTTGAAACCTATCTTCTGTGTGGTCGAGGTATTAAGTTAGATTTCTTTTTGATGTGAAACATCTATAGGCTCACTTGTAAACCGAATTGTTGGCGTGGCGACGCTTGCCGTGGCGACGGGTCGCCACACTATACTGAGGTATACATATATATATATATATTATTTTAATAATATTATCTTATATGCATATTACTTGTACACACACGATGTTTCACATCTGCCAGGCGTCCCATGACAGGTCACATTTTTTTGGTTGTTAAGTTTTTATTTCGTACAAACTGAACGATAGAAAATACACTAAATAAACCAATATTTATAAAATTTCAAAGCAATTTGCATCTTAACACATATTGCAATTTGTTACGGTCCAAATGATCGGTATTAGGGTCGTAGATTACGTAAGTAAACATCGCATGCGACTTATTGGTTTATTTATTACTACATGAAGTAATAAGGTCTATTGTCACGATTACTGGTTTTTGCCTATCCTAAGTGACTAGGCTTTAGTCAACTGAACTAGCTAGTCAGTGCTGGAGTTGGGTAGGGCGTGGTTGTTGAACGCCCAGGGCGCTGGACAGAAAGGGGTGTGACAAAACAGCGAACTTTGTGTCGACAATTCAACATTTTGTATACGGAGCACTATATAAGTTACGTTAAGTTTTACGTTGGTTTGTGTACGATTCCGAGATTCCTGGTATATCTATATATATAAAAGAAAGTTGTGTTAGTTACACCATTTATAAATCAAGAACGGCTGAATCGATTTGACTGAAAATTGGTGGGAAGGTAGCTTAAAACCAGGAAAAGGACATAGGATAATTTTTATCCCGTTTTCTATTTTTTATTCCGCGCGGACAGAGTCGCGGGTAAAAGCTAGTATATATCAAAAATCAAAGGCACATATTGATGATACATTGTGATGATCCAACTCGGGACCTGCTTCTCTATTCCAGATCCACCAGAAATCCAATTTGAGAATGCCGTTCTACAAGCCACGCCTGTCCATAAATCCAAATGCCCATATGTCAGAAAGACACACGATGTATTGTTCCAGTTGTTCACCAGGTAAGTAGATAGTTGATTGGTATGAGATACTGAATATGGAATTATTATACGTTTTACAACTTCTACTATGAGAATGTAATCCATCCATGTTACAATTTTCATTAAGATTCACATTTAAGAGTAGAAGCCAGCAACAACTTCTATTCCACAATTTGCCCGGCTCAGAAAACAGGCGTTAAAAGAAATTTACTTTGCGTACAGTCTGATGAGTTTGCATGCCATAGCCCAAATTTTACTCCTCTGTCCCTTACCAACCTTTTTTATACGGAAAGTATGGGGAAGGTAACTGGATTTGTCGTTCTGGAGTTAGATAATAACAAAGAACAACTCAACGACTTGTATATAACATATTGTTATTTCTCGCATTATCTTTGTAACAATCGACAATTTATATTGTAAGGCTCACGATATTTTTTTATATAATAAGGTGGCAAACGAGCGAGCGGTCACCTAAATTTGCCAAAATAGCGGAGCGACCGCTGTCCAAAGACATCTGCAATTTATGAGAAATTGTTGACATCCAATCGAAAAAAGACTCACAGAAAGAGAATATATCTTCTTCCTATAAATTCCCCTTCCACTTCCCATCATTTCTTTAAAAGAAAAAGGTGGGATGGGAAAGAAGACTAAAATTGGTCCTCCGGCATACACACATATCAGACTGTACGTGGAATTGCTTCCACTTGACGTCTGTCTTCTGTGTGATAGTGGTATTTTACCAATCAACCCGGCTCATTCGTTCAACAGAAGTTGTTCCTAGCGTCTACCACAGTTAAATTAAGTTCAATTCTTTCTCAGACACAACCCAACAGTATACCAAGAATTAGTATTGAATGACGATGAAAAACTGTTCGCATCAAACATCAACTTCAATGACCCAACAGTAATATACTTCCATGCTTTTATGGAACAAGCAACGGATGGATCTGCTCTTGTTGTCAGAGAAGGTGAGATTTGAAATTTGCCGGTCACCAAAATTCGCCGAAATAGAGAAACGATCGCAGCCTATATACATCTTTAATTTCAGATGCGTTGCCTACCTCTGATCGACAGAGGAGGGGACTCACCGAAAGAGAATATTTCTCCTCACTATGATTTCCCTCCTCCGTCATCTCCTCTTCCACTTCCCATCCTTTCTTTAAAAGAAAAGAGTGGGAAGGGAAAGAGAACTAAAATTAGGCATTAGATATTTGAAAGTTAGATTACATTTAATTAATTAGGTCAGGTACAGTCGGGTACAGTCGAACCTGGATAAGCGAGTGCAAGAGATCGCAACATTTTTCTCGCTTTTGACGTTTCTCTTTTATCTGAGTTTCTCGCTTATAGAGTCTGTAATTACCGGATAATGCCTCTCGCTAATAGAGGTTTCTCGAGTATCTAAGTTCGACATTATTTCATAAATTAATAAAATTGTTTAAAACTTCGTAAGACATCTATGAAAAACGGCTACACTTAAGTATAGTTAAATCAGTGTTTCCCAAAGTGGGCGATAACACCCCCTTGGACGCGTTTGAAACCTAGGAGGGGGCGATAAGAGGCCCAAAAAATGGGGGGCATTGAAATTAATTAAAGTAATGAAGTTGTGGTTATAGGACTGAATAAAAATTAGGGGCGCGCTGAAATATAATTGATTTTCAAAGGGGACGGTGAAAGAAATAAGTTTGACAATCACTGAGTTAAAACTCGAATGTAGCCGGAATAACTTACGTTAGTGTTGACGTTTTAAATAAGTTTTTTTATTTATATTACAGCATATATGCAACGTGGTGATACAAATGTGATAATTGTGGAGGCACAACGCTTAGAAGCGGGACCTTGGTATTTCACCGCGGCTGAGAACACTTGGTATATAGGACGTTATGCTGCTCAGTTCATTGATTATTTAGTATCAAGGTTGGTCTAACTATACACTAACTGACTAATAAAGGACTCCCTTATAAGGGCCCTTAAATAGTACTTGTTTAAAATCGATTGATAATTTAGTGCGATGACAGCACAACCTAAATGTCAGATGAATATACATATTACTAGCTGTCGCCCGCGAATCCGTCCGCGCGCAGTTAAAAAAACTTAATAGCGGTATGAAAAATAGATGTTGGCTGATTCTCAGACCTACTGAATATGCTCACAAAATTTCATGAGAATCAGACAAGCCGTTTCGGAGGAGTATGGGAACGAAAACTGTGACACGAGAATTTTATATATTAGATGTTCTCGCTTATGGAGTTCGTCTGGCGGGACTCAACAATGACTCTCGCTTATAGAAGTTTCTCGCTTATCCAGGATCGATTGCTTTAATTAATTTATGTACTTCAAGTTTATTGTTACAGAGGTCTGAATCTATCCAAAACCCACTTTGTCGGACACAGTCTAGGCGCCCAGTCGGCTGGAGTCGCAGGAGCTTCTCTAACATCAGGTGAGTTGAATCCATGTTAAATTCATATAAAAATTGGGTTCACTAATCCATCAAGATATAATATGGATATTTCTGTACCCAGGTCGCGTAGCCAGGATAACCGGATTAGATCCAGCACTCCCACTATTTGACAAAGTCCCGTTAGAACAAAGACTAGACCCGTCCGATGCAGAATTCGTTGACGTCATCCATACGGACTCTGGGATTTTCGGTAATTTCATTTTCATTTTTTCATATAATTTAATTAATCTAATGCAATGCCAATATAAATCTTACGGATAAAAAAGTAACTACAACTCAAAATTGAAAACAACGCCATCTAGTATTCTATAAGGTAACACTGATATTATTCAATCAATAGGATTCCCAGGACCAATTGGTCATGCTGACTTTTATCCCAATGGTGGTAAGAGCCCTCAACCTGGATGTAATTTGGAAGTGGTGCTGCCGCAACAGCTGTTGTTAAATAAATGTAAGCTATTTTTTTTAACATAAAACCCTCGTGAAGAACAAGAGTCGACATCAAAGTAAAAAATTAATCGACTAACTTATTCCCTCTTAAATTTATGGATTTAGAATTTATCTGTCTGTCCATCTGTATGCATATCCTCAAACCTCAAGATATGCCTTTGACGTGAAGGAAGCTGTTTGCGGACATATTTTCATAGTCTTTCTCGTCTTTCCATACTATTATATTGGTCTTTCGCAGTCTTCTGCAGTCACTGGAGATCTTATATGTTCTACGCGGAGTCTGTGCTACGACCGAAGTCTTTTGTAGCCACATCATGCCCTTCCTGGCATCAGTACAAAAACGGGGAGTGTGTGGATGCTCCTAATGTTCATATGGGATACAGTACTGATTCAAGGTATGGTTAAAAGTTTCACACGAGGACAGGTAGAGTTGTAGACAATGCATTAATACGTGAAGATAGAAGAGTACTTTGTAATTTTCTATACTAAAGTCCAATCGCGGAGCACGAAGAATTTCGTACATTGAACTGTCATTACCTGTCTCTGTCACTCCCGCGTAAATACAATGTGTCTCGCTCGCACAGATACAATGGCCGCCGTCCTCAGGGATTGTAAACCTTTTACTGGAGACTATAAAGTTTGTTCTTTTGTAATAAATGTGACAGACGAGACGTCTTCGGAAAGCAGTTACTCCGATACAGAAGAATCGGATTCTGATTTTTTTTTTAATTTTTCTGCCGAATTAGTAGATACTTGTTTAGATTTTTATTACTTGTTATTAAAATCTAAATAAATAGTTAGTTAGTCTAATAATAGTTTATATAATAATAATAACTATATTTCATAAGTTGGTAAATTTTCTTTCTCCTTCAAATAATTTGTACGAAATTCTTCGTGCTCCGCGACTGGACTTTAGAAGTAAATGGAGAAAGCTGTTCTGTTAAAAAGAAGAGGAAATGGACGCCAGCAACAAGATCTGTTGCAAGAATTGACCTCGCTCAGCGAAATACCACAACCACACAGAAGACAGACGTCGAGTGGAAGTAAATCCAAGTACAGTCTGATGAGTGTGTCTGAGAGTGACATAATTTTAGTCTTCCTCCCCTTCTCAATCATTTTCTTATAACGAAATGATGAGAGGACGGATAGGAAGGGGTTATTTTCTCTTTCAATGCGTCCCCTCCTCCGTCGATTCAAGGTAGGCATGTGTAATTGCCGATGTCTATGGACGCGTTCCGATGGTCGCTTGCTCGTTTACCACCGTATGTTATAAAAGACGTCAGAAAAAGTAGAAAAGAAATAGATAGGAATACTTTTATATCTAGATATTTTGTATATATTTCAGGTCCCGTGGTAACTATTTTCTGATGACGCACAAAGATTCGCCATATTCAATAGAATGAATATTATAATAAATAATAAAATAATTAAACTTTTATTGTTATTTCAATTAATTCCATAGAAAATTTACAAATTAAGTCCCTTCAAAAAGATTTGAGTCGTTAAGCGACACGCGACACACGTCGCCGACATTTAGTTAGTCGCCAAAGCCAATCGCAACCTGTTCATCAAGATCGTCGTGAGAAAAGTCACTGCAATATTCAAGATGGCGGAGCAAATACAGTTGAAATGTAGACGCTATACAGTACGAATAGACGCCTCAAGTTGTCGACTCGAGTCGACGACTCAAAATTGTATGTACGTAGTTCGCAACGCGATATTCAAGTCGCAACCATACAATATTAGTTTCGAAAAAACGTTACCTTACGTACGAAAAGTCTAAGTAAAGTATCTATAAATGACTAGCTTTCGCCCGCGATTTCGTCCGCGCCGAGTTAAAAAAAACTTAATAAGGATATGAAAAATCCATATTTATTCCATAAAATCCCCAAAACCTCAACATGCAATAATCACTCTTATTACAAACACAATAAGGTCCATACCTGTACAAATGCTGTGGATGTAACAAGGAGCCGAGCACCAGAGAGCTAAGATACACAGGTCTAAGTAGACAGGCCAACAATGACCCCTGCAGACCAACAACGCACCAGCGCGCCGCTTTGTCTGAACAAGACATGGTTAGGAGACGTTCGCCCTGGGAAATTGTGCTTTGTCTGTATTTTACAGTTACAAGTTGATATTTTACAGTTCGAAATTGAAATTTTACAGTTCGAAGTTGATATTTTACAAATCAAAGTTGATATTTTACAGTTCGAAGTTGATATTTTACAGTTCAAATTTGATATTTACAGTTCGAAGTTGATACTTCACATTACGAGGTTGATATTTTACACATCAAAGTTGATATTTTACAGTTCGAAGTTAATATTTTACAGTTCGAAGTTGAAGTTGTGTTAGTGTCAATTAAGTAGTTAACGCTTCAATTAAGAATAAAAAAGGCCGTAAAATAAATACCTGTAGTACTCCATCCCATGTCTGTACGATGTTGCTGCTATTTTTGACAGGTATGGTGCCTTCACCAGATTCTATTTTGGTCCTCAGTTGACCTCGAGCTAGTCTGTTGACATAACAGTCAAATAAATATTGACATTTCAATTTTTACTAAGAAAATTAGGGGGGAAAAAATTCCACACCCTCTGATGCCCCTCACTGTCAATTCAGTATACCAATTTAGCCTAACATACCCTTAATCAACTTCACTATACTATTCTCCCCCTGCTCACCAGGTTCTCTCCAGTTCATTAGTCAAGGCAATGCAACGGTCAATGTAAGTATACCATTCCAGCCTACCATCCCCTTATTCCCATAGTTGCAATATACAATTCTCCCCCTGCTCACTTATTAGGATATTTATCCAGTTTGGACTCGTTCTAAAGATTCCAGCCTACCATTCCCTCATTCCCATAGTTCTAATATACCATTTTCCCTCTTACCCCAGGTTAAAGTAGACAATGGTATGCGTGAGTATACCATTCCAGCCTACAATTCCCTTACTCCCATAGTCCCAATATACCATTCTCCCCCTGCTCACCTATTATGAAGCCTATCCAGTTCAAGCCTATTGCTCTTGAGAAGACAGTGATCAGTGTGAGTACATCATTCCAGCCTATCATCCCCTTACTCCCATAGTCCCAATATACCATTCTCCCCCTGCTCACCTATTATGAAGCCTATCCAGTTCAAGCCTATTGCTCTTGAGAAGACAGTGATTAGTGTGAGTACATCATTCCAGCCTATCATCCCCTTACTCCCATAGTCCCAATATACCATTGTCCCCCTGCTCACCTATTAGGATGTCTATCCAGTTCGGACTCGTTGTTCTCATGAGGGCTGAATATCCTCCCGTCTCCGCAGGGAGCTGTGCTCACATACAAATGTATACTGCGATCAGGTTTCAATTGATAACCACCGGTTGGTATCGGTTCTATATCTGAATCTGGTATGCATTGCTTTGGATCTGATTGGAAAGGGAGAAAAAAAAATAAAATACACTATGGCACTATGACACTCGGGATAAGTATACAAATTGAATGGACACCCAATGTCAAAGTCTATGGTTCTTTAAGACAACAGAAGGTCATAATGTAACTTATATCTTACTAATATTATAAATGCTAATGTTTAGTTGTATGTTTGTATGAAGATATCTCCGGAACGTCTCAATGGATTTTAATGAAATTTGTTACAAATGTAGAACATAGTCTGGAAGAACACATAGACTATTTATTATGTTTTTTTTTATTCCACTCGGACGGAGTCAAGGGCGTCAAATAGTGCACAAAAAACAAAGAGTTAAAAACATTATCCTGACTCAGTCGACTAAATGCAAATGTTTGGATGGATGGATGAATGTTTGAATGTATCTCCTGAACGGCTCAATGGATTTTGATGCAATTTGACATATATATAGATCATATTCAGGAAGAATACATAAGCTACTTTTTATGTTTTTTTTTTAATACCACGCAGACGAATTCGCGGGTGACAGCTAGTTTCAAATATAGTGGAACTTGAATGAGCGAGTCCAATACCGCGATATTTTACTCGCTTACAGAAGTTTCTCTCGAGTTTCTCGCTTATAGAGGTTTCTCGGTTCACCAGCTCAAAGTTATCTGAGCTTTTCTCTCCAACCACATCCTTGTACAATTTTATTCTGATTTGATATTCAGAGTGTATAAGATATATGAAAAAGACTATACAAGATACTTTAAAATAATTACCTGAAGCTGAAGCATACATAAGTAGCTGTGAGTACAAATATCTTTGTAAACATCGCCTTGCAGCTACCTGAAACAAATCTTAATTATTATATGTTATAGTCAAATTAAAATATCTTGATCCTTGAAAATTTCAATTGGGATTAATGTGGTCTATTGTTTTAGAAATAATATATTTATTTGGTTGTATGTAGTATAATTAATCTGCTAAATTATTTATATATATGTGTGTTTGTAATATTGTAATAATATATTAAAAAAAAAAAACTTGAGAGGTGTGTTGGGACACCCGGATGGAACGAAGTTCCTTTCAATTAATTAGTGAAGGAACCAATGTTTATTCTATGAATAAAAAAATTTCGTTATATATTGTCACGTCGTTGCCATGGTGATATAGCAAAAAGTGTCGTGACAACTTTTCGTAAGAATTTTTTCCGTCTAGCCCCCTTTCACAACGCGCGATAAGGAACTTCGTTCCAATAAAAAATATAACGTAATATTTTTCCAATATGTGTATTTACCTAATGTTACATGAAATAAAAAAAAAAAAAAAATATGAAAAATGATATTGTTACGAACAAAGACACGTGAAACCCCCTACTCAATACTAGACGGCGTTACATGTACTACTTTGGAACTATATAGAAGTATCTGGAAAACCGGGTACATATCATCTTTCCGGAATCATCGGAACGTTCTTTTTTCAAATCGAAGGAACTTTCTAGAATGTTCTAGAACTCGTCTCGGTCTATATAAATAGCCGCAGGGAGGGGAGCGAGTTCATTTCAATATGAGCTACCTTCGAGGCGATATTAAAGTGAAAACTAGTGAAACCTACGACTTGGCTAAGACCTAGGACATAGTGTTTAATGTTTGGACCTAGTAAAAAAAAACTAGCAATTAACACTTGTCACCTACTGACTATGTCATTTATAGTCTATAGATTTATTTTGGAAAGTTACAGTATGATAAAATATCTGTTCTCACATACAGGGTGTCCGGATAACTAATAAATTCAATTAAATCGTCATATTTCTTCCAAACACGCCGTATATCTCTCTTACTAAATCTCCATTTCACCTTCTCTCTGGCACTCATTTTATATTTACCTCAGCATGACAGTCATTTAGTGCCAACCCTTTAACTGACATATGTTCTCCGGAGACACATTTTGTACCAGTAGTTACAGCAATCACCTGGAAAGAGATAAATTAATAAAGACTTTCTTATGTATGGATGATTTTGTATATATTTTTTATATCATAAGATGGCAAACGAGTAAACCTGGATTCGCCAAAAAAGCGAAGCGACCTTTACCCATAGACATCCGCAAATGCAGATGCGTTGCCTACCTTTAATCAACAGAGAAGGGGACGCACAGAAAGAGGATACTTCTCTTATCTATGCGTCCCCTCTTCCGCCAAATCAACTTCCCCTTCCCATTCTTTCCTAATTGTTAATAATGTTGTCTGAATGAATATGTAAATATGTCCATTGTTACCTTCCATAGCTTAAACTACTGAACCAATTTCAACATGTGAGGTGTCATTCGATACTTATTAGTGTCATAGATACAGAAAAAGTGTCATCGATACGAATATTTAATTAAATGTTTGTTACAAGATATCTTCAAAACTACTCAACAGATCTTAATGAAATTTGGTATAAATATAGAATATAGTCTGAAAGAAGACTTAGGCTAGTTTTTTTTTTAATTCTCCACCGGATTCAGGGGCATAAGCTAGTATTGTGATAATTATAAATCTCACCTTAGCGCCCTCTATACCATTGCCTATAGTAATAACGATACCAGCGAGAACCTTCCTTTTAGAATGTACCAGATTGTTGCGAACCATTTCTTGAAACTTATCATTTACTAACCTGCAAATAAAAATAAAGTAAATTAAATCCATACATATAAAAAAATTGGATTGTCTTTATGTAATATATAAAAACACACATATAATGTCTTTGCGTTCCTTTTTTTATATGAAAAGTTGGCAAACGAGCAAATGGTCACCTGAATTCGCTAAAAAAGCGAGGCGACCGTTGCCCATAGAGATCTGCAAATGCAGATGTGTTGCCTACCTTTAATCAACGGAGAAGGGGACGTACAGAAAGAGGACATTTCTCCTTCCTATGAGTCTCCTCTTCCGCCAAATCTATTTCCCTTCCCATTCTTTTCTAATAAGAAAAGATTGTGAAAGGGAATAGAACTAAAATTAGGCCTCCACCCTGGTATTTAACAGAACTGACCAATTCTTACAACATAATATGTTGTTGCTGATATGAACGATTATGATAGCGAAAAAACAATGTTATATAATTTTTGTCTGTCTGTTTGTTCCGGATGATCTCCGGAATGGATTGATAGATTTTAACAGGATTTGAACGTGAAGGTAGGTGATATATGCGAGCATGTTATAGGCTACTTTTTTTCTAAACATATAAAGTCACAGACAACCTGCTAGTATACATAAATAAAAATCAATGAAAACTATATTTTTATATATACTAATATTATAAATAGGAAAGATTTGTTTGCATTTAAAAGACTCCAAAACTGATTTGAAAAACACTTTCACTATTACAAAGCTACCTTAATTACTAAAATAATTTATAATTTTAGTAATTAGTAAATTTAATTAATAGAATTAATAAAATTTATGTCATCCGGGGATAGTGTAACTGTAGTGTGTAAAAAATATCTAGATATATATTTTTTTTAATTCCGCGCGAACAAACTCCGCAGAGACTAGTTTCTATATTTTAAGGGGAAATAAAGTGTCATATAGTTAAGGAATGTATAGAGAATCTCTCTCTTTCTCTTGCATAAACCCTACTCTCTGTTTCTCTCTCTCTCTCTCTCTCACCTAGCAACATGATCAGCCAGCAGTTGGTTGAGCGGTGCAGCTGGCAGCGGGCGCTGTGGTCCGGCGCGCGCCTCACCAAGCTCAGCCAGAGCAACGCGAGCAGCTGCTACTTTCTCTTGCATAAACTCTACTCTCTGTTTCTCTCTCTCTCTCTCTCACCTAGCAACATGATCAGCCAGCAGTTGGTTGAGCGGTGCAGCTGGCAGCGGGCGCTGTGGTCCGGCGCGCGCCTCACCAAGCTCAGCCAGAGCAACGCGAGCAGCTGCTACTTTCTCTTGCATAAACTCTACTCTCTGTTTCTCTCTCTCTCTCTCTCACCTAGCAACATGATCAGCCAGCAGTTGGTTGAGCGGTGCAGCTGGCAGCGGGCGCTGTGGTCCGGCGCGCGCCTCACCAAGCTCAGCCAGAGCAACGCGAGCAGCTGCTACTTTCTCTTGCATAAACTCTACTCTCTGTTTCTCTCTCTCTCACCTAGCAACATGATCAGCCAGCAGTTGGTTGAGCGGTGCAGCTGGCAGCGGGCGCTGTGGTCCGGCGCGCGCCTCACCAAGCTCAGCCAGAGCAACGCGAGCAGCTGCTACTTTCTCTTGCATAACCTCTACTCTCTGTTTCTCTCTCTCTCACCTAGCAACATGATCAGCCAGCAGTTGGTTGAGCGGTGCAGCTGGCAGCGGGCGCTGTGGTCCGGCGCGCGCCTCACCAAGCTCAGCCAGAGCAACGCGAGCAGCTGCTACTTTCTCTTGCATAAACTCTACTCTCTGTTTCTCTCTCTCTCTCTCTCACCTAGCAACATGATCAGCCAGCAGTTGGTTGAGCGGTGCAGCTGGCAGCGGGCGCTGTGGTCCGGCGCGCGCCTCACCAAGCTCAGCCAGAGCAACGCGAGCAGCTGCTACTTTCTCTTGCATAAACTCTACTCTCTGTTTCTCTCTCTCTCACCTAGCAACATGATCAGCCAGCAGTTGGTTGAGCGGTGCAGCTGGCAGCGGGCGCTGTGGTCCGGCGCGCGCCTCACCAAGCTCAGCCAGAGCAACGCGAGCAGCTGCTACTTTCTCTTGCATAAACTCTACTCTCTGTTTCTCTCTCTCTCTCTCTCACCTAGCAACATGATCAGCCAGCAGTTGGTTGAGCGGTGCAGCTGGCAGCGGGCGCTGTGGTCCGGCGCGCGCCTCACCAAGCTCAGCCAGAGCAACGCGAGCAGCTGCTACTTTCTCTTGCATAAACTCTACTCTCTGTTTCTCTCTCTCTCTCTCTCACCTAGCAACATGATCAGCCAGCAGTTGGTTGAGCGGTGCAGCTGGCAGCGGGCGCTGTGGTCCGGCGCGCGCCTCACCAAGCTCAGCCAGAGCAACGCGAGCAGCTGCTACTTTCTCTTGCATAAACTCTACTCTCTGTTTCTCTCTCTCTCTCTCTCACCTAGCAACATGATCAGCCAGCAGTTGGTTGAGCGGTGCAGCTGGCAGCGGGCGCTGTGGTCCGGCGCGCGCCTCTCCAAGCTCAGCCAGAGCAACGCGAGCAGCTGCTACTTTCTCTTGCATAAACTCTACTCTCTGTTTCTCTCTCTCTCACCTAGCAACATGATCAGCCAGCAGTTGGTTGAGCGGTGCAGCTGGCAGCGGGCGCTGTGGTCCGGCGCGCGCCTCACCAAGCTCAGCCAGAGCAACGCGAGCAGCTGCTACTTTCTCTTGCATAAACTCTACTCTCTGTTTCTCTCTCTCTCTCTCTCACCTAGCAACATGATCAGCCAGCAGTTGGTTGAGCGGTGCAGCTGGCAGCGGGCGCTGTGGTCCGGCGCGCGCCTCACCAAGCTCAGCCAGAGCAACGCGAGCAGCTGCTACTTTCTCTTGCATAAACTCTACTCTCTGTTTCTCTCTCTCTCTCTCTCACCTAGCAACATGATCAGCCAGCAGTTGGTTGAGCGGTGCAGCTGGCAGCGGGCGCTGTGGTCCGGCGCGCGCCTCACCAAGCTCAGCCAGAGCAACGCGAGCAGCTGCTACTTTCTCTTGCATAAACTCTACTCTCTGTTTCTCTCTCTCTCACCTAGCAACATGATCAGCCAGCAGTTGGTTGAGCGGTGCAGCTGGCAGCGGGCGCTGTGGTCCGGCGCGCGCCTCACCAAGCTCAGCCAGAGCAACGCGAGCAGCTGCTACTTTCTCTTGCATAAACTCTACTCTCTGTTTCTCTCTCTCTCACCTAGCAACATGATCAGCCAGCAGTTGGTTGAGCGGTGCAGCTGGCAGCGGGCGCTGTGGTCCGGCGCGCGCCTCACCAAGCTCAGCCAGAGCAACGCGAGCAGCTGCTACTTTCTCTTGCATAAACTCTACTCTCTGTTTCTCTCTCTCTCACCTAGCAACATGATCAGCCAGCAGTTGGTTGAGCGGTGCAGCTGGCAGCGGGCGCTGTGGTCCGGCGCGCGCCTCACCAAGCTCAGCCAGAGCAACGCGAGCAGCTGCTACTTTCTCTTGCATAAACTCTACTCTCTGTTTCTCTCTCTCTCACCTAGCAACATGATCAGCCAGCAGTTGGTTGAGCGGTGCAGCTGGCAGCGGGCGCTGTGGTCCGGCGCGCGCCTCACCAAGCTCAGCCAGAGCAACGCGAGCAGCTGCTACTTTCTCTTGCATAAACTCTACTCTCTGTTTCTCTCTCTCTCACCTAGCAACATGATCAGCCAGCAGTTGGTTGAGCGGTGCAGCTGGCAGCGGGCGCTGTGGTCCGGCGCGCGCCTCACCAAGCTCAGCCAGAGCAACGCGAGCAGCTGCTACTTTCTCTTGCATAAACTCTACTCTCTGTTTCTCTCTCTCTCTCTCTCACCTAGCAACATGATCAGCCAGCAGTTGGTTGAGCGGTGCAGCTGGCAGCGGGCGCTGTGGTCCGGCGCGCGCCTCACCAAGCTCAGCCAGAGCAACGCGAGCAGCTGCTACTTTCTCTTGCATAAACTCTACTCTCTGTTTCTCTCTCTCTCACCTAGCAACATGATCAGCCAGCAGTTGGTTGAGCGGTGCAGCTGGCAGCGGGCGCTGTGGTCCGGCGCGCGCCTCACCAAGCTCAGCCAGAGCAACGCGAGCAGCTGCTACTTTCTCTTGCATAAACTCTACTCTCTGTTTCTCTCTCTCTCTCTCTCACCTAGCAACATGATCAGCCAGCAGTTGGTTGAGCGGTGCAGCTGGCAGCGGGCGCTGTGGTCCGGCGCGCGCCTCACCAAGCTCAGCCAGAGCAACGCGAGCAGCTGCTACTTTCTCTTGCATAAACTCTACTCTCTGTTTCTCTCTCTCTCTCTCTCACCTAGCAACATGATCAGCCAGCAGTTGGTTGAGCGGTGCAGCTGGCAGCGGGCGCTGTGGTCCGGCGCGCGCCTCACCAAGCTCAGCCAGAGCAACGCGAGCAGCTGCTACTTTCTCTTGCATAAACTCTACTCTCTGTTTCTCTCTCTCTCTCTCTCACCTAGCAACATGATCAGCCAGCAGTTGGTTGAGCGGTGCAGCTGGCAGCGGGCGCTGTGGTCCGGCGCGCGCCTCACCAAGCTCAGCCAGAGCAACGCGAGCAGCTGCTACTTTCTCTTGCATAAACTCTACTCTCTGTTTCTCTCTCTCTCTCTCTCTCACCTAGCAACATGATCAGCCAGCAGTTGGTTGAGCGGTGCAGCTGGCAGCGGGCGCTGTGGTCCGGCGCGCGCCTCACCAAGCTCAGCCAGAGCAACGCGAGCAGCTGCTACTTTCTCTTGCATAAACTCTACTCTCTGTTTCTCTCTCTCTCTCTCTCACCTAGCAACATGATCAGCCAGCAGTTGGTTGAGCGGTGCAGCTGGCAGCGGGCGCTGTGGTCCGGCGCGCGCCTCTCCAAGCTCAGCCAGAGCAACGCGAGCAGCTGCTACTTTGGCTAACTTCTTACTCGAACCTATAAAAAGTATATAAAAACATATATTTAACATTGGTAAACGTCAGCAACAAAATCTAGATCTAAATCTAGAACTAAGTGAAATATCACAACCATACAGAAGACAGACGTCAAGTTGAAGTAATTCCAAGTACAGTCTGATGAGTGTGATGATGGAGGACTCATTTTAGTTCTCTTTCCCTTTCCACCCCTTTTCTTATAAGGAAAGGATGGGAAGGGGAGGTGGATTTGATGGAGGAGATGCATAGGAAGGTTAAATCTTTTTGTGCGTCTCCTCCTTCGTCGATTGAGTGTAGGCAACGCATCTGCAATTGCGAATGTCTGAGAAGCGGTCGCTTCGCCATTTCAGCGAATTCATGTTGCATACAGATGTATGGAAGACGATGTAAATGATGTGTTTTGTGAAAGATGTTTAGTTACGCGTTAATATATTCTTTCACTGTTTATCTGTTATTTTTTTTTAGTCACTTTTATATGTTATTTACATGTTTTTTTAACATTTACATGTTATTTTATAGTTATTATAAAATATGTTATGTAAACTGTTATGTAAAGTGAGTATATTGTCAAATTAATTGTATACTGTAAGGATGTTATGCAGTTGTTTGTAAATAAAAAAAAATACAAGTTATTAAATTCTATAATCAAATCAAATCGATGATCTGTAGATCATATGTGTGAAGTACATCAATGAAACGACTTCCAGTTCATATAGTATTTGAGCTATAGCTCGACGAGTCTATGTAACCTGAACTTTTGAATCGGTTCAGAGTTGATTTACACATATCTGTCATTACATACTTATTGCAGTAAAATAGAAAATATAGTCGAAGAAGTATTAACTTCTAGTTCAAGTTTCACTCTAACTGAAGTCTCTCGCTTATGGAGTACGTCCTTCAGTTCAATGACTCTCGCTTCTAGAGGTTTCTCATTTATCTAGATTCGACTATTATTTAGAAAAAGTACATTTAAGTGTTTACATTTCATAAACACTATTTGTTAAACAAAAAAAAAGAGTCCACCTGATTCGCCGAAATTGCGAAAAGACTGCTACCAATAGACATTCACAAACTGTACAGCATTACTTTTAATAGACAGAGGAAGGGATAAAAAGAATATTTCCCCATCCTATGTGTCCTGTCATGCCCTTTCCCATTCTTTTAAGAGAGGGAAGGGGATGATGACCAAAATGAGTCCTCCATCACCACACTCATCAGACTGTACTTGGAATTACTTCAACTTGACGTCTGTCTTCTGTATGTTTGTGGTATTTCACTCAGTGCTAGATCTAGATCTTATTGCTGACGTGTACCAATATTAGATCCAAACTCACCATATCCTTCAAATCTGTAATCCTTTATTTTGCAGACAACTTTAAAACGCATACTGTGACTGAGTTGAAAAGGTGCTGAAAATTAAAAAAAAAAAAAGTTATTACACATTTATAACTGACGTAGACATAATAAAATAGATTAAAGTTTTTTTTTTTATATCATAAGATGGCAAACGAGCAAACGGCCACCTGGATTCGCCGCAATATCGAAGCGACCGTTGCCCATAGACATCCACAAATGCAGATGCGTTGCCTACCTTTAATCAACAGAGAAGGGTACGCACAGAAAGGGGATATTTCTCCTTCCTATGCGTCCCCTCTTCTGCCAAATCCACTTCCCCTTCCCATCATTTCCTAATAAGAAAAGGGTGGGAAGGGAAATAAGACTAAAATTATGCCTCCGGTACCACACTCATCAGACGAAACGTGGAATTGCTTCCACTTCACGCCTGTCTTCTGTATGGTCGTGGCATTTCACTCAGTGCTAGATTTAGATCTAGATTTTGTTGCTGACGTCTATCAATGTTTAAATTATTTGCTGTGAAAGTTCAAGGGAATGTAATATTTTTCTTGCGTATAAAGTTTTCTCGCTTATGGAGTTGGTACTTCGAGACTTTACCGTTCTCGCTTATAAAGGTTTATATATTGCTAAGTAATTTAGTAATTCAGTAATTTTGGTAAGTTATTTCTACCGTAAACTACTCACCATATGCAGAATCTAAAGATGAACCATCCCCATAAGTACATATAAAACTTAATCCAGGATAATTCTCGTATAACATATTTATAGGACTCTTATTAGATGCCTGTAATCTAGACCCAAATAGAGATGTTGATGGTGAAAATAATGGTGAAGAAGGGGCATCTATTGCTGGAATTAAATTAAAAAAATATCATCATCAGCTCACTACACATCCCCACTGAGGGTCTCTTAGTCTACCCTACCCTACCCTAAGTTAGGGGTGACTAGGACATAGTCAATGCTGACTCAGTGCGAGTTGACTTCACACATATCATTGAATTTCTTAGATATGTGCAGCATCACCATATTTTCCTTCATCATAAGATTGTCAGATAATAAAAATTTTATAAGCATAAATTACAAAAGAAAAACAAAGTTAGTACAACTAGGAACAAGAAAACCGCAACCAACCCGCACTGGATCAGCATTGACTATGTCCTAATCACCTCTAACTTAGGGTAGGCTTTGAGCCCCTCAGTGGTGATGTATAGTGAGCTGATGATGTAAACAATTACCCTACCTATAATCGACGGAGAAGGGGACACACAGAAAAATAATTCCCCTTTCTATGTGTCCTCTCATCCGTCAAATCCATTTCCCTTTCCCATCCTTTCCTTATAAGACTGAAGGGAGAGAAGACTAAAATAAGGCCTTCAGCACGTTATAACTATTTCAGTCGTTTAAGATCCAAGGGTCACAATGAAATCCATTTTTTTACACTTTATGTTGCAAATTATCACTTGATTTGCTGAAATAGTAAAGAGATCAAAGATCTTTGACATATGCTAAGTTAAAAGTGCTTCGCCTTTTTGTCCTGGATATAAAAAATGATGTACAATACAGAAAATATTGGATCAACCTCTCCTCTGCTAAATCCACTTCCCTTCCCCATACTTTTCTTACAAGATAATACTGAGAAAGGGAGAAGATTTAATTTTCTCGGTTGTCGGATGTCTTCTGATGTGGATTCTGTTATCTATTCAGACAGAACTGACCTTTACCAGCTGTTGTCTCATCGCTGGTGAAGTCCTGGTATCTTGGCGGAGCTGGCAGTAGACGACCAGCTCGCTGCATCAGCGCTGTGAGACAAGCCCGCGCCGCTGCGGCTCGAGCCTCACGTTTACTGTGACCGAATCCTTCGAACTTCATGTCCGCTACCTACCAAGTTAATAAGATCGAGATCTTAAGAAAGGCTTTATTACAAACTAGCTGTCGGCCGCGACTCCATCCTCGCGGAATTAAAAAAACTGAATAAGGAGCCTATATGTTCTTCCAGACTATGATCTAGATCTATGCCGTAGAATTCATCGATATCCGTTTAGCCGTTCCGGAGATACATTTTAACAAACATCCATCCAACCATCTAAACATTCGCATTTATAATATTAGTAAGATTTAATTTGTATAAAACATTTATTTATAGTCGAACCTGGCACGCGAGAGTCCAAAGAACCTCGGATTTTGTCTCGCTTTAAGAGGTCTCTTACCCGAGATTCTCGCTTATGGACGTTCTTCTTAATACTATCCACTTTATGACCTTTAGTTAAATGGATTTAAAGAACAAAATATCATTTTTTTTTTAGTTTACAATAATATACCTACTGATGCTCACCTCAACAGTAATAACAAAGCTCGGACAATGAGGGGGTCCTCCTTGTTGACGTAACGTATAGTTCACTCGTACTCCTAGTTCATTGAGTGCTGAGACAGGCGATTTGCCGCCAGATTCAACCGCATCCGCAGCTGTAGCTAGCGCCTGCAGTAATATTATCAGGAGAGCACCAATACCGAGGATTTGAAACTTCAATTAACATGGCTATTTATCTCTTACAGGCGCGATACCATATTTAGGGGGTCTTGAACTTTATAATGATTTCAGCGAAATAATATTAGAAATTAAATCAAAATTGAATAGTTTAAATTGGAATTATTATTAAAAATTACTTTCTTGTTACATAATTATAAAGATTTTGGGGGTCTTAAACCCCCTAATACACTTTGGACCCCCCAAAGATTGCATACAGACATCTTAAATGATAAATCTAATACAAAAAATCTAAATACGAATTTAAAATATAATCAGTGAAGTTTTTCTGTGTATTTAGTGAAGTAAAACAGACCTGCATGTTCCATTTGAAGCCGTCTAATGGGATAGCATTGGCCTGTCGCTTTGGTGGAGGTCCATCGGCTGAAACCAAATACCATTTGCTCCTATCAACCGAAACAAAAACATGATGCATGTAACCAAGAAGAGTAGCTAGGAATAACAGAATTCTATTTTCTTGTACTGTTGCTTCTTTCAAATTCATACATCTATGTCATTATTTCTCCATATTTATACATATGTGGGTAGCTAAAACTCACATTTAGGTCTTGTTAATATTGGCTTTGTATCCTTAGAATCTACGTCCATGTCCGGCATCTTGATGTCAGTACTTGAACTTATGCTGGAATCCTGAAAATGAAGGAGTATATTTTCAATTTATTTATGACACAAACTACACTAATTAGACATGTAAATTAACTCTGACTTGAACTGTTGAGTAGTGGCTCAATAACTAAATTAGCTGTTCACAGCTCATTGCGATTCTGAGCCGATGCACAGTGAGCTGCCTGTTGACTCAGCTTACAGTTAGAAAGGCAAATTATAACTCTATGTAGGTACAAATTGAACTGAGCTGTGAGCTATTGCACTGATCTGCTCCACATATGAACTGAGCTGATCTAAAGGTCATCAATTTTAATTGCTTTACCAATGACTACTTAGTAGTCATTATATTCATTGAAAAGTGAATAACTTTTAAAACTAAATTTTTAAGGAAATTTCTAGAACATATCGCCTCTTTACAAGAACAAGGTGATATTTTTAAACCACAACTTTAGAGGAAAGCAATTTTTACATTTAAATGTTGATTGGAAAACAATAAAATTGTTGCGGTAATTAATGTGTAAAATTAATTTATCAACACTTAAATGTTTGAAATTGCTCTCCTGTAAAGTTGTGGTTTTAAACATATCACGTTGTTCTTGTAAAGAGGCCATACGAACATGAAATTTGACATAGTTAATGTGGAGAATAAAACTATTTTGAATGCAAAAAATAAAAAAAATCTTTGATTGTGAATTATAACTTTTTTTTTTTATAATAGTATTGTCTATAACTAAAACCTCTATAAATCCATAGGAAATCAAACTTACCCAATCCTTAAGATTATCTGGAAAAAGACAGAAATAAGTTTAGTAAACCATGTATGGTCTATGTTTGTGATATCTTGTAAACTATTTGTTAGAATTATATAATTTAAAAGGCTATTTAAATCTACATTAAATTTGCCTGATAATAAATTTTTTTGGACAAGGATTCATATTAAAATCGAAAAATAGTGCCAAAATAAAAAGGATCTTTAAATGCTTATTCTGATGAAAAAAATGGTTATTATGTGAAAACTTTAAAGACAGGTATCGCCAACTTTTTCATCATTTTTTATAACCCTTAATAACCTATAATCTTAATGGTTTAGCTTGGGTAAGCAAAAAAATACAAATTTTAAATGATTCAGATACATGATGTTTTCTAAATTAAAATTTTAATGAGATGTATACACAAAGCATCCAGAATAAATGACCTACACAATGGTGAAAACCATATTGTAATACGTTTTATGCCTTAGCAGAAAATTCATGCTAAACAGCGGTCACGAAAAGAGACGTACGTTTTATAAGTTACACATGTAACAAGGATGTGTTGAGTTTTATAACCATGAAAAAATGTTTTTGGATATTTATTTAAAATACCTTTTGTTATTTATTCCGTCAATTCCTTGATTATTAGCTTTTGAATACACTTCAGTTTACAACTTTAAAAAAAGATTTTTTCACATGATTCTGACGATTCAAAAAATGTTTTAAAATCAAAATTAAATCAATAAAGACTTAAATTACTTTTTGAAATCCTTTAAAATTAATTACTACGTTTAAAACCAAACCAAGTTGTCATTTAAATATATTTTAAAAAATATTTTGTCATCACAGGTACATACCTTTTCCTGTGATATCAGCGGAATTACTGTCCATTGTTATGATATATCATTGAAATATTTAAATTAAAAATTAACCGTTTTTTTTCAATGTTACCTTATTTAGCCGCAGATATTAGTTTCAATTGTCATTTATTCAAAAAATAATTTTAATTCGTGTAATTTGGCGCAATTCTAGTTTTACCGCACTGTTATCAAAGAGCAAATGAGCAAAAGCAAAGACGGTACGCAAAACAACCTCCGTGAAGTTGGCCCCCTCACTTTAATTTTTTTAACTTTTTTTTACGCAAATCGTTTGAGAATCATTTGAGAGGGTTTGAGAGAAAAGAAATATCGTTTGAGAGTTCCTACTTTCTCCGTAAAAACAATTTTATAACGCAAAGGTCTTCAGAACGCGCCCTTAAGTGCCATCAGCGCGTCCTTCGGAATGCGCCTCAACCGGCGGTGATTGGTCCGCGGCCGCGCCGCCATTATGTCCTTCCATCGCGCCAACGTGACTAGTCGGACGCGAACACTCTCGATGAAAGTACCGGTTTACCGACGCGTGTGCGCAGATATAAAGTGTTGTTTTCTTAAAGTTGATTGTAAAATACCTTTATTAAATTTGTCAAACTAACTATCGTTTTACTCCAAAATACCCGAAAACCCATGAACATTAAAAATGGCGCCCAACTAGAGGCTTTGGAGTAAACTTTTACGTGAACTTTTTGTGAAACTTCGTGAAAAGTTATTATCGTAAAAAAAAAGTATGACAAAATCGCGCACACGTCGTCAGTCTCGTCGACAATCTGAGTTTTTCGACCCGGCGGAAGACGGTTCTTCCCCGCCGCCGACTACAACGGGAAATATGTCTGTTAACGACATGGCCGCCATGATGTCCACGTGGCAACGCAACCAAGAGGAAACGTTTGAGAGACTACTGCACACAGTTCTCAACCACTCGCAGCGGCCATCGTCCCCGCCCGCTCAACCTGCACATGGAAACTTCGCTTCGTGCAAGGCTCGCTATAGCGGAGCGCCAGACGAATCTCTCGACGGCTTTATAGACGCCGTAGAAGCCTACAAAGAATGTGCAAATGTTAACGAAACTAATGCACTACGTGGGTTGTCAATGTTGTTAACTCATGAAGCCGCGACATGGTGGCAAGGGATTAAAACCACCACGAACAAGTGGGACCACGCCCTCACATCCCTCAGAGGTGCGTTTGGTGATAGCCGACCTCCGCATCGTATATACAAGGAGCTATTCGCCAACCCACAACAAGCAAATGAGAAAACGGAACTCTTTATCGCAAAAACACGAGCGTTATTATCACGTCTACCAAAGGACGATCTGACAACCAAAGTCCAGATGGACATGGTGTACGGACTACTACATAGTAAAATACGAGAGCGTTTGAGAAGAGAGGAGATTGATACATTCGACACGCTACTCAGAAAGTCTAGAGAGATAGAAGAATCTTGCGACGAGAGTCTATCAACCACTGGCCTTCAGAACAAGCTGCGACAACGCCAGTTCCCGCCAACTTCTCGTCACGCCGCAAGCGTCGCCGCCGCCCAGGGGTCAACGACCGCGCCACCACTAGCACCGCAGAGCGCGCCCAAGCCGCCTGCGCCCGCCGCTGAGTCCAGCGCCCACGGCACCTACCGCCGTTCTCCTCGCTGCTCCGTGATGCCGCCCACACCGTCGTCTCTACAACCCCACGGCTCTTCTACTCCGTTCGCGAACGCCAAACGTCGATATTGCTTCTATTGCAAGAGTTATGGACATACACGTGATGAGTGTCGTAGGTTAGCAGCTAAAGGCAAACAGGACATTGATAACGCCGCCGACCCTATCCCGTCATGTTACGGATGCAATGAGCGAGGTGTCACTCGATCACAGTGTGCTAAATGTAATTCGGACTTCTCTGCGTGTGAATACGACCGTCCGAAAGGCGCGCTGATGGGCACATACGGTACAAGGTATTCCACCACTGTTATCAAATCATCTTGTGATAAGGATGAGTCCCAGGTGAGTTCCATTTCATCTTATAACAGTGTGTCACATAAAGGTTTCCCCTCAAGCATGTTACCACCCCCCAAGTCCAACTTTGATTCAGTGAACCATAAACCGTCATTGGTAAATAATATTGCATGGGAATGCTCTGAAAATTTTTTGCCTACTCAATTTAAATCAGCTTTACCTGAATTGTTTCATACTAAAAATAATCACACAGAGTTTTTACCTAAACAATTTACATCTGTGTTACCTGAGTTATTTTATGCTAACATTGATCACATAGAGTTTTTGCCTATTGATTTTACTGCATTCTTGCCATATCAATACTTTCTTTGTGATAATGGGTGTGTCGTTAATTTAAGTCGTGATACTAATATGTTTGAGTGCATGCCACATGATGCGCCTCCTCCGACTTCTAAGCTAACTAACATGCTTGGTGATTGTTCTATAAGTAAGTGCAATTTGACCACAACCAAATCAATCTCATTTTCGACACCTACTGATAAGAATAGGGTGACTATGATTTTTTCCGGACATCCGCGGAATTCGAACATAGAAATTAGGGTGACCATGAAAAATGTTTTCTATGAACAATCCGGAAATATAAATAATTTGAAAAATAATTTTACTACGCCTACTAGGTTGACCATGCAGGACGATTTTAATAATAATCAAAAATTATTTCCTAAAGTTGAGTCACAATTTTTATTAAATAGAGCGACCACGTGTTCGAACATTTCTCTGTCGACTCTTGATTCAACTAATTCAAACGCTCATCCACAAGTGTCAGACACTTGTCAATCCCAACGGAGACCAATTCTTGGAGTGGAAATTCTAGGTGTAAGGGGTACCGCACTATTGGATACAGGTGCTAAAGGGTGTATTGCGGGTGCTTCCTTATATCAGGTGTTGCTTAGGCATAATCATGCCTGCCAAGAAACCACTAAACGCGTTCGTCTCGCTGATGGCTCCGTGCAGATTCGTGAGTTATTGGTTACTAACCTGCATGTTAAACTAAAAAGTAAACTATTGTGTTTGGAGTTCATTATTTTCCCAGACACCGAATCCAATGATACTATTCTTGGTATGGATTTTATTGCTTCAGCGGGTATGGTGCTTGATTTCGCTGCTTCAATTTGGTATTTTTCTGGTGATGAGGTTACTTACCCATTGGAATATGAACTTTCCAGACCCTGCGTGTCCGTATCCTCTGCAGATTTCCTACGTGAGGAGGAAGGAGTTATGCTGCATCCCGAAGAGAGACTGCTGTTGTCCGACTTCCTAAAACAGAACGAAGACCTGTTCGAACCAGGGGGAGGACCAACTCCGTACGCAGAGCATCACATCGACACGGGCGATAACACTCCTATAGCCGTTCCACCATATAGGCTCACTCCAGCAAAAAAAGAGATAATGAAGGCAGAGTTGGAGAAAATGTTAGCAGACGACGTGATTGAAGAGTGTGAGTCTGCGTGGTCTGCGCCTGCTCTTCTTGTCCCGAAGAAGGACGGATCTTTTAGATTTTGCGTCGACTACCGTCGCCTCAATGCGATCACCAAGACCGATAGTTATCCAATTCCCTTAATCGATGATTTATTGCAGATGACCAAACGGGATTGTCACATGTCCACCATTGACCTGCGCGCCGGATATTGGCAAGTCAATGTAACAGAAAAAGACAGAGACAAAACCGCCTTTATAAGTCCTTTTGGTACGTATAGGTTCAAGCGCATGCCGTTCGGCTTAAAAAACGCGCCATCTACCTTTCAGCGATTGATCGATCGTTTCCGCTCGAGTTCGTCGTTGCAGGACATCACTTTGTTGGCATATTTGGATGACATCCTGGTGATCACACAGGGAAGTTTTCAGGACCATCTTCAGGATCTTGACAAGGTTTTTGACAGACTGCGTCACTTTGGGCTCCACGCGAACCGCGCCAAATGTCACTTCGCTCGCCAGGAAGTTACATACCTAGGCCATGTGATCACACCCAAAGGAATCAAGCCGGATAGCACCAAAGTCGACGCCGTCCTGAAAATGAAGGAACCACACAATCTCAAACATTTGAAATCATTTTTACAGACCTGTTCCTGGTTTAGGAAATTTATTCCTGATTTCTCGCGTATTGCCGAACCACTGTCAAAACTTACACGCAAAAACGAAGCGTGGACCTGGGGTGAAGCACAGCAACGCGCCTTTGACGTGCTAAAGAGTAAGCTTACTAGCGCTCCTATTTTGATACAGGCCGACTACACCCAGCCCTTCTTGTTGCGCACTGATGCCAGCAATTATGCTCTAGGGGCTGCACTTTTACAAGGTGACAATAACAATGAAAAACCAATCGAATACGCCAGCAGACTTCTGACTTCAGCCGAGAGGAATTACTCTACCACCGAGCGGGAAGCCCTCGCAGTCGTATGTGCAGTAGAAAAGTTTAGGGGTTACATTGATGGCCATCTATGCATAGTCAAAAGTGACCACCAGCCACTTAAGTGGTTGCTTACACTCAAGTCCCCAAGTGGTCGTCTCATCAGATGGGCCCTGAAACTCCAGGCGTTTGATCTCAAGATAGAGTACTCTCCAGGTAAAGTTAATACCTTAGCTGATACTTTAAGTCGACCTACCTGTAATGGTATCAACGAATGCGAAGTGTGTTCCGTAATCGTCGACTTACCTCAAGCACTGCCGAGTCAGCTCCGAGCCGAGCAGCTTGAAGATCCAGAAGTGGCTAAAATTATTCAAGATTTAGAAAGCACAGACGAACTTACCTCTACTCGGTGGCTGGAACGTGGATACGTACTGCAGCGGGGTGTGTTATATCGTTATGATCCAGATAACGACTCCGAAGAAGCGCAGATGGTAGTGCCAATTTCAAAAAGGGAAGAAATTTTAAAGTCGTTTCACGATTCCCCAACTGCAGGCCACCAGGGTATTGAGCGGACTCTGCAACGCATCCGTGAACACTTCTTTTTCATCGGGATGCGTCGTTACGTCACAGAGTATCTAAAAAACTGTGTGGACTGTCTCAAGTATAAAGCCGCAAATCAGAAACCAGCTGGTCTCCTCCAGACACCCGTGCTCCAACAAAGATCTGAAGTCCTTGCAGTGGATCTTTTCGGTCCCCTGCCTGAAGGAGATCAAGGACAACGTTGGGTCCTTCTTGTTGAAGACGTAGCTACCAGGTGGGTGGAACTGTTCTCGCTTGTGGAGGCCACAGCGGAAAATTGCGCCAAACTTCTCATAGAAGAATACTTTCTCAGATATGGATTGCCACGTCGAGTTGTGTCCGATAACGGCACTCAGTTCATATCCTCAGTAATGCAGCTGTCGATGTTTATTTTAGGTGTTAAACAAGAGCTCATTCCAGTTTACCACCCTGAAGCTAATCCCGCCGAGCGCAAAAATCGGGATCTCAAAGTACAATTGTCTTTGTTAGTAAAAAACGAACACCGTAACTGGCCTAAATATCTTGCCCATGTTCGGTTCGCTATGAACAGCGCCGTCTGTTCCACCACTGGGAAACCCCCAGCCTTTTTAACGTTCGCTCGCGAACTTCGCACACCTTTTGAGATGCACCATGATTTACGTGCAATCTTAGATAAGGAAAACTTTGTTCCTTCGGCCACTCCATATTTGCGTTCCTTCGTACGTACCTTACAGGATATTCGAGATCGTGTTGAGAAAAAGCAAGATCAGCGTAAGGAGATAGGTGATACTGCACGGCGTTCTGTACCTACTTATAAACAGAATGATTTGGTCTTGGTCAAAACCCACGTACTGAGCAATGCCTCGAAAGGAAAAACTCGCAAATTCATGCCTAAACGAGATGGCCCCTATCGCGTTAAACGAGTTATAACTCCCACTACTTTTATACTCTCGAATTTGACTGACGACGACACTGTCATAGGTAAGTATCACAGTTCGGACCTGACCCCCTTTATTCAAACATCTGATAACGAGCAGACTACACCCGTTATTCCAAAGAAAGGTAGAGGTAGGCCGCGTATTAAACAGTCAGATACCAAGTTGGACCCGGGACGTGTTACCAACTTGGAGGGGGAGCCTATAACGCAAAGGTCTTCAGAACGCGCCCTTAAGTGCCATCAGCGCGTCCTTCGGAATGCGCCTCAACCGGCGGTGATTGGTCCGCGGCCGCGCCGCCATTATGTCCTTCCATCGCGCCTACGTGACTAGTCGGACGCGAACACTCTCGATGAAAGTACCGGTTTACCGACGCGTGTGCGCAGATATAAAGTGTTGTTTTCTTAAAGTTGATTGTAAAATACCTTTATTAAATTTGTCAAACTAACTATCGTTTTACTCCAAAATACCCGAAAACCCATGAACATTAAAATTTCAAATTCTAGTGTGAAGTTGGCCCCCACACTTTACTTTTTTTTCTTTTTTTCAATGCGAATCGTTAGAGAGTCGTTTGAGAGACATTAAGAGAAAAGAAATATCGTTTGAGAGTTTTTACTTTTTCTGTAATAAATATTTTAATTCTGGGCATCGAAAGTTACAAATCGATTTTCCTTTTTTTCCGAATTAAATATGGCTATCATGCACTTGGACGTTTCAAATTTATTGTGTAGGTAGAGAATGGTAAGAGAGTGATTGAGAGAAAAGAGAAATCGTTTGAGAGTTAATACTTTTCCTGAAATATATATTTCAATTTCTGAATCGAAAGTTACTAATCGATTTTCCTTTTTTTCCGAAATAATTATGCCAATCATGCACTTAGACGTTTCAAATTTATTGTGTAGGTAGAGAATGATTAGAGAGTGATTGAGAGAAAAGAGAAATCGTTTGAGAGTTAATACTTTTCCTGAAATAAATATTTCAATTTCTGAATCGAAAGTAACAAATCAATTTTCCTTTTTTCCGAATTAAATATGGCAATCATGCACTTAGACGATTCAAATTTATAGTGTAGGTAGAGAATGGTAAGAGAGTGATTGAGAGAAAAGAGAAATCGTTTGAGAGTTAATACTTTTCCTGAAATATATATTTCAATTTCTGAATCGAAAGTTACTAATCGATTTTCCTTTTTTTCCGAAATAATTATGCCAATCATGCACTTAGACGTTTCAAATTTATTGTGTAGGTAGAGAATGATTAGAGAGTGATTGAGAGAAAAGAGAAATCGTTTGAGAGTTAATACTTTTCCTGAAATAAATATTTCAATTTCTGAATCGAAAGTAACAAATCAATTTTCCTTTTTTCCGAATTAAATATGGCAATCATGCACTTAGACGATTCAAATTTATAGTGTAGGTAGAGAATGGTAATAGAGTGATTGAGAGAAAACAGAAATCGTTTGAGAGTTAATACTTTTTTTGAAATAAATATTTCAATGTCGGAATCGAAAGTTACAAATCGATTTTCCTTTTATTTCGAATTAAATATGGCAATCATGCACTAAGACGTTTCAAATTTATTGTGTAGGTAGAGAATGATTAGAGAGTGATTGAGAGAAAAGAGAAATCGTTTGAGAGTTAATACTTTTCCTGAAATAAATATTTCAATTTCTGAATCGAAAGTAACAAATCGATTTTCCTTTTTTCCGAATTAAATATGGCAATCATGCACTTAGACGATTCAAATTTATGGTGTAGGTAGAAAATGGTAATAGAGTGATTGAGAGAAAACAGAAATCGTTTGAGAGTTAATACTTTTTTTTAAATAAATATTTCAATGTCGGAATCGAAAGTTACAAATCGATTTTCCTTATACTCGAATTAAATATGACAATCATGCACTAAGACGTTTCAAATTTATTGTGTAGGTAGAGAATGATTAGAGAGTGATTGAGAGAAAAGAGAAATCGTTTGAGAGTTAATACTTTTCCAGAAATAAATATTTCAATTTCTGAATCGAAAGTAACAAATCGATTTTCCTTTTTTCCGAATTAAATATGGCAATCATGCACTTAGACGATTCAAATTTATGGTGTAGGTAGAAAATGGTAATAGAGTGATTGAGAGAAAACAGAAATCGTTTGAGAGTTAATACTTTTTTTTAAATAAATATTAGGTCCTTACATATGAAATTGGCGTTTTTCGTACTGGCCACTTTAATCACGAATTTCTCCTCTTTGGTAAGGAATTCCAAATTCAAATTTGTACAGCTATAGACTCATGTATTTGTGGTTCGATGACCGTCATTCATTTGTTTTTTTTCTTCTGTTTTTTTCTGTTTGCGTCACTCATTTTACAAAATGGAAAACTTAAAATATCGCATTATTTACGAGTACGAGTTCCGCCGTGGCACTAGTGTTGCGGAAACGACTCGAAGGGTGAATGATGTGTATGGCGGTCGTGTTGCAAAAGAAAACACAGTTCGTTTTTGGTTCCAACGTTTTCGTTCTGGAAATTTCGATCTGCAGAACAAGCCCCGTGGACGGCCTGAGACTCAAGTTGATAATGAAGAGTTGAAGGCTATTGTGGAAGCGGATCCATCGCAAACCACGTCCGAGTTAGCTGCAGGCTGCGATGTTAGTGATAAAACTGTTTTAATTCACTTGAAGCAAATTGGGAAGATTAAAAAGCTTGAAAGGTGGGTCCCTCACGAATTGACTGAAGCAAACCGGCAAACGCGCGTCGATTGTTGCGTTACATTACTAAACCGGCACAATAATGAAGGTATTTTAAACCGAATCATTACCTGTGATGAAAAATGGGTTCTTTACGATAATCGGAAGCGCTCAGCGCAATGGTTGGATCCTGGCCAGCCAGCCAAATCCTGCCCCAAGCGAAAATTAACCCCAAAAAAGTTACTTGTAAGCGTTTGGTGGACTAGTGCCGGTATTGTTCATTACAGTTTTCTCAAATCTGGCCAGACTATTACGGCTGATGTCTATTGTCAGCAATTGCAAACCATGATGGAAAAGCTAGCGGCTAAACAACCTAGGCTGGTCAATCGCTCCACGCCACTGCTGCTTCACGACAACGCTAGACCACACACTGCGCAACAGACGGCTACTAAATTAGAAGGGCTTCAATTGGAAAGTCTAACACATCCTCCGTACTCCCCGGACCTTGCTCCAACAGATTACCATTTTTTTCGAAATTTGGATAACTTCTTGCAAGGGAAAAAATTCAACTCCGATGGGGCAGTCCAAATCGCCTTCAAAGATTTTATTGATTCCCGTCCGACTGGTTTTTTTAGTAAAGGGATCAATGAACTACCTATGAGATGGCAAAAGTGCATAGAAAATAATGGTTCATACTTTGATTAATTAAATATATTATATTAAAAAATATTCGACTTTTTGTTCCTCCCATACAAAACGCCAATTTCATATGTAAGGACCTAATATTTCAATGTCGGAATCGAAAGTTACAAATCGATTTTCCTTTTATTTCGAATTAAATACGGCAATCATGCACTAAGACGTTTCAAATTTATTGTGTAGGTAGAGAATGGTAAGAGAGTGATTGAGAGAAAAGAGAAATCGTTTGAGAGTTAATACTTTTCCTGAAATATATATTTCAATGTCGGAATCGAAAGTTACTAATCGATTTTCCTTTTTTTCCGAAATAATTATGCCAATCATGCACTTGGACGTTTCAAATTTATTGTGTAGGTAGAGAATGGTAAGAGAGTGATTAAGAGAAAAGAGAAATCGTTTGAGAGTTAATACTTTTCCTGAAATATATATTTCAATTTCTGAATCGAAAGTTACAAATCGATTTTCCTTTTATTTCGAATTAAATATGACAATCATGCACTAAGACGTTTCAAATTTATTGTGTAGGTAGAGAATGATTAGAGAGTGATTGAGAGAAAAGAGAAATCGTTTGAGAGTTAATACTTTTCGTGAAATAAATATTTCAATTTCTGAATCGAAAGTAACAAATCGATTTTCCTTTTTTCC
Organism: Papilio machaon; assembly: GCF_912999745.1. NCBI lineage: Eukaryota > Metazoa > Arthropoda > Insecta > Lepidoptera > Papilionidae > Papilio > Papilio machaon. The sequence goes on along the minus strand of NC_060013.1, from coordinate 997,913 downwards.
GAATTAAATATGGCAATCATGCACTTAGACGATTCAAATTTATGGTGTAGGTAGAAAATGGTAATAGAGTGATTGAGAGAAAACAGAAATCGTTTGAGAGTTAATACTTTTTTTTAAATAAATATTTCAATGTCGGAATCGAAAGTTACAAATCGATTTTCCTTTTATTTCGAATTAAATATGACAATCATGCACTAAGACGTTTCAAATTTATTGTGTAGGTAGAGAATGATTAGAGAGTGATTGAGAGAAAAGAGAAATCGTTTGAGAGTTAATACTTTTCCAGAAATAAATATTTCAATTTCTGAATCGAAAGTAACAAATCGATTTTCCTTTTTTCCGAATTAAATATAGCAATCATGCACTTAGACGATTTAAATTTATGGTGTAGACAGAGAATGGTAATAGAGTGATTGAGAGAAAACAGAAATCGTTTGAGAGTTAATACTTTTTTTTAAATAAATATTTCAATGTCGGAATCGAAAGTTACAAATCGATTTTCCTTTTATTTCGAATTAAATATGGCAATCATGCACTAAGACGTTTCAAATTTATTGTGTAGGTAGAGAATGGTAAGAGAGTGATTGAGAGAAAACAGAAATCGTTTGAGAGTTAAAACTTTTCCTGAAATAAATATTTCAATTTCGGAATCGTAAGTAACAAATCGATTTTCAAAAACTTACAAATCTCAAAAATTTAAATATTTATTTCAGAAAAAGTATTAACTCTCAAACGATTTATCTTTTCTTAAAATCAATCTATAACCATTCCCTACCTACACCATAAATTTGAATCGTTTAAGTGCATGATTGCTATATTTAATTCGGAAAAAAGGAAAATCGATTTGTTACTTTCGATTCCGATATTGAAATATTTATTTCAGGAAAAGTATTAACTCTCAAACGATTTCTCTTTTCACTTAATCACTCTCTTACCATTCTCTACCTACACAATAAATTTGAAACGTATAAGTGCATGATTGTCATATTTAATTCGAGTAAAAGGAAAATCGATTTGTAACTTTCGATTCCGACATTGAAATATTTATTTAAAAAAAAGTATTAACTCTCAAACGATTTCTGTTTTCTCTCAATCACTCTATTACCATTTTCTACCTACACCATAAATTTGAATCGTCTAAGTGCATGATTGCCATATTTAATTCGGAAAAAAGGAAAATCGATTTGTTACTTTCGATTCAGAAATTGAAATATTTATTTCAGGAAAAGTATTAACTCCCAAACGATTTCTCTTTTCTCTCAATCACTCTCTAAGCATTCTCTACCTACACAATAAATTTGAAACGTCTTAGTGCATGATTGCCATATTTAATTCGAAATAAAAGGAAAATCGATTTGTAACTTTCGATTCCGACATTGAAATATTTATTTCAGAAAAAGTATTAACTCTCAAACGATTTCTCTTTTCTCTCAATCGCTCTATTACCATTCCCTACCTACACCATAAATTTGAATCGTCTAAGTGCATGATTGCTATATTTAATTCGGAAAAAAGGAAAATCGATTTGATACTTTCGATTCCGACATTGAAATATATATTTCAGAAAAAGTATTAACTCTCAAACGATTTCTCTTTTCTCTCACTCACTCTCTTACCATTATCTACCTACACAATAAATTTGATACGTCCAAGTGCATGATTGCCATATTTAATTCGGAAAAAAAGGAAAATCGATTTGTAACTTTCGATGCCCAGAATTAAAATATTTATTACAGAAAAAGTAAGAACTCTCAAACGATATTTCTTTTCTCTTAATGTCTCTCAAACGACTCTCTAACGATTCGCATTGAAAAAAAGAAAAAAAAGTAAAGTGTGGGGGCCAACTTCACACTAGAATTTGAAATTGTTTTTACGGAGAAAGTAGGAACTCTCAAACGATATTTCTTTTCTCTCAAACCCTCTCAAACGATTCTCAAACGATTTGCGTAAAAAAAAGTTAAAAAAATTAAAGTGAGGGGGCCAACTTCACGGAGGTCGCAAAACAAAGAGTATTAAATGTGTGAATACAGATAAAATATGGGACAGACTCTAAAACAAAGCAAAACTGTCACAAGCTTAATGTCTTCGTAGCGAATTTAGGTACCTTCATTATGCTTACCTGAGTCTTAGTGAGTAGAAACTGATATAACTTGGTAATTCTTTTGTAAGTTATTTAATAAAAATGATTTTTCTTTTCATTAAAATTAACTACTGGATAAGATTCTTGACATCTTTGATTATATGAAATGAAAATCTTTTGCCTGCGGCTTAGTTTGCACAAAACTTTTGTGTATTATGTGTTCTAAATATGACTATGTTCTAAATATGTGCCAAATTTCAATGACATATGTTAAACCACTGCAGTTGTTGAGTAAATGTGTAAATGAAAAGTATCCCATAGAAACAGTGCACATTTTTGCGATCATAGCCTATGCATCTTTCCAGACTGCATTCTTCATCTATACCAAATTTCATAAAAATCTACGCAGCCGTTCTGTAGATACCTACTAACAAGCTTCCATCCTATAATATATTAATTCGCATTTATAATATAAATAAGTTATGAACAGTATCGTGTGTAAGTACAGTCAAAGAAGGATATTTGACCCGATGAGAGAGGCGCTACTATCGCGGTTAGTTCTGTAAGAAAATATGTTAACCATTCGAGCATTGAAATAACAAAAATTATGTGCCGTAATATGCGTAAATATAAGCAGGGAGTTTATTAATTATTGTAGATTTTGTTTGGGCCGTTCAGTAATTCAGTAAGGTTAATGCGTAATCTAGAAAATAATATGATGTGTGGACAATGCACATTGCACACGTCTTTACGTGTGCATTGTCCACTATGAATGGCTGTTATATTTCTAGAGGAGCTTAAAAAAATGAGTCTCAATCATTTTGATCATTTATTTTTTTATAACACACACTAGGACCAAGAATATAAATATATAGTCTATTCTTTATCTGAGAACACACATGACAATGTCTAAAAATAAAAAAATAAACATTCCACATTTTCTATTAATAACACTTTTTTAATTATGTATTTATTTCTATTAAAATATGGCACAATTGGAAGAAACTATTAGGAAAATATACCTTAGAAACTAACAAGTTCTATATTTTACATACCCCGCAACTAACCTAAAAATATTAACACAGCTCACAGGTTTATAATTACACTATTAGGTTATAACCAAATATAACAAAAATTTTCTAAGATGACTTATTATTCAAAACATATTGTTTTCTCTATTTTGTAAAAGATAATGAGAGAGAGGGTAATATATTTTATATGGAGATTTTGGTCTCGGAAACCAATGGTTAATAATTGAGCACATAATTACTTTTTCTTACTAATATGTCTGAAAAAGGATATGCAGTAGATGGGAGTGAATCCAGATATAACGGCTGATAAAGATGTATGGAGGAGTAGTACATACTGCTGACCCTCTATAGAGATAAGGGCAAGTTACCGATGATGATGGTAAAATTTTCTAGAATTGTAAATTAACTATAGTTATAATATAGACTTATAAGAACAGAAGGTTAGCGTGATTTGGACATGTTATGCAAAGGATGAGGTTCATATAAACAAAAAAAAAAATTCAGTCAAATTGATAACCTCCTTCTTTTTGAAGTCGGCTAAAAAGTAATGAGATTGAATGTGGATGGCTATAAAGGTAGAGGAAGACCAAAGAAAGTATGGATGAATTGTGTGAAAGAGGATATATGTAAGAAGGGGGCGAATCTAGATATAACGGCTGATAGAGATGTATGGAGGAGTACATAGTTCTGACCCTCCATATGGATAAGGGCAGGTTGATGATGGTAAAATTTTATAGAATTTAAAATTCTAGTTATAATTTATGATTTTTATCAAAGTAATTCTTGATTAATATGTTCTCTAGTGAACAATAGTCCATTTTGAGGGTTTTTCACATTTCCCTTTATCAGGACAAAGCCTATTAAAAGTTGTAGAGCTAGGAAAACCTAATATTTCCCTTTCCTCTTGTATTCTAAACGTAAATGTACTATCATATGTGCCTACAAAGAAAGCCGCATGAGAACATATTATTTGATCGATAATAGCAACACCACCATCTTTGTACATATCTAATTCCTTTTTACTTGGTATATAAAAGTGTACTTTATACCCCAATTCTTTAAGATCATTTTCCAATGTTTTAACTTCAGTTTCGGATGCATCAGTTGCAATAAAAATTGTTTTGATATCTGGTACATTATCTTTGACTATTTGATCTATCTGTTTAGCAGTTCCTTGTAATGTTGGTACATCTTTGCCTCTACTGTATGCAAAATCTCTCCGTCTCCAATGAACACTTAAATATGTAGTACATTTTTCAATTTTACAATCCAAAAATTGTAATATGAAGTTTTTTGCTGTTTTAACTAAGCCAGTGTTGAATTTCATGCTTTTTCTACAGTCCCAATAAGTCTTAGTTCCATAAGAGATATGTAAAGGTATTTCTCCATGGGAAAACATAACATATTTATCTTTTGGATGCAGTGAAATTAATTCCCATAACTTTGATATTTTTCCTTGAAAATTAACACAAACAGTTTCTTTTACTGTGATATTATTGTATCCCCAAAAATAACCATCATATTTACAATTATCTGTTATCGTCCATTTATCATGAAATACACCATCTTCAAAGGCATTTTCATAATTTTGTAATACATAAAGACGATCAATTTTTAAAGGTGTTATCGAATTTGATACCAGTTCTTGTAACTCTATCACCGGTACGTATGTTTTGAGAGAATTTACATCAAAGAATTTATTCCAAGGCAAAGGTTTATTTTGCGCACCCGATTTCCAATGATAAAGTCTATACCAAGGTGGAAGAACTAAACGCCAATTTAATTTTTTACCCATCTTCTGTGTTTCGTTCAGCATTATAGCGAATCTCATGTAAACATCTCTTCGTAAATTGAAGCCTTCGGGTGGATTAACGTCGTACATTAAGAATTTCTCACCAGAACCAGGTTTGCAATGTTTCCCAGATTTATCACAGAAACCATTGTCATCTTTAGATGCAGCGAAAAGTATTGTTATTATAACAAAATGCAGTATTACAAGTAAAAACTTATTGTATAAATTCATTTTTGTATCAATTTCATTTTTTCAAAACATGATCACATAACCATTGACATTGACATTCCACATATTTCGACAAAGAACACCTAGTCATTAGCTATGGTATTGGTTGTGATTAAAAGTTAAATTGGTTTATTAAATATTAATGTAACTATCAACGATGGCGTAAAATACTATGTTGTTTAAAAAATAAATAACTACCTTGTTAGAAATGCATTGTATTGTCAGTATTTTCAGATTTATAACAAAAAGTCACCACTATTCGTTTACTTTGTCTAGTTGTTCTTTTACTTTTAATCTTTGATTTAACTGATGTCATATTTATGTCATGTAAGGAAACGAAAGAATTGTAAAAATCCGAACGAATGCGGATTTTACAGTGAAATAAACTAAACAACCAGTATTTATATTTATTCTCATAAGTTAAGGATAAAATGGAGCTCAACGATGTTATAGTAAACCAGCCCGTGGTTATAGATAATGTAATTATTATACATCTAAAGATTATTGATCCACCGTTATGACGAATTGCCACAACTTTTTTGCGTTTTATTGGTATTTCATGAATTTATGTGTTAATACGATTGAAATAACCTTCCTTTCATAATTTTAAAGTAATCAAATCATTCTTATATCGTTAAATTTATAATATGAGTCATAATACGCTAAAATAAAATCATCTGATTTTTTATTACTTTAAGATAATTTTTGTATGTTTTAGGGCTCTGGTGTTATTAAAGCAGGTTTCGCTGGTGATCAAATACCGAAATGTCGCTTTCCGAACTAGTAAGTAACACTTCCATAAAAAAAACCTCGAATCTTACTATATAGTTCCCCCCATCCATAAAAAGATTTCAAACATTCATATAATATAATTTGGCATAGATGTAGAACATAGTCTGGAGCCATAGGCTACTGATTAACTTTTTTTACCTCTGGATAGAGTCATGGATAACAGCTAGTACTTCATAAATTGATTATTGAAGTACATAAATGTCCCTTTGATTGAACACAATTATTACGTGATGAAAAGTAGTTTTTGTAAGAATCCAGGATGTAATTTGTAGTTCCAGGTACAACATACTAGCTGTTGCGCTCTACTCCGTCTGAATAGAATCAAAATAAATGTAATAAGTAGCCTATGTGTTCTTCCTGACTATGTTCTATATCTGTGCCAATTTTCGTTGTTTGTGTGATCCGTTGAGCAGTTTCGGAGATACCTTCAAACATTCACATTTAAATATAAATATGATGTTCTACTTGGATCTTAGATTTGTTGGGTTACAAGGTGTTTTTTTTATAAAAAAACCATACTATAGAGTTCTGCACAACAATGTTAAACGATTTTCGGCTTACTTCATGTTCTACTCTAGTTAAAAAAAAACAATATAACAAGTACATAGACACAAGACGGTATGAACTGGTACTTTGTATCTAATTTTCTACTACTCATTTGCCTCTGACTAATTTAAGCATTATTGTATACAGTAATAATTATTTTTTTCTTCAGTATATAGTTAAATGCAATAAGCAACATTTTTGTTGTATTTCCGTTTCAGTATCGGTCGTCCTAAACATGTACGTGTGATGGCGGGTGCTTTAGAAGGGGAGTTATTTGTGGGTCCACGCGCTGAGGAGCACCGCGGCCTGCTCAGCATCAAGTATCCAATGGAGCATGGGATAGTCACCGATTGGAATGATATGGAGAGAGTTTGGAATTATATTTATAGTAAGGTTAGTTTTTTTAGATAATTATTTTCTTATTTACACGGTTGTTTTTTAAATACTAGGAATGTAGAATATGGCTTATCTTACTACTACTAATATTATAAATTTGGTGTTGGAGGCCTAATTGTAGTCCATGTTTCCTTCACAACCTTTTCTTATAAGGATAGGATGGGAAGAGGAAGTGGATATGACGGAGGAGGCATAGGGAGCGGATATATCCTCTTTCTGTGCGTTCCCTTCCTCTGTTGATTAAAACTGGGCAACACATCTGCAATTGTAAATGTCTAGCAGCGTTCTCTTCACTATTTAGGCTGATTCAGGTGACCGCTTGCTCGTTTGCCACCTTATGATATAATAAAATAGTGTAAATGCGGAAGTTTTGATGGATGGATGTTTGTTTGAAGGTATCTTCAGAATGGCTCAACGGATCTCGATGTAATTTAGCACAGATGTAGAACATAGTCTGGAAGAACACATAGGCTACTAATTAAGTTTTTTTTAATTATGTACCCAGTGGTACATAATTAAAAACTATTCTTACAAATACAGTCATCATCACTCGTATGAAATATTTAAACAACTGTCGCTTTTATGTTATACCAACAAATACCCTGATAGTACTTTTTTTCAACAGGACCAACTTTCAACATTTGCGGAAGAACATCCAGTACTCTTAACAGAGGCGCCTCTCAATCCTCGTCGTAATAGAGAGAAAGCAGCCGAAGTGTTCTTTGAGACATTCAATGTGCCCGCTCTCTTTCTGTCAATGCAGGCTGTATTAAGTTTGTGAGTATTTATGTTTGCTTATTGTTTGATGCCATAGACAAAATTATGTCAAAAGTCATTCATTTGAAACTAGCAGTTTCATCATCAATGTTGAAATAAAAAATGAGACAGTGGTCGGGCTAGATCTGTACCGAATTAATCCGGATCAATGCAGCAGTTCTGGAGATAACTTCTAATAAACACGTTTAACAGATCTTGATGAAATTTAAGACATGTCTAGAATTCTGGAATAGTCTTGAAGGCATAGGCTAATTACTAAGTATTTTTTAGATGGAGTCGTGAGCGACAGCTAGTAATATTATAAATGATAATACAGTTTAAACTCTTTATAACGTTATCCTTTATAACAATAAACTCCCTGTAACGTTGAAGTGAGTCCAACTTGGTTCGTTTGTGTTAAAACCACATATTGAAACACTCTTTATAGCGATACGCCATTCTCTATTACGAAGAAATGTGTTCATATTTGTAGACAGTAAATCTATATATATAAAAGAAAGTCGTGTTAGTTACACTATTTATAACTCAATATCGGTCGAACTGATTTAGCTGAAAATTGATAGGGAGGTAGCTTAGAACTAGGAGACGGACATAGGAACTTTTTTATTTTGTGTAAAAGTCGCGGGTAAAAGCTAGTATTTATTATCGGTATTATTGTTTATGTTATGTTATCTTGTTAATTTGGTTGTTTTTTGTTCACTCATATTCATATAACGATAACTCTCTATAACGACAAAAAAATGCTCAGTCCTTTGAGTTTCGTTATAAAGAGTTTACATTGTATTTGTATGTATGGATGGATGGTTGTTTATTAGAATGTATCTCCAGAATATCTCTTGATATAGATGTAAAACATAGTCGGGTAGAACATAAAGGCAATTTTTTTTTAAATTCCGAATGAACAGAGTCTCGTGCGACATCTAGTATTGTTATATCTAAATACAAATACAAATATACTTTATTGTGCACTATCATGGAGTTACAAAAAAAGAAAGTACAACAGGATTTTCACAAAAGGCGGTCTTATCGCTAAGCAGCGATCTCTGCCAGACAACCTTTGGGTAGAAATTAAGCTAAGTAAGCCAAATCGGTAGGGTGCACACGAACAGTGATAAGAAATAAAAATAAAAACAATAGAAATATTAATAAGAGAAAATAAAATAATACAATATTTCAGCAATATATAGCCAAATTAGAGCTGCAGATAGTGATCTTTGACATGTTTTTTAAATGATTCAATACTTTTACTGCATCTAATAGAGAGAGGTCTATGTACAGATACGCGACAGGTCGTACAACAGGTGTAGTACTGGACTCAGGTGATGGTGTTACTCACGCTGTGCCTATATACGAGGGTTTTGCGATGCCTCACAGCATCATGAGGGTTGATGTGGCAGGTAGAGATGTCACCAGATATTTGAGGTGAGTATATATAGACTAAGACATAGATCTATATATATAAAAGAAAGTCGTGTTAGTTACACTATTTATAACTCAAGAACGGTTGAATCGATTTGACTGAAAATTGGTGGGCAGGTAGCTTAGAACCAGGAAACGGACATAGGATCATTTTTACCCCGCTTTCTATTTCTTATTCCGCGCGGACGGAATCGCGGGTAAAAGCTAGTAAAAGATAAATTACTATAAGTGGTATTCATAGTACGGTCCCAATGAATAACCTACATAAGCGAGAAGTCTCTATAGGCGAGAATATAATTACAGTTCCTTGGACTCTCACTTATCAAGGTTCGACTGTATTTATAACGACGAAATAATTCTATTATTGAATTAATTAAACTTTTTTTTTTTTTAGAAAAATCTTGGTAGTATTTTCTTTTTTTGTATGTTTGAATTGAATTTTCCATATGTTTCATACAGTCAAAAACTATTCTAGTCTTAATAATAGATTGTACTAAGATATAGTCGTAATTGTATAAAGCGAGAGGTCTGAACAATTTTTTTCTCGCTTTTAAAGTTTTCTCTAATGTGACTTTCTCGCTTATGAAGTTTGACCGGACAATAGTTCTCGCTTATGGAGGTTTTTTTTTTCTGACTGTCTCTGATTTGTTTTTAATCTTCCAGACTGTTATTACGTAAGGAAGGTGTTAATCTTCGTACATCAGCTGAGTTGGAGATAGTGAAAGCTATTAAAGAGAGAGCTTGTTATCTTTCTCCTAATCCGTTGAAAGAAGAGACTTTAGATTCAGAACGGGCTCAGTATACTTTGCCTGATGGAACTTTACTTGAGGTATAGATTATATTAGAATTTATTTATAGATTGATTTTACAGTTGTAGATCCCGCAACAACCATATTTGTTGAGTGAAAGAATTGTCCTCGCTCAGTGAAATACCACAACCATACAGAAGACAGACGTCAAGTTGAAGTAATTCTAAGTACAGTCTGATGAGTGTGGTGATGGAGGACTCATTTTAGTCCTTTTTTCCTTCCCACTCTTTTCTTATAAAAAAGGTTCGGAAGTGCAAGTGAATTTTGCGGAGGAGGGGGCGCAAAGGAAGGGGAAATATCCTCTTTCTGTACGTCCCCTTCTCCGTTAATTAAAGGTAGGCAACGCATCTACATTTGTGGATGTATGTGGGCAACGGTCACTTCGCTATTTCGGCGAATCGAGGTGGCCATTTGCCGTCATGCCATCGTATGCCATCTATTGGTATAAAAAAAGATTGGAAACATTTTTTTATGTCATAAGATGGCAAACAAGCAAGTGGTGTGACCGCTGCCCATAGATACTTGCAATTTCAGATGTGTTGCATAACTTTAATAACAATAAGAGTATATTTCCCCTTCTTGTGCGTCTCTTCCTCTGTCAAATCCACTTCCACTGCTCATCCTTTCCTTATAATATAAGGGTGGGGAGGGAAAGTGGATTAAAAATAGGTCTGGAATATGTACAAATACTTTTTGTATATTTCAAATATAATCAAACCTGGATAAGTGAGGAATTAATAAGCAAGATAAATATCTAAAAAAAAAAGTTATAGTATAAGTAATTTAGTTAGTAAGTAATATAGTAAATAGTTAAAAAAGAAAAAAAAATTAAGTTATATGTATTTATAAGTAAGTTACATTATATATTAAGCAGGAACAAACTATGTAGCATAGGGATAATATTAATAAACCAAAAAAAAGATAACTAAAACCTGTGCAAAAAAGAGTACGGACCAAGCGTCTGTAGATGTAATTTTATTAAATAAATAAAAAAAAATATATCGTGGTCCCTTAAACTCTCTCATATCCAGGTTCGACTGTATTAATGAAGTTAAAAATAATAAAAAAATGTAAGTAAGTTTGTTTACAGATAGGTCAAGCAAGATTCCGAGCACCGGAGGTACTTTTCAGGCCTGATCTCATCGGGGAAGAATGTGAAGGTAATTTGTAATGTAATTTATGATTACTTTAAAAAAAGGAATTACAGGAATTAAAAATAAACTAGACTATAACATTCCCATTTAAATTGGCTATATTTCAGTTGAAGTAACTTCAAAATCTGTCCAGCCGTTCCGGAGATTAACTTGAACGAACCCAAACTTACAAACAGACAGACGGAGATTTTTACAAATTAGTTTTTTCGTTTTTAGTAATGTATTTATGTTCGTTAATTGTTTTTTTTCGATATTACATACAGAAATACCTATTTTATTTATCTATATATATAAAAGAAAGTCGTGTTAGTTACACTATTTATAACTCAAGATCAGTCGAACTGATTTAGCTGAAAATTGATGGGGAGGTAGCTTAGAACTAGGAGACGGACATAGGAACTTTTTAATCTTGTGTGCATTTTTTTTTATTCCGCGCGGACGGAGTCGCGGGTAAAAGCTAGTTTTATATACATCAATTTTCATATTTTAAGGTCTCCACGAAGTGTTAATGTTCTCAATACAGAAGTCAGATATGGATCTGCGTAAGGTTTTGTACCAGAACATTGTTCTGAGCGGAGGATCCACACTCTTCCGAGGGTTTGGAGATCGTCTGCTGGCGGAGATACGACGGCTTGCACCTAAGGATATGAAGATCAGGGTAAGATTTAAAACCACTAGTACTTTATATACATTTTTCAGATTTTAGTAAGCAAAAAGCCAAAAGCAAAAAGCTGATTTCTCAAAAATAATAAAATTATTGACCATAGACATTGCAGAGAGTTGTCTAATTAAATAGAGGAGGGTAGAAATAGGAAGACATTTCACAATATGTTTAACATCCCTCGTGAAATACTTTTCTTGATGGCAAAGGATCAAATGATCACTTTAATTCGCCAAAATAGCGAACGACTGCCCATAGACACAGAGGAGACATATTGAAAGATAATATTTCCCCTTCCTATTTATCCTTTACTCCGTAAAATCATATTCTTATAATAAAAGGATGGGAAAGGAAAGTGGGTCTAAAGTTAGGCCTCCGGCATGAGAAGGGATGAAGATTCGTACTCAAAGCAAATACTTTGTACTTCTTTTTAAGGAAATTACTTTAAATGCTAATACAGTGTAAACTCTTTATAACGTTATCCTTTATAACATTAAACTCCCTGTAACGTTGAAGTGAGCCCAACTTGGTTGGTTTGCGTTAAAACCCTCATATTGAAACAATCTTTATAGCAATACGCCATTCTCTATTACGAAGAAATATGTTCATATTTGTAGATAGTAAACATTTATTATCGGTATTATTATTTATGTTATGTTGTCTTGTTAATTTTGGTTGTTTTTTTGTTCACTCCATATAACGATAACTCTCTATAACGACAAAAAATGCTCAGACTCTTGAGTTTCGTTATAAAGAGTTTACACTGTATGTGAAATTTCACATAATTATAAATAAAAAGTACGAAGAAATATATAAAGATTTTTTTTAAACAATAAAAACTCTTACTTAACAATTCCCTTTAGATCTCAGCTCCACAAGAGCGACTTTACTCCACATGGATCGGGGGTTCGATTCTCGCTTCACTTGACACATTCCGCAAGATGTGGGTCTCTAAACGCGAGTACGACGAAGAGGGACAAAGGGCGGTGCATCGCAAGACCTTTTAAATGCTTTTAGACTCTATTTCCACTAGGCGATTAGTCACTATCCCAATAGAAATTACTTCTAATACTACAGAAAATTTAAATTCAAATTTATAGCTTAACTAATTAAAAAAATAATAAGAAAAACATATAATTTCAAGTCAGTAGAAAAGAAGTTTTATAATTTGACATAAAATATAATTTCAATGGAATATGTGAACAAATTAAACATTTCAAAATACATTAATATAATAAAAAGCGCATTTTTCTCACAAAACTAATTTTATCTCACAATTTTCTGAAAAATAATTAAACATTTCATATATCTTAAAGGGTGCCATGTATTTGACGTCCCTCTATTTATTTAATTTAGTCTTTGAAGGAAAATACTGTTTTAGTATTTCAACAGTGGAAATACATAGATTACTCGCGACTATTCGCTCAGTGGAAATGAACATTTAGCTTTGCTATGTATGGGATATGATCGGATGATATCAATAGTATGGATATGCTTAATTTATTTGTACTTATATTAAAATATAATATTTCACAACTTTAAAATCATGACAAATAGCACTTCACTAACACATATAATTAAGGAACTTCGGAAAAAAACCGATAAAACACATGTTTTTTTTTAGTTTTTTTTTTAAACTGTAAAAAATATGGCCAAGTTCACAACCAATTGAAATCATTATAAAAAATGGTCAAAATGTAATTTATCGTTTCTTGTTCCGACGTTCTTTAATTTAGATCAAAATATAATTAAAAGTTTCATATAGTATCTTGAATATAGGCAGCTCAAAGTATGCTAAAAAGTAAGATTTATGCTAAATAAGTGGACTCACTATTTATCCTTTATAAAATATTAAAAATTACAGTGTTTATAACTTACGTGTGTATGGAAAGATGTATGAATTTAATGGATTAATATCTTTTTTAATTTATTTAACTGAATGTCTGTGGTTTTTTTATATTATTTTAATGGCATATCCATATTATGATGTACATTCCGGGAAAGTACGCAACAGAGTGTTTGGATTATATAATTTAAGCTATAAAGTTTATACATATAAATATATAACAAATTTAAATCATTTAAATGTCTTTTATTTACATAAAACAACTACAGTTCTCCTTAACCCTACAACTTATCTATGACATTACATATTGTCATCCCTTAGTGTCTCTTTGACAGAATAGAATCAGCAATATGTCGGCTTCTACGAATAAAGGCCATTATGCAAATTGACAACTTTACAGGAGAGGCTCTCAAAGTTTCAACCATATAGAAAAATAGTCCGCATAGGCCCTTTTATTTCAGACGATTCTGTCCCCGCGGAATTAAAAAAAGACTACATCAAATTTCATCGAGATCTGTTCAGCCGTTCCGGAGATACATTCAAACATTTATCAATCTTAACATTCGAATTTGTAATATTACTAGCTTTTACCCGCGACTCCATCCGCGCGGAATAAAGAAAATGCACACAAGATAAAAAAGTTCGCTGTCCGTCTCCTAGTTCTAAGCTACCTCCCCATCAATTTTCAGCTAAATCAGTTCGACCTATCTTGAGTTATAAATAGTGTAACTAACACGACTTTCTTTTATATATATAGAAGACTAGCTTTTAGCCGCGACTCCGTCCGCGCGGAATAAAAGATAGAAAACGGGGTAAAAATTATCCTATGTCCGTTTCCTGGTTCTAAGCTACCTGCCCACCAATTTTCAGTCAAATCGATTCAGCCGCTCTTGAATTATAAATGGTGTAACAAACATGACTTTCTTTTATATATATAGATTAAGATAGCCAATAAATAAAATTATTGTCGACCAATCTAAGACTGATTATGTCGAGTATTTATTTCAATTGAATAACGTTTTCCCTTGACCCCATTGATGGCAAATTACTGATGATAAGTGTAACTCATTGTTTTATCTCAGTATTTCGTCTCCGTGAGCGTAAGAGTGTGGACGCTTTTGACATTGACAATGGCGCCAAAAGTTCCAGTTGTCACGTTTAATAATGGAAAAACTATCCCGGTAATTGGTTTGGGGACTTGGAAGGTAAGAAAATGAATTTAATTTTTATTCCCATAAGTTTTATAGATATTTCAAAATATTTATATTTGAACTACTACTTACTAGTATTGAAAAAAAGGAGATTTGTTTTAAAAAATCAAGTAATTTTTGTCGCAAGTAAAATCCGCAATAATCTAGTTTTTTTGCATATAACATGGCACGATTGGCAAAATGCAAATTAAAATTTTTGCCTAATAAAAAGATATGTCATTGTCTTTTATCCGCAAAAATCTTGTCACTGTCAAATTAATAACTTGTTTTTGCCGGTTATTTTACTGACAAGATAACGAAGATAAAAAATTCACTATTACATAGGTAGTAAGTTAGTAAGACATTCTTATAAGAATCCAGTTAGAATACATTGTATTTTGAAATATATTTCGAAAATGGCGGCAGAAGTTCCCAAAGTCAAATTTCATAATGGACTTGAGTGTCCTATTCTCGGAATAGGAACATGGAAGGTATAGTAATATTAAATTAATACGACAAATGAAAGTCTGTGATAACTGACTACCTCGATCTCGATTAAGTCTATGTGATCTTAACTTATGAGTCTATTCAGCGCTACACATATCAAAAAGATAAACCATGATTTTATCTGTTTATTGCATTTTATCTCGAACAAATAGGATAGTGGTTATAAAATATATATTATATTCATTTATAATAGATTATCAACTATGAAATGCACGTCTATGGCATAATTTTAATTTTAGAAGTACCATTATTCAAATAAATATAAAGTAACAACACTAAGGTTAATAGTTGTTTACAAAATTGAAGTCTTTTCCGTAATTATAATTTTTGAATAATAAATTTTACTTTACTAAGTACTTTAACATCTTACTAATATTATTAATGTGAAAGTTTAGATGGATGGATGTATGGATGTTTGTTATTTGTATATCCAAAATGACATAATGAATCTCAGTGAAATTTGGCATAATGTGGAAGAAAACATAGATTACTATTTCAGTTTTTTTTTATTCCATGCAGATGGAATGGCGGACAACAGCTAGTTTTACTAATATTAGAAATGTGAATGTTTGGATTGATGGATATTTTTTTTGATGGTATCTTCATAGGCATAGCTTTAGAACATAGTCTGGAAGAACACATGAGGTTTACGTTATTTTTAGTTCCACACAGTTGGAATCACAAGCAACAGTTAGTAATATATATTTAAATTATACAATAAGAGGCCGTAACCTTATGTATTTACATAATAATAAGGAAGGTATATTTTCATACACATAAAATATTTAAGAGTTCTTTTATCAGAGGTCAATAATTCATCTTTAAAGTTATCATTTAAATGTGATTTTGATAACTACGTAATAAAATTATTACGTAATACTAGTTGTTGCCATAGACTATTAAATAAAAAAACTGATTAGCTGCCGAATTATAAAGTAAAAAAAAATTATCTACAGAATTTTTTTTCTTTGGTATAAAATAAATTAGAATAGGTAAATGCTTTTTAAAAGAACTTGATATTACTAAAAGAATATTGGTTGATTTTTGGAAATATATACCTTGCTATCTTATTAATATAGTAAAAAATGGATAAGCGAGATTCCAAGGTAATTCAATATTTTTCTTGCTTATATATATATATATCTCACTGGAATTTCTCGCTTTGAAAGTTGTTTATCAAAAACCGATAATGACTCTCGCTTGTAATGGTTTCTCTTATTGAGGTTCAGTTGTTGCATTAGAAATACGAAATCTTGCATTGATGGAACATAACTAACCACAATAGTTGTATGGATCAGGATTAAATTTGGAATGTAGATAGATTACACAGTCTGAAATAATGCAGACACTTTATAATCAATTCCATTTAGACTTTTTCTAGACCAGTGATTGTCAAACTTATTCCTTTCACCGCCCCCTTTGAAAATCAATTATATTTCAAAGCGCTCCTAATTTTTATTCAGCCCTAAAACTTAAAAACCACAATGTCATTACTTTAATTAATTTCAATGCCCCCTATTTTTTGGGCCTCTTATCGCCTCCTCCTAGGGGGCGTTATCGCCCACTTTGGGAAACACTGGTCTAGATAGTTGGTTCATTAAAGTATATACGAGTCTAATCTCACATTAGTAATTTCGATTAATAACCATTAATGATAACTTTAAGATAATCTCTAATTTTTTTTAGTTAATTATTTATTACATAAAAATATATATAATTACAGTCAAAGCCCGGAGAAGTGACCCAAGCTGTGAAAGATGCTATAGACATTGGGTACCGTCATATTGATTGTGCATTCGTATATGGCAATGAGAAAGAAGTGGGGGAGGCTATCACTGCTAAGATTAAGGAGGGAGTTGTGAAAAGGTAAGGTAGTTAATCAAAATATTTATTTATATGATTTTTCTTGGATTATTCCTTGTCTCAAGTTTTGTCAGAAAACAGGATAGGAATGTTTTAAAGGCATATTTACTTCCAATAAGTTGATTTTTTTTTGTATTTAACTTTCTCTCTTTATATATAATCTCTTTCATCTTTATATTGATTGGTCTGTTTTATATATAGTTGAATTTCTTTTCGTTTGATGATAATGTTTTTAGAGAGGATTTATTCATCACCTCCAAATTGTGGAACACTTTCCATCGGCCTGACCTAGTCCGTGGTGCGTTGCTGAAGACATTGGAATATCTGAATGTGGATTATTTGGATCTGTACCTGATACATTGGCCGCAAGCTTACAAGGTCAGGTCACAAGCATGTTTTACTGCAGCATTCTAGTGATATTTGCATATTTAAATAAAAGTGTTGGTGGTGCAGTTGTTCGATCTTGGTCATGTACATCCTAAATCGGCCCCGGGTAGGGGACTGACTGCGGATATACAGAACGACTCGCACGGGAGGTGCACCGGCAATAATCAACAGTGCACCCCCAATGCGGAGCACGGGGAAATAAAACCACCTAATGCTGGTAAACGGAAGAGATTTATTTGATATGTATTTCGCCTTATATATGTTCTTAGATGTCTGACCAAGCATGAGCATTTACACGATCTTCATAGGTGTGTGTGTGTTACGTGCGCCCCAATCTTTTAGACTTCCTGCTACATATCACGTATGCTCTACACAGAGCTGGGCATTAACTCGTTAATCCGTTAATCGTTAATTAACGAAGTTAACATTTTGCTTAACGGATTAACTTTTAAGTTAACTTCAAAAAGTGTTAACGCTTTTGTTAACTTCCGTTAAACTCAACTTCCGTTAATAAAAGTCCGTTAATCGTTAAATTAGAAACTTGGAGACGTGCTGTCATTTTGTTTAAATTACGCGCCAAGCCACGCTCCTAAGTTCAGCTATGTTGGGCGACTGTCGGCGACTCAAATGGTGAACGAACTAGTTGATAATTGATATATGTGAAGTTCGCGTGCAAGTGTGATGCATCAGAGCGTCCGGGAAAGACGTGACCAACAGGACAAAATCAAAAGAAGGTTCGAAATAGTATATTTCATTACGAGTATATAAAAAGCACGAGTATGTAATAGCCCACATTCCGAACGCTCTTCGTCCCTGCAATACGCCACTTTTTGAGCAACTGTATTAAAACAGTTTTTTACTCGTGCTTTTTCTTTAGTTTTTCCAAACTCGTGCGTTCTCTTTCCCAACTGTCAAAATAATGTCTGTTAAAAAGAAAAACCAACCACGAAGATTTTACAAAAAAAAAAAAAATCATTGAAGTTTTTATGATTCATGCAACTATTTCTAAAAAAAAACTCCTAATTTGTTAGAATATCAAATTAAATTATTTGATTCAATGAATTAGGTTAGGTTTCATTTTATTTCCTCTCATTAAATTTAATTTTCATTTCATATCAATAAAAATAATCTACTGAAGACTTGGCTGTTTGGGCAGTTCCCTTTGCCTACCCAGAATGGGTGAAGAAAACAAAAAAAAACCTCTGTTTGTATTCTTTTACAGTTGGCGCCATTTTCCAAACATTTTTAGTTGAGTTTATTGTGTTTTTATTATTCTATTAAATTGCTTCATTTTTTCGCAGCTATATCAAAAATAGTTGTTTAGTACACGTGCGAAACTGTCATTACAACTAGTTCCAACTGTCAACTTGTAGACATTTGAAAATTAGTATGTATAATTTTGGTATGGTTAACTGTTAACGATTAACTTTAACTTGCGTTAAATTTTCGAGAATTTAACGCTTTAACGATTAACGAAGTTAATTATTTAATTAACGAATTAACGATTAACGAAGTTAACTTTTCGATTAACTGTGCCCACCTCTGGCTCTACATATTTTTATCGTTGCTGTGCAATCTTCCGGTACTATGGGCAGGCTCTGCTCTAGCCATGGTCGTTGATACGAACAGTCATGTAATGTGTTTTTATAATTTTCTTCACCGTAACGTCATATAAGTACTTTTATCTGACGTTACGGTGTATCGCAGTTATTCGTAAAGCAATCTGCACATATCTGAGAAGAAACTTAAAGATATATGTGAACTCAACTCGCACTGGGTTAATGTTGAAAGTGTTTTAATATTATCATTAACAGGAAGGCGGAGAATTATTCCCAACGGATGAATCAGGTAAGATCCAATTCTCTGATGTGGATTATCTGGACACTTGGAAGGCTCTAGAACCATTGCAGAAGGAAGGTCTGGTCAAGAGTCTTGGAGTTTCGAACTTTAACTCCAAACAATTAGCAAGATTGCTTCAGAGTGCTACTGTTAAACCTGTGACTAACCAGGTAAGATGTAGTCAAGGACGTTTATTTCCTACCCATTTTGTGATCCTTTGATGCTTACAATGAAATTTGATTGAAAACTTATAGCAACATACTTGTTTAATAACTTTTAAGGGGACAGTTTTCTTTACGATATTCGACAACTATCCTTCGTTTCAATAGAAAGTCAAATTTAAGTAAATAGACGAATGTCTTATTCTAGACATGTCGGCCATTATATTTAACTTTTTTAGTTCTTTTGTAAACATTGTGTGATAAAGTAAATTGAAGGTTTATTATATACAGTTGTACATGGATAAGCGAGAGTCTAAGATATTTTTCTCGCTTATAGAGGTTAGAACCCGAGTTTCTCGCTTATGGAGGTACTATAATTATGTGAGAAAAAGTGTTTCACCAGAAATATTATGGAATTTAATATTTTTAATTTAAAATTGTACAATTTTTGTATATATAGATTATTTTCATCGAAATATCAATATTACTAGGTGGAATGTCACCCCTACTTGAACCAATCTCGTCTCAAATCATTCTGTGCACAACACGACATTGTGATAACGGCATACTCCCCGCTGGGCTCCCCGGACAGACCCTGGGCCAAGCCCGGAGACCCTCAGCTACTGGAGGATGAGAAGTTGAAGGCTATCGCTGATAGATTGGGGAAGACTGTCGCTCAAGTCTTGATCAGGTACGTTTATATTTGTATAATATGTTTGATTAATTTAAAAAGGTATTTTATAATAAAAAAGTACATAATGTCTAGAAACTCTTGTCCTGTCTAAATGTATTTATATCTTGGTAACTATTAAAAAGATTTTAACAGTGCTAGACGTCAGCAACAACATCAGTTGCACGAATTGACCTCTCTCAGTGAAATACCACGACCTCACAGAAGACAGACGTCAAGTTGAAGTAATTACAAGTACAGTCTGATGAGTGTTGTGATGGAGGACTCATTTTCGTTCTCTTTCCCTTCCTACACTTTTCTTATAAGGAAAGGATGGAAAGGGGAGGTGGATTTAATGGAGGAGATGTATAGGAAGGTTAAATATTCTCTTTTTGTGCGTCTCCTTCGTCGATTGAGGGTAGGCAACGCATCTGCAATTGCGAATGTCTGAGCAGCGATCGCTTCGCCATTTCGGCGAATTCATATGGCCGCTTGCCACCTTGTAATATAAAAAAACAAGAGCCTAGTATTCTGGTATAATTCGTTTGAAAATGTATATAATTTTTCTTTATACAACTAGCAATCTCACATTTCAATGTTCCATGTTTGGAGATATTTGTCTCGCTTATAGAGGTTTCTCACTAACACGAGTTTCTCGCTTATGGAGTTCGTCCGTTAGGACCGGATACTGACATCTAACACTTTGCCAACCCCTTTTGAAATTAAATAATTTTTTTACAGATATCAAATAGATCGAGGCAACATTGTAATTCCTAAATCAGTGACAAAGTCTAGAATCGCGAGCAACTTTGAAGTGTTTGACTTCAAACTGTCTAAAGAAGACTTGGATCTTATCAACAGCTTTGATTGTAATGGACGTCTCGTGCCTATGACTGCGTGAGTATATGAAGGATTAATATTAAGAAGTAAAGGGTTTGATCTCATTTGGGGGAGGTTTGATGTCATTTGGGGGAGTTTTGATGTCACTTGGGGGAGTTTTGTATCATTTGGGGGAGTTTTGATGTCATTTGGGGGAGGTTTGATGTCATTTGGGGGAGGTTTGATGTCATTTGGGGGAGTTTTGATGTCATTTGAGGGATTGTGATTTCGTTTGGGGTGGTGATTTATTTCTTTTATGTTTGAATACTTTGCAAGGCCTCCCCCCTAAAATTAGTAATATTTCAAATACTAATTTTACAATTTTTTTTTATTTCTTTGTAAAGAAAACTTTTACTGAGAAATATAAAAAAATGTTACATTTGTATTACGGAAAATAATTTGTTTTTTTTTTTATTTTTTTTCACAGATCTCTCGGTCACAAGTATCATCCTTTCGAAAACGATGAATTTTAATACATTTAATGTTTTAATTTTTATTATTAAGTGTGAATAAAGGATTATATATTTGAATTTTGCTTTTTTATTTAAGTTACATGGGAAATTATTTTCAAATAAAACAGATTTATTAAAAAAAATTACATTTTATTTCAATTATATCTTAATTTTATGAAACAGTTTCGACTTAATTAATACATATTGAAAATAAAAAAATAATAATTTAAACGCTACTTTACCATTATTGTTTATTTCCTGATGGCTTTTTCACTAACCCTGAAAAAAAATAATATGAAATTGATAAAAGGGAAAAAATCATATACAGTCTAACGTGTATAAGCGAGAGTCGATGGGACAGAAATATTTTTCTCGCTTATAGAGGTTTCTCACAAACCCGAGTTTCTCACTTTTGGAGGTTTCTCACAAACCCGAGTTTCTCGCTTATAGAGGTTTCTCACTAACGCGAGGTTCTCGCTTATAGAGGTTTCTCACTAACACGAGGTTCTCGCTTATAGAGGTTTCTCACAAACCTGAGTTTCTCACTTATGGAAGTTTCTCATAAACCCGAGTTTCTCGCTTATGGAGGTTTCTCACTAAACTATACTTACTGGCTATATTATTTGATGTTTTAACTCCGATCCCTTTCTGTATGCTGTTTATTGAAGTTGACGTCAGATTCTTTTCATTTGTCCCTGAAAAAAAAAATGACTGTAAAATAAAGTCATTCAACATTTAGACAGGACATTACGAATTAAACTGTACTTTTAAAAGGATGTTGGGAATTTTTTTTATCATTTAAAAGGTTCTTTGAGTTAGATTTTTTTCCAGATTTTTTCATATAACTATTGGAGATATCTTCAAATAAACATCCATCCATACATTATTAATTTAACTTACTGGGACTCATTCTGAATAGATTGTTTTTCTCGTTTATCTTCATTGGTATTTTCGTTTTCTGCAAATTTATTTTTCCTTTATTAATGTTGCCACTAAATCTCTTATTGATCGGTTTGATTTTTGAATCATACGTTCCAATGTTGCCAGTTTTAATATTTGGATGATTTTTCGTTTTTAAATTTGGTATCAAATTAATTCGTTTCTTTTGTGGAAATATTTTTTCATTACTGTTAGTAAAGTTTTGTTTGTTTTCTTGAGTATTCTTGTTTTCTTTGATTTTTGTACTGGCAACATTTTCTTTCTTATTTGGAACTTTCTTACCTTTTTCATTTATTTTGTCTTTATTTTCTTTATCTTTAGATTTTACGATATTCTCTTTATTTGGTGCATTAATTTTGTTTGTTTCTTGTGCTTTATTTGTTTTTGTATTTTTTACGCTTAAATCAGGTTTTAATGAATTTTTATTAATTTTATTATGACTGTTAGAATCATTAGTTTTTTTATTACTTTCTTTATTAGAATCTTTTGTTGGGTTTTTTATATTTTTACCATCTTTCACTTTGACATTATTTTTAGCTTTTTCTTGTAAATTAGCATTTTTATTTGATTCTTTTCCTTCATTAGCTTTAATTTCTTCAGATACACTTTTCTTAGGTTTATTAATTTCTTTATTAGAATTTAAACGAATTTCATCGTTCTCTTTGCCTTTAACTTTAGTTTTCTTTGGTAATGCTTTCGGTGGTCCCATAACTTCATTTTCTTTCTTCTTCTTAGCCACTGGTATATCCATTGCATCATTGGGTCTCTTCTGGACCCTGGATGCTTCTGATTCTGAACCATCTCCTTGAGCTTTAAGACATGTGCTGATGATCTTTGAGAGGAGTGACGTCCTCTCTTCAGTATCGACTGATGGATTCGACATTTCTTTGTTTGCTTGTGTTATTATTTTGAGAGATGGTTCATCTGGAAGATAAAGTCAATATCGGTTACAGCGACATTCAATCGATTGTTATATTCTGTCGTAATAACTGATTCTAATCTATTTTGGTTTGTTCAAAATAATAATTACTGATTCAAATTTCTTGTTAATTAGCGGTTGTCCGCGATTTCATCGGCGTAAAAAAAATAGAAAAAGATTAGCCTATAATATTACCTTCTCGTCAAAGTCCCGTTATAATTGGGTAAGCCTTTGCGGATAAAAAAAATAGTTTTTCGTTATTACCAACATAAATACGTCATGTTCACGAAGTATGGATAGATAGATGGATGAACGGCTAAACGAATCTTGATGAAATTTGGCACAGATGTAGAACATAGTTTGAAAGAATACATAGGATACTTATTAAGTTTTTTTTCAATTCCACGCGGACGGAGTCGCGGGCAACGACTAGTATCGAATACATTAAAATTAAGAGCACATTTTTTAACTATCAGTTACATAGTAAATATGAAATCTTTGTAAAATTACCCATATACTCCAAACTTAGTTTCATTCGATGTCTAAAATATGCTACAGTTGAAGGCTTGCTCTCTAATGTCCAAGAAAGTTCTAGAACATTTGCACATTGCAGCTGATAGCCACCTTCTGACTGTAATATTTACAACAATAAAACCTATAGTAAATAATAAATATATATAACCTATATTTTAGTTCATAAGTTTCTTTTGTGTGGCAATAAACGCTTATTCTATTCTATTCTATAGATGAAGTAATCGGAGCACAAAATTGAGGTTAGGATTTCGGAGGCTTTTTTGTGTTATATTTCCTGTGTGTATTTTACATTACAAAATAATCGAACCTTGATAAGTGAGAGTCGGATTTGAGAGAAACCTCTGTAAGCGAGAGTCACTGTCTAGTGCCGATGAATACCTCTAAGGGCGAGAAACTTACAAACTTTTATGAGCGAGATAAATATCGCAATTGGTTTTACGCTTATCTAGGTTTGATTTTATTTAAATTAAAAAATAAATCAAATACAAACATTTTTATGATTATTTCTTAGTTTTTTTAGTATAGTTTAATTTTATAGGTAATAGAATTAAATTACGACAGTACACTAGCGCCATTGTGTCAAATTAAAAAAATGTCTCAAGATACTTTTTATACTGTAACTGTCATTGTCAAGTCATTTTCTATACTTTTTTTAGAGCGTCTATGGCTCAAGGGTTAAGCACTTGACTTGCAATCTGCAGGTTCTGGGTTCGAATCCCGCCATATACCAATGTGTTTTTCGATTTACATACATATGTACATTTATCCGACGTTCTTACGATGAAGGAAAACATCGTGATGCTGCACATATCTGAGAAGAAATTCAATGATATGTGTGAAGTCAACCCGCAATTAGCCAGCATTGACTATAACCTAGTCACCCCTAACTTAGGGTAGACTCCGAGCCCCTCAATGGGGACGTATAGTGAGCTGATGATGCTTTTTTTACATTAAAAGGTGGAAAATGCGACTATCTGAATTCACCAAAAAAGCGAAGCGACTGCTACCCATGGACATCTTCAATTTCAGATGTCTTGCCTATCTATAATCAGCAGAGGACTGACATAAATAGTATAATTCCCCTTCCTATGCATCCCAGGCAAACCCAAGAGCGGGAAGGGAACGTAGATTAGGCATTAGGGTAAGTTTTACATATTTTTTGACATATCTGATATATTATTAACTTGTATGAATGTATAAATCACTCACCAATGGCGTCATAAACAAATCATCTCCATACATCTCCGCGAGACGAGCGAGCGTCGTCCGACGAGATCTGTGAGCTGCTGCGTAACTTTTCAATACCTTAGTTATGAAAAAAAAACATATTCTGTTTTAAAATATTTACTAATAAATAATTAAAACAATAAACTTTCTTTCTTTCTTACTCTTTCTATCTTTCTTTCTCTTTCTATCTTTCTTTTTTTCTTTCTATCTTTCTTTCTTTCGTTCTTTCTCTTTCTATCTATCTATCCTCCTTTATTTCTCTTTCTATCTTTTTCTTTCGTTCTTTCTCTTTCTATCTTTCTTCTCTTTCTATCTTTCTTTCTCTTTCTATCTATCTTTCTTTCTTTCGTTCTTTCTCTTTCTATCTTTCTTTCTATCTATCTTTCTTTCTTTCGTTATTTCTCTTTCTATCTTTCTTTCTATCTATCTTTCTTTCTTTCGTTATTTCTCTTTCTATCTTTCTTTCCTTCTATTTATTGCCATAAAAATTTACAAAAATTTTAAAACACAGGTCTTAACAATGTTTAGTAATGGCAAAAGGTGGTGGTTCAGCTTTGCCAACACCGGATACAGTGTCGAGCTGGTTTTAAGCCACCTCCCCCTTTCCCAGATAAAAAAGGGAGAATAAAGAAGTAAAGAAAACATTATTAAGAGATAAAAATGGATATTATCAAATACATATATTTTTTTAATTTTAGGTAAGAATTGTACTTATGAACTAGCTATCGCCCGTGACTCTGTCCGCGAGGAATTTAAAAAAAACTTAATTGGTAGACTATGTGTTTTTTCAGACTGTGTTCTATATCTGTGCCATTGAGTCGTTATGAAGATACCTTCAAACATCCATCCATACATCTAAACATTCGCATTTATAATATTAGTAAGATTACCATTTAAAAAAGTATTTTATACATTAAAGTGTAACAAATATCCGGTATGGATGTAAAATAATACAAAAAGCGATAAAAAATTTTGAATTTATTCCTTATGGTCCTTCGAGTCAGATTTTTTTAAAACTTATTGTAACCCGCCTTCGTCTTACTTCTTAAAAAAAAAAATAAGTAGCCTATGTATTCTTCCCTTCATTCTAGATCTGTTCAATCATTCTCGAGACACCTAACAAACATCAATCCATACATTCCTATTTATAATATTAGAAAGATTACTTAAGTTAGGCAGTATTTCAAATAAGCAGTTTACTATTTTCACTAAAAAGGAACTGTCCAACTGATTGCTCAGTGGAAAGGGAGTCTAATACCTCAAAAGCATCGCTGGGTGTTATCATTTTGTTGAGCACAGAATTGGCAAGTTCTCTCTCATTGGCTTCCTTTGATGCAACCACTTTCAGACATCTGTAAGATGGCTGTCCAAAGATACGGTTCTGGAATGAAATTATTTATTTTTTAAGTTGATTATATTTCCTAAAAAGTCTAAGCACTAACAGTTGCCCATATCTCAGAATTAATAAAAAATCTAGTAATAAATATAGCCTATATCACCTTGGTATAGCTTAGCATCTTAATAGTGAAAGAATTTTTTAAATCAGTTCAGTAGTTTCAGAGCCTATTCAATGGAAACAAACAAACAAGCAAATATTTCCTTTTTATAATACTAGTATATATAAAAAACTTAATAAGTAGCCAATGTAGAACTCAGACTATGTTCTACATCTGTGCCAAATTTCATCAAAATCCGTTGAGCCATTCCGGAGATACCTTCAAACAAACATCTTTCCATCCAACAAAACATTCGCATCTATATATATAAAAGAAAGTCGTGTTAGTTATACTATTTATAACTCAAGAACGGCTGAATCGATTTGACTGAAAATTGGTGGGCAGGTAGTTTAGAACCAGGAAACGGACATAGGATAATTTTTACCCCGTTTTCTATTTTTTATTCCGCGCGGACGGAGTCGCAGGTAAAAGCTAGTTTATAATATTAGTAAGAGTGCAAGGAAAATTGAGGGTTGATCAGTAATTTTGTACACAATGTACTGATTTTTTTTACCACTATACATTATCTGTTCACTTATTAATTTCAAACACATAATAATTACTAATATTATAAATGCGAAAGATTAGATGGATGGATGGATGTTTGAAGGTATCTCCCCAACGGCTCAACAAATCTTGGATGAAATTTGTCACAGATGTAGAACTTAGTCTCGAAGAACACAAAGGTTACTTATTAGTTTTTGGAACAAAGTTCCTTATCGCGCTTTGTGAAAGGGGGCTAGACGGAAAAAATTCTTACGAAAAGTTGTCACGACACTTTTTGCTATAGTAACCATGGCAACGACGTGACAATATATAACGAAAATTCATAGAAATAAAATGTACTTCTTGTGAAGACTTAAGTTTTTTATTCATAGAATAAACATTGGTTCCTTCACTAATTAATTGAAAGGAACTTCGTTCCATCCGGGTGTCCCAACACACCTCTCAAGTTATTTTTTTAAAATTCTATGTGTACTTAGAATAGACACTTACCGGTTGGTGTACGTAGAAAGATATGGTGAAAGGTATCAAATCCACTTTGCATTCTGCTATAACTTCATGCCAAACACCTTCTTCTGTTATTTGAGGTTCTCTGTAATTGAACATGTTAAATTATAGTACAAGAGAATCAGTGACTCAGAGCTTATGCACTTAAGCAAGCCATGTATCAATGTCTTTTTCGATTTACATATCGAGGGGTGAAAGGTTATTTGTTTTAAGCGACTTTTTTTGCGATATTGACTTATATATAACGGCCGGGGTGGCTCGCTATCAGAATTATTATTGATTGAGATCACTTGTGGGCGGCTGTGGGTAATATCGGATTCAAGGAATACACTACTCATCACTTCTCAACTCGTTATAATTGATTCACAGGCTCATGTACAACGAACAACAATCCAAATTTCCAGAATGACTAATGTCAGACGCGCATCGTACAAGAAGTCTCTTCGAACACAGCTCGTGTTCTAATTTCGATTTATTAAAGTTGATTTCTTCTTCTGATTGCGACATATATATATTCAGAATCAGAAAAATTTATCAGAATCAGGGAATTTTTCTGATTCTAAATATACATATAAGTCAATATCGCAAAAAATGTCGCTTAAAACAAATAGCCATTCACCCCTCGATATATACATTTATCCGATGTTCTTACGGTGAAGGAAAACATTGTGATGCTGCACATATCTGAGAAGAAATTCAATGATATGTGTGAAGTTAACCCGCACTGGGTCAGCATTGTTGACTATGGCCTAGTCACATTCATTGAATTTCTTCGCAGATATGTACAGGTTACATCACGATGTTTTTTTACACCGTAACAATGTCTGATAAATGTTCATATGTAAATCGAAAAACACATTGGTACATGGCGGGATTCGAACCCAGGACCTAGCAGATTGCAAATCAAGTGCTTAACCCCTGAATGTTTACTTAATAGCTCTTACCCATTTATTTCTGGACTCTCAGTTAAGATATTAACAGTTGACTCCAGCACTTCAAGACCTGTGAGCTCCGCTGTTGCATTACAACGTGTCTGAAGCGCAGATTTCATTCTTACTAAGCTTGGCAATGATTTACTCTTATCCATACGTAAAGTGAGTTCAGTGTCGGAATCAGAACTGGAATTTTAAAGTTTTATTGTGCATAATCTAAATTATTTTATTTAAGTAATGGAGGTAAACGAGCAGCGGGAACACCCGAGGTATTCAACGACGCCCAATAGACATCAACGATACCAGAGGTATTGCAGATGAGTTGACCTTATATCAAACATTCTTACATACTTCCAAACTATCACATTTTTGTTATAAACATTTAAATTGTAGAAATAACTTAAATATATCCTTATTTCGTATGTTTTGTTAGAGTAGAAGGTTGACAAACGATATTACGAGAAAAAATTAGAATGGATTAAATAAATTAACCTTCGCTAGTCGAAGAGGCACTACAAGGACAAGAAAAAAGAAATTAAGCTTAATGCTTAATTAATTGTTTGATGTTATATTTCACTACATTAGAATATATGTATTGATACATATTTTAATGTAAATTACCTGTCGTCATATTTTAAATTATTGTTTGTTTCATTTTGTTTGGCTTTCTTAATTTGTTTGTCGCATAATTTTAATTCTTCTAAAAGCTTTTCCTTACGCTGTTGTAAGGCATTTTTCTTGCCTAGTCTATTCATCCGAGACATTTTCCTTAACAATTATTGTTTTAAAACAATAAATTAAATAATCAAACTCTTAAATATAATTCAAATCAATTCATTTTCAAATCACATCAACTGACAAATTAACCATAGATAAGTACTGTCAAAGACAACATCGACCACAGATTAAGAATAAGGTTGTGCAGAACAAATAAAATTAATAAAATAAATTCCAGTATTCCAGTTTTTTTTATTTATTTAGAAAATATATTTGTTTTTTATATAAATAAAATAGAGCGTTGTTTAGATATCAAAACAAAATATTTTTCAAATATTTTTATCAGTATTTTTTCTCTTCCGCTTTTGTCACAAATGTCAAACGAGAGTTGCAAGTCGCAAAACCGAAGATCATAAATCAATTTATTGGCAAAAACAGTTAATTTTATTATTACTATAATGTAAACAAATACCGTGCAATGTTAATTATAACAGTGGTTACCGAGTAATAGGCTAAATTAGTTAATAAGTTAGAAGATTCCAATAAGAAAAGTATACAATATTTTAGAAGACATTTATAAAACAAATTTAATTAATATTTATTGTTAACATGTGTACGATTAGAAATTATTACTGATGACTTTACGTAGCACTAATCGTGTTAAAAAGTGCGTAATTAATATCCAAACAATAGTATAAATACGATAATTTGGTGCAACATACGAGTTCAAACATCTCGACGAAATGGGCCAAACAGGCAGTGCAATACCTGGTAAGTGATGTTAATTTTATTCCAAAACGTGTTAATATACTTAAACAAGAGTCTAATTAGAAATGTCGCTTCCTATTCTCTTATAACCTATATGCACAATGACGCATAACTACGAACCCAGTTACGAAATTAATATTCATCAATTAAATCAACATTCCATGTCCTAAAAGCGTAATCATAAACGGGATGTGCTTATCTATGTTAATAACATTTAAAATGTATATTTTGAATACAATATTGATTATTGTTTAATATAATGTATGTAATAATGCTTAGGATTATGAAATTTAATGTTATATTAATTTGTATCACTGGTTTTAGCTTTACCAAGATTTTGGATGATATTTCTATGTTGCCCCCTTATTTACCATGCCTTTAGGGTTAACAGTTTTATCTAAGACTGTAATTTACAGACCTGTGGCACCTTCTGTCCAGTATCTTGCGTGGTTGTCCAACCTTATCATACCCTAATGCTGACACTGACTATCTCAATTATAGTTTTAAACCTTTATAAATGTGATTATTAACTGAGAAATTATTAGTAAATAATAATATAAGAACTACATAAAAATACATTATATACTAATTGGAAATCATTACCAGAAGGGTCCTTATGTCTCTATCAGGTACAAAATACTCAGGTACATATTATTGTACAATATATAGTAAATATATTGTTAGTAATCCAGTATATTACAGGGTAAATTTCAATCCACGATGTTAATGAGAAACGGTTTTGACAGAGACAGAGCTGGGCATTAACTCGTTAATCCGTTAATCGTTAATTAACGAAGTTAACATTTTGCTTAACGGATTAACTTTTAAGTTAACTTCAAAAAGTGTTAACGCTTTTGTTAACTTCCGTTAAACTCGACTTCCGTTAATAAAAGTCCGTTAATCGTTAAATTAGAAACTTGGAGACGTGTTGTCATTTTGTTTAACTTACGCGCCACGCCACGCTCGTAAGTTCAACTATGTTGGGCAACTGTCGGCGTCTCGAATGGTGAACGAACGAGTCGATAATTGATATATATGAAGTTCGCGTGCAAGTGTGATGCATCAGAGCGTCCGGGAAAGACATGACCAACAGGACAAAATCAAAAGAAGAAGGTTCGAGATAGTATATTTCATAACGAGTATATAAAAGCACGAGTATGTAATAGCCCACATTCCGAACGCTCTTCGTCCCTGCAATAAGCCAAATGTATTAAAAACACTTTTTTATTCGTGCTTTTTCTTTACTTTTCTAAACTCGTGTGTTCTCTTTCCCAACTGTCAAAATAATGTCTATTAAAAAGAAAAAACCAACCACGAAGTTTTTACAAAAAAAAATCACTGAAATTTTTATGCTTCATACAAATATTTCTTAAAAGAAGCTCCTAATTTTTTACAATATCAGATTTAATGATTTGATTCAATGAATTAGGTTGGTTTCATTTTATTTCATCTCATTAAATTTAATTTTCATTTCATATCTATAAAAATAACCTACTGAAGACTTGGCCGTTTGGGCATAGTTCCCTTTGCCTACCCAGAATGGGTGAAACAAAAAAAATCTCTGTTTGTATTCTTTTACGGTTGGCGCTATTTTCCAAACATTTTAGTTAGTTGAGTTGTGTTTTTATTGTTACATTTTATTGCTTAATTTTTTCACAACTGTATTAAAAATACTTGTGCCAACTGTCAACCTTCACCTTTGGCTGCGCCTTGGCTTGGGTAGACATTTGTCGGAACACTGCAATGACAGGCTTTCCGCACTCGTAATGAAATATACTATAATTAATTCATACTTGTCTCTAATACTAATGTTTTATAGAATAAAGATTAATTTTTATATTAATAAAAATTAATTTTTATAATTAAAATAATCAAATTAATATTTTAAACAAGTGTCGCCACAATAAGTGTGAAAATAGTATGTATAATTTTGGCATGGTTAACTGTTAACGATTAACTTTAACTTGCGTTAAATTTTCGAGAATTTAACGCTTTAACGATTAACGAAGTTAAATTTTTAATTAACGAATTAACGATTAACGAAGTTAACTTTTCGATTAACTGTGCCCACCTGTGGACAGAGATAATATGTCCCCATTTAAAAATGGTACATAACATATATAAAATTCTCGTGTCACAGTTTTCGTCACCGTACTCCTCCGAAACGGCTTGACCGATTCTCATGAAATTTTGTGAGCATATTGGGTAGGTCTGAGAATCGGCCAACATCTATTTTTCATTTTTTTTTTTTTAACTGCTTGCGGATGGAGTCGCGGGCGACAGCTAGTCTTATATATAAAATTCTCGTGTCACGGGGTTCGAACTTGAACTCCTCCGAAACGGCTTGACCGATTGTCATGAAATTTTGTGTTATCTATAGATGAATTCGACGTCCCCACCGAATAACCCCGTAATAGGAATAATCAAATTTTTCAGGAGAAGCCAAAACCATATTTCTTAAATAACTTCATCAATAATTATTGTACAAGAATCTTTTAGATACCAAAACAAAGGTAATTTTTATAGCTTCATTGTATTTAATTTTCATTCATGTATTCCGGACGTATTCTGTGCAATGAAGGATAAATTATAATACCGGAAAAAAAAAAAAATCTGTTTCAATAGTGACATTTTATCTCCGTAATTAACATTAAGAGAAATACAAAAAAAAATTCACAACATGTAATAGGACCTTTAGATCCCGAATTCGACGGAAAAGCAAAAACCCGGTAAGAGTGCATTACAGGATTCGATGGGGGCGTCGAATTATCCTCTGATCTTTAATAGAAGCTAATGTTTGTGCAATTTACAATCTTAATGTATTGGTACAAATCTCATGGAAGTGTAAATACAAAGAATTTTTCACATATTTTCGTCCTTGGCCCTCTACAATAAGTTAGAAAGTTGCAGATGCATTGTCTACCTTTAAAGGTTTGAGGATATTCCTTCTATAGATTGTTATGTCCTTTTCTTCTATGTGGACATATTTCTGTCAAATTCCATTTCGTTTTACCATACATTGCTTATTAGTTTAACATTTTCTTGCATAAATATTTATAGATAGTAATTATAAAAAAAAAGCAAATTAAATTCGAAATTTTTTCTTATAATAACCTTATTCAATCTTTGATAAAAAATGTAGTCTGCTCTCCACCCAGGTATGTCTGAACGGACTCTAAGAGAAGTGGTCTTAGAAGTACAGAAATTACATCAGTGAAAACACCCTATAATATGTAACTAAAAAAAAAAAACTACCCTCCACTATTAGAAGTATAGTAGAAAGTTCTCTTTTGATTATTTCATTTGATTGTAATCTTGGGTAAAATTATCTTATATCTTTCATGGAATTGTTAAATTTTTTTTTGCAACAATATGTTTCACAATATTTAATGGTATTTAAGACAAAAATTGTTTTGAAACTGCATAGTTTAGATTCCTGGATGCAATCTTTTAAAAATGTTACTGGACTTATGAAATAATGGTCCTTTGCCTTGCCTTAGTAATGCCTAATTAAAAACAAAAGTTTAAAACCTAAAATTTAAAATTAAGAAAAATAAACTGTATTCAATTGTAGTAGAGCTTATATTGGCTTGTTTAGTATTCGCGAAATAAAAAATTCTTTTCTTTTCGCGAACAGCTGACGATCATCTGTGAAGTAACTCTACCTGTCATTCTTCTATTTTTTTTTTTGCCCAACGCACGTGCATTCTGCCAGTACAATTCACGTAATGCGAAATGGACATTTCATTGCATAGTAAAATCGACTTTAACAACCGTTGTGTAAGATCGATTTTAGCTTACGTTATTTTATTTTTTTAAATAAATATTTTTGCGTTAAATTTAAAATGAAAATGTATCCTGTACGGTTGAGTTTAAGGTTCAATTTGCGCTGTTAAGAGAAATTGCATCGTTTGTGCATTTTAGTTATGCAAAATTCGGGCTACATTTTTTTCGATCAGCTGATGGTACAAAGGCAATGTACACAATGTTCTAATGTCATGCATTTTTTGTGTTTTTTTTTCTATACATATTTTTTTTGTTTGTGGTCAAGAGAAATTGTTATCAGCCAGTGTCTTCTGCATAGTTTTCTAAGATCGAAAAATATATATGAGTTTTCTTAACTTCGCCTTAGGAAGACTTTATCTTACTATTATTATAAACCAGTTTTTACCCGCGACTCCGTCCGCGTGGAATAAAAAATAGAAAACGGGGTAAAAATTATCCTATGTCCTTTTCCTGGTTCTAAGCTACCTGCCCACCAATTTTCAGTCAAATCGATTCAGCCGTTCTTGAGTTATAAATGGTGTAACTAACACAACTTTCTTTTATATATATAGATATAGATAGATGCGAATGTTTAGATGGATGTTTGTTAGAAGGTATCTCCGGAACGGCACAATGGATCTTGAAATTTGGCACAGATGTAATACATAGTCTGGAAGAACACATAGGCTACTTATAACAAGTTTTTTTTAAATTCCGCGCAGACAGAGTTGCGGGCGACAGCTAGTACATGAATATTAGTACTACTATATTTTTGTTCTGTTTACAAAAAATAATTATGTGATTCTTTGGTTGTTTATGACAGATTTCCGTACTAAAATAGAAAAAAAAACTATCATGGAAGATACTTAAATTTATCCTATTGGTAAAGAGGGTAATGTTTTTCGTGTCTAAATTAGTTTGTTTTAATGTATGTGGCTTTGTATGTCGATGGATCCTATGTATAAGGGCCAAAGTAACAAATGGATGATTTTTACTTTTTTATATTAAAAGCTACCTCTTTGTTTAGTTAACATGCACTAAACACAAATACACATTTATAAGTGAAAATGTTATTTTTTTGCTGAAGTAAAAGGGGCTATGCGGCTATTTTCTTATATGGTTGAAACTTTGAGAGCCTCTCCTGTAAAGTTGTCAATTTGCACATTTGCCCTTATACGTATGAGCTATCGGTGTATGTAAATTATATTGTGACGTCATTATATTCGTCTTTTCCCCCGAAGTATCATAGCGTATATTAAAACGGCAAAAAACTCACTTAGTGGACGTGAGATATGAAATACAAAAAAAATATTAATATTTTTTGCATTGCTAAATCTTTTTTTCGATTTTTCGAAAATATTTTCAAGTAACAAAGTGTCATATATAACATTACATGTGTCATTTTTTAGTTGAAATTTAAAAAAAAATATTTTAAATAGCAGACAATAGATGGCGCTTATTCATCTATTAGAGCCTCAGACTGCTTTCTTAAATTAAGGTTAATCAAACATATCTGTTACCCTTTTCTATATCATAAGGTGGAAAAAGCAAGCAGCCGCCTGAATTTACCGAAATAGCGAAGGAACCGCTGCCCATAGACATCCGAAATTGTAGATGCGTTGCCTACCTTTAATCGACGGATGAGGGGATGCACAGAACGAGGAAATTTCACCTTCCCATGCGACCCCACCTCCATCTAATCCACTTCCCCTTCCAATTATCCCTTTAAGAAAAGAGTGTGAAGGGAACTTGAACTTAATTAGGCCTCCGGTTCTTACACTGAGATGAAACAGAATTGCTTCCACTTGACGCCTGTCTTCTGTGCGGTTGTGGTATTTCACTGAGCGAGGCCCATTCGTGCACCCAACAAATATTGTTGTTGCGGGATCTACCACCTAATAGTACCTCTTTTTGTGACTGACTAGCCACTGTTTGCATTGAAGATGCATTTACAGTTACACCGGGCTTGTGGTGGTCGGGCGCGGATGACGCTTAGCTTAAACCTCGTTTATAGTAACTAGGCTCGAGGGATCTCTCAGGAGCCTCGGTTCAGGCTGTTACTTGGGTATTATTACCAGATTGAGAGGCAGCCAAGATCTTATTTAGTACAAATGTCTCAGTACACGCTTTCGTTTTTAAATTTACCATCGCCTGTTAACATAGTTTACGAAGGTGGCATAGCAACTGAAGTTAGTTTAAAGAAAAAAAAAAGCACATATGCAGGTAAAATTGAGGAATTTCTCTTTGTATCCAACTGAAGCGATATACGACCTTAAAACGTAGTGATAAGGTTCAATTTGATGTTTTTTTTATGATATTGTATAGGTTTTTATTAAACAGCTGACCGATGACAGCTGGTGTTCGGACAATGAACTAATATCAGAATAAGGTAATTTGAACTATAATATATTGTAATTGGGTCTAAAATTATTTATTTACATAAATAGAAACAAGTAATTAACTTAAAATTGTATTAATTAATTTTTAAAAAGGTCCGACTTGATTGGTGGTTATTTTTGTGGAAAAATCCGAATCCAAAGATGTCCTTTAGACCATGTAATCATTTGGGTTAAAGGATTTCCACGGTAGAATCGACATGAACTTATTTATATTTATGTACACTAACCTATTCCAATTGAAATCTAAATCTATATATATAAAAGAAAGTCGTGTTAGTTACACTATTTATAACTCAAGAACGGCTAAATCAATTTGACTGAAAATTGGTGGGCAGGTAGCTTAGAACCAGGAAACGGACATAGGATAATTTTTACCCCGTTTTCTATTTTTTGTTCCGCGCGGACGGAGTCGCGGGAAAAAGCTAGTTTATTATATTAGTAAGGAGTAAGATTGATTGTTTTAGCGTTGGTAGTTCAGAGTTTAAGCACTTGTAATTTGCAGGTCCTGGGTTCGAATCCCGCCATGTATTAATGTGTTTTTTGATTAATATTTATCCGATGTTCTTACGATGAAGGAATACATCGTGATGCAACTCGCATATATCGGTAAAAAGTAATTTCAAAGATATGACGGCGACGCGACTTGCCACCCGTCACGTTCCGTCTCCCGAAATTGTTAATAGTGGATTGCGGAGGTTCGTTTTGCCATGCCAAATGGAGGTCCGAGATCTCTACCTATCCCTCTGGGTTATAAGCGTGAAATGTTTGTGTTTTAGTTATTACTTTGTTAATAGTTTGCTATGTGACTGGCATATATATAACAACCAAAGTCCTTATAAAAACAGAAAAAAAAACTCAGGACCGATTAAATTATTTTCTTAATTTTTTTTCTTACATTATACTTAGTCTTTCGCCGAATTACTTTAGTACATTCACTCTATAACACCTGCTAAATGTGCAAAACCTCCCCGATCCAAAAAGGGTGAACACTAGTCACAAGGCCGGACAGACGGCGAGCAAAAACCGGCAACGCCATCTGCCTGTTAGGCACGCGACTGTGTAACATCCATACATGTATAAAAAAAACTAGTTGAACTCGGCATACGAGTAGACAAAATAATATTGCGAGATAAAAGTTTTATTAATATTATTTAATACTAGCTTTTACTCGCGACTCCGTCCGCGCGGAATAAAAAATAGAAAACGTGGTAAAAATTATCCTATGTCCGTTTCCTGGTTCTAAGCTACCTGCCCACCAATTTTCAGTCAAATCGATTCAGCCGTTCTTGAGTTATAAATAGTGAAACACGACTTTCTTTTATATATACTAGCTGTCGCCCGCGACTCCGTCCGCGCGCAGTTAAAAATAAAAAAACTAAATGGGGGGGTTATGAAAAATAGATGTTGGCCGATTCTCAGACCTACTGAATATGCTCACAAAATTTCATGAGAATCGGTCAAGCCGTTTCGAAGCAGTACGGGAACGAAAACTGTGACACGAGAATTTTATATATTAGGTCCTTACATATGAAATTGGCGTTTTTCGTACTGGCCACTTTAATCACAAATTTCTCCTCTTTGGTAAGGAATTCCAAATTCAAATTTGTACAGCTATAGACTCATGTATTTGTGGTTCGATGACCGTTATTCATTTGTTTTTTTTCTTCTGTTTTTTTCTGTTTGCGTCACTCATTTTACAAAATGGAAAACTTAAAATATCGCATTATTTACGAGTACGAGTTCCGCCGTGGCACTAGTGCTGCGGAAACGACTCGAAGGGTGAATGATGTGTATGGCGGTCGTGTTGCAAAAGAAAACACAGTTCGTTTTTGGTTCCAACTTTTTCGTTCTGGAAATTTCGATCTGCAAAACAAGCCCCGTGGACGGCCTGAGACTCAAGTTGATAATGAAGAGTTGAAGGCTATTGTGGAAGCGGATCCATCGCAAACCACGTCCGAGTTAGCTACAGGCTGCGATGTTAGTGATAAAACTGTTTTAATTCACTTGAAGCAAATTGGGAAGATTAAAAAGCTTGAAAGGTGGGTACCTCACGTATTGACTGAAGCAAACCGGCAAACGCGCGTCGACTGTTGCGTTACATTGCTAAACCGGCACAATAATGAAGGTATTTTAAACCGAATCATTACCTGTGATGAAAAATGGGTTCTTTACGATAATCGGAAGCGCTCAGCGCAATGGTTGGATCCTGGCCAGCCAGCCAAATCCTGCCCCAAGCGAAAATTAACCCCAAAAAAGTTACTTGTAAGCGTTTGGTGGACTAGTGCCGGTATTGTTCATTACAGTTTTCTCAAATCTGGCCAGACTATTACGGCAAATGTCTATTGTCAGCAATTGCAAACCATGATGGAAAAGCTAGCGGCTAAACAACCTAGGCTGGTCAATCGCTCCACGCCACTGCTGCTTCACGACAACGCTAGACCACACACTGCGCAACAGACGGCTACTAAATTAGAAGAGCTTCAATTGGAAAGTCTAAGACATCCTCCGTACTCCCCGGACCTTGCTCCAACAGATTACCATTTTTTTCGAAATTTGGATAACTTCTTGCAAGGGAAAAAATTCAACTCCGATGGGGCAGTCCAAATCGCCTTCAAAGATTTTATTGATTCCCGTCCGACTGGTTTTTTTAGTAAAGGGATCAATGAACTACCTATGAGATGGTAAAAGTGCATAGAAAATAATGGTTCATACTTTGATTAATTAAATATATTATATTAAAAAATATTCGACTTTTTGTTCCTCCCATACAAAACGCCAATTTCATATGTAAGGACCTAATATAAGAAGATTAGGTCACGTTCGCGAATCCGTCCGCGCGTAATTAAGTAGCCTAAGTGTTCTTCCTGACTATGTTCTACATATGTTCCATTCATCAAGAAATAAAGATCCCTTGAGCCGTTCCGTAGATACCTCGTAACATACATCTATCCATCCATCCGTAGTTATAAAATTAGTAAGATTTTTTTTTATTTCATAAAGTTAAAATCTGTCACCAAAAAAGTGATTTCGTTTCATGTTTTGGCTGAATGGCGCCAGTTAGTGTTTATTAAGCCAGTGGTGTACCAGCTGAGTTTGAATGCTAAAGTTATACTGTACTGGTATAATGTATACCAGATATAAGCGATAAACATAATTATTTCACCTATTTCGTCACTAATTTGATAAATAAAAATATATGTACTATCATCAGCTCACTATATTTCCGCACTAAATGTCTCGGAGCCTACCCTGAGTTAGGAGTGACGGGTGACATAGACGGTAGTGTAGTGTTAGAAGGTATCTTCGGAACGGTTCAACGGATCTTGATGAAATTTTTCACAGATGTAGAACATAGTTTGGAAGGACACATAAGCCTTAGGCTTATTAAGCTTTTTTTTTTCATCTTGCGCCGACGGAGTCGCGGGCGGCAGCTAGTATGGATTAAAAGTGGATTTTAATAATATTTTCACCTGGCTATTTGTACAGTAGCAATGTTATCGTGTAGCCAGATGCGCACGCGCCGGCATGTGGCGTTTTTGGGGGCGGTAGCTTTGACAAAAAAAAATCGACGTGACTTCCGGTGAAATTACTATTACTGTACGTTCGCCTTTTGTGTAGAAGTTTAAATTATTTTTTATATTAAAATATAGGGTAGATAGGAAGGAAGAAGAAAACTTAATATTTTATTTAATAACAGAATTTAGAGAAAATTTAATTAGTTCTAACTTTATTATTTTTGTATCAAAAACTGGCAAACGAGCAAATGGACTAAATTCGCCGAAATAGACAAGCAATCGCTGCTAATAGATATCTGCAATTGCAGATGCGTTGCCTACTTTTAATTAAAGGAGAAGGGGACGCACAGAAAGAGGATATTTCACTTTCCTATGCGTCCCATCTTCCGCCAAATCCATTTCCCCTTCCCATCCTTTCCTCATAAGAAAATGATGGGAAGTGAAAGAGGACTAAAATTAGGCCTTCGGCACCACACTCATCAGACTGTACGTAGAATTACTTCCACTTGACGCCTGTCTTCTATGTGGTCTCTGTATTTCACTGAGTGAGACCCATTCGTGCACCCAACAAATATTTTTGTTGCGAGATCTACCATTATTATATACATTGTTTTATGTTATTTTGTCATCTAACAGTGGAAATAGACCTTAATTCTATAACCATTTGCAAGTGCATGAAAACTGACTGTAAAAGTTATTTAGATGCGTTTAAAGGTCAGACAACACGAGTTGTTTTTTTTTTTCGAAGCAGATGTCTATATAAGGGCTTAAAATTCTAATGGTTGAATGCACCTGCTATATAGAAAGCTCAAGATTACGTTCTGTTATTAAACTTTATTAAATGCTAGCTGTCGCCCGCGACTCCGTCCGAGAGGGATTAAAAAAAAACTTAATTAGTGGTCTATGTGTTCTTCCATACTATGTTCAACATCTGTGATAAATTTCATCAAGATCTCTTTAGCCGTTCCGGAGATACCTTCAAACAAACATCCATCCATCTAAACATTTGCATTACTTCTTACAACCTTATTTATCTTACTAATATTATAAACTAGCTTTAACCCGCGACTCCGTCCGCGCGGAATAAAAAATAAAAGACGGGGTTGAAATTATCCTATGTCCGTTTCCTGGTTCTAAGCTACCTGCCCACCAATTTTCAGTCAAATCGATTCAGCCGTTCTTGAGTTATAAATAGTTTAACTAAGACGACTCTTTTATATATATATATGTCAAATTTTAGATGGATGGATGTTTCTTTGAAGTTATCTCCGGAACGACTCAACAAGATCTTGATAAAATTTGGCACAGATGTAGAACATAGTTTGAAAGAACACTTATGCTACTACTAAGTTTTTTTTTAATTCTGCGCTGACTAAGTCAAAATTTTTTCATAGATAGAATAAATATTTTTACTGACCTATCAAGTTTTGTTGTTCTGATCATTGCTCCCTTTTATATGACCGGAACTAACCTAAGACCTTTTCTAATTAATACAATTGCAAACTTAATTATACTTAATTGTTTTTAATTGCTTAACAAGGTGCAAGTGTACGTACGGACTGTGAAACGAATCGTTTTTATATGTACGTACAGTTCATATTTTTCCTACTCTTTCGTACATCTTTATCAGCCGTCATATTTGAATTCACTTCCTTTTTTACGTATGTTTTCTTTTACACAATCCATACATACTTTCTTCTGTCTTAAAGCCATCCAATATTTCGATGACTCCTACAAATAAGGGCCAATTTGCAAATTGACAACTTTACAGGAGAGGTTCTCAAAGTCTTAAAGTTTTGGCCGAAGTCGCAGGCAACAGTATAGTTTTAGTTGCCGTAGTTATGTGAGAGTACGATAGGGAGCACTCTCCCCTGAGTAGTGTAGACGCCCTGACTTATCAAGTTGTAGTTGAGGATAGCCACAGAGAAGGTTTTAATGAATCAAGTTTTACATAACTCTGTCTTAAAAAAAAAAGTAAATAGTTTTATTCCAAACATATATTAAATTAATTTACCTACTTGGCTATTTATGACTGAAGTTCTTAAACTTATTGATAACTACATACTTATTAATAAGGAAGGTAGCACAAACGTATCCGGTCCTATACAAATCGCAGAAACAATACCGAACAAACTCAAATGGGTCAACGAACGCCCGACAGATGGCGCAGCGACACGCGCAGCCTCCGCAAGGTGGAGTGCGCTTGCGCATCTGTCTTGATAGTAACCATGGTAATAAGAATTTGGGATAATCCTGTGGGTTTGAATATTTATAAATATATGATATTTTGGTTTTATTGTAGTTCACGTTAATAGCGCATGGCGAAGATATTTTAAATCATGTCATCTTTAGTGTTTGACAATTTCAATTAGTCAATTTATAGTTGGACAAAATAGCATTGTTAAACTCATTTAGTATCCATCAACCAACTATAAGTAACCATTAAGAGGCTTCGGTTCCCTACGCTATGTCCTGGTTGGTTGATTTCACGCATATCTTTGAATAACTTCTCAGATATGTGTACGTTGCGTCACGATGTTTGCCTTCATCGTATTGTACATCGAAAAACATATTAGTACATATTGGGATTCGAACCCAGGACCTGCAGATTACAAATCAACTGCTTAACGCCTGAACCTTTGACGCTCGCTAATACAGCATTTAAAGTAAATTGACAACTTGTAACATGTTTGGAGTTTATTATCTGAATTTAATTTCATGTTACATACATTATATGCTTCTAAATAGAAAAGTTATTAGCACACTGTTGTTAAAACGTGTTTTGGTAAAATAAATATCCTTTTAGTTTTATCCTTTAAACGTCCTAAATATTTCAATGTGGTCACCCTACACAATTGCAATAGGTCTACTTTCCCGACATTTAGGCAGCTCGGAATGCGGGGAGACCTTTGTCTTACTTCTTGCTGGAATTGAGCAATTACTTATGAGGGGAGACTTTAGTTTGAAGCTAGGACTTTGACTTTTTAAATGACAGGACCACTCAAGCCTCCCTCTGTCGAATAAAAAATAATAATCTATATACTCGTATATAAAAGAAAGTCGTGTTAGTTACACTTTTTATAACTCAAGAACGGCTGAATCGATTTGATTGAAAATTGGTGGGCAGGTAGCTTAGAACTAGGAAACGGACATAGGATAATTTTTACCCCGTTTTCTATTTTTTTATTCCGCGCGGACGGAGTCGCGGGTAAAAGCTAGTAAGATATAAACATGTTTGTGTGTTCGCTTTGTGTGTGTAAATTTTTGACTCAGTATTCGTTAATGTCAGCTTGAAATGCTAGTGTGATTGTCATCTTTGCATCATGCCCCGTGAAAACTGACAGAATTTAGTGCATAGGTGGCTCTTTGCTTGGTCCATTTCTCTCT
The DNA here is from genome assembly GCF_912999745.1 of Papilio machaon. Lineage (NCBI taxonomy): Eukaryota > Metazoa > Arthropoda > Insecta > Lepidoptera > Papilionidae > Papilio > Papilio machaon. The sequence continues at coordinate 954,825 of NC_060013.1, read as the reverse complement.
AATCGAAGACTTTATATGAAGCTCGCATGACATTTATGGGTGAACAGAGGGTGAGGTTTTTTACGTTGACAAGCTACGTCTGTAGTCCGTTGTATTGAGATAAATGTATGTATGGTTTAACTCGCTGTGAAATGTACTTTAATTTCGAAACTAACTAGATAAGAGGCTATAGTTAAAGAAAAATCGTTAAAACTGACATCCCCTGAATTCTCAGAGGAAGAATATGACTCAAATAATAATGTAATCTAATGTATAATAAACATACATTCAAGTCAAAGTATTTTATTTCTTAATCTTATGCGAAAGTTTGGATGGATAGGTGTTTGTACCTAGGTAGCTCCAGAACGGATGAACGGATCTATGAAACTAACGGTCGCCAGCGACTTAAGGATAAGGATCAAGGATAGGAAAGGGCAGTAGATTAGACGGAGGACGGGACGCTTAGGAAGGGGAAATATTCCATTTTTGCGCGTCCTCTCCTCTGTCGATTAAAGGTAGGCAACGTATCTGCAATTGTGAGAGTCTATAAGCAGCGCTTCGCTATATTTGGCGAATTAGGTGACTGCTTGCTCGTTTGCCACCTTATAATATAAAAAATATATATCTCTGGTTTTTGGAACGAAGTTCCTTATCGCGCGTTGTGAAAGGGGGCTAGACGGAAAAAATTCTTACGAAAAGTTGTCACGACACTTTTTGCTATAGTAAGTGTGTTAACGACGAATGAGCGCTACTTCACCATGGCAACAACGTGACAATATATAACGAAAATTCATAGAAATAAAATGTACTTCTTGTGAAGACTTAAGTTTTTTATTCACAGAATAAACATTGGTTCCTTCACTAATTAATCGAAAGGAACTTCGTTCCATCCGGGTGTCCCTTGACACCTCTCAAGTTTTTTTTTACTCGATTAGGTCTATATTCTGACGGTCATTCTTTTCTTATAACCTAACCTTTTACCAATTCTAGTAAAATATAAAAGGTACGTAAGTGTCGGCATTGTTAAAGTTAAGTTAAAGGTTATTCATTTGAAAGCTTCACGCCCCATCGCCATTTGTTCTAACAGCTGAAAACGTTTATATTACATCTCTTTCCTTAAGTATGTGCTTGAAAGAGATGAACGATAAATAGGGTGACAAAATATTTACTAAATAATAAGTTAATTCTAGTGAAGCTAGTTAGATCATTTGAATTCGAAGATATACAAATTAGATTATTTTTTTTCGTTTTATTAACAAAGCCTATTCTACCGCAACAAATTGTAAAAAACCCTTTTACTAATAATCACGTATATTTGACATTCAATTTTTCATTTTAGTTTAATTAATTTAAGTTTAAAACATCATTTAGTTTAATTAGTTTAAAATCAGCAAACAATACATTGTCAAAATGAAGCCCGTGTAATAAATTCACTATACTTAAAAAATACAAATTCCTAAGGACAATTTTTCCAAGGTTTCATGGCTACCCTACATTTAGGGAGTTCGTGCGTACGCAACACGAGCCCTTGGCGCGTGACGTGGATACCCTCACTCCGCCGCGGTACGTCGCAGCGAGCGGACGTCTTTCGCGTTGCGTCCCCAAACCGCGTCTTCTACGCCGCGTCGTGTTATCGTGACTTAAAAATTAAAATTACAATTATTCCGTGACTGTGCTTTGACATGAATTAGAACTGGACTTTTTTTTATCGCGTTTTAACAAGTAAATCGGGACAAATGATGGGTGTAAGTAGTTGTATGAGTGTTAGGCAGGCGCGAGGGGGCTGCCATTGCCCTGCTTGTCCTAGGGGGTCGGGGCATGGGGCTCAAATGCCGCCCCAGACTCTAGTCCTGCCTCCCATGGCCCTGGAGCCCGAGACCACCCCTATCAAGGATAAGAAGGGGTCGAAAATGAAAGTTTTTAAGAAGATTAAGAAAAAAATGGGATTAGGTAAGCAATATTCTTTTAGAAAATACTTCCATGTAGGTATATTATTTTGGTGAAATTTAAGATCTTTTTATGAATTATTCAATAATTATTACACGTAAATACAATAGTTTTATATATTGCGTATAATTCACATAATGCGTAAAATGGAATTATTTAAGGCAATTTTTTAAATGTGTTCTTAATTTGAATTGAAGTTATTCAATTGTGATATTTATGTGGTGGGTAGCGGTAAATTAAATGTTTTCATGAGTTTTTATTAGTTAAAATTCTTAGATATAGAATCTAATCAAATTGTTTTTAATTATGGCAATACTGGCATGAAAGTTATATTTGCGGCCATCTCTCCCCTTTTTATTTTTTATCTATGTTATGTGTACGCTTTGTGTCCGTTTTTAACGGTTTTTTCTGTGCAAATCGTGATAAGTATATGTAGGTAAAAAAAAATTGTCGCGGGATATAGATATAGGTATTGCTTGTGACTTCGTCAACGTGGAATTTAAAAAAAATTATAGTAAGTTACTCACACTGACCTCACCTTTTTATACATGCAGACAGTCCAGTGTTTTTTAATTAATATGTTTTATACTAAGCTGCTCTGGTTTCGCATGAGTAACAAAGCATGTAATTTTTTTCTGTCGTAATGTACCTATTAGTTGTGAAGGCAACATGTCCATGGGCGTCGTCCATCACCTTGGTGTTCTCGCTGCTCGTTTTCCACATAATCATTACGAATTTCACGTGTTAAATTGTACTCGTATGGCGGCAGTTAATGTGTTAAGTTATATTTCACTTATATAAAAAACAACCTCAATATAAATTGAAAGTCTCTTATGAATTACTTTTATCTAGCGGTGAAAAAAATAATAATTGGGAATTCGTCCATTTTAAAAGTTTTACTATTTCAAATACAGAAGCCAAGAGAATAATCGTACTTCGGATTATACGTAAATATTTTCTTATCTTACTAATATTATAAATGCGAATGTTTAGATGGATGGATGGATGTTTGAAGTTATCTCCGGAACATCTCAACGGATCTTGATGAAATTTTGCACAGATGTAGAACATAGTCTGGAAGAACACATAGGCTACAAATTAGGTGTTTCTTTTTAATACCGCACAGACGGAGTCGCGGGCGACAGCTAGTATTTCAATAAAGCTTTATTGTCATGGGTCTTAAGTTATCGTACACGAGTTGTAAGATACAAGACTGTAATATATTTTGTTATGAGAGCAGTTGCTTACAGAATTAGAACTTATCGTTGAATTTGTCCGAAATGGACCTGAACGTTGTACATATCACTCGAAATTGTACCTTAAAGTGTTCAGAAAAAAGTACATTTTACAAATAAAGATTCAGTGGGATTAAAAATTTATTAATCTAATATTTGTTAAGGCAATTTTTGCCTTATTGGTTTAGTTTTAAGATGGATTATGGTATGCAGTGTTATGCCATCTGCATTAGGCATCTGTCGACTTTAAAACCAGCTGTTTTGATGCACCTTTTCAAATTATTGGTATTTCTGTATTTTATTAGATTTAAATTAGCTCGATCACAAGGTGTTGTACATCTGTTAATCTGACCTGTATATCAAATACTTCCTTAAGTTGTACAAATTAAGAAAAAAATACTGATTTTGACAGCTGTCATTAATTAGTAATGTGAAAAAATCGGTAATTTATCGATAAAATTCAATTATTAATTTAATATTTTTGTGTGGAATTTTATAATTCATTTGCATATTATGTACTATGCAAATGCAATTTTATGAAAATACTAGCTGTTGCGCGCGATTCCGTCGGCGTGTAATTTAAAAAAAAACTTATAAGCCTATGTGTTCTTCCAGACTATGGGCTACATCTGTGCCAAATTCTATCAAGATACGTTGAGTAGTTCCGGAGATACCTTCTAACAAACATCCATCTAAACATTCGCATTTATAATATTAGTAAGATTAAGTTATTCAAGACTTCAAGTTAAGTTGATAAAACTATTATAAATCTTCCATGCGTAATAACATGCTAACCAAATAAATTCTTTTTCCAAGTTTACTATAAAGGTCCTGGTAAGTTTTATGTGAAAAACTAGTAGTGTCAAATATATTCGTACCTGAGACTTGTTACATATTAACCACTGAGCCATATATGCTTCCTGTTCATTGCCCGGGTCTAACCTTTGAGAATTGAGTAGGATAAAAAAATTGGCATAAAGAGACAGCTGTTCCTTATAGAAATGTCCTTTTGTGCGTTCAGCAGCTGACGTTGACAGGGTTGCCACTTTCGTATAAAATTATAGAAATTCAAATTAATATTTTTTATTAGAAAACATTGTAAACGATTTCTTAAGTAAAACAGAACGTGATCTACCAATTTCATACTTGATTATTACTTAACTAATAAGCCATTTTATTTTTAAATCAAGTAATCCACATAATTTTTAAGATTTTTTAAATATACTAGGTCTAATTATTGTCTTGTTTTTGCCAACCCTAGAAGGTTGCGCACGCGCAAGCAAGATCCCGTTTCGAAACAGCTGTTCTTATTCAATAATATGTTGGAAGGAGAGGTATAAGTTGAAAAAGGATAGCAACACACCATATGTTTGTTCACTGATAACGCCGGTATCCTAAAATTTACTTTTTTTTTTCTTCAGTGTCATCTTGATAGCTAAGGGCAAAGACCTTTTTTATCTGTAGTATAGTACGTAAAGGTATGGTTTATGGTATGAGACCTTACATGCTCGCGTTTGTTGCGTGATTTTGATGTTTTTAATGTTAACCTGGATATAGTTAACAGAATAAAAACAACACTTGAACTCGAGTCGTAGATTAAACAAAGCTATTAATATTTTTTAGGTTAAATAATTCATTTAATATCTAACACAAAATCTATTCTCTATGAAACAGTCTTACAGCCATAAGACCTTTGCCTTTTTATCATTCAGCCAAAGTGCTTTTGATTTTTCCATAGAGCCATTGACTTATTTCTTTCATTCAGCCATCTGCCTTTGCCTATTTTCTTACAGTGTAACAGATATCGATAATTCCTATCGAATTTAGTACAGCTGTTAATTTTCAAAATATACACTAGGGTGTATTTGTACTGTATTCTAAAATGAACTTAAAGTTTAAAGGAAATAAGGTTTATTTTACGATACAAACTTTAGTACCAGGTGTAAATAATACCTTTTAGAGAGGATGGTGTAGTTGCTTTTCAATTATAAACTTTATTCGTTTGTGATAAGAGTTGGTGTCAAATGCATGGTATAAATGTAAAGGCGTTTACAAAACTTTTAAATAAGATGCAAGATAATGAATTTCGTTTGTTAGATAAGGACAGATTTGGAAAGGTGTTGCTAACGCCAGCTGATGCGTTCCCGTTGTTACGAATTAGACAAAATGGCGTAGAGCTTGGAATGATTGTTAATTTGTTATGTAATTATATAATTGTAATATAATTAATAAATTTATTTTTATTCACGTAAAATATTAAAATAATGAATTAATTATGTTTTTATTACTATATTAAACATTTGAATCCATGAATAAACGGATGAATGTTCTAATTATAGTAATTTATGTTTGTTTTTTTTTTTAATAAATTTAAACATTATGCAAATGCAGTTTATTTTTGTATTTCTCATAGGTTTTATTTATTTTTTATTTCTTAAATTAAACGTAATTCATGTTTTCTTTAGTTTGGTTGCCTTAAGAAGAATTAAAGTTTGTCACCTTGCGAAGATATCAAAGGTATGCGATCCGAATTGGGGATTCTGTTATTTCTGCGGAGCGCGTAATGATCGTGAGAACGGCCATTTTGCATTTGGAATTCTAGCGATTTGAAACGCGGGAAAACGTGTGTTGCCGTTTTTGGAATTGAAAACTTTCTTCGAAATCTTATGGACACTGATAAAATAATAATATAAACTGATTTTTTTTCTATTATCACAGGATCACAATTTTTTTTTTATCCTATTTTGTATTTGACGCGTTCTTGACTATGTTTTTTCTCTGTTTCGGTACGCTGTTATGGCGACGATGTATTGTCAACATTTACATAATTAAAATATAAATCTACAGAGCTAATAAAACATGATATTCTTAGTAAAACTGGTATAAGTTTAGAATTCAAACAATGGCAACACCGATTTCCTTCAAGCAGTAAAGACGTCATATTTCTTGGTAATCGACGGACGTCTATAACGTTACCGTTGATTTAAATCGAATAACAGTTGACACCGCTCTCCGGAAAGGTGTGGAAAGCTGTTATATCCGTTGTTTCAATTGCCGAGAGATCGAGGTATCCTGGCTTAACTGGTTAAAAGTACTAGGCGATTATAAGTTAGAGAGGTGTACTAATATTATCATCCTTTCCCTTTTCCTTTGTCACATCGTAACTGTTTCTCTTCCTTTGCAGCAGTTATGCAGCCTTAATACCTGTCATTAAATTACATTCTAGCCAAAAATTAATCAAGCAAATAAAACAGTCTTAAAAACTTTTCTGAACATAGTACAGATTCAAGACTAAAACATAAACAGTTCTAAAGACAAGGATCCTATGGCACTCTTGACACCTATAAGGGACGTTAAGGCGCTTTCGTTATTTAGTTCAACTTTTGCCTGACCCAATGTGATTGTGTACTAGGATTACATTATCTTAAACAGTTTAAAGACCAGGAGAAATCGTCAGGTCGATAGGTCATGAGAGAGAAACGATGCATCTTCCGGGATCTAAGATTGCGCAACAGTATTTAAATACACGCTTGTAATATAGGAGTAGGCAGACAAGGTACAGTAAAATAATTCTCACATTAAATCGTACAATCATACTTCTGAATTAATTACATACATTTTTACATACATAATTTGTTATCTGTTATTAGTATAATAGACTAGATTGTATTCTGTGCGCCTAGTATCCTATATTGGGATTAAAATGAGTACCAAAGTTCGAGTAAAAACTGTTTCAATATTTCTATTGTCAAACAAAAATATTAACAATCCGGCTTTGAAACAAAAACCTCTATTCACAAAAGTTGTTTCGCACATTTTTTTCTACTATTGTTTAAAGCTTTGTTTACTATTTTTCCCACAATTTTACTATTTTGTTAGAAATCTGCTGCACAGATGTTTTATGGCAACCCTTTTTGTAGAAATTTCAAAATTCGAAGTTCCTCGAACCCGCGCGTGGGAATCAAGACGTCAAGGCATAACTGACAACTTATTTTAAACACCTACTTGGAAATAATTCCGACCTTATTAATATAGTGTTAAAGTTTAATTTTCATTATTCCTTTTATAAAAACAATATTGTTACTTTACAATTGTTTAATTCGTTGTAATTTAAACCGTAACTTCTACGGAATAAGATTCAATTCTTTACGTAGTTTAAACGATTTATTTATCGTTAACTCGGCACGGGTTGGGAATTGCTAATTTCATTTTACACGAGATATTTTCGCTTCCGGGACTGTATTGATAGAATACACATGTTACAGTTTATGATTACCTGGTACTTTCAAATGATGATCGATGAAATAAAAATCTCCGTTTCTTTTTCCATTTTAATGGCATGTTTAGAAGAAATTTAAAAATGGAACTTAGAAATTCTATTGTTTTATTTCTAAATTTTTAAAGTTTCACTCTCTTAATAATTCTGTTATTTAATCAGTTAATCTCATTTTAATATGATGAATGGGATGTTTACATGTATGGATGGATGGATGTTAGTAGTTGTCTCCAGAATAGTTAAATAGATCTCGTTGGAATTTGACGTACCTAATGTAGAACACTGGCTACTAATAAAGTTTTTTTTTAATTCCTTGCGGACGAATTATAAATATTTAAGAGTTAATTACAGTCAATTTAAGTTAATTAGTTAGATTAATTTATGTTTAATTAAATTTATGCTCGATTGGTATTTCAAGTTATATAGACTGTAAATAAAAGAATTTTATCTAGAAGTTTGTCTACATTTTGCTAATCTAGATTAATTTTCTCAGTGTATCTTTTGCAAATTCATTTCTATCCCATTTGCTACATAATAAAATAAAATTCTAGTCTTACTTCTTGCTAATATTATAAATGCGAAGGTCTAGATGAATGAATGGATGGATGGATGTTTGTTTGAAGGTATCTCCGGAACGGCTGAACGATTCTTGATGAAATTTGGCATGGACGTAGAACATAGTCTGGAAGAACACATATGCTACTTAATAACTTCCTTTTTTGATTCCGCGCAAACGGTTTCGCGGGCGACAGCTAGTTTTAAAATTATTTCTTGTTGGTCTGGTGTTTATCTCGGATTCTTTTATTTTAAAAGCCCAGCATCCACATCTATCTTGTCTACTGGGCGGTCTGTTTTGTTCGTCTTCAAAGTCAAGTGGTACTCCTACTTATTTGGTCCATCGAGTACCAGGAGCGCATCGATAAACAAGAGCTATATCGTATAACGAGACGATACATCGTCTATCGGAAAGGTGAAGTTCCCACGGTCCGTGAGAATGGACCAGGCCGTTCGGTGCGAAAGGGAGAACTATATTAATATTGTTGAGTGCGAGCGAAATGGCCATACTATCATTGCGCGTTCCAATTACGTAAACGCACTTTTAAACGTGTTACGCTATTTTAGACATAACACCATTAGGAATAGCATTGAAATTTGATTATTGGAATGATAAATTTTTCGGTAAGAGCATAATTAAGCTTTTTTTTTAATTTGCAAGGCAAATCTTTATAAAGATTAACAATTAAGATCACTGAAATAATAATTAGCATAACTACTTTTCCTTGCTGACCTCCTGGTAACAAAAAGTTCCTTGTCCTTTTCCCTTCGTAGTGTCGGCACAGTACTCTACCATACATCTCTATACCGTCATGTCGGAATTCCCTTCCTTACGTATAAAATCTTTCACACAATTTATCCATCCATACTTTCTTCGGTCCTCACTTTGTAGCCGGTCTTTCAATCTCATACATGAAAATAAAAACAATCACAAAAACTATAAACAATAGACACACTAACTAGTGTCAGGGCATCATTTTTCCCAAGCAATTAAATATTGTCCGCTGTATAAAAAAATTTAATAACTGTGTTCAACTGTATATAAAACAAAAGGGCTTGAAAGTGAATCGATTCCCACGAAGTTAACCGTTTAAAAATATATAACTTGTCAGACTGGTTTAATGCATTTGTATACAGCTATATTTATAGCGTAGCGATAGCTAAGAAATAACAGTTAATTAGCTGTTATAACGACTATGTTAGTCGACGGTAAAGGTTTGTTTTTCTTTTATCCTTTTGTTGTCTGTTTAAGGGCCTGTTAAAGTTTTCTTTTTCATTACTAATTAGAGGTACACAACGGTCATCTATCCATCCATCCATCTTAACATTCGCATTTATATTAGTAAGATGTCCTCAATAAGTTTGAAAATACAGATAAAAATAATGTTCTTTAACAAGAATTCAGACTTTAATTCACGGATAGGATAGTTTTTTTTAATTACTCCAACTTTAAAAATTTAAATCCTGGTTGTATATCTTAAGCATAGCTTACTGTGTAGCACATTGATACGTTATTTAGGCTGATTGTCCGCGTATTTACTGAGAATGTTGTTCAGATGTTCTCTCACGGTGTTATGTCATTTGTTTTGTGTGGTCTGTTCGTTATAGTTTAGTGGCTAAATTGTCACAGTTTTTATTTGGGTTCGAATCTGTAATGTTCTAGATGTTAAGACATATGCTCACTATTGCTATCTTTTGTTTTCTAAGAGAGTAAAAGGGATGGCAATATTGTTGTGATACAGTGGAGACACGCTGTCATAGTTTAAACCATTTTTAACCGTTTAAAATAGAGTAAAATCATAAAGTAACTACCAGGACATCATAACTTTAAATGTAGTGTCTTTTTAAAAAAAAATAGTCGTCAATTCTCTAAGTCTGAACGTGGGAAACAAGTAATGGGTACCGTTAAAGATAATTGTTAACTATCAATCCGGATCGAGGTTATATTTAACCGTCGACCACCTTTTTGACTTTTTTGTGACCTAGCTATTATCTGTGCTTAGGGCTGGCAGTAATCTAGAACTTCATGTAAGTGACGAATCTAACATTTTTAAAAGACGGGTTTTTATTTGGCTGAATAAGTATGAAGCTTTTGTCTTCGAACAGGAACATTAAAAAAGTATTTTTTATAGTTTTTCTATCTTATAAAAGCTTTTATTTTAATTTTTAGTTTATAGTTTCTAAACTTTATTTTTATGATGTCTTAGTAATGTTTGAATGGCGTTGTAAATTAGTCAACACGTTAAAGAAAGTTTCTCACGCGCTACCAAATTACGGGTCATAGATGGAACATAAAATTTCCAGAATCGTCATTTCATTTAAAGAAATGATTTTGAATGATCTTGTAATGAGGTGTAGCTGTCATAGATAAAAAAATAAATAGACTAGACATAGTACCTGCTTTAACTAACACCGACAATTATTTGCTTCAGTGGAAATAATAAATAAATAAAATTCAAAAGCTACTTATCGATTTAAAAGCTACAAAATCCTTGTCGTCTTGCTATGTTTTAACATATTTTCCGTCAAAACTTACCATGATAACAGCGCCTTTAGTTGCAGAATAATCCTAATATTACTTTAAATGAAGTACCAGGAAATCATAAAATGACTATAAAATATGGTTATTACATTTAAATATGTTTTTAATCTGTGGCTGGTATTTTCGGTATGTTTATGCAATGGCATCCCTATCACGCATCCGGCGCTGACCATCCAGTCCGTGGTTTGCAGTTTGACGGTATGTCTTGTATTACGAGCTGTTTACTTTTTTGTTTGTGATTTCATTTTGTTCTACTTTCATGTGCCCTGGTAACATTGTATGACAATGACAGATTTTTAAATGAATTAGTTTTCTGCAGTTATGATTGCCTGGTATTACAATTAAATTAGGTAAAAAAAAAAAAACAGATCAACGCGTAGGAGAACAATGACACAAATATTTATAGTCCTGCCCCCGTTTCTTTCTTAAATAACATCGTGAACCACAAATAAACCGAGGACCCCCACACAATCCCCGTGGGTCACGGCCATGTGTGAACATTTGTGACGGAAATAGTGCATTAACTCTGACAACACTCCCCCGCAAATGCATAGACAAGACGTGTAACAATAGCGCCCCCATCTTTGTTTATTTTAAGCGGGAATTTATAAAGACTTTTGACAAGTAACCTTACAATAATAATAAAATAAAGAAAAATGAGGCTCGATAATAATTCTACTTTACTCTTATGATTTTTGATGTCCTGGTACTTCCTTAGTCAAGATGATATAACAAATTAACTACTCTAACGTTTTATTTCTTATAAAAAATACTTTCATCCTTGTCTTGCATACGTAAGCTAGAAACTATCTCTTTTATTTATTGAAAGTAGACGCAGTTAAGATACGCATCGTGGCTTTTTAGATCGTCACGCCTCCGTGCTTCTGCCTACCCCCTCCATGCACAGGGTAATGTAAAGAGCACATCGCATTAAAATATCTTTTTACTGAAATTTTATAATCTGTGATTTTTTTAATCTATGGTTAATGCACATGGCCATCTTTAATAAATAAAAAAAAACCGAATCGATTTCACCGAGAGTCGTAGTTTAATTATTCGATCGAGACTTCGTGTATTGTTGACTAAAGTCACTTTGTTAAAGCAACAAACAAACAGACATACTAATTGACTTCAAAAGATATGTACAAACAAAGAAACAAAACAAGATTTTGTATGTGTTAAGACGTGTGAGTAATACGAATTGATTCGTACAAAAATAACTCTTAAGACAAAGGGACAAGGGGTGATTTGGCTTGCGAATTATAAATCAAGGACGTAAATTAATGGGTACTTAGACTGAAATTAGCACAAAGGGTGAATTTAGGTCATAAATAAGACTTTGTTTCGAAACGATTCACAGTAAAATGATGTTCTATTGTTCTTGTATACGTAAATATGTTGCATATAACTTCGTTCAGGTATTAAAAAACATAGGCTATTCATTATTCCAAGGCTGTAAATAAAATCTGTTCCAAACATCCACAAACATCCATCCAAATTTTTGCATCTATATATATAAAAGAAAGTCGTGTTAGTTACACTATTTATAACTCAAGATCGATCGAACTGATTTAGCTGAAAATTGATGGGGAGGTAGGTTAGAACTAGGAGACGGACATAGGAACTTTTTTATCTTGTGTGCATTTTTTTTATTCCGCGCGGACGGAATCGCGGGTAAAAGCTAGTTTATAATATTAATAAGTAGGATTAGTCTTTCTTGACGTCGTGATATAAAAATGTCGTTTGTATTTTTAAGATCGAAGTTCATCAGATTTCATCAAATCGATGAAATATCGTGCATGAAAAGTTGATGCGAGTCTAAATTTTATAATTGTTATAGGCCATAAAAACCGTTGCTTGGTGGCTTGTTCCGCTTTATATATTTCGACATGCTCTATGGTTCTGAGGTAGTCGACCTCGGTACTCTATGGTCAGTGGTCCTTCACAATAAAAAAAATTCTCCGTACTCATAGACGTCTGGCTAGTATTAATTTTTCTCGCTTATATTATGTACATTTCATTAAGAAATGAATGAGTTTTTTTATTTTATTAATATCTGAAATCCAACTTGAACAGTTTGATATGATTTAAAAAGAAAATTTCATTTAATATATACGCTCCAATGGGATTACTTTGGGGTGGTTATCCCTTAGGAGTGTTATTACTACTTTGGGAACACAGATGGCGCTGTATATAGAGCAGACCTAGTCTCTTAAATGGTATTTATTTTTCGTAAAATGATTTTCGTTCTTAAATGCTTTTGTACTGTTTCTAAGATTTAATAAGTCACCGGGTAACATAACTTTGTCGGTCTATTACTATGAAAACGTACTGACCTTCACATTTCCTTTGGAAAAACTGACAACAATATGTCACAGTATAACGGCAGTTGAAACAGTAAGAAACACATCATCTATACTAAACTTATGCAATCCTATTACCTTAAGTCATCTTCAAATAATATTGCCCACGCAAACCTACATCTGCCCACCCACGATATAAATAGATTGAATATATAATTCAATGAAATCTTTATTGAATGAAATGATGTCAAATCTAAACGTTGGTTTACACTGTCGAAGCATTCCTATAAAAATATATTGCTCTCATTTTTTTGAAGGAGTATGAGAGATGGAGACATTTTATAGTTGTTAAGTTATTAAATTGAAATGTCTCCTATGAATTTATAAAACCCTGGTACTTGATTCACTAATTGTGTTCAATGTCTTAAATTGTAATTAAAAGAAGTTATAATTAATTAATAAGAAACAAGAAAATTATAATTAACTAGCTTTCGCCCCCGAAACCGTCCGCGCGCAGTAAAAAAAAAAAAAAAAAAACAAAATGAAAAATAGATGTTGTCCGATTCTCAGACCTACTGAATATGCTCACAAAATTTCATGAGAATCGGTCAAGCCGTTTCGGAAGAGTATGGGAACGAAAACTGTGACACGAGAATTTTATATGTTATCTCTGTTTTGTCAAAGATAATGAAAGGGCTAACGATATCTTAGAAATCAACGAGAAATAATTCTCAAAAGCATGTGCTTTTAATAGATAAGTAAAGTTCAATGATCCAATATGTCTGGATTAAGTATATTCACGGAACGTATCTGGCTATTTATAAACAAGCCATAGTATAAATAAGCCTGTAAACAAAGAGTATAAGCAGAATGTACCTCCTTCTAATTCCTGATATCCTAGTACAAGAAATTTTCGAATGAAAACGTCTGTATGTATTTTGTTCCTATAAACTACAAGATAAAAAAGTTCCTATGTCCGTCTCCTAGTTCTAAGCTACCTCACAATCAATTTTCAGCTAAATCAGTTCAACCGATCTTGAGTTATAAATAGTGTAACTAACACGACTTTCTTTTATATATATATACTAGCTGTCGCCCGCGACTTCGTCCGCGCGCAGTTAATAAGCTTATATGACACGTTCGTAGATTTACCATAGCAGCGCCATCTATTGATTACTTACTCAACCCAGTCGAAAGGTATCGACATCTGTTAGCATCATTTGGAGTTAACAGATAATTGTGACTGTCAAATAATAACAGACAAATAATTAGCAATAAATTAAAATTGCGACTATAATTTGAGATTTAAACTATCCTATCTCTCAAGTTGGATCGAACTGCACATGGTGTGCGAATTTTATTATAATCGGTTAAGTGGTTTAGGAGTCCATTGAGGACAAACATTGTGACACGAGATTTATATATATTAAGATAGATATAGATTATTATATATTATTTTAATCTTATTTAAGAAGATTGTATTTCGTAAACACTCCCCGACAATCTATTTCTGTTACACCCACGCGTTCATCCCCTAACATGTGCGGTCTCTCAAGGGGATGAAGATAATTAAGTGCGCATTGTTAGAGTATAGGGGATGGTTTTGTGCAAACCGATAAATTTCTTATAGAGTATACAGAAACAAGTAACAAGTATTAAATATAAGAAAGTAAACAGAAAATTCTGAGCTGATTTAATAGGCGCTGTTGTCTTGGTAATGTGGGACAGTATGTAAAACCTACTTATGACCTACAAGACATGACAAGAAAGCTACACCACGACAAGGATTTTGTGACATTGAGGGGGTCGCTAATGAGCTAGCGTCACTGACCTGTATACATGGACAGGCTATAAGCCCTAGTATTTTGTGCCTACAGTCAAAACCGTTTATAGCGACATCGTTTAGAACAACATACCGGTTAAATTGACCAAAATCAATGTTGATTGTTGCTGAAATGCTGAATGTTATTACATATCTTTCCTATTAATACCTGTCACCGGTTGTTACAACTATCGGTTTTTACGACTCAATATGAGTAGTCCCTTCGATGTCGTTATAACAGATTTTGACTGTATTTGATTTTCGATTGAGTCGCTTGTGGTTGGTAGCGGTGGTGAGGATACTAAGAGCAGAGATAGAATTTATTGTCAGGAAATTCAACAGGCGCGTTTTATTCGGAACAAAGCAATAGCTGTCATTTACAAATATTTTTATAGAGATCTGTAGCTAGTGCACTTAAGTTATAATAATGACCGTCGGGTTATAACTTTGTCGGTCTATAAACGCTGTGATTCGCCGGAGACGCAGTTCGCCACACATCCCTTTTACAAAAGAGGATGTGTAGGTATCTATTACTATACGGGCATGTGGTTATGTTCATCTAAGCGTAAACATGTTTCCGCTCTTAATTCACTTTGAACAAAGTTGATTGTATTAATAACTCCAGCAAGCTTCTTATGTCCTGGTATTTTGAAATATTACGACCAAGTTACCCTGAAATTTCACTACAAAAAACATGATTATATTTTACAAGTGTTTCGACAGTGGAAACCCACATTAATTTCAACTGATTTGTTCACTAACGACTTGGTAAGAAGGTTCTTGGGTACATTTTATCAGCTAATCCTTAAAACTCCTTTTAGTTATGCATTCCTGGTAAATAAAACAGCCGCACAAAAAAAGTGCGGAAGTAATTATGTTAGAATTAAACCTAGGTCTTGTTTAGCTCTAGGCTTCTAATCTCTATATTATAGGTTCGTTGTCTCATAGTTTGTCGCATAGCTGCTGCTCCCGTTCGAGATCTAGACCGTCATTGACGTCATCTAGGTCTAAACTTAGGATGTCTGTCGCATCAGGAAGACTTGCTGACGTCAGCAGTGACATTTACCACTAGAGTACTATGTATTTCTTGCGTAACTTCACAGCGTACTGGCAACACTATCCCAAATTTATATCCATGTCCTTTTCTGCATTCCTGGTAATTGTATTAAATTTACAGCAATCTGCAGTATGAAAAAAAAAGAACAGAAATGTAAAATCTATTTAAACTATTACCAATTTTATAAATACGAAAGATTTGTTTGTCTGAAAAATACTTTCGTTATTTATTAGTACTAGATTTTTTAATCCCGCGCAGACGAAGTCGCAGGCAACTGCTAGTAATATAAGTAGTGAATACTTTCTCTTCCCACAATGTGTGATATTGCAAAAATATCATCTTTTCTTTCAAAAAAAAAAAATCGATACAATTTACTTCCGATTTACCACCCCCATCCTACCCCTAGATAACATAAGGTAAGCCATGTTACATCCGCCGGAAATAAGCCCCTAAATCATGGCGTCCCCCACCTTTAACTTTTGCACCTGGTGTTTAACGCCCCCCATCTTGTTAAGATCAAGTTTTAAATTTCGTATTTAGATTTAAATTATTTTTACAGATCTTTTGTAACAATGGAGTGAATTTAAATGACGGCTAGAGATTTAAGGAGATAAATCATCGTCATCTCGCCGATCATTGTCATATTGTGATATGTTAAAGTGAAAATAAGATCGATTGGCTTTTATCTGCGTAGATAAAATAAAGAAATAGCCAAAGGAATCGAATTTGTATTCCGTTACATGCAAAATTAAAATAATTTTCGGAAATCGAATATTAATTTAGATCGTTCAGTTCATGTTTACTATTTAGATTAAAAAAAAAACTTTAAAAAAGTATCCGAACGTAACTGTCAAATCGAATATCATAGTTTCAAGATGGCGTCTTGAAATTGGCGCTTAAAATACAATGATAACTTCCCGCCTCACATTGGCAGCGATTCCGGAACCAGCACGTGCGTTTACAATGGGGTTGTTCCTCTTGGTCGATGGAGAGTGGATAGGGTCCCATTAGGGCGGACGTATTTTTTATTTTCAGAGCAATGTTCTATCCTTGGAATTAGAAGACTTTTCTATTTAAAGAATTTAATTATTTAATATCCATCTGAGCTGTTGATGGAAATCGTTATTATTCAGTATTTTATGATGCGAATTTGTTTTCTTATCTATCTTATATATATAAAAGAAAGTCGTGTTAGTTACACTATTTATAACTCAAGAACGGCTGAATCGATTTGACTGAAAATTGGTGGGCAGGTAGCTTAGAACCAGGAAACGGACATAGGATTATTTTTACCCCGTTTTCTATTTTTTTATTCCGCGCGGACGAATTCGCGGGTAGAAAGCTACTTTAATATACACAAATATGTTAATTGATTTAAGAAAATAAATCTTTAATTAATATGTTAACTTGATTTAATAGTCATAATATACAGCAAAAATAAATTAAAAAACGTAAGTAGAAATAACTGAAAGTAATGAACGAATGTGTACAACATTAAAATGTCGCCTTATCAAAGAAATAACACACATATTTGTAACAAGTATTCACCAATTAAAACTATGAAATGTATGAAAATATTACACGCGTACGCAAGCTGCACGCGCATCTGCCGCGCAGGTGGCCATCTTGGTTCCGCCATCTTGACGTTTAGAAATAAACCGAGGGGAACAACAATGGATTCGTTGTACTTAAGTTATGTTTTGTCGCGAAATACAACTTGGATATTACTTCTAGATAGTGTAAATTTGTTAATGGTATATTTTTAACAAACATACATCTAAACGTTCGCACTTATAATATTAGTAATATAGTAAGATGGGGTATTTCAATTCGAAAAAATGGTGGGAAGACAACACAACTTTATTGGTACTCTTTAGGAATGTCTACAGAATTCTTTTGGGTAATCTTTTACAATCTATTAATGGAACGGTATTTTGACCTCGTTTATCTTATAAAGTTTTTCACTGCTTGTTTTCTTTATGGCCAGTTGTCTAAGCTTTAATTTATTTGTTCCAGTACCTCGTACTTCGTGCACCGGTGGCGCCCCCAACAATCTTCCGCCGCTCAGCTTCCATGCGGTTCATGGAGAGAATGTTCGGATATCACGTGATGGGTCCACTGCACGTCGCGTGGAATCATTTTGCAAAGGTGTTGCGTTCAGTGCAAGACCAGTTAGAGTTAATGAAAAAGTTAGTATTTGGTACTTTGAAAAATTTAATAGCACCTTTCATGAAAGTAGAATAAATTTTTTGTAGCCAAGGTTTAGTTAAGAATCTTGTAATAAAGAGACAATATTTAATTATGCTTTTACTAGTTGAACAAAAATCTAAAATTCCCGTTTTCTATCTTCCAGGTATGCATACGTTTCGTCGAGATCTCAAACAGTTGGAGTGGTGTCATCCGCTTCGGTTTCACCACACACGATCCCACGACCCTCGCCCACGCATTACCAAAATACGCGTGCCCCGATCTCACCAATAAACCCGGCAACTGGGCCAAGGCTTTAGGCGAAAGGTTCTGCGAAAAAGACAACATATTATACTATTACGTCAACTCCGCCGGTGACGTTCACTTCGGAATGAACGGAGAAGATAAAGGACTCTTTTTCTCCGGTGTTGATACAAGGAGTCCGCTATGGGCACTCATAGATGTATACGGGAACTGCACAGCCGTTCAATTCGCGGACCCAAGAGTACCGAACCAAGTTCGAAGAGCAACGCAAAGCCCAGTTGCAGAAGATGAAAGATTAGTTGGTGAAATGAGGTCTTTAAGTGTTGATGAAACTTTACCAGCACCAAGATATCAGAACCCGTTGGTACCTCTCAGTTTACATAGAACTAAAGGTAGGAACGTCCAGTTTACGAACGATAGAGGTGTCGCTGCACGAATCGAAGCGGAATTCTGCCAAGGATATGTGTTCACAGCACGTCCTATGCGTCCAGGACAGACTATAGTTGTGCAAATATTGGCTACTGAAGCAGCGTATTCCGGTAGTCTTGCTATAGGGTTGACATCCTGCGATCCTGGTACATTACGTCCGGCAGACTTACCTTACGACGCTGAACAGTTACTAGATCGTCCGGAATACTGGGTTGTTAGAAAAGACGCGGCGAATGGTCTACGCAGAGGTGATGAGTTAGCGGTAACTTTGACAGTAGACGGGGAAGTACGCGTCAGTAGAAATGGATCGAATCCTGTGACAGTTATGCATGTTGACCACACGTTAAGATTGTGGGCTTTTGTTGATATTTATGGGGCTACTCAGAAGATTAGGATGTTGAGTTCTCAAGTAGTGCCAGCGCAGACTCCGCCTCAGCAGTTGAGGGTCCTCGCGGGATCAGCAGCACCGATAGCCACGGGTTCTGGAGGCACTGTTCTAGTTGTCAGTCTTCCGCCTCAAACCAATGGACAGAATATAGCCAACCAGCAGGGATTGACTTTGACCAGCGCTCATTATATTGAGGTAATTTGAAAGATTCTTTATTTTTAAGTAAAAACTTGTATATCAAAATTGCAGAAATTTATGAGGAATAAATCATATATATGTATACTTATGAGATCCTGGTACTTCTCTTTATCTACATTAATATATATCAAACTAGATTTCGATTTCGTCAGCGCAGGATTAAAAAAAAAAGAAAAACGTAGCCTATGCCGCCTATATAGCGTGTATCAGCTATATTCTTGTCAAAGTCCGGTCAAAATCCATCCATCCATCCGGTCCAGAGATAACCCGGAATAAATGCGGCCCTGTGAATAGACAGAATAAGATTTAAAAAATTTGCATTTTTTCAGACAGACACTCATATTTTATTAATATCTATAAATTAACGTTTTCTTTTTCATTGTACAGCCGATCCAAACATCATCACAGCTGTGTCTAGCCAACTTCCAACCTATACCACCTCAGGCATCTTGCTCCCAACCACAGTCCTATCAACAGCAAAGAATTAGAACTGACGCACAATGCTCCTCCACCAGCCAGAATAACGTAAACGAACAAGTACAGATACCTAACGGTCATTCTGAACCTATTAGGATGGAAAGAATACCAAATGGACCTTCAACAAGCCGACAAATCCCTTCATCATCACATCATCAACCAATCTACTCTGTCATCGGTGAAGGTAATCTCACTGGAACTGAATGTACTATATGTTATGAGAATCCTATTGATAGTGTACTTTATATGTGCGGTCATATGTGTATGTGTTATAGATGTGCGGTACAGCAATGGAGGGGGAAAGGTGGGGGTCAATGTCCATTATGTAGGGCACAGATTAAAGATGTAATCCGCACTTATAAGTCCTGATGTGTTTTGTGGCTGAATTTCGCGCGCGCCTTTGCCTTAGCTGTCAAAGTGACGTCTGTCAGTTTGACGGGTGCGCGCGGGAATGTCCAATATTTTATGCCAAAAAAATATGTTCGGTTGATGAATGTTGAATTTGACTCTAATATATTTCCTTACGTAGTTGTTATGGTGTAAATAATAATTTTAATTATATGTTTATATGTAAAAAAAAAATACAATTTTTTACATATAAATGTGGTAGAATTATGCGAACTTGTATATGAATGTAGTTGAAAAAGGAAAATTTTTAATATATCTGTATTTCCCGACTGTTTGCTATCGTGACATTATTTATTTCTTTGTATGACATTTTTTGAATTATAAAGAGGTTCTATTAAAGGCGGTTGTTTATAATTTTCATGGGTTGCCAGTATGATATTTATGACATTAAAATTTATTTTACCTGACAAATATGTAATACTGCATAATTGTAAAGTTTATATATTAATTCGAACATTCAGAGTTATTTAAGGGTCTTCTTAAGTCGCCATTATATTACACTGAGTGAGTTTGTTAACCTTTAAATGTCCAATTATAAATAGATACCTCTTTGCAAGAATTGATCTTTGACAAATGCATAATATTAAAAACATATGTAAGTTTATGAATTTATTATCTATATATGAATTATAATTTATGGTTTGATAATGCGAGGCTGTAGTATTTTTTTCTATTGAAATATTAGTTATGGCAACACTAGATGGAATGTCACATAATTTTTAACAAGTCAATTTTTTTAATCTACCAAATTTATTAAAATTCAATAACAATATGCTACATTTTTTTATAATGTGACACTTCTTCTAATGTTGTAAAACTATAAAAATGCTATTAGTAGTTTTGCTAGGGTTTTAACTATAGGGGGTTCCTAAACTTTATGTCCTAGAACCACTGATCTCTATAACTACGCGCTGGATAGTTTGCTGTGGTGAAGCGAAAGATTTTGCATGGCTCCGATTTAAAAGTGCTAGTTAAATTTTCCACCACCGTTACCGTTAGCGCCGATATGGCGATAATCAAATAGGCACAAAATACCATGTCTTATAGCCTGTCCAGTGGAATGTAGAGGTCAGTGCCTAGAGCACATTTAGGCTGCAAACTACGTCCAATATATTGCGATTGAGTGATAAAATAAAATGCATTTAATAATTTAAAAATTATATCTAAGTTTTTTTAATCTTATATCCTGGCAGTTCCTAAGAATGTACTTGATGAATCTTCCAAGATTACATAGTAAGTGGTTATTTCACTATGCGATTCGTTGCACGACTGTAGCTTTCATTTTATAATAATCACGCACGGTCACAATTTTAGTGTAAATGGGATCTAAAGAGGGTAGAATGATATCATCTATTTCCATAGCAAGCTTATTTATTTAATTATCCATAGACAATTTTTTTTTCAATAAGCTACTGTTATCTATAGATAATTCTTTTCAAACCTTTTATTACTTTTAAAATCCACTACCAATCAGACAAAATGACTGTTAAAATTGCAGTATTTATGTATCTAATATTTTCACACATTGATCGGAAATTTAGCTAAAATCGGCCCGTAGAAGAACGCTACAGTGCCTGTAATGGTAAAGCTTAATTTCATATATGCAAAACATTTGGAAATTTTCTTCTACCTTCTTTAAGTTTGATTAATACATCGAAGATGTTCGTTTTCTATTCATTTTGGTGATCAATCGATGCTGTTATTGCAATTGTATCAAAAAAAGTACTAGTTATTTTTATGCTGACATCTTTCTGTTTGCTAATTAATAAATGGGAAGCATAATTTTTTTCTGTTTAAGTATTTACGAAAAAATATCAATAAATCTTCCATATGAATGTTAGATTTTTATAAATTTAGCTGATTTTTTACCTTGGAATTTTCATTAACCACATTCCATACAATTGATCAGTGCTTCCCAACGGCATTTATCTAGACCTTATGTGTTTTAATTTTAAATCATTTCTCTCTTTATATCATAATTTTTACGAAATAAACTTGATGCTGTAATTTTGAAATGATGTGTACTATTAAAATATGTAACATGAATTAATATGTAAAATATAAGTAGGTAATATTTTTAAAATCTTAAAATTCTAATATAAAAAGGTTGGGAACCACTGATTTAATTTAGCTTTAAATTCGCAAATATATTGTTTATGTAAAAGTTGCTCAAATTCGTATCCGTTGTAAAATATTGCATATCATTTTATCCCAACATATCTATTGATAATTTTAATAACCATTCCTGTTTTAGGCTTGTTTTTTTACCATGTTTTTTCTGAACCAAACGTATGCAGCCAGTTATAAAATTTTATAATTAATTTATAAGAATTTTAGATAAGTTTAGGGATTTCTGTATCGGAGCATTTATTGCTCACTTACAGAATCTCTTTTTATGTAATAATAATGACGTATTTATTTAAATTTTTAATTTTAAGATACAGATTAAAAAACCTACTCTTTTATACCAAAACAGTGTGACCAGTCTATTGAATTGTAAAACTACTAGATCTGACAAATTGTAACCAAATTTTCTTTTAGTTGATTTTTTTTGTAAATAATTTTGTCTTTTTTTAAATGTCCTGAATGTAGACCAAGATACCTAAAAAACCTTGTTAACACTTAACAAATATCTCGTCTTTTGAACTAATTTTATTCAATAACTTTACTTTAATAACATCAATATTGTTAGAGTTTTTAAAAATGTATAATTTTCCGATTTTATAAAAAAAATGTTCCACTGCATGTTTTCAGACTTTGATTTATGAAAGTCTACATTGACATTTAAAAAAACGACAATATAATTATGTGATATGACCTTCATTTGTTTTGATTATTTTTTTTAATAATTATTATTTTGTGTCCGGTCATAATAGATCGTCACGTCTAGTCGTTAGTAATTTATTATTTTTTTGTTCATTAATAAAAAGTTCGGTCTTTGGATAATGACGTTTGGAGGTTAGGTTAAGTTTTCAATTAAAAATGATTATCAAACAAACTTTGCTGTTTTTTTCCTCATTTCCTTACCTTAGACTGAATAATTTTTGCTAAAATTAGTATTCTCTGCTTACCCTACTGGGCTACAGTGGTTGAATTATTATGTAGAGGGCAGTGCTGTTGATTGTATTATCGACTGTGGCGCCGCCATTCGTCACCACTTGATGGGAAATGGCGTTTTAATTTAATATACAACATTTGTATCAGTGAGAATGAGAACAGATTTTTACTGACTTTTTAAGACTAGAATCCGTGTAGTACTAACTTATTAGCGCTTTCAAAATTAATTTATTCTCTTGATGGTTTAAAACTTAACTGAGAGGCGGACAGTGCGCGGATTAATCAAGCCAACTAAAGTAACAGAATTATCTTTTATCTTTATAAATCAAAATTATTTTTGATGCAAAATTAAACAGATAATAAAATCTTTCTTTCAAACTACATACTTGTCTGTGGTGACTGTCAAAATACGTGTGCTTAAAACAGGGAATTAGAAGCGCTGAAAGCGCTACTAAAATTATGAATTTATTATGCAAATCTCAACTTTAATCGGCTATAATAAAGTTTAAAATAGAAGTTGTTTTCGTAAAGTAGATATGATTTTTTATAACTGGTAACACACACGGCTATAGCGTCAGATGAATGGATCTTTTCTGTTATTATTATAAACGAAGTATAACCTTTTATTCTTACGTTTCGCTTTTATTTTACTCAACAAACTATACAAATTGAGTTAAAATAGATCCAAATCCTGTGTTTTTGTGTTATATTTCGTTTTTCATAACGTTTTGCATCGCAAAAGGTGGGTTGTTCAGTCAAAACATTGAAATTTATTGATAACTTAATTATACTAAACGATGTACTCGTGAAGTTTTTACTGGCATGTGCAGTTATTTTATGAGACAGCTCTAATTGTTTCGTTACTTTTATAATTTAATGCGCCATTTTGTGATCGGAATTGTATTTTCGTATTGTTTTCGTGAAAGTATCGTATATATTTCGTTATAAAACATTATAACTGAATTTGGAAACTAACGTAAGTATTTATATGTAAAAAATATCAACTATTTTAACGATGCTTTATAACTATCAAATTAGTATAAATTCGGTTTCTGTGCCTCTGTTTTGAAATACAAAATGTTAGATCTATTTATTTTTCGTAAATAAAACAAAACTTCACCAGTACGCAAAACTTTTTACACATACGTTGAGTTTTTACGTAATTACCGTTATGTTGGTAATACATAATTTTGTGGTTAAATCACACCCAATTTTAATTGAAATCATTACAACTTGGTTACATTCAATAGTATACCATTCACCATTATATTTTACAGTAAAATTCTATTCTTCTAAATCCTATTGTAAGTTATTCAAAGATTCTGTACAAATACAGTCACACAACAATTTGTTTCAATAAAATATTTTAATACATTCTATTTACTTAATAAATAACTTATTACTGTAGTTCTAACAATAAAGTAAATAACAAAATACCTTCTTTACTATGAAATTTACTGGAAAAAAATGTAATAAACATATTTCATCATCATCAGAGTTTATAACAATATGATAGTAAACAAATGTTTTGGCAATAAAAATAACAGAACAAAAGAGGTAGAGCCCAAAATAATATGCGAGAATGTACTGACTCAATTGGTGAAATATCACAACCAAAGACAGGCTTCAATTGGTAGTAATTCCATGTTTCATCTAAAGAGTGTGGGTGCTGAAGGTCTTATTTTAATCCTCATTCCCTTTTCGCAATCTAATATATAAAATTCTCGTGTCACAGTTTTCGTTCCCGTACTCCTCCGAAACGGCTTGACCGATTCTCATGAAATTTTGTGAGCATATTCAGTAGGTCTGAGAATCGGCCAACATCTATTTTCCATACCCCCCCCCCATTTTTTAACTGCGCGCGGACGGAGTCGCGGGCGACAGCTAGTTTTGTTATAAGGCAAGGATGAAAAGGGGATGTAGATTGGTCATAGGAGGGGTAACTATCTTTCTGTCAATTAAAGGTAGACAATGCATCTTGTTACAAGTGCAGGTGCATTGCTCTGCTAATCCCTCTGAGTTACAGGTGTGACTTGTGTTGTTGTCGAGTTTCTGTAAATATTTTTCAATATACGTATATAACAGTTTATCTATATATATAAAAGAAAGTGGTGTTAGTTACACTATTTATAACTCAAGAATGGCTGAATCGATTTGACTGAAAATTGATGGGCAGGTAGCTTAGAACCAGGAAACGGACATAGGATAATTTTTACCCCGTTTTCTATTTTTTTATTCCGCGCGGACGGAGTCGCGGGTAAAAGCTAGTACTTAATAATTTAAACACTAACAAGATAAGCGAGAATCCAGTCCCAATGGACAACCTCCTTAAGCGAGAAATTCGGGTTACAAAGAAAAATATTGCTGTCCTTGGAATCTCATTTATTCAAGTTGGACTGTGTAACTAAGAGCTTATTTTAATTTCCAGATGTTCTGCATACAAGAAACGGAACCATCACATTCTGATCCATTCTCGAAAGATAAAGATCCATTGACCATGACAACAATATCAGAATCGAGTGATGATGAACCGGACACGAAAAGACCTAAATATGCCAACTCCTCATTAAACCTCAAAGTATACCAAATACCGACTTTCAACCCACCGAAATCATTATCAATATACCCAACATCACCTAGTAGTATATTACCGAAGTTTGTCAATAATCCACTAAATTTAGCAAATCCCCTAGCGATTGCGACTAGTAATCTTCAAGCTACTAATATGGTGAAAAGTTTGCATAGTAGGTATTCATTACCAGCTAAATTAACTATAACGCCAGTTCACAAACCGACTGCTGATGGTGAGATTATAAGATATAAGAAGAATGGGGAAATTGCAAAGAAACGAGGTCCTCCGAAAGGATATAAAAGGAAACCTAAAGTGGATCTGTCACAGAGTTTAACTAATGGAGCCCTTTTACAGGTACATCTTAATTTTACTAAATTCTTAGACTTCGTCCGTGCAGAATTAAAAAAATATATATTAATAATTATGGTTTATGTCACCCAGGGATAGTGTAGCCTCCCAACGGTGAAAGAATTTTTAAAATAGACACAGTATTTTCGCAGCGTATTCAAAACAAGTCTTTCCTCTTCATAATATTAGTATACATTTATTTGATTTTACTGTTGTTAATATAACTCCTCTAATACAATATCTATAACTTCTACATCTATACAATTAATAAAATTGGACCGTCTGTGTGTAAAAATCTAAAGAAAAATTTATATTTCTTGTACATGACGTATTGCGTCTGTGTTAAAGAAACTAATTTTTTTTCTGTCTGTCCCCGTATATTCCTGTGGGATAATATTTCAGAATTATAATAAGTGACCGTAAGTTAATTAGAAAGTAATAAATAAAATAAAAGATGAAAATTGAACTTTCACTAAAGTAAGGTATAGAAGGGGTTATGACAATACTAAAGGAGACCTCAAAAAAGACTTTGACATTAAAGTAGTGGTGTATAAGGACATCCCTCGGGGTTTTGGCAATTGTGGGGTGGGCTCTGATCGCTGTATACACCAATCCCGGGAAGATGGCAACATGGCGTGGTCCCGTGTTGCTAATTGTTTGTAGGCGCGAGGAAGTATATCCTGGGGTTGTGCAGAAGCTAAATGTAGAGGGGCCCGGTGCGTTCCATTGGAGATCCCGGGTCCCTCGCAGTTGCACTTGATGATTTCCACCAAGGGTTTTTGTGAGTAGAAATCTGGTGTTTAAGGACATATTAAAAGCGAAGTCGCAGACCTACAGTAGTCAATTTAAAAAACTATAAGTTACCACTCTAATGCTATCCAGCTGGAATTTGTACTTTTTTCCTCTATTAAGCAGTTTAAAATACTTTTTTCAGGCACAAAACACAATCCTGACAAGTCTTTTAGCAGCAACCAATCCAACTTTCACCACCACAGTGACAGCTCCGGTAACAAAAGCTATACAACCACAGATACCACAAGTTAAAATACCATCAGGTAAGTAATTGAGAACGGCTTAACTCATGTATGGTTGTCAGGTGACGGCACCAATTAATTTCGAACTCCCGACAGGTTTATGTCTCATTTCACCATCAAGTAATTACTTGAGTGCTTCTGACTCAGGGATTAAGCACTTGCAATCTGCTTGTCCAAGGTTCGAATCCTGCTATGTACTAATGTGTTTTTCGATGATGATAAATAACTTGATTGGTACATAAATCTACACTTTGGGAACTCCAGCTTTAAGTCAGACCTCATACAAGTATCCATACAATCAATAGTAGTAGAAACCAGACAACTGTTGCAATTTGTGCCTCGCTCAATGTCAATGAGATAAATAGATCTTAGACCTCAGGAGTTAAGCACTTACAATTTGCAAGTTCAGGGTTTGAATCCTGCTATGAACCAATGTGTTTTTCGATGTACATATGTACACCTATCTGACCTTTTTGCGGTGAAGAAAAACATTGTGATGCTGCACATATCTAGGCCAGCATTGACTATGGCCTAGTCATTCCTAACTTAGGGTAGGCTCCGAGATCCTCAGTGGGGACATATAGTGAGCTGATGATGAAACAGAAGATGATGGATGATTGAATGATGGCTTAATAACTCGCAACTATCTGTACAATATTATCTGAACCTTGTTAAAGTAATTATGAGGTGGTTGACAGTTACATAGAAAAGGTGTAGGCAGCATTAGAAAGAAAAAGTTTTTTTTTCATACATCATACATAAAAAAACATTACATATTGGTACAAACTTCTACAATAGTAGATCCCGCAACAACAATATTTGTTGTGTGCAAGAATTGTCCTCGCTCAGTGAAATACCACAAACATACAGAAGACAGACGTCAAGTTGAAGTAATTCCAAGTACAGGCTGATGAGTGTGCTGATGGAGGACTCATTTTAGTCCTCTTTCCCTTCACAATGTTTTCTTATAAGGAAAGGATGGAAAGAGGAAGTGGATTTATTGGAGGAGGGGACACATAGGAAGGGGAAATATACTCTTTCCGTGTGTTCACTTCTCCGTTAATTAAAGGTAGGCATTTGCATTTGCAGATGTCTATAGGCAACGGTCACCTCGCTATTTCGGCGAATTTAGGTGGCCATTTGCTCATTTGCCATCTTATGATATCAGAAAAATATATATTAGCTGGTTTTTTTAAATATCTTTTGTTAATACTCGTTTTTGGTTAATAAATAGTTTTTTTTTAAATGTAAAAACGTATTGTTTATGCTTTTCCTGAATGGTTTTAGGTGTGGAAGTGGTAGAGTTAGATTTAGACCCTGAGGACTGGTT
Organism: Papilio machaon; assembly: GCF_912999745.1. NCBI lineage: Eukaryota > Metazoa > Arthropoda > Insecta > Lepidoptera > Papilionidae > Papilio > Papilio machaon. The sequence goes on along the minus strand of NC_060013.1, from coordinate 926,417 downwards.
TCCTGCGGAGCCCTACAGGATGGTGTTTAGTAGAAAGAAGAATCCTAAATGGAAGAACTTTCCATACAGATGTGAACATTGCTTTAAAGTAAGTTATATTGAATTTAGTTTATTTAATTTACTAGCTTATGTCAGCGACTTTGTCCGTATTTAATTAGCCTATGTGTTCTTCCAGATTGTGTTCTACACCTGTGATAAATTTCATCAAGATCTGTTGAGACGTTCCGGAGATACATTCATACAAACATACATCCAAACATTAGCATTTATAATATTAGTAACTAGCTTTTACCCGCGACTCCGTCCGCGCGGAATAAAAAATAGAAAACGGGGTAAAAATTATCCTATGTCCGTTTCTGGTTCTAAGCTACCTGCCCACCAATTTTCAGTAAAATCGATTCAGCCGTTCTTGAGTTATAAATAGTGTAACTAACACGACTTTCTTTTATATATATAGATAGATATATATATATATATATATAGATATTTACTTTGTATGTCAGGAACAGCTGGATTTATTTTGACTGGACCTAGATTTGGGGTGGGTTTTAGGCTGATTTTTTTATTTCACTTATTCAGTAATTCTTTAATTCCAGGGTTACCGAGTGGTGTCAACTCTTCTGACTCATGCTGCAGAGCGTCATGGCACAGTTCCTCGTGAGCTGGCCATACCCTGCCCTTGTTGCCCTCATGTGTCAACACGTCGTAAGCATCACAAGAAACACCTGGAGACACATGAGGGTAGACGGCACAGGATATTCTGTCTATATTGTCTACCGCCACGTGAGTACTCATTCAGTCTATCCTTGAGTCATTCATTCAGTACAGTCAGTATCATTTACTTTGCTCAGTAGTTGATTCATTCTTTCTGCTCAGTTGTTGAATCATTCACTCAGCTCAGTCGTTGATTAATTCACTCAGCTTAGTCGTTGATTCATTCACTCAGCTTAGTCGTTGATTCATTCACTCAGCTTAGTCGTTGATTCATTCACTCAGTTGTTGATTCATTCACTCAGTTGTTGATTTATTCTCTCTGCTCAGTTGTTGAGTCATTCACTCATCTCAGTCGTTGATTCATTCTTTCTGCTCATTTGTTGAGTCATTCACTCAGCTCAGTCGTTGATTAATTCACTCAGCTCAGTTGTTGATTCATTCACTCAGCTTAGTCGTTGATTTATTTTCTCTGCTCAGTTGTTGAGTCATTCACTCAGCTCAAACGTGTCATTCTCTCAGATCACACATTGAGTCATTCACTCAGTAGGTGAATCGTTACGCTCAGTTACGTAGATGACCTGAAGCTCAAAATCTCTTATTTAATTCAATTCTCTTATTAGTTAACTCGTTCAAATATACTATGGTTTCAAAGAAAGATCGCTTTAACCGAAGTTTTTTTTTAACTGTTATTTCTCATTTTCAGATGATTCATCGGAACCTTATGTGAAAGAGGCTGAAAAATATCCTTTCGATAAATATCCTCAATTCTGGTATGCATCAGAGGAATCTCTCAGATTGCACAAAAAGAGGAAACATCCTTACGCCGCTATGTTTAATTACAATTGGTTCTGTTCGTGGGGTGAAGGTATACCTAATAGTTAATTATCTACCTAAATCTACTGTCTTTTTTTAGTATATTTTAATGCTAGCAACTTTTTTAAAATCCTTAGTTTTTAATGCTGGCAACTTTAAAGTATTTGCAGTATTTTTAATGCTGGCAACTTTTAAGAATTTGCAGTATTTTTAATGCTGGCAACATTCATAAAATCGATAGTTTTTAATACTGGCAACTTTAAAAATTGGCAGTATTTTTAATGCTGGCAACTTTTAAGAAATTGCAGTATTTTTAATGCTGGCAACTTTTTTAAAATCGTTAGTTTTTATGCTGGCAACTTTTAAGAATTGGCGGTATTTTTAATGCTGGCAACTTATAAATTGAATGTAATTATGATGGCAACTTTTTTAAAATTGTTTATTTTTGATGCTGGCAATTATAATTGGTAGTATTTTAAAATTAAGCTACTTTTTGTCAGCAATTTTAAAACCTATTGATAGTATTTTTTTTAGTTTGTAATTTTAGTATACACTGGCAACATTATATATTAGAAATTTAAATCAATAATCAATGAAAAATGTCACAAAATGCCAGATTAAGTTTTTCGTTTTTAATTTTACATTTTTTTTTATTGAAATGAAATCTTGAATCGTACTTATATTGAAGAATATATGAATGCATGATATTTAGTGTTGCTAGAATAAACATCACAATATTTTTGTATATATTTGCGCTTTAAATTAGGTTAAAATATAATAAAAAGCACTGATTTTGAGATGTGCCTTGTATTTGGTAATGTTTTTGATATAACTTTAAAAAAAACATTCCAATAATATTTCGTTTAAATTCAAAGCTGAAATTAAGTGAACAAGTTAAATGTCAATGGCGGCCATTACTATAATTTAATTTAGTCGCTATTTTATTAAAAAAGGTGAGATAAACTGAAGTGATATTTGAAAAATTAAATTGCTAATTACATAGTTTTGATAAAAAAGTATTTTTCTAATAATATTTTGGAATTTACTAGTTTTAGTATAAAATACAGTTTGTCTATGAAATATATCAGGTTTGTGTTGGAACGAAATATTAAATTCATACGAATTTTAAACAATTTCATTTAATTGCTTGAAATTAAATGAAATATAATGTATTTATTAGCTTATTTTTAAGCAATAATAATTACTTTATGTGTTTTATAATTTGGATTAATATCTGGTGGGTGTGACAAACGAATTTAAATAATTTTTGACACGTTAGGATAGAACTGTCAAGGTGACATAATTTTTGGCGGGGAATCGTTCCCTAAAACATTTTTTTTTGTCTTATAGCATTTTGTGCAATAAGTTTTAGTTAATTTTAATCATTTATTCACAAATCAATTTAAAGATTTTATTAGAAATTATCTAAATAAAAAATATAATCAATTTTTTTTTAATGATTTTTAGTTTTTTTTTTAAATAATAAACCATAAATCATGGCTGAATGCGACAAATGCCTTTGCCTTTCTTTTGACATTTGACCTACAGATGATATTTTTTTAAATCATTTATTATAGAAATTGTTTATGAAAAAACTTTAATTATGAATTATATTTTCAAAACGCAATATAAAGTATTTTAGTGCCATTTTTTTAAAGATTTTTTACTTAGTATTTATTTTTAAGTAATATTTATTCAGAAATCAATATGAGAATAGTTTTCAAAATAAGTTCTACGCAGAAATAGATTTTTTCGAAGGAACGAAATTTTATGCACACATTTAAAATTAATATTTAGTTAATTTAGTAATAATTTTGTCTTTTTTTGACATTTATTTAGATATCTTTTTTAAATCCTAAAATATAAATAATTGATTAGATATGATCAAAATTTGCCGCCATTTTATAAATTTTCCTAAAATTGGATATTTTTAACTTGTTTTCATCCGCGCGGAAATCCGAAATCGGATTTAATTTTTGAATTTATTCTTTAAATACAAACATACAAATTTTCCCTCTTTATATTATTAGCAAAGATTATATCGAGGGGTGAAAGGCTATTTGTTTTAAGCGACATTTTTGGCGATATTGACTTATATATATTCAGAATCAGAAAAATTCCCTGATTTTGAATATATATCGACGCTGGAAAGCATAAACGCTGTAACCCTTATAGCAACCTTTACAGGGTTACAGCGTTTATGCTTTCCAGCGTCGATATAAGTCAATATCGCAAAAAATGTCGCTTAAATCAAATAGCCTTTCACCCCTCGATATGTAATAAATTCGAATGTCATACCTACCGTCTATAAACAAGGATAATTATATATATTACTATGCGTGCGCAATAACGTGATACGTGTCATATAAAAAATTGTCATTTGATAAATACAAATAAATCGAATATTTGTAGCAAATATAATTTAATAAGGAATTATAAAATATTTATATGAGCATAGATAATGGTATAAAAGATAAAAAAAAACATGACAGCAACAGTAGGAAAAGAACATTTTGACGTTGACATGAGGGCGCTACTGTGCTGGTATATTTCGTTTGACTTATGTCCACCGGTTCAGATGTCCATGTTATGTTTAACTATTATGACAATTTTCTGTAATATATTGGATCCTATTTAGCGATTTAATTTTCTTCTTATTACTTGACAATATTTTTGTATGAACGATGACGTCATTTAAGTTAGTTATCATGTTATTGCGGTCGTGTTGTACTAATTTTTATATGCCATTTTTAGATATACGAATACGAGATTAATTGATAGTTGTAAATAATATAGTTTATAATACACTCGCGTACAAAAATAATTGAAAAAAAGATCCAAGTACCAGTATTTTTATATGAATTTTTTATGCATTTACTTAGGCTATGAGGTTTAACAATAGACCAAATTTTTACAGTATTAATATTCTAGTAATATTTTATTTAACCATTAAGTAACTTAGATATAGTGCGACTATATCTGGTCCGGTGAGTGGCGCTACTATCGCGGTTCTGTCAGAGAATATGTCAAACTTACTTAGTAATGAATAGCAAGCGGCCATATGAATTCGCCGAAATGGCGAAGCGATCGCTGCCCATAGACATTCGCAATTGCAGATGCGTTGCCTACCCTCAATCGACGGAGAAGCACAAAAAGAAAATATTTAACTTTCCTATGCATCTCCTCCATTAAATCCACCTCACCTTCCCATCCTTATAAAAAAGGGGTGGGAAGGGAAAGAGGACTAAAATTAGGTCTAATATAATATAAAAGAAAAAATTACAAGACAGTTATATTGCTGACACTTTTTTTAATATTCACATGGTGACGCTAGTGTGCTATGGTTAATTTATTTTGACTTGCCCACCGGGTCAGATAACTTTGTCGATCTATATTTAATCTATAGATGGACTGTTTCATACAAGTTTGACGTCTTATGTCATTTTGCATTGTAAATGACAACATTATGACAATTTGTCTCGAGAAAAGTTCTCAGGAGGCCTTATTTTTAGCCGACTTCAAAAAGAAGGAGGTTATCAATTCAACTGTATTTTTTTTATGTGTTACCGCGAAACTCCGCCCCTGGTGGTCCGATTTTGATAAAAAATATTTTAAACGAAAGGAAGTGCTTGCAGATGGGTCCCATTTTTTTTTAAATAATTACAAGACTAGTAGATTTTTAATTTAGCTTCGAAATTTGTTGCGAAAATTAGGGACGTTTTAGCTTTCAGCGCTTAGTAGACTAAACGACCTTTACAATTTAAGACACGAAATGCTAATCTTTAACTGAACAATATTAAAAACAACGAACGACACTTCCTTACCATATCCTCTCATTGTACCTTAAGATAAATTTAGTTCTCTCTCTTCCATTTTAATAAAACAAGGATGGGAAGCTGAATAGTTCAGTATTCGGATAAGAAATTGACGTATCGGTTGCACGATTTATTCCAGATTACAATTGTATGTACCTACATGTACAGAAAGGGGACATGTAGATGAATTTGTTGAGGTAGGAGACATATAGGAAGGATAATATCTATGCATGTCCCCTTCTGATGTACTGCATGGTTAAGTATTCTGATATACTAATATTGTGAGATAAATTGCCCGGTGAGAGGCGCTGCTGTCGCAGTTAGTTCTGTCAGAAAATATGTCAAAGACATAGGCATATTTATATAAAACAAAATATACGACAAGACAGCTACTGTACAATAAGGATCTTGTGACACTGTTTTCATTTAGAGCCTATCGGGTCAAATAATTTAGTAGGTTTATAAAAGAAAAAGCTTAACAGTAGGACAAGTCGTTTGACAATTTTTTGACATTGACAGAACGGCGCTAGTGTGCAGTAATAATTTAGTTTGACTTGTACCCACCGGGTTAGATAAGTTTGTCGGACTATGAAGCATTTGTTAACTTGAGGCAGTCTATGGTCGCGTGGATCGTAACCATTGATAATGAAAGACTTGACGATAATACTCTAATTATTGTTGTATGTAAACTGTAACCCTCCAAATAAACTATTAAATGAATTTTTGTATGAGTATTGTGTAAATACATTTTTTTATTAAAACTATTGTCGTTTTCTTTTTTTTATTACCTTATTTTCTAATAATAGACAATAATCTCTAATTGTTAAAACACAAAGAAATATGTCGGTAGATAGAAAAATTGCAATGGGCGGGTAGAATAAAAAAAAACAGAATTCAAAATAGAACGTTTATTTTACTATTATTTATTAAAAAAAACTTAAAATAATTATTTACAAGATAATTAAAACTAAAGTGATAGTAACAATAAAAATTATGTTAGACAAAGAAATTATTTATACCTTATCACAATATAGGAAATCCGTTAATATAAAACTTGTCAATAGTACGGACATGTATTTGACGACAAATGTCAATAGTAAAGAAGCTCAACTGAGAACAGAACACAAGTTACGATTGGTTAATTAGGCAGTAGTGGGCAGTAGAAGATCGTCCTTCTTACCGGCTGGTGGTCGGAGTTTTCACTCCAATAATATAATTTAGAGAAGTGATAATTATTTTTAAACGCTTGAAGTCGATTTGACTTACATAAAATAATCGTGGGTATTAAGTAATATAAAATGTAGGAAAACATACTAATGGTTTTTAAAAATTAAAATATCAAGTGATTGGTTATATTTCGTGTTTTATTTGACTTTAAAGAGTTTAAGACGCCATCTTGGCTGCTGCGGCCGCGGCGGCGGCTGCTGCTTTCTTCTTGACGGCGAGCGCGGTGCGTTGCTTGGCTTGGATCTTTGCCTTTTGACTCTTTGATAGTTTTCGTTTCTTATTTGCCTCGTTTACAGCTGCTAAAAGTCAATAAGTAAATTGATTATTAATACTAACTGTTTTATTTTAAAATTTTCATTAAATCAATTACATCTTTGTGCAAATTAAATTTTCTAAGCTCGAATAATGACCCCACAAAAGGGGTCCAGACTAACCTAAAAACTAAGTTAAGTCTGAAATTACATTGTGGCTGAATTTTAATAGTAAGTTTTCTTTGTACGATTTTAAAGCATTGATCTCTATAAATGGAGTGGCTATAAGAGGTAGAATTTTGTGCCTATTTGATTTTTGCCATTTTAACACTTATGGTAGCGGTGTTGTGGATTCGTACTTATAATATAGAATGAATTGAATATTATAATATATAACGTAACAAAATGAGTCGTGTTTAAATCAGAACGAAACAAAAGTTGTTATTTTCAAGAAATTGCTTATCCTTTTTTAGAGATAAGTGTTTTAAAAGAAGAAATTAAAAGGAACATCGACCAAATAGACCAATATTGAAAAAATTAACGATGGATCGATCTGAAGGATAGATAGATTCTTACCAGCTGACATGGCTTGCCTGTTGGCGGCCGTGCGCGCAAGCTCGCCGAGCGTGTTCGCGAGCGCGGCGCCGAGTCGTGAGCAATCTGAACGAGCGGCGGAGTGCGCCCGTAGCGCTAGTGTCGCTAATCTGAAATGAAAAGTTTTTACACAATATATATATTATAATATCACTAGTTTTAGCTCGCGAGTTCATCTGCGTGTAATAAAAAAAAACAAATACATCTATGAAAATGCTTCAAAATTACTAGGCTACATTTATTACTTAACTTTTTAATTCCGTGCAGATTAAGTCGAAACTATCTAAAAGATATAGTCCGAAAGAAAATGCTTCTTATTAAAAGAAAAAAACTTTTGGTCCAAGTAGACATAAAAAAACATTTTTTATTAGTTACCTTCCAGCCAGATCCTGTTGATCTGTGTCCGGATCGCAGGCGACTGTGGTTGTGTTCTTTCCCTTCACAGTGACGGCCATCTGAGACCAACGAAACTGTTTGATACATATAAAATTATACACATATCAAAATAAAGTAATAAGATTACTTTGATTTTTTTATATTAAACACATAATATAATATGCAAACAAGCAAGTGACCACGTGTTTTGCTGATATAGTGAAGCAACCGCTGCCCATAGACATCCGTAATTGCAGATACATTGCCTATCTTTAATCGACGGAGGAGGGGACGTACAGAAAGAGAAGATTACTCTTTCCTATGAGTCCCGTCCTTCGTCAAATGCAATTCCCCTTGCCCATTCTTTCATGATAATGATGTTTTCACTGTATCTAAATAAAGAGTTGTTAAAAAAATACTCCACAAATACAGTTATACATTTTTGACCGCCGCTTCGCTGATTGTTATAAAAGAGTATGTTTTATCCTCAAATATCATCATCAGCTCACTATTTGTCCCCGATGAGGGTCTCGGAGCCAACCCTAAGTTCGAGGTGACTAGGCCATAGTCAATGCTGGCCCAGTGCGAGTTGAATTCACACATATCTTTGAATTTATTTGATTCAAGAATGTCGGATAAATGTACATATATGTAAATCGAAAAATCGTTGGTACATGCTGGGATTCGAACCCAAGACCTGCAGATTACAAATCAAGTGACCTCTAAACCACATTTTTAAATATTCCCAAAAAATTTCGTACTTATTTCTCTTACAGCTGTTACCTTTAATTGTCTAGTAACTGTCATAAGTATCAAGATTGTTTTAAATCTAATCTGGTTACTCACCTTAAAGCTCTGCGGACAGATTCCGAAGAGATATCTCTCGAGTGTAACTTTCATTTCATCTGCAAACACCAGCGCGGCACCGTCACTTAACTGTGAATAAATTCATTTAGAGACTATACAATAGCGGTAGAGTGGGCATTTAGCTGCATAAATGCAGAAGACACTACTAGCTTCCTTTAATAACTATGTATCGATGAGCAAGCAAACAAAGTAACGAGCAAGGGGTCACTTGAATTCAACTAAAGTGACCGCTGCTCAAACACCCTAATTTGGAGATGCGTTGTTTACCTTTAATCGACAAAAGACACTACAGATAGACGATATTTCTCTTTCCTATGAGTCTCTTTCTTTCCCTTCTTTATAAGAAAAGGGTGGCAAGGGGAAGATGACTAAAATTAGTCCTCCGGCACCACGCTCATCAGACTGTACGCGGAATTACTTCCACTTGACGTCTGTCTTCTGTGTGGTCGTGGTATTGCACCCGGCGATTCGTGCAAAAGATGTTATTACGGGCTCTACCACAGTTAACCTCTCTTTCCCATCATATTCTTATAAGGAAAGGTAGGCAACGCAATCTTTTAACTTATTACAGACTAGCTGTCGCCCACGACTCCGTCCGCACGGTATAAAATAAAAAGTAGCCTATTTGTTCTTCCAGAATATTATCTACATTTATGTCCAATTTTATCAAGATCCGTTGAGCCGTTCTGAAGATACCTTCAAACAAACAACCATCCAAACATTCGCATTTATAATATTAGTAAGATTAGGCAACGGACATTATTACCAATATGAGTTGGCCGCTTATTTGTTACTTTGTATTTAAAAAAAAATGTCTGGTGAATAGTTCGTTAGTATATTTCTAAATTCAAGTTTTATGTAATATTAACTTTTAGTCTGTGCTTCCCGGATTTAAAATGTAAACGCGTATCTGTTTCGCATCATAAAGTTAACATTGAACAAACATGTAGATTCTCATTTATCAATATCCGTTCATGGAGGTCAACTAAATACGTTGGATATGTGTGAAACATTTCATTTTGTTCATGAACAGAAAGATTTTTTATCTATCTATATATATAAAAGAAAGTCGTGTTAGTTACACTATTTATAACTCAAGAACGGCTGAATCGATTTTACTGAAAATTGGTGGGCAGGTAGCTTAGAACCAGGAAACGGACATAGGATAATTTTTACCCCGTTTTCTATTTATCTATTTTTTTATTCCGCGCGGACGGAGTCGCGGGTAAAAGCTAGTATATATAAAAGAAAGTCGTGTTAGTTACACTATTTATAACTCAAGAACGGCTGAATCGCTTTTACTGAAAATTGGTGGGCAGGTAGCTTAGAACCAGGAAACGGACATAGGATCATTTTTACCCCGTTTTCTATTTTATAGTCCGCGCGGACGGTGTCGCGGGTAAAAGCTAGTTATTTATAAAAAAGCCTATATGGCAACATTTTCTTTATGTTTTTTTTTTCTTCTTTATCTGTAATGATTTTGCGTGCAATGGCGCCATAAAGTTTGTAATGTCGAAGTTTAAAATGTTTGTAAAAAAAAAAATTATAATAAAACTAACAAACGAGGTTATGTTCTAAAAAAAATATAGTGTTCCTGAAACCAAAATCTTCAAAGTGTTTCTAACCGGAGGGCAAAGAAACATACATCTGAGCAAAGGCCCTATCTGTTCTGTATTGCTTAATTATAATTTGTTTGATTTTTTTTTTGATTATGTATATTAACTTTTCGTGTCCTTAGTTTTAACTATATAAGTGAACTTTAAATGTTAATTTCTTTTCAATTTTTTAATTATATTGTAAGTGTTGTAATGTCTTTGAACGGATTAAATGTCTTATAATTAAAGACAATAGTAGATAACCAACAGTTAATTGTAGAATAAATCAAAAATTGAACTTTAAAATTGAACTTTTCTAATGTCTCTTTTTAATGTAATCTTACTAATATTATAAATGGGAAATTTTAGATGGATGAATGTTTATTTGAAGGTATCTCCGGAACGTCTCAACGGATCTTGATGAAATTTTGCACAGATGTAGAACATAGTATGGAAGAACACATAGGCTACTTATTAACTTATTATGTTTTTTTTAATTCCACCCGGACGGAGTCACGGGCGACAGCAAGTGAAACAAGATGAATGTAACAAGTTCTAGAATTTCGTTCTTGATTTGTTTTGGATTCCATTTCTTTTGATTTTAAAATAGAAAACAAACATATTTTGCATTAATATAATATAATTTAAAAAAATAATCTATGTTCTATTTTATAGACTCAGTAACATAAATATAAATAATACCAATCTTTATCTATTAACCATTGCTTTTAAATAATATTATTAATTGAAAATGAAAATGAAAAATGAAAATGAAAATGAAAAATGAAAATGAAAATGAAAAATAATTTATTGCAATCCAAAAAATTAAGTTTAAGTTTACATTGAACAGTTAAGCAAAGAAACTTTATGGATACAAAAGGGTTGCTTTATAAGAATTGATCAGTACCCTCGCACTAGGCGTAGCCTGTATCGCGAGGATCCTGCTCTTAAGTTTTATCAGAGATCTGTTAGACGGCAACAGATTAACTAAGGAAACCAAAAGTGCCATTTGTCTTAAAAGTAAAGTTAAATCATTAATACAAAATAAATAGTAATAAACTCAATTCACTATTTTAAGAATATTCTCTATGTCCTCGTACGTCATTTTCAACAACCACGATTTCAATTTTATTTTGGCTTTATATACCGAGTCTCGCTTAATGTCGCATTTTCCTAAGATTATGTTATAAATATATGGGCCTAAGAAATGCATAAAACGTTGGGCAAACGAAGAGTTAACCCTCGGTATAGGCACCTTAAACTTTCGCTTTGCAAGAAAATTTTGGCGAGTGGTATTTTTTGTTATAGCTTTATGCTGTAATATAGTTGTTCTTAACATAAAAATTTTCCGCACACTGAGCACCCCGGCCTCTGAATACAAAGCAAAAGTCGGGAATCTTTTTCTACGATTGAGTAACACCTTTAACACCGCTCTTTGCGCTCTCTCTAGCTCGAGCATGGCGGTCATAGCAGATCCTCCCCACGAAGTAATACAGTAAGCGATTATGGATTCGCATAGCGCCGTATACACTATTAGAGCAATTTTAGGGTCGGCAGCATCGCGGATACGATACATAATATGTGTTAGTTTACGAACTTTGGCAGCTACTCCAGATATATGCATATTGTAAGACAATTTGTCATCAACAATAACACCAAGATACCTAATGCTGTGCACTTGCTCTATTACGGGACAGTTACATAAGCTGGAATTGTTACACTCCGAATGAATTTTTAAATTTATTTGAGATTTCGGCTCCGAAGATTTGGTTTTGTGGAAACATAAAAGTTTCGTTTTATTTATGTTAAGGGTTAAAAGGTTATTATTTAACCATTCTACTGCTCTCTTAACACCTATTTCTGCTCTTTGCGAAGTATCAGACCATGAGTCGCCTTCAAAAATGAGGGCAGTGTCATCAGCGTAACAGATGATATTCGTATGAGTGTTATCCATGACACTAAGCAGATCATTGACATAAATTATGAAGAGAGTGGGGCCCAAGACACTACCCTGTGGGACGCCGAAGGTTATTGGTAGTTTTTTACTAATTAGCTCATCAATTTTAATAATTTGAAATCTATCAGTCAGGTAAGAACGAAACCATTCTAACGCCAAACCTCTGATGCCAGAGTATTCAAGTTTCTTTAATAGTATCGGGACGGAGACGGTATCGAATGCTTTAGCGAGGTCAAGAAACACAGCAATACAATTTCTTTTGTCATCTATAATAGAGGAGATTTTATTTGTTAAGTGCAATAGTGAATACTAGTCTTCTCAATATCCATTAATGCTATATTTTGGAATCACTCCAGCGGCTTTTACGCACTCGAAAATTTGGCGCAATTCTACATGAGTCAACAAAGGATGTATAATGCTATCCAAACTTTATAACAGACAGCTGAAAACCAGCGCAGGGACAGTTTAGTCAGTCCTTGCTTCGCTGAGCAAGCTTCCTTTTGCCACACGATTGTACCAAGTTTGTGCCTTGTGTGTTTTATATTCTTTGTGTCGCATTAAATGTTTTTTTCTTTCGTTTTTTGAATATACAGATTACAAGTTTAATTATGTAGAATGAAGGGCATACCATTTCGTTTTCCTTTACCCGTATTAGGCATAACTAACACGGATTCGAATTAAATAGTACTTCGTACACTTCGGAAGTTTAGCCGCTAAGTGAATTACGTAATACATTGTCATAGAGGTTTGAAGTGCGCGACGCCGAAATTTCTTCTATTATCGCCAAAGACAGTCCTTCGCAATCAATTTGTCACGATCAGCGTGATAAAAGTAGCTGCAATTTTCAATATGACGGAGCAAATCTATACAGTTGATATGTCGCTAAACCTGTACAGACCGAATAGACGACTCGCGTCGAAGATTCAACGTTGTATGTACAGAGCGCGCGCAACGCTATTATCGCGACGCCACCATAAAATGCCAGTTTCGACGATTTTCGTTGCTATGAGTACGAAATGCCTATAATTACTCTGTGTACTACGAGCCTTCATAAAGTTTCAATCTTATAAGTTTGGTCATCGAGTCTGGAATATTGTTACTTTCAGCCAGTCGATGTCCTGTCAAAGTGTATTTTGACATTTAAATACTTTTTCGACTTCAACCATTTTTTTTTATTTTATCACTAAATTTGTGTGTATTTTATTAATGATACTGGCTATATTGCACGTTAACGAATTTTTTTTTTTTGTATACAGAATTATAACTCTCGATTAATTTTAACAAATAATTTTCCAGCCAATTAGAAAGTTGCATCACGTTGAAGTTTGTGGTGGTAAAAGTTTAGTGTTTAGATTTCCATTTTGTCATAAAAAATGAATACATTCAGTAGATAAGAAACGGAAAAAACAGTGGATCAATATTAAAGTCTTTGAAGTTATGGTTGATTTTTATTTTTTTTTACAATATTTTAACTCATGCTTTAAGCCATTTTAATGCATAAATTTATCAAAGTATACTTAGCAATGTACAAAGCTTTATTTTACAAGGTCCAGTGCATGCATGCGCAATTTTTTAAACTTGTTATTGTTGTTGTTGCATCTTATTTATGGATGATCTTCAGTTAAATTTAAACAGTATCTATTATGGACTTATGCAACAGTGGCTTTTGATTAAAAATAAAAAAAACAAAAACTTCCCTCAATGTTTACAAAACAGAATTCTAAATTTAAAATTTTAAATCGTGAATAACAAGAAATTGGTTGTTTATGTTTTGTATTGCATTTGTTAAATACTACAAAAGCTTGTCTGTGATGCGCTCGAATACGTTTTAGTAATCGAGTGTTTATTTCTCCAGGTGATGTACTAACGGTGCGTTCCGAAACCTCTGGCAATTCGCCAAGAACAAGATTATTATTTATATCCAGATTCATAAGTGCGAGTTTACTTCGCAGACGGCAATAAAAGATATCCTCGATTTATGTTGATAAATAAATTGAACGCGATGATTTCTGAACGCATCTGTCAAGATGGCGTCGTTATCTGATAGGTGATTATGAATGAGTTAATTAAAGTGTTGGTGTTGTTACAAATGAGAACTTCCTCACCTTTGGGTAGTTTTTTCGTCGAAAACAGTGAGCTTAGCAAAAATATTTGTGACAATCGCCATCGTCAATTATCTCAAAATTAGTATGAGATTTATGGCGTATTCTACGACCATTAGAGCGATGCACAAATTATAATAACAATTTTTTTCGTTGATTATTTTATGGCGACAATCAAAATTATTGGTGCTCTGCTCACAGAACGACTTTCTTACAATGAAAGAAATCCGTTATGTTTTCTTACTGACGTAACAGCCGTAGAAATAAAATCTGAACAAAAAATTACTTCGTGAAATAATTATTTATTGTTTTTACTTTCCTTATTTTTATACACGAATTTATTCTCTGTACCCATGTTTACTAAATCAGTTCATGGTGATGTTGTAAACTGTTTTATTGTTACGTTTTAGGATGTCATTAAATGAAATATGTTTATGTTCGACACAACGAGACGGCTGACTTACTCGCAATTTGTCATTCAACTTTATGTCGAATGTTAACGTAATAAATGACTTTATTTCACTTAGGGCTGTCGATTTACGATCGCAAATACGGGTAATACAGTTAAGCATATTCCAACGAAATGTTTTATTAGAACAATTTTGCAATGGTTTTAAATACGTTTAGAACTTTGTTATTTTAATGAAAGATGCGACGAAGCGACTGTGTTTCATAATTGAGGTTATATTCTACACAAAAAAAGCGGGAAATGTAAATTATACGCGGGTATATAGAATTATTTTCGTGCTTTTTATCGCGGGCAGACGATATTATAGTTTCTGTAATAAATTAGACTCGGTAGATGATTTTATGACTGTCAGAATTGTCCACTTTGTGTAGAGGTTTTTGATTATTAGAGACTTGTCATAGAGACGATGCCAAGACGTATATTCGGGTGTGTTCACATTAAGGGGAATGTTGATGGTGAAGATTAATACCCGACTGACTCAGAAGGCTGATTTTCGCACGTATGTATGTCAGTTCCGTTGTGACATAATGTCACTTAAGCGACGGAATCTATTTTCATGAGTGAAATGTCATTCAGTTATATTACCATAGTTGTCTTAGGGGTAATGTCGGGGTTTTTGCTTTTTAAATAAATAAATCAAATAGTATTTTTTTAATAAACTACCTGTAAGATCGGGTAATTTTCATATCTTCTTATTTTCTGACGAAAGATAAATGAAATTGACGTTAACATAGCCATTTATCTTTCAATTAAATTTGAATATCTTCGTATATATTCTTACGATCATCTAACGTAAATTATTAGGTATTTAAATGACTCTATTAACAACATTGTGTGGGCTACGACTGAATGTCAGTTACCAAATCATTTTGCTATTGCGAGCAAAAATATGGATTTCAAATTCAATAACACATATTTTCATCGTATTATTTCTTAATTCTCTTTAATAAAAAACAGAGACAACTATAAATATGTTTAATGGATGTGTTAAAACAGTGGACTTTTTTTATATTATACCTTATTACCTTATAATATAAACATATTACAAAGGTAACGAGCAAGCGGTCACATGAATTTATGGAAATGGCGAAGCAATCGCTGCTCATGGACGGAGGAGGATGCATTTCTATGCGTTCCCTCCACCGCCAAATCGATAGCTAAGTGCAAAACAATATGAAGTAGCGCTGTGATCTTTCACTTTATAGGTTCATTTTAGAGGTTCACACAAACTTTGGTACGGTTAGTACTTAAATAAAAATCTATTCATATTCTTTAAAATTTAGAACAACATAATTATAAATGCAAATGTTTTTCTTTTTTTTTACGTTAACGTGAGTCACTTGTCATCGCATATTATTGTGGGAAATTAAACATTCATAATCTAGCAACACTTGTCTTACAAGTTTTGCCAAAAGTACGTGCGTCACTACACGCAGTTTTTTTGTTTGTTAAATAATAAAAATGTATTTTTATTTTTTTATTGTCCATGACATAAATGTGTACTAAATACACATTAGTAGATAACCTAGATAATATATTGTTGAAGATTCGTCCCAATGTTCGAGTTTTAATAGATGGAAAAAGACGGAGAAATTATGACTGCACAATAAGTAATGGCGACCTTGGCGTAATTTATTTAGTCAAACGAACGGTTATTAAAACATTCTTAATTCGTGTACTGATGAATTAAGGCAAGCGTGATTTTTATCTAAGTAATGGAGACACGTCGCAGGATGGCAGTACGTGGCGAAGGATAGGGAACATTGGAGAAAGTTGGAGGAGGCTTTTACCCGCCACCCGCCAGGGATCCATACAGGTATAAAAAAAATTGTATAAAGAATAAGTTAACATAACTGTAAGTCAATGTATGGAATTATATAAAGCTAAATAAATAAATAATTAAATAAACGGAGACACGGGAGTGTAAGTATTGTTTGGTATCATTATTTTGTTTTGGGTCTCTTTTGGACAAACTTTCTAACGGATAGCTCATAGTTATCAAGATTCTAGAAGTCTACAGTTATTAATGAAACAGATTATAGATTAATTTTTGCCTTTAGTGGCAGATACAGATGTAAATTATGAAATGATAGGGCTTGATTCAATTTTCTTAGATCGACAAAAAATGTAACTGTCAGTTTAGCAAAGAATAAAAGTTGCTGGGAGATTAATTAAATTGAACAAATAAAAATTGAGACTATATTTTATCTTACCTTTGGTGTACTTTTCGTTTCTGGTAAGTGAGTTTTATTGTCTTGTGATAACTTTGCCTCGGTCATCCACAAAAATAATAAAAATGTCAACACAGTAAGTTTTCGTAAATTTTTCTTCTTAAATGCCATTTTAAAAATATTAAACACTTAATATTCTTAAAATTATGTGGTAATAAATATAATTTTTTTAATTTCTATTTGCGCGTAAATTGATTTTTTTGAAGTTTAAAATGGCGGGAAATTTCAGTTGTCAAACCCCAGTGGCGGGCTCCAGTGAACTGGAAATGTAAATGCACAGACTGCAAGACGGTATTTATTTTTAGATTTTATCGAAGGAACAGTAATAACAGAATCGACGTCACATGTAAAATGTATAACACTAGTTTTATTGATTCAGGCATTTCAACGCGTTTCCGAACTTAATACTGATTGACAAATGACTGTAGTATTTCTTTTGATCTATTTTTTTTAATGAAGATATAGAGTAAAAGGTTAATGTTGACTTTGAGAGTTTTGAAAACAAATTAACACTGGCAGTTTTTATTTTTTTTATTATTTTTAGTATGTTTTTTTTTGTTAATGGCTTTCCGTGATTTGTTTATGTTGTTTTTAGTAAGTGCGTGCTGTTACTAATTATTTTTTAATTTCGAACATAGTAAAGTAGGTTTAGAAATTGTAAGCCGAATTTAAAAGTGTGAACCTTTACGCATCAATGTGCCATTTTTATAAATAAAATATTAATTTAATTTATCATACACGTGCCATCAAATAATTTTGATTTTGTGATTATTGGGAAGTAATGAGATTGAATGTGGATGGCTATAAAGGTAGAGGAAGACCAAAGGAAGTATGGATGGATTGTGCGAAAGAGGATATGCGTAACAAGGGGGTAAATTCAGATATGACGGCTAATAGAGATGTATAGAGGAGTACATACTGTGCCAACCCTACATAGGGATAAGGGCAGGTTGATGATGATTATTGGGAACATTCCGTTGGCCTATAATTCGTCTTTTTTTTCACAGTGCATAATAATTTTTTCGTTATTGGTTCGCTATCTCTGGTCCTAATATATTTAAAACGAGATCGCTATCTTTGTGTTCCAAGATTAGTTTGAAAGCTACAGTGCTATTTTCGTATTTACTTTTTTGTGTTTTAGGAGTTTTTTATTACTCGTCTTTTTCAAGTTCAAACGCGCTACACTGCTATGTTTATTGTTTCTTTACAATTTACTATACGTTACAGTAGGAACACTTTTGTTTGTTTTTTTTACCCGTTTTATACATACTGAGATAACGGGAAAAGTTTTGTATTTGTGTTTTATTGCGGAAAAAAACTATCTCGAAATTTCTATGTGTTTTGACAATTTTTGGGTTTGTTTGGCGTTGTGAAAGGGGGCTAGACGGAAAAAATTCTTACGAAAAGTTGTCACGACACTTTTTGCTATAGTAAGCTATTGTAAGCTGTGCGGCGTCGCATGTTTCTCTGTCTGTCTCTCTCTCTCTTATAGAAAGCAAGCCGGATATTTTCATTTCTATTTCGCATTGAACAGTGTGGTGTCGCGATTTAAAAAAAAAAATATTATAATTCCTTCACTAATTAATCGAAAGGAACTTCGTTCCATCCGGGTGTCCCAACACACCTCTCAAGTTTTTTTATATTACAAGGTGGCAAACGAGCAAGCGGCCACAGGAATTCACCGAAATGGCGAAGTGACCGCTGCCTATAGACATTCGCAATTGCGGATGCGTTGCCTATTAATTGTAACTATATTCTCGTCTCTATTATTTTTAAGAGAATGTGAGTTAATATAAGTACGTGAAATCTCACATCAGTTGAAATCTATTGTGGGGCCTAACACGAGTATTTGTGACAATCGCCTTCATATCGTATTTGTTAATTATGTCATTACTAGCTGTCGCCAGAAAATCCGTCCGCGCGGAATTAAAAAAACTTAATAAGTAGCCTATGTGTTCTTTCTTCATCTGCTCCAAATATCAAAATCCTTTGAGTCGTTTCTAAGATACCTTCAAATAAACATCCATATAAACATTCGCATTTATAACATAAGTAAGATTAATTTAGGTCCGTTACTAATAAACAGATTTAATTAAACATCTATATATATAAAAGAAAGTCGTGTTAGTAACACTATTTATAACTCAAGAACGGCTGAATCGATTTGACTACAAAATTGGTGGGCAGGTAGCGTAGAACCAGGAAACGGACATAGGATAATTTTTACCCCGTTTTCTATTTTTTATTCCGCACGGACGGAGTCGCGGGTAAAAGCTAGTTTATAATATTAATGTATCGATTGATTACTTTAATATGAACATGTGTCCACCGCAGAATAATAAAATGAACATCAGTGCAGCTATTTACAGAAAGCTAGCTTTTACTAATGCGTAAATAAAGCTATAAACATAAAGAAATTGGGAAATTTATCGAAAAATAAAAACTATAAAGTAATAGCTCTTGCGGAGTAAAGCCACATGTTTTGACAGAAGTATGTTTGATAGAAAACAGACGTGCGCGGGAAAGCGCTTCAAAATGGCGGAAAAAGTTTTAGCGGGAATTGGACGGATTTAAGACTTCGTTAATTACAAGATGAAATATGTATTATTTTTATTCTGTTCTAGTATTTTTTAAGAAAAATACAATTAATCTATTTTCAGTTGGGATTTGCTTAGGAAAAGATTGAAGCATTGCGTTAAAAGCGACAGAAATGGCGGATAATTGACAAAGGGGATGTAGAACTGGTACTTCCCAACATAGAGTGGTGGGATAAGGACAGATAGATACATTTATAAAAAACAATTGCTATTGTCAAGGATTAGCAAAGAGGATTAAAACAAAGGAATATATCATCATCGTCTCCTTGACCTTGTCCCACCTACGTATGGTCGGTGCACCAGGTTTCCGTCCTCCAAATGAATCTGTCTGCCGTCATCTCCATTGTCACCCCCTTCTTGATCATGTCATCTTTCACGCAATCCATCCATCTCTTCCTAGGCCTACCTCTACCGGTGTACCCCTCCTAACTCATAATTAACGTTCTCTTTGCCAAAAGAATATATATTCAAAACAAAATAAAAAAAACTTGTGAGCTGTCATGGGACGCCTGCCAGATGTGAAATATCGTGTGTGTACAAGTAATGTGCATAAAATATTAAATATTATAATTAAATAAATAATAATGATAATGATAATTATGATAATAATGACAATAATGATTAAATAATGATAATAATGACAATAATGATTAAATAATGATAAAATAATGATAATAATGACAATAATGATAATAATTATAATAATGACAATAATGATAAAATAATGATAAAAATGATAAAATAAAGATAAAATAATGATAATTATAATGTATACCTCAGTATAGCATGGCGACCCGTCGCCACGGCAAGCGTCGCCACGCCAACGATTCGGTTTACAAGTGATCCTATAGATGTTTCACATCAAAATCGATCACTTTATCTTTTCTAATTTATTTTGTCGATTGTTTCATTTTTGAAATATGTGAAAAAATATATATGAGTACAGTCTAAATGGATCGCAAGGACGAAATAAGTGTTTCATTTTAATTATTTCAACAGCTATCATCGTAGGTATATATTGAAATTTGACAGTAAAAAAAAATTAAATGACATTTATAAGGAAAAAAATTAGCTTGATTGTCAGCACATTTAACGTTATCGAAGAAACATAGTTTTTTTTTCCAAAATAATACGCACTAATTTAATTCTAACCTCTTCACGCATGAATGTGCATGTGTGCTAAAAATATAACTGTATGAAAGTGTTGCTATAAACAAAAATTCTACTATTATTTGCGGACGTTAATGGATACCGTGGGATGCAAAGCCGACTGGAGTTATATGCGGCGTGAGCGAGGTTTATTTATAAATTCTATAAACAAAATAATAATTACATGAACGATTCTGTAGCAAGTATTATTGTTGACTTGTATTTGTTTGTTGTTGTACTGTATAATAATCCATGAAGATAATTTTAAAAAGGGAAAGATGGGAAGGGAAGGTGGATTTGGCGGAGGGGGAGAGGCATGGGAAGTCGAAATATCTTTTCTGTGTGATCCCTCTAATTGCGGATGTCTATAGACCGGACACTTGAATTCATATACTAGCTTTTATCCGCGACTTTATCAGTGCAAAATTTAAAAAAAATGTATTAATATATTGTAAGAGTTAAAAACAACACTGTACCGGTGTGTATCGGCGCAACACTAGACCTACAAAAATATCAACACTTACGTCCCATCACTACAGATATCTGACACTTGGTTTTGGTAACTTTTAGCGCGCCATTCGTTCCAAATGATTTTAACTAATATTGTCTAAAAATATATAGATATTTATAAAAATATCATCATACGTCCCCACCGAGGGGCTCGGAGCCTACCCCAAGTTAGGGGTGACTAGGCCATAGTCAGCCACGCTGGCCCAGTGCGGGTTGACTTCACACATATCATTGAATTTCTTCTCAGATATGTGCAGGAACGTCGGATAAATGTACATATGTAAATCAAAAATCGAAAAACACATTGGTACATGGCGGGATTCGAACCCAGGACCTGCAGATTGCAAGTCAAGTGCTTAAACCCCTGAGCCACCGACGCTATAAAAATATAAACCATAATAATTATTATGCTTGACATCTCAACTAATCCAATGCGACTAACTTCGCAACTTCAGCCGTACCAGCGTTAATGTTACCAGCTCATAGAAATAGCAGTCGCACTAGTGGAATTACTGTCTTAAAGCTTAACACACCGTGAATTCGACCTGTCGAAACATTAAAAAAAAAATTACTCTTCGTTTAATTGGAGAGATTTTCTAATTTTAAGCTTTAAATTCTATTTTTTTATTCTATTCGAATTTTAAGTCAAACCTTTTTGGTTTTATTTGGTTAATTTGTTGCCGTTTAACAAATAAAACATAAGAGCAGGATCCTCGCGATACAGGGTACG
This sequence comes from Papilio machaon, assembly GCF_912999745.1. Lineage (NCBI taxonomy): Eukaryota > Metazoa > Arthropoda > Insecta > Lepidoptera > Papilionidae > Papilio > Papilio machaon. The sequence continues at coordinate 904,421 of NC_060013.1, read as the reverse complement.
CCTAGTGCGAGGGTACTGATCAACACTTATAAAAGCAACCCTTTTGTATCCATAAAGTTTCTTAGCTTAACTGTTTAATGTAAACTTAAACTTAATTTTTTGGATTGCAACAAATTATTTTTGATTCATTTTCATTTTTGGTTGAAGTATTATGTGCAGAACATAATGCCTGGTTTACATAATTCCAGTAAAGTAGGACAGTAGCGCTGGACTGGAATAGATTGTTGGTTCACTAGCGCCAATTATTGTTTACATTATGCCAGTTGTATGTAAGCCCTACTGTTTTACTGTACTGGCATAATGTAAACCACATATTATGAATTAAATAAAACATCCAATAATTTGATTATGATCTATATTTCTTTAAATAAACATAATTAAAAACTTGATGGAATAGTTTCACCATTGGAAATGTAATTAACATTTTTTTTAACAACGGCAACATCCACTATTGTCTTAAAACGACTGTTTATACAGCCTACTTCTTGCCTGCGACCATTTCTTCCAAAGCTTTGAGTTCAGCTGAAAAAAAACGCAAGTTATATGTATTAATAACTGATTTTCACAGACACACTGCTAGAAAAAATTTATAATCAACCCTTTCAAAAGTTTGAAAATAATAAGGATAGTAAATACATTTTAAGTGTTTCAGCAGTGGTTTTTGGAACGAAGTTCTTTATCGCGCGTTGTGAAAGAGGGCTAGACGGAAAAAATTCTTACGAAAAGTTGTCACGACACTTTTTGCTATAGTATGTTAACGACGAATGAGCGCTACTTCACCATGGCAACGACGTGACAAAATATAACGAAAATTCATAGAAATAAAATGTACTTCTTGTGAAGACTTAAGTTTTTTATTCATAGAATAAACATTGGTTCATTCACTAATTAATCGAAAGGAACTTCGTTCCATCCGGGTGTCCCTTGACACCTCTCAAGTTTTTTTATAATATAAAATAGCAAGCGATCAAGAGGCCACTTGAACTCGCGAAATGGCGAAGCTAAATGTAGATGTATTCCCGACGTTTAACTTTTTACAGAAAAAGAATATTTCCTATGCATACCCTCCTCCATAAATACCCTTTCCTGACCATTCCTTATTTAAAAATAAGGCTGGAAAGGGAAAGAGGATTAAAATTAGACCTCCAGATCACAGACTCATCAGACAAAATGTGGAATTACTTTCATTTGACGCCTATTTTCTATGTGGTTGAGGCGACACAGCGAGCAGGCATATTTGTGCGACAGATTTTGCTGGCATCTACCACTTTTATATTTTATGCTGTTTGGAGACATGTGCAAATCAGCTCTGAACAGACTCAAAAGTTCAGGTCACATAAATATGAACAGTTTAGCTGCCATTCAACAACTAAATTGCAACGCCTCCCTTACTGGCTCAGATAAACTTGTTCCACTATAACTATGTGAGACAAAGAATAGTGAGCCTGCAAGTCGCAGAGGGAGCAATCATGTGCTCCCAGCTCATGGTTTTTTATACAACTTGAAAGGTGAATTACACTCTGTGCAGATACAAATTGAGCTGAGCTGAGAGCAGGTTCATTGATCTGTTTCATTGAATTGTAATTACAAAATATGCTTATAAACAAACCTGCAGCAGCAATAGCTTTCTCTTCCTTAAGTTTTGCGTCCCTGATCACCTTCTCTTTGGCTTCAATCTCACGGAACTTGGCTTCCTTCTTTGAAAGCCTGTTCTGATGGAAGGCGCCGTATAAGATACCGGCAGTTAAGAAAGACCAACGCCCAAACTGAAAAATATTAAATCATACATGTAACAAAACTTTAGCTTTTAACTTAGCAAAATTGTGTTCGTTTTGTTTTATTAACGTTGTGCTTTGTTCTTTTATTTTTTGCATTATCATTGGAACACAATTTTTAAATTTAAATTCAAAAAAAGAACATTCATTTTTTAAGCTAAAGGTGTATGAAAGAAATTGATGAGCAAGGAATTTCTATTAATGTCTATATAACTGTATTAAATATTAATAAGAAACTAAATGAAAAAGAAATGAATGAAGAAAATGAAGTGAATTTAAAATGAAAGAAATTAACAAGGGTACATAACACTACATGTTACATAATAATGTATTGTAAAATATTAATATATTTACCCGAATCAAGGGCGATACCCTAACTGGTGGTCCATAAGGAAGGTCAGACATTTTCTACTATTTCCAAAGGAAACTTCGTGTATAAAAAGAGATTTTTTAATTAAAATCTCCAGATGATCTCCGCAGAGGTTATGATACAGTAGTGTTGCCAAAATGTAGAAATGTCTTTTCAAAATTTGTTTTACCACAAACGTTTTTCAAGTGATTCAGAGAGTTTTTCGTGCTTATTGATTTTAATATTTTGTATTTTATTTCAAAAGGATTTTTATGTTAATTGAGTTTAAAATCTCACAGTCTGTTAGAAGTAGAATTATATTTTTTCTTCTGGCAATAACATTTTGACAAATAAAAATCGTGCTCGTTCGATGTTTGACGTCATATCTTTTATAGGCATGTCCATGAACAACAAGTTTCTTAACAGCTATTTTAGCCGTTATCATCTCGTTGTAACGTTAAGAACATTGTTTTCACGCACAAGTATTTTGTTTTCGAACAAATTCAGTTTATTTCATTCATGAAATAAGGTAAAATACCTTAACAAGGACGTAAATTACCATTTTTTTTAAACATTTAACAAAAACAGCTATCCAAAGATGGTTTTAAGTTTGTATCATAACAAAAATTTAAATAGTTCTTATTTCACTGTTGACTAACATTATTGTCACCTTACGCTTTTTTTATTTTCAGAAGGGAATGTTTCATACATACTCGGCACCCTGGGGGGATTAAATATTGACGTGGGATTCTCTTTCTGATAGGGAGCATGTCCACTAAACCTCTCTGTTCCTTCTACGCATGGTGGCGAGGCCACAGGCATGGTTGCGCTTTCATTCGCGAATCCTCATTAACCTGTTCTTGTGTCTACGTAGAGTCGCGATAGTATGAAACGAACAAGAAATTTAAAATGTATAGCGTATATTTATACAAGAAAGTGATTTCAATCAGGATTGAATGTTAATTTAAAATTAATATGGCAAAGTAAATGTTTTATTTTAACAGCTATAACTATACGGTACAAAATAACGCTTTTAAGTTATAACGGTATCTTATCAAAAGTTAAAATACGAAATATCGAATAAATCAGTCGTCAAAATGGCGTTGATTATGCCGTTCGTGTCTGTTGCAGTTTCAATACTTTACACGCCGTTTTTACTTTTTATATTGTGTATAATATTCCTGGCCTCAATTGGAAAATCTCTTGGTGTACGGAGATTATATGTGAATATACTTTTGAAGCTATTCGAAGTAAGTCAAGTGAAAATATATTATCGATATTTATTAGATTTTTAATCAAATTTGTTAGGTTAGACTTATTTCTATTCATTAAATTAAGAAATAGCTTTTATCTTATATATATATAGGATTAATGTCCGTTATTTAAATACATATGCATCTAATTAAGATGTAAGTTATGATTCGTGGGAGTATGTTTTCTTCGATACCGGTGACTCACGTCAGTCGATCTTTAAATATTTTGTTAGACGTAATATTTTTATTGCTAACATTCGTCTGTATATAATATAATATTTTTAACAACGCATATAAACAAATTTAAATAAACACCCCTTCCTTCCCTTTTTCTTTTAATTTTCATCGAGGATTCTAGTTATTTTGCGGGCACAATTTGTCTAATGTCTTCGGTTGACGTTAGAACTATCTTGTGACCTTATGTACCTTTTGCCTACTAAATAATATTGGGACAGCCTTTACCTTCAATGTTAGACTGTACATTTATAATTTAGCAACAAAAACTTCCCAAGATTAAAATTTTCACGTAGTAGGTATAGTCGAACATGGATTCGCGAGAAATCTATAAGCGAAACAGGTCCTGATGCACTTACTCCGTAAGTGAGAAACTTGGATTATAAACCTCTGTAAGTGAGAAAATTTTCATGGTACCTTAGACTCTCGATTATTATGGTTTAACTGTATAACAGTTAGATTAGATGCTAAGTTATAGCATGATTTCTTATTATCTTGTTATTAGCTAACTGATAACTTTCACCTTTGGTCTTAGGTTCAATTTCAATGTTTGTTATCTACATTTGTTTATATACTACTAGTTGTCGCCTGCGACTTCGTCCGTGTGGAATTAACAAAAAAATCTTAATAAGTAGCCTATGTGTTCTTCCAGACTATGTTCTACATCTGTGGCAAATTTAATCAAGATCCGTTGAGCTTGTTCTGGAGATACCTTCAAACAAACATCCATCTATACATTCACATTTATAATATTAGTAAAATTCCAATAATAACATTGATTCTTCAGACTAAAAGATTAATTTCCTGAGAGATCTTAAGAAATAAACTTGTCAGATAGATCTAGGTATGTAAAAACATTTTTCAAAGATAAAAAACCTTTTTATTTATTACAATAACTTTATTAAAACTCATGTACATAATCCAGAGGGGTAGGCAAAGACAACAGACTTCCATTTGATGTGAACCTGACACTTCTCTCTCACATCTTAATAATATTATAAATGCGAATGTTTGGATGGATGGATGTTTGTTTGAAGATATCTCCAGAACGACTTGCCTGATTGTGATGAAAGTTGGTTTAGAACAGGGTTTACCCCCTGAGGTCAATATTGAACTTAAAGCATTGCTTATTCTCACTCTGTCTTCTTCTATTTACTTAAGTCAGAATTAATAATAATAATTGATTTAAAAGTAGGTAATTAGGGCATCTGTGGTAACAATTCATTTTAGAAAAGGGGATCACTTGTCCAAAATAGCTTGGGGATCCCTGGTTTAGAAGAACATGTAGGCTACTTATTAATTTTTTTTTTAATTTAGAGTGGATAGAGTCGCGGGCGACAGCTAGTCATCTATATTTATACATTGTACATGTCTTGTTTATTCTAGAATATTCTATTTGCAATAACAAAATTTCTTTATCAAGGTTATCTAGTAAGCAATGTTTATAGAAACATATTAAACATGATTTATCTATAAAACACTTAAGGCATTGGATTAAACAAAATATCTGTTATAGTGACTATAATGTATTTTTGTATTCAGGTCACATATGTCCTCACAGACTGGCTCGGAGCTTACCTTAGAGTTAGGGGTCACTAGTCCTTAGTCAACCACGCTGGCCTAGTTTGGGTTCACTTTGTACATATCTTTGAATTTCTTCGCAGGTATGTGCAGGTTGCATCACAATGTTTTCCTTCACTGTAAGAATGTTGAATAAATGTACATTGGTATATGGTGGGATTTGAACACAGAACCTGCTGATTACAAATGCTTAACCTCTGAGCCACTGATGCTGCCTTATATATTATACGTTCTTTTTACAAATGTACTAACATTACTTTAAAATAGTATTACGTATAAAAAATATATGGCATATATTAATCTTGTCAACGTTTTGTAACCAAGTGAATTGAACCGATGGTTATATAGTGCAACAAAGTTATTTGGCTCACTGTTAAAACTGTAAAGTACAATAGCCAGTGCCGGCGTTATGGTAGAGCGTTATTGGGCGTAAGGCGCTAAACAGGGGCGCCACTGGTCTGTGAACTACAGTCTTACGTTCCAGGTAGCGTAGCCAGGTGTCCGGATAAAGCCGGACATAGGTAGGCTTTTTGATTGCGTGTCCGGCCAAAATAAACGGTTTTCCGGCTTTGGTTAGGCTTTTTACATTTCCCAAACGAGAGTGTACCTATTAATACTGAGACAAAATTCTAAATAATATAGGATGTCCGACCTTTCTACCTAAATGTCCGGCCGAACTGGCTAGTCTGTCCGGCTAGTAGGTTTGGCGACATGGCAACCCAACTAGGCATAGTAAAAGATGGGCGCCGTAGAAACCTACCACAGAGCACTGGTGGGATTAAAACAAACTCTGACATTAGGACTTATGATCCTGATTGATGCTAAAGTGCCACAAAATCTTTGCCTGATTATAGTTGTCTTGTTCTAGTTTGTCATTTTCTGTTTAAGTAGGTTTTACAAATCTAATATATAAAATTCTCGTGTCACAGTTTTCGTTCCCGTACTCCTCCGAAACGGCTTGACCGATTCTCATGAAATTTTGTGAGCATATTCAGTAGGTCTGATCGGACAACATCTATTTTTCATTTTTTTTTTAACTGCGCGCTGACGGAGTCGCGGGCGACAGCTAGTTTTCTAATAAACGTAACCGTTACTTGTCGTCGTCAGTGTCTCACCGGGACCGATAACTTTGTCGCACTATAGTCGTTTTTCTTGTTTGTGTTTTTTTTTAATTAATCCTAATTATAACCTAGAGTAGTTATTAAGTGCCAGTTTTATATTCATTGATAACATACATACGGAATTAAAAATTATTTCCTTAAACAGTTACACGTTGTATGATTGTGGAATAAATTATGTAATACTAGCTTTTACCCGCGACTCCGTCCGCGCGGAATAAAAAATAGAAAACGGGGTAAAAATTATCCTATGTCCCTTTCCTGGTTCTAAGCTACCTGCCCACTAATTTTCAGTCAAATTGATTCAGCCGTTCTTGAGTTATAAATAGTGTAACTAACACGACTTTCTTTTATATATAGACTAGCTTTTACTCGCGACTCCGTCCGCGCGGAATAAAAAAATTATCCTATGTCCTTTTGCTGGTTCTAAGCTACCTGCCCACCAATTTTCAGTCAAATCGATTGAGCCGTTAGTTAGAACGATCGATTAGTTAGAACTAGGAAACAGACATAGGATAGTTTTTACCCCGTTTTCTATTTTTTATTCCGCACGGACGGAGTCGCGGGTAAAAGCTAGTAATACATAAAATGTTAGTTTTAAAAAAAGAAAAATAAAACTTTTTTCAAATAAAGTTCGAAATAATTTTGAATCTGGATAAGTGAAAAATGTATATAAGTCAGAATCATTGTCCGGTTATGATAGACGTTCTCCATGAGGGAGAAAATCGAGTTATCCGAACCTCTTAGCGAAGAAAATATCACGGTCTCTTGAACTTGAGACTCTCGATCCTTCAAAGATTATATTTTGGCAGTGGAACCTCAACGCTATTTTTAGTCGACTTCAAAGAAGGAGGTTATCAATTCGACTGTATTATTTTTACTAATATTATGTTATCAAAAAGGATTTCAAATTTGTGATTAAACTTGGTGGTACTAACGGTACATTACATGCTAATTAATCCGGTTCGATTTCAGGAAGTGATGTAAATTTCCTGAAGACGATGTGTACTTCGATTATTGATAAATCTAATATCTAATATATAAAATTCTCGTGTCACAGTTTTCGTTCCCGTACTCCTCTGAAACGGCTTGACCGATTCTCATGAAATTTTGTGAGCATATTGAGTAGGTCTGAGAATCGGCCAACATCTATTTTTCATACCGCTATTAAGTGTTTTTTCAACTGCGCGCGGACGGAGTCGCGGGCGACAGCTAGTATAATATAAAAACGAAACACGACATTCTTTAAAATTGTGATACACAAAATTTTTAGGCCTTTGGTATACAACGTAACTTATATCGTCGAAATTGATACTGTATGGTTGCGTTGCGAGCGCTCCGTATATACAGCAAATAGGCACATATTACAAGGTGGCAAACGAGCAAGCGGCCACATGAATTCGCCGAAATGGCGAAGCGACCGCTGCTCATGTACATTCGCAATTGCAGATGCGTTACCTACCCTCAATCGACGATGGAGGAGACGTACAAAAAGAGAATATTTAACCTTCCTTTGCATCTCCTCTTCCATTAAATCCACATCACCTTCCCATCCTTTCCTTATAAGAAAATAGTGGGAAGGGAAAGAGGACTAAAATTAGGCCTCCAGCACCACACTCATTAGACTGTACTTGGAATTACTTCCACTTGACGTCTGTCTTCTGTGTGGTCGTGGTATTTCACCGGGCGAGGCCAATTCGTGCAGCTGATGTTGTTGTTGCTGGCGTCTACCACTGTTTACATGCGACTACAAGACAATTGACAGATTTGCTTCGCCATCTTGAAAATTGCAACGCCTCTTTTTGCCGATGACAGAAATATCGGCGACGCGACCGTGCACTGTTTATGCACTTCTGTTATTGTATTGCGTACGTAAACCAGCGACTAAAGTCGCTGGGTTTCGAAGATTAACGTTGCCTTAAGATGGCTTTAGACCCCTTTCAATTATTGGTTTCTGTATACAGCTAAATTTCTTTTTCAATTTTTGAACCCTCAACTTTATTTCCCGCATAGTACATCAGTACATCCCTTCTTGGTTTTCGCTGGTCTTCAGGTCCACCTGGACCACTTCGGACTACATTGGATATAAGTAACAAATCTGTGTTGCCTGGTTTCCATTATACCAGTACAGTAGGACAGTAGCGCTGGATTGGCATGGACTATTTTGACTTAATGTAAACTAGGAATGGCGACCGAAATCATAGATACCGACTGAATAGTTCGGACACAGACAGACCGGGGCCAAGAGCAGAGCAGATTTTTATCGCATACAAAATTGAGCTTTACTGGATTGAAATAAGGTTTCATTTTACTTTTAACGTTTCTTAAATTTGTATTGAAAACAAAAGAAGTGCAAAGTTAAATTAGACCTTGTTGAAATCGTATAAAGCTTAATTTTATTTGCGATAAAAATCCTATCAAGTCTGACTTGAACGTCCATGATTTTGGGTTCGTAACCAGTGATAATTTTTTTTTATTAGAAAATTTTTAGCTTTGTATTTTATAAACGTAAGTTACTGGCGACAAAATATTGTCATCCCTTTCATTGTCTTTTTAAAAAATAGAGATAATGTTACAGGTGTCGTAATGAAAACAAAGACCTTTGTGACGTCACAATGATATGCCGGAATTTGTCCTCCGTATGTTTCGTACCCTTTGTTAATATCATTGTGTATTTAAAAATTAACAATGTAATCTGTCTACATTATTCATTTGTTCTTCTTTTATTCTGTTCACGCGGAATTAAAAAAAAAACTTAATTAGTAGTCTATCCTTCCATGTTCGACTGTGCCAAATTTCATCAAGCTCTGTTGAACCGTACTGGTTTAAACGATATTGATTTTTTAAATTTGTGTTTACATACACTTTTTAAATTTAGTCGATTCAGTAAATGACGTATTGGATAATTTTACAGTAACTTTATAGTGTTAGTTACTAGCTATTGCCCACGACTTCGTCCGCGCGGGCGTAAAAATAACTTAGTAGCCTATGTGTTCTTCCAGACTATGTTATACATCTAAGCCAAATTTCATTAAGACCCATGGAGCCGTTCTGGAGATACCTTCAAACAAACATCCATTTAAACATTCGCATTTATAATATTAGTAAGATATTGTACTTTAGTTACACTAGTTTTATCGACTCGATGACGCAGCGGAAATAGTACATTGTTTTTATTAAGTAATTTATTTCAAAGGGTTTAAGGTCAAAGCCGAATTCAGTACGCGGTATTGTAGGATTAATTTAAATATAAATCTAATACACTTATCAAAGTAATCGATGACGTAGTGGTTAATTGCTACATGTTATCAGGTCTTGTTTTCTAACCTCGCCATGTATGTGTTTTATCATCACCTCACATACGTCACTGAGGCTCTGAGTCTATGCTAAGTTAGAGGTAATTAGTACATAATCAACCACGCTGGCTTCTGCTGTCCATGTAAATAAATAAATAAAATAACATTTAATCCTTTGCACCATTACAACGTACTTAAACCTAACATATTACAAAATAATCTATCTATATATATATAAAAGAAAGTCGTGTTAGTTACAATATTTATAACTCAAGAACGGCTGAATCGATTTGACAGAAAATTGGTGAGCAGGTAGCTTAGAACCAGGAAACGGACATAGGATAATTTTTATCCCGTTTTCTATTTTTTATTCCGCGCGGACGGAGTCGCGGGTAAAAGCTAGTTATAAATACATAAAACAGAATTAAATCACAATTACATTAGAAAAAAGAAATATTTATAATTAACATTGCAATAATGACCGGATAGGGTCCTCCCTCGGCTTTGTATGCTGGGTGCACCTCTCTGGAACACTCAGCGCTGATCTTCCGTTTTCTGTTGTTCTGATGTTTTCTTCAGGTTGCATCACGATGTTTTCTTTTACCGTAAGAACGTCGGATAAATGTACATATGTAAATCGAAAAATACATTGGTACGTGACTGGATTTGAACCAAAGACCTGAAGATTACAGATCAAGTGCTTAACCCCTGAGCCCTTGTAAAATGCGACTTTCTTTGGTGAAGGAAAATATTGTGAATCTACGGCACCTACTAGCTACTCCTTACCTTTGTTTCGATTTAAAAGCGCTTTTATTGACAGTTAATTAGATCTCTATTATTAGTTCGAATCCTCACCACAGCTATTAACCGCAACCATCAGCGCCAAAATGGCGGAAATCAAATTGGCACAAAATACCACGGATTATAGCCAGTCCATGTAATTACAGAGGTCAGTATTGAGTTGACTTAAGCCTTGTTACCTAATTAAGGTTTGAGTCCCTATTGTTGTGATGACGTATGACGCTGATGTAGAATCTTTTACAAACCACTACGACTTAGGGTCCTTCAAGAAACGAGCATATCTCTTTCTTAAAGGCCGGCAACGCATCTGCAATTCTCGTAGTGTTGCGGATGTCCATGGGCGTCGACGATCACTTCGGTGTTCGCGCCGCTCGTTTGCCCCCTTCTCTTATATAAAAAAAAAAATACAATAAATTAATTAATTATGTTACATAATTTGATTCGTGTTAAATAATGTATATTGTTGACGTGACCGACATATTAATGTGTTTTATCACTTAAATTATAATAAGAAATACATTAGTCTATGTAATTACGGTTTGTTTTTTAATGTGACAAACGAAAGATTCGTGAATAATGTCTATGGTTCCTACGTAAACCATCGTAAGTGTGAATAATACAGGATGTAATTTTATAAATTACTAGCTTTTACCCGCGATTCCGTCCGCGGGGAATAAAAAATAGAAAACGGGGTAAAATTTATCCTATGTCCGTTTCCTGGTTCTAAGCTACCTGCCCACCAATTTTCAGTCGAATCGATTCAGCCGTTCTTGAGTTATAAATATATAATATGCAGGTTGCATCATGATGCTTTCCTTAACCGTAAGAAAACCAAAAAACACAATAGTAAATGGTGGGATTTGAACCCAGGACTTGCAGATTGCAATTCACCTGCTTAACCCTTGAGCCACCGACGCTCTTTTTTAGTATAACACCGGTTAAAAGTATAAAATAGTGTACTAGTGCAAATGGCTTGCCCAGGTACTATTGTTTACGCAGGAGTCTTTACTAATTTTAAAGACTGAGGTGTCATGATTTGTACAATTCCCTCGGATGTCAATACAGTCACTAATTATTATTTTTAATAATGTTTCTCGAATTACCAACAGCATAGGGATTAGTTGATAAGATATGAATTTCTTTTAATCGACAAATATTTGTTACTATTTCGATTTCAAGGACATTTGTTCGAAGGTTCTTGAATTCATGATGACGTAACGTAATAACGTCTTGTTTAATCTGTATGTAATATATAAAAAAATATGTATATTTCGTGCACAAGATGTATTTACGTTATATATAATGAATGACGATTTTTTTTGTCTTTCTACTTTTGTTTTGTGTAATCACCGAAACGTCAATCGATTTTGAGGGGAGTTTTTTTTTATATCGTAAGGTGGAAAACGAGCAAACGGCCATCTGGATTCGCAGCAATAGCGAGGTGACCGTTGCCCATAGACATCCGTAAATGCAGATGCGTTGCCTACCTTTAATCAACGGAGAAGAGGACGCACAGAAAGAGGATATTTCTCCTTCCTATGCGTCCCTTCTTCCGCCAAATCCACTTCCCCTTCCCATCCTTTCCTAATAAGAAAAGGGTGGGAAGGGAAAGAGGACTAAAATTAGGCCTCCGGTACCACACTCATCAGAAGAAACGCGGAATTGCTTCCACTTCACGCCTGTCTTCTGTGTGGTCGTAGTATTGCATCGGTCGACCCGGCCAATTATTGGAAGATAGCCCGTATATGTGGGTGTCAAGTAGGCTTTTTTTTAATTTCATGCTGACGAAGTTGCGGACAACAGCTAGTTATGATATATCAGTTTGTCCTCTATGCGTGTATAGACCATTTCAATTTTTTTGGTGGCTCAAGGTCACTGCTTTTAGGTCCGTTACACCTAACATTGTGTTCTGTTGTACGATGTTCCGAGCCGACAAGATATTTGTTAAGCACTGCAAAGATTTTGACGAAACTTTGATAAATTGATGTCAAAACTTTGTGCTAGTCAGCTCACTATATGTCCCCACTGAGGGGATCAAAGCCTACCCTAAGTTAGGGGTGACTAGGACATAGTCAACCACGCTGCCTCAGTACGGGTTGACTTCACACATGTCTTTGAATTTCTTCACAGATATGTGCAGGTATCGCGATGTTTTCCTTTAACGTAAGAACGTCAGAAATAAATTGAAATATTATTTTATAATAGGTATACAGGTCAAAAGTAATAAATAATTTTATTGTTATAACTATTGTTATAAATTTAATTGCAAGTTATTATGCAACAGTGTCGTAATTTTACGACATTTCAACGTTGTACGGAGCGCGCGTAACGTGATACTCGATTCAATGATACAATATTATTTTCTAAGTTTTACGTTTCGCCCGTTGTTTCTATTGGTCGTTGGTAACTAGTTTTTAAGGGAATTTGATAATGTTGCTTTGAAAGTAATGCCTCTTTTTAGCCGACTTCAAAAAGAAGGAGGTTATCAATTCGACTGAATTTTTTTTATGTGTGTTACTGCGAATCTCCGCCCCTTGTGGTCCGATTTCGATAAAAATTATTTTAATCGAAAGGAAGTGCTTGCAGATGGGTCCCATTTTTTTTTGGAACGAAATTCCTTATCGCGCGTTGTGAAACGGGGGCTAGACGGAAAAAATTCTTACGAAAAGTTGTCACGACACTTTTTGCTATAGTAACCATGGCAACGACGTGACAATATATAACAAAAATTCATAGAAATAAAATGTACTTCTTGTGAAGACTTAAGTTTTTTATTCATAGAATAAACATTGGTTCCTTCACTAATTAATCGAAAGGAACTTCGTTCCATCCGGGTGTCCCTTGACACCTCTCAAGTTTTTTTTTTTTTAAATAATTGTTTTGAAGTTTGGAAGTAACGTCATCGATCGAGAAATTGAGGAGCAGATTGGTTTGGACATGTGGAGAGATGATGATCATATAAACAAGAAAGTAATGAGCTTGTATGTGGATGGTTAAAAAGATAGAGGAAGACCAAAGATAGTATGGATTGTGTGAAGGGGGTGGATTTAGTTATGACTGCTGATAGAGATGTATGGAGGAGTAGTATACTGTACCGACCCTCCGTAAGGATAAGGGCAGGTTGATGATGTTTGTGTTTTTAATCGACTTTTAGTTTCCAGTAACCAACACTAAACATTTTATTATCGTTAATTATGCGTTAAGTTGATGTAATTAGAAACAATTTTGTTTTTTAACCGGGAGATGATTTCATACTGGTTATGTTAAAATCAAATATCCGTACTTTGTATCCGAATAGATTCAGATATAAAATGTAGTTATAGAGTAGACATTGAAAGTATTTTATTTGAGACAGTTTCAACAAAATGTAGATAGATCGCTTACGATTTAAATTTAAATTTTAAGAGCGTTGATGGTTCAGGGGTTAAGCACTTGACTTGCAATCTGCAGGTCCAGGGTTCGAATCCCGCCATGTACCAATGTGTTTTTCTATTTTCGATCTATATATGTACATTTATCCGAAGTTCTTATGGTGAAGGAAAACATCTTGATGCTGCACATATCTGAGAAGAATTTCAATGATATGTGTGAAGTCAACCCGCACTTGGCCAGCGTGGTTGACTATGGCCTAGTCACCCTTAACTTGGGGTAGTCTCCGAGCCCCTCAGTGGTGACGTATAGTGAGCTGATGATGATGATTTGGATGAAATATACTTCTTATTTAATATAATAAATGCTAAATGTTTGGATGGATTTTTGTTTGAAGATATTTCCGGAACGGCTCAACGGATCTTCATGAAATTTGGCACAGATGTAGCAAATAGTCTGGAAGAACATATAGACTTATTATGTTTTTTTAAAATTTCGCGCGGACGCAGTCGCGGGCGACAGATAGTACAAGATATATATATCATTTACGTGCCCTAGTTTAAAAACCTCTGAATTTAAAATATTTAAATTTAGAAAGGCATAGAGAAATCTAATTTCAATGAATTTTTAAACATCGCATTATTATTTTACCGCGATCCAAACGTATTGCGTAAATGTTTAACGTTCGACCTTGGGGTAAAGGTAGGGCGCCACTACGAGCGAGAATCGAATCAAACGAACAAGTAATCTTGGTGACTAGGCAATGTAACATTCGATAAGCGATGATGCTAATCGAAGAGTTAAAAATATATAGAAGTGATGATAACTTGCGATATGTGACTAATGTAATGTAATTTTCGACAGTGGTAGATCCCGCAACAACATTTGTTGGGTGTACGAATGGGCCTGAGCCAAGAGCGTCGGTGGCTCAGGGGTTAAGCACTTGACTTGCAATCTGCAGGTCCTGGGTTCGAATCCCGCCATGTACCAATGTGTTTTTCGATTTTCGATTTACATATGTACATTTATCCGACGTTCTTACGGTGAAGGAAAACATCGTGATGCTGCACATATCTGAGAAGAAATTCAAGGATATGTGTGAAGTCAACCAACCCGCACTTGGCCAGCGTGGTTGACTATGGCCTAGTCACCCCTAACTTGGGGTAGGCTCCGAGCCCCTCGGTGGGGACGTACAGTGAGATGATGATGATGACGAATGGGCCTCGCTCAGTGAAATACCATTACCATATAGAAGAAAGGCGTCAAGTGAAAGTAATTCCGCGTACATTCTGATGAGTGTGGTGTCGGAGGGACACCCCTTCCCACACTTTTCCTATTAGTAAAGGGTGGGAAGGGGAAGTGGATTTAGCGGAGTACGGGAGACATAGGAAGGGGGAATAGACTCTTTCTGTGCGTCCCCTTCTCCGTTGAATAAAAGTAGGCAACGCATCTACATTTGTGGATGTATATGGCCAACGGTCGCTGTTCTATTTCATCGAATTTAAGTAGCCGTTTGCTCGTTTGCCACCTTTTAATATATTTAAAAAAATGTGAGCCGTCATGGGACGCCTGGCAGATGTGAAACATCGTGTGTGTACAAGTAATATGCATAAAAATAATATTATTAAAATAATATATATATATATATATATATATATATATATATATATATATATATATATATATATATATATATATATATATATATATATTATTATAATAATATTATTTGAAACATCTTTAGGATCACTTGTAAACCGAATTTTTGGCGTGGCGACGCTTCCCGTGGCGACGGGTCGCCACGCTATACTGAGGTATACATACATATGTTACATATGTTTCACATCAAAAAAATGTCACGTATTTTTCTTACGCATTTTGCAACATTTTGTCGATTTCGTTTTCTGTAGTAACTATGCACCTACGTTTACACAGTTACCTCAGAAAACGGTAAAGCAATCATAGAATGATTTGCTTTGTTCTAACTACTTATGATTATCTTAATGTCCTTCAGAATGAAGAACATTTATTAACAGTTTATTGCCTCATTTAGACTCACGTAAAGAAAACAGTTACGTCTTAAGAGATTTAACTGTTTTCTTGTTTTCATTATGGGGATCAATTGTTATTCGCCATAGCAACTGATCCGGAGAAAAAGAGATATAACTTTATTCGTCAGATGTGTCGATAAATGTCTCTATATTCATTGCAGTATGGCCGCCAGCACATTGAAGTTGCAAAGAAACTGCAGAGGAGTGACAGTTCGGATGAGGAGGAACCTCTCGTACCTGACGACAAGCCACCATCAGCTATTATTAAAGAGAATGGTGTAAATGGTAAGTTGAAGAAAATTTTTATTCTTAACTCCCTCCGTACTAAAAATGTTTCCAACATTTTTAGGCCCTTCGTACACAATACAACGTAAATCGTCTAAACGACTGCGTCTGCGTCACGTTGCGTGCGCTCCGTACACAATATTGAATCGTCAACGCGAGTCGTGTGTTCAGCACAGACAAAGCGATTACATGTAAACTGTATAGATTTGATCCGCCATTTTGAATTTTACATCGACTATTCTAACGAAAAATTTGACAAACAGTTTGCGAGCAACTGTATTATGTACGTAGCTTAACGACGAGAATCGCCGCGTTATCAAGATTTACGTTGCGATGAGTACGAAGGACTTTATTTTAATACTAGTGGTTGTCTGCGAAAATCCCGTCGAAATCGGTCCAGCCGGTTCAGAGATTACCCCGAACAAACGCTTTGTGGACTAGAAAGTAGCTTATAGTTGTGAGAGTAACTTAAGTTTAGTTTTTTGTAATCCCCAGCTGACGAAGTCTTATAAATTTACCTGTGTTTTTGGTACAAATTGGGTATATGTTTTTTTACGTTAACGTTTTCACCGACGGTGTTACGTAACATTACATTAGAGGCCAAAGAAATCTTAATCGCTTCCGCTATGATGGGTATGTTACATGTGAGTTTGCATTGCCGAAACATGCACATAAACATGTTGGTTTCTTCAGAGAGAGTGTAGAGTTTTAATTTATTATACAAACAAGCTTGTTTTACTGTGGGTGGGTGTGGATTTCTTTCTAACTGTGGGTTTTTGAGACCATAATCTCTGTATAATATATCGTCATCCCTGATTATTGACGAAACAGAGATGATATGTTTTTTAAACGGGTATTTTGGTGTCAAACCCACGGTTAGTCTGTGATCACAGTTTTATAAAGGTAAAATTGTTTAAATAATTTTGTTATTAACACACTTGATGGTTATTGTTTTAGAAACATTTTGACATTCTTTTGTTTTTTTATTAATTTTTTAATTTAAAAAAAAACTGACAATTATTATCAGTCTCAAATTATTTATATTAGTATAGAGATCTTACGCTATGGTATTACGTATTTATATTTTTCCGTGTTATGATCGACTGGAGTTACACTTGAGATCAACCGGTTCACCACCCCTGACATACATTGGAGGCAGATCACTCCCTCATATTTATATTCATCTACACAACTCTTTAAAAGTAACCATACGTTTTAATTAGTCTTTTTTTACCATAAGGTGGCAAACGAGCAAACGGCCACCTGGATTCGCAGATTCGATATTGCACCGATCGACCCGACCAATTCGTGCACCCTACAAATATTGTTGTTGCGGGATCTACCACTGTTCTAGAATCTAAATGTACAAGAATTTTTCAACGTTACACAAGCTTGATGTAATAAATATAACGACCACACAGAAGACAGGCGTCAAGTGGAAGCAATTCTTCGTTTCGTCTGATGAGTGTGGTGTTGTAGGCCTAATTTTAGTTTTGTTTTCCTTCCCACCCTTTTCTTATAATGCAATGATGGGAAGGAGAAGTGGATTTGACGGAGGAGAAATAGAAAGGGAAATATTTTCTTTCTGTACGATACCTTCTCCTCGGTTAAAGATCGGCAACGCATCTGCAATTGAAGATATCTATGGGCAGCGGTCTCATTGCTTTTTCGGCGAATTCAAGTGGCCGCTTGCTTGTTTGCCACTTTATAATATAATAAAGAAAAAAATGGTTATTGTGAGAAAACTAAAAAAGATAGATATATGCTATCGTTGACTTTTATTTCGCACATTTAAAGAGCTACAATTCTTCCATACATCATTTTTATGTAGCTCCTATAGTTTAGCCTACGTAAGCGATGAAAGCAAAAAAGTCCTTAATTTTCGCAACGCATTTTGCAGTTAAACTCAAAATCTTCTAGTTATTTTAAAAATTAATAAAATAAATGGCAACCTATCTGCAAGCACTACCTTTCGATTATTTATTTTTTCATAATCGGAGCACCAGAACGCGGTAACACACATAAAAAAAATACAGTCGAATTGATAACCTCCTTCTTTTTCTTAAGTGTAATGATTTCGTACGTTTTCGTTTCAGGTACAAAAACGACAGTTATCGAACGACAAGAGATACTCGGTCCGTCACCGGAGTTGAACTATCGTCGGGTTCAGAACGGACATAAAACTGAACAAGGGAATGGAGAGGTGAGACTAACTTTTTTATTCCTTAGAACTTCGGTTTCGAATTCTGACATATACGAATGTGTTTTTTTGATTTACATATGTACATTTATCCGACGTTCTTATGATGAAGGAAAACATCGTGATGCTGCACATATCTGAGAAGAAATTTTATGATATGTGTGAAGTCAACCCGCACTTGGCCAGTGTGGTTGACTATGGCCTAGTCACCTTTAACTTAGGGTAGGCTTCTAGCTCCTCACTGGGGACGTATAGTGGACTGATGATGTAATAGGCTCTTTTATTTTCCATGTACAGACCACCTATCAGTTATATTATTGTACATCTTACTAATATTATAAATGCGAATGTTTAGATGGATGGATGAATGGATGTTTTTTGGAAGATATCTCAGGAATCGCTTAATGGATCTTCATGAAATTTGGCACAGATGTAGAACATAGTCTGAAAGAACACATAAGCTAATAATTTTTTTTTTTTTATTTCCGGGCGACTTATAGTGAACCTATAAATGATAAATTAATCACTGTTTTATTTCAGACTAATTTAGAATTTCATTTCTATCACTGTATGGATCTGGTGAAGGCAGGTATGGAGTCAATAATTGAAGATCAGGTTACATCTGTCTTTGAGGCTGAAGAGTTGAGGAGTTGGAACTTACTTACTAGGACTAATAGGTGAGTACTTAAACTATGAACTAAAATTGTTATTTCTCTTGATGTTTGTTGTATTATAATGCAGATTTTTACAAGCGAAATTAGCCAAAAAGAAAGCAGAAAAAGTTATAGATTTAGATTTTCAAGTGGCCACCTGAATTCGCCAAAATAGCGAAGCGATCGCTTACCCATAAACATCCACAATTGTAGATGCATAGCTTACCTTTAATCATCGGAGAAGGGATCGCACAGAAAGATATTTCTCCGTCCTATGCGTTCCCTCCACCGGCAAATCCACTTCCCCTTCCCATCCTTTCCTATTAAGAAAAGAGAGGGAAGGGAACGTAGCTTAAAATTAAGCCTTCAGTACCACACTCATCAGACTGTAGTTGGAATTACTTCAACTTGACGTCTGTCTTCTGTATGGTTGTGGTATTTCACTGAACGAGGACAATTCTTGCACCCAACAAATATTTTTGTTGCTGGATCTACAACTGTTAAATTGTAATTTAACAGAACTGATTTCTATCATCCATCCATCCATTCAGCCTCGTTATGCCCACTGCTGGGCATAGGCCTCCCGCAAAGATCGCCACGATTTGTGGCCATCATAAAGGGGGATTTCTATACTTGATAAAAAATTTAAAGTTATTATTTTTTTGTATTCATTCCAGACAGTATGAATTCCTAACATGGAGGCTAACAATAATTTGGATGATGGGTTTTGTAGTTCGGTATTTCTTCTTATTACCTTTAAGGATATTAATATTCGTTATTGGGGTAAGTTATTACTTTGATATTAGTTGATTTGTTTTTTTAATATGTGTTGTAAGAAATTTTTAATGTATCCGACTCGAAGGACCATTTTTGGAAAATTTCGAATTCTTCAAAATCTGTTCAGCTGCATCGGAGATAATACGGAACGAATGCTTTTTTACGGACAGACAGACGGACAACAATTTTGAAACTTGATTTTTTTTATATAAGGAATGCAAATATATGATAATCGAGATATTTTAATTTGAAATTATTTTTTTTATTTGATTTCTCTTATTCGATTAGTCTTATTTTATTCATTGTATAGATAGATATAGTTTTCTGTGACTAACAAAATTTAGGTATCCAAATGTATTTTACTTCAACATATAAAAAAAAACAATATTTAATAAATTCAATACAGTGACTAATTAAGTCTGTACAAAATTCTTACACAAAAATTCTACCAAAACCTACTAAAAGTTACCATTGCATTGGCATAGAGAGTGCTTATAATAATGCCTTACGCCCGCTCTCTCGTGTATTCCGAGAGGGGGCACCATAGGGTGATGGGAGAGGCCTAACATCTGGCCCCTCCTTACACATATTGAGGCCCTACCAAGGGGCTCCCTTAGCCGGGGATAAACTTACGTAAATGCCACGACCCAGTCATTAGAACACCGCAGGGTTTAGTGGGTAGTTCACAATTTTTACTATTGCACTGGTAACACCAGGTGCTGACGCTGCTCTCAACGATGCTGTTAGTTAGCACACTACCAACGAAGCGATTGCGTAACTTCTTCGGCGCTATATCCTATAAAATTACAATGAGGATCATATTGAGAAGTCTTTCTTGTTTTGTATACTATCACGATGTAAAACATCTACCGAAGGAAAGAGGCTTCTGTGTTGCCAACCACACCAGTCCAATAGATGTCATCATATTAAGCTATAACAGTTATTTCTCTTTGGTAGTTTTTTTTTATTTAATGTGTGCACACTTTATGTCTATGTTTGTCTGTTTTATGTCGTTTGTGGGGATTTTTTTGGTTTTGGTGTAAACGTGGTTGTTGTTAATTTGAAATTTGATTTAAATGTAACCTAAACATAACCACGATTACGCTACAATATTCCAGACTGCATCGGAATTATATTAATTCCGATATGTTATGGAATACATCGGAATATTTCATATACGTTCGGGAATATTCTAGAAATAACGCATGCCATTCCATCATCGCTTAGGTATGGTGGTTGATCATCAGTACAGCATGTGTGGGTACATTACCAGATGGACCATTTAAACAACGTGTGAACTATGCAACATCTATAATGAGCTTCAATTTTCTATCGAGATGTATCTCTATGGTTATAACTTACCATGATGGGGACATAAATAGACCGAAAAATGGCATATGTGTTGCAAATCATACAAGTCCAATTGATGTTTTAGTACTTATGTGCGATAATTGTTACTCATTGGTAAGTAAAAGGTAAAAAAAAAGAAACAGTTGTAAAAGGTATGCTTTTATGGTATGGACACGTTGAAAAGATGAGTGAAAGAAGATTAAAGACGACAAAGACAGATTTTTAGCATTTAGATTTATGTAATACTCAAAAAGGATCTGAAACCAGATATTACGTAGATGTATGAATGTAGATGAAGCGAAAGAGGTGTGTCAGGACGGTGGCAAATGTAGGTCCGTGGTCTCTGTCTACCCCTCTGGGTTACGGGTGTGAGTTATGTTGCTTTTGATATTTATATTATCAGATGTAATTGTTTTCGGTGGGGGGTAGACGTAAAAAGATGAAAATGACTTCGTAAATTGTCAAGTGTAAAAATGTTAAGTGACCATTAGCAACAGCAGTTAGCCCTCCATACACAAGGCAACTTAAATTTGCGATACTTATATAGTAAGGTTGCGTTGCGCGACGCGAGTCGTCTATTCTGTCATTACAGTTATAGCTAAATGTCAACTTTATATGCTCCGCCATCTTGAAAATGGCCGCGACTTTTCTCTCGATCTTAATAAGTTGCGAGCGATTTGGTTGTCGAGACTAAAGTACGCAGCGTCAAGTTTCTAAGATTTACTTGCCTTGTGTATGAAGAACCTTAGTTGATATATATTTTTATTTTTCGTTGTGTAGTTTTTTTTTGGGGAGATCATTAAATTATTTTGCATGTATGTGACGTCTAAATATTATGGGATTATAATTAAGTACCTTAAAAAGTAAATCAGCCGAAACTGAATAAGCGAGAACTAGTTAAGTGGTGCCTTTATAAGTGAGTCCCGACGTACGATTTTCATAAGCGTGGAACTCTGAGAGAAACATCTATAAGCGAGATAAATCTCCTTTTAACTCTCGCTTATCCAGGCTCGACTGTTTAAAAATCCATCTGATGAAAAGGGTTACATCTCTAAAAGATTCCATATGAGATGTAACCCTTTTCGTCGGACAAGTCGATATCTTCTTTGATGAAGTACTTTTTCAGATCGGTCAGAGACACAACGGTTTTCTAGGGCTCCTACAAAGAGCGCTTGCTAGGGCTTCGCCCCATATATGGTTTGAAAGGTCCGAAGTTAAGGATAGGCATGCAGTTGCTCGGAGGTAAAGTTGTTTCAGAATTTTCTTTCTGATTTTTATTTTGACACTAGCTATCGCCCGCGACTCCGTCCGCTCTGGATTAGAAAAAACTTGATATCCTATGTGTTCTTCCAGACTATGTTCTATATCTGACAAATTTCATCAAGATCCGTTCAGCCGTTCTGGAGATACCTTCAAATAAACATCCATCCAAACATTCGCATCTATAATATTAGTCTATAATATTAATCTATAATATACATCCCCACCGAGGTGCTCGGAGCCTACCCCAAGTTAGAGATGACTAGGACATAGTCAATGCTGACTCAGTGCGAGTTGACTTCACACATATCATTGAATTTCTTCTCAGATATGTGCAGCATCACGATGTTTTCCTTCACTTTAAGAACTTCGGATAAATGTACATATGTAAATCGAAAATAGAAAAACACATTGGTACATGGCGAGATTCGAACCCAGGACCTGTAGATTGCAAGTCAAGTACTTAACCCCTGAGCCACCGACGCTCTTTGTTGTTATCATATCTCGTTAAAATCCAATGCATTGTTAGTTTTAACAGATTTGTTTTTGAATAAAATTACATCTCAACGTTAATAAAATCACCTGATGAAATTTCTCTTTTTGTTAGATTGACCAGTTTTATTTATGTTTTATAACTTTCTATTTTATTTAAAACACATTTAACTTGGAAATTCTTACGGTGAAGGAAAACATCGTGATGCTGCACATATCTGAGAAGAAATTCAATGATATGTGTGAAGTCAACCCGCACTTAGTCAGCATTGACTATGTCCTAGTCACCCCTAACTTAGGGTAGGCTTCAAGACCCTCGGTGGTGATGTATAGTGAGCTGATGATGAATGTTTTATTTTCAGGTTAAAAGAGCACATTTCAGTGCCAGATAATCCACCTATTTTAATCTTTCCTGAAGGTACATGTATTAATAATACCTCAGTTATGCAATTCAAGAAAGGAAGTTTTGAAGTTGGAGGCACAATATATCCTGTAGCTATCAAGTAAGTTTGTACCCGTTAATGAATGATGAAAACAGTTACATCTTTAACATTCAGATGTAACCTTTTTCGTATTTTTTTCGATATATGTAGAAATATTAATTAATGGCTCCTACGTAAACTATAGTATGTTTGAAACGCATTTTTTTCAAGGCAGTTCTTTATAATGTTACTTTCAAATTTTACACAGTTATTAGTAATAATTGAAGAGCGCTGGCTCAGGGGTTAAGCACTTGACTTGCAATCTGCAATTCCTGGGTTCGAATCCCGACTTACCAATGTGTTTTTCGATTTACATATCGAGGGGTGAAAGGCTATTTGTTTTAAGCGACATTTTTTGCGATATTGACTTATTTATATATTCAGAATCAGGGAATTTTTCTGATTCTGAATATATAAATTAAATTAATATTAATTAATAAAAGCCTTTCACCCCTCGATACGTACATTTATCTGAAGGTCTTACTGTGAAGGAAAACGTCGTGATGCTGCACATATCTGAGAAGAAGTTCAAAGATATGTGTGAAGTTAACCCACACTTGTCTGTGGTTGACTATGTCCTAGTCACCCTTAACTTAGAGTAGACTCCGAGCCCCTCAATGGGGATGTATAGTGAGCTGATGATGATGATAATGATTAGTAATTATTAAGTTAATTTAATAACATAAAACTGGGGGTAAATCGCAAAATTGCGACTTATCATAGTCTACGTAGGAGTCATCGAAATATTCTAATACTTAAAAAAATTGAGAGATCTATTTTACATAAAATTAAGGGAATATTCAAATTATAGTATCTTAATCAGGCAGATAGAATCGCTAAGTCAACTTTGAAAGACAATTATATTAATGAAAATACAGTCGAACCTAGATAAGCGAGAATCATTGTCTGGTACCGATTATCTCCATAAGCGAGAAAGTCAAGTTAGAGAGAAACCTCTAAAAGCGAGAAAGTCAATTTAGAGAGAAACCTCTAAAAGCGAGAAAGTCAAGTTAGAGAGAAACCTCTAAAAGCGAGAAAGTCAAATTAGAGAGAAACCTCTAAAAGCGAGAAAGTCAAGTTGGAGAGAAACCTCTAAAAGCGAGAAAGTCAAGTTAGAGAAACCTCTAAAAGCGAGAAAAATATCGCAATAATTGAACTCTCTCTTATTCAGGTTCGACTGTACGTAACAAATTTTTTTAAAGACTTATGTGTTTTTAATTTAATAATTATCAATAAATAAATGTAACTCTTTTCGTCACATGTAACTATATACTTGTTTGTCGTATCTTTAGATACGATCCCCGTTTCGGTGATGCTTTCTGGAACAGTTCACGTTACGGGATGCTTCATTACTTGCTCAATATGATGAGCTCTTGGGCTATTGTATGCGATGTGTGGTATTTACCACCAATGCATCGTTACAATAATGAAACTGCCGTTGAATTTGCTAATAGAGTTAAAGCTGTTATCGCTAGGAGAGGAGGCTTGGTTGATTTGATGTGGTAAGTTATAGTAGTAAGTGAGGAAGCGTCCATTTTAATACGCTGAAATAGCGACCACTTATACACATTTACATGTGGCCTTTAATCAACGGTGGAGGGAAAATAAGTGTTTATTGGAACGAAGTTCCTTATCGCGCGTTGTGAAAGGGGGCTAGACGGAAAAAATTCTTACGAAAAGTTGGCACGACACTTTTTGCTATAGTAACCATGGCAACGACGTGACAATATATAACGAAAATTCATAGAAATAAAATGTACTTCTTGTGAAGACTTAAGTTTTTTATTCATAGAATAAACATTGGTTCCTTCACTAATTAATAGAAAGGAACTTCGTTCCATCCGGGTGTCCCAACACACCTCTCAAGCTTTTTTTCCCTTCTTATGCGTCCTTTTCTTTTAAATTTACAGATTGAGTAATGAAACTATAAACAAAAAAAAATTATAAATACAAGTTTCATATTTAATGACTAGCTTTTGCCCTCGACTACGTTTGCGAGGAATTAAAAAAATTTAATTAGTAGCCAATGTGTTCTTTCAGACTATGTTCTATATCTGTGACTAATTTCATCAAGATCTGTTGAGAACAAACAAACAAACATACATCTAAATATTCGCATTTATATAATTCTCTGTTCATATATTAAAGGAAAACAGATGTTTGTTTAAATAAAAAACGACAAAAAAAATTAAAAAAATATATTTCGATACAGGGACGGTCAATTAAAACGTATGAAGGCAAAGAAGGAATGGCGTGAATTACAACAGGAGGAATTCAGTAAAAGATTGAAGGGAGAGTAGTCTTTTAAGACCGGAGACTAAAGGCCAGTCGTGACCGGAGACCGGAGACTGAGTGATATGTGTTGTGATGTAATGTTTTTTATAACGGAATCTAGTTGGAGATGAGTGAAGAAGGGAATAGAAAAAAATGGACGGTGATACTAGAGATAGTACCACGAAAAGAGTTATATCTGTTGATATGTAACCCTTTTCATAATTTCTACTAGTTATCTTGAGAGATACAGCTTTATTCGCCGGGTTACAAGTTTTAAGGCATATCTTGAGGTGTAACTCTTTTCGTTATGAAATAAATCATAAATAAAAAAATTATTTAGTATCCATTTTTAATTATTTCGTGTTCATCGGATTTGTATATACGAATGTTTTTTTTTATATAAATTTCTTATGTCTCGTCTATTTGTGAATTCCGTCAGTTTATAAACTTACTAGTCAATTATCAGCAAATTGTATACTGAACGTATTATTGATAATTTGATGTAATACGTCAAATTGTGAATGATTTGTACAGTTTACAATTTTACTGATATGTCTAGTTAGTTTGTAATTTGTCGTATTTCATAATAATACGGAGATATCAATATGTTAGTATAGGCTCAGTGAAAATAATGTGGGTAGCTGTTTTGTTAAAATTTACAGTCAAAATCTGTTATAACGACATCGAAGGGACTACTCATATTGAGTCGTAAAAACCGATAGTTGTAACAAACGGTGACAGGTATTAATAGGAAAGATATGTATATAACATTCAGCCAGGACCTTTGATTTTGGTCAATTTAACCGGTATGTTGTTCTAAACGATGTCGCCATAAACGGTTTTGACTGTACTTAGTAAATAAAAAAAACCCGACTGACTTTTAGACTTTTATCTCTAATACACTAATAATAGTAGAAATTAAAAAGCCTTTACAACTTCACGTATAAATCCCTACGTAAAAAAAGTACGCCATCTTTTTGGTAGAACTCAAACTCCTTGGCTATTAAAGACAGAGATAGAGAAGTGCGATACAAGTCTTTACTGAAAATTGAGTCGCCGACGCAAGTCGTCTATCAGTACTGACATAGCGACTCACAACTGTATAGAGTTACTCCGCCATTTTGAAAATCGAAGCAACTTTTTTCACAACGATCTTGATAAACAGCGAGCGACTGTAAATGATAAATAGAAATGTCGGCAACGCGAGTTGTTTAAAAACTCAATGACATTATATTGCGTAAGTCGCTTATCGCTTAAAATCGGCAGCTATCCGAAATTTAAATCACTTTGTGTACGAAGGGCTTTATATAGCTGATCTTTTTTATCTTTTCCCTTTTGTCAGTCGGATGATTTAAAAAAAAAAATATTTTTTTTAGATATTGGACTGAGTATTATTGGGTGCGTTTACTTCATACTAAAGTTACGACAGTGATTAAATCACTATTTAGAGTATTAACTTTACTTTAAATGTAATTTTTATTACTTCACTGATCACCCCTTTTTAGAAGAATTTAATAATAAAAATCGATTCGAAGACGAAAATAGTTATATCTTGAGATGTAACTTTTTTCGTTTGATGGATCGAATTTGTTTTAAATCTGCTTACACTAGTTAAATAACCGGTAATATGTTATTTGGTATAATATTACATAGCTTGCTTATACAGGATGATATTTTATGTACGATAAATTATTTTTAAATCAACCTGTATACTGTTTTTTTTTAATATAAAAAAATTAACATCTATAGTTTCTGAAATAAATAAGAAAATGAGTAAATTGTCTTAAAAAATACGAAATAAATATTTTTTTATAGAAACTGCTTCTATTATAGTAAAATAATTTATACCTCGTTTTATAATTACTATTTAAAATAAATAAACCCTAAAAGAAGCTAAATATAATTTTAAATTTGATTGAAATAAAAAAAAAACCCCAGACTTCATTCATACGAATCGTATAACTTCATCTCAGTCGTTAAAAACTATTTAATAGTTTTAACTACTGGTCGCAATTAAATACGTAAATTAAATAACTTGCGATATATTTACCCCTCACAGTCGGGCAAAATTACTTGTTAAAGTAGAATGGAAATGCATTTATTTTATTACTTAAATACAAAATAATCTGGATCAGCGAGAAACTCTATAAGCGAGAGTCATTTAGTAGACGGACAAACTCCATAAGCGAGAACAGGACTCTCGCTATTACATCGCCAAGTGGATTTCTTTGCAAAATATTTTTTTTTAAATGCAGTTTTTTTTAAGTTTATAAGATTTTGGAATCTATTGCATTTATTTATGTGCTCTAACAAATAATAGTCAAAAAATAATGTTTATAAATTTTAAAAATAGATAATATAGAAGTTTTTTAATGTCAGTTATAATCGAATTCAGTGATAATGAGAAATATAACACATGTTAATGACAATATCATATACTAGCTTTTACCCGCGACTCCGTCCGCGCGGAATAAAAAATAGAAAACGGGGTAAAAACTATCCCATGTCCGTTTCCTGGTTCTAAGCTACCTGCCCACCAATTTTCAGTCAAATCGATTCAGCCGTTCTTGAGTTATAAATAGTGTAACTAACACAACTTTCTTTTATATATATAGATCGTCTATGGATTTATTTTGAAATATTTCCGTATTTGATGATACAAACATAATAATGAATTCATTAAAAAACGGCTTAACTCACGTGTGATCGTCCTGTGACGGCACCGACTAGTTTCGGTCCCATAGAGGGTCTATCTTCATCGTTAGTGCGAGACGTGCAGCGACCGCGATGTCCTCGGAATAAACACTCGCTCTGAAGATGGACCTCCGATGGGTCCGAAACTAGTCGGTGCCGTCACCGGAAGATCACAAGTGAGTTAAGCCGTTTCTTAATTAATTAATGTCTATTTTTTATCTGTGATCACAATTTTGATGTAAGTTTGTTATAATTTCTCATTTCTATTGAATTCAATTATGCACTAATTCTTTTTTCCATCACA
Organism: Papilio machaon; assembly: GCF_912999745.1. Classification (NCBI taxonomy): domain Eukaryota; kingdom Metazoa; phylum Arthropoda; class Insecta; order Lepidoptera; family Papilionidae; genus Papilio; species Papilio machaon. The sequence goes on along the minus strand of NC_060013.1, from coordinate 875,823 downwards.
ATTCAACTTCGCGATGTTTAGATATAATTTTTTTATGTTCATAATTATTTATTTTGTGTGTGTGTTTGTATATTATGTGATTTTTTTTATATAATAATTTCCCCAGCCTCATGTATGAAGATGTAGACGAATTGTTTTTGTAGTAAAGGATACTAAAATTTCTGTAATAAACGATTAATCTTTGACATTTTGTTTTTTTTTCGTCACTGAGTATGTGGCTGTTCTGCTGCATTCGAGTTTATTAAAATTAAAAAAAAAAAATTTGTTTTATTTTTTATGGATTTATTCATATTCAAATATAAACATCTATCAAACAGATAAAAAATATATTTATTTTATCTTTTAATACAAAGGACATTTTGAAATTCTTTGATAATTGCATTGCATCGTTTTCTTCGTAACTGGTTTTTATTAAAACACTCCTCTTATTTTTAATATCTTAAAATATTGTACGAAATTAATATTCTTAATACTGAATAAATAAATTTAAATACCAATTTAATTTCATATTTCTGCAAAGTAACAAAATTTCCTCAATAAAAGATTTTATAACCTAAAAATAATTCCAATAAAAGGTAACAAAATGGTACAGTTAAATAAATAAAAAATGCGCTTTAAAAATCAAAGACTAAACAGTAAGAAAAATTCCTAGATTAAAAATAAATTATTGTGACAATATATATAATTTTTAATCTGTCAAAGATTAAAAAGCAATGTTGAAAGGATAGTTCTTGTGTGTTTCTCCCAAACTGAAATCAAATAAAACATTAATGTTAAATCAAGTTAAAAGATAATAGTAGTAAACCTATAGACCGACAAAATTATCTAAACCGGTGAGCATAAGTCAAACTAAATAATGTTAGCACACTAGCGCCCCCCTGTCAATGTTAAAAAGTAACAAGATCCTTGTACTATAAACTGTCTTGTGTTTTGATTGTACGTTAATTGTGCAATGAATGTTTCGTTAGCGGAGTGCACTGGCAACGCAATGCCTGGGGCTAGGGTTGCCAGGTCGTCAAACCTACTAGCCGGACAGACCAGCCAGTTTGGCCGGACATTTGGGTAGAAAGGTCGTACACTTTATATTATTTAGTATTTTGTCTCAGTATTAATAGGTACACTCTCGTTTGGGAAATGTAAAAAGCCTAACAAAAGCTGGAAAACCGTTATTTTAGCCGAACACGCAATCAAAAAGTCTATGTCCGGTTTTATTCGGACGCCTGGCAACGCTACCTGGGCCGATGTTGACTCAATAACGCTTTATATATTTTGTAAAAGAACTAACTGCGATAGTAGCGCCTCTTACCGAGTCAGATAAGCTTGTTGGATTAAAAACAATTTCGTTAAATTCTTACCCTTTTAAGTAATAAGTCCTCTTGTTTTTATTAAGGCTCTTCAAAGCGGTGAGATGTGAAGGTTCCAGAGAAATGAACTGTGCTTTTAGATTATCATATAAACGGGCAGCGCTTGTAGCCTTTATGACCACACTTCTACTGTTGTGAAGTTGGTAACTGGGAAGCAAATAGATAAGGTTCCAAGTATAGTCGATCCTCGAAAAGCGAGAAACCTCTAAAAGCGAGAGTTATTGTCCGCTCTCGACTGACGATCTCCATAAGCGAGATACTCTGGTTGGGGAGAAATGAATAAGCGAGAAAAAATATCACAGTTTTGTATGTAATTACAATTGAAACAATTATATGTTTCTACACAATTATTGACTGAAACCAACTAAAACACAACACTTACGCGATCAGCATCTGCCCTGGAGTAACCCCCAAGCCTGCCGCCATGACCAGCACGAGAGGGTCGTCAATGACCGGCGGCAGGTCGCTCTTGTGCTCCGCCGGGGTACCTTTAGACCCCAACACTCCATAACAACTCAGTCTCATACCATACGCGTCGCAGAACCCGCCTAGACGCTCCTGACTTAAGTATGGATGACATTCCACCTAGGATAAATAAAATATATCATTCTTTCGTACTCAGAGTTCGTTAAGTGATCTCCCTTATTTATAAGAGTTAGAAGTTTTGATGTGAAACATCTATAGGATCACTTGTAAACCGAATTGTTGGCGTGGCGACGCTTGCCGTGGCGACGGGTCGCCACACTATACTAATGTATCTTTTATGCATATTACTTGTACACACACGATGTTTCACATCTGCCAGGCGTCACATGACGGCTCACATTTTTTTTTCAAGTGATTTGATTTTCTATTTTACCATTAACTTCAAGTAAAAATTCCCTTAAACGACATGTGTTTTCATAATATAACTGTCAAAAATCAAACACAAGCAGTACCTGATTAACAACAGGCTTGATCCGTCCTTTTTCCATTACCCGGTGTACTTGCTCCGAATTGAAATTACTAACACCGCCTCTACGAACCAGACCTTTTATAATCAGGTCTTCTATACCTCGCCAAGCGTCCATGTAATCATGTTCAGAGTATTGAAGTACGTTGGCTATCTTTGGCAAAGGGTCTGAACCTTCCTGGAATTAAAAAGTATATCGGATTCCAATCACAACCATAAAAAACTGCAATTTTCGCTATAACTTTTAAATTCCAAAATATTTCTGGTTAACCCATTGACTGCCAGACATATTTAGAGCGTCTTGCCCTGGGTGCCAAGGTTTTATTTTGAAGAATACATGAAATTTTACAAAATATATATATCTATAAGTTACTAAAACAATATTGTAATAGCATTTACAGTAATTTTTATTGAAAAAAAAACACTACGAGATAACTCGTAGCTGGCGTCACTGAATAAAATTCCTGTGCTGGTTGCCACTTACGAGATATCTCGTAGTGCTCTTTTTTCAATAAAAATTGCAGTAAATGCCGTTACAATATTACAGACAGAAGGCAGGCGTGAAGTGGAAGTAATTCCGCGTTTCGTCTGATGAGTGTGACGCTGAAGGCCTAATTTTAGTCCTCCTACCCTTGACATTCTTTTCTTATTAGGAAAGTATGAGAAGGGGAAGTGGATTGGGCGGCAGAGCGGACGCATAGGAAGGGGAAATGTCCCTTATCTGTGCGTCCCATTCTCCATTGATAAAAGGTAGGCAACGCATCTGCATTTGCGGATGTTCATGGGCAATGGTCGCGTCGCTATTTCGGCGAATTCAGGTGACTGTTTCATATATTAAAAAAATATGTATGCGGCTCACTAAGATTCGATCGAAAGGGAAATCCAGAAAATTAAGTCAAAAAGAAACTGAATCACTCCTTGACTCTAAGTTGCTCAGATCAGGATCCAGTATGGTCAACAAATGGAAAGATAAACTACAAACTGGGTGTGCTCGGCAGAGCGGAGCAGTATTTCCTACGGGGCCATCGCCTTCAGCTGTATAAGGCGCAAGTTCGGCCCCACATGGAATACTGCTCGCATCTCTGGGCTGGAGTACCAGCCCAGTACCAGCTTCTTCCATTTGACCGCATACAATGGAGAGCGATTCGAATCGAGTCAACGACAGAGACTGATCGGCTCGACACTCTGGCGTCGCGGAGAGACGTTAGTTCCCTCTGCATTTTCTACCGCATCTACCACGGGGAGTGCTCGGAAGAATTGTTTGGAACAATTTCTGCCGCCGAGTTCTGTCATCGGACGACACGACAGACCGCTGAGTTCCATCCACTCCATCTCGATGGCTGGCAATCCACAACCGTGCGGTTTGCGCGTACCGCCGCGTTGTGGAATGGTCTGTCCTCGGCGGTATTTCTAAACCGCTACGACTTAGGGTCCTTCAAGAAGCGACTTCACCATCTCAAAGGCCGGCAACGCATCTGCAGTTCCTCTGGTATTGCAGATGTCCATGGGCGTCGATGAACACCTTGGTGTTCCCGCTGCTAGTTTGCCCCCTTCTCTTATAAAAAAACTACATTACTTGGAAATGTTCCTGCATAATGCACACATGTTTCACAACCAAATTAATCGAAGGAATAAAAGGATGAAGATAATTCAATTTAGTTAGTTTAGTTTAGTTTTAGAATCAGTTATAATGCATTTACTTGGTGACGACAGCAATGCAAGAGAAAGCAGGGTCTGTAATGCATTTCATTATTTAGGACATCTTCCGCCCATAGAAAAAAAGGAATGCCTACAAACCCATGTCGAATGTGCACAAAGGAAAAAAAACGAAAGGAGACTAGGTTTTGTCCACAGTGCATCGAGAAGCCAGCACTTTGCGTTGATCCTTGTTTTAGAGTTTACCATATTCAGCAACAATAATAATTTTTTTTGGTAATAAATTCATATATATGAATATAGTTATTATAATCTAATCATCTAAGTTATAATTTTTATACTAAAAACTGATAATTAATGTTTTTTACACTATATAAATTTTTAATTCATACATTATATATGTATAAAATTTTATGTAAAAATCTAATCGTATAAGTTCTTATTTATAACAAAAATTGAAAATTAACAAGTTTTGTTACTCTGTATAAATTTTTCACTCACCTTTTTAAAATATTTTTAGGTGAAATAGCCATTTGTAATTAATCTAAAATTGCAGCACGCACTACGAGATATCTCGTAGCTGGCACTTTTGATACACACGCTTACTACGAGATATCTCGTATCTGGCACTCAATGGGTTAAACAGTTTTTTTTAGAAAACTATAGAACATTAGCTATGTTTATTTTGCCTCATATGTCCCTTTATCTTACAATTTCCACAAAATAATTACAATTTATTCAATACTAGCTTTTACCCGCGACTCCGTCCGCGCGGAATAAAAAAATGCACACAAGATAAAAAAGTTCCTATGTCCGTCTCCTAGTTCTAAGCTACCTCCCCATCAATTTTCAGCTAAATCAGTTAGACTGATCTTGAGTTATAAATAGTGTAACTAACACGACTTTCTTTTATATATATAGATAGATAAGAGATGAACGCCATTTATGTTTTGACGTTCCACAGTTTACTTAATTCAGGCTTTTAATCTAAACAAAGAATAGTTAGCAAAATGACAAATTAATATAGTCGAACCACAATAAACGAGACTCCACAAGATCACGATATTTTTCTCGCTTATCTAGGTGCGATTGTATTGACAAAGGTTTAATTCATTTCCCGCCTTTACAAAAATAAAAATGTCTTACCAATAATGACATTGGATTGTGTATTAAATATAAATCGAAGTATTTAAGTCCCATGTTGTCTAGTGACTGCTTGCACGCGTTCTCAACAAGATCCTTACGGTGATATGTACTCCAGAGTTTTGATATTATATACAAATCCTCCCTAGATAAAAAAATTACTAGATTTTATTATTAGAAGAAATTATTTTAAGCATATTAAATAAGATCAATTTAACTAGCATTTGTAAGCGCGGACTTAAAAAATCTAGTAATAAATCTAGCCTATTTCATCCGAGGATTGTGTAGCTTCATAACTAAAAGATTTTTTCAAATCGGTGGCGTAGTTTTGCGAGTTTATTCAATGGAAACAAACAAGGAATCCAATATTTTTTTTATATAATATAGGTCTAGAAATAGCTATATTGGATATGCTGAGTAGATTATTAGCAGCTCAACCTCCTAAGTCCAAGCGTTTTGGTAGTAAAAATACAAAATGACTTAAAAATTTGAGAGAAAAAGGTTATTTTAAAATAACGCCATCTATTGGTAGGAATTAGTAAATTTTCTGCGTTTCGGTAGAAAAATACAAAATTACTAAACAATTTTAGAGAAAAAGTAATTTTAAAACAACGCCATCTATTGGTCAGAATTAGTAAATTTTCTAGTATTGAATTACAGCATACCTTTTTACAGTTCCATCGTTTATCTTATTATTAATAGCTTTTCCTATTTCCTTTTCATTACCATAGATATATGCTGTGTCTATTGCACGGTATCCCATGTCTATGGCGGCTTCCACCACGTATCTGATCAATCTCTTGTCCAACTAAAAATAACCAAAAATACTAATAAAACATATGAAAAATTAATAATTGTTGATAATAAAGTTAAATGAAGTATAAATGAATTATTTTGATGCGATGATTATGCAAAAAGCAAAAAATTATAACAATCTATAAACTTTAAATTGATTACCGCGCCATCTATTGCAATTAAATACAATCACTTTCAACAATGACACGCCGAGGGTAAGACGTAATTGTCTTTTACAAATACACTAACACAACATGTTTCGATACAAATATTAAGACATTGAGATATAAATATGTAAAATTTGACTCACCAAAGCAGTTCCTAAAGCTATAACAGGCATCTCTGAACAATCTCTTAATTCCAAATACTCTGGATCTACATTTTTGTAATTATTCTTAACGCTTTTCAATTCTAATATCTTCTTTGTATATTCTTCTTCTGTTATTTCCACGTTTACTTCTTTTTCGTTCTTCATTCTATATGTTTCTTTTCTCTTCTCAGTTTTGATTGGTGGAAGTTTACCCTGGAATTAAGTAAATGCTTACTCTAGATATCTAGAATATCTAAGCAGGAACACAAAAGTAATGCAGAAATAACATACCCCGGAGGTGTTTTGTTGAAAAATTTTCCTTAATATTATAATTTTCAATGAATAATGACATTTGGAAAATCCACTATCGATCTTTACAGACGTCTGTCAAACTTTTAATAAACACTCTATCTATATTTTGATAAATCTATGGTTTTTTTAATTTTTGGCGCATAAATTTGTAATGTTTTAACCCTTTGTTTTTTTGTATGCTTTAATATGATTAAAGTCGTATTAATTTTAATTAAAATATGTTTTAATTTTTCAAATACCATAGATAAATTCCAAAAAATAATAGATAAATTTAGTTTTTGAAAAAAAGAAAAACAGCAAGTAGAATTCAAAATAAATAAAGAAATATTAATAAATACTCACAGATATTACGAGCACCATTATTATAAACTTTAGATACATAATGTACGAAGCGAGACTAAGTCTTGAACGAAATTAAACTGCAATGAAAGATATTGACCCAATGTTCTGGTTTAAATTTTAACGCTTCATGAACACGTGAGATGAAACTTGTTAAAATTAACATTTTATTATACCGTTTTAAGATATCCGAGTGAAGAATTGAATTAACGGGGATTTTTAAATCAACAGAACAGTGATTTTTAATTTAGATATATAATTTTATTTAGATAGTCTATTAGATTTAGAGTTCAGAAAAATTTAATAGACTACTAAACGCTAGATGGCGTTATCTACTTTTACAAATGCAGTTTTTTTTTATTCTGAGGTTATTAAATTTAAGTTAATTTTATTATTTTATTACAAGGATGCACAAAGTTAAATTTGAAGTAGGTACGCACTTATTACTTAATTGATTATCTTGAAAACTAAAGCAGAATGTATTGTAATATATTAACGATAGATGGCGTGTTCAGTGAGAGGCTACTTGACAGAAGATTGGAATAGAAATTTAAGGAGCGTCGGAACAAAAACCACTAAATCAGATTGTTGTTTTTTGTGAACAACGAATTGGCGTCACAAAAATATGTATTAAAATGTGATATATCGGTTTTGTTCCGAAGTTCGTCTATTCTTTAATTGAATTTGTTTTTTATATTTAAATAAAACACTCGTACATACCACTAGGTACAATCCTGGTTTATTACAAATTTTAAATGTGACCAAACAGCATTTAAATATGTATTAAAAAATAGAACATAATAATTATCTTTTAAGGTGGATATAGACTACATTTACTTGTAACAGAACAAGCCGCTCTATGATATGTTCTAGTGTACCCATTCAAGAACCAGACGTGCTTTAGGAATACGCTTTTACTTCTGTTATACAAATTGTAAGAACGTTATCGTTACATAGAAATACTCGAGAAAATGCTGTAGTGTATATTCACCTTTATATGAACAATAGGTCGGTTTATCGTGAGTTTTTGTAACCTAAATCTGCGTTTATAAAATATTGTTATCTCTGTTTTTTTTAAAGATAATGACAGGGATGACGATATGTTTTGTCCAACGATTTTGATGTCAAAAACCCACGGTTATTGGACTAGTTAGTAATTAGTTAGTAATTACAACCTTAATACTATTGAATTAGGTAAAGTTTAATAGCAATTTAATTATTAATTAAATGTTTTTACTGGTAAATATAACAGCTAGGGTTTAGGTCAATGAGTTTGGGTAAAATGTCGACCTACAATCACGTATAGTTCATGTTTTTTGTCAATTGTTTTAGTGAATTTGGGATAGTTAAAATTAACGACTTGACGCATTCGATAACCCTAGCATTACGAAATCTGGAGTCCGAGGCCCAATACCGGTCATTGCTTCACTCTAGTTAAGATAAAATAAAGACCTCTCCGTCGATTAAAGGTAGACAAGGTAGCTGTGATTGCAGATGTCAATGGGCATTGGTTACTTTGCTATTTCGTCGAATTCAGGTGACCCCTTGCTATTTTACCACCTTATGGTATATTAAAAAAAAAACTTATTTTTAAAGACTAACCTCAAACAAAGCAATCTTTTCAGAAACCGAACTCTTTCTCGGTTGTTCTCTATTTATCTCCTTTTTTCCCTGTGAAAGTATTTCCATTGAATTTATTCTCATTATCATTTCGTAAACTCTTCCCTTCACTACTCCTCCTATCTCTAATTCTGCTACTGATGTTGTTCTTCTCATGTCAAAATCTCTTCTTCCATCTTTGTAGTCACTTTGTAGTCTTTCGTAAGATTTTCTTGTTGAATTATGTCTTATATATTCAAGTGATTTTGCTTTATTCTCTGTGTATATGAAATTTTCATTATTAAGATATTCATTTGTATTTATTTCTTTTTTAACTTCATTTGGTACGTAATTAGAATCTTCGTTTGTAACATCAATATGTCTAGATCTTGTTAAATCGTTAGAAATATTTGATATGATGTTTGAATTATTTTCTTTGGGTGTAAAATTAAAAACGTCTTCATTTGTTTTATTGAATTTTTTAATTGTTTGGTCTTCTATATTCGTATTAATGCTTCCATATTTATTAATATTTATTGATTTGTCTGACTTATTATTTGTATATATTTTTGTATATTTGCTTGATTCATCTTTATTTATAATTTGGAAATCCTCATTTTGTATTTGGGATTTATTTATACTTATTTCTGTTTTTGTATCAATTGTTTTTTGTACAGATAACGTTGAAATGTCTGATGTTTCTTGAATCGTTTCTTTTACTGAATTGTTTTCATTTCTTATTGAATTATCTTCGGTTACCTTATTGTTTATTTCTTTAATAACATCTTTAACTTGTTTATAATTAGTTCTTAGTAATTTTCCATCGGTTTCAGTATATTTATATGATTGATCGTCGTTTAATTTAGTGTCTCCAGATACATAACTTTCGTCTTTAATGAATTCAATGTGAGCTGTTTTTTCTACTTGATTTTGTTTTGATGTATTTTCTGTTATTTCTCTTTTACTTTCATTAGTTTCTTTGAATATTTCTTTAACAATTTTCGGTCTTCTAAGTTCAGTGCTCGTTTGACGAAGTGTATTAGGAATTCTTGATGTTTTAGAATCTAATTTGGGGATTCTCGTTTTTGGATATGTTTCATCTATTTCACCGCGCTGAAAATTTGATAAAAACTATAGTTTAGTATGTAAATAGTGTATTGTTTAATAAGAGATACAAATAAGTTAATAAGATAATGTTAACCTGACCTCTTTAAATATTTCGAGTATGTTATAAAATTAACCCAAGTATGTAACAAAAAGATAGTACAAAGGGAATTTGAAGGATGACAAGATATGAAAATAAATGTAAATGCAGTCGAAGTCAAAACAATCGTGATGGTTAACTTTTTGCAATTATAAGTAACTACTTGTCCTTTGTGCGTTTTGACTGGACTGGACCGAAATCTGCACGTTGGGATTGACACATGTTTGAGACATGTTTTAATGTGTTTTACATTTATCCGACGTTTTTACGGTAAAGAAAAACATCGTGATGCAACCTACACAAATCTGCAATGAAATTGAAGTCAACCAGCACTGAGCCAGCGAGTGCGACTATGGCCTAGTCACCCTAAGTAGTGTAGGTTCCGAGCCCCTCGGTAGGGACGTATATGAGCTGGAGAGTTGTTCTTTTAAAATAAATAATAAAATTACCTCAAACATTTGAATTTTTGATAAAACAGACTTTTTCTTCGGTAAATCATTAGAACTCTTTTCCACTGGTTTCGTATTATCTATTGAACTTATTCTACGTATAACTCTGTTCACTTTCCCTCTAAGAATTGGTATATCTTCTTCCAAAGCTGTATCAATATCTTGAATATTGTTTTCGTGTTTATCATGTTTAGAATTTACATTATTTATTTCTTTTGTAATTCCAAATGTTTGTTTATTTTGTGCATTCATTTTTGTTAATACTTCTGAATATATCTTATTTATATCTTCGGTATTTTGTGTGTTTAAATTTGTTAAACTTTTTGTTACATCTCTTGTATTTATTGATATCTCTGTATTGTTTAAAGAAGTATTGGAAGTAGTCATTTTGGTACTTGCTACAGTTAGTTTATTTGATTCAGAGTTTAGGTACTTAGATGATGATATTGTTGAATGTTGAGTGTTGTTTAACGTAGTAGTGACTGTTAGTTTTGCTTTATTTTCGTTTGCTGAAACCGAAACAGATTTTGTAGAATCAATTATATCGTCTTTAATTAATGATTGATTCTTCGTGTGTTCAATTTTTACCAATGTTTGTATATTTTCATTTGCATCAGTAGATTTTTCATTACTATTATAAGTTGTGGTTTTGTTTTCTATGCTTTTATTTGTTTCAACGGAAGTTTTCTTCGAATTGACGTCAAATTCGATATTTTCATATCTACGTGATAGTTCTTCTAGCTTTGTACTTTTATTTCTTTTGTTTTTTAAATTTTCTATTGAAATTTCTTCATTTGCACGAAGGTTTTCGGTTTCAAAAGAGGTTTTATCATTTTTATCTTGTTTTTCGTTTGATGATTCATTTGTTTTTAATGATTGTATTGAAGATTTTAAGCTTAACTTTTCTGTGTCTAAAATTGTATTTTTAGAAGATGAAACATTATCATATTCAAAGTTTTCTGTTTTATCCAATTTACCAAGATTTTCCTTTTCATTTCTTTCACTTTTCATATGTATCGTTCCCGATTTTATAACGTCAGTTTTCAATGCCATAGTATGGCCTTCAAGCGTAACTTGTTTAACAGAAGTTTTAACACTTTCAGATTGAATATCACTCTTTTGTAATAGTTCTGGTTTTGTACTCTCACTTTCTTCATCAGTTCTTAAAGTTACTGATGATTCTGAAGTCAAGTTATTAATGATTTCACTTCCTTCAAATGAAACTTCTCTGACAATACTCTGATTAGTGTCAAATACAATTGTTTTGTTATCAAGGAATAATTCTTGCTTTATTTTACTTCTTTCATTTGTTTTAACAGACTGTCTTGAAGTTTCTCCTATTATATGATTACTATTGGTTTCTTCTACATAGAACGTTGAAGTTTTTGAACTCACATTCGTTGTTTTAGTCTCTGTGGTTTCGTTTGTTTCTAATGAAACTTGTTTAATTGATTCACTATCAGTTTTAATATTTTCTTTTGTTTCCGAAGGTTGTGCTAATGTTAGTTTACTTAAACTATTGTTATCTGTTGTTTGATTTGCTTTGATTTCGCTAACTGACTGAATATCAAGTTCAATGTTTTCGTCATGATTAGTTCTTTCAATTGTTTTGGTAGATTTCGAAGATGATTCGGTTTGTTTAGATTTTGACATAGACTCATTGTGTGAAATCTCTTTTGTAATGTTAACATTGTTAGATTCATTATTATCATTTTTAACATCTATTTGATCTCGTTTCATACTTTCATTTAATTGTGTCATATCTAAGGAATCGAAATTATTTTCAGTGAAATCAATTTTATAAATCATTGAAACTGTTTCTTTGTCGAAGTTAAGGTTTTTAGTGATTGTTATATCTTGAGTTAAGTCTTCTGTTTCATTGTCTATTGTAGTTTTTTCTATGGATTCATTACTTTTTATACCTTCAGATGTTTGTATATCGAAGTTAGGGATAGCGACTTTAATCGTCTCTTTGATTTCATTAGAGTTTGTTTGATTTTGGAATACTACAGTATTATTTATTACTTCATTGCTTTCTTTTTGCACTGTATATATTTCAGTGGTAACATTACTATGAGTGTATGTTTTAGTTTGATCTGATGCGATTATTTTTTCGGCGATATCTTTATTGAAAGATGTTTGTATTTTAGTATCGACGGAATTACTCTTTTTTAATGATTGTTTTTCTTTTATTTTTGTTACTTCAATTTCATGTTCACTTTTCCTTTTTAATAATGGTATCCTTGATTGTTTATTTTTTCCCGTGTCGTTTGCTTGTGTTGTTTTATTTTCTTCGTACGCGTGTATTATTTCCTCGAAGCTGTTTTCTATTTGATTAACGTTCTCTATATCAGTATTAATGAATTCTAAAGAAATATCTTCAGTTGGGTTTAATTCTTGAAATATTCTATCGAATTCTTCATCTGCCTTTGCTGTTAGGATTTCTTCTTTTCTCTTTATATCTTTAGGTGGCGGTGTTCTACTATCTTTCAGTCTTGGAATTGAAGATTTACGGGAAGAACTGGCACTCTGTAATCAAGAAATTACTAATATGTTTGTTGTCTAAAGTAACCTTACTAATATTATAAATGTAAATGTTTAGATGGATGGATGTTTGTTTGAAGGTATCTCCGGAACGGCTCAACGGATCTTGATGAAATTTGTCACAGATGTAGAACATAGTCTGAAAGAGCACAAAGGCTAACTTATTACGCTTTTCTTAATGCCGCACAGACTAAGTCGTGGGCAACAGCATGTCCATTTATAAATACTTTAAACGATTATAATATTACCAGTACATGATGAATATGTTTGTATGGAGTAACTACTACTAGCAGCTTGGGAGAGGTTTTTACTGCGCTTTCTTTTTTTACCATGTCTATGGGAGGTGAGGAAGGTTTAATAGGGTTATGTAAGACTATGTTAGAGATCTGTGGCGCCCCTTTCTGTGCAGCGCCCAATCGCGCCTTATCCAATGCAATGTAAGGCAAGGCAATTATTGTTTGGATTTATGTGTTGTAAAGTATAAATAATTGGAACTTACGTCTTTTTCTTTTTCGAGTCTCTTTTTTTCTTTCAAATCATTTTTAACTTTGTTGACAGCTTGTCTTAATCTCGATATAGGTATCTTTGTTTTTAATCTGTCAGGGTCTGCTGTTTTTTCTGGAAATTAAAGAATATTGTTAAACCACTTCATCCATCCATCCATTCAGCCTCGTAACGCCCACTGCTGGGCATAGACCTCCCCAAAGAACGCCACAATGATCGGTCCTGTGCAACCCGCATCCAGGATGAAACCACTTACTGGACTTAAATAGGAAAGAGACCTTGTCAGTGACTATCAAGATATTGCTAAGATTTGTATACAAAGAGTGAATTTTTAATTTTTTCACATTTTTTTACTTAGGTTTATGAAAAATTGATAGTAGCCTATTCTCAGACCTGCTGAGTATGCATATAAAATTTCGTCAAAACGGCTTGGCCCGTTTTCGAGGAATATGGTAACAAACATTGTGACACGAGTATTTTATAAGTTATACTTAACTAGCTTTTACCCGCGACTCCGTCCGCGCGGAATAAAAAATAGAAAATGGGGTAAAAATTATCCTATGACCGTTTCCTGGTTCTACGCTAACTGCTCACCAATTTTCAGTCAAATCGATTTAGCCATTCTTGAGTTATAAATAGTGTAACTAACACGACTTTCTTTTATATATATAGATATGTTACCTTCTTTAGCTCCATCATTTGTATTCTTCGGTTGTTTTCCTGAAGTGTGAATTTCATATGTTAATCGTCTATTAAATTTCTCTTCACCTACATTACTCGTTGATGTATGCTAAAAAATAAATAATTATTTATTATTAACTGTTTTTTTAGAGAAATGTTTCTTTAAAATTAACTAACATAATTATGTTGAATATTAACAAAAATGTGTAATGTAAATTAAATAATTAAGAAATCTTTAAATGCTTTAAGATTTATGAAATAAAAAAGTTTTATTTCTGTTAATAGATGGCGCTATGTAGTACTATAATTATTATTGTATTTGAATTCAATCTGATAACGTTTGTATTGGGCTATATACATCAATTACTTATTATTAAATAATTAATTATATTAATTAAAAAATATATTTATCTCTAATTAAAAATTTCAAATTCTTGGATGATTAATTCAAAAAGCTTATTCCAATAGATACTACAGATGGCGCTGTTACAATTACAATTTGGATTATGTACCAAATAAAAGACAAATCAAATTACTGCGTTTCATTTATTAAATTCAATATTTATAATCTAACTTCTGTACAGTGGTGACAATAGTTTTGCCCGGCATTGTTTGTTTTTTGAACAAATGCTGATATCTTACCGATATGTCCTCCGTAACTGTGACCTTTTGCAATTTCAAATCTCCTTTAGTAAATGTTGCTTCTTTCTTAGTCAACGTTATCACTGGGGATAAAGTAAAATCGTCTGCTGTTGCAATTTCAGACGTATTCCCTTCGGTTAAGGATTCATTTTGCTTATCAATGAAGCTTGTTGAAGTTTGAGCTTTATCTTCATTGATTAGAGTCTCTTTTTCCTTGAGTTCCTCATCGTTAACTTCTCGGATGTTATGTTCGCCTGGTACATTTGATTCAATGTTTTTCTCGGACATGCTAGAAATTTAAAGAAAAAAAAAGAAGCACCATAAATAAAACTAAGACTTTAATATCATCTATTTATCTGTTTTCCAAATTCCATTCATGGCGGCCATTAGTTATCTCAATTTTTGTGAGAATTCTTAAATGAAGTGAAGTTGATATTAGAGTAATGTCAGTTTTAGGTCGACTTGCGCCCTCCTTTTTTTACTATGCCATTGTAGGAGTTTAAGTTACGTGAGATTTTTAATTCGCAGATCTGAGTAGTCCCTTTTTATCCAGCGCCTTGGACCGACTAACCGATCCCTACATATAAGCAGCCTAAATTCCAAATTATTTTCAGTAAAGTACATTTTTCATAATTATTATAAAAAAAACTGAGAAATACGTCCATGTATGTTGTTGAGTGAAGAATTATGTATCCTCTTTGGTAGATAAGGAGTTTGCGTTCTTTCAAAGAGGTGGCATAATGTCCACTAAGACCTTTGCCTTTTTAGTTATAGAAAAAGATGGATGGGAGAAAAGACAATAGCGCGGGAAGTAAGAAGTGTCAATAACGAGGTGTAGTCATGGATAGAGTCCAATTAAATTAAATTTTAAATATATAGTTTAATTTAAAGTATTAAACTACGAATTTAAAGCATTTTTGGTTACCGTGTTAATTTAATTTATACATATGGAATTTAACATGCCTATCTTACTAATATTATAAATGCGAATGTTTAGATGGATGTTTGTTTGAAGGTATCTCTAGAACGACTGAACAGATCTTGATGAAATTTGGCACAAATGTAGAACATAATCTGTAAGAACAATTAGGTTACTTAATAAGATATTTTTTAATTACGCACAGACGGTGTCGCCGGCTACAGCTAGTGTTTAAATAATTGTGAAATTCGATTAAAATTATGTTTAAATTACATTTTTCTTTCAATATATCGACGCTGGAAAGCGTAAACGCTGTAACCCCGAAAGTATGAACTTTACAGGAGAGCCAAAAAATGATAACTCGTGAGCTGATACGCCTACAAGCATGCGGTATTTAGCAATGTTGTGTAGTTTGTACTAACCTATAATAAAATAAATATCGTTTGATAATGGTTGAAATTGAACGTGTGAAAAACATATTCGCGATTTCAAGGGTTACAACGTTTATGCTTTCCAGTGTCGATATATAAAACAAAATGCTTACTTACGTATTATTCACTAAGAACTTCAGCAGAGAACTGTGTCCAATATCTTGCATTATAAACACTTATCATTGATAATCAAACAATTATAATTGATTAATAAATTCACTGGAATCTTAATGATTTCATTGGTTTATAAAATGCGATGTTCAGTGATAAATAATTACGTGTTATACAAAAGTGGGGATAATCTTTATGCATGTGCACTTTATTAATAATTTTGTTAATACGACATTTGGACACTTTAACATAAATACAAAACTTACTTTACCTTAATACTAATCTAAAACTAAACATCAACATTAAAAGATGAGTTATTTATTATTTTAAATTAATGATCACAAACCTGCACTTTTCTCTTACGTAGTATACTCTATCAGTCGTCATATCTGAATTTAATTTTTTTTTTATATCATAAGGTGGTAAACGAGCAAACAGCCAGGATTCGCCGCAACAGCGAGACGACCGTTGCCTATAGACATCCTCAAATGCAGATGCGTTGCCTACCTTTAATCAACGGAGAAGGGGACACACAGAAAGAGGATATTACTCCTTCCTATGCATCCCCTCTTCCGCCAAATCCACTTTCCCTTCCCATCCTTTCCTAATAAGAAAAGGATGGGAAGGGAAAGAGGACTAAAATTAGGCCTCCGGTACCACACTCATCAGACTGTACGCGGAATTGTTTCCACTTCACGCCTGTCTTCTGTGTGGTCGTGGTATTTCACCGGACGAGGCCAATTCGTGCACCTAACAAATATTGTTGTTGCAGGATCTACCACTGTACGCATATCCTCTTCCACACAAAACATACTTTCTTATTTAGTTGCCCATCATTTCTCCTCAGTCTAACCTAAATAAGCGAGAGTTCACGGGACCGCGATTTTTCTCGCTTACCAACGTTCCATTGTGTACCAAACCATTAGAAACACTTATTCAAGTCACTTATCACTTTATATATGTTGTACACTGTTTTATTTTTTATTATTTTCTTTTTTAATTACAAACACTGACTGACTGCTTTTGTTTCGTGACAGTTGTTATCACTTTGTGATAACATTTGATAATTTATTGATTAGAGAATCGATATGATAGGAGACGTGTTGTTAAAATAGTTAAATAATTCTAATAAATCTATTTTTCTTTATAATATTTAAATACAACAATTCTATAAAAGAAAAAAAGCTAACTATAGTCTGACATAGACATCTGGCCCGGTTAGAAGCCCTATTGTCGCTGTGTAAAACCAACTCGGATGTAGAAAATTGACGAGGTTATGTGACCCTGTGGGCATAAGTTAAACTCAATTATAGTGAAACAAGTTAAGACCGGTAAGGTCGCTGTTATCGTAGTTAGTTCAGAAAAAATATGAAGTCCGTTGCTTCTCCTATATATATAAAAAAAAACTTGAGAGGTGTGTTGGGACACCCGGATGGAACGAAGTTCCATTCAATTAATTAGTGAAGGAACCAATGTTTATTCTATGAATAAAAAACTTAAGTCTTCACAAGAAGTACATTTTATTTCTATGAATTTTCGTTATATATTGTCACGTCGTTGCCATGGTTACTATAGCAAAAAGTGTCGTGACAACTTTTCGTAAGAATTTTTTCCGTCTAGCCCCCTTTCACAACGCGCGATAAGGAACTTCGTTCCAAAAAAAAACCACGGATATAGAAAATGGTATAAAAAAAACATGTCATGACAGATACAGTGTGAATATGCTCCTTTGACACTTTATTGACTGGGGGGCGGTAGTGAGCTATCATAGTTTAGTTTTACTCATACTTGTAACTATAATGTCATGTTTTTTTTGTCATGCCAGATTCTATATCATATGTAGATTTAACGTGTTGTTGAAAGAACTAACCGCGATATAACCATATGTTTGTAAAAATTTAATAAATAAATAAAAAAAAAAAAAATTTTGATGACACTTTGGTACGATGTTCTGAGGACACTGGAGAAGGGTGCCATAAACTATGTTTGTTTATTCATTTACTAACTAGAGTAAGGAAAAGTTTCGTTATATAATAAAAAAATATTTTAATACGCAAAAAAAAAAAAACGTCTCTCTCATCGGCTCATATATCTTTATTTGACAAAAGCACCTTGTGACATTAACATGGGGGCGCTAGTGTGTTATTGTGTGTGTCACTTATTCACACCGGGTCAGATAAGTTGGTCGGACTAACAATACAATTTTGTAACTTATTAGCAGTGAAACTAATTAACTAAACAATTTTGTATAAACACATACTAGAGTTATTTGTTATTTCTATTCATTGTGTTTTATTTACGCGCGTACATTAAATGCATAACTAGAATATTATGAAAACGTAAGATTTGCCTGGTTTTCATTATGTCAGTACAATAGAAGAGTTGCTCTTAAAATCAGCGCTGGCAACTGGTATAAGGTTAATACTAACTGGCAGTAGTGAACTAGGACAGTCCATAAGAAACCAGTGCTACAGTACTATTGTACTGGTATAATGTGAACCAGGCATTATCGTTAATTCTTTATCTTATTGCAAGCACAAAAATGAAACATATTCTGATCTCTGTCTTTCCAAACAGAATGTTAGACATATACTAGCTGTCGCCCGCGAATCCGTCCGCGCGCAGTTAAAAAAAAACTTAATAGCGGTATGAAAAATAGATGTTGGCTGATTCTCAGACCTATTCAATATGCTCACAAAATTTCATGAGAATCGGTCAAGCCGTTTCGGAGGAGTTCAAGTTCGAACCCCGTGACACGAGAATTTTATATATTAGATGTGTTTTAGAGAAATTTGGTGATCGTTTCAAACTATGTTTGGACCGCGACTTTGTACGTGTTGAATAAACAATTTTAGTAACTAGACTTTGTGTTCTTTCAAGCGGTCGTTCTGTAGACACGTTCTAATAAACATCCATCCATCCTTTTTACATTTATAATATTAGTTACATACGATGTGCTTTCTATATAATACTGCGAGTGATGCTGGGTGTATACACTAGTCTTTTACATATAATAGGACTCAACAAGTGTTGGCAGTCACGCAGGACAGGCGCTTATTAAATATCTAGCGCGCATCGCATTGTCGGCACATCTCTGTATAGGGTGACTATGATGTGAAGATTATTACGGATAGTCTCAATTTGTATTTACTGTCATAGATTCACATAGTTGTTATTGAGGTTTAGGCTAAGCGCCATCTGCGCCCGGCCACCTCAAGCCCGGTGAAACTGTAAATGCCTCTTCAAGGCAAACAGTGACTACTCAGTCACAAAAAAAATAGTTATTATTTTAGCAGTGTACTTAAATCCCTTCATCATCATCCTACCATAAGTTAGAGGTGACTAGGTCATGCTGGCTCTGTGCAGGTTGACTTCACACATATCTTTGAATTTCTTATCAGATATGTGCAGCATCACGATATTTTCCTTCACCGTAAGTACGTCGGATACATGTACATATGTAAATCTAAAACACATTGGTACATGGCGGGATTTGAACCCAGGACTTGCAGATTACAAGTTAAGTGCTTAACCCCTGAGCTTAAGTGCTTTAATTTTTTATTATGAAAAATGACTGTCTGAATGATTAAGTTACGAATTTTATGTCGCAGTGAGCACTTGTTATAATACAATATTAAAAGATGAGAAGGTTTTTTTAGTATTAGGCAGCAAACGAGTAATTGGCCACTTGGATTCGACGGAATAGCGAAGCGACGGCTACCTATAGACATACGCAATTATAGATGTGTTGCCTACCTTTAATCAACAAAGGGGGCGACGTACAAGCAGAGAATAAATCCCCTTCTTACGCCTTTCATCACTTGTGATACTCAAGTCCGTGATTAAGTTCCTTCTAACTAATATGGTTATAATAATAATAATAAGGCGATGTATTTGCAAGTAGTTATTAATATTGTGAAAAATTAACTAGTTTTAACACTACTAACGCCTTAGGTGAAGTTTTTACGGCGCCCTATTTTTGCTCATGCCTTCGGGTTAACAGAGTTATGTGAGACTATGTAATTCGCAGACTTGTGGCACCCCTTTATGACCCCCGCCCTGGGCGATCGACCAACCGCGCCCTACTCTAAATCAGACATTGGTTTGAAATAAAATAAGGTGGAAATCTACAGTTATGATTATCAGAACCATCTTTTTAAGTCACGTGGATAGAATTTCTCGTTAAAATTTTGGTGACCCTACTCTTTGTAAGAGTAAATATTTATTCTTGAGCGGTAATCGCCTTTATGTAGTGGACTTAAAGTATAAATTCCTTTACCTTATAATTTAAGCTTTCTTAAGAATCAAATGCTATTTATTAATGCATTGGAAAATAGTTTCTATACACTTAGCTTAACGTTGTATTTCGCTTGTCTGGTTAAAAGATAAGTCGGGATCGAATTCCTCTAACAATGAAGATGTCGTTCTTTAATGGGGGTAGAAATGGAAATAAATTCACGTCTTAAATAGGTTATCGGGGTGAATTCTCACCCTCTACGTATTTATAAATTTACTAGCTGTCGCCCGCTACACCGTTCGCGAATAAAAAAGACGTAATTAGTTGCCTATGTGTTCTTACAGGCTATGTTCTACGTCCATGTCAAATTTCATCAAGATACGTTGAGCCGTTCCGGAGATATCTTCAAACAAATATCCATGTAAACTTTCGTGAGATAATAGGTTTAAATATATCAAAAACTAATCATGGTTGTTTTTTTGCTTCACGTTTAATATAATGATTACTTTTAATAAATAATTTCATAACTTTTTTTCATAGAATGCGTAGCAGTGGGACAAATCCCGTAGCACTTAAATCCAATATTCGTAACCTCGTAGCTACTACGTAGAAGCTACGCGGTAGCACTGCTACAGATTATTAGATGTAGAAGAGCTGCTACGAATTTTTGTACTACTTTTGAAACCTTAAATAAATTAATTTTCCCTTTATACTTATTAATAAAATTGGTATATTTAATATCGAAAACATATTTAGTATACAGGATGTGTTTTCGTTGCATATAAAAATTTTATTTTTTTATTTTTTATCTGTCTGTCTTTCGGAAGTTGATGCATGCAGGATTATTATAGGTTACTTTTATAAATGTGCGTTAAAGAAGTCGCGGGCTACCGCTAGTACAACCAAATGTAATACAATAACAGGTGCTTTTCTGTTTTTTACTTGATCTTTAGCTTGACCAGGAAAATAATCTGTCACCAGGCGTCTCAATCGCCTTATTTATTAATCACTTTGTATAATTACGTGAAGATATTATTGCAATATTTTTCTGTAATATGTTGAGATTTTTTATATTCCTGGTCACGTTATATCTTGTTTTCTATGTTATATGACGTGATAAGTCATAGTCTAGATCATAGCTAGAACATCTATCACGTCACCTGTCATGCTATGGGGTGATTAGTACGGAGTGCCGACCAATGTACCCTCTTACACGCTAATGCTGGAACAGTGAAATCTATAGAGTAGATAAACTTATAAATATTGACGATAAATAAAATATGTAAGTTAATAAATTAGTAAAACAAACGCGTGTCTGCTCTTTTAAAATACACTGTTACATTTTAACTTTTATTTTAAGTGATAACTTTCTTCTTTCAATTAAAATGTAAAAATATTATGTTTAAACAATGTATATAGGTTTTTTATTAAATTAAATGCTAATAATAATAATTTAATTAAAATATTCTAATAATAATGTTAACCAATTCGACTCCATGGAAGTCGCTATCCATTTTCCAGTCCCGAAGGGTCGGTTTAAGTGGTAGAAAGAGACAGCTGATCGGTCAACTTCAAGTGCGAGAGAGACAGAGTTGTGGGATTAACGAAGCTATGCAGTAGTTGTTATATTAGTTATAATTTACGTTGTTATAGAATGAATTGAATTATTCGAAAGGACTATTTGCTATGTAAAAAAAGAACTTCGACTGCTCCAAAGAAGAATACGTATTGAGTGACATAACACACGTTAAAATCAGTTCTGAGTCATCATTCCTTGTGCATACTGCTAAAGATTGGAATAAGTTGCCAGCGTCAGTTTTTCCGTCCAAGTACGATGTGGGGGCCTTCAAGAATAGAGTGAATAGGCATCTACAAAGCTAGCGCGTACCATCTTTAGACCACATCATCACGGGTGGGATCGTGGTCAAGCGCTAACTTTTTTAATATAAAAAAAAGTTCAGTCGTTTAGGCTACAGGATGTTACAATGCAAGGTTGGTTTGTATGTACATACAAAATTTTTGTAGTCTGTGTTCTTCCAGACTGTCTTCTACATCTATACCAAATTGTATCGAGATTTATACAGCCGTTTTGGAGATACTTTGTAACAAACATCCATCTAAACATTCGCATTTATAATATTAGTAAGATTATAGTGTCCCTATTTAATTTTCGCTGATAACACAGGTCAACAAAAAAAGTTTTTTTTTTTGGTTTTCTGTTCTCTTGCTTAAATTCTGATTCTAGACACTGAAAAACACTTAAATATTCATATTTAGTTCATAAAGTTTGCTTTGATCTGATTTATGACGATAAGTATGATTTAATTCATTTCATAAACAAAAGATGGCAGCAAAAATTGTCCTAGTTTCTACAAAAGCAAACTTTAATCGGAAAAAAAAAATTTTCCTTGTTTTTGTGGTAGGAGAAACCAAAATTTAACATGTAGAAGTTAGACCCAAAAATCGTGTTGACCGGTGTAATAGATGATAACTTTGTAACCGTTTTTAAAAAAATCGTCTGTCTGTCTGTCTGTCCACAAGACCGCGTTTGTGCCAGGTAATCTCCGGAATGGCTGGACCGATTGTGATAGAGCTTTGATGGGAAGGTAGCTGTTGCACGCGGACATGTCATAGGCTACTTTTGTTTAATTCTAAAACATATATGCTTGAAAAACCTTACTGTCCTAATTTAGTCAAATAACCAAATAAAGATAAACCCGAGCTTTTGTTCAACAATAAATAAGCAGCTTTGTCTGAACAAAGTCACGGGATATAATTAGTGATAACTTTGAGAACTAAGTTTTAGCACGTGTCTTAGTTATATTTGACTAATAAGTTGCCATGGTAACCATCTTGCAGAAAATCATACTCATACTAATATTATAAATGCTAATGTTTAGATGGATGGATGTTT
The DNA here is from genome assembly GCF_912999745.1 of Papilio machaon. NCBI lineage: Eukaryota > Metazoa > Arthropoda > Insecta > Lepidoptera > Papilionidae > Papilio > Papilio machaon. The sequence continues at coordinate 852,717 of NC_060013.1, read as the reverse complement.
GAACGTATCTCTAGAACCGCTTAACAGATCTGGATTAAAGGCATAGATGTAGAACATAGTCTGGAAGAACACAAGCTACTAAGGATTTTTTTACATCAGCGCTGGCTGAGTTTCAGGCGACCGCTAGTTACTGATAAAGTTATTCTATTTTCGATAAATAATCATTCAAAAAAATACAAGCAAAGACGTGCGCTGAAGCTAATGTTGTGCAACAAGTTCCTAAAGCAGAGTTGAAAGAAAGAAAGAAGAATTTAAAAAAAAATTATTAGCACAAAAAACAATAACTTAATACTAACATAAAATTACACATAAATAATCTGGATATTAAGTTACCATTTATGGTTATTTAGGGTAATCTTGTGATGCCCACACTAGGCATAGCCTGTATCGTGGGCATCGATATTCATAGAGAGAAGTTCCTACTTCCATACAAAACTATCTTTTATAATACCTTTTAGATACGTGATATTTATCTATCTATATATATAAAAGAAAGTTGTGTTAGTTACACCATTTATAACTCAAGAACGGCTGAATCGATTTGACTGAAAATTGGTGGGCAGGTAGCTTAGAACCAGGAAAAGGACATAGGATAATTTTTACCCCGTTTTTTATTTTTTCCGCGCGGACGGAGTCGCGGGTAAAAGCTAGTTTAATATGAAATAAGTTATTTCTAATTATTATTACTTGCGAAATGCGAGGCACGGACTCGTGGTATCCCACTCTATGGTAGTCATAAGTGTAGAAAGAGAGGGAGATGTAGAATGGTATTAGTTGGAGTGAGATGGGTAGAGAAATTAAGGATCTCTTCTAACGGTCATTGTGAAGAAGGACGTACATGAAAATTTTAAAAATTAATTGATAATTTACTAGACATATTTACCTATTGAAAGTATTGCTGTCTTGTTCTATTATATTACATAGTTATATCTCTTATCTCTTCCATGTAACGTAAACGTGACGCGTCTTTGACATTTAATTTATGATGTAATTACGATATAGGTTTCATTAAAAATGTAGAACAAAGTAGGAATTCAAAAGAAATGAATATTTAACTATACTAATGTCGATTTATGTGAAAAACCTTAGTTTTCTCTTTAAATTGCTATTCTGTTTCTAAAGGAAATTTAGTTACAACCTTTTCCGCTTAGATCGCATCTCGCACTTTCAGCGAGAACTTATTGAAAACCTGTAGCTTTTATTAAGAAATGCAGACCAATTTAACCCTTAAAAGCAATGTCGACAGAGTTCAATTTCTCTTGAACACAAAAGCTCTACAGGATTTCTTGTACCTATGTTCAAAATTGAGTTCAATGCCAAAGGAATAAGGTGTATATTTGAATTTTCTAGAAACTACTTATATTAAATGTCCAATATTATTTGACCTTCCTCGCCCCTCTCACCGTGACGTTGCCGTTTTGCCAAAGGGGCGCCTAACGTATATATCATGGCTCAACAATTTCTGGACGCATTCGAAGACGGATTTTTGAATTTGGAATTGTGCGTGGTAAAGTTTAGTCGGTCTTCAGGCGTCGAGAAGTGAAGACGTAGAACACTTTTGAATTCATTTTAAAAATTTAATTTAATTTAATATCTCTGAAGAGAATGGAGTGACTCCGACTTTTTTAAATAGAGTAAGTATTTTTTTATTATTTATAACAAGTAATCATTTTACTAAAAATAATAAAAGACAAGTTACATTTTATGATTTATAAATACATTTTAACAGTAGTTTTGTTTAAAAAAAATCGTCGTATATTTTTGGTAATTTGACCATAAATTGTAATCTTTTTTTTGTTAAAAACCAGCAGTAGCCCGTAACATCATTTGCGCGAATTTATAAAAAAAAAAATCTAGTAATATAGGCAATGTTAACCGGGGACAATGTAGCTTCAAAACAGCGACAGAATTTTTGAAATCTGTTCAGTAGTTTCGGAGCATATTCAATATCAAACAAACAATCATCTATCCCATCTATATATATAAAAGAAAGTCGTGTTAGTTACACTATTTATAACTCAAGAACGGCTGAATCGATTTGACTGAAAATTGGTGGGCAGGTAGCTTAGAACCAGGAAACGGACATAGGATAATTTTTACCCCGTTTTCTATTTTTTATTCCGCGTGGACGGAGTCGTGGGTAAAAGCTAGCTTATAATATTAGTAAGGATAGCTTTCTGTACTTCTCTACGTTACTTTTAACTGTGTCAAAATTCACGTTCATCTGTTCGCTCAATTTCCTTAAGAAAGCGATGCAATATTTCTCTTTACGTCTTGATAAAACAGTTTCAATTGAAAATAATAGTAATATTATTTATACTAGAACTATATTAGTTATTACTAATTTTATTAATGATACTGACCTCTATACTCGTAGATGGACTGGCTATAAGACGTAGTTTTTGTGTATATTTGATTTTCGCCATTTTGATATTCGAACTAACAATATAGATAGAATTAAATGTCACGTTATCACCAGGCGCTTTTCAATCGGAATGAAATAAAAGATGTAATTTCTAAGGAATCACCTATCCATTAGTAGAGTCTAAATTCTACACTTTATTGCTGGATTATCTTTAAAAGCTAACTTCTAAGTTACGGCCACTTCAAGTTACTTAGCTGTTAGGCACTTCTAAGGCGCCCATAAAAGTATAAAATGTGACGGACGGTAAGGGTGTATTTTATTGTTGCCTTCAGAAAGAGAAACGAATAGTTTATTAAAATATACATCTAATCTATCTTCTATCTATATAATATATAAAAGAAAGTCGTGTTAGTTACGCTATTTATAACTCAAAAACGGCTGAATCGATTTGACTGAAAATCGGTGGGCAGGTAGCTTAGAACCAGGAAACGGACATAGGATAATTATTACCGCGTTTTCTATTTTTTATTCCGCGCGGACGGAGTCGCGGGTAAAAGCTAGTCTTTTATAACCACGTTGCACGTTGTTAAAACATATGTTTAACTAAACAGTGTCTAAGTTCAGGTTTTTTTATTGAAAAAGTTAGCGCTTGGCCACGATCCTACCCGATGAGATGATGTAGCCTAAAGATGGTACGCGCTAGCTTTGTAAATGCCTATTCACTCTACTCTTGAAGGCCTATACGTCGTACTTGGACGGAAAAACTCACTGGCAACTTATTCTAATCCTTTGTAGTACGCACAAGGAACGATTCAATTCAATTCAAGGTTACTTAGCCGTTGGTTTCTGAGACCAAAACTTCTGTATGAAACATATCAACCTGTCATAATCTTTGACAACAAATAGATAACAATATGTTTTAAATGGAGATTTTTGATCTCAGAAACCCAATATAAGCTAGTCACATTTCTTCGAAATAAATACAAGTTTATGAAGGGAAAGCTTTATCTTTTTTATCTCTCTTATTGTACTCGTATTCAGCGGAGATTAAAGGATTTGCCGCAGATCAAAGGAAAATGATATCGAAGTAAGTCTCAGGGGAAATTAATTTTAAACTGCTTTCTTAATTAATAAATATTTGTATTAATATATTCTTTTATATAACTTTAAAATAGATAATCTTACTAATATTACCAATTCATACATTCATTGTTTAGATAGATGTATGGATGGATGTTTGTTTGAAGGTATCTCCTGAACGGGTCAACGGATCTTGATGAAATTTGGCACAAATGTAGAACATAGTGTGGAAGAGAACTTTAGCTACTTATTTAGTTTTCTTTTAAAGTCCCCAGGAGCGGAGTCGCGGGAGACTGCTAGTATATACATATTAATAAAATTGCAAACACAATGTATCTTTGTTGCTGATAATGATTTTTTTTAATTTTGGTCTACCTGTCAGTCTGATGTGTGCGGGGCATATTTATTATAGGTTACTTGTTTGTGTTTTTTTTTAGTCCTCGCTGACAAAGTCGATGGTGACCTTTTATTTAAATGTAATTCATCAGTTTATAGTATCACTAGTCATATTATAAACTGAAATTAAACACGATTAATTCGATAAATCTGACTGATTTTAAATTATATCTTTTCTGAATTAATTTTGAAACAGATTTAAATGGACGTGTTTAAATTTAAAGAGGCGAATTAATATTATCAGTAGCGGATAAAAGGAAACGACAGCCGCCATATTGCTCGTCGTTAGCGCTTCCATTTCCGGCGGCCATTTTGATTTGTGACATTACTTTAATGCTGCCAATTTCACAGCTCGATAACTTTGTATGATAGTTATTCAATTGTTTTTAATGATTTCTTTATCTTTTATAATTTTTTTTTTTTGGTTTTATAGAAATAATTGTCTTTGATTTAATATACTGTTTGATAAAGTTACTAAACGCAATTTCCTAAAGTAAAACTCAAGACAAGATATAGCCATTTTCGTCCGTATTCAAATTAAACTATATTTATTTAAATCTTCTTGTATATTAACTTGCTTCTTCCTGTTGTTGTATATACAAGAAGGCTTATTGTTTTAATTTTAACTAGTGTTTTCAAGAAAAGAATAAAAATAGAGCAAATACAAAAATAAACTAGTTATTGGGGTATGTACTTACTAGGATTCTTTTTTCGTATTCCTTTTTTATATAGTAAAACGAACAAATGGTCACTTGAATTCGCTAACATATCGAAGTGACCTACCTTTTGAGGGCGTACAGAAGAAGATACCTTTATATTTTTGTATATAACGTGGCAAACGGCAAACGGCCACCTGGATTTGCCGCAATAGCGAGGCGATCGTTGCCCATAGACATCCGCAAATGCAGATGCGTTGCCTACTTTTAATTAACGGAGAAGGGGACGCACAGAAAGAGGATATTTCTCCTTTCTATGCGTCCCTTCTTCCGCGAAATCCGAGGATGGGAAGGGAAAGAGGACCAAAATTAGGCCTCCGGTACCACACTCATCAGACGAAACGCGGAATTGCTTCCACTTCACGCCTGTCTTCTGTGTGGTCGTGGTATTTCACCGGTCGAACCGATCAATTCGTGCACTTAACAAATATATTGTTGTCGCGGGATCTACAAAATCCAGATCCAGATACCTGTAACAACAGTATTACCCTCTAAGCGGCTTCTCTGCCAAATCGATCTTCGCACAGAATTCAAGTCAATTTGTATGGTGTCTTATCATTTTAGAATTAAATTTAAACCATAAATTATTAACATATTCTGTTTCCAGGTGTATCCTGTTGTCAAGATGGGCGCGGCATCAGATGGATTCGGTTGGCGTGCTCGTATCGCTGCCTGTCGGGAGTCTAGGAAGCTGGTGCTTGTCATCGTCGCTATAGCCTTGCTGCTTGACAACATGCTGCTTACAACTGTCGGTGAGTTGTAACTTTTTTATATAGTAAGCCAAAAAAATCAAAGATTTTAGAATTTTTTTTTCTTTAGTTGATAGAAGAGGTAGATAGTTGAGGAGGTAACAGCGACCTTGGAGTATAAATAACTTCAAAAATGTCTGGGGCAGAAGGCAACGGGAAACCACTGCTTCTATTTTCCCAAGAGAGTCAGCATGGAAGGTTTAAGAACAGAAAGTAGTATGTCTGGCAATCCGGCTGACGCCCGGCGCCATCTCCCCGGGAGGGATGGTGTGAAATATGCTACCGGCCATGCGCCCGTGTCTCGTCAGGCGACGCATGGAAACTTAGCTACTGATGAATATAACGATTTCAAGAATATTCGCCATCCCCATCGTATTGGAACATGGAATGTGCGCGGCCTTAACCAACCTGGCAAACTGCGTATTGTAGAAAATGAAATGGATAGAAAAAATGTACACCTACTGGGCCTAAGCGAAACACACTGGAAAGGTCAGGGTCACCTCACATCTGATCTCGGTAATACAGTGTATTTCTCGGGCCCCGATGACGAGAGCAGCAGAGGAGTGGCCTTCATTGTGCCGCGATCGCTGAAGAAATTCGTTGTCGGATATAACTCAGTTAGCGATCGTATAATAACACTTAAGATTAACACCATACCGTGCAAACTTAACATCGTGCAAGTATATGCCCCCACAGCACAGGCAACTGAAGAAGAAGTGGAGGCATTTTACGGTACGCTGACTGCGACACTCAAAGGCATCTCTAAACGGGAAGTTACCATTATCTTAGGGGACTTTAATGCCAAAGTCGGATATACCAAACACGATGACCACCATCGGCGTGCCGTAGGAAGACACGGAATTGGAGAGCGTAATGACAGAGGCGAACGCCTGATACAGTTCTGCTGTGAAGAAAATTTTACTATCACCAACACCTGTTTCAAACATCATATCCGTAGATTATATACTTGGATATCCCCTGGTGACCGATATAGAAATCAAATCGACTACATTCTAGTAGGGACGAGATGGAGAAGTTCAGTGACGAACGCTATAACTTTTCCGGGTGCTGACTGCGGTTCCGATCACCAACTTCTTGTGGCAACAATTCAATTGCGGCTGAAGAGTATTAAGAGACCAAAAATTGTTCAGAATATGCAAAGCATAAATATCGACGGGTTCAAAGAAGGTTTTGTAAAGAGGATGGGAGACTTTCCAAATGACGTGACAGATAGCGACACTAAATGGGAATACGTCAAAAGGATGATAGAGGAAACAGCCAGAGATAATCATCAAGTTAAACCCGCTATGAAAGATTTCATAACAAAGGAGACGGCACAAATCATCTTAATGAGGCGTAAACTTAAAGAGTCCGGTATACGTACGAATGAGGATCAACAACGGTACCGAGAACTAAGCCGCCAAGTCCAGCTATGCTGTCGAAAAGACTATGACGACCACATCAACAAAATCTGTCTCGAACTCGAACGCCACTCTTTGAAAAACGAATGTAGACATCTTTTTCAAAAAGTAAAAGAATTGTCAGGCATTCGCAAGCCAAAAACCTGTGTCATCAACGATAAAGACGGGCGTTTACTCACGAATGTGAATGAAGTGCTAGAGCGCTGGAAAAAGTACTGCTCGGAGTTATATGACACACAAGACTTCATTAACGAAAAGATAACATGGACAAAAGAAGAACCTGACATTCTTACATCAGAAATTGAGCACGCCATCAAAGCTCTTAGGTGCATGAAATCACCAGGAAAGGATTCTGTAACCGCAGAAATCCTCAAAAACCTAGGTCAACAAGGCACAAAAGCTATTACCGAAATTTGTAATACAATTTGGAGTACTGGTAGATGGCCTAAAGATTGGACAGAATCGATATTTATACCTCTTCACAAGAAAGGCTCTGCAAAAGAATGCGGAAATTACCGAACTATAGCATTAATATCACATGCGAGTAAAATCCTCCTTCATGTAATTAATAAACGTCTTAACTACTTCTTAATGCGACAAATACCCCAAGAGCAGGCAGGTTTCGTAAAGGGCAGAGGAACGCGGGAACAAATACTGAACGTCCGTCAAATTATTGAAAAGAGCAGAGAATTCAACTGCCCTGTAGTCCTATGCTTTGTTGACTACGCAAAGGCCTTTGACTGCGTACAATGGAACAAATTGTGGAATGTGCTAATAGAAATGGGAGTTCCAAAGCACCTCGTCGCTCTTATACAGAATTTGTATAATGAAAACCGTTCCTTCGTTAAGATAGGGTCTGAATTTTCCAATATGTTCCAAACCAAAAGAGGAGTAAGACAGGGTTGCATCTTATCGCCTGCACTCTTTAACTTATATGGAGAATATATCATGAGGAGGACAATCGATAACTGGGAAAAAGGATTCCCCATAGGCGGAAAAAGATTATCGAACCTCAGATATGCCGATGACACCATTCTCCTGGCAACATCAATGGAAGAAATGACGGAATTGTTTCAAAGACTTGAGTCAGAAAGCGGCAACGTCGGCCTCGTCGTAAACAGAGCAAAGACAAAGGTGATGATAGTGGATCGAGCCGGAAACTTAACAAATGTAGCCTGCAACATTCCTGGCATAAATGTTGTCGATCGCTACATATACCTAGGATCCCAAATTGACAATGAAGGCAAGTGTGCTCCCGAGATAAAGAGGAGGATTGGTATGGCTAAAGATGCGATGACCCGGTTAACCAACATATGGAAGAAAAGAGGAATCGGCATAAAAACCAAAATCAGACTGATACGAGCTCTGGTATTCCCTATCTTTCTTTATGGAGTGGAGACGTGGACAATTCCAGCCCGTGAGAGACAAAGGATTGATGCATTCGAGATGTGGTGCTGGAGACGCCTGTTAAGGGTACCGTGGACTGCGAAACGCACCAATGCATCAATCCTGACCAAGCTCCGTATAAAAACACGCCTCTCCACTATATGCCAACAACGAATTCTATCATACTTCGGCCACACAATACGCAGAGGAGACGAAAGTCTAGAAAAACTTATTGTCGTTGGCAACACTCAAGGAAAAAGACCACGCGGCCGCTCACCAACAAGATGGACTGACCAAATGAAGGAGTTGTCGTCCACAAAATTTTATACCGTCGTGAGAGACGCGCTGGACAGGAGCCGGTGGAGGCATATCATCCGCTCCAGATGCGACCCTGCACATGCTGACCACGATCCTCAGAAATGAGGGACCGACACAGAGAGAGTTGATAGAAAATTTACCGATTTATATGAATTATTTTTACTGGCAACATGTTATTATTTATTTATATAAATTAATAATATTACTATCTTAAATCATGAATCTCTTTTAAAATATTCATTATATACGAATCCATTAGGAAAGGCGAGAAAAGATCGAAACATCTAATGAATTAGTGATGAGCCACTCAACTGATTGGGCGGCCATCTTGACCGCTTGCAAACGTCAATGTTGAAAGAAAAATGGCGGGCAATTTATACGAGGCATAGGTTATAAAGATAAAAGTTGATAAATATATAGATATTAATTTTAAATAGACTCAGTTATTTTATACTAATGTGTAGATGATTTTATTATTACTTTTACGTTATATTTTTAATGTAGTTTGTATTTCGCGCTTTTGTTTAAAAATATTACTTCACTAGCTGTCGCCCGCGACACCGTCCGCGCGGAATCAGATAAGATTATTATATCAATCGAAAATGTTATTATAGTTATATAAAAAAAAATCGAAATCCTACACAGATTACACACGTACGTCTTGTCAGTTTTTCCACGACATGTTGAAAAGCATTCTATTTGAAATAAAAAAAAACTACTAGTCCCTCCTTTGATCGTCGGTTGGCGAGGTCCTTGGGTGCACAAGGTTCTTATTTATTAACCTATATTAAAGTTGCAAGCATATTAAATGCAACGAAGATTTATCTTAGTTCATTTGCACTAGACGTGACGTTTTTTAAATTACAAAACAGTTAATATTATCAAATACTAGCTTTTACCCGCGACTCCGTCCGCGCGGAATAAAAAATAGAAAACGGTGTAAAAATTATCCTATGTCCGTCTCCTAGTTCTAAGCTATCTGCCCACCAATTTTCAGCTAAATCAGTTCGACCGATCTTCAGTTATAAATAGTGTAACTAACACGACTTTCTTTTATATATATATAGATATCTATGTTATTCCAAAAGGTTTAATACTGAGTTATTTTCTTTGTACAACTATAAATTACCTACTGCAAAGAAATCCCCGTACTTTGAGGCTTTCAACATAGTTCTACAAGGTCTTTATTTGTACATCAAAGGTACAAAGCAAAGAAACGTTAGAAATTTTACCCTTTGTACGGCTGAATACTTACTTGTGGTCTGTGTAGGGTTTAAAAATAGGGTGACTGTGATTTTTATACTTTTCTTTGGGATAATATTTCATTTATTTTATAAATATGATTGTAATAATGATTGTATGGTCATATTTTTTTATGCTATAAGGTGGCAAGCGTACAAGTGGCCACCTGAATTCGCCGAAATAACGAAGCAATCTGCTCATAGACCGCATGCGTTGCTTATCTTTAATCCACGGAGGAGGGGACGCACAGAAAAGAGAATATTTCCCCTTCCTATGAGTCCACTACTTCGTCAAATCCACTCATTATCTCCCTTGCATTATACTAAAGTGGGATCGGCACACAAGGTTTTATCAATCTTAATGAAGTGGAAGTAATTCCGCGTACAATCTGATAAGTGTGCGACCTGGTTTTGGTCTTAGTAGTGAATTTAACAGAGGAGATATATCCTTTTCCTGTTTCCCCTCCTCTGTCGATTAGTAAGTAACGCATCTGCAACTGCAAATGTGTATGGGTGGGCAGCAGTCGCCTCGCTATTTCGGCAAATTTAGGTGGACGCCTCGCTAATGATAAAAAACGGGAGTTAGATAGATATGGACGAAGAAAACCTGGTGCGCAAACTTTACTTGAGTGAAATAAGGACAAAGATATTAACAAGGCTTTATAATATAATTAAACAATTGTAGAAACTCTTCGCCAAGTAATCGAGTTGTCAAAGCGTCCATTTAACACCTCTTTCTGTGATAACTCTGACCGGAAGTGGGGCAATTTCCCCTTCGGCGAGATCAAAGTGAAATTCACTTAGCTGCCTCATCAAAAGCGACGCCTTATAGTGTTGTGCGGCGGTGTTATCGATATGTTTGTCGATATATTTTCTACTTTTTATTTGAATCTGGCAAGCATTTTGACTTTGACATTTTATTTTTAAGACCTTTGCCAGCCGCTACTTAGTTGGCGTGGAATTAAAATAATGAGTATTTTGTAATGGGTATTATGTAACAAACAGTATTACCGCCACCAAATTTAATTGAACACCAACAATCTGTTCAATTGTACTTAAGTTACGTTGCATCCACGCATGCAAACTTTCAGATGAATTTTTCTTATCATTTAAAATTCGTATTTCATTTAACGGTTAATCGATATTTACTTTAGTCAGTTCACATCACTAGTATATCGTAGTCAAAGTTGGTGCTCACTACAAATTGCATTGCCTTCTCCCGCCGCTCTACCAACGAACGTTTTGATATCGCGCGACACAGATAATGTCATTAGCGAAGCCAGAAATTGTTGCTTTACTCAATTTGTGTAGAATTTATACTGTATTTTATTAGTCTGTGACAAGTACTTCGTTAGTTGAGTTTTATATTTTTAATTCATTTATATTGGGTGATGATCAAGGACTTATTAAAAATTCTTAGCCTAACTTTATAACATATGGAAGCAGATAACCTGATTTTCTCCTTAGCATCTCATCGTTTAATTGGCAAAATTATCATTAAGTAAGATTATTTATCAAATCATGAGAGAACTCTTTGAGAAAATTCAATCAAACATCTTCAAGAAAAAACCGGTTTTTATCGGTAAATTGAATTGGGTCATCGAACAACACTAGTGCGGAATGAACTGTCAAACGCATAAACACTTGAACATCGCCGCGCACTCGAACATCGTAATCGAATTGTCGATTGACGGACATATTCCAACTTTTTTTGTTAACTTGCTCATAATAATGAACATTTCGTCTCGATAAATTCTCTGATTTTACATTTTCGTGTAAAGTTATACTTTAGTAGTCACATGTAGATTCTTGTTCATAAAAATAAATTTAGATATCAAATGCCTATCAATTGCAGTGTGAAGTAATTATTACTTATATGACGAACGAATCATTCAATGGCACAATTGTTTAATGTCACTTCTATGACCTCATTAATAATTTTTTAAGTAAAATAGCACGTTGATACATAAAGGTTGACCATCCCTGGTTTATCCTATTAGCACTTATATAGCACTGTGAACATCAATTTTTTCCTATGCATAGAAGAGCTGCAATTTCGATCGGTTGGTGATATATGTTATTATAAGTTAGTAGTTACATACGCAGACTATATGTGGGATATCTCTAACGGTCCGTTGAGCACGATACGGGCTTTGCATTGTCGGAGAGGACCGTAAAATAAAATTTCTTTGAGGTCAAAGAAAGGTTAGGACATAAACCGTTATTACGGTCTTTACTTTTTGTTGGGATAAAATTTAATTTTAATTTATTTACCTTTGGTTTCTGAGACTAACATCACATTAAAAAATATATCGTCATTCCTGTCATTACCTTTGACAAAAGAGAAATAACAATATGGTTTTCAAAACCCTTTTTTTAACAAACTGGCTGTTATTTGTTAAATTATTTAGACAATTTACTATTAGGGTTAACGCACAATTCTCCACACCACGCCCATCTAGTACCGCCTAGCTCAATTGGCGACATCAACGGCGGCGAGAGAACGCCGCGGTGATCGCAAAACTTGTGGACGGCGGGTTGACTTTAGCGCGTCAACCTTTATCATTACTGTAAAAGTTCGATTTTATTCATAAAGTTTTTTTTATGGCAATACAAGTATCAAAGTATATGTCTTAATGTTACTTTAACGTAATTTTACTCTTAGTAATTTTTATTTCGCCAGTGACATGTTCTCTTACTTTGAGACTTTGTAATATAATAGGTTCCCTATTAGTAATTAATCCTTATGACCTTAATCCTAAAAGTACTACATCATTACTATCTACTCCATCATAGTATGTGTCATTTCTTGCTAGAATTTTCAGATATTAAGGAAAAAGGGGTCTAATATTGGAATGAAGTTTTGGAACGAAGTTCCTTATCGCGCGTTGTGAAAGGGGGCTAGACGGAAAAAATTCTTACGAAAAGTTGTCACGACACTTTTTGCTATAGACGAATGAGCGCTACTTCACCATGGCAACGACGTGACAATATATAACGAAAATTCATAGAAATAAAATGTACTTCTTGTGAAGACTTAAGTTTTTTATTCATAGAATAAACATTGGTTCCTTCACTAATTAATAGAAAGGAACTTCGTTCTATCCGGGTGTCCCAACACACCTCTCAAGTTTTTTTTTCTCTTCCAGTGCCAATAATCCCCGAGTTCCTGTACGATATTCGTCATCCGGACGCACCGCTGTCAATGTCGCTGGATGACGTCACAGTGCCCCCGCCTCCACCGACCCCCTACTGCCCCTGTCTCGAGAAGAATACCACTGTTGTGTACGAGAATGTAACTCACTGTAAGTACTTTTTGATGTGAAACATCTATAGGATCACTTGTAAACCGAATTGTTGGCGTGGCGACGCTTGCCGTGGCGACGGGTCGCCACGCTATACCTACCGATATATATTATTTTAATAATATTTAATATTTTATGCATATTACTTGTACACACACGATGTTTCACATCTGCCAGGCGTCCCATGACGGCTCATTTTTTTTAATCATAATGTGGCAAACGAGCAAACATCTGACTCGCTGTCCATAGACATCCGCAATTGCAGATGCGTACCTTTAGTCGACAGAGGAGGGGACGCACAGAAAGAAAATATTTCTTCTTACTATATGTCCTCTACTCCGACAAATACCCATCCCATTCTTGTCCTTTCATTTCATAAAAAAAGTTTGGGATGGGGAAGAGGAATAAAATTAAACCTCCAGCACCCACACTCATTAGACTAACAGGCTTCGACGTGACACCTGTATTCTATGTGGTCTTGGTATTGTACTGAGCGAGCCGATCCATTCGGGCAACAAATGTTAGAATTGGCGACTACGTACTAACCAAGGATACACTTAGGTAATAGCCCAAATGCTATTGTTTCTCACAGTGAACCTAACAGCGGAAAGAGAGGAGCGTCACAAAGAACTGATACATGAGACGGTGGCTGTGGGTGTGATGTTCGCCAGCAAAGCGATCGTACAGCTTATCGCTAATCCATTCGTAGGACCACTCACACACAGGTACCTACTAACTTAAGATCACTTTCCACTTGAATGACTACTCCACTAGTGTAGGCAAGCAAAGCGGTATTTTTCTCGGTAAAACTATAGAATACTACTTGACCGCGACTCCACAAAGAATTAAGTAGCCTATGTGTTCATCCAGATTATGTTCTACATATGTGTCAAATTTCATCAAGATCCGTTGAGCCAGTCCGGAGATACATTCAAACAAACATCCATCCATCCATCGAAACATTCGGATTTATAACATTAGTATGATAATATTACTTGACTTGCAATCTGCAGATCCTGGGTTCGAATCTCAACAATGTGTTTTTTGATTCTCGCGATTTATATATGTGCATTTATCCGACGTTATTACGGTAAAGGAAAACATCGTGATGCTGCACATATCTAAGAAGAAATTCAATGATATGTGTGAAGTCAATCCGCACTTGGCTGTGGTTGACTATGGCCTAGTCACCCCTAACTTAGGGTAGGCTCTGACCCCTCAGTGGGGACATATAGTGAGCTGATGATGATGATGAATATTACTTCTATAAGATAGTAAGAAAATTTCAGCTAAATGTGGTTTTTACTTGTCATTTTTTTATTTACAGAATCGGATACAGCGTACCCATGTTTACTGGATTCATTTTGATGTTTCTGTCGACTTTGAGTAAGTTAATCTTCAGGATCTTCAGGAGTCGGAGTTTTTTTTATTAACAATTAGTGATATTCATTTGTTTGACTTCCAGTCTTTGCATTCGGTCGTTCTTACGGCGTCCTGTTTGTTGCCCGGGCACTGCAAGGGATAGGGTCTTCATGTTCATCAGTTTCTGGAATGGGAATGCTGGCTGAAAGATATCCTGATGATAAGGTGAGAATTTACTGCCTTAAGTATACAGGTTGTAGTGTTTGTGTCTATGGAATAGATACAATTCACTGTCTCATGTACCACACTGGAAGGCACAGCTGTCTCTGGGTAGTTGAGTGACGAACGCGGTACGAAGCGGACGTGCGCCTGCGCTCCAGTGTGGTAGTGGTGAGCCAGTGTCTGTCCTTAATCATCTTTAGGGACCCTATGGTCCTACAAATGGCGACGAGGTGAAAAAAAAAAAAAAAAAAAAAACAAAATAGAAAATTGGTAACTATGTCCGTATTTTGCGCCCTAAGTAATAAAATACTTGTGTGTAAATTAAAACATTGCAATCAAGATATTTAATTTGATGCCTAAAAGTAGAGTACAATTATTATAGATTTCATAATAGAAGAAAGATGACAATATGATACGGGGAACATTAGTTTACAGTTTATACGATTTTATAAGTTGTATACGTGTAAAATAGTAATGATGATTTATTGCAAGCATGCGATATCACTTCCGCCGTCGTTATCTATTTATTAAGATGAGTATGAATATTTATCTATTAAAGTTTAGTTCACAAAAATATTAATTGTCAATAATATTTACAAATTATTACAGCTAACTGTAAAAAATTAATTGTAAAAAAAAGCGATTGAAATTATTGTAAATTATTATACCTTCGAGTACTTACAATATCAATCTTCATAAGTGTAAGGAACGTCAATAAAAGGCGGGGTCAACGGGTGGCCTGATTTATTTGTAAAGATGTTTTAAATCTGTTATATTAATCTACCCACTATTTGGTCATCAAATATTCTCTGTAACGAGACACATCAAATGCTACAATAAGTATCAACTGACATATTTATTTTGTTCAGAAATAATTATATTTCTGGCAAAGGTATTTGTGAATCTTCTTCAACGAACCGTTCTAGGATCTAAGACAGTGTCATACGAAATATGGGTCTATTATCTATTAACTGCAACTAAGTATTTCACGTAAAATGACAGGTACAGGCCGTATTTTGAAAATCGGCTATCATTTTAACTAAAACTAGCTTTTACCCGCGACTCCGTCCGCGCGGAATAAAAAAATAGAAAACGGGGTAAAAATGATTCTATGTCCGTTTCCTGGTTCTAAGCTATCTGCCCGCCAATTTTCAGTCAAATCGATTCAGCCGTTCTTGAGTTATAAATGGTGTAACTAACACGACTTTCTTTTATATATATAGATAATACAGATATGTAGTGTTCTGGATTTCCATTAAATTGGTGATATATCTTCGTCTATTTTGGATATCCATTAAATTGGATATATGAATGCGTAAATAGGTAAACCTAATAAGGTAAGGTAAAATAGTATTGAAAAGTATACATTTATAATTTGGATTTCTATTAAATTAGAGATATTCTAAACTATTTTATTACGTTGTACAAAATGAAATTCATTAGATTGAATTTAATGTGTCTCGGACTTCTTTTAAATAAGAAGCATTAGTAAAAACAAAAGAACTTTTATTAAATTGAAGGTATTTTAGATTTTAGATTTAAATCGAACATTTTCAGTAGGAAGCAGCTGATATTGCAACGACTGCTAAAAAGAGAGGTACATTATTACAATAGCGAAGATAATTTGTTTGTTTACAACAAAAAAAGTATACGCTAAAACGAGAAAAAATGAAGAAAGAGATAGAATAATTGTGTTAGTGTAATTATGATTTTTGCGTATATCGAAAGATTGTTTTAAAATTAATAGAATGTCGTTGAAAATAAGTCGAAACATATTCTTACTAATTGACTATAACGATTTTATAGGTGATAAGAAAGATAGAAGACATCACCCGCAATCGGTTGTTTTCGTTATGTCGTGGTCATGTGACGTACACTCTGTACACTGAGAGCAATTTAACTTTATTTAACATATAACATTAGATCCGACGATATATCAGTAGATGCTAGAAGTTATCGATGGCATCTCAGTTGTATAGTTTGATGCGTTGAGATGTATCACTGGAATGGTTATATAGTTTATTTATCAATGTTACAATAAGTTCCCTCTGATGTTAAGAAGTGTTATTGATAAACCTATGTTAATAAATAAAAAAGTAGTTAATACTAAAGTCTGTTCGTGGGTCCCTAGCAAAAATATATATATTGTTAGGACTGTTGAGGGTAGTCTCAAAAAAGGTTTTATAAGGAAGCGTGCGCTGCTGCTCGAGGCAGTCTCTTTCCATCCGTCATTGCGGAATGTCTGACATTTTTGTTTATTTACGTTCGGTTAGAGTTTATACTACAGCGAGGATTATTATGAAGTAGAGTTAAATTCATTATTTCGCTGTTAGTTTAATTCTTTTAAAATACTTTTGCATCAAATATCTAACATCAGAAGTGGGATAGGATCCGCGTGATTCTATTCACTTTGCTCACTCTGTGTTTGTGTTTGCATTTTCGTGAAAATAAATGCAAAGAGAAAAATGTCAGATCGTTACCGTGATAATTGTTGTAGTCGTAGCAAGTTGAGTCGATATCAAAGTCGTACCAGTGTTCGCGAAACAAGGGTAGCATGGACCAAGCCGTTTATTTTGCATGGGAATATGTGGGCAGTGAGGCTCACGCGCTGTCTGTGTATTTCACAGCAGACAGGATTGTGGACGCGATCTATTCAATTTGTACTGCGGTAAGATCGAACCAATATTTTTATATTTCAAGTTTGATGCCAAATAAGACAACATTAGTCTTTTCAATTAATTTAAAGATGTGTTCTATACTTCAATCTGAAATTGAATACCTCGATCAGTTTATTAGTGAGGGTCAGGTAAAGCCGAGTCGTGATAAGATTAAAAGCCTTTGCCTGAGTCAGATGGATGTCATTATGTCGTAATAGTCATTGATGCCCTTTATGAGTTCAGTTTGCTTTGTCCATGTATTGTCGAGATGGTCTGCGTTGCGTAGACTGTGGGATACCCAACTGCAGAAGTGAGATAGTGAACGAACTGTGAGACGTTTTTGTATCAGGAGATGTTGCTTCTAGGGTATTTTCAGGACTGACAAACTGCGAGTTGCCATTAAAATCATGGAGAGGACGGACTGCGGGACGCTTGCCCTACATGGTGCCACGGTGAGGGGAGTGGACTCCCGCGACATGCTCTGCTTTTTTTTTAATGGTGAGACATCTTATGTTCGTATGACACGCAAACGTCGTGCCTATGTTATACGAACGATTGTGTGATACTACTTGCGTATAATAAGCGAACGTCGTGCCTATGTTATACGAGTAGTTATGTATCTGACATGTGTGTAATAAGCGAACGTCGTGCCTATGTTATGCACATGTAGATGACACATGATATGCGAACGTCGTGCCTATGTCATGTGCTGAAGTCATTTGTGTAGATGAACTATGCAAAC
The DNA here is from genome assembly GCF_912999745.1 of Papilio machaon. NCBI lineage: Eukaryota > Metazoa > Arthropoda > Insecta > Lepidoptera > Papilionidae > Papilio > Papilio machaon. The sequence continues at coordinate 834,757 of NC_060013.1, read as the reverse complement.
GTCGTGCCTATGGTTCACTATGTTGTTGTAAACGAACTATGCAAACGTCGTGCCTATGGTTCACTATGTTGTTGTAAACGAACTATGCAAACGTCGTGCCTATGGTTCACTATGTTGTTGTAAACGAACTATGCAAACGTCGTGCCTATGGTTCACTATGTTGTTGTAAACGAACTATGCAAACGTCGTGCCTATGGTTCGCAAAGTTGCAAATAAGTACAGGAGGACGAGGACGTCCTCCAGTCAGGAGAGGCCGTGTTAGGACTGTTGAGGGTAGTCTCAAAAAAGGTTTTATAAGGAAGCGTGCGCTGCTGCTCGAGGCAGTCTCTTTCCATCCGTCATTGCGGAATGTCTGACATTTTTGTTTATTTACGTTCGGTTAGAGTTTATACTACAGCGAGGATTATTATGAAGTAGAGTTAAATTCATTATTTCGCTGTTAGTTTAATTCTTTTAAAATACTTTTGCATCAAATATCTTACAATATATATATTACCAAATTATACGTAAAATTAAATGTTCAATTGTGGGAGCATGAGCAAATGAATATCCGGGTGCAAATAGTAACAGATACATGTAAATACTGCACAAAAGTTTGATTATTTTCTTTTGAATATTACCAGGTCTCACAGTTTAATAGAAAATTTGTGTTGTCTAAATTTAGTTAACTCTAATTCCGTGACGTCGGAATGTCGATAAAAAAAATGACTGAAAAGGTCATTTGTCCATCATTGTCAGTGTAGTATACAAGTGTGTGTAACTAGTGCACGCTGTCATGTGTATTGTACAGACAGTAGTACATCGGCCCAATCGTCTAAGTTTTATTTGAATTTAAAATATAACTAAACTATAGATAGGTTTAGCGTTCGTCCGTGATTTCGTAAGCGCGGAAAAAATATAGCCTAGGTTCTATTGATAGTCTCGACAAAATCGGTCCATGCGATTCGGAGATTATTCATATGGCCATTTGCCTGATTGTCCCTTATAATATAAACAAAAATTAACTTTAACTGTCAACTTTAAATTGCGTTAAATATTTATTAATTAAAGGCTTTAACGATTAACGAAGTTACATTTTTATTTAACGAATTAAAGATTAACGAAGTTAACTTTTGCTTAACTGTGCCCACCTGTGACCAGGACCATAACAGGTTCACAAATTATTAACATCCTGAAGGAACTCTTTAGTCGACTGGGCTATCCACATTCAATCACTGCAGATTGTAAATGAGCCAGCAGTTTGTAAATGAAGAGTTTAAAACTTTTTGTGAAGATTGCAACATTAAACTTTTAGTACTGTTCCATATTGGCCGCAAATGAATGGGGAAGTCGAGCTTCAAAATAGGGATATCTTAAAGTACCTTAGAATAAGTGTAAGCGAAAAAAGAGACACGAATATAAGAGAAACATTATATTAGTATTTTATGATGTATAACTCTACTCCTCACTCAGTAACAGGAAAGACCCCTTCAGAACTTTTCTTTAAACGAAAGAATAGGGATAAGATTCGATGCTACATGATATTATTATTATTATTCGGGTTAGTTTCGACATACAACATTTTTCAATTATTTAATTCAATACTTAATTTTGACATTAAGCTTGAGTGTTGTTGATACGCCGGCTTGATAATACATCATGGCGTCAGCCGGAACGCTGAGTGATTAGTGAATTGATACATACATAAACCAATGATCTTATGACTTATGATAACATTGATACTTAGTAAAGCAACAACTGCAATTTAAAAAAAAGAAAAGGAAATGGATTAGCTAAGTGTGCATTTGACTAACACATAATTATCGTGATTAAATAGTAAATACTTTATTGGCATGGCCGTTTGGTTTATATGAAATTTATGCATAATAATGCATATTATGCAAAAAAAAAAAAAAATTAGATTTCAACTTAATTTAAGGTTAATCTATATACTTTTCTTCGTACTATTCATGGCGATCATAGTATATCTTCGAGGGGGAGTTCATTGCAGCCACTGATAGTGACAATGACTCACACTTTTGTTGTTTTGTTTTATATTTTCTGTACTACAAAATATATCTAAATTATACGTAAAATGTTTGTTAGCAACAAGACCTACCGTTCTCCTATATCAGTTGTTAATTATTGTAGATATCCATTAAGTTGGTTGTACAGTCACATGCACGGAAATGTAAACATTGTTCTTGTTATGACGACATGACTTCTGATGGCGTTGTTCGATGAGTACATCATTTAATCAGATTATGTAAATTTCTTTTAATTTAATTAATTTTTATGACTACCATTAGGTTTAGGTTTAAAGATCTTTATTTGTCAAAAAAAAAAAAAAAACAATGCTTCACTTACAAAAAAAAAAAAAAAAAAAGGAGTAGATATGTTCGGAACCGTACCGCCGTGCGTAAACAACTTCTGTAAATCCGTACTCGTAATTTTATTTTTAAAAAAAATAGTTATGAGTAATTGCACTTATTTAAAGTAATAGTTATAGTTTTTCTGTGCGTTGTAAGGAAGGTGTAAGTTTAAAGCGTTTGCTATAAACGAATGTTTTGTGAAGTTTTTAAATGTTATTAAACTATGCTGAACAATTATTGATATACCCGAAAAATAAATATGTATATCATACAGGCTTGCGGGTTAATACGTAATATAGATACAGAATACAGGATGAGTATAAAGCAAAATAAACCTTAACACAACTATAGAAGAGAATCTAACTTGACAGAAATGACAAAGTTATATATGTAGAAAATATTGAGAGATTATTACAGGTCAGCGATGATATATGATTTAAGTTTATTTTTGAAAGCATTAATATTGTTACCACAGGTGGGCACAGTTAATCAAAAAGTTAACTTCGTTAATCGTTAATTCGTTAATTAAAAAATTAACTTCGTTAATCGTTAAAGCGTTAAATTCTAGAATATTTAACGCAAGTTAAAGTTAATCGTTAACAGTTAACCATACCAAATTATACATACAATTTCACACTTACTGTGGCGACACTTGTTTAAAATAGTAATTTGACTATACATTTTATAACACATTAGTATTAGAGACAAGTATGAATGCATTATAGTATTATTACCAGTGCGGAAAGCCTGTCATTGCAAAGAGTTCATTGTAGTAGACATTTGTCAGATGGAACAAGTTGTAATGATAGTGTCGCACGTGTACTAAACAACTATTTTTTAATACAGTTGCGAAAAAATGAAGCAATTTAATAGAATAATGAAACACAATAAACTCAACTAACTAAAATGTTTGAAAAATGGCGCCAACCGTAAAAGAATACAAACAGAGATTTTTTTTGTTTTCTTCACCCATTCTGGGTAGGCAAAGGGAACTATGACTAAACGGCCAAGTCTTCAGTAGATTATTTTTATTGATATGAAATGAAAATGAAATTTAATGAGATGAAATAAAATGAAACCTAACCTAATTCATTGAACCAAATCATTAAATCTGATATTGCAACAAATTAGGAGCTTCTTTTTAAAAATTGTTGCATGAATCATAGAAACTTCAATGTTTTTTTTTGTAAAAACTTCGTGGTTAGTTTTTTCATTTTAATAGACATTATTTTGACATTTGGGAAAGAGAACGGACGAGTTTGGAAAAGCTAAAGAAAAAGCACGAGTAAAAAAGTGTTTTAATACTGTTGCTCAAAGAGTGGCGTATTGCAGGGACGAAGAGCGTTCGGTATGTGGGCTATTACATACTCTTCCTTTTATATACTCGTAATGAAATATACTATTTCGAACCTTCTTTTAATTTTGTACTGTTGGTCAAGTCTTTCCCGGACGCTCTGATGCATCACACTTGCACGCGAACTTCTCATGTATCAATTATCAACTCGTTCGTTCATCATTCAAGTCGCCGACAGTCGCCCAACATAGCTGAACTTACGAGCGTGGCGTGGAACGTAATTTAAACAAAATGACAGCACGTCTCAAAGTCTCTAATTTAACGATTAACGGACTTTTATTAACGGAAGTTGAGTTTAACGGAAGTTAACAAAAGCGTTAACACTTTTTGAAGTTAACTTAAAAGTTAATCCGTTAAGCAAAATGTTAACTTCGTTAATTAACGATTAACGGATTAACGAGTTAATGCCCAGCTCTGATTGTTACAATTCTTTATCTCGTCTGACAGTTGTTAAACATTTGAACGCCTTCGAACGAAATAGTTTTATTCCATAGATAGTTCGCGGAGTAATAGATTTAATTTGTGTTTGTTACGTCAGTTATGTTTGTTATCTCTTTTTTCGAGTTTAATGTTAGACTTAATGTTTTTATTTGTTATGTTCATTATGAGAGTACAAGTCCTCAATTTAAACATTTGAGTGACATTAAGTAATTTTGTTTGTTATAAAGTTCATTAGTTGGAGTTCGGTAATCAAAAAATTAAATTGGTGGTAATGATTTTCAGTAGATGTGAATACATTAAATTGGATTAATACAGTGTCAATGAACACAGAGAATTCCATTCAATTGGAATTGAGGTTACCATTAAATTGGAAACACTTAGGTCACCATTAAATTGGAAACACTTAGGTTACCATTAAATTGGAAACACTTAGATTACCATTTAATTGGAAACAGTTAGGTTACCATTAAATTGGAAACACTTAGATTACCATTAAATTGGAAACAGTTAGGTTACCATTAAATTGGAAACACTTAGATTACCATTAAATTGGAAACACTTAGATTACCATTAAATTGGAAACACTTCGGTTACCATTAAATTGGAAACACTTCGGTTACCATTAAATTGGAAACACTTCGGTTACCATTAAATTGGAAACACTTAGATTACTATTAAATTGGAAACAGTTAGGTAACCATTAAATTGGAAACACTTAGATTACCATTTAATTGGAAACAGTTAGGTTACCATTAAATTGGAAACACTTAGATTACCATTAAATTGGAAACAGTTAGGTTACCATTAAATTGGAAACACTTAGATTACCATTAAATTGGAAACACTTAGATTACCATTAAATTGGAAACACTTAGATTACCATTTAATTGGAAACACTTAGGTTACCATTAAATTGGAAACACTTAGATTACTATTAAATTGGAAACAGTTAGGTAACCATTAAATTGGAAACACTTAGATTACCATTTAATTGGAAACAGTTAGGTTACCATTAAATTGGAAACACTTAGATTACCATTAAATTGGAAACAGTTAGGTTACCATTAAATTGGAAACACTTAGATTACCATTAAATTGGAAACACTTAGATTACCATTAAATTGGAAACACTTAGATTACCATTAAATTGGAAACAGTTAGGTAACCATTAAATTGGAAACACTTAGATTACCATTAAATTGGAAACACTTAGATTACCATTAAATTGGAAACACTTAGATTACCATTTAATTGGAAACAGTTAGGTTACCATTAAATTGGAAACAGTTAGGTTACCATTAAATTGGAAACACTTAGGTTACCATTAAATTGGAAACACTTAGATTACCATTAAATTGGAAACAGTTAGGTTACCATTAAATTGGAAACAGTTAGGTTACCATTAAATTGGAAACACTTCGGTTACCATTAAATTGGAAACACTTCGGTTACCATTAAATTGGAAACACTTCGGTTACCATTAAATTGGAAACACTTCGGTTACCATTAAATTGGAAACACTTCGGTTACCATTAAATTGGAAACACTTCGGTTACCATTAAATTGGAAACACTTCGGTTACCATTAAATTGGAAACACTTCGGTTACCATTAAATTGGAAACACTTCGGTTACCATTAAATTGGAAACACTTCGGTTACCATTAAATTGGAAACACTTCGGTTACCATTAAATTGGAAACACTTCGGTTACCATTAAATTGGAAACACTTCGGTTACCATTAAATTGGAAACACTTCGGTTACCATTAAATTGGAAACACTTAGGTTACCATTAAATTGGAAACACTTCGGTTACCATTAAATTGGAACACTTCTATTGCTGACTACAGAGAATTCCATTCAATTGTAATTGAGGTTGCCCCAGAGGACTCGAAATTTATGTTAAAGAATTAGATAGGACAAACAAACTTGCAAGTACATTTATCTCTACGCCTCATGTAGTCGGAAAAACTACATGTCACGGTAAGGAATGAAGAAACTGGACAAATACTAAGAATGAACGTTACACATCTAAAAAGAGTGGAAGGGGAATGGAAATGTAATGGAAATTTAAATGAAGATACATCAAACATTAATGAATGAAACAATCTGGTTGGAAATTATTAATTTATAATTACAGTAAAAAAATATATATAAGATGTTGATTGAGTTGAAAATAATAATAAAATAAAACTTGTTAACAAGGAAGGGATGTAGTGTTTGTGTCTATGGAATAGATACAATTCACTGTCTCATGTACCACACTGGAAGGCACAGCTGTCTCTGGGTAGTTGAGTGACGAACGCGGTACGAAGCGGACGTGCGCCTGCGCTCCAGTGTGGTAGTGGTGAGCCAGTGTCTGTCCTTAATCATCTTTAGGGACCCTATGGTCCTACACAGGTGATCTCCATAGTTGTAAAATTGGACCCTCTGAAGTCTGCATACCAGACGGTGTACGGTTGTAGAAAATAATAAAAAAAAAAATCAGTCGAATTGATAACCTCCTTCTTTTTGAAGTCGGCTAAAAAGAGGGTTTACAAGTTGAATGAAAAATGAAAAAGCAGGAGGTTTTAACCAATAAAATTTTGTAAGGGGCTACTAGAATTTAATCTCTTTGAAAATCCTATGTTTTCTTCTTTCTGTAGGAGCGTGGCAACGCAATGGGCATAGCTCTGGGAGGTCTGGCACTAGGGGTCCTTATCGGCCCCCCGTTTGGAGGTCTGATGTACGAGTTTGTCGGGAAGACCGCCCCTTTCCTGATGCTGTCTGCTCTTGCTTTGGGCGATGGATGTAAGATTTTGTGCTTATATTAGTAATGTAATAATCTCTCGTTACTACTTAGTCCTTATGCAAATTCTGGCAGTCTTTGAGTTTATCTAGGGGCCAAATGGCCAGTCTCCACTGTTCTAGCCTAAGCATGGCCTAATTCACGCAGTCCTTAGCTTGGACTTCAAACACACCTTTGAATTTCTTTCGTATTTAGTATTCATGGGCATTTATAATATTATAAATGTATTTATTTGCACCCTAGTACTGCAACTGATGATTCTGCAACCGGGCGTGGTGCGGCAAGAGACTGAGCCGCCCTCACTACGCGACCTCGTCACCGATCCTTATATCCTGGTAGCTGCTGGTAAGATCAGATATATTAGTTTAGTTTAATTTAATGATCTAAAATCATAAAATTAGGACGTAAAACATCATACCACTACTACACAGAAGACCAAGGAAGAATGTCGTCTTCCTCTTGCCATCTTTTCTAGTAAACAGAAAAAGGAGGTAGATTTGGTGGGGGAAAGTATGTGTAGATAAGGGAAAATATCCCTTTTCTTAACATCTTCAACTTTCTTCTAATGTAACACATCTTTATAGGCAATGGTCACTTCCTCAGCGATACCAAGTGACCGCTTGCTCCATTACTACATTCTGATATAAAAGTAAATTGTATTCTAGGAGCGATAACTTTCGCCAACGTTGGTATTGCAATGTTAGAGCCGAGTCTACCCATCTGGATGGCGGACACGATGGAGGCGCGTCGCTGGCAACAAGGTGTCGCATTCTTACCGGCCAGCATCTGCTATCTTATTGGTAAGTTGGTAAAAATAAAAGCTATTTAAGAAGATTTAATAATTTACTTTCAGCCAGTATTTGCGACTATATTCTATGGTATTAAAAAGTAAAAATGATGAAAGGAGGTTTCCGTTAAGCCAATATTTGTGACGACTTATTGTCTTTTTGCTTTTATTCGTATAGCATCTTTAAACATGTTAATATGGTGTGTTGTTGTGAGAAGAGAACTTTTAGGATATAACATTTTTTTTGAATAGTAAAAATAAACACAAAATTCTTACAACTAAAAAGATATAATCACACTGCTTATATGTTACTTAACTTAAGATACTTTTATTACAAAAAGTAGCTATCGCCTGCGACTCTGTTCGCGCAGAATTAAAGAGTAACAAGTAGCCAATGTGTTCTTCTTGACTATGTTCTACATCTGCGTCAAATTTCATAAAGATCCGTTGAGCCGTTCCGGAAATACCTTCAAACAAACATCCATCCATCCATTCATCTAAACATTCGCATTTATAATATTAGTAAGATTACTTTTAGTAATTTACAAATTTATTCCAGTAGTTATATATTGGAGTAGTTATAGTTTATATATTCTATAAATGGGCTATTTCTTTTATTCTTTTATGTTTATAGGTACTAATTTATTCGGACCTCTCGGACATAAAATGGGTCGTTGGCTGGCAGCTCTTTCTGGTCTGATCATTATTGGATTATGCTTAATATTGGTGAGTATAAAATGTGATCTCAATCATTTCATTTTTGAGGTTTACTATAGTTTCATATGATATAAATACATTTTTATACAAGTGTCATGTAAGTGAAAAGTTAAAGGTGCATTTCCAAACCCTTATGGCATTCTAGATTCCAATGGCGCGTAAACTGGAACATCTGATCATTCCTAATGCTGGTCTGGGCTTTGCTATTGGTATGGTTGATTCGTCTATGATGCCGGAGCTCGGTTTTCTGGTGGACATTCGTCACGCTGCTGTCTACGGCTCTGTGTATGCTATTGGTGATACTGCGTTCTGTTTGGGATATGCTGTTGGTAAGTATGGTATTCTGCCATACTTTAGCTTGCAACTACCGAAGTACCTTTAGTATGAAAGCATATTGTCCTTTTCATTTTCATTGATAAAAATAGACATAACAGTATGTTTTGTCAAAGATTTAGGAAGTAGAGATTCAACTTTATAATTTTACTAGCTGTCGCCCGCGACTCCGTCCGCGCGCAGTTAAAAAAAACTTAATAGGGGTATGAAAAATAGATGTTGTCCGATTCTCAGACCTACTGAATATGCTCACAAAATTTCATGAGAATCGGTCAAGCCGTTTCGGAGGAGTTTAACCACAAACACCGCGACACGAGAATTTTGCATATTAGATATTCCTTTAATATTTTAACGACTCTTTCTCAATTCTCCATGACTTTTAATTAAATCAATAGAAACGATAACAATGGCTTTCGATAAATGTTTTTTCTTTTCTATTTAAAATCTTCCGAATTATTTTAGATATAAAGGTCCCATAAACATCCTAAAGCTTTCAGACTCTGCATCCTACGTAACTCATAAAAGTAACGCAGATTATAGCTAACTAAAGACCCTTTATACAGTTTCATAGTCAATTTTTAAGTATACATCCATTATATAGTTATTTTCAAGTATTTATAATAGTTTATATCTAATTAAACAGGTCCTGCATTCTCTGGAGCTCTAGTTAATAGTATTGGCTTCGAATGGATGCTAGTCATTATAGCACTACTGAACTTTGCGTATGCACCCTGTCTATTAATGCTGAGATCTCCACCGGCTAGAGATGAGAAGCAGGTAAGCTGTTAAGAAATGTTTTTTACTGAAACACAGATGGCGCTTTTAATTTCACAAAAGATTTTTTTGCAAGGTTTGATTTTTTTTCGACGTTTTTATGACGTGAAAAACGCATTTGCAGTTTGAATGAAGTTGAAGTAAGATTTTATCAATAAAATCTGTTGAAGAGACAATATTTTCACTTATAATTTAAAATATATTAAACATATTTCTGACTAAAACAATCTACATACAACTTTTTTTTAAGTTTCTGTAAAATTAAAAGGTACTTTTTCCTTTTAGAGTTTGATTATAAGCGACAAATCATCTGTACGCTATGTGACTTATCAGAACGAAGAAGAAGAATAGACGCCATCTTAAAGTCCGCCATCTTGAAACCCGCCCGTTTCTAACTTTTTAATCCAGCGTAAATATTTAACGAAAAGATATTTTATTAAGATTAAATTATATATCTACATTTAGTCTTAAAATCATTATATATTCGATGCTGTATTTTGCTGTACAATTTATTCTACATAAAAAATGTCTTCGGGCTAAATGTCAAAAAATATATAAAATATACAAAAAAATCTAGTGAATGCATGTTAGGTACAAATATATGCGTATTTTACATATTATATATAAGAAATATATGTTTACTGTAGTAATTATTACTATATTATACTACATATATATGTGTATACCCTTTATAATTCTAGTCCAATTCTAGTCTACAATTTTTTTTAATTATTAAACATCTTTTAAGATCCGCCAGTATTAATTTCTAGTCGTATATTTGTTTGTTTTTAAACTAATATTATCAAATTAAAAACAAAAACTGTCAAAGAGTAAACTTCCCGCCTTTTGTATTTCGATTTTAATCAATATAATTTTGAATACGTGACTTTGACAATATTTTTAATATAAAACAACAATAATAAAATTATATTTAAGACAATAAATTAATAATTTGAACAACATATACAGAAATAAATTGTATATTAAAGAGCAATTTTTTTTTTTCATTGGTATATAAGACCATTTTTTTATATACATTTTACATTGGATTTCTGAAACGAAAATCTTTGTATAAAACATATTTGACAAAACCGAGATAACAATATGTTTTAAACGGTGATTTCTGTCTCAAAAACCCACGATCAAGTCACTAGTTGTTACAGCACTATTTTTTTTCTTAATATCGGACCAAACAAATAGAATTTATAATAATAAAATATCATCTAAAAACATAATCAAAAATTTTAACCTATAAATATATTTAATATATATTCTCTGTAATATTTAACGGTTAATATTTTAAAATAAGAACATAATAAAACATACTTTTTAACTTTTACTCTTCATAGTTTCACAGTAAATCAAATATGAATGATTTTCATTTTAAATATTATCATCGTTAGTCAAAAAATCATGAACATTTAGTCTAGACATATTCATAACAAAAATATCTATGTTTAAGTACTATATTTACCATTTATAGTAGTAAAATGCTTAGTATTTAGATATATCTGCTTAAATCAGTAGAATCTATATTAAAAAGTAGAAAAAAATCATATTTAATATGCTTCATGTGTCAATGGTACGGAATGTATTTTGACGAGTGTTTTCGTTACAAGCAATTTTAAGCCTCTTTGCTTTCACCTCCTTTTGTTTTTATCTCTTTCTATCTGACTCCGCATCAAATGTAGGCAAAACATCTGCAATTATAGACTTATGGGCTGCGGTCGCTTCGCTATTCAGACGAATTCATGTGACCGCTTTCTCGTTGACCACCATATAATATAAAAGAGCTTATTTTCTTCAGTCCAGAATCAGTTTTTTTTATATAAGTAAATACATTTTTAACATATTAAGAGTAAACTCAGTGCATAAAATTCCAAATTAAATCATCGAAAACACACGTTTTCTTTATCTGTGTATGGCTGCACAGATAATCTATAACGGTCGATATAAATACGTACCATAGACAATTAATTATTTGCAATATTATTAGAAATAATTTGTTTGAGCAATAATTTAATAAATAATAGCAGTTTAATGTAGTTCGTAGAATTTAAGAATTAAAAAATAATCACATTATCTTCCAATATTAGATGTTCACGTTCATTAAAGTATTTATCGTTCAATATTTAAATAAAAGTTTTTAATAGAATTATTAAATTTCATTAAGACATGTTAAAAATATTGAAAGGTCTTTTTAAAATAACAAAACAAAAATTCATTTCGTAATTAAATGTAAAACATCTCGTAATCATTCATATTTGATTTAATTTATTTCACATTATTTGTATAATAATATACAATAGCTGGAATGGGTCCTTTAAAAACTTGTATTCAACCTTAATTATTGATTAATACTAAGTATTTTGTTTCTCTGAATGATTAATAATATTAAGTATTAAACTGTAAAGACAAAGTTTTATATTTCAATGAATAACTATTACGAAATATTTTTTTATAAAAACGTCATTTTGACATTGACTTTTTTATTGTCTGTGACAACTTTTTTCGTCAGCCGGTATCGTAATTTTAATGGCGCTCAGTTTGGAATAATTTTGTCACAATTCCAATTTAAAAAAAACTGTCGAATCAATGATTTTAAAATCGTCTTGTTATTTCTTTTTCATTCAGATATTCAGAATAACAATCAGACATAATCTTTAGACATAATTTTTAGGTTAGTGTAATTTTGAGTTTTCGCTGTCGAGAGAACCAATCAAAACATATTGCTATTTCAATTTTCTTAAGTAATGAGCGGGATTTCTATGTTTTTGGCATTGTCTCGACAGTGTTAACACATTAAAAAAATACAGCTTCGAGCTGCGTGTATGTTAGTAATAAATGGATTATTTGTAAAATAAACAATATTCTTCTTATATATTATATATTTTAAAACGTAGTGGAGTTTTCCCGCCAAAATATAGTAACAATATTATTAATGTGATAGATTTAGTGATATTTTGAAGCTTTTAAACATGTATCGCCAGATATATTCGTATATTACCGTAATTCTAAAAATAAAAGTAGATATAATATTGTGAATTTATTTATTTTATTTATTTTAACGCTTACAGATTTTTTTTATTTTTTTTAATATACTTTTTTAATTAAAAGAAGTTTGAAAAGTTGTGTAAATTAATTATTTTTTCTAATATAAATTACGTTATTTTTATCTAGTTTCATTTTTTTTGAAAACAGTGTATTTGCAATATATTTTATGCTATATTATATTACTTGATATATTAATAAAATGTGGGTATATGAACTAAATCGTGTTTTATTTCATTAACACTATTTTGAACCTTACATCACTGAATAACAATTTACTCTTCAGTATACCATAGGTATGTCTCTCTAACATTTTTGTCCACTAGATTGGCAGTACTGATTGAAGAGCGTCAGTTTAAAGCAGGGATTCCCAAAGTGGTCGATATCAAACTTAAAGCATTGCTAATTCTCACTCTGTCTTCTATTGATCTAAGTCAAAATGAAAAATAATAATAATAATAGTAATAATTGATCTTAAAAGTAGGTAATTTGGCCTCGGGGTGTGTGAGGTAACAGTTAATTTTGGAAAAGGGGTCACTTGTCCAAAATAGTTTGGGGATCCCTGGTTTAAAGCGTTGCGCGTAACTTTTATGAGTAACTAGCTAGTGTTAGTTTTTTTCCAGAATAATAATTAAATCGTAAGAAACAATGACATTAATAAAATCATAGAATTATGTAATATTTTTTTATTTAAACAAGAACATCTTGTTATCGACAAAGTTTTAATACAGCGCCATCTTTATCCTTTGAAAGCAAACGCGTAGCCTCCACCGAAAGAATGCGGTCTATGTTCCATTAGATCGTTGTCTCGATACTGGAATAAAGAAATTTTATTTAAAATAAGCAATAAAACCCTATATAAAAAACAAGTAATATAATATGCTAAATTGCGGTTTTGCGGGAAAAAAATTATCCTTACATTCTATATAGTAACGCAGGGCCGGTTTTAGTATTTCCGGCGCCCTGGACAAGATTTTTACGGCGCCTCCTTTTTTTTGGTGTTAAAGGAAATCTTTCAAAGGTTCAGAAAGGGCACTTTAGGCGCCCCTTTATATCTGAATAGTGCGCCTGCGGTGCCCTCTTATTTCTTGTGCTATATGCGGTCACCTTAACATGGTCCTACACTAACACCGATACTGGATACAAAAAAAGTCCTAAAATAATACATACATGACCATCTTGATTGTCTGACTTCCAATTCTGATTGTAGTTCTGTCCACCAGCCCCTTGACTGCCACTAGCAGCCTATTTAATCATTTTTAATATCAATAGATGGCAAACGAGCAAACGGCCACCTGAATACACCGAAATAGCGAGGCGACCGTTGCCCATAGACATCCGCAAATGCATTGCCTACATTTAATTAACAGAGGGGACGCACAGGAATAGGATATTTCTATGCGTCCCCTCTTCTGCCAAATCCACTTCCCCTTTCCATCCTTTCTTAATAAGAAAAGGGTGATAAGGGAAAGAGGATTAAAATTAGGCCTTCAGTACCACACTCAAAAGTTAAAAGTGTTTTTTTTTCAATAACAGATGGCGTTATAACTAATAAGTCAATAAAGCCGTTTAAAATCTACTTCAAAACTAAGAGTTGGAAAGCACTAAGGTACACATTGCTTATATAAATAGTCGCACGACTTCAAACTTGCTGTTAGCTTAGTGGAAAAAGATGTTAACACGTTAACTGCCATAGCAAAATTTTGATGATGGCATTTTCTTTCTTTTTGTTTTTGGTGTTATATTGACATTAATTATTTGTATTTATTTTCCTTAAAAAGTTTATGTACATAAAAACCAGTTCTACACGTAAAAATGTTAGGCCAAGATGAATATAGTTTGTTGGGGGCCTTGTCAGTCAATTTCAATAGAGAAAAAGCCCCGAAAGGTGCTTGAAAGCTCCCTGGGTTCATTTGAATTTTTGAATTACATGCGTTTGCGTCAGGCACTCGTGACTGACATGGCCCTAACAGATACCATATCTGTCAAGCACTGGTGCCTGACGTGGCAGTTAACGTGTTAAACAATTGAAACTCTTTTACAGTTTTGGTTTCTAAAATGTTAGTATACGATTCATGACGTCATCACATGGTCTCACCTGGTTCTGTGGAGTCCAGTCCTGGCTGGTCTCCGGTCTTTGGGTATATTGCTGCTGATCGTATTGCTTTTGTTGTGCGTACGCGTTCTGATAGTAGTTATCTACGACAATTGTAACATTAGTATGTCAGGGGTAGAGAACTTTAGGTATATTTTATAATTTCTAGCTTTTTGACGATAATAAAGTAATATTTAAGGCAGGAATTGTGAACTAATGGCACGCGACACTATATTCAGGGCATATTGTATATGGTGGCAGCTCTACGACCACAATAAAAAATTATTATAGAAAATAGCTGATGCATAAAGGTTCACCACCCCTGAGTTTGAGGTAATTCAATGAAAAAGATTTTCTTCCGTTTCACAATATTTTTTATTTTATAATTACCTGGTTGCTGTGGTTGAGGACTCTGGGGCAGATGACTTCCTTCTAAAATCTGGAACCATTAAAATTACGAATAATTAAAAAAAAAATTAACATGAAAAACGTCAAATTCTAGTCCTCTTACATCCTAACATTTTCCAATTAGTTTATGATACGAAGGATAAATCTTTTTTTTTTCTATTAACCACCATCTGTAGTAAAAATAAATCTACATCACGTGATTCTCTTGTCCTACATCTTCCGTACCTGGAACCCTTCCTTCCCTGCTCTATACTTGAGCTTGACGAGCTGTCCGGAAGGGTCTTTGTACTGATAAGCTCCCACACGAGACCCGTCCGGTTCAATCACCTCGCCCGCCGCCAGTCCGTTGTCTGACGCATATTCAAAACGAAAACTGCCATCTGTTGACGGCATACAATATTTAATTGATAAGCGCCATCTACTGTTAAGTAATGACATCACTCACAGTAAGAGTGTGCGTGGCTCAGGGGTTAAGCACTTGACTTGCAATATGCAGGTCCTGGGTTCGAATCCCGCTATGTACCAATGTCTTTTTCGATTTACATTTCGATTTATCCGACATTTTTACGGTGAAGGAAAACATCGTGATGCTGCACATATCTGAGAAGAAATTCAATGACATGTATAGTCAACCCGCACTTGGCTGTGGTTGACTATGTCCTAGTCACCCCTAACTTGGGATAGGCTCCGAACCTCTCAGTGGGGACTTATAGTGAACTGATGATGTTCACTCACAGACCTAGCGGTCAATGTTCGAATCTCGTCAAGCCACTGTAATGATGATGCAGTCGCTTCGAATTTATTTGGAATAGTTAAAATATTAGTTAACTTGCTGTTCCATTCATTTTGTTACAAAGATAAACTTTAATTTATTATTTACATTGCGTAAAATTTTCAAACGCAAATGTCAAAATTCAAATGTTCGTATGGTATAGTAAAAAAATACCGTTACCATAGCAACCATCTTTACTGCTATTGGCTTGCTTTGTCCCTTTCTCGCTTATTTTTTTTTATTCAATTTACTCACCCCCTTAGTAATGTCGTGAAAATATATATCGTAAAGGATATCGTAAGTATAGAGCTTTTTTTTATAAAAAGAATTTTTCAAAAATATGCCATGATTGCTACGATACTGAGTGATAAAGTGTGTTAACACTTTACAATTTTAGTATAAATTAAAAGAAAACTGTCAGTAATTTGATAAAAGGAGACATTTAGTATATGTTATGTAGACACTTTTATAGAAATATTACTCAAGTTATTAGTTATTAAAGCATTATTAGATTTACTTACCTGATGTGAGTGCCTGCTTGTGATGCAGAATAGAAGCTTGTTGTTCCTTACGTACCCATTGGTCTGGTGCTGTCAATTACAACATTATTTTACCAATTTTCGTGAGTAATATTGCACTATTTCTCAAAATCCGTTGAGCATTTTTAACTTATTATTAAGTATTGATCGAATATTCGAATATTTGCGTACCTCTCCAATCTTCGCTAGAGGGGCCCGGTCTCCACGACTGTGGGTTGGAACTTTGCGGCGTGACGTCATTCTGCGCCGGTGTGAACGCAGCCTTATTGTAGGAATCCGACTACAAATTACATTTGAATAAAATAAATTTCTGGAAACATTTACCGCCATCTATTATTGAGTAGATGAAACTTTTAGGATTTACGAAAAGATCAATTCCATTACAAGTTGCGACATCTATCGTAAGTCAGAGTTATTGAATGGTTTTAAAGCGAGATACGTTTGTTAAATATTGCTTAAATAAGCGTTAATTATTCCGTCACCTTAATACAAGCTTACTATTTTCTGATTCCTTATAACATCGCCCCAAGGCTGGTACACCGGTTGGAAAAGTTCTGCCGACCCGATCTGCGATGGTCGTAATGCGCGTGAGAAAGCAATAAGCGTATGTTGAATCCACTGCCGAAACATTTGTATTGAAAAATATTATCTATTTTAAAGAGATAAATGGAGGTGATTGTTATTTCTTACTTCATCTTGAAATTAATAGACCTTGTACCATCGTATTATATGTCTTTAGCGGCTCTTAACTTCTCGGGAATCGCTGCGCAAAACATAATTTGATAGATGTGATGCGATAGATGGCATTACATTGCGCGCCGATGACCTTGGACCGCCAAGATGTTTGAAAATACTAATAATTGATATTCTGCGTTTAATATTTTAGTTAAAATGACACATCCTTTATAAAGACCAAAATTAATCGCTGCTGGACGCCTTAACAAATAAACTTTATTACGACTACATATTTCCCGCCATTTCAATGTAGTTAAAACCAGTTTTTTTATTTCTTAGAGAACCGATAAACACGACAAAATCAATGACGAAAGATTAGTTATGAAAACAAGAAAGCAGGACGAATTTCACCACAGACTAAATAATCACTGTAAAGCAATTAACCTAAAATAATTAACAGAAATCCGCAAGTGGCGGCCATCTTGTAATTGTTACACATGGCTAGTTCGCGCCAATTTTGTTTTGACATATCTATATAATTAACAAACAAAGTTGTTCAATTCTTTTCAAGTACAATTTTTCTGATTTTGTTAATAATTTTTTTAAAACCATTGTGATTTAGGATGTTTCAGGATATATTGAGAAATAATGTTTTATTTTTAATAGCTTTGTGTGCGCATGGTTGGTTACGTAGATCAGGGATCCCCAAACTATTTTGGACAAGTGACCTCTTTTCCAAAATGAACTGTTACCTCAGACCCCCATGGTCAAATTACCTACATTTAAGATCAACCCACTTATTCATAATGGTCCGCTAACTTAAAACAACTGCTACAGTGTTATTTTTCATTCTGACTTAGGTCAATAGAAAACAGAGTGAGAATTAGTAATGCTTTAAGTTATCTGACTATTATTAATATGGGTCGATTTTTAGACCTCGTCGACCCCCAAAATCAGTTTTCGTTTATGTCGACCCCTAAGAAACTATTAAACCTAGGAAACCACTTTGGGAATCCCTGACGTAGAGTAAGCCGTTAATTTTGAAATATTTTGCACAAAGTACATCTTGTCATCCTTTTCACAAAAAAATTATATAGCAATATTGATCCTAAGTATGTTTAGGCAACATAAATCTAATCGGTAATACACAGGTTCGTATTTAATATAACAAGTGACATAAAATCAAAGAAAAGAGCTTCTATTTACCTGTTTGAATGTTTGCGGAGCGTAATAATCACTATCTTCGCCTCGTATCACTGAAGCGAATATCGCCAAACTTAAATATATGAACTGAAAGAATAAATATATACTCGATAAAGCTTTCCTGGACCTTTGAATGGGAAGAACAATTTCCTAAAATCATGAGAAACGAAAAGAAAACAAAGTTATTGCTTGTTATTCTATTCTCGTCAGACATTTTAACAACTGGTCGTGCTAGGCATGTGTAAATATCTGAAACGGTTCAAAATTTCAGCTCACATAAACTTGAACCGTTGAGCTGCGATTCAACAAGCTGCCAGCTTCAGCGAGCTGCCTGCTGACTCGCAACTCAAATCAATCTTACTAATATTATAAATGATTGGATGTTTGTTTAAAGGTACCGTCCTGGCTCACAACAGACGACTGGCATGCACTATAAATCAGTGCTACCTTAAATTCCTGGGCAAAGGAGGGAAGTATTACGAGACTCCACAGACCTCCACGTCAGCACAACCAACCGACATGCCCACTCCACAAGAACAGGAGCAAAACACCGATGACAAAGTCGCCGACGATGCGTCGAACAACAGTTCTGCAGCAGAGCAAAACAAAGGGGATCAAACATCACAAGATCCCCTGGAAAGCATACCAGGCACGTCAGGCTTGCAACAAGTGTCCTCCCCTGCGGCTGGGGAGTCTCTCGGTACTCTATCGGGAGCCTCCCTCTCCGACGGGGATGATGCTGAAGCAATGCTGGCGAGCCTCTATCTCGACGAAGAAGGCAAAGACATCAAGGAACGTCAAAATGCCGTCCCCTTCGTCGAGTAACCACACACAATTCCTTCAAATCAACCTCCACCACAGCGAGACTGCCACGGCTCAACTACGAAAGTGGCTGGAGGCACACACCAACACCGTCGCCCTAATACAAGAGCCGTGGGTTAGGGCGGACAAAGTTCTAGGACTTTCTAAATTATCAGGTAAGATTAACCTCTTCACAAGTCACGATCGGCCAAGGGCGTGCATACTAACGTCTAAATGTATACGTGCCTTTCCGCTGACGGATTTCTGTTGCAGAGACAACTGTGCCATAAAGGTTACAGACACGCAGGGAAGCGAATTTGTAGTCGCCTCCACCTACATGCCGGAGGCCGACGAACCACCGCCGGCCAATCTCGTCAGACTGGTCAACTACTGCGAATCAGCCGGCCTGGAAATGATCATCGGCACCGATGCAAATGCCCATCATCAGCTGTGGGGCATGGACAAAAACAACGAAAGAGGTAAAAATCTAGTTGATTTCTTATTCACCACCAACCTAAACATTCTTAATATAGGTAATGAACCAACCTTTGTGACGAGGAGGTGCAGGACTATCATTGACCTCACTTTAGCATCAGACCATATTGCGTCTAAAATTGAAGCATGGCATGTCTCAAAAGAGGCGTCATGCTCAGACCACAGGTGGATACGTTTCACTCTCTGCGTTAACATTACAACCACCATGCAACCTAAAAGGAACCCTAGGAAGACAAACAAAAGTTTGTACATTAAATCCCTAGCGGAAAAATTAAAAAAGTTAGACTCAACCACACCTCTCAAGGGGTCAGAACAAGAGTACATAGAAACACAGGCTAATAGTATTTTGGAGAGCATCATAACCAGCTACCACGAAGCCTGTCCAGAAAAATCGATCGATGCTCCAAAACCGGGTCAACAACCATGGTGGTGCAAAGAACTGGACAAAAAGAGGAAGCTGGTTAGGAAAGCTCTAAACAGAGCCATGAACACTTCGTATGACACTGACTGGGACGCCTATAAAAAGGCAAAGTCGGACTACAAAAAGTGCATCAGAAAGCGCCGCACCGCAGGGTGGCGAAACTTCTGTAGCAACATAGACAAATGCGCTCAAGCAAACCGTGTTAGGAAGGTCCTTTCAAGCCAACAACTTGAAGAACCTCAAACTATACGCACCACGGACAATACTTATACAACCTCATCAGACGAAACACTAATAGCTCTACTTAATGCACACTTCCCTGGCTGCAAACTGAGTAGAACTACAGAGTGGTCTGAGGACGTCAGTTCACCCACCTCCCATGATTGGGTACTTGCCGAGCAGGTTATCACGGAATCCAGGCTCAAATGGGCCATCAATAGCTTTCACCCCTTCAAAGCTGCTGGACCGGATGGAGTTTTCCCAGCCCTTCTCCAGTGGGGGGAACGCCTTCTAAATCACAGGCTCGTTAAACTCATGCAAACTTGCCTAGCATGCAAATACGTGCCTAAAAGTTGGCGAGAAGTTAAAGTCACCTTCATACCTAAACCAGGCAAAGGCGACTATACCGACGCCAAATCCTTCAGACCGATAAGCCTAACGTCGTTCATTTTAAAAACGATGGAAAGACTTATCGAAAGATACATCAGGGAGGTAGCCCTAAGGCAAAACCCCCTACACCCTTTACAACACGCATATAGTGTTGGCAAATCGACCGACTCGGCCCTCCATCTTGTAGTTAGCAAGATAGAGAACGCGTTGAATAATAAATCAATTTGTATGGGTTCCTTTATTGACATAGAAGGAGCCTTTGACAAAACCAACTTCAAATATATAGAAAAGGCCCTACTAAATCACGGAGTTGACTCCGCAATATGCCAATGGGTCACACAGATGTTAAGTAAAAGGATCATAAGGACTAATGACTCTAAAATAGTAACAATTATGAGAGGGTGTCCCCAAGGGGGAGTCCTCTCACCGTTGCTGTGGAATCTAGTCATTAACGATCTAATTAGCATCCTAAACAAGAATAATTACTACACGGTGGGATATGCCGACGATCTAACAATACTGATCACAACTATCTCGGCTAGTGTCGCCTGCGACCTCACCCGAGCGGCGCTACGAATTGTAGAACGCTGGTGTAATAAATTCGAATTAACAGTCAACCCAAAAAAGACCGAGA
Organism: Papilio machaon; assembly: GCF_912999745.1. Lineage (NCBI taxonomy): Eukaryota > Metazoa > Arthropoda > Insecta > Lepidoptera > Papilionidae > Papilio > Papilio machaon. The sequence continues at coordinate 813,509 of NC_060013.1, read as the reverse complement.
TAGTAATGTTCACCAACAAAAGGGTTCTCGGTGAATATAACCCCCCCTCGCTATTTGGCACAAAAATTCAAATATCAACTGAGGTGAAATACCTAGGCGTGATATTAGACAGTAAATTAAATTGGAACAAACACCTAGAAAGCAAGGTAAACAGGGCAACCATAACTTTCTGGCAATGTAAAAAGATGATTGGTAAAAGATGGGGGCTCTCACCAAAAACGGTGCTATGGCTATACACGTCGGTTATAAGACCAATCATCACATACGGAGCGGTAGTCTGGTGGACAAAAACCAAACAAACTACCGCGTGCAACAAACTCCAAAGGTGCCAAAGACTAGCTTGCATGGCGATAACAGGCAGTATGAGGACGACTCCCACTACTGCTTTGGAAGCCCTACTAAATTTGACACCTTTAAACATCCATATACAACAAACAGCAACCTCAACGGCCCTAAGGCTGCGCACACTTAATCTATGGAGACAATACAGGATCCCTCATACGTCTATTTTGGACACGCTCACAGCAGCGCTGCCCATCGTAGATGCCAAACATGACTTGATCCCCAAACAGTACATTTTTGATAAGAAATACAAAATACACCTCACTGAGTCCAAACACAATGACACGGGTAGGCACAACCACACCCACCTGATGATCTACACAGATGGGTCCAAGACAGACCAAGGTTCAGGTTCGGGAGTATTCTCGGAAGACCTGAACATTAAAATACACACATCCTTAGGTCAGTACTGTACCATATTCCAAGCAGAATGCATGGGTATAATCTTAGCAGCACACGCCATAGCTGCAAGGAAAGCAAAAGATGAAAACATCTGCATACTTACCGACAGCATGGCTGTGCTCCAGGCACTTAACAGCTACACAGTTAACTCAGGCCTTATACATGAGTGTCACCTAATCCTGAATGATTTAGGAACAGTCAACAATATCAACCTTCGATGGATTAAAGGACACAGCGGCTCCAGAGGCAACGACGCAGCGGACGAGCTGGCCCGCAAAGGTTCCGGTAGCCGAGCAATCGGCCCTGAACCCATCGTCCCCCTGCCTTTAGGATATTTAAGGTCGCAGGTAACAAGCAGAAGCTACGACCAGCACAGCGCGCTTTGGGATTGCATTAGTGAATGCAGGCAGACCAAAGAAGTTCTGCCGAAAATTAATAAGCGTATCACAAACATGCTACTTAAATTAAGTAAGCCACAGCTCAGAGTAGCTGTGGCTGCCCTGACAGGTCACGGCCACTTTAACAAACACCTTTTTAACTTAGGTATCACAGACAGTCCTTTATGCAGGGCGTGCATGGAGGAAGAAGAAACAGCATTGCACGTTATACAACACTGCCCGGCAGTGTCCGACTACAGGGACAGATACCTCGGTCCGCCGAGGTCGCCGCCAGAGTTCACCAGCAACATTAAGGGACTGCTGGGGTTCTTTGGCGAGCTGGGCTGGCTGGAGTAACCCACAGCCTGCCTTCACGCAAAATACGCGCTTGTCGTGGAGTTGCGGAGAACTGAGCCCCTACTACTAACTACTACTAACTAACTTGTTTAAAGGTATCTCCGGAACGGCTCAACGGATCTTGATAAAATATGGCACAAATGTAGAACATAGCCTGGAAGAACACATAGGCTAATTACGTTTATTTTTAATTCCGCAAGAACGGAGTCGCGGGAGACAGTTAGTACACTATGTAGGTACAAATTGAGCTGAATTCTGAACCGATTCACTGATCTGCTTCACATATGTAAGCAGTGAGCTGATCTGCAGATCATTTATTTTAGTTGAGTTACCTATCATTTCGATACAACCTAGCCTTTGAAATAATTATTAGAATTATTTAATTGTACTAAATATTTCAGATTTATTTATTCTTATATTTTTATAATGTAAAAATGTTAATAACACTCACCCACATTGTGTGTTTTCTCTTTGCAGTATACACTAACAATGTATCTTGTGTACAAAATCGGGGCCTATATAATACTTTCGTAAGAATTCAATGGACCGAATATAAACTAGTCAGACTATATTATAGTTGCTCCAAACATTTCAATCGTCAATTACAACAGATGAAATTTATAAATGAAAATATTCCATTGATTACCATTTTATTACTTTGAAAAAGGTTTTATATGTTATAGTTAGGGTTGCCAGGTCCCCAAACTTACTACCCAGTTTGGCCGGACATTTGGGTAGAAAGGTACACCCTATATTATTTAGGATTTTGTCTCAGTATTAATGAGTACACTCTCGTTTGGGAAATGTAAAAAGCCTAACAAAAGCCGATAAACAGTTTATTTTGGGCGGACACGCAATCAAAAAGCCTACCTATGTCCGGCTTTATCTAGACGCCTGGCAACGCTACCCTCAGTAGAATAGGTTCTTTAATATTAAAATCAAATCTTTATAAAGTTATTCATTGCCAAATATGGAGTTATAAATCCGAATTTTTAATTTTATCATTGTTAACTTTTTTCTATAGCTTAATTTGGAATTATTGATTCCTTTTTTTCGCCTCACTTTGCTCTGGATTATCTTACTAATATTATAAACTAGCTTTTACCCGCGACTCCGTCCGCGCGGAATAAAAAAATAGAAAACGGGGTAAAAATTATCCTATGTCCGTTTCCTGGTTCTAAGCTACCTGCCCACCAATTTTCAGTCAAATCGATTCAGCCGTTCTTGAGTTATAGTGTAATTAACACGACTTTCTTTTATATATATAAAGATAGATAGATGTGAATGTTTAGATGTATGTTTGTTTGAAGGTATTACCGGAATAACTCAACAGATCTTGATGATATTTGGCACAGATGTAGAACATAGTCTGGAAGAACACATAGACTACTAATTAAGTTTATATTTAATTTAGCGCGGACGGAGTCGCGGGTGACAGCTAGTAATGTATCTATGCTTAATACTTTACAACAATTAGACATCGTAGTACAAGGATTATTGAATTAGGCTTATCAATTTGTAAGTACAGTCACCGTCTTTTGTGGTGTACCATTTATAAAATATATTCTTTAATATTTAAAAAATATTTTTGATATTAATTATAAAGTGCAAATGGTCAGATATGAATAGTGTAGTGACACTCTCCGTTAATTTAAAGATTGCAAATGCGTAAAATAAAACTCTTTTTTCATTTTTCTATGACTACTAGCTGTCGCACGCGACTCCGTCCGCGCGGAGTTAAAAAAAACTTAATAGCGGTATAAAAAATAGATGTTGGCCGATTCTCAGACCTACTGAATATGCTCACAAAATTTCATGAGAATCGGTCAAGCCGTTTCGGAGGAGTTTAACCACAAACACCGCGACACGAGAATCTAATATATAAAATTCTCGTGTCACAGTTTTCGTCACCGTACTCTTCCGAAACGTCTTGACCGATTCTCATGAAATTTTGTGAGCATATTCAGTAGGTCTGAGATTCGGACAACATCTATTTTTCATAACCCCCCCCCACATTTTTTTTTAACTGCACGGGGACGGAGTCGCGGGCGACAGCTAGTTTTATTTATTAGATTTAGTTACTGTTTGTTTCAGTCTTTTTATTTTTAGGTTATAAAGTTCAATGTATTAAAATAAAATAACCAACAGATTAGAAATCATTTAATAATTGTTATGTCAAGTAATCAGAGACCCAGGGCGACATGTCACTTGTGTATTTGACTGGGGGAACATCGTACGGTAGAATTAGTCTGTTTGCAGCGTTCCTGTCTAATGGGAATAGATCTTGATTTATCTGGAAAATTAGTAAAAAAACATTATATACATTAAATAATTATGTCAAATAGAGCATCGATGGTTCAGGGGTTAAGCACTTGACTTGCAATCTGTAGGTCCTGGGTTCAAATCCCGCCATGTACCAATGTGTTTTCTATTTTCGATTAACATATGTACATTTATCTGAAGTTCTTACTGTGAAGGAAAACATTTTGATGCTGCACATATCTGAGAAGAAATTCAATGATATATGTGAAGTTCAAATGAACGAAGTCACGTTTGATAGCTAGTATATACTTACAATAAATTTCGGCAGGAATAAAACACCTGCTTCATAGCTCATGATCCTCAAAGCTCGATTGCCTTTATTCAACGTACCCCACGCGGCTTTACTGACGTTTGCTGACGTCAGTAGAAAGTAAGCCGCCATTTTGTTGTCAGGAGACACACGAGTGTAGGATTTTATGTGTGGCATTGCTTTATTACGATAAGTTGATTTCGCTTGCCATTGACTGGAAATAATAGTTGATTTAAGAAATCGATAAACACCCAAATGTACAGTCAAGGCCTTTCGCGGTGTTCCACTTTCAGAAAGACGTCCCTTAACTAACAACACCGCATAAGTCATTTTTATCAACTTTACAGGAAACGAAAAAACTGTGTATTTAAAAAAACGGTGATTTTTTTAGTAATTTCTAAATAAATACGCAATTTAGCGGTTAAGAAATAATTATTTTTTTAGTTTCCTTTATTATATACTCTAAATTAAATTTGAATTTTATTTATAATTTAAATTAAATTTATTCTATTTTAACTTTTTTACTATATTTTTTAACCTTTCAATTATCATGTGAGGATTGGTTAGACGAGGAATGAGCTCCATCTAATTGCATTAAAATGTGAAAACCGACAATTTTCGACTTGAGCAGTGTTATAAGCTAAGGGACGAAGATTGTATTTTTCTTTGCAAGGCTTTAGGCTTAGGTTAGTGGGGGGCGTGATTGAGACCTGGTCACTGATAGGCTTCAGCCCTTACAGTAACATGTATTAATTGATAAAGCAAGAGCCAAATACAAAATTGACAACTCACTACAAGTAATTATTTAGCCAGGGCTGCTTTGTGTGAACTTCTGCGGCGTATGGCAGACAACCGCCTCCCAGTAAGTCGTCATGGGACTGCTTTACGTTCTCTAATGAAAATAGAATAGGTCATAGACTAAACCATAAATACAACCTTACTCTTTGATAGATTAATAAATCTTTCAAAGACTTAATACGTCAGAAGGCTTGTTTAGCAAATTTTTTTTTTACTTTATGATAAATGAAAATAAAATGGAACTATAAACATTTATAAAAGCAAGAAAGACCAGAAAAACTTTTCTTTACCATAGACCCATTTCATAATGTTGCTGATTTCTCTGAAATGCTGCATCATTCCTTTATCTTACTCGTATGAACCCTTAACTTTATTTCCCACTTGGTCTCCTTTGGACCACAGGTAGTGGACAGGTAGTGGACCACAGGTAGTGGTGTGGTGTGTGTGTGAGTGAACAGTGGTCCTGGTGGACCTGGACCACTGACAACATCATGGACTGTACTTTTAGTAACTTACCTAACGAAGGATATATCAGCTTGAGTTCCGCAGGCGTACTCATCATTTGAGGCTGGTCTTTGATCTTTGTGAAGTTGTGCAGAAAATCTCCTGTCAGCCATAACTAGTTAGATGACAATAATTGATATTAAATACATTAATATATTAATCGAACCTAAATATGTGAGAATCCAAGAGATATTTCTCGCTCATGAAGGCAACTTTCTCGCTTATAGAAGTACCAGCAGAGATTATCCAGTTTCGATTGTAGATTTAATTGGTCATAACAAGCTTAGGTGATTAAATTGAATTTGGCAGGGGAGAGGACGCACAGGAAGAGGGAATACCCTTTCTGTAAGTTCCTGTGTACATTAAAGGGACACATATATAATTTTAACTTGTTCTTACTTACTCCTTTTTCACCTTATCTTACTAATATTATAAATGCGAAAATTTAGATGGATGGATGGATGTTTGAAAGTATCTCCAGAACGGATCAACGGATCTCGATGCAATTTGGCATAGATATAGAACATAATCTGTAAGAACACATAGGCTACTTATTATGTTTTTTTTTTTTAATTCCGAGCGGACGAAGTCATGAGCGACATTTAGTACTAAATAAAAAAACTCAGAAATCATTGATCTGCATAAAGTTAATGCTATGATTTTTTTTAGTTAATATCGAATTACCCACCTTTGGTTCTTTCCCGTATGACCCCAGACTGCTAGCTTGAGCTAAAAGTGGCCATTTTGTGTTCTCTCCAGGAGGTACAAAGCAATGTTGTCGGAGTAATGCTCCAATACGACTAATTCCCCATTCTGTATCGAAGTGGGAACCGGGAACTGAGGCTACTAAGAACACGCTAGAGAAATATATTTTTTTTTTATCTTATAAGATGGCAAACATAAGACTGCCGATATATAGAAAACCAGAGACAAAAAAAAAGTAAAAATATTACCATCCTCAGTCAGTCCGGTAAAAAAAATACATGTTTTTAATATAAACGTATACATTAAAAAGAAAAAACTTTACAAAAATAGAATTAGAAGTGTTCAAACAACACTACGATTTAAACCTGCCTAAAAACAAAGGTTGTGATCGCGAAGTTCCTATGGCAACCTTCCAGTTCCATCATCAGATCATCACCACGTGTTCATAATATTACATTATCACGCAATATACATATGTATGCAAAATTTCAACTCAATCAGTAACCGGAAAGTGAATTAATGGTTAAAATTTAAATTACGTACGGTCAAGTTGGCTTTAGAACCAAATTCTGCCCATTTCATATAGTTGTTTAAAATATTAAAAAAAAAAATTCAAATTTAAAATAAATAGTATATTTGTTTTAAAGTATGATCGAATTAAATAGATTATTTTTTAAATTTACTAAAGTAAAATGACGTGACTGTATGAGATAAAACCTTTAGCCATTAAAAAAAACTGTCAAAGTTACGTCAAAAATAGTGGAAAATCTAACCTAAAATACGATTTTATTTATTCAATAACTAAAAAGCTACAAGTTTCCGCAACTTTTAACTTTAGCTAGTAAGTTCTTAGATATAACTGTGTTCGCCATAAAAACTGCAGCCGCCAACTTGAACTTACGTAATCTAAATTTTAGCCGAATTAAAATGAATTTGCAAGATTTAATAACAAACTTTGAGACAGGTTAAAATAAATAATATAAAGAAATGAAAGTATTAAAAGAAATACTTACTTAATATGACTGAAATCACATCTCTTCACCCAATCCACGTAATAACTGAGCTGTGGCATCTGATAGTGATGTAGATATCGTAGTAAAGACCGCTTGAACAGGGTAGGGGACTCCCCATCGTGAGGCATAGACTCCGCTGGGAGTGGAGGACATTGTGGACTGAACCATAGACTTGAAATAATATAATCTATGGTTAGGGTTTTATTTGTTTTCTCTAGTGCAAAATAAACATGTGACAAAAATCTCTATTTCGTTAATAGATAAAATTAAAAAATCAAACGACCCTAATGAAGTCAATATAATGGCTATACCAATATTTTAATGTTAATGAGTTGGTTTAGAGATATAAATACGAATTTACCGATTAGGATACAATCTTACTAATATTATAAATGCGAATGTTTTGATGTAAGTTTGTTTGAAGGTATCTCAGAAACAGCTCAACGGATCTTGATGAAATTTAACACAGATTTAGAAAATAGTCTGGAAGAACACATAGGCTACTATTTTTTTTTAAATACTGAATTAAAGATAGGTATAAACAAAGTAATCCTACCCCTGAGTCCTGTTTTCCCAGTCATCAATATACAAATTGGCAGTAGACACAATTACTCTTAAAGACCCGTCTTCATAACACAATAGCATCATTTTCCTAAAAGGAATAACGCTTTAAGACGTCAAAGATTATAAATTTAGACAAGTATTACTTAAAAACTTATACAGAAACGGCTAAAACACTCACATATAAGTCCGGTGTCGGCACCGATTAGTTGCGAGCCCATCGGGGGCCCTTCATCGGGGTGATTGGGACTGGTATTATTTAAAGGACGCGACCCGACGGGCCGATGGGTTCGAAACTACTAGGTGCCGACACCGGATATATATACGAGTGTTTAGCCGTTCCTATATAAGTTAATGATAATGTCTCACGAAAGTTTGAATAATTTAATAAGAATTGCTTTTATAAATAATGTAAAATATATAGATTATAAAGTTATTTACTTATAATGGAACAGGTAAGCTGTCAAAAGTAAAAAACCAATCATAGACTACTGTTTTCCTGATTGTTAAGAGGGTCGTATATTTCACATGTATGTAATTTATTATGTATAGTGTTTGTATGTTCCTAAATGGCCTGATAAAACTCAAATTAATATTCCCTAGAGTAGGGATTCAGTTAGTCAGGTTTTTTGATATTTTTTTTGTTAAAATAGTATTTAAAAAATCTCACGTGTGATGCTTTCCGAACGGAGTGGCCATAGACACATAGTGTGCGTCTACGTTGGGCTTTTTCTTGCTAAGTGACTTCATATCGGCGCAGTCATCGCCATAGAGTATTGTTAACTTTTTACCACTAGACAGATCATATGATTAAAATAGATTATAAATAATAATATTAATGATTTCAAGGTTGTGTGCTGGCTTAAAATTTCATAGGCAACTAAAATTTTACAAAGATTTTCTAGTACTGAAACATTTGTTCAAAATTATGACATAACAGCCAAAAAAAATAGAAAAAAATCGAAAAAAAATTCACCGAGATTTTCAACTGTGGAAACTCCTGTTTACGGATTACATAACTGTGAAATAGACACATAAATAGGGCAAAAAAAAAATTTTTTTTGCGATTTTTTTTCCCTAAGATTTTTTTATTTATTCAATAGCTTACCTATATCCAGCAAAGTAATACTGAGCCAATAACCATCCAGGTTCTACCATGAAATTGATTTGTAAAGAACATTTCAATTCACCCAAACTTCGATCCAATATTTCTGTAAAGAATATTGGGGTATTTCTGCACAAAATTCTTACACTGTCCTAAGTCAAGATTTAAACTTAAGTTAACTTAAATAACTTAAACATAAACATAAGGTAAAATCTCTGTTATCATTTAGCGGCAGAAATATATGCAAAAAAGAATATGGACCAAGAGTCTGTAGACATTGAAACAAAAAAAAGCTTATACGATGCATGTATGTTATAATTATATTTTTTATTATATTATATACAGTTATTGATTACTAATAGAAAAGCATGCATGAATTAAAAAAAAATTATGTCACAAAATCTGAAAAAAAGTCCTAAAATTATGTCTAAATTGTGTTTAGTAGCCTTACCTAGGAATGTAATAGAATTAGTCTGTCTGTGCGTCTCTCTAGCATCAGTTATTGTTGTATAAAAGATATGATAAGGTGCACTAGCAGCGTGTTTCGCTGCCATGCCACCAGGTGGTAACACCACTTTCAAAAATTGTTCAGGTCGTCGAGTTGGCTCTATTATAGGTTTATAATCACCTAAAATACATTAGAAAAACTTAATAATTTAATTAAAATCACATATTGGTTATTATTTTTTATGGTGGCTCCAATTACTAAGAATGTATTACTAATAGTCAATAAATAGATAACATATTATATTTAATTAGTGCATCCTAGTAATAAGTAAAATGTTTTTATGTAAAAAATTAAAAAAAAAAACATCAAAAAAAGGACCTTTCATTGTTGATTGATTTACTGGTGATTTATTTTTCTCTCGTCTTTCTATTGTTTCTTTTTCTATGACTTTTTCTTTATTTCTATTTAATTTACTTTGATCACTGGCAACACTTAACATATTTTCATTACTATGGCTACATTGTTGTATATCTCTGTTTGTATCCTTTTCTTTAGTTAGTGCACTAGAGAAAAAATTAGTTAGTTGAACATTATTTATTTAGTAAGTACAAGCCAAAAAAACATATTTCTCTGCCTTAAAAATTTTATATTTAGAGTGTCGGTGGCTCATGGGTTAAGCACTTGACTTGCAATCTGCAAGTCCTCGGTTTGAATCCCTCCATGTACCAATGTGTTTTTCTATTTTTGATTTACTTATGTACATTTATCTGACGTTCTTATTGTGAAGGAAAACATTGTGATGCTGCACATATTTGAGAAGAAATTCAATGATAGGTGTGAAGTCAACCCGCACTGGACCAGTGTGGTGGACTATGGCCTAGTCACCCCTAACTTAGGGTAGGCTCCTAGAAATATTTATAAAAGTAAAATGTAACTTATTATGACAAAGAAACAAATTGGTTTTAATCATTACATTTTTTTTTGTAATGTCAACCTGACTACAAAAAAAAAAACTTAATTCTGCTTCAGAAAAAAAAACTTTTTTCTACTTCAATTGTTTATGCCACACCAATAGCTGATACAATTTGGAAATGTTTGCCATTTTCTTTTACTTATTATTTTTTTTTTAAATAGGTATCACAAATTTTAATTACCACATTTTTTTATTTGCAACCAATGGTTGTGAATAAACTTACGTTGTACTTTCTCGTATAAAATTACTAGCTGCAGTATAAAGTCCCTTTTCTTTTATTATTTTAAGTTGATCTAATATCAACATTTGTTGTGCTTGCATTGTTGAAGGTATTGGATAATCACCTTCTCCGCTGTAATTATTGAGTATAGATTCCACTGAAAAAATCAATGTATCAATAAACCCATATGTAATTTTTGTACCCTTTTTCTCGTATATCTACATGCCTGGTACATTTAATTTCGTACAAGTTTATTGTTGGGTGCATAGTAATTTTTCTGTAACTTTAACACCTACAACAATGTTGACTGTACTTAAAAATCTGTATATTTTTTTTATTATCTTTATAACTAACAGTGTGGATGACTGAATTCTCGAAAATGTGCCGGGTTTAGTCTGTAGCATCTTTCTCCGTAAGAACATTCGGTTTTAACTCTTTTTGCTGCGACATTGCCTGAAAATTATAAAAACAGCGTTCATATTTACGTAAAATTTTATCTTCCTATAAAGCAGACTCAAGTATATTTTTAAAAGCAGTGAATAAAAATAGGGCAAAAGCATTTTAATCTCAATTACTTATGTTTACGTACTTTCCATTATCTCATTTCTTTTATTCGAAGTATTCATAACTTTTGATAATACTTTACACTTCTATGATATTGTAATAAATTAATGTTATTGTAATCATAGGCAAAAGAAAGCTTAATAAAATAAAATTATCTTTATCAATGTTTACAAAAATTAAAATGACAGTGACAGGTGGTGATAACCGTGAAACTAAATGCTACCATGTGATCAGTTAAATTAAAATACTAACACTACCGGATTATAATACTTCTATAATACTTCTCAGCACATGTTAATTTTTTTTAAAAACTATGTTTTTTTTATTTCTGGTAATAAACTAGGTTTGTTTCACTAACAAAAATAATATTTTACTTCGCAATATTAGTTAGATCTTCAAATCGGTGTGTTGGAAATGTTGGCAACACTTGCACTCGTGAAGTGTTTTTGAATATTTGACATTGACAACAACTTTGTCTCTATGTTGTTTGTGTTTGCAAAATTATTTCAAATATATTTTGTAAGGCAAGCATACTCGAATTTTGAATTAAACTGAACTGGTAAAGTTACCACTATAAACTAATTTGATGTATCTTAAAATTTTAAGTTGTTTTAGTGTTTTATAACTATTTCATAAGATAAGTTTTAATGAAAACAAATTTATTTACAGATATAATGAACGACCCATTCGTATCCTGTCCGTATAACATCTCCCATCGCGTACCAAGATCGCGTATCCAAGCGCATATAGTGAAATGCGAGAAGAAAGAAAATCTCAACATTTGCCCATATAACGCGACTCATAGGTTACCCGAACCAAAAATGAAACACCATGTCATGAATTGCCCATCAAAAGGCGCCATTTTCCCTGAAGATATTAAACGAAAGACAACAGCAATGCTGCATACACCAAAACCTATTTTACAAAAAGACTATTTACCAGAAACTGATCCTCATCACGAAATATGGGATGATTAACTGAGTTTAAATTAAAAATATATATAAACAGTTAGAATTGAGTTATGTTTACAAGTATGTTTTAAGAAATACTATAAATTTAGTTAATATTAAAATTGATATTTTCCTAAAAGCTTAATTTTTCTTCAGTAGCTTAGTCCCTCTTTTATAGTCTAGTCTAGTCTAGATAAATTGAGAACAGCCATCATACAAAAGTTTAGATGGATGGATGCTTGTTAGCAGGTAACTCCAAAATATTATATTATATACAGGTCTAAATAAAATTTCAATTTGTTTTTAATTCCACTCGGAACAAGTTGTAGGTGACAGCTATTATATACATTTAAAGTTACAATAGTTGTTATAGAAATAAAACACAGTTTATTAACTCTTTAATATTTATTTCAATAGAAAATAGATAAATTACATTTAGTTTTTTCAAACTTTATTCATTTTGACTAGGTGCAGCAGCTCGGAGAGATTTCTCTAAATTCTTCAATGCTGGTGTAATACTGGTGCCCAGATCTTCTACCACACTTGACAAATATACTGCAATATTACAGAAATTTCAAACAAAAATTTAATTTGGCTGTTAAAAAAATGTATTTTGTTATATTTACCAATATCAGTGAGACATCTTTTTGTACCCAAAGCATCCATATTTCTGACATTCAATATCTTTTCTGCGTAAACTTCACATGTATGAGAACAAACCTACAAAAACAAAACTAACATTAGACACTTCATCAAAATTCAACAACGTAACTTTGTAACGGCGGGAATAATTTTTTTTTAAACTTCGAACTACACAATTGTTTAACTTTTTTCAAATTTCCATTACATTTATATTGTATTCATGTCAATAGAACGTCGTTACAATGTTGCGTCAGTGAATTAATTTATTTTAAAAAAAAACTTGTGAGCCGTCACGGGACGCCTGGCAGATGTGAAACATCGTGTGTGTACAAGTAATATGCATAAAATATTCAATATTATAATTAAATAAATAAATAATAATAATAACGATAATGATAATAATGACAATAATGATAATAATGACAATAATGATAATGATGATTATAATGATAATATATATGTATACCTCAGTATAGCGTGGCGACCCGTCGCCACAGAAAGCGTCGCCACGCCAACTATTCGGTTTACAAGTGATCCTATAGATGTTTCACATCAAAACTAAGGATGTTACAAAAAAGAACTAAATTCGATTCACATATGTTTTAAATCATTGGCTTAATCGATGTTTTTAAACAGTTCACTCACTATGAAGCTAAAAATTGACAAATGTCAAATATCGCTTTTTAAATTATCTTACTTATAATATATTCTAGAATTTACCTCGACCAGAGATTCTCAAACTTTTTTGTGATTGATTTTTAAAAACCCCCTGATGTTACATTTCTTCAAATGAACCCCCAATTTCTAATTCCCAACACCCCCACCGTATTTATACCACACAATCTGAACCCCCAAATTCAAATACTTTGGGGGTCACATAAGGACTTATCATATTGTAAAAATTAAATACAATAAAGAAAATTACCTCAGACAAAAACTGCCATGGCGCTTGTTTTTCTGGTAAATGCATTTCTAAATGTTGAGGTAACGTCATTAAATACTGTCCAATCTGGAAATTAACTTCTTCATCAATCATTTTTTTTTTTTTAACGTAGAATTTGACCGGAGTAAAAATTATGTCAGTTATCCAGATTCGTGATTATTCGGACTACTGGAATTACTCCACTTCCATACGAATTCCCTTTTTGTTTTTAGTTAGTGAAATCGTATATTGGAGTAATTTTTTTTTTTTTCAACTATTAATTTTCTTTGATTATGTATTTCTCTATACTGATATTATAAAGTTGAAAGTGAGAAGGAAGTTGAAGAAAAAAATAGTCCGCTCCGGTACATAATTTGATCTCTTTTCTTTTCTTCAAATGTATGAAACGGAGTGATACTATCATATCTTTTTTTAAATCTCATGTTATTTTTTTTTTACTCCGCACAGACGCAGTCGCGGGCATAAACTGCTAGGGGATGAATCTATGGGGTATATGAATCTTAATGTTATATGAATGTTTATTTGAAGGTATCTCAAGAACAGCTCAACGGATCTTGATGAAATTTGTCACAGATATATTTTATTAAGGTTAAGTTTATTTTTAAATGAATTCCACGTGTACGGAGTCGCGTGCGACAGCTAGTCATACATGTCTATCAGCAATCCATACACAAATCCTCTTTCATACAATCCATACATACTTTCCCCTCTCTACCTCTATCTTTTTAGTAGATGTATGAAGTTTTACCTCTGTAATATATTCCTGTGGGGATAACGCGAAATCTGGCAAGTCCGTTGACAAAGCATCATTGTTGTGCCAAACTGATAACTGTGGTATTTTATCTGATAGGAAAAATATAAAAATTTTTACTGTATTACTCCAAAAAACTGTTAGACATTGTTTAGTTAGTGTTTTAACACTTTGACTACTGCTGATTGATATTGACAGCAACGTTGTTATATCATCATCATCAGCTCACTATACGTCCCCACTGAGGGGCTCGGAGCCTACCCCAAGTTAGGGGTGACTATGACATAGTCAATGCTGACTCAGTGCGGGTTGACTTCACACATATCATTGAATTTCTTCTCAGATATGTGCAGCATCACGATGTTTTCCTTCACAGTAAGAACGTCAGATAAATGTACATATGTAAATCGAAAAACACAAGTACATGGCGGGATTCGAACCCAGGACCTGCATATTGCAAGTCAAGTGCTTAACCCCTGAGCCACCGACGCTCTCTCACGCTCAACGTGGTTATATGTTTCACCATAAATATATATAACAACAATACTTTATGTATAATTACTTCATTATTTATTTATAAAGATCTCAATTCTCAAGTCTAAGTATAATAATGTTTCAATAAACATGATTTGTCAAAGATCTTAGAGTTAAAGTATAAAATGACGTATGTTTAAGATAAAATATATTTGAAACAATGTCTAACTTTTTATAGAAAATCTGAAATTGAAAAGCGATAAAAATAACTCGATATAGCTAAAAATACGTAGACATTGTTGCCCATAAATATCTGTAAAGTTTGCAGATTTTCTGGCACTTACAGAAGAAGGACTTTATCTGTACATCTATTCCCTGTCTAAATTTATTGGGAAGGGCCCATACTTTCTTTAATGGGGAAGAGAGAAAAGGAGAAGAGAAGCCTGTCCGCAAGTCTGCATTTGTCCTAGGTAATCTCTGAAACGACTGGACCGATTTTGACGGGTCTTTTACTAGAATTTTGCATATATCTGTGGGAGTGAATTAGGTTACTTTTTAAAACCGCGCTGACGTCATCGACCTCTAATCATACCAAAATTATAAATGCGTTTGGATGGATGTATATTTATTACTATCTCCAAGACAACTTAAGGGATTTCGATGAAATGTGACAGAGATGTAGAACATAGTCTGGAAGAACACATAGACTGCAATTTTTTTTAATTCAGCGCTGACAAAGTCGCGGGCTATTGCTAGTATGGATTAAATTTTTTCTCACCAAGTTGAACATCCACTGGGTTCCTTAGAACAGCTCTAGCGAGTGATCTGAGTTGTTCTCTGGCTCTCTGCAGACCGGATACTGAGGTCAGCTGCGGCGGTGACACCTCACCGTCCAGAAGTAGACTCTTGAGGTCCAGGAGAGGATGATCTGGGTCTTCAACTGGGAGTTTTAAAAACTTGGTAACTGATTAACTATGCTATTCTTCTTATAAATCTTACTAATATTATAAACTAGCTTTTACCCGCGACTCCGTCCGCGCGGAATAAAAAATAGAAAACGGGGTAAAAATTATCCTATGTCCGTTTCCTGGTTCTAAGCTACCTGCCCACCAATTTTCAGTCAAATCGATTCAGCCGTTCTTGAGTTATAAATAGTGTAACTAACACGACTTTCTTTTATATATATAGATGCAAATGTTTGGATGGATGGATGTTTGTTAATACGTATATCCAAGACTCAACGGATTTCGCTGAAATTTGTCACAGATATAGAACATAGTCTGCAAGAAAACATAGACTAGTTAAGTTTTTTTTAATCCCACACGGACGGAGTCGCGGGCAAAAGTTAGTGCTATATCTATCAAAGTTGAAAAGAAAAAAAAATTAGTTGAAGAGTGAAGTAAAAATTAGAAAACATGTAACATTCACACCTTTAACCCAAAAATATAAGCAGAGATTACAAAATTTCCCTTCAATAACACATCTCTGAGCTACAAACATCTCTCACCTGTCTCCAATCCAGCAGCCAGCACCCTCAGTAGTTCAGCAGTAGCAGCCTCTAAAGCGAGTGCTGCGGGAAAACTCTCACTAAGCACGCCAGCGCTTTGTCCAGAAGTTACAGTGGACAAGAAATGCGTCTCTATGCGACGACTATGAGAGGATATTAGGGACAGAATGGATGATGATAACGCCTGCGGAAGACATTTGCCCGATTACATCAGAAAATTCATTTTTTTTTTCGTTAATCGCAAAACTTAGCAAAGGAATAAGTGGCTTGTATTTATCAAAATAGCAAAGAGACATCGAGTAGAAAAGCAAAGTCCGACTTATCGTGGGTTTCCGAGATACCCCGGAGATGAAAAGATATAATCTTTGTTTCGTCAAAGATAATGACTAGGATGACGATATGTTTGATACAGAGATTATATTCTCAGAAACCAAAGGTAAAAAAGGTAAAATATTGCAAAACAGTACTGTCCAAAAAGATAGACAATACCTTTTATTCTCTGTGAAAAGACACAAAAAAAAATTATGTTTTTATATCACCTCAACAGCAGGTATATAGTAAGGTAACACAGCGTTGCCTGCTATCTTCTTCCCTCTAGTATATGCTGTACTCAACCAGCCCTCACAACGCTCTGCCACATTGAGCAACCCTCTAGAATGTTCTAGAAGTTCATCCTACAAGACCGAAAATTAGCACTAGTATTTTCAAGAAATTTGTGAAAATTAACAAAAAAAAGTAAATTAAATATGAAAAATTGGATTTATTAACAAAAAATAATTTATTATACTAAACCAATGATTCTCAAATTGGAACAAGACCCCCCAAAGGTCTAGAAAAGACTAGACGGTAAAGCGAAAAATAAAGGTTCATCTTAACAAGTCACTTTTTATAAGGGGTCTAGATTAAAACAAAGTTTGACAATCTCTGGTTTAGTCAAAATCTTAAGTATTGACTTATTAGACATTTTTCTTTACTTTATATTTTAAAAAGGGGTCTGTAATAAAAAGTTTGACAACCTGTGGAAAGTATCGTTCTTACAAATACCTGTTTTATTTGATAATCATTAAGATTAGCTTGAAACAACTGTATCTGAAGCTCTGTGTACTTCGGCATCAGTTCTCTGAGAGGTTGGTAAACTGCACGACCTAACTCTTTAAGGGTATTGGCAGGAAGAATTTCTAGGACAAAGAATTATAAATACAGAATCCGAAAATAATAATTACGAAACATTCTTTGACGCGAAGCCATTTTTTTTTGCTTTCTGAATTGGCTAATCTTTAATCAACGGAGGAACACACAGAAATGTTAAATTATTCCATATCCTTTGCGACCCCTCCTCTGTCAAATATAATTTCCCTTTCCATCCTTACCTTATAAGAAAAGGGTGGAATGGGAACGTGGATTAAAATTAGTCCTTCGAGACCTCACTCATCAAACTGTACGTAGACTTGCTTCCACTTGTGTCTTCTGTATGGTTGTAGTATTTCACTGAGCGAGGACAATTCCTACAACTGGTGTTGTTGCTGACGTCTACCAATGTTGTCAAGTACAATTTAAATGACCTATTAACCGATATACATACCTTTATTAGGTCTGGGAGCATCTATAATAGCTCTAATGCAAGATATAAACTCTTCGATGTCAGTCTTCAAGTCTTCTAAAAGAGCCATACCTTCTTCAGGGCTTTGGCATAGTTTAAAATTAGCCAAGACCACCTACAGATATTTAAAAGTTTGTAGTAGTGAGGTTAATTATTTACTAATGTGATTTTACAAAGTGTTAAAGACCCCATGGGGGGTGTATGACAGGAAATTTGAAGGTTTAAAAGTTGTAATGTTACAAGTTCATACAAAACCAAATTTACATTTTGAATATGGTCTACCTTAAATAAAAACTTTATGTCACAATGTTTTATTTTTTACGGCTCTATGCCGCTTCTCCTTCCCCTGACATTTACATCAGAGACCTTGTTGTTCCATTTGTTTTAATAATTAATTTCTACGTTATTTTTACATTTTAATAATCTTAATATATATGTCACAATGTTATAACTAACATGGTAAGGTCCTCCTCCGAAATGGCTTGGAACTAGCCTACTTATTAAGTTTTTTAACTGCGCACGGACGGAATTGCGGGCGACGACTAGTAACCTAATACGTAATTCGGGGCACATAAGTGAGAGAAATAAAGACTTTCGGAGACCTTTTGTTGGGATAAATTACAATGCAAACTGACATTTGGAAAAACAAGTCTAGATTAGACGTCAAACTTGTGTGAAACACACCATATTTATATCTATGGGCTCTACGACAAAAATATTTGAGAACCTCTGTTTTTTGTTTCTTCTCTTTTTTTTTAAAGCAACAAAACACTTATTTCTTATTGATTTTTATTAAGTTACGTGAAATTTCAATATTTTTCTTTACGCAAAAATAGTTGGCATTGTAAATAATTTCAAAAATATTATTTTTGTATTTACCTTTGTGGGTGAGGGGTCTAGTGACGGCAATAGATCCGTGTACAGCCTAACTATCTCCGCTAGTGGCGTCTCCGACTTCAATACTGAAGATAACCATTCCACCTACAAGACAAAGCCGATATACACGGACTGTTTCGAGCAGTGAAACGACTTTACTTCGGTTAATCCATAAATCGAGCTTTTAAATCAGTGATTGTCAAACTTATTTCTTTCACCGCCCTCTTTGAAAATCAATTATATTTCAGAGCTCCCCTAATTTTTATTCAGCCCTAAAAATTAAAAACCACAATTTCATTACTTTAATTAAATTCAATGCCCCCCATTTTTTTTGGCCTTTTATCGGCCCCTCCTAGGTTTGAAACGCCTCCAAGGGGGCGTTATCGCCCACTTTGGGTGACACTGTTTTAAATGATAGGACCAAGGTGATTTTTATCTCGATAGTTGATCCCTTTGAACCACTAAATGTTCTTTATTCTTCCTATAAGTTCGTCGTCTAAGTCATCCAGCTTAAAAGACTGGGTTCGATACCAGTCATATACCAAAGTATTCACATTAAAGAAAAAAAAGGGTGATGTGACCTTATATAATTCTGTGAAGTACATAACTGTATCGTTTTAATAAGTCCTTATAACTTAGGTCTAATGATTTAGGGAAGACACGAGCCCCTAAATTGTGAACTATATCGAGGGGTGAAAGGCTATTTGTTTTAAGCGACATTTTTTGCGATATTGACTTATATATATATATATATTCAGAATCACAAAAATTCCCTGATTCTGAATCTAATATATAAAATTCTCGTGTCACAGTTTTCGTTCGTTCCCGTACTCCTCCGAAACGGCTTGACCGATTCTCATGAAATTTTGTGAGCATATTCAGTAGGTCTGAGAATCGGCCAACACCTATTTTTCATTTTTTTTTAACTGCGCGCAGACGGAGTCGCCGGCGACAGCTAGTATATATATATAAGTCAATATCGCAAAAAATGTCGCTTAAAACAAATAGCCTTTCACCCCTCGATATGGATACTGAGAAATTATAACCATATCTTTCGTATTACCTGTTTCTCTCCATCGTCCAGTACAGTCGCGGCTAGTACACGTACAGTATGTGTGTGCTGTCGTCGCCACGCGCCGGCCGCACGCGCAGCCGCCGCGCGCCGCCAACAACTAGCCGCGGATTGACCGCGTTGCATCGCTCGGTATACATTTACGTACGATGACGTACGATCTATACAATTAACGTGACTATACTCTTATAGGCCACTGCGAAACTTGCACTTGACTATGGTTTACTATGTCCTATAGTCCAATCGCGGAGCACGAAGAATTTCGTTCATTGAACTCGCATTACCTATCTCTGTCACTCCCGCGTAAATACAATGAGTCTCGCTCGCACAGAAACAAAGGCCGCCGTCCTCAGGGATTGTAAACCTTTTATTGGAGACTATAAGTTTAATTTTTAATAAGAGGAATCGAAATTAACTAGACTAGATGATAATGTTGACATAACCGTTGATTCTTTTGTAATAAATGTGACAGGCGAGACGTCTTCGGAAAACAGTTACTCCGAAACAGAGGAATCGGATTCTGATTTTTGAGTTTTTATTAATAGATATTTGTCTAGATTTGTATTACTTGCATTATTTAATCTAAATAAATAATTTATATAATAATAATAACTATATTTTATAAGTTGGTAAGTTTTCTTTCTCCTTCAAATAATTCATGTAAATCGCACTAAATACAAAAGCTTGTAACCTCTGTCAGTAGGCAAAGAGGTCATTGTATGAAATTCTTCGTGCTCCGCGACCTGACTATAGTCACCCCTAACTTAGGGTAGACTTTGAACCTCTCAGTGGGGACGTATAGTGAACTAAATGATACTTTTATGACATTCAGGAGAATAGTACCAATTAAATAACACCTCATTCTTCAAAATCCATTCAGTTGTTTAGACTACAGAAGGTCACAATGTATTTGACTCAAATACGACAGATAATAAAGTATATTTATTATGACCTCGCTTACATTGACCAATACTATAACGTAATTAACAGAGAAGTTTGGTTTTCATACAATGTTTTTTTTGGAACGAAGTTCCTTATCGCGCGTTGTGAAAGGGGGCTAGACGGAATAATTCTTACGAAAAGTTGTCACGACACTTTTTGCTATAGTAAGTATGTTAACGACGAATGAGCGCTACTTCACCATGGCAACGACGTGACAATATATAACGAAAATTCATAGAAATAAAATGTACTTCTTGTAAAGACTTAAGTTTTTTATTCATAGAATAAACATTGGTTCCTTCACTAATTAATTGAAAGGAACTTCGTTCCATCCGGGTGTCCCTTGACACCTCTCAAGTTTTTTTTTAAAATAAAAGAACACGGATATAATGACTCGTACAAAGTAACATGTCGCTTGACCCTTTTGGTAACAATTTTAATAATTTATGGCCAGTTATAGTGATTATTGTAATAGCATTTATTTTATAAAATTAAAAAAAAAAAATATTACTGGCAACACTTACCAGCATCCATCTGTGTGAGAGCATCAATGAATGGCGAGCTAACGGCCGCCTCCAATCTATTGTACAACGTCTCTAATTGTACTCGTTTGTATTCATAGTCGGGGGCTTCAGTTAGTACCTTTATAACAACATTATGACTATAGATATAGTTCCTAATAGTTGGGGGGTCACAGATACAATAAGGGGGTCTTTAAAAATTATTCAAAATATTGTGAGAGTTTTTAAATAAACAACCAGAATTCATCCTTAAGAGGGTCCCCGAACGGAATAAAAAAATAAGGACCCCCTAATAAGCTTATTAGGGGGTCCTTATTTTTTTTATTACTTATACTACTATATTTATTGCTAATGTGATCTGTAATGGATTGAAATGTTTCAGATTTGATACATTTTTTTTAATTGATATTTTTTTTAGTTAATTGTGCCTCACAAACTGCAATACATCAAAGAACCTCAATTTTTTTTCTAATCCCCGTCTAGTTTTGTTAGGGGGTCACGACGCTCTACCGGCGACACGTTTATACCTAAAAAATTAATAACACATACCTCAAGACTAGCAGTCATAGCAGCCACCTGTTCCGCCAGCTGTGCCAGCTTATCCCCGCTGGTTGGCACACCTGTTTCCAAGATATCTTCCAATGCGGACGCTAAAGCCGCCCATTTATCTGCTTCACGGAGAGCTGACGCTGCTGTCTATTACATAAACTCACTGGATAACTCTACATCAATGTATTACTATAATTATTATTAAAAAAAAAAAATTACGTCTGTCTGTGGATGGTAAAAGTATCTATACATTAACATATCGACGCCCCCACCGAATAACCCCGTAATAGGAAAAATAAAATTTTTCAGAAGAAGCAAAAAACCGTATTTCTTTAATAACTTCATCAATAATTATTGTACAAGAATCTTTTAGATACCAAAACAAAGATAATTTTTATAGCTTCATTGTATTTAATTTTCATTCATATATTCCGGACGTATTCTGTGCTATGAAGGAAAAATTATAATACGGGAAATAAAAAAAATCTGTTTCAATAATGACTTTTTATCTCCGTAATTAACATTAAGAAAAATATTAAAAAAATCCACAACATGTAATAGGACATTTAGATGTCGAATTCGACAGAAAAGCAAGAACCTGGTAAGAGTACATTACAGGATTATTCGATGGGGGCGTCGATAATAAATAAATGTACCGGTTTCTAAGTGGGTTCAAGAATACAACTCGATTCTAATAACTTAGAGACAATTCTTCAACTTTAGTGCCGCAGTTAGTCAAATAATGTTATTTTTTACCTCAAGCCGACTCTTCAATCTATCAATCCTCTGCAAACTCTCAATAGACTGTCCCGTCTGCCGCTCCACACCTTGCACCTGATCTTCCAAGGTTAATAGCTTTTGCTGCAGTAACGCACCTTCCACTTGCAGCGTAGACGCGTCTTGCAGTATCCTAGGTACTGATGTTACTATCTGAAAATTAACCATCTAGCTACAAACATCACCTAGTTCATATCTCTATAACAAGTTGAAATAAAAACCCTAAACTGTAGACAAACAACGCAAGAACTTGTAAACTCCAAAATATTTCTGATGACAGTTTATCTTGCATAACTATACAGCTATAATGCTTTTAAAAATAATTTAATAAAGCAATACATTTTTTTTAAATAGCTATAATCTAATATATAAAATTCTCGTGTCACAGTTTTCGTTGCCATACTCCTCCGAAACGGCTTGACCGATTCTCATGAAATTTTGTGAGCATATTCAGTAGGTCTGAGAATCGGACAACATCTATTTTTCATACCCCCCCCCATTTTTTAACTGTGCGCGGACGGAGTCGCGGGCGACAGCTAGTAACTTATAAAAAATTCAACAGGTGACAGCCCACTCTTGACCCTAGTGCCACCTTTTTTTATGTCATAAGTCACCTGAATCTAAATAGTAGAGTGACCGCTGCCCATAGACATCCACAATTGCAGATACAATGCCTACCTTTAATCAACAGAAGAGGGGATTCATAGAAAGAGATATCCTCTTTCTATGCGTCCCTGTTCCATCAAGTCCACTACAACTTCCCATTGTTTCCTTATATGAAAAGGGAAGGAAGTGTGGACTAAAATTAGGCTTCCAGCACCACACTCATCAAAGAAGTGCGGAATTGCTTCCACTTCCAGTCCCGTCTTCTGTGTGGTTGTGGTATTGCACCGGTCAACCTACTTAAGAGCTTTCAGTTTTTCTCCCAATTGTAAAAACAAATGGATATGCCTTGAATACTCATTTATAAAAGACTAGCTTTTACCCGCGACTCCGTCAGCGCGGAATAAAAAAAAATAGAAAACGGGGTAAAAATTATCCTATGTCCGTTTCCTGGTTCTAAACTACCTGCCCACCAATTTTCAGTCAAATCGATTCAGCCGTTCTTGAGTTATAAATGGTGTAACTAACACGACTTTCTTTTATATATATAGATGTTTCTGTTGTTAAAAAGCATAGTTAACAAAATATTTACTTACATGTGTAGTTGTTTCATCTAATGAGTTACTTAACTGCTTCATATAAAGCTGTAATCTTGTTACAGTGTTGGTTACAAAGTCCTGGAAATTTTAAACTATGTGAGCTCTTAAATATAAAGCATTAATTATGTTTTTATATTCATAGAATATAACTGAATAGTGTTAATAGATAAGTGAGAGTTCAAGGGACCGCAATATTTTTTTCACTAGTAAAGGTTTTCTCTCTAAGTTTCTCGCTTATGGAGGTTATCTATCAAGGCTGGCAATGACTCTCGCTGATCCAGGTTCTACAGTATTTACTGGACACATACTGTAGGTAAGTTTTGAAATTGCGATGGAAATATATCTATATCTAGTGAAAGTGTCAGTGGCTCAGGAGTCAAGCACTTGACTTGCAATTTGCAGGTCCTGGGTCGAATCCCGCCATGTATCAATGTGTTCTTTGATTTTCGATTTACATATATTGAAGGAAAACATTGTGATGCTGCATTTATCTGAGAAGAAATTCAAAGATATGTGTGAAGTCAACCAACCACGCTGGCCAAGTGTGTGGCCAGCGTAGTTTGCGGCCTAGTCACCCCAAAGTAAGGTAGGCTCTGAGCCCCTCAGTGGGGATGTATAGTGAGCTGATGATGATATATCTAGCTGCTATTCATATTACAATAAAATATTTATAATACCTCTTTCTCTTGATTACCACTAGAACTCCAAGCTCTATTAATCCACTTTTTAGGATCAAAGTCGTCGTCAGCAAACGTTTTTAAGTCCTGGAATAAAGACGATATTACAATCAAGTAAGATTTACTTGACAAAATTATATTATTGGAATATGACTCACACGTACCATCATTTCTCTACTTTAAAACTGGTCAACGGGGAACCGATAATTAATTTCAGTCCTTTTTATAAATCCTTTAGTTATCAATTCAATTCAATTTCCAAGCAGTGGCTTTTAGGTGTGCCAACTGGGCACTGATTGTTTCGCCAGTGTCGCGTTGAAGAGGGAGGCTCGAAGGAGATTGATCGGTGATATATGTTGCAAAATTTGATCAGCTATGTAGTAAAGAGAAGTTTATTTTTAACATTAGCCACACTCACACCTACAAAAAAACAAAAGGAACAAACATTATATATAATTAATCATTATATATAAGAAGTATTTAATCATAATACACTACAGTTTCCTGTAGTTATTTTATTTTTTAATCTTCTTCTTCTTCTTCTTCTTTTAATTAATACTGGACTCCATCGTAACTTCGATGATTTTGCCAACGTCAAGGTTGAAGGTAATTGATAATGAAAGATGTAAATAAATAAGAAAAAAACAAAAAAACTGCAATAGCTAATGGCAGTCCAGAAATACGAATTCCAGTATGCTTTGACAAGTGACCGGTAGCTGATGACTTCAGTTGGGACACTGAAAAGGACAACACAAGAGTTAGTAAACTACCTACAGTTTAAAATATCAGAAACTTAGACAATTAAAGATTAATTTTGTTAGAGATTAAAAATTTAAATAAAACCTTCACCAGGGGGGTATGGGCCAAAGTTAGTAAGAATGGGATATTAATAGGTCTGGGGATTTCGTTAGGAAGGAGGTCATATAGTTGAAGTTGGAGATTGGGACAATTAAAAAATATGTGTTCTATGGACCCTTCATCCGTACCGCACTCACACAAGGAATGATCTCGAACACGTATTTTCGCGAGAAAGACTGGAGAAGCTACAAAGCCTAGTCGTAACCGGGTTATAATAGAGATTATACTTTTTTAATCTTTCCATGCTTGTTGAACCACGGTTTGGATGGAATACTAGGTTGTATGGACGCATAAAATTTACCCTTAGATTGACTTGACCTTTGCCACAAGGTGGTCCAATTCTCCATCATGGATGATTTGGCGGATATGCGTAGATCTCGGGGAAAACAAGATTTGTACGAATCGGAACCTAAGTAGACTGCGGCCTTTGCATGTGAGTCTACCGTTTCGTTACCATTGATGCCCGAGTGGCCAGGGATCCACGCCAAGACAACTTCAATCCCGGAGCAGTGACAATTATATAGGAGCTGTTTAATTTGAAGGGTAACGCTGAAATTATGACGGGACCGGAAGGGAAACTTTAAGATATCTAATAGACAGCTTAATGAATCGGAAAAAATTAATGTTTTGTTAAGTTTATGGGACTCAGCAAAGGCGATAGCTTCTAGCAACGCAATCGCTTCTGCAGTAAAAATGGAAGTTAACGGAGGACATTTAAAGTTCAAAACAATTTTAAATTTAGGGAACCAAACAGCTGCCCCCACAGGACAATCAGGAGACGACTTTGAAGCGTCAGTAAACATTATGTTCCATTGGGGCCAGTCCGATTCTAGAATAGAGTTAAATTTTTGGTTGGCTGCAGGAGTATGCTTCTCAATTCCAAAATTTAGGATAATTTTAGGAGAATAAATAAGAGCGTCAAACTGAGTTGCATAGACAGGGATTACAACACCTTGTTCGATAGGGGAAGCGGGGACTATATATTTATTAAACGAATTAATAAGCAAGGGGGGATCTTTGTTAGACCAATAGCTGGAAGTTGGAATTGATTGGGAGAGAGCTTTTAAGACGCGGAGAAGAGGATGATGTTTAGTTTGGACAACATTACAAAAAAATCTGTCAGACAGGAATTGCCTACGGAGATATAGGGGGGGATCCAGACATTCCACTTGCAGAGCGTTGACTGGTGAGCATTTCATAGCACCAGATATCAATCGTAAGCATCTGGACTGTATCTTATCTAATTTAGATAACGCAATTTTATTACAGGGTTCCAGAAGAAAACCACCATAATCAAAGTGACTACGGATTAATGCGTCATATATGAGTTTAAGAGTGACAGGATGAGAACCCCATCTAACCCCGGTAAGAGTTCTTAAGATGTTTATGCCCTTTTCACATTTTTGAATGATATGGTCCAGATGTTGTCGACCCGAAAGTTTAGAATCAAACGTAACTCCCAGAAATTTGACAGTCTCATGACTAGGAATACGTGTATTATCTACATAAACAGCTACAGGGGGAACATTTCGTTTACGAGAAAAAAGGACTACGCTGCATTTTGAAACGGAGAGAGTGAGGTTATGTGCCAAAAGATAGTCGTTTAAATAAGAGAGGGCAGAGTTTATACGACGAGTGGCTTCATCTACAGATGACGATACGGAGTATAGGGCAATATCGTCGGCATATTGTAGGATATTACAGAATGAATTTACGGAAGATTCCAAATCAAAAGTGTAGATATTGTATAACAGGGGGCTCAAAACCGAGCCCTGTGGGAGGCCTTTCCAAACGGTGCGAGGAGGGAGGGAAGTATTAGAGTAACGAATAGAAATAGTACGGGACATCAACAGGCTGCAAATGAAATTGATCATCCTCTCTGGAATACTCAGCTGTAGCATTTTCTGCCTGAGTAGGGGAAGTGAAACGCTATCATAGGCAGCGGAAATATCTAAGAATGCACCTAATACATTTTCATTTCGGGAGAAGGCCAGACGAATTTCTGAGGAAAGGATGCTCAAACTATCCAAGCATCCTTTGCCTCTTCTGAATCCAAATTGAGAGTTAGGCAATAAATTACGGTTTTCAAGAAGCCACTCTAGTCTGTTTTTGATGAGATTTTCCATAATTTTGGCGAGGACAGAAGACAGAGCTATAGGTCTGTAGGACGAAGAGTCGTGGGGATCTTTGCCAGGTTTTAGTATGGGGATTATAATCTGGGATAACCAAGAATCGGGCACAGAGCCAGTGATAAATATGTAGTTAATAATTTTAAGGAGCATGATCTTGGATGAGTCTGGAGATTTACAAATGAAAGAATAAGGTATGCCATCAACACCTGGAGAGGAATCTCGTAGGTGGACTAGAACACCGGAGAGTTCCGTTAGAGAGAAAGGGTCATTCATCCTGTCAGAAGAAGGGGAGAGTTGGGTGGGAAAGTTACCAGACTCCGGGACGAAAGGAGGGGCTAAATTATCAAAGAAGATTTCTAACCAAGGCATAGGGTCATTAGAAGATACGTTTGATTCCAAAAGGGACCTACGATAGGCCTTGATCTTATTCCAAATGAGAGTAGGAGGAGAGCGAGGGGAGAGAGATTCGCAGAATCTTTGCCACCCTAGACGTTTCTTTTCAGCTAAAAGTCTGCGAGTGTACGCAGAAACTTTTTTTAAACTCAAATAGTTCTCCATTGTATAATTGCATGAATACTTTTTCTCAGCTTCTTTACGAAGTCGAACACTCTTTGTACATTCAGAGTCCCACCATGGGGGGGAACTTATTTTCTGGGTAGATTTTTTTAGGGGAATAGATTTATCGGCAGCTTTTATAAGGATAGAGATAAAGTCATTATAGAGTGAAAGGAAATTATAGGGGCTAGCCTCTGGAAGAGAGGCAATTTCTTTTGTAACTATATCTGAAAACATGGTCCAATTTGCTTGAGGAATGCGATATTTCTGAAGGGGAGTAAACGGCATGCTTGGAATAGAAGATTGAAGTATGGAAATCAAAATGGGAAAGTGATCACTTCCATATGTGCTATGAAGAACAGACCAGGCTAAATTGGGGACTAGAGTGGGGGAAGCAAAAGAAAGGTCAGGTATGCTAATATTTTGTAAGGGGGACCCTCTGCGAGTGGGTGATCCATCGTTAAGAACGCAGAGACCGATATCATCCATTAGATCTATTAAAAATGGAGAATAAGGATCATTGTAGTGGGATCCCCACATAGTATGGTGGCAATTAAAATCACCTAACATTATCAATGGCTTGGGAATGAGTGACAAGATGGATTGGAGCTCAGTAATGAGATGTATACTAGGATGGGGAAAATATACTGATATAATAGATATATTTAACACTTTGACAGCTACAATATGAAATTCAGGGCTATGGGAGGGGATGACGATCTGAGAAAAAGAGATAGATTTATTAACTAGAAGGGCGCAACCCGCCCTGCCATCATCTCTATCATCTCGAAAACATGAGAATCCTGGCACCCTAAAATGGGAGTCCGGGTAAAGCCACGTCTCCGAGACAGCAAAAACAATGGGTTTATATTGATTTACAAGATGGGAAATTTCATGCCTTTTACGGCGAATACTTCTACAGTTCCATTGGAGAATCTGAGGCGGGAATTGGCTGGTTATTATTAGCTAGGACAGCAAATAGTTCGTCGGCAAGGGACGAGACTTTGGACGGTAAAGGAGTATCAGACAGTTTAGAGAACATATTAATTAGAGAACGAAGTAATAATTCAACAAGATTATCATTGGGAGAAAGAGTATCGCAGGGCTCAGAGCAGGAATTGAGGGCACAACCATTGGCTTGGCAAGATTTAGGGTTTTGTGTGATGGAGTTGTGTGAGGCTAAATCAAAAGATTTGCCTAGCACAGGTTTTGGCCTGGAGGGAAGAAATACAGTTTTGTTATAAGATCTAGAGACTGGACGGTTGGGGACATTAATAGGAGAGAGAGTAGGAGTCTGATGCGAAACAGAAGTAGAGGATGTAGCAATATCTGCATACAAGGGCCTAACCTGGGGGAATCTTTTTGCTGCCTCTATGTAGGATATATTTTCTTCAGACATTAATATTTTAATAGATTTTTGCCTGGAGTGTTCTGGACATTTGGGGTCTGTGGCTAAGTGTCTACCACCATGGCAAAGAAAACAAGATGAATTGGAGTCAGGAACATTACAGCTTTCTCCAGAGTGTGGCTGGGCACATCGGAAGCAACGAGGCTTTGATCTGCACTGCTTGGCAATGTGACCAAACCTGCAGCAGTTGCGGCATTGAATAGTGGGAAGATGATATAATGACACTGGAAGGGAAGCATTAAAACAAAAAATCTTATCAGGAAGGCGTTGGCCAGTAAAAGTTAAAACGACTGTAGTAGAGGGGACCCATGTTACAGAATCCTCTCTCCTTAACTTGAAATTGAGCCTTCTAGCTCTAATTACTTCACCAAAATTGGGAGGGGTAGATACTCCAGATAAAAGCTCTTCTAGTGTCCACTCTGTTGGAATATTTCGAACAACGCCTAAGCGGAAGATGTGAAAGCGGGGTATATGGCCAGCCAAATTGCTATTCTCGAGAACGGGATTTTTAAGGAAAGCATTAGCACTTTCTGGTTTATTAAAGGTAACCGATATTTTATTTCTGCCAGTTTCCTTTATACCTCCTTCAACAATACCGGGTACATTATGTTTGTGTAAGAGCTGTGCTACTCTTAAAGTTTTTAAAGAGGAACCAGATGAAGGGTCTGTTTCTTTACGGGAGACAAACACTGTATACGGGCCCATGTCACTGTCACTATATTGTATGTCGGCATCATTTTCAAAACCGGGTTTTGTAAAAACAGACTGGATCGAACCAGAAGGGGATGTTGTTTTCTTAGAATCTGCTCTTGTATCTTCTGCTGGTCTTTTTAATGCCTGCTTTTGATGAACTGCCTGATCAGCCCCCTTATCGGGGGCATCCATAGCACTCATCTTTACCTTAAACTAAAACTAACTACATACACTTACCTTAAAAAATTACCCACAACCAACACAAACACGACAACACAAATATTACAGTCTCAATAAGAAATAATCAGCAATATAAAAGAAACGAAACAAGTTTTCAATGTATTATAACCTAACTTCAACCAAGCGTCAACGCTGCCAAAAGTCAAGTCTATTTTTTAATCAAAATAAATACGGCTTGTTGACGTGTGACTGTGACATTATTTTGACAATTGATGTTTCGTTTAAAATCATTTTTAATGGATACAAGCTAAATTAAAAATTCAAGGCAAATTTGAAAAAAAGCAGAATATATCTTACGCGTTGCTATACGTTTCTCTTTTTCAATTTTTTAACACTGAATCTTTAGATGAGTCTCAAAAATTTTGGTTTTGGTTTCCATTTGTTTCATCAAAGGTAAAATGATTTTTCATCTGGCAACAATATTTTAATTGTCAAAGTCAATTCATGATCGACGACTGTTCGATAAATTCAGTTTCAATTTTACATTTTCATTTGAAATATTTATAGAAACAAGTATTTATTTTTATCCTGTAAATTTAAATCCCACATTTTAAAGTAAACGAACTCATTTTTCAAAAAAGTGTGTAATATTTAATACAATTTAAAAAATACAAATGTAAGGATATTATTTTTTTTACAGAGTATACACTAGAAATGTATCTACCGTATTTAAAAATTTGTTTCGAATGTTATCGCCTTGTTCTTTATATGTGTAACTGGCCGTATATAAATTTATACTTCAATAACTTCAGTATTCTACACTTTATATTTTTTTCATCCTAAAAACTAACTTTGAATTTTTATTGCTACTATACCACGACGTTCTTATTTAAAAGGGTTCATTTGGAAGCCTTTACTATTTTCTTTTATTTGCAATCTATTCTATAAAATACCTATGCATTTGCATTATTAGATGTTTCTAATTTTAAAGATAATCTATTGTATTTATTATATTAATTTGGCCTATCTAAAACACATGTAGTCTTCTGTATGTGCCAATGCAAGCGGAATATCATTACCCTGCCCATTTCCTTAAGTAGTGTCAGCAAAGTATTCTATCTGAAATTCATTCTCTTCATGTTAAGCCCCTTTCACACACTCTATACATAGTTATTTTGTTTTACTACCTTTGTAGTCAACCAAATATCATTACCATCTTGTTTATAGGTATCATATCTTATACTATTTGATATATGCCTTTGTATAAAAGAATAGAGATTTTTATCACGTAGAAAATACAATTAGAATCCGTACCATATTATATCTTACATAGACAATTTTAAATGTGATATTTTAAACTACAGTTCCTTCACCTGAAAAAAAATCTTGCCTTGACTTCGAACTATAGTCTATTTACTTCACTGTGATTACTAATAAAGGGCACTTTCTTTTACTTAATACTAGCTTTTACCGGCGACTTCGTCCGCGCGGAATAAAAAAAAATGCACACAAGATAAAAAAGTTCCTATGTCCGTCTCCTAGTTCTAGGCTATCTCCCCATCAATTTTCAGCTAAATCAGTTCAACCGATCTTGAGTTATAAATAGTGTAACTAGTGTAACTAGTGTTATAAATAGTGTAACACGACTTTCTTTTATATATATATAGATTATAATAACTGCTAGCGTAATGTTATTGTTAGCTTATGCTTTGCGTCGTTAGAAATTAATGTATTTAAGTAGTACTATAGCCTCCATGTTGTTCTATGTTTATAAAATTTTACGCAGTTTAGTCACTGCCAAAAACTAAATGTTCCAACCCTTTTATTCTATTTTATTATTGTATATATATCAGGGATAGCAAACCAAATGCACGCGACAAAATCTTACTAATATTATTAATGCAAATGCTTAGATGGATGGATGTTTGAATGTATCTCCAGAGTGGCTCAACAGATTTTGATGAAATTTGGCACAGATGTAGAACATAGTCTGTAAGAACACATGGGCTACTTATTACGTTTTTTTTTTATTCGAAGGAGTCACGGGCGAGTGTTAGTTCATTATACACTACGAAAGTGTCAGGAGTAACAAACTCCAGTGATGTACAAAATGTTCACAATAACCAAAAAGATGAAATAACTTGATGATTAAAGATGTCATGACTGTTGATATGTAATGGTTCGCTATACCTGATATATACATTAATGTATAGACATTAATATAAGTGTTTAAAATTAGAAGACAGAAGAAAGTATGGATGGATTGTGTGGAAGGATAGTTATGCTAGTAAAGGTAAGTAGTAAGGGAGTAAATTCAGATATAACAGTTGTTTAAGATGTATGGAGGAGTACATACTATATACTAAGAAATTAAAAGGGCAGGTTGATAACGCCCGTAACTCAGAAGGGTAGGCAGAGATCACTCACTTCAATATGCTACAGTCCTGTCATCTACTTTCATACATCTACAAACATACAAATCGGTTTAAGCTATTTATATGACAGATATATTTGCCACAATTTGTGCCTTGTATGTTTTTTTTTCTTTTTTTTGTGTGGCAATAAATGTTTTTTCTTTCTTTCTTTCTTTCTTTCTTTCCTTCTTTCTTTCTTTCTTTCTTTCTTTCTTTCTTTCTTTCTTTCCTTCTTTCTTTCTTTCTTTCTTTCTTTCTTTCTTTCTTTCTTTCCTTCTTTCTTTCTTTCTTTCTTTCTTTCCTTCTTTCCTTCTTTCTTTCTTTCCTTCTTTCTATATAAATAATATGTTTTATTCCAGCATGAGATTGAAAAGAAGACATGATTCATTTTCAAGTGAGGATGAAATACCATTGAATTTAGTTTCAAAATGTTCCGATGATTCAATCAGTTATAAAACTCTTTGTCAACCGAGTATTAATCAATGTGAATTTTGTGACAGAGTATTTAATAACAAGTAAGTGTATATATGTTATTAATAATTTCTTTTAGTAGTACAGCAAAGTCATCATCATCACCTTCCTGGCCTGTTGCCGATACAATCGGACCTTTTTGTTAATATATTTTCTTTATTTTTTTTAAATTTTTTGAATATAGAACATTTTTATATTTTTCTTTTTTTTATACAAAATTGTATCAGTGTAAAAATACTCTTCCAAGTGGTTGCTAATCGTTTCTTTTCGCTTTTTATTAAATTATTTTTATTTAATTAGTTTCTAAATTATTCCAAATTACCGCTCGTGTCATTCCTTCCTCTACATAGCCTTTTCCCAATCCCTAGGAACAAAATTATTTATTATTATTTTTTTAATTTCCAGATATAAAAGTTTGATTCATAATGCCACGCATATAATAATACCTCTTATAAATCAAAAACTTATCAGATGTAAAGAATGCTTATTTTGTTTTAAAACTCACAATGAATATAAACAGCATACAAAGAAACATATCAAAAATGAGCAACACACAGAACGTATAAATATAAGGAATCGTATAAAATTTGAAGACGACATATTTATTAATAATTCAACGGATCTGTTAAAAGATTTGAACAGTCATGTTAATGTTAATTTGGAAAATTTACAAATTAATAATTTCAATTTTGTAAATAATTCTGAAGTGAAAAATTATTCGAAAGTGAAAAATTATTCTGAAGTGAAATATAATTCTGAAGTGAAAAATAATTCTGAAGTGAAAAATTATTCTGAAGTGAAAAATAACATAGTTATTGATATATCTGATAATGATAGGCCGTTAATAAAAAATAAATACATATTAGGTACAAAAAAAAGTGATTGTGTTTTTTATAAAAATGCCAACGGTTCCAAGGTTATTGAAACTTTGGAATTAAAAGAAAATATTGATACAGAAGTATTTGAAAGTGTACATTTCGATGATTTAAATAAACCGAAAATAGTTACATGTAGACATTGCAATCAGGAATATCCTAATCAGTAAGTGATTTTTTAATTTATTTTTCTACATTTCAATATACAATAGTCCTTGTGAAAAAAAAACTTACTACTCTATGCGCTCCAGAGTAATCTAAGGGTATGTTCCGATATGCACTGCGACCACTGTACAGTGTGACGTCAATTCAGTATACTGTGAAGACCGTTCCTTTATAGCCAGTTATACTGATTACGATTTAAAACGGAACGCAATCTCGTATACTGTCAGCCGCATTTTTTGACACAGCATTCAAATGAGTGTATTTAAGTTTTCTAGTACATTAAAATTGTTTTGGAGTACTGTCAAATTAAAAATATTTTAATTAATATTAATTGTAAATTGAATCTTCAACACAGTCTAAAAAGGTTAATTTTTGCAATTCTTCCATTGTTTTATTGTTTTATTTATTAATCCAAACTAATTACAGAACTTTAAATTTTTCTGATTAAACTGTAGCTTTGTTTATAAGACTCGAGTGGTTTCGACTGATCACGTGATCAAGGTACTGCGAGTACCTCACCTCGAAAACGCCAGCGCCGGTGCTCACAGTAGAATATGGCGGCGATTTATGACGTCATATATTTCCCTAGGGTACTGCGGCAGTATACTGGCAGTCCATAACGGAACGAATTTTTCTACAGTGATAGCACTGTGCAGTGCTCGCAGTGTATATCGGAACATACCCTGTCATTCAGATCTGTTCAGTAGTTTTGTAGTAATATGCTAATATTTATGCATCTAAATTTGTATTTTACCCGTGAAATTATTTGCGCGGTATTAAAAAAAAAACTTTAAATATGTGTTCCAGATTATATTATACATCTGTCCTAATTTTATTTTAGATTATTTTACACACAGATTATGTATTTTTTTGTAATTTTCAGATATAGTTTAATATTACATCAAACTTCACATATAGATTTTAATAGACGTTTGCCGCCATTTTGTTCGACATGTGATTGGTATATTGCTGGTAATAGAAATGATTTGATACGTCATAAAAAAACCCATTCACCAGATACTAGACATAAAATATGGCCTAGTATAGAAAAATGTCTGCAATGCGGTTTATCGTATAGAAGTTATATAAATCATTATAAAAATTATCATAATACAAACGATGATAAATATAATAAAATATCAAGAGTTTGCGATTTATGTTATCAGTTTTTGAAATCGAGTAAAAAACGTTCTTATGTGAAAATTGGTACAATCAGTGAAGTTGGTAAAAGATTCAAATGCAGTCATTGTATGAGAAAGTTTTTCGAATTGAATGAAATCGAAAAAACCGAATATATACACAAATGGTCTAGCAAAAGGAATATAAGAAAGATGACTAATAATCAAAGATTGAAAAAGATACAATACAGATTGAAAAAGATTAATAATTTGAATAAATATTAAGTATTTATAATATCTTGTTTTATTTTGAGGTTATGTTTCCCGCCAGTTTTTAGCCGACTTCAAAAAGAAGGAGGTTATCAATTCGACTGTATTTTTTTAATGTGTGTTACCGCGAAACTCTGCCCCTGGTGGTCCGATTTTGATAAAAATTATTTTAATCGAAAGGAAGTGCGTTCAGAAGGGTACCATTTTTTTTAAAATAACTAGAAGACCAGTAGATTTTGAATAAAGCTTCAAAATTTGTTGCGAAAATTAGGGACATTTTTGATAATAACCTTACCTTATATTTTTTTAAAAAACGAACTACTGACATTCGACCTCTTATTGTACAGCGCCATCTATTGGCTGCATTTAAAAAGATTTTATTTTCAAATTTAAATAACCAGAGTTGTATGCAACAGTTTCTTATTTTAGAATGTTCTCGAAAACATCGAGAAAATAATTTAGCATAGCAAAAAAGTAATGGCCACTGAGATTTGATCTAGTTTTTCGTTGTTTTGATTTTTTTAAAAGTTTACTGTAGGATAGGTGTTTGTTTTTACAAATGACAGACAATAGATGGCGCTATTACATTTATCCAACATTGAGCCATTCAGTTGAGCTTTTTGGTTTATTAATTTTAGATTACTCTACGTTTCATAAGATGGCAATTTTGAATTATTTTGCGATAGAAAAAAGTCGAATTTATAAAAAGGAAAACTTTATCTAATTTAGCAAATGAAAATATTCTATTAAATTGTTTTCAATTAACTTGACACAAAGATTGAAAGAAAAGAATTGCTCGTTAAAAATTTAATAAACATTTGGCTTTCTGCCAAACATAATTATAACATGAAGCAATGATTCAACGTTATTAATCGTATTTTTGTAGGTATTGTATAATCGATATGTACGTAATATATTATATAGTAAGATGGTACATAGGGAAGTGGATTTAACGGAGGAGGGGACGCATAGACAAGGTAAATATACTCTTTCTGTGCATCCTTCGTTAATTAAAGGTAAGCAACGCATCTGCAATTGCAGATATCTATGGGTAGGGTTGCCATATCGCCAAACCTACTAGCCGGACAGATCAGCCAGTTTGGCCGGACATTTGGGTAGAAAGGTTGGACACCCTATATTATTTAGAATTTTGTCTCAGTATTAATAGGTACACTCTCGTTTGGGAAATGTAAAAAGCCTAACAAAAGCCGGAAAACCGTTTATTTTGACCGGACACGCAATCAAAAAGACTACCTATGTCCAGCTTTATCCGGACGCCTGGCAACGCTATCTATGGGCAGTGCTGTCGCTTCGCTATTTCGGATATTTAAGATATACACAGGTAAATATAAAAGAAAAAAAACTTGAGAGAGATAAAAGAAAAAAAACGAAGTTCCTTTCGATTAATTAGTGAAGGAACCAATGTTTATTCTATGAATAAAAAAACTTAAGTCTTCACAAGAAGTACATTTTATTTCTATGAATTTTCGTTATATATTGTCACGTCGTTGCCATGGTGAAGTAGCGCTCATTCGTCGTTATCATACTTACTATAGCAAAAAGTGTCGTGACAACTTTTCGTAAGAATTTTTTCCGTCTAGCTCCCTTTCACAACGCGCGATAAGGAACTTCGTTCCAACAAATATTATACTATATTAATATGTAACTAGTGTGTGCATCACAATGTAATTGAATCACCAAACTAAAAATAAACAATAAAAGTAGCCAAGAGATTCACAATTTATATACGCAGTTGTATTTCAGCTTAATTTAAAAGTAGCTGTCACTCTTGAGTCCATCTGCGCGGAATTAAAACCAAATTTACTATGTTTTCTTCCAAACTATGTTCTACATCTGTGCCAAATTTAAACGAGCCGTTGAGCCGTTCCGGAGATACGGACCTTATAACAAACATCTATCTATCTTAACATCTATATATATAAAAGAAAGTCGTGTTAGTTACACTATTTATAACTCAAGATCGGTCGAACTGATTTAGCTGAAAATTGATGGGCAGGTAGCTTAGAACTAGGAGACGGACATAGGAACTTTTTTATCTTGTGTGCACTTTTTTATTCCGCGCGGACGAAGTCGCGGGTAAAAGCTAGTTTATAATATTAGTAAGATTACAAAAATAAGTTCATAGAGTAATTTCGAATCATTTTTTGTATTCTAAATTTAAAAAAAAAAACAAAATTCGAAATTCAAATTTCTAAATTCCGTTTTAATTTTAACAATGCAGCCATTGGATCGTATCGTATATTTATGTACAACAATTTGTACAGAAACATATATTTATCTCTGTTCTGTTAAAATAAATTAAAGGGATGACATGATTTCGTCAGGTTAAGTCATGTAGGTGTAAAAATGTCATGTGTCTGTGATGCATACATCATGGGATATCTTCGAAAGTTAAGGTAGTTCCACACGATACTATGAAAACGAAAATAGATTCGCTGACACATTCCTTATTGGATCCACAGATAAACATATCCACGGATAATATGTACATATGTAAAAACACATTGGCACGTACCAATGTGTTTTTACATATGTACATTTATCTGAGGTACTTACTGTGAAGGAAAACATCGTGATGCTGCACATATCTGAGAAGAAATTCAATGATATGTGTGAAGTCAACCCGCACTGAGCCAGCATTGACTATGACCTAATCACCTTTTACTAGTATAGGCTCTGAGCCTCTCCATCAGGACATGCATGAGCTGGCATATCTATTTCAAAACCATCTGTCGCGAAAAGTTAAAAAAAAAACTTGAGAGGTGTGTTGGGACACCCGGATGGAACGAAGTACCTTTCTATTAATAATTGAAGGAACCAATGTTTATTCTATGAATAAAAAACTTAAGTCTTCACAAGAAGTACATTTTATTTCTATGAATTTTCGTTATATATTGTCACGTCGTTGCCATGGTGAAGTAGCGCTCATTCCTCTATAGCAAAAAGTGTCGTGACAACTTTTCGTAAGAATTTTTTCCGTCTAGCCCCCTTTCACAACGCGCGATAAGGAACTTCGTTCCAAAAACATAATAAGTAGCCTATGTATTCTTCCAGACTATATTCTACATCTGTGCCTAATTTCATCAAGATCTATTGAGCCGTTTTGGAGATACCTTCAAACAAACATTCGCATTTATAATATTAGTAAGATTCCATGTTGTTTCACCCTAACAATGAGTCCCTTTGGCAGGTGGTACAAGATTGGCATGTCACTCATATCCGTGACCGTCGCTCATCAATACATATAAATATTCTACGCTCTACAAACATATTTCATTGTGAAATATTTAAAATAATACCTACGAGAAAATTCAATAGTTAAAATAAAACCAAACATATTGTAATTAAGATGAAATTCATCGTTTTAAATGTAGTAATCAATTTTAAATGTCAAAAATTTACGCGGGATAACCTTGACCGTCATTTTGACAGCTTAAATTAGACCAGAGATTCCAAAACTTTTTTCTCGTAGGTAATTTTCGAAAGTTTCTTTTCAGTAAACTGCATGCCGGTTTATTTCTTCTTTAACGTCTCCATTTTCCCGCCATCTTACATATTGTTCTTAATAATGAATATATGATATAATTAAATACAAGTATTTATTTAAAATTGTGCAATAATAAATGCAAGGCGCGCGACGCAGCGACGTTTGAACCCGCGCGAGAATAGACTATGTCACTTGGCTTACTTCACGACAAGAGTTGCATGGAGTTGCTTATGTTGATGTTACTGCGACGTGAGATGATAAAGAAAAAATATATTATGGTTGCTGTGACTACGTGTGTTGTAGATTAATTTTTCTGCAAGATGTATTGTTATTTTTTTTTGTTAGTTTGAAAGTATTGGAACGAAGTTCCTTATCTCGCGTTGTGAAAGGGGACTAGACGGAAAAAATTCTTACGAAAAGTTGTCACGACACTTTTTGCTATAGTAAGTATGTTAACGACGAATGAGCGCTACTTCACCATGGCAACGACGTGACAACATATAACGAAAATTCATAGAAATAAAATGTACTTCTTGTGAAGACTAATTTTTTTATTCATAGAATAAACATTGGTTCCTTCACTAATTAATAGAAAGGAACTTCGTTCCATCCGGGTGTCCCTTGACACCTCTCAAGTTTTTTCCTTCAATTCTTCATTACCTCATGCACATAATACTGGATCACGTTAAAAGATTCCAATCAGATAATTTAACTATGTGAAAATAACTACTAAATCCCCAAAAGGCGTTGTGTACAATCACTCTTGTTGGACTAACCTTTATTTCAGAAAAGTCATCTAATCATGTGTGCTGTAATTTGTTATACAGTTCATTAAACAATTTTAGATTTAATTTTGATTATTAAGGCATTTGGCACCCACTTTATATTAAAACAGAAACATGAAAATCTCGACTATAGTGTTAGTGTTAGGTTTCATTTTCATTAATAAATAAATAAATAAAATAACATTTAATCCTTCCCACCATAACAACGCAATAAAAAACTAACATATTACAAAATAATTATAAATACATAAAACAGAATAAAATTAAAATTACACTAGAATAAAGAAACATTTATAATTAACGTTGCAATGCTGACCGGATAGGGTCCTCCCTCAGCTTTGTATGCTGGGTGCTCCTCTCTGGAACACTCAGCGCTGATCTTCCGCGAAAACCCTCACGACTATCCGCACGCCAGTTGCAGCGGTGGATAACCAAACATAAATATTTATATATTAAGATAAATAAAAATTTCAATATTACAAAAGATAAAATAAGATAAGAACTAATAAATAATATAAGAACTATGGTATAAAAAGAAGTTAAAGTTATGTATAATTAACGGGTCCTAAGTTCAATATGCAAGGTATTTAAAACAATATTAAAGAAAAGAAAAAAAAAAAAAACTTATTCACTATCATTACTTCAATGTAACTTAAAACAAATAGAAATTCTGGAACAATATTAGTCTCCCTTTTACATATGTTACATTATGAGAATATTTAATCAGCCAAAAATTTATTTAAACCAATTGCTCCATACATTCCTTGTTCCGAATAGTAAATGTTGAGCGAATAAAACGCATTTAGTTTGTGACCGTCTGCAAACAAAACAACGTCCGCGCGCAATGTAAAAAAAAAGTTAAAAAAAAACTTTAATAATTGCAAAGCTTCGAAAATTAGTGGCCAGTGTTATTATTCAAAAGTGCTAAGTGTGTTAAAAAATAGATTGTTTTTGACAAGTGCATTACGTTAATTAAAAAAAAAGCTAGTGTTGTCACTGGTAAACAAGATTATTATTGTTTTCAATATTAATAGCGTCGTATTACGCAGATCAAATAGGACTGTTAATAAATCAGTCAATACGTGAATTTAAAACTTCTAGAACATTTATATTAAATTTTTTAACATATCTATTTCCCTCCATTTTTCTTTAACTTTAAATATTTACGTAGGGATGATACGAAACAATTTACATGCTACTTTAAATAATAATTCATTTCTTTAATAGCATACTACTATAAAATTTCAAACATAATATTAGTACACGTAAAACAATAGTATTCCATATTTAATTCTACTTCCGTAAATTAATGAAAATGTTTATATTCCTTGAAATACCATCTTATTTCAACATCTATTCGTAATGACGTAAGACATCTGACATCCCAACAATAGACAATGACATGATTAAATATTTATTATTTTAATTGTATTTTTTAATAATCTAACAAATCTTGTTCAAACATTCCAACGCCAAGA
Organism: Papilio machaon; assembly: GCF_912999745.1. Taxonomy (NCBI): domain Eukaryota; kingdom Metazoa; phylum Arthropoda; class Insecta; order Lepidoptera; family Papilionidae; genus Papilio; species Papilio machaon. Next base: position 772,175 of record NC_060013.1, on the reverse strand, counting down.
CTCTAATCGCACGTTTATTATCATTTCACTTTATTTATCTAGTGTTTTAATGCATTTTTATTTTATCTTGGCTGAATTACGCGCTCTTTAAGTTGTGAAAGCCAGTGCTTTGTTTTGTTTTAAGTCCAAAAGATGGCGTTCATTTGTGAGTATCTAAAAAGTATTTAATCTAACTTAAATTTTATAATTTGCTCTTTGGTTAGAAGAAAAGTTTTATGATAATAATTTATCTTACTAATATTATAAGAGTGGATGGATGGATGGTTGTTTGTTTGAAGATATCTCCAGAACGACTCAACGGATCTTGATGAAATTTAGCACAGATGTAGAACATAGCCTGGAAGAACATATAGGTTTTTTAAAATTCCGTGTGGACAATTTCGCGGTTATTAATTAGATAAAAAATATTAAGTGACATGTATCAAGAACATTGTTATTTACTGCAATTGAGTGCAACTTTTTAATCAGGACTTTGCGTGTTATTTCAACTTTAAACTATGTTTAGTTCTTAAAATATATTCTATCCCCAATATTGTTAGGTTACTAAAAAATTTGACCTATTTACCAAGATACAGTTGGCACGCTATTAAATAAGTAATTATATTTTTTTTTAAGTCATTTCGTAACAACACAAATTAAATATAGTTTTGTATCTATATTTAAGTATTATTTCAGAGTTGTTTTTTTAAACTCTTACTGTATTACTCCAAAAAATACAGACACTGTTTAATTAAACACAGGTTTTGACATTTTGACCGCTGCTTATTGAGGTTATGAACGTCAACGTCAAAGCTGCTTTGTTTATTGTAGTTGTCAAGTCCTTTGTTATTTGTCAAATCGCATTTCAGAAGTCAACGCATAACGCATAATCATTTTTTAATAATCATGATTTCTAGTAAAATGCGAATGTTTAGATGGAAGTTTGTATGAACGTATCTCAGGAACGACTCAACGGATCTTGATGAAATTTAGCATAGATGTAGAACATAGTCGGGAAGAATACATAGAGTATTACTTATTATGTTTTTTTTTTAATTCCGTGCAGAGGAATTCGCGGGCAAAATCTAGTTTGTTATAATATTAGGATAAGGTTGGCTGTTGGCTTTGCTAGTAGACCTTTATTTAATCCTTCTTAATCCTAATTGAAGGCTTGCCAAGTTTAAAATTGTTTGTTAATACCATTGTCGTAGAAAATTAAATACATTCTAAAAAAAAGTGGACCTCACATCAATTAAATATGTACCCACATCTGTAACCCGACTGGCGTAGGTTAGTTTATTGGCAAGCATTACAGATTTACCCTTTCGTATAAACTTTCCAACATCATGCACTTTTCTCTACGTAGTCGGCACAGTATGTTACTCTTCAATACATCTCTATCTACCGTCATATCTGCATTCTTTCCTTATGCATATAATCTTTTATACAATCCTTTCATAACCAGGAAATGATTAATCGATTTGATCGACCTATAAATAACTGGCACATTATAAATACTTGCTCCCGATACTCCGGCGAATGCTTTGGCTGGCAACACCGCGCTAAATGTCAGCTTACGAAAGCACCGCCAAAAACTTACCACTGATCGTACATTTGATTGGGTGTTGTATTTCGTTTTTTAATTTAAAATCTTAGGCAAATTATTTAAATCTATCCATATTTATAGAATTTGATTTATAGATTCAAGTAACGTACACATAACGAAAAATCAATTTTTGTCTGACTGTGCTGGGTAATCACCGGAACTGCTGGACTGGTTTTGATGGGACTTGACGGGAAGATAGCTAATGCACACGGGCATATTAGATACACTTTTTTTTTAATTCCGTACTGACGAAGTCACGGGCGACCGTTAGTTCATAATATGTTTGTACACTTTCTTACAAGACTGTACTCTTATAAATATTTAAGATATAATTGTTTATTACCATAAATAAAAAATACCAAATTCAAACGATTTTTATTAAGTGACAACACTAGCTACAATCTTTTTAAAGTAAAAAAATTCAAAAGCTCTTAAACCATACAGCCAGATTTATTATATTGTTAAACACTGTAAAAAAAAAACTGTGGGATGAGTGGTGTCCGTTCGGATATTGACACCGACTCAAGCGAAGAGGACGTAGATTCCGGTATCGCGGAGGAAATGCAAGCTGAGCCGAGAAAGGAGGTTGACTGCATGGAGTTACAAGACTTCTTTAGTTATTGGTGAGTCGGTGTGAATACTAGATCCCAGTAAATGAACTTAATTTCAGAGACCTACATCATGCATGAGAGTATTAGTTATCATCAAATCGTGCAGTAATTTTTTTTGATAGTTTAGAATTTTGACTGCACTTAAACACATTGTTATCTATGTGTCTTTATAAGAAAAGAAAGAAAGATGACAAACAATGTCGAAATTTTTTTTATTTTTTATTTATTACAAAAAAATTGTTAAATACTTTATGACATTCTTTCTCCTGACATCCTTTCCTGAAAAAAAGAAAAAAAAAGGTAAGTGAAAATCATAAAATGAAATATGTACATATTAATATTTTTATGTTTTTTTTGTTTTCGTTGATATAAAAGTTAGTTAACATCTCACCTTTTCTGGCAACACTTGGTCAAGTTGTTAATCATGCGGCATATAGAAGCCCGAATCAGGGACAATATTGAGCTCGCCTTCACCGTCTTCAGAAGTAACTTGTGCGCTGTGTGTTCTGAAGTGGCCACTACCATCTACCACGTTAACACCACCGTCACCACTGTCGTCTACTACGTTAACGCCACCGTCACCACTGTCGTCTACTACGCTTACACCACCGTCACCACTGTCGTCTACTACATGTACTCCGCCATATCCACTATTATCTGCAACACTTACTCCCCCATAACCACTGTTGTCGACAGTAGTCACTCCACCATAGTCACCACCATCTACGTGTATTCCACCACGGTTGCTATCAGTAACCTGAAAAAAAATTATCATTTTGCAAAATTGGTAGTTTTTTGAAAAATGTAAATGGCAACGCCTCAAAAGGACGCAAGAAACGCAATAATTTTGTGTATGTTATTTCTAATGTATATGTATGTTGTCACAAAAACAAAATAAATACAAAGAAAATAGTTATATTACGTTTGATGGCACGTCAAGTTGTACAGTTTAACACTGGATCCAGTTTATATTATATTATACGTTTAGTGAGAATTAAAAATGACATTGTACAATGATGACAGAACCCACCTGCACACCACTGTCACCATCGCTAACAGTCACGGAGTCAGACATCTTACAACACTCTTGTAGTTCTCACTGACTTAGTACAAACTAAACACTATCTACACATAACCACGTAATCATATTGAAAATCTTTATCTGTCTCACCGATTAGGAATCGATAACAAAAAACACATAAACTTAGGACTTATACATTTTATAAAATAAAATATATACGTGCAGTTCAATTTTTAGCCTACTTCAAAAAGAAGGAGGTTATCAATTCGACTGTATTTTTTTATGTGTGTTACCGCGAAACTCCGCCCCTGGTGGTCCGATTTTGATAAAAAATATTTTAATCGAAAGAAAGTGCTTGCAGATGGGTCCCATTTTTTTTTAAATAACTAGAAGACTAGTAGATTTTGAATTTAGCTTCAAAATTTGTTGCGAAAATTAGGGACAATTTTGTTTTCAGCGCTTATTATAATTTGAAACTCACGAAATCAGCAGAATGTTACAATTTTTTATAAGAAAAAAATTCAGTCGAATTGATAACCTCCTTCTTTTTGAAGTCGGCTAAAAAGAGAGTAGTCGTACAGCGGGAACACCTAGGTTAACATCCAATCCCGTCGACACTAGAAGAATTGCAGATGCATTTAAGATAAAGACCATAAGTAGTACTGGTTTGGAAATACCGCCTAGGACATACTGATAAAATATATACAGTCTGAACTGGATCGCAAGGACGAAATAAGTGTTTCATTTTAGTTATTCCAACACAGAAAAAGAATAAATCCATACACTTCGTTGTCGCATTATACATGTATAGAATGTTATCAATTCTTTAATTTATCAGCGAAATTACTTGTAAACAGATAAATCAGTTCAAGCGAAGGATTAGCGATAAAAATGTAACCCATTTGTTTTAATAATTTAATTATATTATGAAATTGTTTTAACAAAAATTAAATTTGTTATGTTTACTAAGGACGTCGGTAGCTCAGGGGTTAAGCACTTGACTTGCAATCTGCAGGTTCTGCAATATGTTTTTCGATTTTCTATTTACATATGTACATTTATCTGAGGTACAGTGAAGGAAAACATCAGTGATGCTGCACATATCTGAAAAGAAATTTAATGATATGTGTAAAGTCAACCACTTCGCCAGCGTGGTTGATTATGACCTAGTGACAGTGGGCAAATAAAAAAAATTGCACTCCCTCCGATGGAAAGATTTCTTCGAATATAATATTGATTTCTATAGATAGATATGGTCACACTAACGCGTTGGAAAAACAACAAACATTGCAAATAGAATCGTCTCGCTCCCTTAAATATTAATGTGAAGATACAGGTTTTGATACAACCGGTTTATGTGTACGGTTTATTTTTTATATTACAAGGTGGCAAACGAGCAAGCGGCCACAGGAATTCGCCGAAATGGCGAAGCGACCGCTGCTCATAGACATTCGCAATTGCGAATGCGTTGCCTACCCTCAATCGAAGGAGGAGACACACAAAAAGAGAATATTTAACCTTCCAATACATCTCCTCCTCCAGCAAATCCACCTCCCCTTCCCATCCTTTCCTTAAAAGAAAAGGGTGGGAAGGGTAAGAGGACTTAAATTAGGCCGGGACGGTATCGGTTTTTAAACTTTATTATAGACTAGTTGTCGCCTACGACTCCGTTCATGCGGAATTAAAAAAAAAATAGTAGCGTATGTGTTCTTCCAGATTATGTTCTACATCTGTGACAAATTTCATCAAGATCCGTTGATCCGTTCCGGAGATACATTCAAACAAACATCCATCTAAACATTTGCATTTATAATATTAGTAAGATATTTAAAAGTATTGTCAAAAAGTAAGTTCGAATCTTAGTTCGTATATTTTCGCCCAATTAATAGCAAAAAACATAATCTATTTATATTTTTATTATTAGCAAATAAATACTGGAAATTATGATTCATCTAAATCTAAAGGTTGACGAACAGTCGAGATATTAAAAAAAACTAATATTATTCATCCCTTCGTCTCACTAAACAATTTGAGACCAAAATCCCTGATTAAATCATATTGTTATCTCTCTTTTGTCAAAGATAATGACAGGGATGTCGAGATGTTTTATACAATGTTTTTGGTCTCAGAAACCAACGGTGAGTCACTCAGCGCTAGTTCGAAACGAACCAAGCGCGAAACGTAACCGCCACACCGCAAATAAGTTTTCTATTTACAAATCAGTAATATGAAACTCTCAACACAGTCTTTCGAACGCCGAATGACGCGCGGACGTTTGCCCGCGTTTAAAAAAAAGTTTGACAGTTTTTTGGGCGCGAAATTTAAAAAAGATGGCGTCTTAGCGCGCATTCGTATAATGGTGATTGTGTTTACAAAACAATATCACGTGATAATAAAGTTTTTTTAATTGTGTTTATTTTAAATTATCAAGTAAGTTTAGCTATAGAAATAATAATTTTGTAATAATTCTTTCATATGAATTAAATTAATTGAATGACTAATTTTATATTCAATTAAATATTGTTGCCATAAATTATTATAAAAATTATTTACAATTATAATAAGAAGATATCGTATTTAATTAACAATACTTGTTATAAGAAAATCCATGTAACTTGGTATTTGTGATGTTTTGTTGGTTATTTAGACAGTTAGATGAGGCGAATGATTTATAATTTACGTTTTTTATTTACCTAATTAGTGTACTAACTAAATATTTAATTGAATAAACCGTTTATTTGAAAAATAAATCAATTAATCGTTACGTATAATTTATTAAATAGAACTTCTAATATATAAAATTCGCGTGTCACAGTTTTCGTTCCCGTACTCCTCCGAAACGGCTTGACCGATTCTCATGAAATTTTGTGAGCATATTCAGTAGGTCTGAGAATCGGCTAACATCTATTTTTCATTTTTTTTTAACTGCGCGCGGACGGATTCGCGGGCGACAGCTAGTTATAAAATAAAATGTAGACAAAACTACAATAATTTAATATTTCCACATAACCTTTGCAAAACAAATTCGAATTCATTTTAAAAAGAAATAACCTCAATATATTTTTTATTCATCGTTGATTTTATAATTAATTTGAATACAAAATTAATGTAATCGTGGGCATCAAAACTGGAATTAAAAAATCGGTCAAATGCTAATTTTATGGCAGGTTCCGTACGTAATATAATTTTGAATAAAAAAATAAATAAATGCAAAGTTTGTATATTTCGTTGCAAGCTAACTTCAGCGGCCAAGATGTAGAACATAGCCTAGAGCAGGGATCCCCAAACTATTTTGGACAAGTGACCCCCTTTTCCAAAATGAACCGTTACCACAGACCCCCAAGGCCAAATTACCTACTTTTAAGATCAACCCCCTTATTCATAATGGTCGGCTAACTTAAAACAGCTGCTACAGATTGTTATTTTTCATTCTGCCTTGGGTCAATAGAAGACAGAGTGAGAATTAGCAATGCTTTAAGTTATCACACTATTATTAATAGGGGTCGATTTTTAGACCACGTCGACCCCCAAAATCAGTACCACTTTGGGGATCCCTGGTCTGGAGGAACACATTGGCTGTTTATTGAGTATTTTTGATGCAGCACGGACGGAGTCGCGTGCAAATGTTAGTTATGAAATAAGTACAGCTAAAGTTACCTTTATTATTATGTGAGAAATAGTATTTTACCAGAAATATTTATGAATTTACGAGTATTAACTAACATGCAGTATGGCTTTGGTGAAAACTTTTCGGCTTTACTTTAAATAAACCGTTTTTATTCTTGTGTACGCACAAATGCTAATTGTATGATAATAAATCAATTTTCCTTTCAAGAATTCACGCTCTCACACGATTTAATTTCTCGATCTTATGCACGAAATGATTCAAATCTTCACGAATCTTTCCAGTGTTCGAATTTCACGATATGTTTTATTTTGTACCAGTATTTAACCAGTAGAAAAAACATGGCTAAAGACAGACAACAGGACAGGATGTTCTTTGCCCTACATCGTATTAGCACAGTTACAACTGTTCCATACATCTCCAGGACCGGCGTTAGTTTAGGGCTTTGTAAGACCGCCCAGGGCGTTGCATTTAAAGGGGCGCCACAGGTTTGCGAATGTCTCTCCTTGTAAGATTTTGTAGTCTCACATAACGCTGTTAAAACCTCAAAGGTATGATAAAAAGAGGATTCCGTAGAAATTTCGAGAAATCCAGTAGAGTTAAAACTGTTAAGGTACATCTCTATAAACCGTCATATTTGAATTCACTCGCATCTTCTTTTTTTTTTGAAACGGAACCCTAATAACATTGAAATTATGATAGAATCCTAATTTAAAAAAATAATGTTCATTAACCGGTTACGAATGAGGTCCTATTAGAAAGTTTCTGGTCACCTTTTAATTTTATATATTGTGTCATCTGTATTTCTCCTCACCCTATTGTTATTAGTTGGGTTATAATACTAGACGTCCCCACTGGGGGGCTCGGAGCCTACCCTAAGTTAGGGCTGACTAGCTCATAGTCAACGCTGCCCCAGTGCGGGTTGGTTGAATTTGTTGCATCACGATGTTTTCCTTTACTATAAGAACGTCAGATAAATATACATATTTAAATCGAAAATCATATTGGGACATGTCGGGATTCGAACCCAGGATCTACAGATTGCAAGTCAAGTGTTTAACACCTGAGCCACCGACACTATGACATGCTGAGCAGTAATAATTCAAAGACAATAATTGGTACATCTATATATATAAAAGAAAGTGGTGTTAGTTATACTATTTATAACTCAAGATCGGCTGAATCGATTTAGCTGAAAATTGGTGGGCAGGTAGCTTAGAACTAGGAAACGGACATAGGATAATTTTGACCCCGTTTTCTATTTTTTATTCCGCGCGGACGGAGTCGCGGGTAAAAGCTAGTAACTAATAAACGTGTTCTTTGCAATAAATGCATGTTCTGTATTGAATATGTAATTACACATAATATATGTTAATATTACTAATAAATGTAAAGAACTTTCGTTTAATACATACATTATCGTACACGCCCAAGAAAATGTAGTTTATTTGCACAATAATTCAATCCAACTGTATTAATTAAACAGTCAAACTGGATTGTTAAATTGCATACACGGCGGCCGTTAACATATTTTTTCATTTATTTATTGTGAAAATTTTTAGAATAACCATGTGTTTCTGACACTAAAATGTCTTTATAAAACACTAGCTTTTAACCGCGACTCCGTCCGCGCAGAATAAAAAAAAATGCACACAAGATAAAAAAGTTCCTATGTCCGTCTCCTAGTTCTAAGCTACCTCCCCATCAATTTTCAGCTCAATCAGTTCGACCTATCTTGAATTATAAATAGTGTAACTAACACGACTTTCTTTTATATATATAGACTAGCTGTCGACTCAGTCCGCGCGCAGTTAAAAAAAAAAAATGAAAAAAAAATGTGAGCCCTCATGGGACACCTGGCAGATGTGAAACATCGTGTGTGTACAAGTAATATGCATAAAAGATAATATTATTAAAATAATATATATATATATATATATATATATATATATATATATATATATATATGTATACCTCAGTATAGTGTGGCGACCCGTCGCCACGGCAAGCGTCGCCACGCCAAAAATTCGATTTACAAGTGAGCCTATAGATGTTTCACATCAAAATAGATGTTGGCCGTTTCTCAGACCTACTGAATATGCTCACAAAATTTCATGAGAATCGGCCAAGCCGTTTCGGAGGAGTACGGTGACGAAAACTGTGACACGAGAATTTTATATATTAGATAGAGTAAAATGTGAAGTTTGTCTATAGTCATAATATTTCTAGTACGACGAAATATAAACCGACAAGGCTATCTGACCCGGTGGGCATAAACTAAATTATGAAAGCTCACTAGCGCCACTTGTCAACGCCAAAAAATATAAATAAAAAAACTTGAGAGGTGTGTTGGGACACCCGGATGGAACGAAGTTCCTTTCAATTAATTAGTGAAGGAACCAATGTTTATTCTATGAATAAAAAACTTGAGTCTTCACAAGAAGTACATTTTATTTCTATGAATTTTCGTTATATATTGTCACGTCGTTGCCATGGTGAAGTAGCGCTCATTCGTCGTTAACATACTTACTATAGCAAAAAGTATCGTGACAACTTTTCGTAAGAATTTTTTCCGTCTAGCCCCCTTTCACAACGCGCGATAAGGAACTTCGTTCCAAAAATCCTCTTTGTACTGTCGCTGTTATGTCATCTTTTTTTATATCATTTTCAATGTCTAAGTAGGTTTTATTTATATTTTGACAGAAGTAACCGCGACAGTAGCGCCTCTCTCACTGGTTCAGATATCCTAGTTTAACATGTAATCTTTGCTTTAACTAACACAAAGGTAATCAAAAATAATAAAATCAAATTTATTTTAATACGAGAAAAATATTCCTGCTATCAAAATTAGAGTCGAGGCCGTAATGCTTTCGATGTATTATAAGATTCAAACTTTAGAGACATGAAGTGGAAATATTTTCGCGTTTCGTATGATAATAGTGTGTGCCGAAGACTAGTTGTCTTCTTCTTCCCACACTTATCTCATGTGTTGGCGATAAACGGAGCATATGAAATTTGACGTATATAACGTATCGGCATTCAACTTGAAGTCTATGGGAAAAAACTTCACTATTTTATTAGAATCAAGAAGCTTGCTCATGTCACATTGTACTATTAAAAAAAATGAGGGCTCACTGCAGGTGGAATGCCAACTGCCGTAACATTGACACATATTGATGTCTCTGTTTATTCAAACAGAATGAAAGGGACGACAATAAGCTTAAATTCAATTGTGCAGTAAAAGTTTTATGTACACAGCACCGACAAATTGCGTGTTAAGTTTGGATAACGCTGTAAAAATAAGACAAATATATTACGATATACGAACAGACATCAAGTGCGTAGCCAATGGATATATCAGTCGATTTATAATGGATAATATTGGATATAAAATGTACTGGCAACTTGCCAAATGGTCGTCTGCATGTTACCAATACGAAGTAATACCAATTTCCATATAATATTGGTCTTGGCAATGAAAGAAATAGAATTGTTGCTATATCTTTATATATAAAAGAAAGTCGTGTTAGTTACACTATTTTATAACTCAAGAACGGCTGAATCGGTTTGACTGAAAATTGATGGGTAGCTTAGAACCAGGAAACGGACATAGGATAATTTTTACCCCGTTTTCTATTTTTTTTTCCGCGCGGACGGAGTCGCGGGGAAAAAGCTAGTAGTAGATATAATTTTTACTTTAGTAGATTTAAAACCTAGTCAAAATTTGCTGTATCGATGGCTCCTACGTAAAATATTGTAAGTTATGAAACACCAAAAAGTGAAAATTGTTAAATTTTCACTTTTTGGTGTTTCATAAGTAAAAAACTATTAAAAATTAGTTTATATTTTACAATTATATAATGTAATAACTTTCAAGATTATATATGCATAAGGTAATTTTTTTTTTGTTATAATTTTAACTTGACAAAAGAAACATTTTTTTTTGTGCTCTCCTGTAAAATTAGCATTTTGTACTTACTATAGTTTACGTAGGAGCCATCATACCGATGTTGGGTGTTTAAAACAACAGCCGAACGTGTCTGGATGAAATTTGGAATATTTTTTTATCAAATACAATCTGGAATAGAGCATAAGCTACCAGCTAAATCAGTTTTTTTAAACAAATATGTACACAGATAATTTAGAGCCTGAGAAAAGATAAGGGCAAAAAAGGGTTGTGAGGGGTTGAAAATTTGTAAAGTATGGTCATTTTTATAGCTTATTTTTTACACTGTTGATTTGATATACGACATTAAAAGCTTGTAAAAGTTTTACCCTCAAAGATGTAAAATAACAATAGGGAATAGGGGATGAAAAGTTGTATGGCAATACCGGAACTGCTCAACGAATCTCGATTAAATTTGCCATAGATGTAGATCATAGTCTGGAAGAACACGTAAGCTACTAATAAAGTTTTTTTTTTTTTAATTCTGCGCGGATGAAGTAGCGGACGACAGCTACTGTTATACAAATCTAAGTCCTAAGCCTAAATAATTTAAACTGCAAACAGAAGACTGTGTTTCACGTGGACGAAGTCTTGGATAGTGATGCAACGGATGTCTGTTTCCGTTTCCGCAAGTGCGGAAGTTCCGCATGCTTTTCAACATCCGTTTCTGTTTCTGTTTCCGCAACTTTTATAACGGAGATAAAACGGAACTTTACGACGGCTGAAAGATCCAAATGCGCGGCGCTAGACGGGCAGTCCGTGCGCGGCCTTTCGGCACTTGTCGCATTTGTTTGTTTACGTATTATTTTGTGAATTTAAGCGCGTAATATTTTCTGCTGCTGTTTGAAACAATCAGTTTCTCTTGCTGGAGTAAACTGTCTAGTTGTTGTCCATATAAAATTTGACAACTGGCAAAATGTGACTATTTCATACTTACGAGTTATTAAATGTACTTTTGAATAAGTGATAACCATGTAATATATCATCATCATTATATAGTTAGAAATATTGTCGTTTGTCAACACGAGTGGTTTGGCGAACTTTAATTTGTAAATAGTGTAATTTTGTTTCCTGAAAATAAATTTAAAAAACGCGTATTTTAACTTATTGCAGCGCAGTAAAAATACATACATTGAAGGCTAAAGGACACCGATATCCAATGCCTTAATAAATTAAAAACGAATACAAACTGTTTTTACCGAAAAAAATATTTTTGTAAATATGTTTTTTATTATTATTTACACTTCTGTTTCCGCATCCGTTTCCGTTTCCGTTTCTGCTAAAATTTATTTTTGACATCTGTTTCCGTTTCTGGTTTCGGTAAGACACTTCCGTTGCATCACTAGTCTTGGACACAGCTAGGAAAAAAATTATTACCACTATATATGCAGTTGAAATAAATATATATAACAAATTAATGAAATTAATGAAAGACAAAAATAATTTTCCAATACGCAATTTCATTATAAAGACATCCGTTGTCAGACAGATATATGAATAAAATGTCGCTTCGTCGAGAATGTTGTGGAAGAAAGGATATACTATTTTGGGAACAGCTAATTATATATTTTCCCTTTCGAAGACGTTTTAAAACAAAGCGTTGAATGTTATTGATTCTATTTCATTGAAGTTCAATTTTAAGAATTAAAAACTAATTTGAATTGGTTCTATATTTGGAAGTGATTTAAGCAATAATCTATTTTAGTATTTCAATGAAAAATATGTTAACTTTGTTATTATACGCATAAATGTATGGACCTGTAAAGCGAGAGTGGTGATTCAAATGGAAGTCCGTACTCTTTTAACCTACGGGTCATGACATGGGCGTGTGTTGTGTTTGTTAACCCATTTTTAAAAACAAATTATCCATACTCAATATTATTATATAGTAATAAGTAATTTAAATTTTTAACATAGAAATTTAGCGGATTCAAAACGTAAAAGATTACTTTAGTTAATTTGGAAGTTCAATGTCACACAATGATAACCGCCATCTTGGATTAAATTTAAAACTGACCACGTTCCGTTTTACGTATTTTAAATTAATTTTAACAAATTAATTATGCGTTTTCAATATTTAATATCGATTTTATTCCATTGGTATTAGGTTCAGATGATTTTTATTAATTTTAAAAACTATTTTGCGTTATAAAATATATCTAGTCTGCCAGAAAATACGTCAATGTGGGATGTTTTATAGCTGTAATTATTCTTAGTGATGGACGCTGTCAATTATTTTAAGAATTTAAAGAGGAAATAAGGACGTCACGAGGGGTTATAAAAATGTTGAACATTTTTGATGCTCAATTTATGATACCATTTTGAAGTTAATGTGGTTTTACCATTATCAAAACACCTGATTAAAATATTGAGATCACACTTATTCACTTAGAACAAAGAGACAGCATTATGTTTAGCACACGTGTTTTGAAGAGCACATGTTGTGCCGATCCTTCGTGAGGATGTCTTCAATTCTAATGTCCAACCTTTAAGACTGTCAGTTAACTTTTTAATTCAATAACTTAACACTAAATAAAAGTGTAACAGTGAAAATAATGCGTTCGCTGAAGTGCTAAACAAAAGCTTTGTACATACAAATTGTGAATAATGCGCTGCAAAGGTCTTTGCCTTGACTATAAATAGAGACGCGCGCGGGAGAAAGTTCTAGTGATGTTCGCGGAGAATTTATTGATATTAGCACTTATTATCGATACTTTTGTACAATGATTTAAGACTAAACATACCTATGCTAAACGTTATTACATTGAACAATTTTGGCTCTGCTTGTAATAGTTAGTTATTGATAAATTAGAACATTTTAACAGTGGTAAACGCCAGCAACAACAACATCCGTTGCACGAATTGCTCGGCTCGCTCAGTGAAATATCACGACCACACAGAAAACAGGCGTGAAGTTGAAGCAATTCCGCGTTGATGAGTGTGGTGCCGGAGTCACTTCGTCATTTCGGCGAATGCGTGTGGCCGTTTGCTCGTTTGCCACTATCGTTCATGATATAAACACTCGTTTGTAATATAAAAAAAACTATCAAATATCTTGAAAGTAGTATACGTGTGGAGAAAATCGAGTGATTTTTCCATTTATTTAAGAAACCATCACAATCTATCGTCATATTTATGTTTAGTGTGGATGTATCATCAACTCACTATACGTCCCTACTGAAGGGCGCGGTGTCTATCCTAAGGGTGACTAGGCCATAGTCAACTACGCTGGTCCAGTGCGGGTTGACTTCACACATATAATTGAATTTCTTCTCAGATATGTGCAGGTTGCATAACGATGATTTCCTTCACCGTAAGAATTTGTTACGAAAATTATGTTTAGTATTCTATTGAAATTATCAAAAATTATAGGAAAAATAAATTTTTCTTTATATAAAAATAGTTTTACTGTATTCTATAATTAAGATCAATGCAATTATCTAATTATTTTATAATAGACATCTCGTAATTCCTATGCGTAGCCATTACAGACGATACGGTTCCACAAATCTATCAACAACAAACATTTCATACGCAATGCATCAAAATCTCGTGCCAAATACTACGACCTACTTTTCAATAAGACGTGATGCGTTGATGGATACTAAATATGATTTGATTCGACGTAGTTAATGCTGTTTGTTTCGATGAAAAGCTTTACAACATTATTTCACGCCTTGTAAATTTCACAAATATTCTCAATGGCATCTGAACTTTATTAGTCAATAAACCAATTTTTCTATTCATGTTATTATCTTATTTTAATCATTTTAATCTTACTTATATTATAAACTAGCTTTTACCCGCGACTTCGTCCACGCGGCATAAAAAATAGAAAACGGGGTAAAAATTATCCTATGTCCGTTTCCTGGTTCTAAGCTACCTCCACATCAGTTTTCAGCTAAATCAGTTCGACTGATCTTGAGTTATAAATAGTGTAACTAACACGACTTTCTTTTATATTAGAAGATGCGAATGTTAAGATGAATGGATGTTTGTTTGAAGGTACCACCGGAACGGCTCAAGGGATCTTAATGAAATTTGACACAACTGTAGAACATAGTCTGGAAGAACATATAAACTACTTGTTAAGACAGAGTTGCGGGCGAAAGCTAGTTATAAACATTATCAATATCGAATATCGATATATTATTCTACACACATCACTAAGACACAGCTGATCCCATAAAGCGGACATTCGGGAAAATATCTCGACCATCCTGCAGACGCGAGGGACGTTTTTATTTTAACAAAATAACCACGCATTTATATTTAGACTTATAATTAACTAGCTTTTACCCGCGACTCCGTCCGCGCGGAATAAAAAGTAGAAAACGGGGTAAAAATTATCCTATGTCCGTTTCCTGGTTCTAAGTTACCCGCCCATCAATTTGCAGTCAAATCGATTCAGCCGTTCTTGAGTTATAAAATATAGATTTTCTTTGAGTCTGTGATCACATAATTTTTTTATTTTATTTTATTTATTTAGCTTTATATAAATTCCATACATTGACTTACAGTTATGTTCACTTATTCTTTACTAGCTTTTACCCGCGACTTCGTCCGCGCGGAATAATAAAAAAAAAAGAAAACTGGGTAAAAATTATCCTATGTCCGTTTCCTGGTTCTAAGCTACCTGCCCACCAATTTTCAGTCAAATCGATTCAGCCGTTCTTGAGTTATAAATGGTGTAACTAACACGACTTTATTTTATATATTATATATAGATACAATTTTTTTCTTTGTTTTTCATATCACATATTTAGAAATAAATCAGTTATTTAATTTAAAAGTAGATGGCGTTTTTGTCAATTTTAAAATGATAATTCATCACATATTTTTACTCGATTTACGCTGTCATTGTTTTTGAGTTTATGTTAATCTTACTCCGATCTTTATCTCCGGAACAGCTCAACGGATCTTGATGAAATTTGACACAGCTGTAGAACATAGTCTGGGAGAACACATAGGCTACTTATTATGTTTTTTTAATTCCTTGTCAATCACATTTTTTTAATTTTAAATCAAATATCAAGTACCTAGTTCGTGATTCGCTGCCAGTATCTTCGGAACCTTGCCTAAAGGGACACCTTTTAATGACATATTTTAGTTTTTATGTATTATATTTAAATTAAATCCATGTTTATCTATATATATAAAAGAAAGTCGTGTTAGTTACACTATTTATAACTCAAGAACGGCTGAATCGATTTGACTGAAAATTGGTGGGCAGGTAGATTAGAACCAGGAAACGGTCATAGGATAATTTTTACCCCGTTTTCTATTTTTTTATTCCGCGCGGACGGAGTCGCGGGGAAAAGCTAGTTTCTTATAATTATGTAAACTATATCAAAATATCTGTTGTTGTCGTTGTCAATACAAGACAACGCCTGACTTTATATGTAATCTTCGTGATTATATCAACGTTTTAAAAAAAATGTAAATAAAAAAAAATCTCACTAAGCTATTTGTAAAGTGGCCCATATCGGAAGGACGGAGAGGCGTTACCCGGTTACTGCAACTTGAAACTATGCCAATATTAATTATAACTAACGTTTACATGCTCTACTAGTGATATATAATGTTTCACTAGGTTTAGTGTGCCTTTAGGAATAACACTAAAGTCTATTTCCACTGAGCGACTAGCGTGCTTTTACACTGGTGCGGTCGATTGATATACCAAATAAGAATCGCTCATGGCAAAATACACAGTGCCAGCTTTTGCCAGCATCTCCGTCTGCGCGGAATTAAAAAAAAACAGGACGAGTATATATTATTCGAGACTTCTTTATCTGTGCTAAATTTTAATACGATGCCTTCTAACATCAGTCAAAACATCCAAACTTTCTCAAGAAAAAAGAAAAAACTTAATTAGTAGCCTATGAGTTCATCCAGACTATGTTCTAAATGTGTATCAAATTTCAGTGAGATCCGTTAATCCGTTCTGAAGACACCTTCGACACAAACATCCGAACTCTTTCCCATTTTTAATATAAGTAAGAATATAAATAATATTGTTGTCTCTATCTTTTATCAAATGAAATGAAAGGGATCACAGTATCTATTAACACGAGTGTCTGGTAAGTTCTAAAGTAAATTACGACCCCTTTCATTGTTTAAATCGTTCTCGAATCTTCCAGAACGTTCCGTTTCAATCAACACATATTTGAATCGAAAGACGTCAAACACCAAGAACTAGTAAATAAAATAATAAATCATTTTTAACATCTAAAGATCTTTGATAAATAAACAAACATGTTTAATAGACAAACCATAACTATCGGAAAAAACCTTTTGGCGGTCAATTTAACCACAGAATGGTTGTAAAATTTCATAACTATAGATTTGATTTACAGCGTCTATAATTTACGACATGTAAACTACGAGTATTATAGAAATACTAGCCGTCGCCCGAAACTCCGTCCGCGCGCAGTTAAAAAAAAACTTAATAGCGGTATGAAAAATAGATGTTGGCCGATTCTCAGACCTACTGAATATGCTCACAAAATTTCATGAGAATCGGTCAAGCCGTTTCGGAGGAGTACGGGAACGAAAACTGTGACACGAGAATTTTATATATTAGATTTATTAGCCATTCTATAGTATCGACTATAAAAAGAAAGTTTTATATTCGCAGTTGTTTTTGTCCTGTATTTTTCTTTTATATATAGCGATTATAATTGTTGATTTCGATAAATGATAATTGTTGACTGAATGTTTATTTTAAATATTTATTTATAGTTTTTCTTTTGTGTTATTTACTGTTTTCATATTTTAAGATTCATTGCAAATCGGCGCTGCGGTACCTGCCGCAGCAAATGTCAAATGAACACCTTTTAAAAAATTAATTACTTCTTCTTTTTCATTTTGTACTAAAAAGAAACTTAGGAACTCGATTATCGAAGTTATTGATTTCAACAGTAGATTTAGGTATTTATTTGAAACTTTGTATTGCGAAAATTCTTTGAAATTAGGTCTCGAAACATGTTCTTAGTATTTCTAAATTTATCAATCACATAAATTGCATCGATAAAATTCTAGGTTAATACAAAACAAAACTTATTCATAGAACATGACGAAATGCAAAGTTTCCTACGCCTTATTTGTTTCAATTTAAATTTGCGTACTGTTTTCAATTCGAGAGCTTCCGAAAACTATAAACAACCAACAAAACATCGCAACTTGTATAATAAAGTATATTTCCGATCGTATAAAATAAAACAAACCAACTTTCAGGGACTATATTTAAAACAGTGCGGAGAGAGGCATCCTACCGCGCGGACATGACCGCTCATCATTGACTGGAAAATGTTCAGCTTTTTTAAAAAGAAGTATAAGGCCGAGAACGCGCCGGAAACACCCGAAGGGATCCGAAAACGGCCGACGAATCAAACGGCTAGACGAGGCTCAGTCGAAGCGCGCGCGCTCCCACACGACAATGAAACGAACGACAAATCGTCAACGCTGCAAAAAGATGTAGTAAACTTATTAATCCCTGAGATAGATTACTCCCAGAAGACAGGAGTGAGCGCGTTACTCCAAATAATGGCGGGAAAAAAGAGGAGAAACCGAAGGAAAACACGCGCAGACTCGTGCCGCGTCAGTCCGCCCAAAGAGACGCAGATGCAACGCAGGAACTCTGACACGACGCAACCTACGCCCACGCCCGCCCAAAATACACGAGTCGAGCCGCGCTCGTCGAACGATCCGGCCGATTTCGTCAAAGCTCTAGTCCTGCAAAAATACGCAAGCAAGCCAGAAACAAAACAACAACACGTGTCGTTAGTATACGTATCAAATGAACCAGAATTGGACGAGAAACGACACGCTGAAGCATTACTACGCGAGATAGCTCGAAGTATAGACTGCGACATTGATATAAATGATAATAAACAAATGGGCAACGGAGACAGTAAGCCTAATGACCCGGTGTACGAACCAGTCGCTGATGAAAACATTGATAACTACAAAAGCGATCTCAAAGTCGAACTGGACAGGTTGTTACAGGACAAAGATGAAACGAAAATCGATGAAAAAGAAGATAAAGCGGAGACGGAAAGTCTAGATTCTCCTACGAATAAAAAGAAATCGAATTTGAAAATTCCAAAATCGGACAATGAAGGTTGTTCTGATGATGACAGATCCGATTGTGGAAAGAAACGTGTTACATTTAGAAAACACGTTATTTTCGACGACGGAGAACAACAGACAGATGATGAAATGAATTCATCTTTCGAGTCTCTTTCTTCAGAAGAAGAAGAAAATGAATATCTAGAAGATGCTTTACCAGATAATGATGAACTTCTTGGTGGTGTTCTTGTGACAAGAGAAGATGATAATAAAACAGTGATAAGTGTAACTGATGATGAATCTATAAAGATTAAAGTTGAATGTTTCGATGATGGACTTAAAAGGATTTCAAGTGATAATAGTGACAGTGGTTTTATAGAGATTAGTGAAAAGACTGATGAGACTGAGAAAGAGTATGCTGAAAGTGGAGACAGCGAGAGTGAGAGTGAAGAAGAAATTGTAGAAGTTATAGAAGAAGAGATTGCAGAAAGTAAAGATTCAAGAAGAGTCGAGAATGAAACAACAAATGACGAGTGAGTAAATTTTAATTCTGTTAGTAACTTTCTGAAAACTTTTAGTCAATGCAATGCAAGTTAAAATTAATGTTTTTAGTCTAACGTCTTGTTATTAAGTAGTTATTCTGTTATTTTAGATTTCTTCCATCTTGCAACATTCTATAATTATTGCGTCTCTTACCTTTGTGTTTTCTATTGTTTCAATAATTTTCACGAAAGATATTTCGTTAATAATATTAATATGTAAATGAAATTGATTACAAATTAGTTACGTTTATAATAAAAAAAACTTTATTATCTATTAGGGAAAAAGAGTATAAATGCAACATTTTTACGAATTTTTATTATTGATCCGTTGAGTCCGCAGTCACCGACAGTCAGTAACAACAAGGTTTTTCGTATAAAAACTTTTTAATGGCCATTACGTTCAAAAATACGAGTTCCTCGTTGTTATTTCCTGGAGTTTGATGCCAAGTTATACTAAATTAAACAGAATAATTTTGTATACAGAATAACTGTTAGTAATTAGACAGAATTATAGACAAGGAGAAAGTGTCGATGGCTTTAGCACTTGATTTGTAATCTGCAGGTCCTGGGTACGAATCCCGCCATGTATCAATGTGTTTTTCGATTTATCGGATGTTTTTACTATAAAGGAAAACATCACATATCTGTGAAAAAAAATTAAGATCAAGTGAAGTCAAGTAGATGGTAGACTAAGGACTAGTCAACCCTAACTCAGGGTAGACTCCGAGCTCCTCAGTGGAGACGTATAGTGATATATATACTTTATCAAACTTACTTAAAACAATTGTCACTATTTTACTTGTTTTTTAATTTACTAGATTTTTAGAGAGAAAAGTAATTAATCATTCCAACTTTTTTCTGTTTTAATTTATTGCATTTCTGAACGCAAACAAAACATTTCCCGCGTTCGGCGTTCGTGCGTCACTCGTGACTCGTGCATATGGCGGGAAAAAAAAAAACAACTGTCACTTCCGAAGAAAGACAAATGTTAACCTAATAGTAATTAACATATATTTACTTCATTGTAATTAGATGTTAATTTTATTGCTTGTTTTAATTTGATTCAAATAACAATCATATAAAATTCAGTTGTATGTGAAATTATTAATTAATGTTATATTTTAACACAAAAATAGACTCAATTATGTTTAAAACTTTTTATTATGTGTCCATTAGTATTAACTACAATTCGAAGACATTTTGTAATTGTATTTCTGCATTTTCTCTGTAAACAATTCGATGTACAATATTACGACTGATTCATTCATCTTTAACATGAGTTCGATGGATCTTGCTGTATTTATCTAACATTGTTTTGGACAACCATTATTTCTAAAGCGACCGTTATCTAAATTTCATACTTGGCTATCATTCCTAATATTAAAGCAATCTGCTGAAATTACGATAATCTACGGTCCACAGGATCTAAGCCTACAAAGTGTATGCCTAGAAAATATATCATGAAGCTAAATTTTCTTTAATAAAATTCAGAAATGTAGTCGTTTTCTATCAAACATGCTTCATAAATTATCAAGTCGTTAAAGTTAATTAAAAAGTTTTATAATCTATATCCGGAAAGCGCGCGCTTTTTGACATGACAAGGCCGCCATATTGCCGATTGACGCACAAGCACAAACACTAATAAGTCTTGAATCATGAATTATTTTTACATTTTAATGCGATGTTAAAGTTTGTTTTCATCTGTAACAATGTTTTCATTTTTGTGCGTGACTTTTATTTAAAACAAAGGAATTATTGTTGTCGATGTGTTTCTATATTGGCAGAATGGCTTGTATACGTTTGACTTTGTAATAAGACGAGCATGCAAAATGCAACGAACCAATTTAAATACGTAAATAAGTATGTAGGCACATTGAAATCGTTTGAAAACCCCATATTTCCATAACACTGTGCGCAATGAAAATATCTAAATAATTGAATCTATGTCTGGTTAGAAATAGCAACCAGGAAAACAATGTTATACGAGAAACAGTGACATCTATAAATGGAGTGGCTATATGACGTAATATTTTGTGCCTATTTAATTTTCGCCATTTTTTCACTGATGATATCGATACGTAGCAGTGATATGGATTCTAATAACATAGAATTAACTGTCACGTAACGCTTCGTTCAGTGTTCAAATCGGAACACAGTTAAAGCTGTAATTTTCAAGCAATCGCCTAGCCATTTATAAATCAATGACGAGAAAACAAAGTTCAGTCATAATTTGCTGAGTAAAAGACCGAATTATTTTGAATTCGATTTTTGAAACATTAGATAGGTATTCAATAGTCAAAGTAAATGACCTATCTTTAAACTGTTTATTCCATTATAAATATAGTCTAGGCAACCACAAGACCTGCTTCATAACCTATATTTAAGATACGAATACCAGAACGAATATTAATCAAGAGCAACCGTTAATCTAGAAAGCCTTTATATAAATAAAACACTAAAATACAAACTATTTTCATGTACAGTCGGCTGTATAAATATATAAATTTATGAAGCTTCAGAACTATGTATATGCCTTCGGTTTCAAAATATGCATGCACATATTTATGAACAAATGTTATTGACATCTACGTTCACACGTATTTTTGATCGACTTAACAATTTTTTAAAATTATATAAGACCGGTACACACAACGTAAGTTCGTTGAAACTATATCTCTCTCTCTTGAGTCGCGAGTATCGCGTAACCCTCGCTCCGTACTTTTATGAACAATTGACATTATGGCATAACTGCCACATTTGCAGAAACCCCCTAAACGTCATTGACGTCATAAAATATATAAATTGTCCGACTCAGGGCAATACGGCGAGCAGTCAATTCAAAGCAGTCCATTCAGAACAGTCCATTGTAATAGTGTTACGAAATAAATTAGTAGTTAGCAAAGTGTATAATTTAAAAAAAGAAAGGACCCACGGACGCCATCCTTACAGTACACACAACGTTGAATCGACGACGCAGGTCGTCTATAACACAGCATAACATTTACCGCGTATTTACAAAATATCTATTTTTAACATTTGCTCCACTATCTACATAAACCCCAGCAACTCCTCTCACGATGATCTTAACAAAAAGATTGCGAACGATTTGCTTTGACGAAGAAATTTAGAAATATCGACGACGCGTACTTCTGTACCAAACTCTTAAAGGAAGTTATAGTATAAAAGTAAAATAACAGTTAAGGATTTTAAATGATTTAAATATCTTTTTATATATAATTAAGCATGGAGGCATATGACAGTTCACAAACTTCAATAATAGAAGAAAAAGAAATTACCACAGATTAATTTTTGCATAGATTAAGAAATTAAATTAATCCAACAACTTTATGGTACAAGTCGTTTGGAGCTAAACTTATCAGGCTTAGAAAATTTATATCGCCTTGTGTAGACACCACCTTAATGTTTACATATTTATGCACCTCACTGTACTCGTACATACACATTGTGAAGTAGGAATCCATAACACATCCACTGCAAATACAGTCCTATAATTCTGTTCTGTTCTAATTTTTACATCTCGTCTTCTACTAATTAAATTCAATAAGTGTGAAAACAACCCTCACTGGGTCAGCGTGGTTAACTATGGCCGAGGCACTCCTAACGTAGGGTAGGCTTCGAGCCCCTCAGTGGTGATATAAAGTGAGCTGATGATGATGTCTTCTACTAATCAATGAGTTGATAATTCATTCTAACCGTGCGTTTTCACTGGAGAAAACAGTTGTTTTTTTTATATTATAAGGTGGCAAACGGCCACCTGGATTCGCCGCAATAGCGAGGCGACCGTCGCCTACAGACATCCGCAAATGCAGATGCGTTGCCTACCTTTAATTAACGGAGAAGTGGACGCACAGAAAGAGGATATTTCTCCTTCCTATGCGTCCCCTCTTCCGCCAAATCCATTTCCCCTTCCCATCCTTTCCTATAAAGAATAGGATGGGAAGGGAAAGAGGACAAAAATTAGGCCTCCAGTACCACACTCATCAGACGAAACGCGGAATTGCTTCCACTTCACGCCTGTCTTCTGTGTGGTCGTGGTATTTCACCGGTTGAGGCCAATTCGTGCACCAAACAAATATTGTTGTTGCGGGATCTACCACTGTTAAAAGTTGTAAAAATATATATCATTATCAACACTGTATGGCAAATTGAAGCCAGTTTGTGTGTGCCAAATGTACTGTAAAAATACTTGAAATTTACTAACATTAGTAACCATCTAACATCTAGGCATTTACTACGATATGATTTACAATATTCAAATGTTGGGATTCGAACCCATCGTATATGTTTCGGATGTCTTCAGCGAGTTTAATTTTTATCTATATTGTAGGAAGACGCTGGTGTCACAAGAGAACAAGTATCAAAACCAAGTGGACGCGCTAACTGAGCTCGCAGAAACAAGATGCCAGGAAGCGGAGAGAGCGAGAGATCTGATTGTGTCGTACAGAAAAGAGATTGAAGCTAAGGATCTGGAAATTGAACGTAAGTTAACTTATACCTAATTTCGATCTAAGGCATTTAAGCACACTCAAGGACGTCGAATTCTGTACATGGTAATCTTAATTATATGTGATTTTTTTTAGTTATTTTCAGAGAAGACAGAAGGATGTATGGATGGATTGTGTGAAAAATATGCGTAAGATGGGATTTAATTCAGTTTTGATGAATGAAATAGTAGAATAGAAGATTACAAAGAGCTTCGCCAGCCGAAGATCTAGGTTAAAACTAAAGGGGGAAGGTATTAATAAAATATCTTAAAAATAATAATTATTAGCACCATTCTCTGGAATGGAAAAAACTGACAAGAAGATTTTGAGTTATTTATTGGATCTATAGAGATTGTATATTATATTACTATTTCGAAGTAACTAATACATGTATGTTATATTTTTTCGGTTCTCTAGAGGGGGTAACTGTTCCCAGTGCTTTACTCTATGGTGATAGTATAAAAAGACAGGTTGTTGATGAGTTATTTTATGAAAATTGTGTAATAAAGGGAAGTGAAATTGTAGAAAAACGGTAGCTAATATTAGATATTGTATAATTATTTGAGAAAAAGTGTTGCGTTAGAAATATTTTTGTAATTTAAAAGTTTAAAGTCGAGTAAATCTAAAGCCGGTTATGAACTTCTTTAAGTAGTCATTTAGTTTTAGTCATTTGCGAATTGATCTTTTAAACCGTTTGTTAGGCATCTTAAGAGAATAAAGTGTGTTCTTTGGTCATTGTACTTTCAAAGGTGAACGTACGTACAGACATACATTTCAATATATATAACAATCTCGTGACGAACATGCAGAAGCACAAAGAAACAGTTGGCTCAATCCCAGATGAGTGTAACTGCAATAAATATACTTTACGTACGACATTTTCGTGACGTGATGAATTTGTTAATTTTGTTTTGGGAATGGGAAGTGGATTTGATTGAGGAAGGGATACATAGAAAGGGGAAATATTATCTTTTTGTATGTCTCCTTCTCCGTCGATTAAAGGTCAGAGGATTCAGGTGGCCACTTATTACAGTGCCTTATAATTTCATAAAGATCATTTCAATCTTCCTTAAGATACCTTCTAACAAACATCCATCCAAATTTACGCATTTATCTTAATATATATAAATCTCGTGTCACAATGTTTGTCCTCAATGGACTCCTAAACCACTTAACCGATTATAATAAAATTCGCACACCATGTGCAGTTCGATCCAACTTGAGAAATAGGATAGTTTAAATCTCAAATTATAGTTGCAATTTTAATTTATTGCTAATTACACTGGTCTGCAAAAAAAATTTTTTTTTCTCTCCTTCAAATGTTATGCAGTTATCTTGTCTAATACAACAATACTGAACATAAATATATCATTCAAAGTTTTCTAGCACGTCTATATTCTTTGGGATGGAATTTTTAAGAAAAACAATTTTTTAATATGAAATTTTTATCATTCATTTAATTACTTAAATAATGTTGGATGTACACTATTACACAACCTTTAAAACGCATATGACAATATCATTACTAGTTGTCAATCCCATTTTACTAAGTCGTTTTTTTTCTTTTTCATATTTTATAATGGAATTTCCTGATAAATCGACCAACAAAAATCTGCAAGTATTGATTCGGACCATTTCCCGTTGTGTCCTCTCTATGTGCAAAATATCGTGATGAAACCTCTCACAGTCTTCATCAGATACTGCTCTGAGATTTGGTGCGAAAAATTTTAAGTGAGAGTGCAAAAAATGAATTTTAAGAAACATGTTACTTTTTTGAGCCTTTTAGGAAATGAGAAGTTCTTGTTTGATTTCCTGACAGTTCTGATTTTTTTCCAAGAAAATTTTGGCACAAATTTTCTACAAATGCAGTCTGCGCCCTTTTTTCGAATTGATTTAAATTTATTTTAAAACTTGAGTCCTACATAAACTCGAGTATTTGAGGACCTACAAAAATTCCTTCTTCTAATTTCACCTGATCCGGGGAAACTTTGTTTTCTAGTACTGAAAGTACTGGGCTTTCACAAAGTTTTTCATAAGACCCAGCTTTATATGAAGTGGTGGAATTTTTTTTTTCACTAGGAACGAAAGGATATTCCTTTACATTTTTAGATACAGGAGACAAACTCAGAGGTTTTGATTTTGAAAAAAAAAAACGTTCTTTGTGGTCAGCTTTTTATTATGTTGTGTTTGTCTTTTGCGCGACTGTCCACTCACATAAAAAACCACAAAATTTGGTATTTACCATTTGGTGATTTTAACTGGACTGCAATGAGGACATCCTCCTTGCAGGCCAGTTCAAATTGCTAAAACTTTTAGATCAACACAAATGTTCTATGCGTATTGTGAATTTTTGATTTCTTGCAGTAATAACATCATATTCCCATATAATTTTCTTTCATATTCGCTTAAAAAAGCGTCAGATAATATTTTTTTCTCTCTTTCTATCACTGCACACCGTTTATTTGTGTGCAAATACAATCTCAACCAATTAAAGTTGCTTTAACGCGAGAATAACATAGTATAGTAATATTAGTATAGCAAAATATCCCATAATTTCTGAAAATCTAAAATCAACATTTAAAAAAAAATTAGACGTGATAGCATAAAACGAAAAGCAGATATAGATTGAGGATGGTAAACTCTTTAAACGGATCATACTTTTATTCAAAGGAGGATTTCGTTGCAGACCAGTGTTATTTGTCTGTTATTATTTGACAGTCACAATTATCTGTTAACTCCAAATGATTCTAACAGATGTCGATACCTTTCGACTGGGTTGAGTAAGTAATCAATAGATGGCGCTGCTATGGTAAATCTACAAACGTGTCATATAAGCTTATTAACTGCGCGCGGACGGAGTCGCGGGCGACAGCTAGTAATATTAGTAAAAAGTAACATTATTTTCAGAATTGAAATCAGAATTAGCAGCTGCTTATAAAGAAACAGAACTAGTTAGACAGAAGAGTCGGGCGTTAGAAGAGGAGATTATCGCAGCGAGGAGTCTCTCCGCAAGTCTAGCTGATCAGTTGCAGAGGAGAAATGGTGAGTATTTTACCAATTTATTATGTAAACTTTACAAACAAATAAATGTCAATGTAAAGACGTTAGTTTGTAAATTTAGAAGACGAACTTTGTACTTTTTTTTATGTTATCTAAATGGTTTTGATTTATGAATGAAGATTGTGCAATAAAGTGAAACACACACACACAACTCACACAGCCACATGCAGTTTTCATCCATTCTTTCCTTAGTTCAGCACAATCTTCTATATATATATATCTAATATATAAAATTCTCGTGTCACAGTTTTCGTTCCCGTACTCCTCCGAAACGGCTTGACCGATTCTCATGAAATTTTTTGGGCATATTCAGTAGGTCTGAAAATCGGCCAACATCTATTTTTCATTTTTTTTTAACTGCGCGCGGACCGAGTCGCGGGCGACAGCTAGTCTATGTATATAAAAGAAAGTCGTGTTAGTTACACTATTTATAACTCAAGAACGGCTGAATCAATTTGACTGAAAATTGGTGGGCAGGTAGCTTAGAACCAGGAAACGGACATAGGATAATTTCTATTTCTTATTCCGCGCGGACGGAGTCGCGGGTAAAAGCTAGTTTCATATAAATGTATAATAATAATAATAATAATAAATCTTTATTGTACATTTTACATATCTATTTCATTATAACCTTGACTCCTTTACTAGGTTTCCCTGTATTAAAGGAGTCAATGACTTCCCTTATATGTTGAAATGTATGTACAATTTTTGAATTTAATGAACATTTTAAAACCAAAAGTAAACCAAAGTAATATATATGTGTGTGTGTGTGTGTGTGTGTGTGTGTGTGCGCGCATGTGTGTCTGTACTGATGTTGATTTGTGTTCGCGTGTATGTATGCGTGAATGTTTTGTTTTATGTGAATATGGATGTGAGGAGTGTGTGAATAAGTAGCATTGTTAATCATTACATATCAATGTTTCGCAATCGTTATAATCCATATCTTCTAACCATTTCTTAGTTACTTTCCTCATATGAAATGATTTCAGACCTCTTATATTATGCTTCTTATTAACAGCATTATATAAATGTGGAGCCTGGAACTTAAACTGTCTTACAGCGAGGGCACTTTTTACAGTTGGAAGATGGAACATTTTAGTTCTTGTACTTTGCAGTGATGTCACATTCATTGTGTTTTTATGTAGTCGTTTTATACATTCAAAAATATATGTTTTACGAATACTTAAGATCTTTGCTCTTTTATATAGGTCATTAGTTGGATGTTTGTATGGAAGTTTTAGCATAACTTTTAGTACAGCTCTCTGGGCCCGTTCTGCTTCAAGAAGCCAGGTTTTAGAAGCCCCTCCCCAAGAGCAGACACAGTAAGTTATAAGACAGTGACACAGAGCATTATAGGTTTTATGCAGGAGTTCCTGATTAGCAACCGCTCTGAGTTTCCTGAAGATGATTATTAGTCTTCTTATGCGGTTAGCAACACATCTGATATGTTCTTTCCAGTTTAGGTGCTCGTCGAGTATTACTCCAAGGTATTTAAAAATATTTGCTCGTTTTATATCAGTGCATGAGCAGTTAGTGTTGTAATTAAGATTTCTGTTGCAGGGGGCTTCATGTATGATGATTGTTAAGTCATTAGGAGGCTTGGATCTTGCAGTTTTGTAGAAGGGTACAAATTTTGTTTTGGAGGTATTAAGAGTTAGCAGGTTGTTTTCTAACCACCTCGTCACAGTAGTTAGTCCCTGTTCTGCTTCTTCCTTCACAGACTTCCATGTACTATTGTGGAAAAGTATAGCTGTATCATCCGCAAACATTAGTACATCTGCATTATGAAGGGTAATTTCACATAGTTCGTTTATGTAAATAAGGAATAGGGTCGGACCAAGCGTGCTGCCCTGTGGCACCCCATAGTCAGAGCTAGCAGGTGCACTGACTACCGATCCCACTCGGACTCTTTGTGTCCTATTTTTTAAGTAATCTCTAAACCACGACAAAGCTGTACCTCTTATCCCACAGTTCTCCAGTTTTGTCAACAGCACTTCTACCGAGACAGTGTCAAACGCCTTTTGCATATCTAGGAAAACACCTATACATTTATCTCCCTTTTCTATGTATTCTGTTACTTTTTCAGTTAATAACAGTACAGCATCATTTGTTGATCGGTTCTGTCGGAATCCATATTGAGTATTAGCTAGTAGGTTTTTCTTTTCTAAATATGCTATAAGTCTATTATTAACCACCTTCTCAATTATTTTTGACAATGTCGACAGCAAAGATATAGGGCGGTAATTTGTTGGGCTTAGTTTATCTCCGGATTTGTGTATAGGAACAATTATTGTTTCCTTGAAAATATCTGGGAAATAGCCTGTCTCAAAACTAAGATTAATAAGATATGAAATAGGTTTAGATAAGTATTGATCATATTTTTTAAGAAAATTAGATGTTATTTTGTCCCACCCCGGAGAGGTATGAGATTTTAGCTTTTTAATTATTATACGTATTTCATCGGGATCTGTTAGATTAAGTGACATAGAATTTAGTGGGCCTTCTCTTTTCGCTTCGGTGGCTAGCGCTCTTTCGGTTTTTTGTAGTATATTTAAAGTTTTAGTTGCTAAAGTCTTACCAACGTTAGCAAAGAAGTGATTCACTTTATCTAATGATTCTTTTGGTGTTTTATCAATAGCAAGTAAGTCTAACGATGTATTTTTAGTGTGTTGTAAGTCACATACCTCTTTTACTATTTTCCATATTTCCTTGGTGTTATTAGCATTTAATTCTAGTTCCCTTGCATAGTATTTATTTTTAAGTTGTTTTATTAAATTGTTGCAAATATTTCTATAGACCTTATAGCTTTTAATTGATTCTTCATCATTAAGTGTTTTCTTTAACTGCTTGTGCATCCTGTCTCGTTTCCTTATTGATTTTATCAGGCCAGGTGTTATCCAGGGCTTAAGTGCTTTATTTCTATTCGATATTATTTTAATTTTAGAATTAGAATTAATTACCTTATGGAGAAAGTTGACTAACATGGTTGCTGCATCATTTACATCGGATATAGAATAGTACTGGTCCCAACATATTTGACTTAGCTCTTTAGAAATCCCTTCATGATTCATTGTTATTCTTTCGTAATTAGATTTTATTTCATTTAGCTTTATCTTTTTAATGTACAGCAAAATTGGGGAGTGATCGGTGAATTCATCGAATATTCCTGTCTTTATTACATGATTTAGGCCTTTTACCATAAAATGATCTAAGCATGCATCTTTTCTTGTTGGTTTATCAATACACTGCTTGAAGCCCAAACAGGAAAGCATATTTAAATATTCGGAAGTAGGTCCTATATATAGTATGAATTCTACATTGGCTATATTGACAAATTTCAGATGAATCGGTACGACAACTCAGATCGGAGCTGGAAGATGCTCAGACGCGACGCGCGGAACTCGAGTCCAAACTACTAGAGTTGGAGAAGGAGAGAAATAGATTGGAGCAAGAGAAGGAGATAGAAGCACAGAAAGCGAAAGAGGTAAGAGATTATATTCGAGTCAGTACTTCACTAATTACGTATATTTCAACTTTTATTACGTGAATACTCAAAAAATAACTCAAATGACTTGACATTATCAAACTTGTAACAGCGCCATCTATTATTTTCGATGTTTTATTTAGTATTAGTGCCATCTATTGTCAACTATGCAAGTTACGGACTACAGATTCTAGTATCTCTAGGCTCTATCAGCAGCAGAAGCCAGCAGTTCTAAATGGCGCGTAGCACACGAGGCGGCGCGCTCGCAGGCGGCCGCGCGCGCCGAGATCATACTCGCAGACTGCGAGTGGAAGATGAGGGAACTGGAAAAACGGGCCAGGGATGCCGAGAAAGAGAAGATGGAGGTAAGAGAGTGAGTCGAGACTTCCAGAGGGAGAACAGAGGGATATTGATTACTTTTTTAAGGGGTATATGTCTTTATCTTCAGAAAAAATATGTCTACTTTATATGTAACAATTTTCAGAATGTTATTTCTCTACTCGTATTAGCAACCAAGTGTTACGACAAACACACGAGTGGTACTATTTGAAGAGATGGTTGACCTCTACTTGAAACTTAACTTGAAGAGACGGTTGATCTCTCAATCGTTTATCTAATTAAGAGGGGAGAAACAACCATAAATAAAGATCGAATTTACCAAACAGATATATTGTCTCTTCCTTACTTACATTCTTAATCGATTTTTATCTTTCCCAGTTATCCCAAACAGTACAAGCCCTCCAAAACTCCAGTCACAAAGCGGAGCTGCAGCAGCTGCGAGGTCTTGTAGGGGAGCAGCAGCATTCCCTGCAAAGCCTCAGTTCTCGACTTCAGGAGCTGCAGACCAGAGAGGAGGAGCTGCA
Organism: Papilio machaon; assembly: GCF_912999745.1. NCBI lineage: Eukaryota > Metazoa > Arthropoda > Insecta > Lepidoptera > Papilionidae > Papilio > Papilio machaon. Next base: position 740,863 of record NC_060013.1, on the reverse strand, counting down.
GATGGAGGTGCACAGACTGGAGGAACTACTAGACAGGGAAGTCAGGAACGGGAAGGTGAAGACGGAACTGCATTTACAGGTTGGTGAAAACAAACTATTATGACTAAAACATGGAATATTTTCAAGCACTTTTTCTTCAAAGTCCAATTCTTAAATAAGGTAAGAAAATTTCTCAACAGGCAGTCCAAAATCTGAAACAAGAACATACAAAAGAGCTAGAATCTTTGAAAGCGGAGCACGCGGCGAGCACTTCAGCGATGACAGCGCGACTTGCGTACGAGCGCGCGGCCGCTGAGCGCAGCCGCGCCGCGCTGCTGCAGCTCAAGCAGGAGGCGGAGCACCAGGCGGACAGGAAGCTGCGGGAGGTTAATGTTAAAGTAAGTACTGCGATCTACATCTATCTATACATATAGTAACATAATAAATTACTCTTTATATAACCAATCCGGTAATAATAACGAAGTAACAGCCCGAGCCGAGGCTCCTGAGGGAGCCCTCGAGACTAGTTACTCTTAAACGAGGTTTAGGCTAAGCGCCTTCTGCGCCCGGCCACCTCAAGCCCGGTGAAACTGTAAATGCCTCTTCAAGGCAAACAGTGACTACTCAATCACAAAAAAAAAATTACTCTTTATGAAAGCTACAAAACTCAATAAAACGATTTTTAGACGTTTTGTCAATTTGTCTGTGTGTTCGTGCGAGTTGAACTTTGAAACAGCTTAACCCATTCGGATTCGTTTTTCACTAAAACATTGTGATTAGATTTCCTTAGCATATAGTATATGTTATCTTAATATATATAAATGTCGTGTCACAATGTTTGTCCTCAATGGACTCCTAAACCACTTAACCGATTATAATAAAATTCGCACACCATGTGCAGTTCGATCCAACTTGAGAGATAGGATAGTTTAAATCTCAAATTATAGTCGCAATTTTAATTTATTGCTATTTTTTTTAACTGCGCGCGGACGGAGTCGCGGGCGTCAGCTAGAATCTTAATAAGTTCATAGTTGGTCTAAGTGAGAAGCGAATTGTTCTGTACTTTTTGCACCTTGAAATTGAAATCACTAATGACTCTCTTACAATCCAACTAGTTGTATAAATTTGAACTACCCTCACATCATATCTCACAGTTAGAGAACCTGAAGAAGGAGCTCGCTGAGAAGGAGGCGGGCTATGAGCGAGCACTGAGCGAGGCTCGCAGCCGCGCCGACTGGGATGTGCTGCAACTGCGACATTTGTTGGACAAGGCTGACATCGCCTACGCCAATAATATCGAACAGATGACGGAAAAGTTCGAGAAGGAGAAAGGTATTTACAACTTTTTTTTTGGAACGAAGTTCCTTATCGCGCGTTGTGAAAGGGGGCTAGACGGAAAAAATTCTTACGAAAAGTTGTCACGACACTTTTTGCTATAGTAACCATGGCAACGACGTGACAATATATAACGAAAATTCATAGAAATAAAATGTACTTCTTGTGAAGAATTAAGTTTTTTATTCATAGAATAAACATTGGTTCCTTCACTAATTAATTGAAAGGAACTTCGTTCCATCCGGGTGTCCCAACACACCTCTCAAGTTTTTTTTTTTTTCCACCCGAGAGTAAAACAGCTTAGGAGAGAAGAAGAGAGATTACAGAGAAACATAAAACTAACCTTAGGTGAGACAAAGAAGTATGAAAAATCTGCGTGCGAAAGAGACAGCAACTCTATTCAAGAAGGAGTTTAGTGCGAGAAAGAGTAAGGTATAAACAACTAGCTCTATTTGCCTGGTACTACACAGGAAGTTCAATCCCTTAAGTTACAATAAGTTTACAAATTCAAAGCCAACTTCTTAAAATCAATCCTCTTCTCCAGAACGTCTAACAGAAGAATGGACAGAGAAACTCCGTGTGGTAGAAGAACAGGCTGCGGTCGCCGCAGATGAAGCAAGAAGACAACTGGAAACTACCCGCAGTAAGATGCTGGCGGAGAGATACGAACAGACGTCCAAACTTAAAGAACAACATCGTATTGAGATGGGTAATTCTGGTACTTAGTGTAATATTAACCTTATTTTATTTAAAATCAAATCCCGACGTACAATTAGAAAATCCATTGTAAAGGCTCATACTAGAATCATATATCCATAGCTAACACAATATATAACATAATTATTTATTTGAAAAACTAAAAACATGGCAAACTGTATGTCTTATGACACTCTGGATAATAATAGGATTCGAATGGTACAGTCCTTTAGTCAGCAGGAGGTGACAATAATCTTACTAATATTATAAACTAGCTTTTAACCGCGACTCCGTCCGCGCGGAATAAAAAATAAAAACGGGGTAAAAATTATCCTATGTCCTTTTCTTGGTTCTAAGCTACCTGCCCACCAATTTTCAGTCAAATCGATTCAGCCGTTCTTGAGTTATAAATAATATAACTAACACGACTTTCTTTTATATACGAGTATATAGATATATAGATAGATGCGAATGTTTAGATGGATGGTTGTTTGAATGTATCTCCAGAATTGCTCAACGAATTTTTATAAAATTTGGCACAGATGTAGTTGTTGACATAGTCTGGAAGAACGCATAGGCTACTTATTATGTTTTATATTAATTCCGCGCAGACGGAGTCACGGACGACACGCTAGTTTGGTAAAAATACAAACAAACATGAAAAACACTACCGTCCTAAGTTATCCGGGTAATCTGTCTTTGTCATATATTTTTAACTAGCTTTTACCCGCGACTCCGTCCGCGCGGAATAAAAAAAAGACAACGGGGTAAAAATTATCCTATGTCCGTTTCCTCGTTCTAAGCTACCTGCCCACCAATTTTCAGTCAAATCGATTCAGCCGTTCTCGAGTTATAAATAGTGTAACTAACACGACTTTCTTTTATATATATAGATATTTTAATCTTAAAAAAATGGTCGTCCAATAAAACGACCAAAACTGGAACACCGCGAACGTCTTTAACTGTACTTTCAAGCCATTCAATTCCTCATAAAAAAAACTAAAATACCTTTCAAATAGAACCTACAATTGCTACAGCATATTATATTTTAGAGAACCAATGGGAGCAATTTATGTCAGACAAGGAGAGCTGCTTGTCTCGTATGAAGAGTGAATGCAGGCAGGAAGGAGAGGAAGAGAGAGTACAGAGGGAGAAGGAGCTCATGCGGGAGATTGCAGGTAGAGTAAAAGATAAAGCTTCAAGAAGATTCCAGAAGTCTTTCTGTACTAAAAATACCTAATGATTATTTTGTCAGAGGAAATAAGCAAAAAATAGTATGTAAAATGATATCTAATAACTTTTTTTTTTTGTTATGGATAATTATTTTTCCTTTTCAATAATTATGAGATTGAATAAAAATAAAAATAAAACGTTTTCTCCTAGAATTGAAATCTCAAATTCAATCGAAGAGCGTTGAATTTGAAAATTTGGAAGCGAAAGTGGCGAAGTGCGGTCGCACTTTGGCCGTCACAGAACAAGAACTTAGGTAAGGTTACTTCAATAAACTGAAAATGCATGCACTGCTTTTTTATTTCATATCCTGCATTTATCTTTAATTAATACTCAAAATAAACATTTATTAATGCTTATTATGATTCTGTGTAATATAAAATTAAATTTAATACTAAAAACATTAAATGATTCGCTTGATTTTCACCGATTTAACTAACACGAAATTAATTCCATCTCTAATTGGTAGCAAATATGTCACAAAAGCGTGATTATTTTTCAAATTCGTTAATAACTTGTTTTATAATTTAAATACTAATTAAAATATTGTCTTTTGGACAAATTTAGCTACCACTCGCATGTTATTGTCAAACATAATATGTATTTCTTTTAAAAATAACATACATTCATCCTTAATTCATACATACATAATCCAATACTTCATACATCGAAATCAACACTTCATCATTAGTAAAAAGGTCCAAAAGGCAGTATTTTAAAATATTTTAAAATTAAATACACAACTTTTAAGCTAATAACAAAACCCGCGCCAAAAATATAAAACAAAACAAACGGACCATATTTAATTTTTAAATGTCATTAACATCTTGCAAAACGCACAGAGTAGTGTAGAAATCACAAACACATTATTTAAATCGGCATTTGAAATATTGCAATGTTATTTATTTAATTAGGAATATCAATTGATTAATTTTAAATATAAAAAAAAAATGGCGGGAATGATACAAAATGTGATGGTTGTCCTGACAGTTGCAGCTGGCTTGGCGCGTTGGTCGCCGCGTCGAGCGCTTGCGTGCTCATGGGATCCCTCCGTCTTGCTCTCGCTACGTTTTTCCTCTCTCTCGTGCTCCTTTTTTACATTAATAATGTTAATAAAAAGAGAAATTCAAATATTAATTATCCTGACACATAATAAATAAATAAATTTTAGTTCTTTATAAGTTTTCCGAACTGAAATATTAATTTTAATTTACGGCCTAAATTAAAGCATAATAATTGTTTTTTTTTTTTTAATTATGGTATACTGCCTAATTGGACTGATGTAAGGACATTATTAACCAAAGAGAAATATAGAGATTGATAGTCAATTTTTTTTTTAGATTTTAGGTCAAATATTTTTAATATAGTTAATCATATGATTGAGCAATTTGAATAAAAGAAATTGGATACAACTAACTGAAGACAAGATTATATAAATAATTTAAAAATGTTCTATACTTTTCTTTGGTTTAAAAATTTATAAATTCATAAACATATTTCGAAATGTGATCTAGTCATTGTCACAATTTTTGTATTTTACATTAATTGTATTATATACATATTTTATCTATAATATATTTTATATAACATTTCTTATATAAAGCTTTTTTACTATTTTCTAAATAATTCTGCTCAAGATTATCTTGCAAAATAACTATGTATTTCATTCATAATCTATTGTTTAATTTTACTACACTAAAATACGAATTTTGAGCCAATTAAAATACTTACGACGGTATATTTTGTTTGTTTTTTTTTATTTAATATTATATGTTGCATAGCTTGACACAATCAATCAAATAATATGGTGAGAAAGATTAGTGTCTATTATTTATGTTTTTTTATCACGAACATTTTTTAATAAAACTTTAAAATAATACATCATCTATTGATTTAAAAAGTAACAAAAAACTTAATACTCTATGGTTTTCAAGACACAATTCAATTTACAATTCAGTGATTATAATAAATGTCCAACTAAAGTTTTATCCCCGAATCCGACTAACATTGTAACAGAGAGGCACTCGCACGGGAAAAAGAAGAGAGGGAAAAAAGAGGAGAAGAAGCAGTGAGACTACAGCAAGTGGAGAAAGCCGCCAGAGAACAGATTGAACACTTAACCAGAAAATGTGCATGTCTGCGCAAACTGTAAGTTATTTTTATTTAAAATCAACAAAACATGATTACGACATACCGATCTTGAGCTTTCGAAAAAAAAATTCTTTAAAATTCCTAGGTTATAAAATATTAATAGGGTTTATATTTGAGGTTAAAAACCATAGAAGTGCTATAATGGCTCTACTAATAACACATTTGTTACTACAATTTTTTAATAACAAATTATGTAATGAATCTACTAATTATCCAATTTCAACTTATCCAAAGCTTATGCTAGGAAGTGGTAACACAAATACAATTGTATTTTAAAACCATAAATTTTTCGCGCTTATTTACGTTGACATTTCATACAGACCATAGACGAGTAAACTTTTAAACTAAATCTATATGGAACCACTAGCTGTCGCCCGCGACGCCGTCCGCGCGCAGTTAAAAAAAAAAAAAAAAAAACTAAATTTGAGATTTAAACTATCCTATCTCTCAAGTTGGATCGAACTGCACATGGTGTGCGAATTTTATTATAATCGGTTTAGTGGTTTAGGAGTCCATTGAGGACAAACATTGTGACACGAGATTTATATATATTAAGATAGATAACGCTAACTTTTTACAATCAGTTTCGACGACATGCGTGCGCGACTGTCAACCTGCGAACACAACGCCGACCAGGGGGCGAGAGCGAGAGAGAAAGAGATGCAGTTTTTACGTGCAGAAGTCGCCAGACTCACAAAGATGTTGGTGGAAGAAAGGTAAGAACCATAGAGAAAATGACGTCATACTATAACCACTAAATAAGTGATAAATATGAGGAATAAATCGATCGCTCTTGTTTCGTGTATATTTAAAATTTATTCACTGTATTTATTTTACGTAGACTTACATTCTGTTTCGTTCATCTTTATTTAATAATAGTATTTATGTACATCCAGATCCACTTAAGGAAAGAATAAACCTCGATACATTCATCCAAACATTTTTTACTCATCGACTCATTTCGCTGCACTTTGGTACAATTTTCTTCCAAATTATAACAGTTTTTTCTTGTATAATGGTCACTTACAGTTCACCAAAATTAGGTGCGCGGACTCGCGCTGACGGTTGCGAGAATTCAACCAAATCTGATGAATCTTTCCTAACTAAAGCCTCGATGACTTCAGAAGAAGAGAACGCTCCTCAACGAAAGGGTGAGATATTTTTATGTAAGTGAAAATGCTTAATAATTCTTCTAGTTGCTTGCATTGTTATTATTTTATTTTAGTAACTAACAAACCTTTTTTCGTTCTTTATATATATTTATTAGCGACAGATTAAGAATTTCGGCAATTTATTATTTGATAATTTCTGATCAGTTTATGATATGCTCTGTGCTATATATAATAAACAAAATATTGCTCTACTGTTATTAACAACTTTGTCTTTTTTTAATTATTCCGAATAAATAATTAAATAATATGTAATAATGTTTGTTAAAAATTACTATGTCTACAGGAGGAACATCTCAAAATGGCCGCCGACGCGCCAAAAGTTGAACTCAAGACAAACATTCTAGCTGCTTGAATCTACTTTGGATAATAAAAACCAAAAATATTGTTCCTCTTTACTTTTGCCTAAGAACGTAATAAAATAGCTTAAGCACTTTCCTTAATTAATAAATGTTATACAAATATATACTTACATTAATTTTTTCTTTTTAAAAATTACTTTTTATTTGATATTTTAATGTAAAAATGTTATTGCATATCCGAATTCCGAACATGTTTCCACAGACAAAAATATTCGCGGGAATATATATGTCAGTTTCAATTGAAGATATTTTTTTTTTTACTTATAATGTTAAAAGCTTGTTAACAATTCGCTTAATGTCAATAATTTAGTATACAAATTATTTCTACGCATTTTCCTTTTAATACTTTATACTCTTTTATTATTCAAACGTAGCTAACCGGAAAAAGAAAAGGGTATTTAAAGTATATGATGAGACATTAGTAGAATCCGCAACAGCATGTCGCGCGAACGTCTCGCTCTAACTATGAAATACTACGACCACACAGAAGACAGACGTCATGTGGAAGTAATTCTTTATTTTGTGTTTAATAATGTGTGTAACGGACGCCTAATTCTTTTCCTCTTCCCCTTTCTATTTTTCTTATCCATTTAAAGTAGTGGCCGATTAAGCAACCTTTTAACTTGACAGATGAATTAGAAGTCCGATTGCTCGTTTGCCATATAAAGGTGAATATACACTGGAGCATTTTCTCGCGCATTTCTATTTAATGTAACGTTCTTACGGATGTTATATCAGGTTCGTGAAAGTTATACACTAGAATGGTTCGTTGTTTTGTTACAAGTAAATGCTCTAGTCTATACCAACCTTTACACTATAAGAAAACTTAGTTATTATTGATAAAATTATAACCCAATATTGAAAACAAATCTTTAAAACTTCACCCTATTTCTACCCTGATAAGAGTCATAGTCTAAAAACATATTTAGTATAATGTAAGATTACTTAAGGTAAAGCTGTATTTACTCATTCGATATGTAAATAAAAAGTATTTTCTAATAAAATATGATCCGAAAACCAAACTTCCGTTTTATTTCAATTATATTTATTATCAGAGCTGGGCATTAACTCGTTAATCCGTTAATCGTTAATTAACGAAGTTAACATTTTGCTTAACGGATTAACTTTTAAGTTAACTTCAAAAAGTGTTAACGCTTTTGTTAACTTCCGTTAAACTCAACTTCCGTTAATAAAAGTCCGTTAATCGTGAAATTAGAAACTTGGAGACGTGCTGTCATTTTGTTTAAATTACGCGCCACGCCACGCTCGTAAGTTCAACTATGTTGGGCGACTGTCGGCGACTCGAATGGTGAACGAACGAGTTGATAATTGATATATGTGAAGTTCGCGTGCAACTGTGATGCATCAGAGCATCCGGGAAAGACGTGACCAACAGGATCAAAACAAAAGAAGGTTCGAAATAGTATATTTCATTACGAGTATATAAAACAAGAGTATGTAATAGCCCACATTCCGAACGCTCTTCGTCCCTGCAATACCCTCCAATCCTTTTTTTGAGCAACTGTATTAAAACAATTTTTACTCGTGCTTTTTTTTAGCTTTTCCAAACTCGTGCGTTCTCTTTACCAACTGTCAAAATAATGTTTATTAAAAAGAAAAAACCAACCACGAAGTTTTTACAAAAAAAAAATCATTGAAGTTTTTATGATTCATGCAAATATTTCTAAAAAGAAGCTCCTAATTTGTTACCATAACAGATTTAATGATTTGATTCAATGAATTAGTTTAGGTCATTTTATTTAATCTCATTAAATTTAATTTTCATTTCATATCAATAAAAATAATCTACTGAAGACTTGGCCGTTTGGGCATAGTTCCCTTTGCCTATCCAGAATGGGTGAAGAAAACAAAAAAAAATCTCTGTTTGTAAAATTCTTTTACAGTTGACGCCAATTTTCAAACGTTTTTGTTAGTTGAGTTTATTGTGTTTTATTATTATATTAAATTGCTTCATTTTTTCGCAACTCTATTAAAAATAGTTGTTTAGTACATGGGCGGAACTGTCATTACTACTTGTGCCAACTGTCAACCCTCACCTTCGGCTGCGCCTCGGCTCGATTTTAGCTGATTTTACCCGTATTTTAACATATTAGTTATTACAAAGACTGTAAAGAACAACTAGTTTGTATTTTCTTCCTTATTTTGTATGAATACATGTGAATAAGTGCGTAGTTTCAGTACTTACGAGTGAAAGGTTATGTTTTTCTCTTTTCGCTCACTACGGCTTTTACAACCGACGATACAGCAGTATACCATGTTTTATAAACTTTACCTTACAAAAACTGTAATATCAAAATATTTTTGCACAATTACAGCCACTAAGTACTCACAATTTTCGAAAAATAGCACGAATGTCAAACTTTGTTAGGGACAACCTAGGTTGTTTGTAGGGGACAACCTTTGTTCCAAACAAAGCCCAAACCCTGGTACGCAGAAAGGGACGGATCTTTGTCTTTGTCACGTCACAGGAATTGTGTATAACTGTATCTCTCTCACTCACGGTATTATTATTACCGTGTCATAGACTTGGCTCGGGTAGACATTTGTCGGAACACTTTGCAATGACAGGCTTTCCGCACTCGTTATGAAATATACTATAATGTATTCATATTTGTCTCCAATACTAATTTGTCATAGAATGTATGGTATAATTATGGTATGGTTAACTGTTAACGATTAACTTTAACTTGCGTTAAATTTTCGAGAATTTAACGCTTTAACGATTAACGAAGTTAATTTTTTAATTAACGAATTAACGATTAACGAAGTTAACTTTTTGATTAACTGTGCCCACCTGTGTTTATTATATTTTTATTATTATGGCAATACTTTAAGCAATAAAAAAATTAAAGCGGAAGAATTTTGAATTGAGCAGTGACTGGATTCAAAATTCTTAATTCTGGATTTAAATTATAAATTAGGGATTTCATTTTCGTAATTCAGATTATTAAAGTTAAAAAAGGTAATCCTTACTAAAAGCGAAGCATGCCGAATTTCCATAAAATTCATCTTAAGCGATAGGGAACGATAGGTAAAGTATAAGACATAAAAAATTATGTAAAAAAAGAAATATCCGCTTCACTTATTTCATAATTAAATCCATGAATCTTAACTCTAAATTATCATAGCAAAAAGCTATGTAGTCAAAGCGCCAAAATTATTCTATCAATGTCTAACTGACATTTATTTGACAAATGTAATTTATTTTTGTGTTTCCTAATTTCCTAACCTAAAAACTTGGTAAAATAGGTCATACATTATTAATAAAATATAATGTCTAATAGCAATTTATTCTTAAAATCTGGCTTTGTAAGAGCACCGCTTCAAAATGGTGTCGGCCGTTATGTTTGTCAGTTACAAAGAATTGTACTGAAGTTCTGCAAAAGTCATGGAGGAAGTCGAGGACTACGGTAACAATTTAAAATATGTTTCTATATATTTACATAACTTTGATAAAGCTACGAAGATAATAAAATATAAATAATTTCTTAAAGTATCTCAGGGCCCATAATATTTCGATGGGTCCTTTGTATAAGGCAAAGTAACAAATTGGTGATTTTTACCTTTTTGTATTAAAAGCTACCTCTTAGTTCTAGTAAATGTTATTTTTTGCTGAAGTAAAAGGACCTATGTGACCTATTTTCCTATATCGTTGAAAAGAGCCTCGTCTGAAAAGTCTTCAATTTGCACATTGACCTGTATTTATAGGAGCCATCAATTTATTCACTTACAGAGAAAAAAATCCTAATTTCTCAGTAAAATTATTCAAACTTTCGTGAGTCATTATCATTAACTTATATAGAAACGGCTAAAACACTCACGTCTATATATCCGGTGTCGGCACCGACTAGTTTCGAGCCCTTCGGGGTCCCTTCATTAGGGTGAGTGGGACTGGTATTATTTCGGCGTCCGCGAAATAATACCAGTAAGTAGGGGCTGAAGTAAGGGCCCTCGAAGGGCTCGAAGCTAGTCGGTGACGACACCGGATATATATATGTGAGTGTTTTAGCAATTTCTGTATAAGCTAATTACTCAGGTTGAAAATATAATCACAATTAGCAGCAACTATCTAGCAAACAATATATATCGACGCTGGAAAGCGTAAACGCTGTAACCCCGAAAGTATGAACTTTACAGGAGAGCCAAAAAATAATAACTCGTGAGCTGATACGCCTACAAGCATGCGATATTTAGCAATGTTGTGTAGTTTGTGTTAACCTATAATAAAATCATTATCGTTTGATAATGGTTGAAATTATTAACGTGTGAAAAACATATTCGCGATTTCAAGGGTTACAGCGTTTATGCTTTCGAGTGTCGATATGTAGTTTAAAAGATAATATTAATATGGAAATGTCTGTTTTAAGTCATTCACTTATACTTTTAGAGACTACATAGAACAAGATTTAGTTGATTTTGCATCAAACAACCCGAGCGTGGTTGTGTACTTAAAGCCAAGAAGACATCGGAGCCCTGTTGTTGTTGCTGAGTACTGTAAGTATTCTTATACAGCCCCCACTATTAGTCAATCACGCTGATCCAGTGTGAGTTGACTTCACACATATCATTGAATTTCTTTGCAGATATTTTGCAAGTTTATTAAAATTCTCCTTCCCAAAATCATTTCATTTAAGATTTATACGAGTAATCTAGTTGTGTGGAAGCAAAAAGTTTTTATTTAAAACATCTTTTTTATTAACTAGCTTTTGAATTTTTAGGCAACCTTCTCTAGTTACCTCAGTATTCACTATTAAAATTTTATTCAAATCTCTCCAGTATAGGAATACATTGGCATTAACTTCTTTGGAAGATAAATAAAGCCTTGGAAATTAAAATTTTCCACATAATTCTGTATATTTAATATTTCTTTATCCCATTGTTAACAGTAAACGGTGACAGAGTATGGATGAGTATGCACAACAAAACCCATTCAGAGATAACAAAATGGATCGAAGTTTTACGTACACAACAGGGTGATGTCTCCGCAACTAGACTACGAAAATATCAGTACACAGATTACCCATCAGTTCAAGGTCCATGGACACCGTTCATATACAAAGATCCTAAATTAAATGTAGCGGAGTTACCCGATCCTGAATTTGGTGCTAATAATAGACTACCAATGTCCGCTACCGAACAATTGAAGATTATGTTTGAGAAGAAACAACTAGAGATAAAACCAAAAGAAGAATAGAGTTCTCGTGTAGTCTAAATCAGTAATAACATAGTAAGTGAAACTATTTGGTAATAACCTTTGTAGTCAATTTTTTAATGTTTACTAGCTTTTATCCGCGACTTCGTCAGCGCGGAATAAAAAAAATGCACTCAAGATAAAAAAGTTCATATGTCCGTCTCCTAGTTCTAAGCTACCTCCCCATCAATTTTCAGCTAAATCAGTTCGCCGATTTTGAGTTATAAATAGTATAACTAACACGACTTTCTTTTATATATATAGATAGATGAGGCATCAGTGATCTATGGTTTAGTTATAACTAATGTCGTAACATTTCTACCATAGTTTTAACAGTAACAGATTTATTACAGTCTCCGTACATACTGAAGTTCGTATGTAATTTTAGATCGGCAACATTTTGTTACAAAGTTACAATATGAGTTTATTTTAACTTACAATATGATAGTTATGAAAATTGTTAATTTTTTTTTTAGTTTCTAAAAAAATAATACCTACTTGGTATTGGTAACTATTTCAAACTAATAAAAAAATAGAAAACGGGGTAAAAATGATCCTATGTCCGTTTCCTGGTTCTAAGCTACCTGTCCACCAATTTTCAGTCAAATCGATTCAGCCGTTCTTGAGTTATAAATAGTGTAACTAACACGACTTTCTTTTATATATATAAAAGATATTAAAGCTGTAGAAAATTCAAATGTTTAGTTATTATATAGTAATAGTATGTAAATAGATTTTGGATTAGTTTTTTTTTTTAGATAGAAATTGAAGGATAAATAAATTTCTTTAATTAATAAAATAATCTATTATTTATTAACCACAAGCCTTGTAAATTAAATACAAAATTAAACTCAAATTTAAAAAAAAAATAACATTCCTTCTAATATAAAGTAGTATAGTCTAGCCAAGACTATAAATTACCTGTACTGAGGTTTCAATCACCTTTATTACAAAACTTTTGAATGTACTAAAATACTAAGTCCCATATTTTACTGGAATGTAGTTAGTTTATATTCCTAGTTATGGTATAATTAACACTTCGTTGACCGGGTCACGAGTTAAGTCGTGTTTTTATGGCCGAACGTTGCTGACCGGCCACAAATAAACTCGTTGATGTGCTTTTTTCGCATCGCTGTTGTTTTCTCTGTTGGCGAATCTACAGTGCAATTGTTAGTATAACACAAGTTGTTTCTCTCGCTTATAAAATCCGCTATATCTTTTGTTGTAAAAAATATTTAATAATAAAAAAATTTTCAGTAAAATTGCTGGTCAACAATGTGTTAATGTAAAAAAGTAATTCCCCTGGCTTATATAAAGCAAAAAGTAGGGCGAATGTAACAGGAAAATGACACATGGCAGCCATTACTGTCACACCTGGATAAGCGAGAGTTCAAAACATTGCAGTATTCTTCTCGCTATAAAGGTTTCTCTGTAATATGAGATTCTCGCTCATGGAGGTACTCTCTTGATATTGTTGACACTGTTAATAGTTTCAACTGTATTTAACTTTTTCAGTTTTGTGTGATAAAGTGAAGTGGAAAATGAGGGTAGTTAATGTTTAAAAATGAAGTGAGAAGTTACATTTTAGCGTAATTTGCGGTTTGGATTCAGATGTTTATTTGATGTAACTGAAGTTCACATTCTGTCCGACCTGTAGTTGGTTTCTGAGACCGAAATTGCTGTATAAAACATTCATCATCATCATCAGCTCACTATACGTCCCCACCGAGGGGCTTGGAGCTTACCCCAAGTTAGGGGTGACCAGGACATAGTCAAACACGCTGGCCAAGTGCGAGTTGACTTCACACATATCATTGAATTTCTTTTCAGATATGTGCAGCATTACGATGTTTTCCTTCACAGTAAGAACTTCAGATAAATGTACATATGTTAATCGAAAAACACATTGGTACATGGCGGGATTCGAACCCAGGACCTGCAGATTGCGAGTCAAGATCTTAAGCCCTGAGCCACCGACGTTCTAAAAACATTGCTATCTCTATTTTGTTAAAGATAATGAGAGGGTTGACATTTTTTATGCAGGAATTTTGGTTTCAGAAATCAATAAAAAATCTATATCTCTTCATCTGTACTGTCTCTTTCTTGCTTAATAACCTTTGTCTTCTTATGTTTCATATGTGAGTTTTTAATATGAATTCTAACATATCTAAGTGATTTAAATTTCTTCCCGCATATTTCACATTCATGTATATTACCAGAGTTATCATGAACTCTATGCATATGCGTCATTAAATACGATTTGCTTTTAAGTATTGATTTACAAATGTAACATTGATGTGGTGTACTGTGACAATTTCTCATATGAGTTTTAAGACTGTTACGATTTGTAAAGATTTTATCGCATTCGTTGCAAGGTATTTCTTCGTTTGGAATATTGGAACTAGTTCTATGTCTCCATGCAGCTTTGACACCGTCGTGTACGTACTTTTTATGTCTACGTAAATAAATCGGTGATTTGAATTTTAGTAAGCACTTTGTACACTCATATTTTTCATTGCTGTGTCTATATTTGACATGTTCATGCCATCTTTTGTATGGTAACATTATTCCGCATATCTTACATTCATGATCCATTTTTGTTTTTAGTACGTTTTTTGTTTTATTATGTGTTGACATGTGTATTTTAAGGTTATGTAGATTCGTATAGTATTTAGAACATATATGACATTGGTATATTTTATTATTTATAATAACACGTAAATGTTCCATGTTGTGTATTATTAAAGAATATCTGAAATAAAAAGTTAAATTTTATGAAAATACTAGCTTTTACCCGCGACTCCGTCCGCGCGGAATAAAAAAAAAATAGAAAACGGGGTAAAAATTATCCTATGTCCGTTTCCTGGTTCTAAGATACCTGCCCACCAATTTTCAGTCAAATCGATTCAGCCGTTCTTGAGTTATAAATAGTGTAACTAACACGACTTTCTTTTATATATATAGATTTATAGCAAATTGTACTAAATATAGTAGTTTCAAGTATGCTGTAAATTGACCTAGTAAGGAAAATGTTTATTCAGCAAAAATACTCAGACTTTAATACGAGTATTTTAGTTAAAAAAAAAATACCTTTCAACAAATCTTTGCCCACATATTCGACATTGATTGTTCTTTTCAGCTTCGTTCAATTTTTTCTCAATCTCAGCGAATAGAGCTTCGTTTCTCGCACACCAAATCTCATCTGGAGTGGCACAATTTTCAATTTTCACGCTCACGTTATAGTCTATAAGTTTAATTTCTTCTTCTTCGAAGTCGATAGGTTCCTCTTTTATAATAATATCAGTCTTGAAATCCATTTGATTATTTGCTTATTAAATAACTTTTAAAGTAAAAAAAACAGAATTGCTAAGATGTGAAATGGAAATTAAAGAAGTCGGCTAAATATATTTTACTAGGCAAAAAACGGTTACAAACTTCCAAGCTGTCAATGTCAACATCAGCTGTACATATCGTTTAGAAATTCCACAGAAATTTAATATAGAAGATAAATCGATTTTGTAATTGGTACTTTCTGATCCGATATTCGTATGTTTTAAAATGAAAAATATCGATTCATTGATCAAACATTACGTATAATTACAAGAAAGGGGTGAATTTTATAATAATAATACAATTAAATGACAAATAAATAGTTTATTATTATCACAGCTTAAAAAAATCTTCCACTAACATTAAATTCGGGCAAATGATCAATTTCTTTTATGAATTCATCATAATCACAACAGAAACTGTGGGTCCCGTCATTCGAACGCCATCTCAACCAAGAATAGTTCCGATTTCCGTCACAGATGTCGCTGCAAAACGTTAACTCGTCTATCATAGTTGTGTTGTAGTATGTAGAATTGATTGTTACAAAGGCAACTGCTGTTTTCTCTTCTGAGTCATAAACCACCTGCGAAAGGAGTAGAATAAAACTTTAAAAGTAAAAATTCAATTCAAAACTTATTTGAACTTGTACTGTAAGTATTACCGCTCATGAATAAACCAACAACACGGAAATACCAACCTTTATTTTCATTCACAATGCAATACGATTGGCCGAAAGCATGTCATAGAAACATATAAACCGACAAGGCTATCTGAACCTGTGACCGTCTGACAGCTCACTAGCGCCCCTCTGTCACCGTCAAAAAATGTCACAAGATCATCTTTATCCTACTGTAGCTGTCATGTGATTTTTTTTTAATGTCAATTTCTATGTGCAATTAGGTTTAATATATATTCTGACAGAATCAACCTCGATAGCAGCGCCTCTCTTACCAGTTCCGATATCCTTATTTGACCGTATGTACTGAGTAGATCTTATAATGCCACTTAATATTCAAACCTAAGTTGGAAGCTAATTTAGTTCTTTTACTCAACCTACCTTATAATAGTAAAGAGGAACAGGAATCACTCCGTTATTGTTATCGTCAGCGTGTAAATACAACTCGTGTTGAACACCGTAAGCATCAGCCAATGTGCAGACACCGTGTGTCCCGGTGTACACTGTTACCTTCTTTCCTCTGCTGGCTATGCGACGGCGTAGTGCCTAGATAAAACCATGACATATCGAAGACTTATAATATACTAGCTTTTACCCGCGACTCCGTCCGCGCGGAATAAAAATTAGAAAACGGGGTAAAACTTATCCTATGTCCGTTTCCTGGTTCTAAGCTACCTGCCCACCAATTTTCAGTCAAATCGATTCAGCCGTTCTTGAGTTATAAATGGTGTAACTAACACAACTTTCTTTTATATATATAGATATAGATTTTAGCTCTGTAAAACTAACAACATAACAAAAATTATACAATAAGATGCTTAAGTATTCCGCCAATCAGAGACCGTGAAGTAACATGCAATCTCTTCTCATTGGTTGTTTGTTTAGAAAGTACTTTTTACGACTACCTACATCTTCTAACGCTGCCCAGTCTCCCGCGTTCCCCCGCATCCATTGTGGTGCAGCGTTGATATAGTGAAAGGAAGCTCGTTGATGAGTCCGTAGTGAAAAATCTGCACGCGGTGCGAGATGACCTCGTGTAAGGAACTGAAAAGATCTCAAGTCTTAACTATCTCTGATTTCTAGACTGCATTACATAGATGCATGACATTGTAATTAACATAGATTGTACATTCGCATAAACCATTACAGGCTAACTTCTCTTGATATGTCAAAATTTGGAACAACAGTCATATTGAAATATCGAACGATTACAGTTCTTGCCACTCAGCTGTATTATCACACTTAATTCACGCTTTTGTCTTTAATTTTTAAAGTCATTCTCTCTCAACTTCTCTGTTCTCACGATGTAAACTGTAAATATCGAGGGGTGAAAAGCTATTTGTTTTAAGCGACATTTTTTGCGATATTGACTTAAATATATATTCAGAACCAGAAAAATTCCCTGATTCTGAATATATATATATATATATATATATATATATATATATATATATAAGTCAATATCGCAAAAAATGTCGCTTAAAACAAATAGCTTTTCACCCCTCGATATGTAAAACATGGGGAAAATGAAGACTCTCACCTGTTTCTTGGTAATGTATTTTTGATCCATCTTATCTCCAAGTGTGTCGTTGACTCTAGCTCTTTGGTTCTTCAGTGCGTACGCATTTGACATGCGGATCTTGCCGAATACACCCGTGTCTGAATTATAACTATAAAATAACTTCAACAATCTATAGTTTATTGGTCGTAACTAAAGGCGTCGCCAGCCGACAATCTCGAGTAGATTTAGATATTAGTTAAAACTTCTTTTTAATATTCCAAAGGGAATGCTTATCAAGATATCCGAATAATAAAACTACTAATTTTTAAGTTATCTGTGTGAATTAATAGGGATTGAAGGCATTTTTATATTTTGTAGAAGTAAACACATCTATTTTTACGTTTTTTTTTATTCTCTAGAGAGGCAGCTGCCCCTGACTGATTTCCCCAAACTGCCCTTGGCAACGTTCATGGACAAAAAAGTGATTAAACTGATTTTTCTTGAGCTTACAACCGTATGTTTGAAAAGCCGTAACATTCAGTTTTCTTTTTTATTATCAATTATTAAATGGAAAAAGAGTTTGTTTTACGGCTTCTTTTGCGCAATGTTCAGCTTTTAGACAAAAAACTAAGATGTTAATATCACTCTCAGATTCATAATAAAGCTGTTCTGTAAGTAATTTTACAATGCCGAAGAAAGAAAATTTAAAAATAAATTACCAATAAACGATGGCCGATTACCACCTAACTGGTGGTACTTGGCCTCTGGTGTGAGTTCATGACGCACGTACACCGTCATCAACAGACCCTCGTCAAAGCAAGCCTCGTACAGAGTGTAGAAGTTATCCGCCATGCGGTAACCAACCCTACGATACCAAAAATAAGATTTAATATGATTTTGCAAGCTTCTTAATTTTCTATTACTTCCTTTTTGAATTTGTTGGGAAAAAATCATTCCTGAAATGCCTACTTCTGCCTACTTCTGCCTCTTCTGCCTACTAAGATTACTATAATGCTGGAAAAAAGTAACAGGAATGTAGGTTTTCTTTTAAAGAGCCTAACCAAGCTTTAGTAGTTCATGATAAAATTGTAATTGGCGGGATTCGAACCCAAAAATACATTATTTGATGTTCACACTTTTAACTACAATACAAGAAGCTTATATAAGTTTTATAATCAGAGTATTGTCTCTCTTTAGTAGTTGTTTAAAAACTTAACCTGTAAGTTTTGTGGCCATCGGAACACGAAATGTTCTTGGCTTCCACCGTGAACCAAGGCGGGGCGTTACATCTTATCTGCTTGAAGTCACCCACCCATCTCCCGGCGTGGAATGTTTTGCCTGATAGACATTGAACTTCCTAGAAATAAAGCACAATACACTCCAAGTATTCTTGCAACTAAATGCAACAGTAACACATAAAAACCGATTTTCGTTTTAAATCGATTTCAAAAAACTTTTTATTTTTATCCTTTCTATATACATAGTTTCTTGAACCATAAAAAAATTGTATACAACTTACAACAACGTCCAAATCCGTGGTATGATTAGATAAAACAATAAATCTATTTTTCCCTGGACACCCTACGAGTAGAGTTTCCGAACGACGCACCAAGATGTCGCCGGTCGTTGCATTTGGCGCCAAAAATTTCCCGCTCTTGACGTAAACCGGTGACGGATGCCCGAAATCAGTTTTTAATGATAAATTGCAATCTAAAAATTGAATTTAATTAATATTTTAATTTGAATGATTTTGTAAAAATATTAATCTATATAATATTAAGTATTGAAAATCAACATATATTTAGTTATGATATTAATTACCTATTCCAATAATACTATGGTACTGCTCTGACAAGGTTTACAGTGAGCCTACCACAAATCTGTATATATATATATATATAAAAGAAAGTCGTGTTAGTTACACTATTTATAACTCAAGAACGGCTGAATCGATTTGACAGAAAATTGGTGGGCAGGTAGCTTAGAACCAGGAAAAGGACATAGGATAGTTTTTACCCCGTTTTCTATTTTTTATTCCGCGCGGACGGAGTCGTGGGTAAAAGCTAGTTTGTGATAAAAGCCATCGTATCGTAACGGCAAAATTTATATTAAAACTTGTGAAGGCCACCTATCGGTCGTAAAGTAAACCAACAATCTCATACTAATCTCAACATAATTGACGATGAAGATACAAAGGCGATTGTGACAAACATTCGTGTTAGTTTTCCTTTGTTTCAATTCAGAACAATTGCAGAAAAAAGTTAAATTTCAAGAACAATGGACGTCTTGCAATAAACTCAATACGCGAATATAAAAATCAATTTATTTAATCAGGTAAACCTATCATATTGTAAATTTAAATAATGTTAAAAAATCTACTAGTCTTCTAGTTATTTAAAAAAAAATGGGACCCATCTGCAAGCACTTCCTTTCGATTAAAATAATTTTTACCAAAATCGGACCACCAGGGGCGGAGTTTCGCGGTAACACACATAAAAAAAATACAGTTGAATTAATAACCTCCTTCTTTTTGAAGTCGGCTAACAAAGAATCATAGACAATATAATATTTTTAAATAAATATAAATAGGCCTTAGACCTCACGGATCAAGTCCAAGAGTAACATTTTGACGTCAACAATCTAGTAAGTCAAAGAATTCTTACCTCCGAAAATTTCATTTACCGATTTAAAATATATAAAAAACACAAAAACACTACGTCCAGTCTTCATAATTACAACAATAGTTATTCTGAGACCGCCTTGTAACGGTACAAAGCGAATCTAACTGTAAAATTAGTGTTGTACATCGTTAAAACTTGCACAATCGTTTATCGACTTTTTAATCGCCATTATATTTAAGTACGTACTTGTATTAACACATATTGTGTCTTTCGTTCTCTATGAAGTGAACAAAGACAACAATGTGTCACTGGTCACTGTAGTTTAAATCATTAGATAGTGTTTAGTTACTATTTATGTTCTGATAATAGCAAGTATCAAATATAATTTCAGAGTTATTATTTTTTATTAAAATTATTTTTTATTATTATTTGATATTAGTTAGTGTAATTGTAGCATGTGTCTACGTCCGTACGGAATTAAAAAAAATAGTGGCTTAAGGGTTCTTTCAGAGTATGTCTACATCTACATCTGTGACAAATTTCAGCGAGATCCATGCATCTGTTCTGGAGATACATTCAAACATCTATCCATCTAAACTTTCAAAGCTATATATACGAGTATAAAAGAAAGTCGTGTTAGTTACACTATTTATAACTCAAGAACGGCTGAATCGATTTGACTGAAAATTGGTGGGCAGGTAGCTTAGAACCAGGAAACGGACATAGGATCATTTTTACCTCGTTTTCTATTTTTTATTCCGCGCGGACGGAGTCGCGGGTAAAAGCTAGTATCTTATATAATTGACACACAGTGCCACTATATATATTTTTAATTTGAAAGCGAGTTAACTGAAGTCGGTGGCAGTCAACGTGTTAAACCCTTATTCGCACGGTCGCTTTTAAAACGTAACGCTTTTTATTACGGTATGTTGCAATTTGAACGCTGGGTGAACGGAACAAGATTCATTTTAGAATTATCATCACTCGAGAGTCGCCAATACAGTTTTTATGCGACGCGATGTTAGAATAGCGCTGTGACTTTATTACTTTATAATTGATGTTTCAAAAGAAAAAAATGGTTATTGTGAGAAAACTATAATATATATATAATAAAAAGATAGTTAAATGCTATCTCGGACTTTTATTTAGCACATTTAAAGAGCTACAATTCTTCCATACATCATTTTTATGTAGATCCTATAGTTTAGCCTACGTAAGACGCTGAAAGCAAAAATGTCCCTAATTTTCGCAACACATTTTGAAGCTAAATTCAAAAGCTACTAGTCTTCTAGTTATTTAAAAAATTCAAAATAATGGGACCCATCTGCAAGCACTTCCTTTCGATTAAAATAATTTTTATCAAAATCAGACCACCAGATGCGGAGCATCGCAGTAAAAAATACAGTCGAATTGATAACCTCCTTCTTTTTGAAGTCGGCTAAATATACCAGACTCGTTTGGTGTTCTTTCATATAAAAAATCATAGTGGAATAAACCATGACAATTCTTTGCTTTAAAAGTTATAAGCAGGCTAATTTTAAAATAGTGCGTATCTTTGAACCACTAAATGGCATCAAATGATAATTTTTGTAAGTGCTACTTCAATTTAGTATCTTAAATTCATAATAACTTAAATCCGTCACATTTATTCCGATATAGATTTCATTGTGAAATAAAAACCATTTATAATATTCGTATGATTTATTAACAATTGACTTTGTACACAATTTACACAAGAAATAAATTCATACATAAAATAAAATTATTTAAAAATAATAATAAACAAGAAATAAAAAAATAAAAGTAAAAATCTTTACTGTTTCAAATATAAATGCTTAAGATCACGCCACACAAACTCCGTAGCTAAAGCGAGGCGATTTTTTTTACATTAACATCCTTTAACTCTCACTCTTTAAGAAAAATATCTAGGGCAGAAAATTTACGTTTTATGTACATTGTTTATTTCCAGGAGATATTTTTAAAATGTATTCAAGCTATATTCATTCATAGCTTCGTTCCAGACGTTTGTGTGACGTGGGTTTTAACAAAAAAAACTATTATTCTAATATTTAACATTATTTATTTTAAAACGTCTCACTCTATTTTATTATTTTAAAATCTTATTCTAAACAAATAAATCAGTCTACTTCTGAACAATTATGTAAAAAAGCCATAACGGAAAGTTTTATTATGGAATCGAATTTATCGTAATGTTAGGACTGTTGAGGGTAGCCACACAAAAAAAAGGTTTTATAAGGAAGTATGCGCTGCTGCTCGAGGCAGTCTCTTTCCATCCGTCATTGCGGAACGTCTGACATTTTTGTTTACTTACGTTCGGTTTGAGTTTATACTACAGCGAGGATTATTATGAAGTAGAGTTAAAATCATTATTTCGCTGTTAGTTTAATTCTTTTAAAATACTTTTGCATCAAATATCTTACAGTAAATATATATCGACAAATCTAGTTGTCTCTGTTTTATCAAAGAGACTGACAAGGATAACAATGTTAACAAAACAAAGTGGAAGTAATTCCGCGGAGGCCTTAACTATAAGAAAATTATGGTAAGAGGAAGTGGATTTAGCCAAAAAGGGACACATAGAAAGGGGAAATGACCTATTTCAGTGTGTTCCCTCCTCCGTCAACTAAAAATAGGCAACTCATAGAATTTTTTATAGCTCTGCCTCACATAGATATGAATTATTTCAGTTTAAATAACTAATCTACTAGGAAAACAGAAATGTGATAATATTGCACAGCCTTAAATAATTGTTTCTTAGCGCGTAGACGCGTGTACCGTGACGTCACAACTACAAACTACCCATGATACCTGCTTTCAATGACGTTCAGTTTGACTGATTTTTAAACCAGCCCATTTCATAATATGCCTAGTCAGATTATAAACTGACTATATTTAAGTGACATATTTTTTAAAACTTCAGATTTTTTTAACTTCGTTTCGAGGAATTGACAACTGAAGTACCAGGATATCATAACAAGGCAGTATGTGTAACTCAATACTCGCCAGCCATGATAAGCACGACCAGTGCAGTCCATCCTGTGAACGGCTTACATCCTGAACCTTTGCCGTCTTCCCCGGAGTATTGCTCCCATAGGTAGCCATTCCGTTTGTATTCTGCTAACACGTTACCTGTTGAGTATTACAATCTATATATATATAAAAGAAAGTCGTGTTAGTTACACTATTTATAACTCAAGAACGGCTGAATCGATTTGACTGAAAATTGGTGGGCAGGTAGCTTAATAGAACCAGGGAATGGACATGGGATAATTTTTACCCCGTTTTCTATTTTTTATTCCGCGCGGACGGAGTCGCGGGTAAAAGCTAGTAAACTATAAGAGCTTTTTTATCAGTTTATAGAGAGATAAATATATATAATAAGAACAACATATAATAACCTATACTTTTTAAATTTGCAACTCCTACCAGGACATCGTAACATAAAAAACCACAAGACGCGCGTACTTGTCAGTACCGCGGTACCAGCTGATTAGAACGAAGTACCAGGACAGCATAAAACAACAATGATAATTTATCTACGCCTAATGTGGGAAGCCTGGCAAGTTTCTTGAACTTAGACGCTACCAGGATAGCATACCCTTGTTAGCTGAGCACTAAGTACCAGGATAACATAAAAGTATCAATATACTCACGGACGACATTGTCTCTGAGGCGATTGTGCAGATCTGCGGCGCGTTTAGCGTAAGTTCCTGCTTGTGAATAGTGTTTCAACGCGCGTAGAGCTAAATAGTTGATGTTGAGCCAAACTTGACCTCGCCAATAAGGTGGGTCGTGTTCTGTATTCCTCTTCATATAGAGTGGCGATGACTTTGACAGGGACCTGGTCAAAAGATTTTATAACTGTGAGTTTTCATTGACACCTGTATAGAAACATTTTTTTTGACAATGAAAACTAGAAAACCACTTAAAAGTACCAGGACATCATATTGTGGTAAGTAGTAGGATAGTTTTACATACCTAAGTCCATATTTAGACCAAAGTAGTTCAGGCTTGTCCAAGTCTTCTAGGATCTTCCCCAACTTGGGACTCTCAGGTTTTAACACCATCAGTAACATTGGGAAAAGAGACACATAACCTGGAGAACATAAACAACAACGGAATTTTCAAAAATTTAAATAAACAACAGAGTGAGTGAACGAAGTTGTCTCTATCATACGTAAGGTAAATTACACAATGTGAGAGAGATAGCTATCTTACCGAATGCGGAAGTGACCAGCTTGGGCTGTGGTGGTACTGACACACTTCGGACCACTCTTGATTGCTCATTTGGGGATTTAGCTGGTTGCCTGACCAACCTCACGCCGTCCGTATGAAGACCTGCATGTTAAAAAAAAGTAAATATTTCAAACAGGGAATACATCTAATATATAAAATTCTCGTGTCACAGTGTTCGTCACCGTACTCCTCCGAAACGTCTTGACCGATTCTCATAAAATTTTGTGAGCATATTCAGTAGGTCTGAGAATCGGCCAACATCTATTCTTCATTTTTTTTTAACTGCGCGCGGACGGAGTCGCGGGCGACAGCTAGTATTTATATACATCTAACATATACATAAGTATAAACATATTTAATAAATTTATGTACATGTTACCATCTGATTTAATACCAGGCATTCATAACTCACCATAGTCAGCGTATGTCTGAGTGCTCGACGACCAGTGGAGTTCATTTAGAAGTTCCTCATCTCCCAGCTGATCTCTTGTAGCTTCGAATCTGAAAGATTTGCAGTAAAGTACCAGGACTTCATAGAGCATAGAAGTTATCAAGTATCAGTTTCGATAATTGGATCACACTCTATCCCTTTCTTATACATGGATACTTATTTTTCTCCCTCTCTTAATTTCCACACCCATAAGAAATGAATACTCACTTCGTGGTATCTCTATGCAGATGAGAAGCGATAGTCGCCATTGCGTCCGCTGCAGCGTACATCCAACAACGAAGGTCGACATGCCTTTCAATATCTGATGGGTGTGATGCCCTGGTACAAAACAACTTCTGTCATTCAACACAATTACAGTAGAATTCCCCTTCCACATTTATCTTTAACAAAACAGACACAATATTACTAATATCAAATATGACTTCTAATAATGGAGAGGCTATAAGACGTAGTATTTTGTGTCTATTTGATTTTGACTAAAGACTGAATAATAGATATAGAATTAAGTTTCAGTAACATGAACACACAGGGTTTAAGTTGGAACAAAGTAAAAGTTTACTTAGAAACTTAATAAAAATAAAATTACATAATTATCAACGTCTTGTTATGACGTTATCTTACTTAGGTTACTTGTATAACTTACCGAGGATAATCATCAAGTCCGGATGTCAAAGTTTTAGGATTGAGTTGGAGTCCGTCATCTTCTCTGCCCCTCCACCTGTATGCGGTGGGTTCCTCTCCTTTCTGTGTAGTTTGAAACCATTGGTACCATGCCTGGAGAAAAAAAAGAAAAATCATACAAAAAATTGAAATTCCGTGAAATATGTATGTGTCATGTATGAGTGTGTTTGTATGTATGTCAGTCATTCATATTTTAGTACGGTTTTTTTTTTTACAATGAGATTGAGGAATGTCAAAGTACCAGGATATCATAAATTAAAAGAGCCACACCTGTAGTCTAGGGAACATTCGATCTAGAGTCCCGCGCAGCTTCTGTCCGGGTTCGAACAGCTGCGGGTTATTGCGCACCAGCTGCGCCAGCTGCACAAGCAGCATTGGCGGATTGGCGGCCGCGTTGCTTTGTACTATAAACTCTTTGGGCACACGGGCAATCGCTTCCACACCTGTACCAGGAGAGCAGAAGTAATATAAGTATGTAAAATTTTTGGTGATATTTTTTTCTTAGTGGAAATTTAACTTACCCAGTATCTGTTCGCGCGGTATCCATCCTTCAACATTAATGAGGTCCAACCAATGTGCCGCGATGTCCATCTGTATCTCAGGAGACCAGCGACCTATTAGGAGACCATGAAAGCCCTCGTCCCACAGAAAGCCGCGGGGGAAGAACGACCTAAATAAAGTATAGGAAATCGAACCTTATATCAATAGACATAACAGTGAATTTCATTGGAGGAAGAAAGATTTAAGACAGATATTGGAAATCGAACTTTAAAGCGATAGTCATAAAGTTAATTTTACATTGACTGTGCAAATAAAACATTCTCGTTTGTAATTAAAAATAGAATAAAGATTTTAAAAATAATCATTAATTCATTAATCGAGTTAAGGAAGGTTTCTGAGACAAAAAACTGTATAAAAAAGTCATCCCTGCCATTATCTTTAACAAAACAGAGTAATATGTTTTAAACTGGGATTTTGGTCTCAAAAACCCACATTTTACCCTACCTGCTTGGTACCGCGGTATACAACGGCGCCCTCCAGTAGGGCACCGGCTCACTCGTATGCGGAGATTTAACTCTGCCCGCCCCATAGAAATACCCGATTCCACCAATCATGTTGGAAAACGCCGCTCTAGCTATGATCACGTCCAGTTCTGCATACCTGGTAGTTATCAAATTGTTTACTCACGACTTAACCGTAATATGGTAGACAGAGACCAGTAATATATTAAACTATATTGGATATATTATTTAAAAACAAAAAATTTTAAATTTTTATATAATTTCCGAAGAAATTAATTATAAAATAGTAAGTTTACAAATTTTAGGTTTTTAGTTAATGTGTATTTTAATTTTAGGTTTGAACTAAAAAAAAATCTGATGTCAAATTTAATTACCATTGATTTTTGAAACCAAAATCTTTGTGTAAAAATTTTTCATTATTCACATTACAATGTTTTAAAAGATTTTGGTCTTAAAAACCCATAGTTACATTTCTAGTTAGTCAAAACTAGTTGAGTCGACAATAAACTAAAATATTTCCTGTTTTTGGTCTGTTTTTTTTTTCACGTAACATGAGGTTGGCCGTAATAAGTCACATTTGATTTATATTTAGTTTTCAAATATTCCTTCACTTTATTTCACACAATTTATAAAATCCCAACACATGCTTGAAAATTATGATAATTTAATATAAACTAGCTTTTACCGGCGACTCCGTCCGCGCGGAATAAAAAAATAGAAAACGGGGTAAAAATTATCTTATGTCCTTTTCCTGGTTCTAAGCTACCTGCCCACCAATTTTCAGTCAAATCGATTCAGCCGTTCTTGAGTTATAAATGGTGTAACTAACACCACTTTCTTTTTTATATATAGACTAGCTTTTACCCGCGACTCCGTCCGCGCGGAGTAAAAAAAAAAAAGAAAACGGGGTAAAAATTATCCTATGTCCTATTCCTGGTTCTAAGCTACCTGCCCACCAATTTTCAGTCAAATCGATTCAGCCGTTCTTGAGTTATAAACACGACTTTCTTTTATATATATAGATAGATGTGTTTGATTCAAAGATAAGTTTTAATACATACTTTTCCTCCAGTTTGAATTTTTTATCAAACTCGAAGTCAAATCTCATCCTGTTCATTTCCATTTCATTTGTATATTCAACCCCTTTCATTGGTGGGGTAGGCAGATCTTCTGTAGTGTAAACAACGTCCAAGTAAAATGGTGTCTCAACTATCATTTGAACAGGAACAAAATTCGCGTAAACGTCCTGTGGGAATTAATTTTTCTATAAGTACCAGGAGACTAGAAACCCAAAGTGGTAAAAGAAGTTAGATAGCATCACATAGAAAAATTAACTTGTACTACTCATGACTTTTTACTGATTAAACAAAAAACATCTTACCATCTCATTATTTTAAACAATAATAAGACGGATGGCATATGTTTTTTTAAGTGTTTTAAATATGGAAACCTAAGGTTACTCTAAGTTACCAAACTACCAAGTAAGCCATTTTCTTACCATTGGTTACCGAAAAAAACTTCCATATAAATCATATTGCGCCCTCTCATTTATCTACTAATAATATGTTCTCAAAAATATGTAAGTAAATCTGAGTAGCTTTATATAATTGTACTAGGAGTTCATAACTGCAGAGGTTGTTGAACAAATTAGCTTGACTCATACAAAACGCTCAAGACAAATGTATAGTCATCTATTTTATTGTCTTTAAATAAAGAGAGATAACTATATGTATCTGTGTTTCAGCAGTGAAAGCAAATATCAAATAATACCTGATAAAGAATTATAGACCTTATTACTATGAAATAAAACTTACAAACCTGATCATTTAATTTTGGGTCCCGTTGCAATATTGGTAGCTGTCCAATTGATCCATACCTTTCTTTACTTGGTTTGAGTAATGAATAAAATTTCTCCTTCAAGACATGTAGCCCTGGTGCTATTGCTTCTGAATATGATGTGTGGTAGAGTTTACCTGGAATAAAATGTATGTATGATCTGTGTGTATGATAACTACCCTTAAGGTAAGGTTTTATGTATGAATGTTTGTATGAAATTTTTACAACTAAACCAGATTTAAAACACTTTACCTTCATGTAAAAAATTAAGTCTAAAATTATGTAACTGTGGAGTATGTCCCAGCATTGCTCCATTTTCCATCCATAGACGGGAATGTGGGGCTGCAGGCCCCAGAGATTCATCTAAGGCTCCATACCACACCAAACCAAGGACTGTCTTCGTGTTATGCTGAAATATTTTACCAAATTCCAATAAAAATTTTGAACCAATAAACAAACAAAAATATACACAACTTGTTAATGTTTCTTGTAAAAAAAAACAATCTCACAAAAATAACTGAAGTTCACTTTATCTCACAATTCTCACAAAATAACTAAAGTAAAAAATCGCAATAGAGTGCGTAATTTGAATCTAAACGAAACAAGATTTGTGAATCAATTCAAAGTTCAGTTCACATACACTTGAATCGTTGAGCTACGGCTCAACAACTAGAAAGCTCACAGATCATCACAATGTATGTACTATGTGACTTGAAGAGCTTGAGCTGTCTTGTGACTTGAAACTCGAAATGCAAAACATAACAGGTACAAATTGAGCTGATCTGCGAGTCGATTCACTGATCTGTAGCAGATGTAAACCTCTATTCCTATCTTTTTTTTAATAAATAAATTTACTTACTTTTGACGTA
Source organism: Papilio machaon (assembly GCF_912999745.1). Lineage (NCBI taxonomy): Eukaryota > Metazoa > Arthropoda > Insecta > Lepidoptera > Papilionidae > Papilio > Papilio machaon. The sequence continues at coordinate 711,485 of NC_060013.1, read as the reverse complement.
ACATTAATCCTAGCAGTCCAATGTCCCCCATTCTCCCCACCTGGGGTCTTTATAAACGATGTCACAATATTAAGGGGTTTATCCATTATCAATTGCTCTCCGAATGACAACCCGTCATGTCTTAACCAGCCGTATGACATCAAATTATCATTCTGATCACACCAATGTCTGTAAAACGTAATCAAATTCTGTTAAACATAAATAGCAGTTGTGATAATATTGTAATTTATAAAATAGTGTAGAGATCTAGTCATTACTATAATGGAATTGTTATAATGTTGTTAATATGCTTGAAAGCATTTTTTTTGACACAATAGAATAGACCACATCCACGCAAGAAACATGTTACGGCCCCTTGGACTCTCGCTAATCCAAGTTCAACTGTACATCATCATCATCATCAGCTCAGTATACTCCCCACTGAGGGGATTAGAGCCTACTCCAAGCTAGGGGTGACTAGGTCATTGTCAACCACACAGGCCCAGTGCGGGTTGACTTCACACATATCTTTGAATTTGTTCTCAGATATGTGCAGCATCATGATGTTTTCCTTCACAGTAAGAACGTCGGATAAATGTACATACGTAAATTGAGAATCGAAAAACACATTGTTACATGGCGGGATTCAAACCCAGGACCTGCAGATTGCACGTAAAGTGCTTAACCCCTTTGGTGGCTCCAACGCTCTCTCTGTACAACCTAAGCTCTCAACTGTACAACCTATTAAATGCAACATTAGACATTTGGTATCCCAAAACTATATAAAAATCTATAACAGTGACTGCCAATATATTTAAAAACCCTTTTAAAAAAAATCCTAATTTTGTTGAACCCTTTCTTAAATTTCTTTTCCGATCCACTAGGTCTGTCCACAAGACCAAAGGTCACCTCAACCACTTTGGGCATCGGTGGCTTATAAAGTAACTGGATTTTAGTTAAATCATCACAATGTTTAACTATGGAATGTAATGAAGGTCTTTATCCAGTGGACTATTACTGGCTGATGTTTATAACCTAATTAACTCCTTACCTCTCTCTATTAGATGCAGTAAAAGTATTGAATCGTTTAAAAAACATGTCAAAGATCACTATCTGCAGCTCTAATTTGGCTATATATTGCTGAAATATTGTATTATTTTATTTTCTCTTATTAATATTTCTATTGTTTTTATTTTTATTTCTTATCACTGTTCATGTGCACCCTACCGATTTGGTTTACTTAGCTTAATTTCTACCCAAAGGTTGTCTGACAGAGATTGCTGCTAAGCGATAAGACCGCCTTTTGTGAAAATCCTGTTGTACTTTCTTTTTTTGTAACTCCATGATAGTGCACAATAAAGTATATTTGTATTGTATTAAAATAAAAAATAAAAATATTACCTGATCCCTTTATGTGTGTCACCAATTTCATACCACATTAAACCAAATACAGGTGAACGTGGTTCTCTGCTTTTAAAACCAAAGTATACTCCTGGTCTATATGTACCCCAGTAGCGTTCTGGTACTGATAAACCAGTCTCTAAAACTGCCTGAAAAAAAAATTTACTATCTTTAGTTGAGAAAAAACTTGAAAAATACCTGCACCGAAATAAGTGTTGAAAGGAGGCGGCCGGCCATAAAAACAGTGTGTGCCGACCCCACATGAGTGGGAAAACCCAGGGAGATGATGACCTGTACAGAAAAAAGACGAAAATGCCTCTCATGTGTAAGCAGCTAATTAATCTTCCCGAACTTCTAGCTCTACAAGCCGTTTTACCTGAATACACTTACGCATATCGCCTTTCATACAATATAAACTTTCTTCGTTCTTCCTCTACCTTTTTAGCCGTCAATATTCAATTTAATTGTTATCTAATTTATTTACAACTTGAGAATAAAAGGATTTAATGAAATAATCAGAGAAATTATCAAATTTGTGTACATTGATTAAAATAGATTAAAATTACTAAAAATTCAACATTGGCGGTTTGTAAGCGAAGTGACGATAACAATAGTGGACTTACAGTTATATACCAGTAATAATTCTAAATAAATATTTATCTTCATTCATTTTTATTCTTACCTTTTCCTCATCAAGAGGCGTGTTTACGCGGGTTTCTAGATAACCTAAAACACTAACATAAATCGCGAACGCAAGGCAACAGAATCCGATACCAGTCTTCCAAAAAGATGATAAACGAAACCAATTTGAGTTTTCACCGCTTCCCATACTGCTACCTGTATCATTATTATTTCCATGTTTATGTTGCGAATTACCAACTTTTCTGTGTCGTACCATCCTCTTTTGATATGTGACTGTACAGTTAATTAAATATTAATAATTATTCATTTAATTTATAAATAAAATCTATAAAATGGGAAGCGGCATTTACACTTCGCAATTTGGCAAAAAAATGCAAATTGTAAACGTCAATACATTGGAATGTTGCCATAAAATAAACATTTTAAACATTTTCGTGAAAGTGTGACTACTTTTTACTCATTTACACTGTCACAATTTTTTTTTTTATTTATATTACAAAGCTACTCTTTTAAAAATAGCTTCATAAGGTTTCTAACTAAAACTTAAATTACAATACAACAGAAAAAAACTTAAGCTAGCTAGCTAAACCGCAAAGACCTGTGGTGCAAGAGTGCCGCAAAATGCTTAAGTATCTAATATTAATTTGAAAGGATTTTTCCACTTTTCACAATATTGAAGCGTATTTATCTTTTAAAATTCAACAATATTTCCGGCTGCGCCACCTGCCGTGAGGTCGATAAAACAGTTGCTATTGGCGTCGGTAAAGCAGACCCCTACCCCGCGACCGCGACGGCGTTCCCACCTCGCCCCGCGCGACGCGATCCCCAGTGCGATCGAGCGAGGCGCGCGTGCTTGTACCGCTGTCGGATACGATGATAAAAGCTACGCGTACACGAGGACGCTTTTAAACACTTTAGTGAAATAATGTAAGACGCCTAGCGACAGGCCGCTCGGACCGACCGACCGGCGGCTACCTGCGAGTGTAAACTCGACCCTCCAAAAAGATAAAAAAAAACGCCAAACTCCTATGTCAGTGCGGTCGGATTGTGTTTGTGTAGTGTAGTTTGAAAATAGTTAAATGGATCAGGCTGCGATGTTCGTATGAGGAAGAAAGGGAACCGGAACATTGTAAGTGAGCGACAGCACAGTGTTATTTCTGTTAAGATGCGGGGTGGCCCGCCCCGGCGGGTAAGCGAGCGGGGCGGTCGCTGAGCAAGCCACGGAGGTACGGAGGTCTATCCCTCGTATACTCAATACGTTTTTTTTTACTCCCGAGCAGGTCTCTAACCCCTTTTTTATGCGTCGCGTGTTTTTTTTGACCGAATGTTTACTTTTATAGGTTATGAATTGTATGACGCTAAATATGGAATAAGTTATCTGTGCCTACACAATATGCTTCGGCTCTGTAACTTTGCAAAACATACGTGACTGGGTCCAATATCGAAATGAATATCAAAAACATTATCACCCTGTTATTATCTTTGAAAAAACCCAGATATATTACGAATAATACGTAAAGCAGATTCATTCAAACAAAACTACACGTAGTGTGATCTAAGATTTCAGTAGTACCACAGTTAACAATCAAATAACAAACATCTTGGTTTACGAAACCTTCAATTTAAACAATTATTGTCACGTCACTTGTTTTGCTAATGTCAACGCGTGAAAAACATCTCATGTGTCATAATCTGCTGTCAAGAAAAGTTAAAAAAAATACACATTACAAACAAAACTATCCTTATACCAGCTGTCACCCGCGACTCCGTGTGCGAGAAATTAAAAAAAAACATTAGTCTATGTATTTTCCAAAATATGATCTACGTACATGCCAAATTTCATCAAGATCTGTTGAGCCGTTCTGGAGATACCTTCAAACAAACATCTAAACATTTGCATTTATAATACTAAAGTTAGATTACCTTATCCTAAGTAAAATAAAAAGTAAATATCAAAAAGCCTGAACCTAGAACTCCACTGAACTGGCACTAGTAAATATATATAGCCGTCTCTTACATCCTCTTTGGTAAAATAGAGACAATGTGTGTCAATACAGTAGTAGAGCCCGCAACAATATTTGGTTTGCACGAATGAACCTCTCGACCGGTGCAATACCACGAACACAGAGAAGACAGACGTCAAATGGAAGTAATTACGCGTTTCGTCTGATGAGTACGTCCTGAGCACTAATGTTAGTCGTAAAAGGCAATGTTGGGAAGAATAATTTAGCCCAAGAAGGGACACATCGGAAGGGGGAATATCTCTGTGCGTCTCTGTCGATTGAAGGTCGGCAACGCATTTGCAATTGCAGATGTCTTTGAGCATCGGTTGCTTCGATATTTCGGCAAATCCAGGTGGCCAGTTTCTCATTTGCCACCTTATATCTATTATATAAAATCTAATATATAAAATTCTCGTGTCACAGTTTTCGTTGCCATACTCATCCGAAACGTTTTGACCGATTCTCATGAAATTTTGTGAGCATATTCAGTAGGTCTAAGAATCGGCCAACATCTATTATTCATTTTTATTTTTTTAACTGCGCGCAGACGGAGTCGCGGGTAAAAGGTAGTATTATATTTAAAAAAAAACAAGAGTCTTAACAGAACTATGTTTTTCTAACCTGCCAGTTACACTACGTTAAGTTTAAAGCCTGTTAAAGCCTTCTTATTCTGTGACGTAATATTACTTTTTTATTAAATTTTTCTACATTGGTACGTTTTTAAAACCATTCTTATGTCAATAATTTCTTGTGATAAATAAGTCAAAAATTACATACTAAAATCTATGGTATAACCCATAAAATAGACTTGACTGGTAACAGTAGAATTCGACTGACGTTACATACATACTGGTAGACAAACGCGACTCTGGCAACTCAGTGGGAAATTTAAAAAAAAAAAGTTTACATTATTGCCGCGTACATCCAGCTTCGAGTCAAAATCGCAAAAGAAAACAAACGCGGACAAGAAGACAGACAATTTTAAAGTTCGTATTGTTAGCAATGCATATACATCATGTTCACGAAGTGTGTTTTTTTATTTCACAAATAGACACTCCAATATAGTTAATATATTAAACTAGCTGTCGCCCGCGACTCAGTCTGCGCGGAATTAAAAAAAAAGTATTAAGTAGTCTATGTGTTCTTCCAGACTATGTCCTACATGTGTGCCAAATTCCATCAATATCTGTTGAGCCGTATCGAAGATACCTTCAAACAAACATCTAAACATTCGCATCTATATATATAAAAGAAAGTTGTGTTAGTTACACCATTTATAACTCAAGAACGGCTGAATCGATTTGACTGAAAATTGGTGGGCAGGTAGCTTAGAACCAGGAAATGGACATAGGATAATTTTTACCCCGTTTTTTTTTTTTTTTTTTTTTTTTTTTTTATTCCGCGCGGACGGAGTCGCGGGTAAAAGCTAGTTTATAATATTAGTAAGATATACACGTGAAAGTTAATATAAACGTAGGTTTCCACTGCGAAAACATCTACAAAAATGTATTCAACACTTCCTCCATTTCTCGAAGAAGTCACAGTTAATCACTGATTACTGATAAATGGTCATTGTTTCCAAATTACAATCTTTGCTTCGTTCCCACTTAAACGTGCGCTGAAGTTCCTAACTAAATCTATCTTATTAATATTATAAACTAGCTTTTACCCGCGACTCCGTCCGCGCGGAATAAAAAAAAATAGAAAACGGGGTAAAACTTATCCTATGTCCTATTCCTGGTTCTAAGCTACATGCCCATCAATTTTCAGTCAAATCAATTCAGCCGTTCTTGAGTTATAAATAGTGTAACTAACACGACTTTCTTTTATAGATATAGATGCGAATGTTTAGATGGATGTTTGTTTGAAGACATTCGGCATAGATGTAGGAAATAGTCTGGAAGAACATATAGACTACTAATTTTATTTCAAATACCACGCGGACGGGGTCGCGGGCGACAGCTAGTCTAAATAATAAGTTCATATCTTCACCACCGCTACCAACCGTAACCGTCAGCACCAAAATGAAAATCAAATTGGCAATAAAAAACACGGTTTAAAGCTTGTATAGATGTAAGTGGAATTAATAAAAAAAAAGTTCGTCGACATCTCTGGTGGGGATCGAACCCACGACCTTTGGATTAGAAGTCCAACGCGCTATCCACTGCGCCACAGAGACATATATCCTCCAACTGAATTATAACAATAGACACAAAAACAGTAAAAAAAAATTGATTATTTAAGCTATTGCAGGTCGTATTTGACATATATCAGTTTTAACTTCATAGTAAGGTGAGCTGTTTAAAAATATCGATTAAAGTAAATGAATCGATTCGGATTTCAAAAATTTGTTAATCGAATTAAATTGTTATGTATCATCCTTAGTTAAAAATAAACTTGAGAGGTGTGTTGGGACACCCGGATGGAACGAAGTTCCTTTCGATTAATTAGTGAAGGAATTGTAATATTTTTTTTTAAGTCGCGACACCACACTGTTCAATGCGAAATAGAAATGAAAATATCTGGCTTGCTTTCTGTAAGAGAGAGAGAGAGACAGACAGAGAAACATGCGACGCCGCACAGCTTACAATAGCTTACTATAGCAAAAAGTGTCGTGACAACTTTTCGTAAGAATTTTTTCCGTCTAGCCCCCTTTCACAACGCGCGATAAGGAACTTCGTTCCAAAAGAGTTCATAACTCACACAACATTGTAATGTCGTTCTTTTGACATGACTGCAATAAATCGATGGCTCCTACGAATAAGGGCCAATGTGCAAATTGACAACTTTTCAGGAGAGACTCTCAAAGTTTCAACCATATAGGAAAAGATGCCGCATAGGCCCTTTTAAACGTGCGTTTTTTTCGTTGCTTTGGTTTTTGAAATTACTATCTTTAATGTGAAATAAATGTCGGTTTCTCAGGGGGCTCTTACGATGAAGGAAAAGATCGTGATGCTGCACATATCTGAGAAGAAATTCAATGATATATGTGAAGTCAACCCGCACTGAGCCTGCATTGACTATGACCTAATCACCTTTAACTTAGGGTAGGCTTCGAGCCTCTCAGTGGGGATGTAAAGGAGCTAATGATGATGAATCTAAAACTGAAATGTATCTGAGGGTCTTGCACGAATGTGACATGTGCCTTCGTGCAAATTTTAAGTGATATATGTTGTAGTTTTTGTCCGGTAGAGGCGCTGTATAAATTTTAATACAATTTTTTTCGGTTACGATACGTTACGAGTTATGAAAACGTACTCACCAATTTTCGTGCTAGAGGCACTCTGATAGAATGGGCAAGTGACATTAAATTACAAAATCCTTGTCGTATTATACCTGTCTAATCATGTTTTATTTCGTATGTCATTTTTTATTAGTATGTTTTACTTATTTGCTAGAACTAATCACAAAAACATCGCCTCTCATCGGGTCAGAAAAATTTGTCGCACTATAAATTCATTACACCATTAATTTAGGTAACGTACACACTAGCAAATCAACGGCCATCGACCTATAATGTTCGTGTGTAATCGCCCTTAGTACGATCAGTAACCTTATTTACGAAACACGGTCATCTTTAAAGCTTGACCCAATTATGACGTCATACTATGGCTAACTTAACAACTCACTCTCGTAATAGTGTAGACAGAGTTCGTTGATTTTGGTACACTCTATTGCTTCCATACTACACTACCTTCTATCCATATATTTTTAGCTATTAACATCGAAATATCTTATTGTAAACTAGCATTTGTCTGCGACTTCGACCCTGTGGAATAAAAAAACTTGAGAGGTGTCAAGGGACACCCGGATGGAACGAAGTTCCTTTCGATTAATTAGTGAAGGAATTGTAATAAATTTTTTTTTATTTTTTTTTTAAGTCGCGACACCACACTGTTCAATGTGAAATAGAAATGAAAATATCTGGCTTGCTTTCTATAAGAGAGAGAGACAGACAGAGAAACATGTGACGCCGCACAGCTTACAATAAATAGCTTACTACAACAAAAAGTGTCGTGACAACTTTTCGTAAGAATTTTTTCCGTCTAGCCCCCTTTCACAACGCGCGATAAGGAACTTCATTCCAAAAAAATAGTAATAAATTTAGGCTTTGTCACTTGAGGATGTCGCTTCAGTAGTTTCGGAGCATATTCAATTGAAACAAACAAACAAATCCTTTTTAAATTATTAGTAAAGACGTTCTTACGGTGAAGGAAAACTTCGTGAGAAGGTATCTGCGACTGCATGGATATTGGTGTAATTTGATAAATACGTAGGAACATAGTCTGAAAGAACAGCTAGGCTTTATGATCCCAGAATTGTGTACGATTCCCGTAGGATAAGTTTGTTTTACATATTTACTCTATAACTACGCAACGGTTCAGCACATCGATGGATCGTATATATAAGGACCAAAGTAAGAAATTGATGATTTCTACTTTTTTATGTTAAAATCTATCTCTTAGTTTAGTTAACATGCACTAAACACAAATACACATTTACAGATGTAAATGTTATTTTTTTGCTGAAGTAAAAAGGCCTATGCGGTCTATTTTCCTATATGGTTGAAACTTTGAGAGTCTCTCCTGTGAAGTTGTCAATTTACACATTGACCCTTATACGTAGGAGCCATCGAAATAATATTGAAATTCGACACAGATATCTTCTTATATATATAAAAGAAAGTCGTGTTAGTTACACTACTTATAACTCAAGATCGGTCGAACTGATTTAGCTAAAATTGATGGGGAGGTTAGAACTAGGAGACGGACATAAGAACTTTTTTTTATCTTGTGTGCATTTTTTTATTCCGCGCGGACGGAGTCGCGGGTAAAAGCTAGTAGAACATAGATTCGAGTGAAACATGAGACAGTTCTTGTCCATTTATTTTAATTCGGCGTAGATGAAATCGCAGGCAAATGCTAGACTATACTAATATGGAAAGAAGATTTGATTGTTTGAAATGATTAGGTTCTGGAATACTGAACATAATTTTAAAAATTATTTCGCTGTTGGAAAGCTTCACCATACTCGGGGTATTTACTAGGTTTGTTTTTAATTCCGCGCAGACTAAGTCGCGGACAACAGCTAGTATCTAATCTTACTTCTTATTAATATTGTAAACTAGCTTTTACCCGCGATTCCGTCCGCGCGGAATAAAAAAAATGCTCACAAGATAAAAAACTTCCTATGTCTTTCTCTTAGTTCTAAGCTAACCTCCCCATCAATTTTCAGCTAAATCAATTCGACCGTTCTTGAGTTATAAATAGAGTAACTAACACGACTTTCTTTTATATATATAGATGCGAATGTTTAGATGGATGTTTGTTTGAAGGTATCTACGTAACGACTCAACAGAACTTGATGAAATTTGGCAAAGATGTAGAACACAGTACGGAAGAACACATAGGCTACTAATTAAGTTTTTTTTTTTAAATCCGGACGGAGTCGTGGGCGAAAGCCTGTATTTAATAATGATTCTATTATTATTATTACTTGTTAATTGTATATTTATCTATACAATAGTAAACAAGGCATAAGATCGGCAACGTCGCTTTCGGAACGGCAACGCGAGACATCGTAAGGTTTTTTTGTGTTTTTTTTTTGTTTGTCATTTCAATGGAAGATTGTTGGAATGTGTTTTATGTAACAGAGTTTTGTTTTACCTGATGTTAAATGAAAGCTCTGACTTTAAAAAGTACACTGTGGGTATAGAAAGAATATTTGTGGCGGTCGCCTTCGTGTCGTCATTGTTAATTATGTTAAAACTAGCTGTCGCATGCGAATCCGTCTGCGCGGAATTGAAAAAAAAATTACAAGTGACTTATGTGTACTCCCAGACTTAGTTCTACATCTATATATATAAAAGAAAGTCGTGTTAGTTACACTATTTATAACTCAAGGTGGGTCGAACTGATTTAGCTGAAAATTGATGGGGAGGTAGCTTAGAACTAGGAGACGGACATAGGAACTTTTTTATCTTGTGTGCATTTTTTATTTCGCGCGGACGGAGTCGCGGGAAAAAGCTAGTCTTTGATAAATTTCATTAAGATCCGTTGAGTCGTCCTGGTGATACATTCAAACAAACCATACATGTACTCTGTCTACCCTTATAGATTATAGCGTAGTCAGCTATAGTCTGGTTCACTTAGATTGGCTGTTTGATTCTATTTGGCAGTACGTCGCTGATTAGCGTTCTCGCTTAAAGTGCGATTTCACTTCGCGAATTTTGAGACACTTATATCAGAAAAGGTTGTTCGGATTTTACGTAGTGCCTATATTTTTTTAATGATTTTTTTTTAAATATTTATATTGTTTTTTTTATATTCCATGAATTTATCAGTATTTTGTGAAATTCAAAGTTTTAAATTTTAATCAAATTACTGTAATAAGTTTTTTTTATATATTTCGAAATACTAAATTTAATATGAACGTATTAGAAAGAGCAACTTAACCAGGAATTCATAATTGCGTAAACCGAAACTAGTTACGTACGTTTTATGAAGCGTACGAGATAGGTTAGTACAAAAAACTGTATGTACGCTCCAGGACCGGTTTATATTAGACTAGGTAGCTCCTAATACATTCTGCTAGCCTGGTACTCTGAGAAATATTGGTAAATCAAATATCCGACAAACTAGCGATTGCACGCGACTCCGTCAGCCCTGAATTAAAAAAAAGATAATCTAAAATATTCCCAGCTTACATCAGGTACCTTCTCGTCAAAGTCCCGTAATAATCAGTTTAGCCTTTTCAGATTACCTGAAACAAACACGGCTTGCGAACAGACAGACGAAAATTCATAAATTGTAATTTTAGTTGCTAACAAATATTTGTAAAATTTATATACAATCAGACTTATTTAGACTAACTATATCTCATTACAAATTAATATCTAATAACTAAATTATTTTGGACCGGAAGTTTACGAATTATTTGCGAAAATACGTACAACAATGCCCTTTGAATGACCATTGCAAACAGAAAGACAGGGATGGGAATATTATAATACTCAACGACAGTGGACATCTACTGTAATGGACATAATTGTTTATTTTAAAAATAAAACACAAACGATAAACGTAACTCGGTATTATCTCATCATAACCTCTGAAGAGACCATCTTTATCTCTACTACTTATTTACTCATCGCGTGGGAATTCTTTTATGTATATAATAAAGGTACATAATACATTTGTTCGATCGGGTACCAGGAGCAGTAACTATACGTCGATTCGATCAAGGAAGTACCAGGACTTCATAGAATATGATATTTCAATTATTTCTCCACTTATCGTTTTGATTCTTCATACTGGAACTATGTTTTCTATTGACTTAACCAGGACTTCAACATGGAGTAAAAGATATTTTCTAATGCCGTGCCGTTTTAATTTTTTTTAATGCAATTATGAAAAACTATTTAAAATATTCTTTCTTTATTGGACATTACATTTCTACCAGCTATGATAAATATATTTGTTTAATAATAATTAATTTCTAACGGGTGTTTAATTTCAAGAAAAACAGAAGCTCGATCCATTTTATAATATCCTTTGATCCACCTGTAATCATCTGATGCGGACACGCTATCCCGAGCACGCAAGAACGCGACGCCTACGGCAAGGACGTCCGTATGTTTGGACTCCTTTCTATTTATGGTAACCTGGTACTTTGAATTGCTAATTTGTGATTACTTAATCGAATTATTAGTACTCAGAGTTGTTTGTTATCTTGGAATGGTCCTTAGTGTACATTTATTATGAGAAATCTACACTAAGCGTCGAACTTAATAAAAAAATGATTCTGGGTTCGGCAGATGAATGTCACGACAGTCGAATTCTACCGTTTTTGTTGGTTTCCGAAATACCTGTTTAAATATTATCATTACTAGCTGTCGCCCGCGACTCCGTCCGAAATAAGTAAGCCTTCCAGACTATGTTCTATATCTGAGCCAAATTTCATCAAGATCCGTTCAGCCGTTCTGGAGATACCTCCAAACAAACAAACATCCATCTATCCATCCATCCATCCAGAACAAGCGAAGTCACATGCAACAACTAGTTTATAATAAGACATCATTGTTTGGCATTAAATTGGCAGTTGGCATCATTCGTTTTACCTTGGCATCATTTCCCGCGCTTTAGTTTACGTGATTTATAACATTACCAATCTAATATTTCTGCAGAAATACTTTCTCACATAAAAATATTATATTAAATACATTTATTTTACAATTATAATTTCACTTTATCTCATAATTTTCACAAAATAACCAAATTTTTTGTTAAAAAAAAGTGATGGGATCGGAATTTAGAATTTGACTGTCCACCGTTTACTTAATTTTTGGCTTGCAAACGAAAGTTAATGTACATTTTAGACAATCAACAAACTTATTATTGTGAGACATTTTGAGAGTATTATAATAAAACTGCGTCGAACGGAACGGTGAACGCGAAGAAATCTGTATACGACTGTACACACAGGTTGTGACCAATTGTATAAAGTGCACGATAATTTGAACCTTTTGTAATGTACATAAAGGTCATATTCGTTTGTAGTTATCTTAGAATACAGCGTAGTTGTTTCGACAGGTGTATCTTGTCTCTGCTCGCTGTGCTCTTGGCTATTGACCCCAAGTTTAGTTAGAATCCTCGGTTGCGTTTGCGTTTCGAAACTTTATTTTTTTTACCTTTTTTCTATCTAGTTTTTTGTTGTTCGTAATTTTGAATTTGATTGTCTTCGTAGAAAGTTCTCGATACTGGTTTGCTATTTTGTTAATATTTATGGTTGTTATAGACTAAGTTGATTTGAAATTTTATGCAAGCTTTTCGTGTGCATTGCGCAAATACGTTGCCATGGCAACCGATATTTTAGAAGAATTCATATATCGTTTTATACCTAAAAAAATTCCCGCTAATAAGCTATTATCTTTACAATATTATAAAGAGGGAAGATTTGTATTTTTGTATGTAATGAACTCAATAATTACTGATCCGATTTCCAAAAATTCTTTTGCTATTAGAAAGGTACATTATCTCTGAGTAACATGAGCGTTTTTTTTTTCATTCCGCGCGAAAGAAGTCGCGCCGAAAAACTAGTTTGGATATACGGAATATGGAAGGGAGAGAGGTGTGCCAGGAGTGTAACATGTGGAAGTCCTTATCTCTGCCTACCCCTCTGCGTTACGTGTATGGATAGACGTCGTATGTTAAAGTAACTATCAACTAATTTCGACTTGTGCGAGTTTCCAACACTGGTGACCAAAAAATTAGGAAAATAGGCACAAAATACCATGGCTGTATACCCTGTCCAGTGAAATAAAGATGTCAGTGGTTCTTGATGTGAATTTTTGGTTATATCAAATGTTTGTGGTCTTCCAGATGTCGGTGGGGCTGCAGCGGCGCGTGCCGGCGCTGGACGAGGCGGGCGGCGTGGGCGCCGGCTGGAAGGGCGGAGGCGAGGCGCCCTTCGGCACGTTCGCGGCCCCTGCGGGCTCACCCGCGGGCCCCGCCTTCGCCGCCTCTCCTGCACCTTCCACCCCAGGCCCCGGCCCGGGGTTCGCGGGCCCGCCGTACGCGGGGCCCTTCGGCAGCCCGTCCGCGAGACCCGGCAGCGGCGGCGGGTTTGCAGGCCCTCAGCAGGGGCATTTCCCCGGTCCGGGGTTCGCCCCACCCGGCTCGCCGTTCCACCCCCATGCGCCGCATCCTCCGATGCCGCCGCATCCACACATGATGGCGCCACTCCCGCCACCTGTAGACAGGTTGGTGACATCTCCATAACCCTTTATTTACAATAGACAAGACGTAAAAGCTTCGGTGGTGCATTAGTTAAACATTAGACATGTAACCTAACAAATCCTTGTTCGAGTCAGTTTGTACGACAAATCTAAACTAAGGCTTCAATAACCATCACATAACTCTGGGTGCAATAGTAAGATAGTTATTTTTGATATAACTATAATTATGGAATAAGTTTATATGATTCATGCATAATAATTCTCAACATATTAGAGATACGTTCAGGTTAAAAATAACGAATCGAAGGGTGTTACTAACAGCCGGGCGCCTTTGCTACATGCACTGAGTCATGTGGGCATATAAAGCTGCGTGTACACGGAATAAAGGTTTTAGAAAAAAAAAATTAAAACCTATTTTTTTCATTACTCTGTTTTAGAACAACCTCGTTTAATCTGGTTTGGTGTATAAGTAGATAAATTTAACTAAGGTTTCTATCACCGAAACAGTCATGCAAATAATGTTCATCCCCTTTGAAAAGTGTGTAAACATTATTGTCAGTGACCTCTATACATGACAGGCTATAAGACGTAGTATTTTGTGCCTATTTGATTTTCGCCATATTGGCGCTGAAGGCAGCGGTTGTTAACGGCGAGAATTAGAACTAACAATGTATACAACAGGCGCATTTAAATCGGAACGAAGAAAAAGCTGTCAGTTCCACGCTACGATATAACGAACTGTGAAGACCAGTATTATATTTACGTACGTAGTATTATTGTACGGTCAGCTGCAAAAATATGTATATATTTGCAATATTTTTGAAACTTTTATGAGACTTCTGTTTCCAAAACATGTATGCTATCCGTCAACAACATATATTATAGGTTGGAAGCATATAGACGGACACTTGATTACATCTTCTGGAAGTTTATACAATTTACTAGCTGTCGCCCGCAACTCCGTCCGCGCGCAGTTAAAAAAAATGGGGGGGGGGGCTATGAAAAATAGGTGTTAGCCGATTCTCAGACCTACTGAATATGCTCACAAAATTTCATGAGAATCGGTCAAGCCGTTTCGGAGGAGTACGGTGACGAAAACTGTGACACGAGAATTTTATATATTAGATGTAGCTTTGAAAATATATATTTATGCATCTGACTGTACAGGTATTTCAACAGTGAAAACCCACATTAATAATAAACCATTAATAAATTCGTACCGTGTATTAGACCTTTATACGAAACGCATCGATAACTTAAGTTTGACAGCGCGTTTGTTTTTGTTTGGTTCATACAAAATGCTTGTTCGATATAATTTTCAAATAATGCTCGTTGATTTAATACAAGCGACTTGCCGCGGTTACTCACGGGTATTTCGTCAGATATTTTATGACGTAATTCATATGTAGGTACGTCATTAACAGACATATTTGGTTCTTTCGCAGTTCTCTTCACAATTTTTAAAACATTTATTCCATTGTTTTAAAATCTTATCCTATTTTTTTTTAAATTAATATTAAAAAATACTGTTTATTAAATTAACTATTTTTTAATAAATTGGAATATTATTCCGTCAACGTATCGGACTTTCCGGAAACTTAACCAAAGTGGCTGTATGAAGTAAAAGCCTCTGCCTTTTCGACATTGAAATTTAAAAAAAAAACTAAGTGGCTGTATCAAGTTAAAACCTGTACCTTTTTATCAATGAAATTAAAAAAAAAACATTGACAGCCGTTTTTTTATTGTTTGCCCACTAAAACCTCCTTATTTAACTGGAATAATTTTTCAATATAGAGTTTTAAAAAAAACCGTCGTGTCGATACGTCGTCGTCGTGGCGGTAAAAATCGCAAAATTATCCTCCCAGAATAAAATAAAATGCTCAGCTGTATGTGTGCGAGGTAAGCTCGTCCCTGTGCCTGTGCCCGTGCGTAGGGCTGCCACCTGTTTAATAAAGAAAAAAAAATAGCTTTTAGTGACTATACCGTTTAGTTATTATAATTTACTTTGGTAAATTTTTATAATTTTACGTATATAAGATTTCAAAAAAATATTATTTTTGCGCCCGCACAACTATATACCGTCGACGCGTATCGTCCATCGGTTAGTACAGGCATAGCGACTTGTCAACCGTATAGATTTGCTTCGCCATCTTGAATTTTTTTTTCACGACGATCTTGAACATGTTGCGAGCGATTGTCTTTGCTGATGACAGATAGAAATATCAGCACGCGTTGTGAACCTCCATGTCATAGTTTAACAACTAAACATGGTTTCAAAGACTTAAGTTTCCTTGTGTACGTAAGTTCTTACTGATTGGTGGAAAGTATTTCCTGGGAATGTAATTTTGGAGTCAAATATCATTCGATTTGTTTTCCTTCCCTGAGTTTTATAAACTTTTGTGTTTTAAAAGTATTATTAAATTATTTAAGAAATTCCCAATAACTGTAGCTGACAAAAATATAAAAAGTTGTTATATTATCGTAGTTGGTAACCCTATGTGTGTGTGCGCGCCATAAAGTTACATCTGTGTGCGAACAAATAAATGTAGGTGAACGGTACGTATATACTCTGTGCTCGGGCGACCGTACCGTCCACAGATGGCGGGAAACATTTTAATTGTTATTAATTAATTGTTTTTCTTACATTTTTGATTTTAAATAAAATTCACCAATAATTTAAGATTTCTTTTAAATAATATTTGCGGGCATAAGCGTTTGCTTAATTTAATTAATTCAATATGATTATAATTTTTTCTTTTGTTTGCATAATATGTATTTTTTTTGCTTTTCTATTTACACTATTGTTACGTTCTATAATTGCTTGTGTTTATCTTAATATTGCGTTAGATATCTTTTGTATCTAAGTAATAAATATCAAAAGTAAGTAAAAATATTGCATTCAGTAATTTAAACTATATTAAACATACCACTAACTAACATTTTATAATATTATTATTATTTTCTAAAATTCTCAGTCGTCATCTGCGGACGGTACTCGCCCACCCCGAGTACTACCTCTATCTACGTATACTCTATGTATTCATCGGTACCGCTTCGCACAGTATACGTTGACCTCCCGCGTCCCCCGCGCCACGTACAAATACGTCCCTATAAATGGCATCAGAGCGACGTTACAGGGGTCTTAGTTCTCTGGTAGCTGTATACATAAGTAAAGACTATGTGAGAGACGCCACTCGCTCGCTCGAGTGTCGTCTGCTCCGCGCCCCGATCAAAATCATTCCAAATTCGAAATGAATTTTGACGTTCTTTTTTTTTATAAACGGCCAGCGTTTTTACTTACAATGTGTTTTACAGGTTAAAAAATATCAGTTTATTTTTAGAATAATAGCATATTCCGTTTTAGTTACTTGAGTTGTGGCTGTGGATGAAATTGTTTTTTTTTTCTATATTTGTAGCGCTTTTATGATTGGTTCATAAAAAATTCCTAAAAAAAAGAAAATCACAGGTTAATTACACAAAAATTATACGACTACGATTGAAATTGGAATTCGTTTTGTTTTTTTTTTTTCAAAACGGCCAGCGTTTTATTTATGTATGCACTTGTCGTAGTATAATTTTATATGGTTAATCGATGATTAAAAACAAGTTAATTGACATTATTTTGTGTTATGTAATGAGTTATTTTTAGCTTTTATAATGCAGGTTACGCAACTCGTTTTTGTGAGCGAGTTAATCTGGTTTTCTTGAAATGGTTACGTACAGTATTGTTACGGAAAGTGGTCTGTATTATTATAAATACATCGTTATATTTATATTTTAGTAATATTTGCGTATTATGTTGTTATTTTACAAAATTGCTGAATAAATTATCAACAACAGTTAAATTTCATGTACTCCACATAATCCCACAAAAAGCCACAACTGGCCAAAGTTCGAACACAATTTAGTTACAACTACAGATAAGCCAAAAAAAATAACTTACCATTTTCATAATGTTGGCAACATCGTTGTATATTTAAAATATAATTTTGCTGTGGCCACATAGTGACAGACAACGTAACCTATATTTAAGCATTTCAGTATACAGCGGGGACTTGGGGGGGTGAGCACGTGGCGTAGGGTGGGACCTCCCCGCGGCTATGCGCTCCTGGTACTGACGATGAAGATTTTTTTATATAATTTTTTATTTCTATTATTAAGTTTAGTTAAGTTACATTATTTTGAGATGTCTACAGAAAATAGTTTAATTTTCTGCCAGTAATTTAATATTTAGCTACTAGCTGTCGCCCGCGACTCCATCCGCGCAGAATTGAAAAAAAAACTAAAAAGCAGCCTATGTGTTCTTCCAGACTATCTTCTACATCTATACCAAATTACAGAAAGATCCATGCAGCTGTTCTGGAGATACCTTCAAAAAATCATCCATCCATCTTTCGAATTTATAATATTCGTAAAATTACACACTTTATTAAATATTATCAAGGTTATTTTGATAATTATATGTTTAACCAAATGTAGTTTAAAAACTTATTTTGACTTAATTGTTAAGAATTTCGAGATTTCCATATGTATTTTTTTTTCAAGATTTGCAAAATTTGTAACGACGTAATTTTTAACCTTTATTGAACAAATTAACATTTTTATTGTATTTTTTTAAACTAATTTATTTATATTTAACACGTTAAATGCCACTTACATTTTTTTAATTCTGACGACACAAAAATTTTTCGACATCACTGAACGTGTTAAATAACAAAAATAAACATTTCAAAAATATTTCTAAGCACACAACACGTAGTTTTTAAATCTAGAATATTGTTGAAACGTAGTATGTAATACTTCTTTGTGTTTTTTTTTAATTAGGAAAATACTTTAAATCAAAATGTACTAAGTAACTATATATAAAAGTGCATCTCTAGTAAGAAAATCCACGCAAAGACTGTCAAGTGCTTCGTCCATTGATTTTTAATTTGCATAGCACCCGAGACGGATAGATCGAGGTTGTACGGGTGCGAGGGAGAGGGTAAAGTTATTATTAATTGGGGTTGTACACCCCTAGCTTGTTGCCCTACAGTTATATTCGATGTGTGAACGATCAACTACGTTCAGTCGATATATTTGATTGACAACTTGTCAGTTTTATACTTTTACAAATGCAGGATTATTATTAAAATAAAAATAAAACTATTCGTGAAGACGTTTCAAAAGAGCCAAAACTCGATAAGACTGTCGTTTCATTGTGAAGTTCCTATAACCATCTTCCAGTTCCATCATCAGATCAGCAACACGTCTTCATAAACATTGTCACGGTTTTTATACATGTATGTGAAATTTCAACTCAACCAGTAACCGAGAAGTGAATCAAATTTCAATTTGCTTTGATGACAAACATCGCGACTTATGAATGCTAGAAGACAGTAAATATATATAACAGCTGATAAAAATGTATGGATGACGACTGTACTGATGCTACGTAGGAAAATGGGAAGGATGTTTTTTTTTATACGAGTATCTTAAGGCAAGCGAGCAAATGACCACTTGAATTCGTCGAAATAGTGCAGCGACCGCTACCCATAGAAATCCGCAATTGCAGAAGCGATGCCTACTATCCTCTACCTATGCGTACACTCCTCCGTCAAATTCACTTCCCCTTAAAAAGGATTGGAAGGGAAAGAGGACTAAAATTAGGTCTCCGGCACGAAAAAAATAATCTATATATATAAAAGAAAGTCGTGTTAGTTACACTATTTATTACTCAAGATCGGTCGAACTGATTTAGCTGAAAATTGATGGGGAGGTAGCTTAGAATCGGGAAACGGACATAGGATAATTTTTACCCCGTTTTCTATTTTTTATTCCGCGCGGACGACGTCCCGGGTAAAAGCTAGTTATTTGAAAAAACTGACTGGCTCATTAATATAAAATTTATGTATGTATGGAATTGTTCATTGATACCTTCTGGAGGTAAAACATCTGAACCTATTTTGATGAGTGAGGTATCTGTGTATGTTACAAGGGTACGGACAAGTCAGGTTTTTTTTAAATGAATATGTTATTGTTTTGCATTGCGAACTCATTGTAAGATAAAAATCTTTGGTATATGGACTAACTAGCTTTTCCCCGCGACACCGTCCACGCGGATTCTTACTCATATTATAAATGCGAATGTTTAGATGGATGTATGGATGTTTGTTTGAAGTTATCTCGAGAACGGCAGAATCAACAGATTTTGGCACAGATGTAGAACATAGTCTGGAAGAACATATAGGCTATTTATTACGTTTTTTTTAAATTCCGCTCGACGATTCGCCTGCGAAAGCTAGTTAAAGAATAAACTTAAGAAGTAGTTTATGTGTTCTTCAAGACTATATTCCATATATGCCAAATTTCATCGAGATCTGTTCAGCCATTCTGAAGATTGAGATGATTGATTGGAGACCTTCAAACATCCATCCATACATCTAAACATTCGCATTTATAATATTAGTATTATATGAACTTGGTTCGTCAATAAAAATAAAGTCTATTGGTTTAACCTTAAAATTGTAAAGTCAACCGTATTACCCTTTATTAAGGTTTAATTTGCCGTCCTTGAACTCTGTCTAAAGGGCACGGACGTGCCCAAGGAGAATTTAAACTAAATGACAAATGCAAGTGATTTTCGACTTTATTGCAAAGACATAAAGCCTATAGTTAACTTACTTCTTACTAATATTATAAATGCGAATTCTTGATGGATGTATGGATGGATCTCGATGAAATTTGGCATAAATATAAAACATTGTCTGGAAGAACACATAGGCTACTTATTAAGTTTTTTTAATTATGCACGGATGGAGTCGCGGGCGACAGCTAGTATAATATTTCACTCTACGTAACACATGGTATTCAAAAATGTAAAAGATAAAGTTGAAGCAATGTAAATATTTTAGCCACTTTTTAATTATTTTTAAAAGTTTATTTTTTAATATGTAATTATTAAAGCTCTGTTTAAATCTGTCTGTTTAGACATGATAAAATTATGAGAAATTTTTATATATACAGTCAAAACCGTTTATAGCGACATCGTTTAGAACAACATACCGGTTAAATTGACCAAAATCAAAGGTCCTGGCTGAATGTTATATACATATCTTTCCTATTAATACCTGTCACCGGTTGTTACAACTATCGGTTTTTACGACTCAATATGAGTAGTCCCTTCGATGTCGTTATAACAGATTTTGACTGTATATGTTCGTTTTAACTTACACGACGACTAAACGGTTTAGGATGTTTAAACTGTTGAATTCTTAAAATTTCAAAACATAGTCACGGGCCACAGCTAGTAAAAAAAAATTTCTTTATCACTGTAATAGTACTTCTCTTATAAATATTGTTGTCCCAGAAAATAAAAATAACTAAATGTACTTTGCAAGTGTCACAGCAGTGGAAACCTAATCTTACATTTAACAAATTCAAGTACACTCGCACTTGTCACCTTCTGAACATTGAGATGTAATAATAAAAACTCTATTTGTGTGCGTGTGCCTCGTTTACATGTACTAGCTACTTACCAGTGGGACTAGCACGAATAAATGTAACAATCGCTTTCGTATCGTCATCGACAAATTTCTTATTAAGTTTGTGCAGCGCCTCTATCGGACGTAAAGTACACCAAAAATCTTATACTAATTTTATTATAATTGACAACACGAAGGCAATTGTCTAAAATATTCATGCTAGACCCAGAATTATTAGTAACTTTACAAAAGTAAAATGCTTAAAAAACGCAACCCGACATCTTTTTAGAGATCTTACTGATTAATATAAACGTTCGATTTTAGGAAACGCTTTTTATATGTACTGGAAGGTAGCTGATGTATGCGGAAGTAAATTAATCTTTTTTAATTCCGCGCTAATTGGAAATTAAACTTGAAATATAGGTTAAGTTTATTGTAACTAATATTTTTTACTAAAGAGACACAAGCTTCTATTTTTATGACCTTTAATCCTTAAAACAATCTTCGTAGTCAGCTCATGTATGTCCATACCAAGAGTTGCTCGGATCCTACCCACGTTAGGGTTAACTAGGAGATAATGCCACGCTAGCCTAGTCTTCGCCGATATATGCAGGTCATTGCTGTAAAATCTATCTGTGATTCATTTGTTACCTAAACTCTTAATATTATAAACTAGCTTTTACCCGCGACTGCGTCCGCGCGGAATAAAAAAATGCACACAAGATAAAGTTCCTATGTCCGTCTCCTAGTTCTAAGCTACCTCCCCATCAATTTTCAGCTAAATCAGTTCGACCGATCTTGAGTTATTAATAGTGTTACTAACACGACTTTATTTTATATATATAGATTAAGTGACATTTAATAAAAAATTTGAAACTTAAATTAAATTCACAAAATGAACAGTTAATAGAGAAAGTTAATTGTCTCAACACTCGCCTAAACAAAAGAATTCCAGTCGAGTGTAATACGGCGTGTAAACGCGCATCCTCCTGATAGCCCCTTATCTACTACGTCAGACTCTACCTGTCCCTCTCGCACATAAGAGTAATTCTCGCCGCGTCCTTCTTGCACGCCGGTCGCTTTCACTCATTCACTCAAGTTGACATCACCAGTTATGCCGTCTCTGTCGCTCTAATGAATTAAATCAACGGACCTTTCGCTTCACGATAGTGATGATCAGCGTTCTATGTTTGAATTATTTTGAATTTAGAATTGTTTTTCTTTTTTTAGAATTCGATTTTTGGCGGTTAAATTACTTTTTTTTGTAATATTCAAATAAAGCAAATGAATGCGAATATAAGTTTTCTTTATACCCATATATTATTAAAGAGTGATTTTTATGAAGTTTTCGAGACTTTAAAATACATAAATTAGCCCAACGGGTCCATGAAGTTTTGGCAACAGATTATCCATTGATCTGATCTTTTTTTATTCTTTAGGTAATCTAGTCTGCAGTAACAAATATTGATTAATTATTTCCACCACTGTTACTAAATTAATTAAAATAAATATATATCATTATATTGTGTTTAATTTTGAACAAAACATGTTTATTTATATATGAAACTGGTCATTTTACACTTTAAAAATGTCTTTCAATGTGTGTTGTTATTTTCAGTTATTAAAAAAAAATGTAACAGCATTATAGTTAGCTTTCTCTTACTTTCACCTCAATGTTAACCTACGTTAGTTGTAACAAAAAAATATAGTGAAGACAAAAATAATACGACTTATCGTGGGTTTTTGAGATCAAAAGTCTAAAGTAAAACATATCGTCATCCTTATCTTGGACAAAACGGAGATAAGTATATGGTTTTAACGGAGATTTTGGTCTCAAAAACCCACGGTTAGAGCTGAGTTTTAAATCCGGGAGGAGGAAAATATTAATCTGTTCTAATGGGCTGAACTAATTTTATAGAAAAAGCTATCACTCGTTTCATATTCTTCCCGCAATGTTCAAGCAATTTATAAAACATTCATTCATATGTCATCTAAAATCATGTGGCATTACAAATCAAATTCGTTTGCTTTGTTGCCAAAAAAAAAAAAAACAAATGTCATTTACAACGATCTGTCAAACTTTGACATGGACGTCTTGTGCGTCTGTCACAATGTGACATATCAAAACAAGCGAGGTGAGCGGGCGACCGGATTCGTTTCGTCTGCCGATGTTACTGACCCCGTACGACCGGTTTGCTTATAGTATTACGTAATAACAAGTGAAGGATTTTGTCTTTAATACTTGGCTAATCTTGAGGATAGACAGGTGCCTTGTATCGAGTGCAGTCATAATTGTTTTAATATATTATGTTGTCTCTACTTTTTCAAAGACAAAAAAGATATGGCAATATGTTTATATACAAATGTGTAACTGTGGAAACCTACCTTATATATATAATACCAACTTTACCAAAACTTAATATAAACTAATCACATTTGTTACAAAACTACCAGGAGTGCATAACAATCAAAGATGTCACACGTTTGTATTTTTAGCCTCTAAATGTTATTTAATTATACTTGTATATGAATATTATAATCTAATCTCGCGCCAAACATGAATATTTTCTACGTAGACGAACTTCCCCGAAGTGTGCCGAGGACGCCCGAGCGCTTGACAGTTCGTCACACGTCCGTCACTGCATTGATTAGGATAACCATGAGTTACGTTACTAATGGGATGGTCCTGTTTTTTTTTAATTTTACAAACAGCTACAAAATGTTGTATATATAAAACTTGCGTTTTAGTTTTTTTATAATATGTATTGCTAAACTTGTAAAGCAAGTATGATTTGTTCATATACTTTTTGTTACGTTTAACAAATAATTTAATGAAAGACCTTGAAACGAATCCTGGACCAATGACTTATACCCGGAAGTATAATACGATACAATTAGAAATAAGATTCGATACAGACTGATGTATTAAGGTGTGTTTCTCGTTTAAATTTGCTCATCTGTCGTTACTATTTATAATTTTATCTAGTTCTAGCGCTAAAACATATCAAAGAAAGTTAGAATTTGTTGTCAGGTCTCTCGTAGAACAAAGAAAGTGTGATAAAGATTGCACATGTCTACTCTGTGAGATACATTTTTATTTCTTACTTCTATGTTCGAGCCGGTTCATTCGCGAAATATATTGCTGCTTGTGCCCGCTCTTCGGCCGACGTCGAGATACCAATTTTTTTTTATTGTTATGTCCAACAATGAACTCGTCAACGGAAAAACCCATTGATTGTTACAACCTTGAACTTGCTAGAGCTACGTGCAATGGGATACTCACTATGTTACCTATGTCGAACCTTTAAATTTTTTACTTTTGTGCAATTTGTTTTTGTGCTTTTTACATGTTTCAATTTGTTACCAATATTACAACAACTTCATATAATTTTCAACCATTTCAAGTTTTAAAAGGATTTTTGTTGTTAAAATGGTTGTTGTTGTAGGGCTTTTGTTGTTTTAGTTGTTGAGACCTAAGAACGCTCGTTCAAAATCATTACAGTTTTTGTGAAATAAAATTGAAATCTGTATAGGTGCTGGTAACCTAAACGGATTGATACTTTATTACTGGATATATATTATATACCCTTTTACATTTGGTGAACTAGTTGATTTTTTTTCTCTTGTCAACTTTCTACTTGTCCTGATATTTCGCTACATAGACATGGTGACATTAGATAAGAACGTCAACATCTATCGTTCTCTTTCCAAAGTGCATTCGAAATTCGAAATCGATCAGCAGCCGATAGATAGCGGGCGGGCGTTTGTATGCAAGAGCGTGTTAGCGCGGCGCGTATTAGCGTGATAACCCGCACGTGTCCCGCCGCCGACGTGTTGCGGGCCCGTGTCACGCTGGCCCACCGCGCGCCCGCAGCCCGCAGGCCGAGTGGCTAGTGCGCGCGGAGTCATTGACACGCGCCAGCGTGACACACATTCCGCGTCTGACGGAACGCGAACACGTCGCTTTTCTCGCCGATTCTTTTTTTTATTTCGTCTTCAACAACAACCATTGTATTACCAGCCAGCGGCCGGCAAGCGCGCGCTCCTTAATTTATGGTTTCGCGTGTTTTATTATCAGTGTGCCGCGTGTAGCGTGTGCGTGCGGTGGACGTCGCCGCTCACTCTGCCACCTACCAAGGTGGCATAAGACGAAACAGTTCGGCTACACATCTCGCGTTTTCATTTCCGCATTCGATTCAGTGTTTATTTTTTCTGCAAGTTTTGTGTGTGTATTAATTTATTGTGCTTATGTGTGTGTGTGTGTCAATAGATTCTTATTAGATTTCTTCGATAATACTTAAAATATAATTTGTTATTTTGTCAATTCAATTTATTAATCGAGGCCGCGGACGTCAGTTGCGTTAGAAACGTTGCATTGATAGAGTCGGGCAAAAATGACGCGTCGTAATTTCACGGACACATCCCAGTTATTTATAGACGTACTGTTTGATTTGTTGTACGAGAGCTCGACGCACCTCACCTATATATCCAGAGGCTACGTAGAACGGAATGTACATAATGTACATCTTGCACTATGTGGACATACGTACCGAGATATATAACAATATCAGCGCGTCGCTAGCGTTGTGTGCGTGCCGGCGTAATGAGCGCCTATGTGCTAAGAAACAGTAAAAAGTGCGGCGAACGCGGCGCGGAGCGGCAACCTCGCACGCGCGGTTCAACTCGCCTCGCGCAAAACAATACCAACTTTGTGATAAAAAAAATATTAAATTATTCATATACACTACAAAAGTTTATTAAACAGAAAAACATTAAAACCTTGACTCGAATTCAACATCACAAATTATTTATTTGTCACTGAAAATTAGATAATTTTTGCAATAAGTTTTCAAATATAAAATGAGACGAAGTATTTTAATTATGCCGTAATTAATTGATCCATTTAATATTTATAGGCTTATTCAGTAACTTAAATATTAAATAGTAAAATAGAATAAAAAAAATAAAATATTAGTAGCCGATGTTGACCTTTCCGAGCGCGCCTAGCTCACAGCCAGCTGACGCGGCGTTGCCGTTCCGCACCCGCTAGGAAAGCTACTATCATCTTATCGCCTCAATTACCATGCAATAAAGTCTACAATCGCTCAACAAAGAGTAGTACATAAAGGAGATAGGACGTTTCGACATGCACGTAATAACACTTCCCGCGCGCGAAAAATTCGAAATGCTTTTTATCAGCAATGTTGTCTATGAGTTGGGAGATTTTACAGGATTTTGGGGAAATTTTGTATAATTTTATGACAATTGAACAATAATAAAAGAGAAGTTTCAAAAGTATTCTGCGACAAATAAGACTTTACGTATTACAATAAATTTAATATACATAAAAATAATATAAGCTATTAATACAAGTTTTCATTACATAATACTTGGATGTTAGTCTAGAGTTAATATTTTGAGGAAATTTTTATCAATGGGGTAAAATACTCATCAAATATGGGGAAAATTTCACAACCGTCTAGACATTTATCAGTCGCACGTATGTCGTTAAATGACATAGACGTGACTCATCTTTGACAATCGCTATTTTGTATTTAAATTGTTTTCCATATCTGACATAGTTTTATCATACAGTGTTTTGTGAGTGATTAAATATATAACAAACCAAAGCCTCCAAAGAGTGTTCATATTTATTTAAGTTTAAAAAAAATATTTATTAATAAAACCAAATTATTGCGTTAATAAACTAAACAAAAATAAAACAAATTCACAAAAGTGTCAAAGACATAGTGCTTGTGTTACCAAAAAAAAAAAAGTGTCAAAGCACCAGGCTAACATAACTCATTAGGAGTGTCAAAGAAATCTGCGATCCGTGTACTAAAACCGCAGTGATGGTACGGTGACAAAGTGGCCTACATGCCGGTGGCGCTGGGCTCGCTCGGCGGCGAGGGCGAGTACCGCGAGTACGGCCACCATCTCTCGCCGCACCATCCCCACCACGCCCCGCACGCCCCGCACCAGCCCCACGCGCCCCACCATCTGCAGTACCATGAGTACGCGCCGCCGCCGCCGCCGCCTATCTATCATCCTATACCGGATCCATACTTCAGGTATACCAACGCCGCTCTATGATGTCCTGGTACTCTCATATACCAACTTCTCTATTTCTGCCTGCCCCAGAATTTCGGATGAACTTAAACATTTCAGTAAGTCCACCACTCATAGTGCTTTAATGATCACTAAAGGAATCCATACAAAGTAGATCTCAAGAAGAGAGGTTGCGATCCTCAGGAATGAGGAAAAGAAATACGAGAGAGAGAGAGAAAGGAGTCATAAGGAATATACACTAAGGGATTTAAGTAACCAGTAAACATCTCTGAGTGTGGCATCTCTTTTACATTGTTGTACCTATACAAAATCTGCTTCACAATACCTAAGCTTGCCTTGATCTATATATAGTCTATGAAATTAAAACTTTTAACAGTTTTGTTTGTTAGAGTCATCTTTTTAAAACTTATGTTTTGAATCGAACATATCTACGTTCTAAAATTGGCTTCACTTTTCTTATTTCGTATTAAAAGAACTGCATACTCTTGCGCAGCATCTTTTGATTTCATTTTTATCTTTATCAGAAATGTATTGAATCTGAACAAATAATATTAACCCAGTAATCTCCTCCTATTAAGATAAAGTCCGTACATAATTTTTACTTATACTTAAACTTGGTCTCAGTTGATGAGGATTACATTACAAATGAACAACAAATACCAGGACATTATAACACTAAGATGGATTGCACCAAAGGCTTACTGCTCGAATGCGTTGCATATTTCATCAAAATCTTCACTGTCGTCGGCTAGAATTAGCATAGCTTTAATAGCTCTAAAGCTTAAAACCATAAGATCTAAATTCGTTTGCACGTGGCAATAACGGTGTTCGCTTGACGTGTCGCGAGACAGACGTGTTGAAAGTGGAACGGAGTATGTGTAACAAACAAACAGACACATTGTTCCGTGTACTATCGATGTCAGTGGACAGTTTCTAGAGCGGAGAACATCCCTACTACTTCGTTATGTAATCCTGGTACTTTCTTACCTTATTCTTCCTGGTATTCTGTTCATTCTTGCCCGGTTTGCATGCCAGTAAGTAAGTACAGTTGGGCAATAACGCTAAAAATCAGCGCTAACATTCAACTGGCATAATGTAAACGCTAACTGGCGCCAGTGAACCAATGTACAATCAATACCAGGCCAGCGCTACTGTCCTTCAAAATTTGGAAATGACAGCTTTTACTTGGTTCCGATTTAAACCCGCCTGTTGACTTCGTGACCGTTAACTATATCTTTATTATTAGTTCGTATCCACACCACCCATACAAACCGCTACCAACAACGCCAAAATGGCGAAAATCAAATAGGCACAAAATACTACGTCTTATATCCAGTCCATATAGAGGTCAGTGCTTCTAGATGATAGGAGTTAACATTTGTAAGCTATGTGATCCTAGTATACTTACTTATATTAGACCCTTCATGTATTTTTGTTCACAATTCCAGGTAATTTTGTAATTTAATACTTCTGATTATTTTCATAAAAATAACTACAAATACTGACTTTTCTGTACATCGCGTACCAAATTTTAATATATTAAAGTCAATATTAACTAAAACACCATTGAAAATTGCTTAAAATTCCTTTAAAATTGTAAATAAAATTTTCGTTCACCGACGTCAAATTAAAAACAACTGCTGTCATATTATTGTTATTGACGTTTATTTTTTTTAATTTCCAGAAGGCACGCGCCATATTTCGGTCAGCCAGATTACAGAGTTTACGAACTCAACAAACGGTTACAACAGAGGACAGAGGTGAGAAAATATTTTTTAATCATTCTACCAAAAATCTATTTAAGTGGGGGCGTGGCAGTGCCCCCACCGTGGTGAGACGAACTGTCCTTTTTCGAAGCAAATTCTTTCCTAGAGTCAAACCTCGGTGTCGTATTCGTGTGTCTGTGGATTTCTGCTGTCGAAAAACCTTTTCGCTCTTTTCTTATAAGAGAATAAACGGAAGGAGAACTGGATTTGGTGGAGGAAGGGGAATTATTCTCTTTTTGTGCATCCCCTCCTCCGTTGATTTCTACAACGCATCTGCAATTGTACATGTTTTTTCGAATTACAGTGAAAACGCTATGAGAATCTTCAAATAGTATTATGTAACCAAAGTCCAGCTACCAGGATATCATAACCAATACAGATGTTAACTGATTTCAGGACTCAGATAACCTATGGTGGGACGCGTTCGCGACAGAGTTCTTCGAGGACGACGCGACGTTAACACTTACATTTTGTTTAGAAGATGGACCCAAAAGATACAGTGAGTATGCTTAGTACCTCCTTCTGCTAGACCACCCTATACTTAATTTTCATTGGTTAAGCAAAAACTTTAGTATAAAATGCATCTGTGCATCTAAGTTGTATAATCAGCTGTCGCCCGCAACTTAGCCTTGATTAGTAGCCTATGTGTTCTTCCTGACTATGTTCTACATCTGCGCCGTTGATCTGTTTTGGAGATACCTTCAAACATCCATCCATCCAAACATTCGCATTTATACTCTTACTAAATTACAAACTAGATTCTCCTTAAATCTGTTCACGTTTATCCTTAATCTTACTAATAATATAAATGCGAAAATTTAGATGGATGGATGTTTGAAAGTATCTCCGGAACGGATCAACAGATCTTGATACAATTTGACAAAGATGTAGAACAAAGTCTGGAAGAACACATAGGATAAATAATAACTTTATTTTAATTCCGCACGGAAGGAGTAGCGGGCGACAGCTAGTCATTTATAATGTACAAAATTCAACAAAAACAAAATATATTTTAAAAAAATAGCAACAAATCTCATACAAAGTGCCAGATAAATTTTGGAAACTAACAAATATATCCGACTCGAAGGACCAATTTAATATTATATTTAAGTACCCAAGTTTTATCACATAATCATTATGAATTCCAGCGATAGGAAGGACGTTAATACCTCGCTACTTCAGAAGCATATACGAGGGAGGTGTCTCAGAACTGTACTATACAATGAGACAACCAAAAGAGTCCTTTCACAATACCAGTATCACATTAGACTGCGACCATTGCACTATGGTCACACATCACGGGAAACCTATGTTTACTAAGGTGAGTACAACAAGACAACAAAAAAACTTGAGAGGTGTCAAGGGACACCCGGATGGAAACGAAGTTCCTTTCGATTAATTAGTGAAGGAACCAATGTTTATTCTATGAATAAAAAGCTTAAGTCTTCACAAGAAGTACATTTTATTTCTATGAATTTTCGTTATATATTGTCACGTCGTTGCCATGGTTACTATAGCAAAAAATGTCGTGACAACTTTTCGTAAGAATTTTTTCCGTCTAGCCCCCTTTCACAACACGCGATAAGGATTGCGCGATTCGTTCCAATAAAAAAAAGACAGGAACGGACAAAGATTCTATAGATGTCATTATTATATTAAAAAAAAAAGTGTTAAAGATGCCAGCAATAATATATTTGTACCTCGTCTGCTACTAGCGTTGCCAGGCGTCCAGATAAAGCCGGACATAAGTAGGCTTTTTGATTGCGTGTCCGGCAAAAATAAACGGTTTTCCAGCTTTTGTTAGGCTTTAACATTTCCCAAACTAAAGTGTACCTAATAATACTGAGACAAAATCCTAAATAATTTAGTGTCCGACCTTTCTACCTTAATGTCCGGTTAAAATGACTGGTCTGTCCGGCTAGTAGGTTTAGCGACCTGGCAACACTATCCGCTACAATACTACGTCACAACGCCTTTAATACGAACTTATTACATCTACAATTATTGTGTGCGCAGTCTTAAATTTTAAGACCCATAGGAAGGGGAAATATATTTCTGTACGTCTTCTCTGTCTATTAAATGTAGCCAACGCATCCGCTTTTGCGGATATTTATTTCGATGAATACAGATGGCTACATAGTTAAAATATTTAAAAATATATTCCAGGTGTGTACAGAAGGTAGACTGATCTTAGAGTTCACATTCGATGATTTAATGCGGATCAAATCGTGGCATATGGCGGTGCGAGCTCACCGCGAACTAATCCCGCGGCAAGCGGTGCATCCACCAGACCACGCCGCGTTAGATCAACTAGCTAAGAACATCACACGGCAAGGCATCACAAATTCCACGCTCAACTATCTAAGGGTGAGTAAAACATACAAGAGAACAAGATTCATATATCTCTGTCACTCTCTCCTTATTCATCAAATAGAGAGAGACTTCTTTGACCTTGTCACAACCTTAACTCTCTTTCTATAAGAAAAAGACGTAAGATACAGAACAATAGAGATAGAAAGAGACAAGTTAGAAGGAGATAGATTTATCTTTCTCACACTGAAAGAGAGAGGAAATATAAAGATATGTAAATAAATAGGAATAAGTTAGAATCAATATGCGAAATGATTTTGTAAATTAATTTTTGTCTAATAGTGACTTTATTTGTTTTATTTTATTGTAATATTCCAGTTGTGCGTCATATTAGAGCCGATGCAGGAATTAATGTCCCGGCACAAGGCGTACGCGTTGTCGCCGCGGGACTGCCTCAAGACGACACTCTTCCAGAAATGGCAGCGGATGGTCGCGCCACCAGGTATATTTATGTTCTCCTGGTACTTTTTATTGAGATATTATGCGTTTTTTATTGTGTTTTCATTGTAAAATACTTGTATATAAACATGTTTGTATACTTGTTGTGTTGTCTGTTATAAAAAGGTGATCACAATATGTTTTTATACAAGTATTTCAACAGTGAAAACTCACGCTTACACTTGCATTGTGACATGTACACTTGAAAAATACATTAAGATTTATATTTAAAAAATAAGTATTAATAATATTATTTTTATTAAAGTATTAGACACTAGTTGTCGCCCGCGACTCCGTTCGCGCGAAATTAAAAAAAAAACCGTTATCAGTAGCCTATGTGTTCTTCCAGACTATGTTCTACATTTGTGCCAAATTTCATCAAGATGTGTTGAGTCGTTTCTAAGATACGTACAAACAAACATTCGCATTTATAATATTAGTAAGATTAAGAATTAAAAGTATTTCTTTACTTAAGTATTAAATATTTAATAATTATAACAGAATCACAACGTCCGGCAAGCAAACGACGCAAGCGTAAAGGTAGCGCTGGAGCTAATGCAGCGCCACCCGCACCTACAAAGAAACGCTCGCCAGGACCCAACTTCAGCCTCGCCTCGCAGGTAATACACGTACGACACACGCACGACACACGCACGACACACGCACGACACACGCACGACACACGTACGACACGCGCACGACACACGTACGACACATTTACGACCAAACAGTACTTTAGTGAAAAAATATAAAATACGGCTAACAGGTTTAATTTTAAAGGAAAGGGCTAAAAATATTAGCACAAAGCTATATTTAATGGCCGATCCAAATGCTTGTTACAAACAGCTACAATCATCAAACATATACAACAACCCATGTTTAGGGTTGCCAGGTTTCCAAACCTAATAGCCGGACAGATCAGTCAGTTTGGCCGGACATTTAGGTAGAAAGATCGGACACCCTGTATTATTTAAGATTTTGTCTCAGTATTAATAGGTACACTCTCTTTTGGGAAATGTAAAAAGCCTAAAGCCTACCTATGTCCGGCTTTATCCGGACACCTGGCAACGCTACTCATGTTTGTCGAACAACCTTTGATTTGTTAGTCCGGGAGCCAAGTACATTTTCGGTCAATTATTTCCTCTCGAGCGAAACTTCGTAAAATGCATAAGGGACTTAAGGGACTACGCATGAAGAAAAAAAAAATTTTTTTTTCTCCATGCGTAGGCTGCCACTGCCCACCCCACCCACGGATTCGCAGCTTACGGTCGCCAGTATTCATAGTATAAGTCTCATGCATTTTACGAAGTTTCGATTGGGAGGGACTTGGTCATGAAAATCTGTCACTGGCTCCCGGACTATGTGTATAAAACCACTGAAACGCCAATCACTGGCACAAACAGCGAACATCAAATAAAAACAGACAAACAAGATTTAGGGTTCTTTAAAAAGCTAGTATATCCTCTTCTCAAAGGACGACAACATAACTGAGGTTTCTCTGGTCCTTTATATCCATGGTCTTCGTAAACAAACACATTTTTAATAACAAAAAAACATGAACCAACACGTTTGTTATTTTATATTCGCTGTTCGTCATTGTTTGCCAAACATTCATAAACTTCAAAGAAAAAAACAAAAACGTCAAAATAGCATATTTATAAATTAACACGAACAACTCATCTAATTATAAAAAAAAAATTACCAGGACGTGATGGTTGTGGGGGAGCCGTCACTAATGGGGGGTGAATTCGGTGATGAGGATGAACGGCTGATCACGCGGCTGGAGAACACTCAGTACGAGGGTGATGTGGAATGGAGCGCACCCCCCGCCTCGCCCGCCAAGACACCACCCGCGCCACACTGACCCCCCACACACCCCCCACACCCCCCACACACACACACTAATATAGGATATTACCGATAATTGTATCAACGACTTATTATTTATTACCCCTAAAACACCTTTATATCTAAGGTCGTGTTAGTTACACTATTTATAACTCAAGATAGGTCGAACTGATTTAGCTGAAAATTGATGGGGAGGTAGCTTAGAACTAGGAGACGGACATAGGAACTTTTTTATCTTGTGTCCATTTTTTTTATTCCGCGCGGACGGAGTCGCGGGTAAAAGCTAGTTTACTATAAACCAAACTAAACTAAGAGCGTCAATGGCTTCAGGGGTTTATTGCCTTGTAATGTGCAGGTCTTGGGTTTAAATCCCGCCATGTACTTGTGTTTTTCGATTTACATATGTACATTTATCTGACATTCTTACTGTGAAGGAAAACATTGTGATGCTGCACATATCTGAGAAGAAATTCAATGATATGTGTGAAGTCAACTCGCACTGAGTCAACATTGACTATGTCCTAGTCATCTCTAACTTAGGGTAGACTCTGAGACCCTCAGTGGGGATGTATAGTGAGCTGATGATGAACTAAACTTGTGTCTGTACCAGAAACCCTATTGGATGAAGTCTAGTACTGAGGTCGACAAAATCTTATTGATTTCAACCCCAAAAAGAAACAAATCTGTTCCTTTACTGCTAAAAAATATCCTTTCATTGTAACTTTACACTTTGAGAACACTTAAAAAAACTTTCATAGACAATTTCTTCTGATGTTTTGGGGTATTTTTTTACTTGAATGAAGTTTTGTATGACTAAATAAATAACTTACTAGGTGTAGTTCGCGACTCAATCAAAAAAAACTTAATAGGGGGTATAACCTAGTGAATATAGTTATAAAACTTAATAAAAGTCGATCAAGTAGTTTTGGAGGAATATCGTAACTTTTTTGACACGAGAATTTTATATATAAAATATAACAAGCTTATGTCCGCAACTCGGTCCGCCTGGAATAAAAAAAAAATAGTTACGTGTACTTTCAGACTATGTTCTACATCTGTGACAAATTTCATCAAGATCCATTCAATCATTCCGGAGATACATTCTAACAAACATCCATCGAAACCAGGTATTCTCAAAGTGGTCGATATCAAACTTAAAGCATTGCTAATTCTCACTCTGTCTTCTATTGACCTAAGTCAGTTAATATAATAATAATTGATCTTAAAAGTAGGTAATTTAGCCATTTGGGTTCCTGCAACTGATGTTGTTGTTGCTGACGTCTACCAATGTTACGCGTACTACCGAAGACGCAACAAAGAAGAACAACGCTACAGAAGAAGCGGTCCCTTCACTATTTCGGCGAATTCAGGTCGCTTGCTCGTTTACAACTTCATAATGTAAAAAATATAACTAATTTATTAGTGTAATTTATTAAAAGGTATATTTTTAACCGAACCATCAATGCTCCGTAATAATTATTGATAGGATCCATTGGTAAACATTTAGTACATTTCTTTATATCTGATGGAACATTTTAAAGAGTTACATATAGATAGAAGGGGAATTACCACAATATTACCAAAGACACACTTAAAATTAAAATAAATCTCTGATAATTGTCTGTCTGAGATCGAATTCTAGTCCATTTTCTGTCCCTATCTAATTAGTATGACCGTTGTCACAAACAGCAAGTGATTGCTAACACAAATAACCTTGTTTTTTTATATCAAACGAGCAAACGGCCATCTGGATTCGCAGAAATAGCGAGGTGAACGTTGCACATAGACATCCGCAAATGCAGATGAGATGCCTACCTTTAATTGACGTAAGGGACGTACAGAAAGAGAATATTTTCCCTTCGTTTGCGTTCGCTCTTCCGCGAAATCCACTTCCCCTTCCCATCATTTCCTAATAGGAATAGGATGGAAAAGAGGACTAAAATTAGACCTCCGGTACCACACTCATCAGACGAAACGCGGAATTACTTCCACTTGATGTCTGTCTTCTGTGTGGTTGTGGTATTTTTTTAAAGTTATTAAAATCAGTAAGTTTAAAAATTAGTAACTTTAATTTAAAAATGGGACAAAACTGTGTATTGGATGAGGAAAACAAACTTCGGTAAGCTATTGTTCATAAGAAAACTACATTGTTACACCTTTTAAAAAAAAAGGATGGCTAAGAGAAGTTACTATTGCTGGTGTTTCTAGTTGGGTGCACTGATCAAACGTCCCAATGGGATTCCCATTGGGTCATTTTAATTCACAGAATAAATCAGAACGATTTTTTTTATTCTTAGAATTCGGGAATATTGAGCGATAGGCTCAACGGGAAATAAGGTCCATAGATAAAATGAAGGTGATACATTTGTCACATCGACGCTAGAAAGCGTAAACGCTGTAACCCCGAAAGTATGAACTTTACAGGAGAACCAAAAAATGATAACTCGTGAGCTGATACGCCTACAAGCATGCGGTATTTAGCAATGTTGTGTAGTTTGTGCTAACCTATAATAAAATCATTATCGTTTGTTAATGGTTGAAATTATTAACGTGTGAAAAACATATTCGCGATTTCAAGGGTTACAGCGTTTATGCTTTCCAGCGTCGACATTTTTAACTTTGTCTATGGGTAATTACCACTATTTTTATCGAAATCAGATGGCTCTTCCAATGCCATCTAATATTATAAAAAATAAACACTACGAAATGAAAAGAACGTGTCTATTCTACGGTGGAGGGAAGGTTTGGTTGAACAAACGTGATGGCGTGCAGCTCCTCTTGTATGGACAGATGCAGTTTGTACAGGTTGGTGTACGGATCAAGAATCGCCACTAACATTACGAAAGTACTCGACTTTCGTTGCTTCGTTGTGTTAAGTATTTAAGTGAAATTAAAAGTCGGGATATTTGAAATAAAAAAATAAAATCTCCAGAATAAATAAGGGTTTCATTTTATTTTACCCACACATTCTTTATTTTGGCGTAAATATTATATCACATATTATATAAGCTAATCTATATTCTTTCAAGAGTGATTCATTTGGCGAGTTTGTTTTCGTACAAAAAGAATGGCATTATAATCTCTGAAGATAAATATTACTATACTTTATATTAAAAAAAAAACACTCAATTCCAAATTAATAAACTTTCACTCGATAATAAAATAGATTTTTTTTTATCAGAATGAAGGCAACATAATTGTGAAACGGAACGTAATACTGACCGCTTGGCATTTCTGTCACACGTCACTGCTGATGTTTTAAGAAGGCGTTCAAAATACAGAATCAGAATAATTTCAGAAGTGTTTTCAAGATAAAATTAATGGATACCTCACATAAATTGTATCCAACATATTATTTTTTTGTATTATAATTGCATATCTATAATTTTGTTTTGCTTAAATTTACATTTTTTATAAAATTTGATTTAAATTTCACAATATTTTCAAGTGAAAGTGAACACGTAACCGGGTATTTGAACAGACGTGGCTGTCACTATTAAGTTTCAAAAACCCTCCAATTTCATTTCACCTCTAATAAGAATACGTGGACGAGTTTATAAAAAGTTGAATTGATTTTTCAATTATAAAGTCACACAAATAGACAAAATGGTTACAAAATTTGTGCTTTTAGTTTCAGCTATTGCTTTATTTAGCGGTGCTAATGGCCAAAATTGCCAAAACCCCAAAGTTGAAGCAGCATCATTCACAAGTTTAGATGCGACTATTGTCACACAAATCGCTTATATTACAGAATTTACACTAGTTTGTGACAATCCATTGCCACCAAACTACGCGTTATACGCTGAAGTTGATGGAAAACCTTTAACAGCTGCTCGTATTGGAGAGAACAAGTACCAGGTAAGTCTTTTTGGTTATCATCTAGTTTATAGATTCCATTTATGAAATAAATTCGTTCACTTGCATTGTGTTTAAAGATCACCATGAAAAAAAATACTTTTACTCAGTTAATGACCCAATTAATTATTTACTGCTGGTATAAAGAGCTCATATGATGAATAATATGAGCTCTGTATATACCAAGACTATATTTACTATATTACAAGATACAGTTAGATATAGATAGTTAAGAGTTAGAATAGTACAAAAAAATACACGTAATACACCACCATTGGTGCACCAGGTTTCAGTCCTCTAAATGAATCTGTCTGCCGTCATCTCCATTGTCACCCCCTTCTTGATCATGTCACCTTTCACACAATCCATCCATCTCTTCCTAGGCCTACCTCTACCGGTTTACCTTCATACTCATACTTAACATTCTCTTTGCCTCATGCAATTCTTCCCTACTGATAACATGCCCATACCACGCTATCCTTTTACTTCTCAATTTTTTTCTATTGGAAAATTATCATAGCTAACAAATAAGGCCACCTTGCTACCTTTTATTTTATTTCTTGTGCATTGTTCATGTGCATTTACATCTTTGTTTATTGAATAATCACAACCCTAATAAAAAAGATGTCTCATCACCAGAATCAGCTTGCCTTCTTCCCTACATAGTGTACAGTACACTATGTGCTCCTCCAATCATCTCTATCAGCCGTCATATCTGAATTCACCGTCTTATGCATATCCTCTTTCACACAATCCATACTTTCTTTAGTCTTCTACCTTTATAGCTATAAAGGTAGAAGACTAAAGAAAGTATCCATAGAGATTAAAGATAGCTAGCCAAATTCAATCTAATTACTTCCTTGTTTAATTATTAAGACACTGCCCGGCAGTGTCCGACTACAGGGTCAGATACCTCGGTCTGCCGAGGTCGCCGCCAGAGATCACCAGCAACATTAAGGGACTGCTGGAGTTCTTTGGCGAGTTGGGTTGGCTGGAGTAACCTACAGCCTGCCTTAACGCAAAATACGCGCTTGTCGTGGAGTTGCAGAAAACTGAGCCCCTACTACTACTACTACTTCTTTGTTTAATTCGTCTTTCATATTTAATTTACAAACCATTTTTATTGGTAACAGGTGTCATGGACTGAAGAACCAGCAGTCGCTCGCTCCGGTATGCATGAAGTGAGGGTATTAGATGAGGAAGGTTGGGCGTCACTCCGCCGTGCACGCCGTGCCGATCCCGCCGCTACTGTTGCACCTCTACTTGCTATACAGTTACACCATCCTGGCAGTGAGTATCATCGCCCTGTTCCCACTCTATCTGGGTATTATCAAAGGTCTAGTCCACGGAATGGAAATTCCTACCCTTTTCTGTAGGAATGGGAAACGGATTTGATTGGAAAAATCGATTTTTTTTTTAAAGAAGTAATAATCGTTTTTAGTTTTTTTTTTTTTTTCAAAAAAAAAAATCTAAAATTTGGGGGAAAAAATTTAAATACAATAGATTTACCACAAAACTCTAATTTTCATAAAACATTTTATAGAATAAAATAAAATAAAGTAAATGTATTAAAACAAAACGCCAAACTGTTAAACAGTATTAAAAACTACAATATAAAACAAATCATTTTTAAACATTATTTAAACACTAAAAAAATATATATAATCATAAATACGACTTAGGGTCCTTCAAGAAGCGAGCGTATCACCATCTCAAAGGCCGGCAACACATCTTCAATTCCTCTGGTATTGCAGATGTCCATGGGCGTCGATGAACACCTTGGTGTTCACGCTGCTCGTTTGCCCCCTTCTCTTATAAAAAAAAAAAAACATAAACTAGCTGTGCTTGTGACTTCGTTTTCGTGAAATATTGTTTTCGGGGAGCATTTTAGTTATTTAGTTTAATTATTTAACTTGAAATTATAAGAATTACTTCGAAACATATTAAATTTACAAAACATTCTCATAAACCTTACATATTTCTATACAAACTTTCATCTCCTTATTTCATTACCTATTGTTATTTTGTCCCTATGTCTACTTTTGTGACCTTATATAGATTTATAATCAGAATTATAATAAGTTTTCTTTGTCACCAGGTTATTCCGGACCGTGGGTTAATTCAGAAGTTCTTGCCACCGCTCTCTCAGTTCTCATCGCATACATCGCGTTACACAACAAGAGCAAAATCTTAGCATAATATTAGAATTATTAATTTTATATGTAAAATAAATATTTTAATTTATGAAAAATAAATTTTTTGAAATTTGAGTGAGAAATTTTAATTTAAAAAAAAATAAGTTAATCAGCCACAAGAGTTAATTATTAATTAAGGAGATTCTTAATGTAGATTTGTATTATTAAATCAAAACTTAAGGACATATAAGTATGGTCCATACACACTTAACTAACTAGGGTGACGCAGTGATCTGAAGTGAGCCTCCAACAACAAATGTCTCCAATCCCGCGTATTCCAGACCCAGGTCCTGTACCTACCGAAGATCTTTATACACCTCATCCATCCAGCAGCTACGGTTGCCAGGTCACCAAACCTACTAGTCGGACAGACCAGCTAGGCCGGACATTTGGGTAGAAAGGTCGGACACTATATTATTTAGGATTTTGTCTCAGCATTAATAGGTAAACTCTCGTTTGGGAAATGTAAAAAGCCTAACAAAAGCCGGAAATCCGTTTATTTTGGCCGGACACGCAATCAAAAAGCCTACCTATGTCTGGCTTTATCCGGACGCCTGGCAACGCTACATCCAACGATACCTGGGACGGTCAACTGGTCGCCGACCACTCGGTGATCTATGTATGCGCGTTTGACACCACGAACATCATCCATTCTTTCTAAATGGCAGAGATAGCGGAGTTGTTGCGCTTTTTCCTCGCCAATGATGTTAGGCTCGCCTACCTGTTTTTCAATCTCAGATTACTTAGACCACAAATAATTTACTATCTAATATATAAAATTCTCGTGACACAGTTTTCGTTCCCGTACTCCTCCGAAACGTCTTGACCGATTCTCATGAAATTTTGTGAGCATATTCAGTAGGTCTGAGAATCAACGGCCAACATCTATTTTTAAACCCCCCCCCCCCCATTTTTTAACTGCGCGCGGACGAAGTCGCGGGCGACAGCTAGTAATAATTAAAAAGCAGAACACGTATTTTTGTATGTAACAAAACTCAAAAACTACTTTACCGATTTAATTTTTTTTCACAATTACATAGATACATTAGCACTATGTAACATAGGCTATGTACTTGACTAGCTGTCGCCCGCCATTCCGCACGGAATTTAAAATAGCTAATTAATAGTCTATGCGTTCTTCCAAAATATGTTCTACATCTGTGCCAAATTTTAGCGAGATCCATGCAGCCGTTCTGGAGATACCTACTTTTAAACAAACATCCAAATAATCGCATTTATAATATTAATAAGATTTTTTTTTTTCAATTCTGCGTAAACTAATAATAAAGATTGATTAATGGGAATTATTACTATTTTATTGGCCAAAATGGAAGCCAATGCCCTAATGGGTATAGTAATATACGGATAAGTATTTTCGATCACAAAAGCTCGAAGGGTTTTAATCCCGACACTCGATTATTTTTAAGTAAAGATCTTAGTTGAAATAGTTACAACAAATATTAGTGAATTAACAAAAATCTGTTAATATTTAATTACTCTCAAGTTTTTGAAACTAACTGCGGTAATTTTTTATTTATTATTATATACAAAGCTATTACAAACAAACATGTATTCTTAAATACATAATTACTAAACATAAATCAATTATCTGAACATTATCCTATACAAATCCTTCGAGTAAAAACTTATATTCAAATAGTTAAAGGTATTTTTTTAAATACAATAGATTCTCATTTGAATTTATGATAAATTAAAGTATGTAGTTATGCTTAATACACGATATGTAACATATTTGACGTAAAATTTAAATGAGATATGAATACTAGCGGTTAAACATATTCAGAAAATTATTTAGTTTGTATACACTGATTGGTATTGATCCGAAGGGCGGCAAAACAAAACAGTAGTAGCCAGAAAATTGATCCGTTCGTACGTGTTTGCGACGAAAATATGCTCTAAATATTGACGTTTTTATTATTTAACAATGTCGTCTTGTGCTATATTATGGTGCGGAAAAAACAGCAGATTTTCCTGCACAAAAACCGACGAAGTCACTTTCCATCGGTAAGTTGTTTTCAAGATAAATTAATTTAACACAGTATCATCTTGGCTCAATTTATGCTGGTTTTTATGATGTTCATAGACTATAACATATGTTTTTTGTTATCTATCCATTTCGCTTACACACGTGCAAAGTCTTTTTGCATCTATCTTTTTCTTTCCTTCGTCTAACCATAGACATTTTAAAAACATCGCTGAATAGAGGCCAAAATAAATAAGAAACCAGGCAATTTATTTCTTATATTATAATTCATAAATTATCCATTATTCATAACTAAGGATCCTGCTTATCGGCGTATGTTAGTTTTATAAGCGTTTTCGCTCCTCACAACAAAAATCACATCTATAATGGTGTTTTTAACATTGTTATTCATTATCTATTCATGGCTTTTTAATATTTAAAGCAATAAAATTCACTTGAATTAACGTTATTTTTAGCCAACTTAATATTTTTCGTCTTCAAAGAGCGGTTCTAGTTTACCCAATGATAGAAGTAACTAGCCCTTTGTCAACGACTTACTCCAGTAGACGTTATAGTCTTTGTGTTCTTATTTTTTTTTAAATCATACTGTTTTTTGTAGATTCCCAAAAGACTCAACAATAAAAAAGAAATGGATTGAAGCCACAAAACGGGATAACTGGTATCCTTCAAACTTTAGCGTTATCTGTTCCCGTCATTTCACTGAAGATTGCTATCATGCGAAGAAACCTCGACGACGATTGCTAGATAATGCGATACCCACTCTAAATTTGCCAGTTATTGTAAGATAATGTTTTAACAAATTCATAAAAAAAAATATGAAGTTTACTTTTGTTAAGTGACCATCGTAAACAAAGATTGCAGAGGAGATGAAAGTGAGCAAACATAAATCCTAAAAAATTTAGTACAGACTAAAATCCGGAGATTTTTTTCTTCTCAAATAATAATAATAGTTAATTATTTTTCCAGACATTCGATTCATTGATAAATGAACTTGAATCCGATCAACATTTAAAAGCCTCGTCACACGCGCGCCGTGCGTCAGCGCAAGAACCGATTTCTATAATGTTGCCATTACAAGAAAGAGATTCTCCCGAACCGGTAACAGAAGCACAAATAGATTACGAAGAATTATACAAAGAGATAACTTCGTACAACGTTAATAGGCTATGTGATCGTATCATTGAATTAAAAGAAAGTGTCGACCGAAAAGATTTGAATGTACGACGTTTGAGAGAACAAGTACGTTATTTTAAAAGACAAATAGCAATCATGGAAAAAACGATTAAAGATTTAGACGAAAAATGCAATATTAACGAAGAGAATGAGAATTTTATAGTTAAAATAACAAATCCTGAGAACGGAGATGTATTATATAAGTATGATATAACACAAGATACAAAAAAGACGAAGAAAAGAAATCGTAAAGTGAAACCAAAAAAAGATGTAGTTAAGTAAAAAGAAAAAGTATAACAATGGAGGCTTTGTTTAAAGCAGGGATTCCCAAAGTGGTCGATATTGAACTTGAAGCATTGCTAAGTCTTACTCTGTCTTCTATTGACCTAAATCAGAATGAAAAATAATAATAATTGATCTTAAAAGTAGGTAATTTGGCCATAGTCTGAGGTAACAGTTCATTTTGGAAAAAGAGGTCACTTGTCCAAAATAATTTGGGGATCCCTGGTTTATATGATAAAGGGACAAACGAGCAGCGGATTTCCTAACATTAAATAATCTTACTCCCTTAGACAT
Source organism: Papilio machaon (assembly GCF_912999745.1). Lineage (NCBI taxonomy): Eukaryota > Metazoa > Arthropoda > Insecta > Lepidoptera > Papilionidae > Papilio > Papilio machaon. Next base: position 667,966 of record NC_060013.1, on the reverse strand, counting down.
TCGCAAAACCAGAGGAAGAAACCTATACGATAGTTGTAAAAAATGTATCAGATTCCATGGTGAATTTTAAAAGAACTGTATTGTAAATATAACATCATTGTTTTAAAATGCTTTTCGTAAATCCTTGCAGGTTTTATGGATGTTAATTGTATTTTTAACATGTTGCCTTAGTTTACGAAATGTATTTATACTTTTTTCATGAATATGACACAAAAATATATTTGGTCACAGAACGCTTTGCGAAACTTGTTTCAAAACTTTTTTTGTACGGTTTTAATTAAGAATTCTTAGTAAAAACTGAGTGCAAAAAACTGTTTTGCACGCATGTCATTGAAATTTTTACTTATTTCCACTTTCCAGTAAATGGTGACATAAAATCAAGTCGTTTATGATTACTAAGCTATGCCGAGCTATACGCTAAAAATATAAAATGTTCGCTATGTTGCTGTTGAATGATTTTATTATTTTACAAAAACACTTTTTTGAAATAAATTTTTCGGAAAAACGATAGTTACCATTTTTTGTATCTGTCGTTTTTACTCTGTATACATCAATTGACATAAGAAAATTGACAATTGTAAATTAATCGAAGTTGAAATAAATTGAAATATGTAATGTTTTAAGTAAACTAAATATATCATGACCGTAAGACCTCGAGAAAAACTATCGGAAGGAGATGATGATCCCGTGGAGGCTATGCTTAAAAAAAGTGGCTGCTTAGAGTTGCATTATAAAGTGCAGGTAACTTTGTTTACATTCTGTTTCTTGTATCATGACTAATATTTTAAATAGTTTTATGAAAACCATAACATTTTTTGAACCCATCTATATTGCAAAAGCAAATAGAACTTTGTTGAAATATAAATAAGATCGCAATACATATTTTACCTTTTCTAATAAGAGAATGATGAACGTGAGGTGTAGGTATTGGTGGGAAGGGGTGTGAATATAAAAGGGATATGTCCCTTTTCTGAACACTCTTTCTTTTGTTTCATTCGCAAACTCAAAAAATTTACTTACTAAATAAAGCTGAAATTTATAGTCCATACTTAGACTTTGCTTAGGCTTATCGTACACCATTTATCTAAGTATTTGCTTAGGTTTATCTCAGGATCGAATTTATACGCACGCAATATCTCCTTGGTATTAACCTAAATTATATTAAAAATACATAATCCCTATATCATTAATCTTATTAATTGAATAGTTGTATTTTTATTATACTAATAAGAAATAGAGACAATAATTTCACTGATGAAGACACCCAGTAGTGTTGAAGTCCCTCTACAAAATTCTAGAACATTGTAAGTTGTAGGTTGAGCATTCTGCCAATCAATCATAGAAACATTTAATAGATGAATTAACAGTAAGCTTTTACTTTGTTTTAATATTAATTTATTTTTACCATATAATTTAAATCCTAATTCAAATGAATGTGTTCTTTATCAGATGTTGAACACTTCCCGAAGAACTTTTATATTCCAATATTGTGAAACACAGCACAGGAGACAATTACGTTGCTCACATTTATTACTCAGGCTTAATTGTAAGCAAGGGAACCTCTTTTTCCAAATTACAAACTCTTTCCAATATATTTCTCATTCGTATTTGAACAATCATAATTATTTTCTGGATGAGTGATCGGTTGAAACAATGGTGTCAACAAAAAGGGCATTGATGGATACCCACTGTTACTAACCAGCTTCGCAATTGTCTGCTACTCAGGCATGCATAAACCTGACTATTTCTGAAGATCCGATTGTCATGTCAACTTCCAGGCCATGGTCAAGGTCATAAATTTCAAAATCAGGACCCTGAGTTTTCAGAGAAAAGTACCCTTTCCTGTTTTTATATACTTCTGAGGGAGCAACACCAAAGAGAGGATGCTGGATATTGATAAATCTACCTATATATATATAAAAGAAAGTTGTGTTAGTTACACCATTTATAACTCAAGAACGGCTGAATCGATTTGACTGAAAATTGGTGGGCAGGTAGCTTAGAACCAGGAATAGGACATAGGATAATTTTTACCCCGTTTTCTTTTCTTTTTTTTTTATTCCGCGCGGACGGAGTCGCGGGAAAAAGCTAGTTTTTTATAAAATGATAAAATGAAAGCAAGCCAGTGAATTAATAAAGATTACTTTTATTTAATTCTTTTTTAAGTAATTCCCTCTTAATAATTAAAATTTCCATCTCTATTTGATGTCTTTCTTCATCCCGTTTCATTTGTTGTTGAATTTTAGATATTTCTGTTCTCACCAATTTTATTTTTAAATTCTCTAAACATTCTCTCGAAGCTTTTAAAAATTTTCTTCTCCTGTTTACCGAGGATGTTGTATTTTGATTTGGGCTATTCGTTTGTTGAATGACTTGGGGTTGGTTTGAAGTTCCCTGAATAGACTCCGGCTTATCTCCATCTTCTCCGACCATATGAACTTCAAAATCTATAATTCCACTGCTCTTTTGCTGCCCGTGTGGACTATCATCATCTGGACCTTAAACCAATTAAGATTAAATTAGTAACAACATAAATAATCTTCTATATATATATAAAAGAAAGTCGTGTTAGTTACACTATTTATAACTCAAGAACGGCTGAATCGATTTGACTGAAAATTGGTGGGCAGGTAGCTTAGAACCAGGAAACGTTTTCTATTTTTTATTCCGCGCGGACGGAGTCGCGGGTAAGAGCTAGTTTATACTAAATAAATGTTTTGTTTAAACTAAGTACTATATTGATGTCTCCTATGTAAAAGGGTCTAAGTAACAAATTGATGATTTTTACTTTTTTTATATTAAAAGCTACCTCTTTGTTTAGTTAACATGCACTAAACACAAATATACATTTACTAGTAACTTCTTAATAATAATATAAATGTGAATGTTTGTTAGAAGGTATTTTTGGAACGGCTCAATGTATATTGATGAAATTTGGCACAGATGTGAAACATAATCTGGAAGAACACATAGACTTTTTAAGTTTTTTCTTTAATTCCGTGCGGATAGAGTTAAGAGATAAAGAAAGCAGTAATCACAACAGAAGTTTCTAATTTGACAGATAATTATTAAAAATAGTGTGCACTTTTTTCATACTTTGCTATCTCATTTGAGAGGTTTCAATGTTTCTGTCCTGCCTTTGTATTCTTTTATATATATAAGGGTATAGGCTTCATTAAATGATGGCCTCATCTCAAAATACAAATATAGGATATTCACCGACTGTCTGAACAGTTTAATTTATAAGTAGTTATTCAAGTCAAATAAATCATCATCATCAGCTCACTATACATCCCCACCGAGGGGCTCAGAGCCTACCCCAAGTTAGGGGTGACTAGGCCATAGTCAACCACGCTGGCCCAGTGCGGGTTGGTTGACTTCACACATCATTGAATTTCTTAGATATGTGCAGGTTGCATCACGATGTTTTCCTTCACCGTAAGAACGTCGGATAAATGTACATATGTAAATCGAAAAACACATTGGTACATGGCGGGATTCGAACCCAGGACCAGCAGATTTCAAGTCAAGTGCTTAACCCCTGAGCCAACGACGCTCTGTCAAATAAATGTAGGACCTAAATACTTGCATGATTTAAAAGTTCTTGGTTGACTGATATCACTGTCTATCTTGACATTGATCGATGGTATCACTGTGGGTATAATAGAAAGGACTTGGGTCTCTTCCACCTCTATATCAGGATGTGCAGGCCCACAGTCAGTCAATTTTTTTTGCGCGAGTGCAGCCTTTGCCTCCCTCGCCCGGCTTTTTAAATTTTGCCACATTTTTTTTAGTTGTGCAACACTCGCCTAAAAATATGATAAACTACTGTTATCAATTAATTATGGAAGAATTTTATGAAATACGTGTTACCTTACTTTATGAGACACATTATCAGAATTGTTAAATTTATTTCTGATGTCCTCCCACGCGTCGTTTTTCTTTTTCTGAGTTATGACATCTGTTCTACGGTTTTCTACAATATCAATTTTCTGTTGCACCAACTGCATGAGCGTCTGCCGTTCGTATTCGGAATATGGTTTTTGTTTTTTCCTTTTATCGCCGAAATCCATGTCCTAGGTAAAATCGGAGTCCGTTGATCCGCAAAAGATGTATTTGTAAGAGTTAGGTATAAAATCCTTGGTAATGACGTGATCGTCAGTTGGATCCAAAATATAGTAGAAAAGACAAATAACCCAAGTCCAAATTAACTACATCAACAATGACACATTCATTTTCATAGACAAATATTAGTAAACTCCTTCGAAATCATTAAAAAATTCATATAATTAATTTAACATATTATAAATATCTCGTAGTAGTCGATAAACATGTAAGTTTTCGGTAAGTCAATGTTTTTGGTGACTTAGCAAATGCTTAGCCTAACCTTAGCATATGACTATAAATTTCAAACTCGTAAGATAAGTCTAAGTACAGGCTATAAATTTTAGCCTAAATTTAAATAACATACAGTACAAGGTTAACATAGTTGTAGTAATATTTATTTTATATTAAGGGTGTTAATCCAGATTGGTCACATTGAATATAGTTGGTTTATTTTTTTTTAAATTGTGCAGGAATGTATCGCCACTACAAAAGACTGGAGGAAATGTCAGACAGAAGTGAGTGATTTCAGAAGCTGTATTGAAAAACACAAGAATGTAAACACAAGAAATAAAAGTTGAAGTTTTTAGTCAAAATAAAATTATTTAATTCATGAAAATTTAGATTTAATAGACAATTTATTTAATAAATGTTGTTTTATTTCGTGCTTTAGTCTAATAAAATATGATTTTTTATTAGTTTTGTGTTACAAACTACAAAAAATAAAAAAAAATACCCTACACTCAATCTATTTAACAATAGATATTTGAGTTTATTTTATAAAACTGACGCCATTTTATTACCATATTTAACTTTATTGAAGTTGGGTAAATGGCAACCCTTTTAATTTAAATCGTAAACGTCAGTGTCAAAACAAAGAGGTTTTCTTAGGTTATAATTATAATAAACAAAACAATGTTAAGAAAAATTAAATTATCATATTATTATTCTGTATACGCTAACTTTTCTACAAAAGTCGAGATCGATGCTAGACTACGAGACAGATTTGAAGCAAAAGAATATAAACCACGCGATCATCCTGGGCGAACTAAAGTTAAAATCGCCACAATACCACCCGACATTCAAAGGGGTATTAAAGTGATATTGGAAGATACGGGTGCTAAATCTCTTATACAAGAAAGCGAGGACCTTTATAACTACCTTCGCTCACGGAAATTACCTCCTGAAGAGGGAGAAATCAATGAAAAAGCAGCAAATATTTATAAGACAGTGTCGCATAAATTTTACTCGCAATTGGCTAAAGATAGATCTGAATTATCCCAAGAAGAGATAGATACGTGCGAAAAGAAAATTCAAACTTCAGTATTTAATGTTTTAAAGAAAAACGTGTACAGTTGGGCTAATATTTCCTATGATAAACCTACCTGTTTACAATATTTAATAGCCAGAGCTGCTCCGGAATATGCTATCCTAGTACGTATATTTGATGAAATACATAGAAAACTACCTGATTACAAGCCACGAAGTTTCTTTGACTTTGGTTCCGGTGTAGGCACTGGCACTTGGGCGGTAAACACATATTGGAAGGAACACATTTTCGAATACTTTTGTGTTGATACATCTGTACATATGAATGATTTATCCCGTTTAATACTATGTGAGGGTAAAGATAATGTACCTTTACCATTTAAAGCATATTTTCAAAGACAATTTCTACCTGCATCTACAGATTTAAAGTATAATATAGTATTATCTGCATTTTCACTATTTGAAATGCCAAATATGAAGACAAGGTTAGAAACGATACAGAAATTATGGAATAAAACTGAAGACTTTCTAATTATCGTTGAACAGGGGACTAACGCTGGTTTTAAAATTGTCAACGAAGCAAGAGAGTTTGTTTTGAATGGTAAAAACGTTGAACAAAAAGGTTACGCATTTGCACCTTGCCCGAATGACAGTGTATGTCCGAGATACTTAGAACATCAAACACCGTGCAACTTTTTAATGAAATATGAAACGTTAAAATTCCCTTCCAAAGTTGAAATTCAAGCAGATTTGTACACATATGTAATATTAAGGAAAGGTGAACGACCAACTGATGATCCACAATGGCCTAGGATTGTACGAGCTCCGATAGTCCGTTCAAGACACACTGTTTGTAGGTTATGTACCGCACAAGGGGAATTGAAGGAAATTATCTTTTCCAAAGGCAAATATGATTCTACAACTTACAGATGTGCTAGATCCAGTAATTGGGGAGATTTATTACCAGTTAAATAAAGTTATCTTCTTAATTTGTCTTTTATTCTACTTTCTACGAAAAGGTTTGAATCATTGTCCCTTGTGCATACTGCTAAAGATTGGAATAAGTTGCCGGCGTCAGTTTTTCCGTCCAAGTACGACGTATAGGCCTTCAAGAGTAGAGTGAATAGGCATCTACAAAGTTAGCGCGTACCATCTTTAGACCACACCATCACTTCATCGGGTGGAATCGTGGTCAAGTGCTAGCTTTTTCAATATAATAAAAAAACTACAATAGCTATTCGAAAATATTTTCCCTTACCGTTGGTTTCCGAGACTTAAACCGGCGTATATTTATCGTCTTATAATAATATGTTTTAAACGAAATTTTTTGTCTCGGAAACCAATGGTTAAACATTTTTGGCCTTGCCATAAAACTTGACAGTGTTTCAATTATATTTTCCCTTAAACATATATCAACCCTTTTATAGCACCCTGTTATTAGCTATTACTGGAAATCGATGATTATCGAAATACGAAGAAATTTGAAAAAAACTTGCTATCAAAAGAATGTTAGGATAATAAAAAAATAACCAGGAATATAAAATTATGAATTACAGTGCCATCTATTATTACTATTTGATAATTTTAAAGTCCAAAGACGCACATTTCAACTCTTTAGAATTAATTTCATCGCTAGATGTCGCTGTTTATTTTAATTAAAATTCAAAACGTGATATAGAGAATCATTCTGTGGGAATCACCCTTGCGGGACGCGGTTTGAAAATCATACTTACCTGGCGTAGGGGCTACCGTGATCACGAAGGCGGTTCCCCCAGGGCGAGGCCCCTCCATTGCACTGCGGTTGGGTTGACCCCTGCGATTATCCCTAATGCGGATAACTCGGACGCGTAATTTTTGGTAGTGGGGACTGCGTACGCGCCGTCCCCTCCATATTGACAAACAAAATTAATTGTAAAATGGGGTTTTCTAGGGGTGAGGATGATTTCTTACAGGACATCCTTTGATCCTGTAAAGAAATCGTCACCAATAATTCTGTAAAACTAAAGCCCCTTTGTGCATAAGCAACGTAAATCGTTGATACTAATATCGTATCCTTGCGTTGCACATATCGCGATGCACGCGTTCTACATTCATTCAACATTAGATCGTCGACTCTAGTCGTCTATTCGTCAGTACAGGCTTAGCGACTCCATGTCAACTGACTTCTCACAACTATCTTGACAGGTTACTAACTAACTGGTGAAAGTCGCTTAAAAATAGCCGAGTTTTGAAAATTTGCGTTGCCTTGTATATGAAGGTCCTTATAGTAGGAATGGTGAATAAATAAATTGTATTTTACTCAAAGCCGCGAACTTTTTCACTCTAGCTTTCCAAACCTCGCCGTAATGGTTTGCTATTAAATTATTCAAACTGAACGTTTGAATTGAATTGAAACTGAACGTGAGACATTATCACTAACTTATATAATAGAAACGGAGTGTGCGACGGGCCGCGGCCGCGAAATAATACCAATCCCACTCACCCTGATGAAGAGCCCCCGAAGGGCTCGAAACTAGTCGGTGACGACACCGGATATATAGACGTGAGTGTTTTAGCCGTTTCTATATAAGTTAGTGATAATGTCTCACGAAAGTTTGAATAATTTAAATTGTATTTTGTTCAACAGTTTATAAATCATGTTGTATGTTATTATATAAATCAATTTGCAAGTGTTGTTGAAAAAGATTTTAAAAGTATCTTGCAAATTGTTTATTTTAGATTAAATATAAGGTAAATGTAAGGTACCCTTTCGAATAATTTAAATCAAATTTATAAAATCGGATTAATTATAATATTTAAATTCTTAATACAACTGATTTTTAGATTCGAAGATATTATCCTCACTGTTAATTTCCACTACAGAAAATCTTGTACCAAGACATTGTCATTTCTCTTTTTTCCACAGATAACGTTAGGGAAAGTCCAGTGTTTACATTTTTCACTCGCTAATTAGCTCAAACTTTTGTTTACATATTGATATAATGTGACAAGTTAGAATGTATATTCACCGACAAAAGTGTTTTATGTCTTTTATTAGTAGAAATCCACAGCACCTACAATACCCAAATTTTTTTTATATATTTTACTTATCAAAGCATAGCTTACTATTAAGATATAATCAAGAAAATGCATTCTCGCAACAACGTTTTTTTTATAAAATTATATAAATTTCCATATGACTCATCTACAAGACTGTACGACAAACAAGGGGAATATTCAAACAATGAAATAGTTCACGCTGTATCTCCACCGTTGTTACACCTGTATTACTTCATTGCCATCCCTGTCGCTCTCTTTGAAAAAAAAACAAATATAGCAATAGTGTTCGTAAACAAGTGTTATTACGTAATTATTTTTAATTCGTTTTTTTACCAACATTACGGTATAAAGGATGAAGTTGTGCAGTGCATTTTACTTGTTATTAATCTATTTAATAAACATAAATAAAGTCAGTGGTCGTGGCAGTAAGAGTAAGATACTTGTGTCTTTTTTGTTTGTTTTTTTTTTCAGAGCGTGGGGATTTTTAAGGAACTTTAACCAGTATTAAAAATTAACTAGCTGTCGCCCGCGACTTCGTTCGCGCGGAATTAAAGAAAAACTTAATAAGTAGACTATGTGTTCTTCCAGACTATGTTCTACATCTATGCCAAATTTCATCAAGATCCATGTAACCGTTCTGGAGATACCTTCAAAGAAACATCCATCCATCTAAACATTTGCATTTATAATATTAGTAAGATTATTGTATTAAATATTTCAATATTAAAATCTAAGAGTAGACATTTATAATATTGATTACTTTGGTTTAGTTATTGGTAACAAAAAGGTTACTCGGCAGGAATGCTTACTGAGTTTATTATTTATATAATGTTGTCTTTGTATTTATTTCTCGAGTTTGATCGAGGTTTTAATTTATTTTTAAACCGGTAGGTGGCTCTGCTAAATTGCATCAATTTTTTTTTGTCAAGTTGAAACATAATATTTGTAGGTTTAACTAAGATATTAAATATTACAATTTTTCAGATTGCACGCTCATTCTGAATACAGATTTTGGAGAACCATCGCCTGTTTACATTAAAAATGTAACATATTTGGCTCCAAATACACCGTCGGGCGCCATTTTGTTGGCGCGTTCGGATATACTGCTTGTTGGTTGTCCAGGCAACAAGAAGTTTGTTGTTTTGGGAAATCAAACGACTAATTTAAATGCTATAGTATGTGCTTTTTAATTTGTTTTTTTTTTTGTTAGCGAAATGGTGTCTTGTAAATTCTAAGTTGTTTATGTTCTCTTTTTCTAATGTTTGGTGATTAAGATAAGTAATGCGTCATTACTAAAGCATCTTTAATCCGGGTCTTTACGTAAATGTAACTAGTGATGTGCATAGTCCTATTAGTATTATGATAGTAATGTCGATAAAAGAAAAACGTAAATTTTCATTAATTTTTATTAAATCACAATTTTCACCAAAGTGGTAATTCATAGATGACATTTTGCCATATAATAGTCTAAATGAGAAGCGATTTTATTTATTAGCCTAAATGTAGAATATGTTTTAGGAGGTGCATTGTCTTCATGACAATGTGTTCCGGTCCGGACGTTGGATAGGACAATTCAAAGATATAAAATGCACCTCACTGCCATGGTTCTCAACTGAGGAGACTTCTGAAAGCTGCGCTAGTCGAAATAAACTTTATAGGTATTTATCACCTCGCGCTGTTTGAGGAAGAACGATACATCCGACAAGGATATCTGAATCGGTGGGCATAAGTCAAACTAAATTCAGCTCATTAGCACCACTCTAGCAATGTCAAAAATGTGTTATAAGAAAAAACGTTAATAGTACAATCAATCCTAATACAGTCGAACCTCTTTAGGCGAGATTGCCCGGTCTCGGTCCTCCACAAGCGAGAAAAATATCGCTATCCCTTGGACTCTGTATTAAACAGGTTCGATTATATATCATTTGTTGTAGGGTAGGTTACAACATCCGCGATGTCTTCTACACTCTATACACAGCGTGTTTCTCCCGTCAGCTCCTCTCGACATTGTACGTACACCATGAGATCAGGCCGTGGAGTAATTTTATACAGAACTCTTCTAGCAGACCTAACTTTATTGGTAAGTATTTATCCAACGGTGAAACACTCATACAAACACATGTTGCCAACCCTTTCATTCTCTTTAACACAAACTAAGATAGCAATATCTTTTGGTACGTATGTGTTGAACGAGGAAACCCAGGGTCAAATGTTTTCGATAACAAGTGACGATATATTTAAAATTGTTGCTACAGAGGGCGGTGTGTTCGACAAAGTTCAAATGTCAAAAATATACGCGGTGCACAATCAGAAGTATCGATTGAATCAAATTTTAGGAGATAATATGGATCAACAGTACATTACTAGGACTCAGGTACGTTAAATGTGATATTTGAAAATTTAAATATAATTTTCAAAGCCTAATGCTTAAGATGCGATTGCGCGGGATACAGAAGATGGCGAACGGGCAGCAGGCGGTCGTGGCAAGTGCTACAATGGCAGAGAGCATTACTTAATATAAGTTATCGCTGTCGTCAATCGAAATCGCACCTTTACAAATGATCTGTACCAGTCGATTAAAATACAGTCATCGATTTTGACTGTACTCTTGTCAAAACTATTTTAGTTCCTGAACCGCGGTCACTTAGCAGCAAGAGCAGACTTTGTTATGCGCGCAACACAAAAAGCCTCGTTTCACTATATCAACGCGGCGCCGCAGTGGATGAGAGGGAACGCTGGAGATTGGGCCGCTTTAGAAGACGTAAGGTTCTAATGTAATCATACAAAATACATAGTAAAATGTAGACAAATTAAATTGATCGGTGTTTATACTAGACAATTTCAAAATAACGATTGTTAGAATATTTGTTTGCGCTCGCTAATTAACAGTTGTTTCCCGCATCTTAGTCTGCGTGGTCACGTTATACTGACATTGTATAGGGTTTTTAAAACAAAACCTAGGTAATTGTATTGGTATTTAAAATCATTGAAACTGTCTATTTCATTTGGCATATCAATAGCTATTCAGTTGAAACAAACACTTTATGATACAAGAAACTTTCAGCAATGTAAAGATATCACCGAACCCAAATCGGTTAAGCCGTTATAAAGATTAGCGCGCACAAACATTCACATTACAGTCATCCCGACAGACATAAATTTTACACTAGTTTATGAAGTGAAACATCTTCATAGCACGAGTTGAGGAAGAAGGCTTTTTTGTCACGAAAAAGCGTTACGACCGTGTGAAAGAAATTATTTTTTATGTTTGTTATTCATATACACCGACTTTGATCATTTTCTTGTTATTCGACGGTTTGTTCTTGTCATGTGGTTAATTTTTTTTAAACTGACAAGTACTTTCTTTCCAGGCACTTCGTCGACGCATTTCGTCTTATGGATCAGATGTAAAAGTGTACACGGGGACTTACGGTGTTGCTAAATTAGCTGACAAGGATGGTCACCTGCAAGAGTTGTTTCTACATATTGATGGTAATAACAATAGAGTTATACCAGTGCCGATGTATTTCTATAAGGTAAGTTGTTGTTATCCATCCATGGTGATGACGTCACAAGTCAATTGTTTACTATAAAAAAAAAAAAAAGTTGCAATTAATATTATAAAGGGGAAGAATGTAATTTTATAAGTTTGTAAAGTAAAAACAAAAAAAAAAACTAGATTTCCAAGGTATAGAGGTCAAATATAACACTATTGTACTATCATTTCGAATATAATTTTTTTTTAAATACTTTATTTACAGTTGATTTACGATCCTAAAAAGGAAACAGCTGTCGCATTCATATCGATAAATTCGTCGTACTATAACATCACTATGATTGACAAGTTGACGTTTTGCAATGACATTTGCGATGACAACCGAAACTATTCCTGGCTAAGATGGCGTCCGAATGATGGTACACACAGTTTCTGCTGTGAATACGAAGATTTCGTTAAATATGTTAATTATTTACCAAGATTAAATGTAAAAGGTATATTTTATTAGAACTATAAAATAAATAAATTAATAAAAATCATTTATTGAACTGAAAATATTTTTAAAAATTTATTTTATAATTTGTTATATAAAAATTGTGAGATAAAATGAATTGATTTTAGAAACTAACGGAAGCGTATGTATAAATGATTAACCAGTAGAATTTTGTATTTGACATGTTTAAGCGAAATTTTCAGTTATTGATGATTTAATGTTTTGAACTGAAACAAGGTGTAGTGTAGAGTATATAAACGACAAAGAGATATGGTGCTATCATAGTAATATTATTAGGTCCTTACATATGAAATTGGCGTTTTTCGTACTGGCCACTTTAATCACGAATTTCTCCTCTTTGGTAAGGAATTCCAAATTCAAATTTGTACAGCTATAGACTCATGTATTTGTGGTTCGATGACCGTCATTCATTTGTTTTTTTTCTTCTGTTTTTTTCTGTTTGCGTCACTCATTTTACAAAATGGAAAACTTAAAATATCGCATTATTTACGAGTACGAGTTCCGCCGTGGCACTAGTGCTGCGGAAACGACTCGAAGGGTGAATGATGTGTATTTCGGTCGTGTTGCAAAAGAAAACACAGTTCGTTTTTGGTTCCAACGTTTTCGTTCTGGAAATTTCGATCTGCAGAACAAGCCCCGTGGACGGCCTGAGACTCAAGTTGATAATGAAGAGTTGAAGGCTATTGTGGAAGCGGATCCATCGCAAACCACGTCCGAGTTAGCTGCAGGCTGCGATGTTAGTGATAAAACTGTTTTAATTCACTTGAAGCAAATTGGGAAGATTAAAAAGCTTGAAAGGTGGGTACCTCACGAATTGACTGAAGCAAACCGGCAAACGCGCGTCGACTGTTGCGTTACATTACTAAACCAGCACAATAATGAAGGTATTTTAAACCGAATCATTACCTGTGATGAAAAATGGGTTCTTTACGATAATCGGAAGCGCTCAGCGCAATGGTTGGATCCTGGCCAGCCAGCCAAATCCTGCCCCAAGCGAAAATTAACCCCAAAAAAGTAACTTGTAAGCGTTTGGTGGACTAGTGCCGGTATTGTTCATTACAGTTTTCTCAAATCTGGCCAGACTATTACGGCTGATGTCTATTGTCAGCAATTGCAAACCATGATGGAAAAGCTAGCGGCTAAACAACCTAGGCTGGTGAATCGCTCCACGCCACTGCTGCTTCACGACAACGCTAGACCACACACTGCGCAACAGACGGCTACTAAATTAGAAGAGCTTCAATTGGAAAGTCTAAGACATCCTCCGTACTCCCCGGACCTTGCTCCAACAGATTACCATTTTTTTCGAAATTTGGATAACTTCTTACAAGGGAAAAAATTCAACTCCGATGGGGCAGTCCAAATCGCCTTCAAAGATTTTATTGATTCCCGTCCGACTGGTTTTTTTAGTAAAGGGATCAATGAACTACCTATGAGATGGCAAAAGTGCATAGAAAATAATGGTTCATACTTTGATTAATTAAATATATTATATTAAAAAATATTCGACTTTTTGTTCCTCCCATACAAAACGCCAATTTCATATGTAAGGACCTATTATAAATACGAATGTTTAGATGGATGGATGGATGTTTGTTTGAAGTCCTGAACGGCTCAACAGATCTTGATGAAATTTGGCATACATGTAGAACATAATCTGGAAGAACACAAAGCCTACTTAAGAAGTTTTTTTTTAATTCCGCGCGGACTGTGTCGCGAGTGACAGCTAGTTATAAATAAAACAAGATAGATTGTAGATATTTAAATATATTTTAAACATTATATACAAATATTCATCAATAAAATATACTTAATATTAATGTCTTTACAATTTGAGATTACAATGTTCTTACTTTAATGTATAAAGCAATCTAACTCTAGTATAATAATCTCTTGAATTATTAAAAAAAATCATGATCAACCAATTTATTTTTGTGCTATTATGTAAAATAATCACATAAGCTTTTTTAATAGCTTTTTTATTCTTTTTTTTTATAGTTAAATACATTCGCAAGGTTTCAAGATCAATTTTGAGATAATAAAAAATCGATTTGTGAAAATCGATTAATCGATTAATAGAGATTTTAGATTAATTATTTATCATTTATCAATAAGTTCTATTAAAAGCAATACATTGAAATGCATGATTTAATTTTTTTCTTCACCAATCGTATCAATAATAAAAAAAAACAATTTTGTCTATAATCTATGTAAATATCGAAACAAATGGTTGACAGATAAAATGGCGGGAGTATTTTGATAATCATTTCATTTATAAGATCGACTTAAAAGTATTTTTTTTTAATATACTTGAATCAGAAAAACGAATTATGTGGAACGTTTTTTAGATTTTTCTTTAATAAGTTAGGATTTACTGAGATAGTTCTCTTCCTTCTATAATAGCTGTCAACGCTTGTCTATCTCGTTTATTCTCGCAAGCGCAAGTAATTAGCGCTAATAAATGTTTATTCGAATACTCAATTCTTTCCTGTATAAACTTTTCTAGACCTTTCCTAGGTAAGTAATAAGCTTTCACATACCTATCTACATAATCCTGATAAGGTATTGGCTTCAAACCTGATATTTTCTCCAATTTAACGAACAATTGCCTATAATCTAATTGCATAAGACCTCGACCTCCATTCGTACATTTTGTCGCATTCGAAAAACCTTCAACTAATAAATGCACGATGAATTTAGATACCATAGACCATATAGAATTTAAAACGTCACGATTTAAGGATACTTTAGTTGATATATTTTCTAAACGTAACGCGAATACTTGAATTTTCCTAACTATCATATCAACGTAAGGGCTGTGTTCCACTGCGACGTTTTTCACGTCCCATTTAACTTGCGACATTGCTATTAAAGATGATCGTGCGTCTACAGCTTTAGCTGCTGAACACATATATATAGGCATTCGTAAATCTGTCGCAACTGCTAAAGTGTTATCTTTAAAATGTTCTAAAATCATCTTTTGATGTTGTGCTACTATTGTTTCTAAATAAGGTTGAAGTAATTCGAATTGTTTAGCTAAAAATATAACACTTTCAACTGCAACTATTCTCTCACTTAACCCGTGTAATGTAGCTTCAGAATTCATATCTAAATGTTGTGGCAATTCCGGTGATAGGACGAAATTTTTACTTTCGTCTTGGTTTGAATTTATATTATTCGATATACGTTTGAGGGTAGATGTTAATTTACTTGTGTACAAAGTAGACGATGCTACTTCTAAGTCAGAAGTGAAAAATAAATGGACAGCATAGAAATAATAATCGAATAATTGATTCATTAACATAATAACTTCTAATGATATTTGAGGTAAATATCTAATAATTTGAAGATATTGTCCGCAATTTCTTAAAACAGACAAAGTTGTGTTAGTTACAATAACGCTATCTTTATTATTCGTAATTTTATCGAAAGGTACTCTATCATCATCAACGTAATCTCTTTTCAATTCATCAGGTTCATCTTCAGAATCATCACTAGGTACCAATTCAGTTTCAATACCAAATATATCATCGTTAGTGATATTTTCATTGCGAAATATCTCGAATGGTGTATGTGTTGTTTTATATTTGAAATATCTTGCAATATAAAGACTATCGTCTTGTGAATGTATAGATGATGTTGTATCATTCGTTTCAGATTGTGTACTAGTTTTATTTAAAGATTGATCCATTTTTGGATTCAAATACTTTTTGAACTGTTTGAATTCTTGTAAATTTAATAAATTGAATGTTGATTTCACTGGACATTGTTCCCAACCTTCGTTCTCTAAGAATAACTTCAATTCATCCATTCTACCTTTATGATAGTTTTTAATATACGATACGCTTTGAGTTTTAATGAAATCTTGTAACAAATCGGATTTATCACCGCAAAATATCTCCGCCACTTGTGTTAATTTCCTCAAAATACCTAACATCTGTATAAATTTTTCAAATGGATAATCCTCTAAACCTGAACTTTTCAAAAAAGTTGACACTTTAGCTTGAACATCATTCCATATTCTGATTAAACCAGCTTTTAACTTCTGTCTGATATATTCTTTGCTTACATTTCTTTCTATATCAAATACATTATTTGATTTAATCTCTTCATCGTAATATTTATTATGCCAATCGACTAATAAATAATAACTTCTCATAACCAGAAACAATTTCTCGCATAAATTTAATAGACAATTTGGTGCTTTATTTGGATTTATTTGACCACATATATCTTGGAATTTCATATCATTAGAATTTGTATAAGGTTTCATAGCATCTATTGCTGATTCATTAACAGCAGATGAATAATGCATATGCAATTGTTCCATTGCAGCTTGAGTTTTACCTAAAAGATCGTAGGCTTTCTTTAATTTTTTAAAAACATCTTCATCGAAGTTATAACATATATTAGCTAGAACTGAATCTAATTTCTCTTCAGTCATATCTAAGGTATCATTCAATCTGATAGATAGATCAGCTATACAAGTATATTCTTTATGTTTGGCAGCTGCTTTACGGCTTTTTAGTATTAATTCAATAGCTGAATAATATTCTTTCTTATTTAATAATTCAGCAACATCTTTCTCTACAGATCTTAAACTTTGAAGTAATTCTAATGATTTTAATATAGATTTAATTATCTGTCTCTTTTTAACATTAGCTAGAATTACAAATGTCGATATTGTGAGATTATTTGAAGCGATTGATAAATGTTCTCTCGCTTTTCTACATATATCTAAAGTTTTAGCGAGCTGTTGGCGTATGTTTTGTATCTCTGTAAATTCTCTGTCGCAATTATCTCTCTGTTGCGATATCAAATGTAGAGCTTTACCTGAAACAACCTGTGGAAATGAGACAATCGAATAAATTCAGTTTCAGTTGTTTAAAGTACATTTTTTATACTAAATTTAAACAAATTGGACCTTTCTATTACCTTATTTAACTTAAAGTGATCACAAACTTTATAGATGTAGGTTATCGAAGGACCATTTAGGTCAGTCTTTACGAATCATGATCCTTCGAGCACTAAAAAATCTTTTTTCTAACATGTGTCTTTAAATTCCTATACTTTTAATAGAATAACAGGTGAAATAAACAACTGTTCGCTCGTTCTTCATAGAAGTCGGACATCGAAGGACTTATTAACGAATGTTGGTCCTTCGAGCAAGATTTTAACACTAACCTGTTGCTGTCGCTTCAACTTGGTGAACATGAGTTCGACAGCCTCGCACGTGGGTGGTGAAGGCGCATGTGACAACACATAGCGTGCTGCGTCGAACTCCGAAGGTGGAGAGAAATAAACATTCTCTATTTCACGTAGCACCTGAAATAATTATGTTGACTGTTTGTACTTTAAAGCGTTAAATACTATCGTCAAACAAATCCATTTGTCTAACAATTATTTCATTTTTAGATAGATTTACAGTCAAAACCGTTTATAGCGACATCGTTTAGAACAACATACCGGTTAAATTGACCAAAATCAAAGGTCCTGGCTGAATGTTATTACATATCTTTCCTATTAATACCTGTCACCGGTTGTTACAACTATCAGTTTTTACGACTCAATATGAGTAGTCCCTTCCATGTCGTTATAACAGATTTTGACTGTATATACTTTATCATCATCTCCGGGCCTTTTCCCACTCATGTGTGGTCGATACAATAGGTTTTATAAACCTTAAAGTTTTGGCTTAAGTTTTTATAGCCGGCCACCTGCCTGTCGCCAAACCTACTTGCGAGGAATATCTTAAAATTAAATATAATATAAACTAAATAATTATAGCTAAATAATTCAAAATTACTTAATAAAAATACACCAAAAACAAAAATTAGTAATAAAACATTGTAAATATAACACAAATTCAAGTTCTTGTCATGATAATTGTCCTATATTTGTAATTCAAAACGTTATTCACTCCAAAGAGATCCAGATGAGGTCATTCTGGTAATGGTAATAGGTGGGTACTTTATCCAAATGTATAAATGAGTGTAATCAATACAAAAAATTGTGAAGCGGTTAAGGAGCGAACGCGGGTTATCTCTACGCCACGAAATATCCCCCAATAATCACAGTTAAAATTTATTTAACACGTTTACAACTTGATTGAACAATACAAAAATGGTACTTCGATATGTAAAGCTTCGCCACTACAGTTCAAAGACAACAGTAATGTGGAGTTAACTTATATAGAAACGGCTAAAACACTAACGTATATATATCCGGTGTCGTCACCGACTAGTTTCGAGCCCTTCGGTGGCCCTTCATCAGGGTGAGTTGGGACTGGTATTATTTCGTATATTTGATATTATTTCGGATATATATACATGAGTGTTTTAGCCATTTCTATATACGTTAATGATAATGTCTCACAAAAGTTTGAATAATTTAATGTGGAGTTAATTTTGCAAATATGTTGACATCATGAACAGAAGACATACAAAGGGTTTCTCATATTCCTTCTACAAATCTTCTCCTTTCTTAAAACAAAAGTAAGAGATAGAGAAGAGAACTAGATATTGACCTTACTTAAAAGACAAAATACTCTATGTAATGTCAACCAACAAACAGCAGTATCAGCTCTTCTCATAAAAGATGTAACTCTTTTCAAACGGATAGGTCAATGGTTTTTTAACATTTGAACCAGTCAAGGTGACACCTTGAGCAAACTACTATATTACTATATACTTGTACCTCAAGATCGGCAGCAGTATGAGCGACACTCAGAGAGCGAGAGTTAACGCCCGGAGGGTCGTGTCGCTTCTCAACGTCATCACCCAACATTGTACAGTTTACTGAAATAGAAATCATAATGAGATGTAGACCAATTAACTTTAATGACAAAAAAAAATCACAGTTAAGTTACAAAAAAAAGACAATTTTTTATTAATTTATTATATGCTAATAAGTTTTGAAATTTGTAGCTCTTAGATTAATTTTTGCTTAACAAAATGTGAAAGTTGTTTTATTCTAGTAAAACTGCATTTTAGTCTTTCTCCAAACATTTCAATAATGATTTCTAGCAGTATCCATATTTGGGTAGGGGTAAAGACACTGAATACAACAAGAAAGGTTGTATGTAATGTTACTAAGAATGATGGGTTCTTTGTAAATTATCTTACAATAGTATAACAAAAATAAGATTGATATAATTAATTATGATGCATCAACACACAATAAACAACTAAAATCTATAGCTTATTTTCAGAAATATTAGTATTTATCAAGTTGGTTAAAAAAACCTGAAACTCGCAAAATGTGGCTTACGATAGTCTACATAGAGTCTTAGACAACGTTTGTTTACATATTGGTAATTGATAAACTGGAATGTTCCTAACAAATTTGCCAGAACTTTACGAGAAAAAGGTTTATTTTGATTATTTTATATTGTAATAAAATCCCACGTTTTTTTGCAAAACAGTCTAGACAAAGTACCTAGATTCGTTTTGGCCGAACGCCTTTCAACAGTAATAAATTATAAATGCTCTCAAACAATGATATGTTTTTAATATTTTCTCAACAATTCCTCACCTGGGAAAAGGATAAGAATAAATCATTAGCACTGTAACTGATTGTTTGTTTTTGATAAAAACCACTACAAAACATAACAAAAAAAAACACTAATAAATATAGTAACGTTTAAAAAAGATATATCGTAACTTCAGTTAATTTTTCTTTATAAAGACACATTTTCGTAAAAACACAGCATTTTAAGCAGCACAGCATTGAAATTTCATAAAATTGACTTTTAAATTACATATTTAATCAAAGAATTCATTAAAATAGGTACGAAAGGATGAGGAAGTGAGAGGACAATTGTCAATTTGTCAATAATTTTGTTTGACAATTTAGATGTTAATGTTGCCATGCAGTATCGATTTTTTTTTAATCGGATAATTTGATCATGGCATGTGCGTGAAGTGTTTTCAATAAATTTAAATAGTTTTTAAAGTTGGTAAAGTAAGAAAACAAAATGACTGCCAAAAAGTAGTGAATTAACAAAATGCTTCTTATAATTATGTTGTATAAGGGACATAAAAACGTTTTGTATTGGGTTTTTTTCGTTGCTAGTTTGAATATCCGAACATCTTAACATTATCTGTCATTTAGTAAAAGGTTGGTAAAAGGACGCGTATCTATTGCCAATAGTTTCTCAGCTTTCAGCTTTTTGAAAGAAAATAATAGTGCTTGACGTCATGAGAACGATGAATTTATTTTAGAAAAATCGTGCCGTTTTCGTGGTGACATTTGTGTAAGATAATTAATGTGTTTAGTGAAATAGCTAAAATGGAGACTGATTGGAATGTCGAAGATCCGCCGACACCGAAGGTATTGTTCTATATATTTAATTGGAGCAATGTAGTAATGTCATGGAATATCCGCCATCTTTGTCTTTCAACACCCTTCTCGTCGAAATAATAATTTCGGAGAAAGGATAAAATTTATTCTTAAAATGTATGATTTCATATCTACTGCTATAATATGTATTGATGCAAACGTTACTTAAAAAAATACTAAAGCTTTTACACATTTCTGCATTGCGGATAATGCAAAGAACTTTTTTAACCTAATTTAAGTTTTAAAGTTTACATTTGTCATTTTACGTACATAAAATACTTTTTCCATCATTATTTTAATAATACAAACGCTGTGATATCCACTTAAATACATATTATTTAACATAATCGACATTTTCGTCATGGTAACCATAAAATATGAATAGAAAAAGTTTTGAATCTCGATAATATTGTAAAAAACGACTTATTTAACACTGTAAACATGGCGTGACATCCTTAAATACTTCCTTTCTAGTCAGTTAACTGTAAAATAACTGTACATTATGTACGTAACAAGAAATACAGTAGTGTGCCACTTTCAAACTGATTTCGTAATTTTCAATAGTTGTGTTCAGAGACACTGTGTTATGTGATTCACTGTTTGATTACACGTCTATATAATGTAGTTGGATAATAGAGACATTTATGGCATTATTAATTTAAAAATAAAATATAAATTAAACTAGCAAATGGGTTGCTTTAGGGAGGACCCACAAAGCTTTCTTCCTTGTCATAATCTGTTAATTATATAAAAAATATGTATATGTAATTTAATGTATTCATTATTAAAATGGAATAATATATTACATATCTTATTGGTTTTATTATTTTCTAACAGTTGACAATAAAATAAAAAAATGGTGTTTTAAAATTATAAATAACATATCTTGCTAATGTTATAATTGGGAATGGTAAGATGGCTGGATGGATGGGTGGAAGTTTGAAGGTATCTCTGGAACAACTCAATGAGAGGTAGAACATATTCTGGAAGAACACATAGACTACTTATTAAGTTGTTTTTTTTAAATTCTGTGCAGACAGAGCCATAGGTAACAGCTAGTTTAGAAATAAATTGAAATTACTATACTAAAGCCCAAATCTGAAAGTATATGAGTTACTATCAAGTAAAGCTTACCAAAAAATTGGAAACTTAGTATGATAGTATAGGGCTCTCTTCAGCAGTGGCTTGTTGAGATTTGTAGTTTTTTTTTAAGATTGTGATATCAGAAAGGTATACTTTGAATACTGACGAGATTTTCACGAAACTCTACCTTGCATAGCCGCGTTGTGGAATACTCTGTCCTCGGCAGTATTTCTAAACAATTATGACTTAGGGACCTTCAAGAAAAGAGTGTATACCTTGCTTAAAGGACGGCAACGCAACTGCGATTCCTCTGGCGTTGCGGATGTCCATGGGCATCGGATCAAATAACTTTAGGTGGTTCGTTGCTTGTCTGCCCCCTTCTCCTATAAAAAAAAAATGCTATCCTTTGAATATTTTTTGAATTTTTTTATTATAACGGAATGAATACAGTTAGGATTTGGTTTGTAAATATTACTGTACCACTGCTTTGGTTAACAAATTGATTCCGAGAAATATATTTTTTTATTTTCTTTTTAACACTTTGTTGACCGGTCATGAGTTAACTCGTGTTTTTATGGCCGAACGTTGCTGACCGGCTACGAATAAACTCGTGATGCGCGTTTTTTCTCATCGCTGTTGTTTTCTCTGTTGGCAAGCATACAGTGCAATTGTTAATCAGTATAACAAGCTGTTTCTCTCGTTTATAAGATCCACTAAATCTTTTTTTGTGTAAAATCTATATATATAAAAGAAAGTTGTGTTAGTTACACCATTTATAACTCAAGAACGGCTGAATCGATTTGACTGAAAATTGGTGGGCAGGTAGCTTAGAACCAGGAATAGGACATAGGATAATTTTTACCCCGTTTTCTTTTCTTTTTTTTTTTATTCCGCGCGGACAGAGTCGCGGGAAAAAGCTAGTATTTAATAATTAAAAAACGAAGATGGAATGTAATGAAGAATCTTTCAATGATATACGCGGATTCTTTATCTGATCGATTTTCAGTAAAATTGCTGGTAAACATATTATAAATGAAAAATTTTAGATGGGTGTTAGGTAAAAGGTGTGTGAAAGATATCTCACACACCTGTAGAAAATGTATCTCAATGGATGTCGATGAAATTTGGCACAGATGGAGAACATAATCTGGACGAACACATAGGCTACTAATGAAGTTTTTTTTATCTCCGCGCAGACAAAGTCACGGGTGACATCTATTTAACACAAATATGTTTGAAATGTGTTATTATTTAAAAGTAGGTGAATTTGTAAAGTAATATTTTCCTTAAGTAAATGCATTTAACTCAACAGTAACTTTGAATGATAATGTTTTACTTCATTTTCCTCAACTTGTGGAATCAATATTATTAAAATTTGTCTTTCATTTATACTAATACAAGATACAAGAATGTCTATAAATCAAACCTTGATAAGTTAAAGTTCAGTAAGTAATAAAAAAGATTTGTGTCCTTCCGGTGTACCTTCAAATACTGAGATGTCTCGAATTATTTAGACTTTGTAACTTGAACAAAATGTTATTTCCCAAGAATAGTTGTTTTAGTACATATTTATACTTCCATCCATCCATCCATTCAGCCTCGTAACGCCCACTGCTGGGCATAGGCCTCCCCCAAAGATCGCCACCATGATTGGTCCTGTGCAAGCCGCATCTGGGATACTCCCGCAATCTTGACCAGATCATTGGTCCATCTTGCGGGACTTACTGGTTAACTCATATTTAAAAAATCCATACTGTGTAAGTAGATGTTAGTAAAAAATAATAATGTTTTACTCAGAATTCCCGGTCAAATATTTCATATCCTGAATTTCTTGTTAAGTTGAAGACTCAATAAGTCGATTTTGTCGATTGAGAGTCAACTTTCGGCGAATACAGGTGTGCCTTGTGATAATGCTTATATTTTTCTTCTTCCAGGTGACCTCCTTAACATCTTTAGACACAGGAGTACGGCCCGCGCCCAGCGGAGCGGCCTACGTTGCTGAAAGGAACACATGCTTGAATTTATTCTCAAGATGGAACGAAACGGACCAGGTAAAATCTTATAAATATTATAAATGTGAATGTTTAGATGTATTGATGGATGGATCTTGATGAAATTAGGCACAGATGTAGAACATAGTCTGGAAGAATACATAGGCTATTAATTTTTTTTTTAATTCCGCGCAAACGGAGTCGTGGATGACGGATGATAGATATAAAAGTACTAACTCTGGATTATTGAGTAATTCTAGTTGAATAAATGTAAACTATTACCAATGATAAATACATCTTTATTAATGCAATCTAAATATTTATTATTTTACAGTTTTGTACCTTATTAAATACATTACTTCTTAATATAATTGTGCTTTTACGTTTTTATTTATATAAATACATTGCAATATAGATCAGCGCCTGCGTGGCGTACTGACCACTAGTAGTATTTAAATCAGTATGTTCTTATTTCAGATGAATATTAATTTAGTTTTATATAAAAAGAATTTGTATATGTTTGTGGGGTTTTCATTCCAGCCAATAGATGGTGCTAATATTAAAATTGATCAAAGAAATGTGATGTTTTTCTCGCTTATAGAGGTTTCTCTCTTAGCCGAGTTTCTCGCTTATAGGGGTGGTTCGTACTAGACAATGACTCGCTTGTAAATAATTTCTCAATTATCCATAGTTGGCAGTACATATATTCACGAATAACATTGTTAATTTACGTTTTTTTCTTATGTTTGAAAATATATAACATAGTTTGTATATTAAATTGTTTACTTTGTGTTTTTTTTTATATTAATTATGTTATTGTAATATTTTAGGTGGAGTTTGTGGAGCAATTGTTGGCGCGCATGTGCCACTATCAGCACGGACACATAAATGCATATCTCAAACCAATGCTGCAGCGGGACTTCATCAGTATGCTACCGAGTGAGTATCATTGTTCTCATTAACAGGTAGATAAATCTTGGACGAAATAAAAAAAAAAAAAAGAAAAAGATATATGTAAGGCTCAGGGGTTAAGCACTTGACTTGTAATCTGCAGGTTCTGGGTTCGAATCCCGCCATGTACCAATGTGTTTTTCTATTTACATATGTACATTTATCTGACGTTCTTACTGTGAAGGAAAACATTGTGATGCTGCACATATCTGAGAAGAAATTCAATGATATGTGTGAAGTCAACCCGCACTGGACCAGTGTGATTGACTATGGCCTAGTCACCTCTAAGTAAATTTATAATATTAGTAAGATTTTAACTAACAACTTATATATCCCTTTCAGAAAAAGGTCTAGACCATGTAGCAGAGAACATCCTATCTTATTTAGATGCCAACTCGCTGTGCGCAGCCGAGCTGGTCTGTAGAGAATGGCAGCGGGTTATCTCTGAAGGTATGCTGTGGAAGAAGCTGGTGGAACGTAAAGTTAGGACTGATTCATTGTGGAGGGGGCTCGCTGAGAGGAGGGGATGGTGAGTTTATCATAGAGTTTATTTATCTATAACTTTCTTATCTATGGTATTTTTTTTTTTAAAGTTCATTTAATTCAAATTTAACTAAATTACAGATAGTGAGAGCATTTGAGATAATCTTTTATTTAGAGAGATCAAGCTTTCACTTACTGTGGGTTTCTGAGGTCAAAAATCTCTGTTTTGTGAAAGATTTTGTTCTCGGAAATAAACGGTGAAAGTAATTAAAATTAATCTTCTGATAAATTAAAAGTTTTACCTGTTCAAAATAATATTATTTATTAATTTTATTTTGATGATTTTATATATACATTTTAACTAGCTGTCGCTCGCGACTGTACGCGAGGAATTGAAAAAAAAAACTTAATAAGTAGTCAATATGTTCGTCCAGACTATGTTCTACATCTGTGCCAAATTTCATCAAGATCCGTTGAACCGCTCCAGAGATACCTTTATATCCATCCATCTTAACATTCGCATTTATAATATTAGTAAGATATGAATAATAAATATTGTGTATAATACATTTCTCAATGTATGAATGGATGGATGTTTGTTAGAAGGTATCTCCAGAACTGTCCAACGGATATCACTTAAACTTGGCAGAGATGTATAACATAGCTCGGAAAAACACATAGGCTATAATTTTTTCTAATTCTTCATAGACGAAGTCACGGGTGAAAGCTAGTTTCTTATAAATTCTTATTCCAACAGGATCTTATACCTATTCAAGCCGAAGCCAGGATGTCAGCATCCTTCGCACAGCTTCTACCGACAGCTGTATCCCAAGATTATACAAGATATACAATCCATTGAAGATAATTGGAGAATGGGTAGACATAATTTGCAGGTGAGACCCATCCTAGATATCTTACTAATATTATAAACTAGCTTTTACCAGCGACTCGGTCCGCGCGGAATAAAAAGATGCACACATGATAAAAAAGTTCCTATGTCCGTCTCCTAGTTCTAAGCTACCTCCCCATCAATTTTCAGCTAAATCAGTTCGACCGATCTTGAGTTATAAATAGTGTAACTAACACGACTTTCTTTTATATATATAGATGTAAATGTTTAGATGGATGGATGGATGTTTGTTACAAAATATCTCCGGAATGGCTGCATTGATTTTGATGAAATTTGGTATAGATGTAGAACACAGTTTGGAAGAATACATAGGTTAATTAAAGAGTTTTTTTTTTAAATTTCTCTCGAATGGAGTTGAGAGTGACTAGTAAAGAACTATTTACCGAAAAATAAAAAAAAATATATAAAACTCTAGGTGTAAATTAAACTTTATAACCGATAATTATCTAGACTAGGTAGTCTCAAAGTGGTCAATATCGAATTTAAAGCATTGTTAATTCTCACTCTGTCTTCTATTGACCTAAGTTAGAATTAATTATAATAATTGATCTTAAAATTAGGTAATTTGGCCATTTGGGTCTGATGTAACAGTTCATTTTGGAAAAGGAGGGGTCACTTGTCCAAAATAGTTTGGGGATTTCTAATCTAGACTGATAGATGTTTCTGTAAGCTATTAAAAAAATATTAGTGCTTTGAATTATTTCCCTCTACAATCTAACCTTTCTTATTATGAATTTATGTATTTCTAATGTTTAGAAACATATTCTTTTAGTTTTAAAACATGTTTCTATACAAGTTGCACAACATTGGAAACAAACTAAACGAACACTTTAATTATTTCAGAGGATAAATTGTCGTTCAGAGAACTCGAAGGGAGTCTATTGCTTGCAATATGACGATAACAAAATCGTATCCGGGCTAAGAGATAACACAATCAAGATATGGGACAGAAAGACGCTGCAGTGTGTCAAGGTATGTCATAGTGTGTCATAACCATAACGAACTAAAGACAAAATAAAAAGAAATTTCTCCATTTCAGCGAATTAATGTAGCCGTTTACTCATTTGTCGACTTAATATATATACTTAAAAAAATGTATTGTACGTATTTTCAGGAGCTTCAAGGTCATACTGGATCAGTACTGTGCCTGCAGTATGATGAGAGAGCCATCATCTCAGGTTCATCAGACAGCACAGTGCGAGTGTGGGACGTTACAACAGGAGCTATGCTGAACACACTCATACATCATTGCGAGGCTGTGCTGCATCTCAGATTCTGTAACGGCATGATGGTCACTTGCAGCAAGGTATTGTATAGACAGTAACAACAATAGTAATATAATAGTAACAATATTGATTGTGATGGATAGTAACAATATTGATAGTGATGGATAGTGACAATATTGATAGTGATGGATAGTGCCAATATTGATAGTGATGGATAGTAACAATATTGATAATGAAAGATAGTAACAATATTGATAGTGATGGATAGTAACAATATTGATAGTGATGGATAGTGACAATATTGATAGTGATGGATAGTAACAATATTGATAATGAAAGATAGTAACAATATTGATAGTGATGGATAGTAACAACATTGATTGTGATGGATAGTAACAATATTGATTGTGATGGATAGTAACAATATTGATTGTGATCGATAGTAACAACATTGATTGTGATGGATAGTAACAATATTGATAATGATGGATAGTAACAATATTGATAATGATGGATAGTAACAATATTGATAGTGATGGATAGTAACAATATTGATAGTGATGGATAGTAACAATATTGATTGTGATGGATAGTAACAATATTGATTGTGATCGATAGTAACAATATTGATCGTGATGAATAGTAACAATATTGATAATGATGGATACTTACAATATTGATAGTGATGGATAGTAACAATATTGATAGTGATGGATAATAATACACACACAACTCACACCTGTAACCTGCAGTGGGGTAGGACCTCACTAGATTAAGGACCTCTATTTGTTGTGACTTAATGAACCCCTGCATTTTACTTTTCGTCATTTCAGGATACGGAACATGACGAATGGCGAGTCTTTTTTTTTTCACACAATATATGTGCAGATTGAATCACGATATGTTTATGTAAAAAAACATACTTCGAACCCAGGACCTGCATATTATTCAATTGAACAACTGAACCATTGACGTGGATAGTAATTATATTGACTATTAAATTGAAAATATCTGTAGTATCTGTACAGATATTTAAAAAAAAAATTAAGCAAAAATTATTGTACAGACAAATAAACTTATAATTAATCTATTTTTTTTGAATATAAAGCTAATGTGCTCTTTTTTATTTTAAAGTAACCAATTTTTTTTTAATTATCTATGTTAAACTATTATTAGTTGTATTTTTTTGTCTGTATTATTCTTAATGCTGTAAACCAGCAGATGGGGAACTCTGAACGGGCACATGGTCCATCGGGACAGGCTGAAAACCAGCTCCACAAGGCTATACCTTGCGGTACAAACTGAGCCTGTAGCCCATTGTTGTCTTTTTTTTTTCAGCCAAATCGATTCAGACGTTCTTGAGTTATAAATAGTGTAACTAACACGACTTTCTTTTATATATATAGATTAAAAATTATTGTTGTATTTTTTCCCAGGATCGTTCGATAGCTGTATGGGATATGACATCAACAACAGAGATAATGTTGAGACGTGTACTTGTTGGTCATCGTGCCGCTGTCAATGTGGTTGACTTTGATGAGAAGTATATTGTCAGCGCCAGCGGAGATAGAACAATAAAAGTGAGTCAATCTTGTTAATATAACATTGGTAGATGTCAACATCAGTTGTAGGAATTGACCTCGCTCAGTGAAATACCACAACCATACAGAAGACAGACGTCAAGTTGAAGTAATTCCAAGTACAGTCTGATGAGTGTGGTGTTGAAGGACTAATTTTAGTCCTCTTTCCCTTCCCACCCCTTTTCTTATAAGGAAAGGATGGGAAGGGAAGGTGGATTTGATGGAGATGCATAGGATGGTTAAATATTATATTTTTTGTGCGTCTCCTCCTTCGATTGAGGGTAGGCAACGCATCTGTAATTGTGAATGTCTATGGACAGCGGTCGCTTCGCCATTTCGGCGAATTCATGTGGCCGATTGCTCGTTTGCCACCTTGTAATATAAAAAATCCTCAAACTATTTTGGACAAGTGACCCCCCTTTTTCCAAAATGAACTGTTACCTCAGACCCAAATGACCAAATTATCTACTATTAATATCAATTATTATTAATAATTCTGACTTAGGTCAATAGAAGACAGATTGAGAATTAGCAATGCTTTAAGTTTAATATCGACCACTTTGAGAATCCATGGTTTAGATCAGTGTTTCCCAAAGTGGGCGATAACGCCCCCCTGGAGGCGTTTGAAACTTAGGAGGGGGCAATAAGAGGCCCAAAAAATGGGGGGCATTGAAATTAATTAAAGCAATGAAATTGTGGTTTTTAAGTTTAAGGGCTGAATAAAAATTAGGGATGCTCTGAAATATAATTGATTTTCAAAGGGGGCGGTGAAAGAAATAAGTTTGACAATCACTGGTTTAGATGGATGGATGATGATCGGATCTTGATGTATATTTTCACAGATGTAGAACATAGTGTGGAAGAATGCGTATTCTATATAAGTTTTTTTTTAAATCAGCTTAAACGAAATCGCCTACAACATCTAGTTATATATAAATCTTACTAATATTATAAAATGTGATAGTTACAATGAATGTATGTATATTTTATTAGTAAACTAGCTTTTACCCGCGACTCCGTCCGCGCGGAATAAAAAAAAAAATAGAAAACGGTGTAAAAATTATCCTATGTCCGTTTCCTGGTTCTAAGCTACCTGCCCACCAATTTTCAGTCAAATCGATTCAGCCATTCTTGAGTTATAAATAGTGTAACTAACACGACTTTCTTTTATATATATATAGATAATTAGAAAACGACTGAACTGTTCTGAAATTATTATTATTTAAATTCTTTACAGGTATGGAATACATCATCTTGCGAGTTTGTGCGCACTTTGAATGGTCACAAGCGTGGCATCGCATGTCTTCAATACAGAGACAGGCTGGTGGTGTCAGGTTCCTCTGATAACACCATCCGGCTGTGGGACATTGAGTGCGGACAATGTATACGAGTGCTGGAGGGACATGAGGAGCTTGTTAGGTGTATACGGTATGTTATAATGTTTTATGTATTAGTTTTATAGGTTAATTATGTGATTTTACAGTTTGATTATGTGATTTTACAGTTTGATTATGTGATTTTACAGTTTGATTATACATTTTACTGTTTAATTATGTAAATTTATATGTTAATTATGGAATTTTACAGATTATTTATACATTTTAAAGTTTTATAGTTAATAGTGTAATTTTACAGTTTAATTATGTGATTTGACAGTTTAATTATGTAATTTGACAGTTTAATTATACATTTTACAGTTTAATTATGTCATTTTACAGTTGAATTATGTAATTTTACAGTTTAATTATGTAATTTTTATGGTTTAATTATGTTATTTAACAGTTTGATTATGTAATTGTGCA
Source organism: Papilio machaon (assembly GCF_912999745.1). NCBI lineage: Eukaryota > Metazoa > Arthropoda > Insecta > Lepidoptera > Papilionidae > Papilio > Papilio machaon. The sequence continues at coordinate 637,178 of NC_060013.1, read as the reverse complement.
GTTTAATTATACATTTTATAGTTTAATTATGTAATTGTACAGTAAAATTATATATTTAACAGTTTAATTATACATTTTATAGTTTAATTATACATTTTACAGTTTAATTATGTAATTATACAGTTTAATTATGTAATTTTACAGTTTAATGTTTTTATTTCATAAAAAAAGGATAGTTAAATAGTCTATACAAATATTTTAAGGAGGAAAGATTTGTTTGTTTGCTTTGAAAATGCTCCGAAACTACTGAATATATTTGAAAAATTATTTCAATGTTGTAAAGCTACATTATCCTTAACTGACATAGACTAGATTTATTACTAGACTAGCTTTTACCCGCGACTCCCTACGCGCGAAATAAAACATAGAAAACGGGGTAAAAATGATCCTATGTCCGTTTCCTGGTTCTAAGCTACCTGCCCACCAATTTTCAGTCAAATCTATTCAGCCGTTCTTGAGTTATAAATAGTGTAACTAACACCACTTTCTGACTATATATACAGATTTTTTTTATTAAAGTCATAAAAATGACTTGTTTAATTTCAGTTTCGACAATAAACGGATAGTAAGCGGTGCGTACGATGGCAAAATCAAAGTGTGGGATCTGAGGGCGGCTCTCGACGTGCGCACTCCACATCAGGACCTCTGCCTGCGTACACTGGTCGTAAGTCATCACCGGGGAGACATGACACACTCACTGACACACTCACTGACACACTCACTGACACACTCACTGACACACTCACTGACACACATAGATATCACATCCCAGGTGTTACAAATATCCTGAGGTGTTGATGTGACATACATCAATGACACACTCAATGATACTTTTATAATCAGATATTTAATTATTCTAAGGGGTGATATAACAAAATGTAGATAAATCTAGTCTAGATTTTTGGAACGAAGTTCCTTATCGCGCGTAGTGAAAGGGGGCTAGACGGAAAAAATTCTTACGAAAAGTTGTCACAACACTTTTTGCTATAGTAACCATGGCAACGACGTGACATATAACGAAAATTCATAGAAATAAAATGTACTTCTTGTGAAGACTTAAGTTTTTTATTCATAGAATAAACATTGGTTCCTTCACTAATTAATAGAAAGGAACTTCGTTCCATCCGGGTGTCCCAACACACCTCTCAAGTTATTTTTCTGGCTCTATTTTGAATTGACTATTAGTTGTTAGAAATAAATTTGAACTCTATAAATAATCTACAGATGGTTTCAATTGAAAATGACACATACACAAAAAAAAAAAATTAGTTCTCCGCTAATTCTTGTAACAATTTCGAGTATCTTTACAGGAGCACACAGGGCGAGTGTTCCGTTTGCAATTTGACGAGTTTCAAATTGTGTCATCATCGCACGATGACACAATACTCGTGTGGGACTTCCTCAATTGCGGCACTTCGCCCCCCGCGCCCGCTGCAGCGCCCGCCCCCGCCCCCGCGCCCGCGCCCGCGCAGCGCCCGCCGCGTGCATCCCCTGACAGGGACCGCTTTTATGAATAGGTGATTTTTTTTATAGACATTTAAAAAATAACAGATGTGACATCGTGAATTAATCTTAGTACCGATTCTATCTCAGTACTGATTCAATCTTAGTATCAATTCTATCTTAGTACTGATTCTCTCTCAATACTGATGCTATCTTAGTATTAATTCTATCTTAGTACTGATTCTATTTCAGTACTAGTTCTATCTAAGTGCGGATTCTATCTTAGTATTAATTCTATCACAGTACTGGTTATATCTTAGTACTAGTTCTATCTCAGTACTGATTCTATCTCAGTAATGATTTTATCTTAGTACGGATTCTATCTCAGTACTGATTCTATCTTAACACTTGGCATGCGGGCAACATATTTTTACGTTTTTTGCAGTCTGTCACTAGAGCGCGGGTCACATAAAATTACGTATTTAGTACATTTATGTTGGACAAGTCTACGAAATACGTACAATTACATTATATGCGTGTTGTTTACGTTGCTAGGCAACGCCTTGCATTTTTTCTTTCCACAAATTCTCATTATCGAGTTACTCAGTCTTTCACTGAGTTATTTCGTCTTCAATCGAATTCGTAGCTACAGAGCTTATAAGCCGTGTTTTGCCAATTTTAAGCTAGTTCATTTTTTATTACTGAATGCAAAAATGATAAAATGAGCCGTTGTGACCAAACCGCCCGCTGCACGCGTAATTCGGTGGCAAAGTATGCCCGCATGCTAAGTGTTAGTACTGATTCTATCTCAGTATTGGTTCTATCTCGGTTATCAATTTTGATAGACATGTGATAGAACTTTTGCCAAAATTGTAATAATGTCTATCTTGTTAAATAATGTGACTATATTAAAAATACAAATATTTATGTATTTTTTGGTATTTTTCAAACATTTTGTCCGCTTGTTGTTTAGTTGAAGTTATTTATATTTATAACCATTTTAAGATGAATATTTTTTCGCAGGTAATCCAAAAAGGTCGCACGTCGGCCTTAACGCGCTCATGATGGTGACGAATGCGTCACTCGGCGCATAGTGTTGTGTGTGTGACAGTGACGGACATGACAAACCTGTCGAGTGACAAGGTTTATGTTGAGACTGTATCGTGACAGGTTCCTCTACCTGTGAGATCTCTGTGCGCGTAGACTTTTGTTACCACGGTCGAGTTTCCATGTCCAGTGATTTGACAGCTGTCAAACTCGATTGACGTTTTTATGATGGCGGGAAACGCTCTGGACGTGACGGATGTCTTATGTAATGTGTATATAGTATGGTATTTTTATTTATACATGGTGTTTCGGACGCTTAATGACACCTCAGTTGATGGTCTGTCATTTGTGACAGGTGAAACTTTTGACAAATGTCATTTTGACAGCTGTCATTTGTGAAAGGTGTCGAGTTGACAGTTGTAACTAGTTAGGCGATTTGGCAAGAGTCGCTTTTTACGACTGACATTGTTGATTGGTCACTTTTGACAACTGTCACATTTGCCATGTGTCGTATTTGACAGTTGTCACTATAGTTAGGTGTCGCTTTTGACTAATGACATTGTTGATTAGTCACTTTAGACAATTGTAGCATTTGACACGTGTCACATTTGACAGTTGTCACCTTTGCAGGTGTTGATTTGACAGTTGTCACTATAGTTACGTGTCGGTTTTGACGACTGACATTTTAGAGTGGTCATTTTGACACGTGTCACATTTGACAGTTGTCATTTGACAGCTGCGGTTTGTTAAGTTTTAGTGTGAAAGCCTATGATATCTATGTAAGCGAAGTTTTATTATGGAAGCAAAAAAAGATTAACTTTTTGACACCAAAATGACAATATATGAGTCTGCTTGTGTTATTGTGGAAAAAAGATAGGGTTCCTTTTTTTAATAGATGAGCTGGAATTTTTTTTTAATTTGTTTTTACAACTAAATAAGTGTGGGCTTTACTGTTGAAATACGATCAGAAATGATTTATCATTCTTTGTTATGTCAAAGGCGTTTTGATTAAGGAACTTCGTACATAAGCAACGTAAATCTTCTTATCCTTGCGATTTTAGTCGCTAAGACTTTCACATGAATCGTCGACATTTCTATCTGTCATCGTCATTGACGGGAGTCGCAGCGATTTTTAAGATGGCGGACACATTAAAATGTGTTAAAACTATAAATAGTTGACATATAGTCGCTTTGTCAGTACTGACAGAATACACGACTCGCGTCGACGATTAAATATTAGTTTCCACAATTTAAGTTGCCTTGTGTACGAAATTGCTAAGGATACTTTCCGATCATGAGATAGTTGGTTCGAATCCTGAAAATTGTTCTGAATCTGGCTAACACAAATCTAGAAATTTGTTGATATAAGAAATATTAATTATTAAAAAAAAAATTGTACAGGTTTTTTCTTTTTTTATCAGTGGAAAAGCACCTTAAAACATTTCAGGTTTACTTAATTTTGTTTTGATTCAAATTTATGCTTAAAGGAAGTTAGTACAAAAATGAAATTTATTAAATTAATATTAAAATGCGCTTTATTTTGCGAAATGTAAAAAAAAAACTCGTATAGTGGTTTATCGTGGCTAAAAAATATTTAATTAAGGAAATTAGGAATCTAGTAAATTGAAAGTTAGACTTTAAATATATCTGAATCTGTGGTCATAAGAGAAATTAAATTATGACAGTACACTAGCGCCCTCATTGCAATATCAAAAAATTGACATCAGTTCACTATACATCTCCACTGAGGGTCTCAGAGTCTACCCTAAGTTAGAGATGACTAGGACATAGTCAATGCTGACTCAGTGCAAGTTGACTTCACATATATCATTGAATTTCTTCTCAGATATGTGCAGCATCACGATCTTTTCCTTCATCGTAAGAACGTCTAAATGTACATATGTAAATTGAAAAACACAAGTACATGACGGGATTTGAACCCAGGATTAGCAGATTATAAGTCAAGTGCTTAACATCTGAACCATTAACGCTCTAATGTCCGTAGATTTGATATAACGCGACAGTAGCGCCTCTCATTCGCTGATATAATCTTACTAATATTATAAATGCGAATGTATGTATGTATGTTTGAAATTATCTCAGTAACGACTGAACAGAACATAGTCTGAAAGAACACAGGCTACTTAAATGTTTTTTTTTTTAATCGCGAACGGTGTCGCGCGCGATAACTAGTGATGCTAAAATATACAAGTATCTTGTTGCTTTAATAATGGGTGTTGTCAAGAATATAGTTTGAAGTCTATCGGATTTGATAATTTTTGTCGGTTTTTAATAATAAATATACAAGAAAAATCAGGCAAAATTTTCGTAAATTTTCTAATAATAATAAGGATTTTAATTAAATCCGACATCAAAATAAAATCTATCTTATACTAGCTTTTACCCGCGACTCCGTCCGCGCGGAATAAAAAATAGAAAATGGGGTAAAAATTATCCTATGTCCGTTTCCTGGTTCTAAGCTACCTGCCCACCCATTTTCAGTCAAATCGATTCAGACGTTCTTGAGTTATAAATAGTGTAACTAACACGACTTTCTTTTATATATATAGATTCTTCCTGACTATGTTCTACATCTGTGACAAATTTCATCAAAATCCATTGAGATGTTCCGGAGATAACTTCAAACAAACATCCATCTAAACATTCGTATTTATAATATTAGTAAGATTAACACTATCTATAGAATAAAATGGCAAATGAGATATTTAAAAACTAGCTTTCGCACGCGACTTGTTCGATGAGGAATTAAAAACTTACATCGGTAAAATTAAACAACTTTCCAATAAAAGCCACGTCAAATTAAACAGTTAAAAACGAGGCAGACTAAAATAACAAATTATGTATGAAAGATAAACTTGCAGATACAGACGTGTCTGAATTTAATAAGTCTGTGATTACAGAGTTATAAAGGAGGAATAGTTTAGATAGGTTTGTTGTAATTTTTCATTTTTATTAAATTCGACTATACCTTATTAATTTAACTCGAAAGTCATATTTGTCATCGTAAAAATTCGATTTTTTTATTATTTTTCTTTTGGCTTAATTATTGTGGATATCAAGGCTTCCTCGTTTTATTAATAATTTATAAAACAATGTCCTTTTAAGTATCGAACTAAAGAATCTACAAGTCTTTTTTTAATCAATACTTAGTATTCTTTAAATGTACTTATATCGGATTCCTTTTTATCCTAAACCATAGATATAATATTTCTACTGAAACACTTTCTAGAACATTAGCTACCATTATTTTACGATTTCATTACATTTTATCTCGCAAATTTTTACTAAATAAGGGGGCGGAAATTCAAAAAATCACCTCACGTAATTTATGAATGCCCCCTAATAAAAAAGAGAAATATGGCCACGTATGGATATTGGATGAGTCTCTTTTAGCTGTCAATTGAAATGAAGGATAGTCTTTTTTTTAGAACGGTTATTAATTTTTTTTTAAAATCTAGGTTTATGTTAGACACTGGCAACATTAGCTTTTTTTTTTTTAGAAAATAACCACAAAATACCGCTCGTTCGATACGTCTATGTAAATATCTGGCTTTTTTTTATTTAATTAGGTTTTTTTTTGTTAGTTTAGGTTTTTTATTTTTTTTAAACGAATACCACGCTTAGGATGTAAATGAATTTTTTCTCAAAGTCATGAAATAGACCGATTTTTTAATTGTTTTAACAAATCACAATTTACAAAACCTAATAGTTGTAAAAATAGTGGAAATAAAGTGAACTTTTTAATATTATGAAAATAATGTAAAATATAATCAAACCTAGGTCATAGACAAGAAGAAAAATAAAGACAAATTTACAGATATAAAAAAAAAACTTAAATTTCAACTCACCCAATGATAAGGGGTAATATCTCAAGATATGACAATTATCTTCGAATGGATTTTTTATTATAGACGCTGGAAAGCATAAATACTGTAACCCTTGAAATCGCGAATATGTTTTTCACACGTTAATAATTTCAACCATTATCAAAGGATAATGATTTTATTATAGGTTATCACAAACTACACAACATTGCTAAATACCGCATGCTTGTAGGCGTATCAGCTCACGAGTTATCATTTTTTGGCTCTCCTGTAAAGTTCATACTTTCGGGGTTACAGCGTTTACGCTTTCCAGCGTCGATATTTACTTATAATACAGCATTATTAAAAAGTAAAAAATCAAAATTGGTTGTTTACGAAAGCTACATTTTAGAAATACAGTTGAACAGAGCGAGAGTTTAAGGGACCTCGATATTTTTCTCGCTTCTAGAGGTTTCTTTCCAACCAGTTTCTCGCTCAAGGAGGGCGACTTTTGGGATCGGATAATGACTCGCTTAAAGAGTTTTTTCGGTTGTTCAGGTTCAATTGTATATTTAATTAATCTTAAATATAGTAAACGTTATTTTTTTTATTTGCAGTGTCACGAAAAAAACACTAACCTGTTGTAATTGTTACCTCTCTCTGTTATATCAAAGATAATGACAGGGATTTTGGTCTGACAAACCAACAGTAAATCATATTTTTATTTATATAGATCAATATTTCTTTTATATTTATAAATTTGTCTTTTTTTTCTTAATTTGCCTTTAAATAGCATCACATAATTTTGGAATTTGATTGTCATCACTCTAAAGTCAGTCCCTCATGTCTGAGGATCGTGGTCAGCATCAGGGTCATGACACTGCTTGGGAATATATTGTTTTCTGTCTCAAATGTTATGAAAGAGGTGACAATTTATTTTTCAAGATATCTTCATCAGTTTGACATTGACGCAGTGTTGCTATTATTGTTAAAAAATACGAGTGGTCATTATGTCCGTAAGACTGCTTTCCCATTTAATATAAATTATGTATTGATAAAATACATATAATGTAAATTGTAAATATATAATGTTTATTAAATAAAATATATCTGTGTCTAATTTATTTGAAGTTTTTTATTTCACGTTTTTTACCCCCCAATGGATTAGACCCTGTTCTAGTCCATTGGGGGTAAAAAATTCCCAAACTATTTTGAACAAGTGACTCCTTTTCCAAAATGAACTGTTACCTCAGACCCAAATGGCCATATAACCTACTTTTAAGATCAATTATTATTATTAATTCTGACTTAAGTCAATAGAAGACAGAGTGAGAATTAGCAATGCTTTTAAGTACTTTATCAACCACTTTGAGAATACCTGGATTAGATAATGGAGAGTAGATTATTAAGGGGTGAAAATCTAGTGCTCAAACCCTAAGTCAGTGAGATATGTGCAGGAAAATAATGAGTGGTTTTTCTTTAGTCCTTGCCTTATGTATTCTGCTTTCCTTAGAAAGGTACATTTCTGAGTTTTGATGGAATTTGTATGTAACTTTTTCGTGCTTATTTACATGTGTAAATGTTAGTGATGTGAAACATCTATAGGATCACTTGTAAACCGAATCATTGGCGTGGCGACGCTTGCCGTGGCGACGGGTCGCCAAGCTATACTAAGGTATACATATATATATTTTATTTTAATAATATTTAATATTATTCATTCCTTCATTAATTAATTCATTCATTCCTTCCTTCCTTCATTCATTTATTTATTTAATATTTTATGCATATAACTTGTACACACACGATGTTTCACATCTGCCAGGCGTCCAATGACGGCTCACAAGTTTTTTTTTATTTTGCTGAAGTAAAAGTGTTTATGCGGTCTATTTTACTATATGGTTGAAACTTTAAGAGTCTTTCTTGTAAAGTTGTCAATTTGTACCTTGATTCGTAGGTGCCATCAATATAATATTGTTATAGGATTATAGGGATGCGAGTAAAGAAGTAACAAATAGTTGATTATAATTGTTTATTTATCTTAAAATTATAAATGAAACAGTTTAAATGGATGTTTATTTGAAGTTATCTCCGTAATAAATCAACAGATCTTAATGTCTCGAAGAACATAGACGCCCTCCAACAAATAACCTCGTAATAGGAAAAATCAAATTTTTCAGAAGCAAAAAACCGTATTTCTTTAATAACTTCATTAATAATTATTGTACAAGAATCTTTTAAATACCAAAACAAAGATAATTTTTATAGCTTCATTGTATTTAATTTTCATTCATATATTCCGGACGTATTCTGTGATATGAAGGAAAAATTATAATACTAGAAATAAAAAAAAATCTATTTCAATAATGACTTTTTATTTCCGTAATTAACATTAAGAAAAATATAAAAAAAATCACAACTTGCAGGACCTTTAGATGTCGAATTCTACGGAAAAGCAAGAACCCGGTAAGAGTACATTACAGGATTATTCAATGGGGGTGTCGACAAGTTATTAGAACGAAGTTCCTTATCGCGCGTTATGAAAGGGGGCTAGACGGAAGAAATTCTTACGAAAAGTTGTCACGACATTTTTTGCTATATCACCATGGCAACGACGTGACAATATATAACGAAAATTCATAGAAATAAAATGTACTTCTTGTGAAGACTTAAGTTTTTTATTCATAGAATAAACATTGGTTCCTTCACTAATTAATCGAAAGGAACTTCGTTCCATCCGGGTGTCCCTTGACATCTCTCAAGTTTTTTTATTTTTATTTCCACATGAAAGAAGTCGCATGTAAAAGCTAGTTAATGAATCAAACAGCTCTGAGTGCATTATCAATGTCATGTAGAGCGGCTGTGGCACGCCGCAGTTGTTGTGCTTGTTGCCGGCCGCTGTCTCTGAGTGCCAACAAGCTCTGGTCCAATGTGGCGAGACGAGCTCCGACACGGTTACGTTCCTTTATCAATAACTGCTTCGCTTTTGTACCTGAATTAATAATAATATGTTAAAGTGATGTAACAAATCAATAGTTACATCTTATGATGTTGCAGTGAAAAGAGTTACATCTTATGATGTTGCAGTGAAAAGAGTTACATCTTATGATGTTGCAGTGAAAAGAGTTACATCTTATGATGTTGCAGTGAAAAGAGTTACATCTTATGATGTTGCGGTGAAAAGGGTTACATCTTATGAGATGGCGATGAAAAGGGTTACATCTTATGATATTGCTGTGTAAAGAGTTACATCTTGTGAGATGGCGATGAAAAGAGTTACATCTTATGAGATGGCGATGAAAAGAGTTACATCTTATGATGTTGCGGTGAAAAGGGTTACATCTTATGAGATGGCGATGAAAAGGGTTACATCTTATGATATTGCTGTGTAAAGAGTTACATCTTGTGAGATGGCGATGAAAAGAGTTACATCTTATGATGTTGCGGTGAAAAGGATTACATCTTGTGAGATGGCGATGAAAAGAGTTACATCTTATGATGTTGCGGTGAAAAGGGTTACATCTTATGAGATGGCGATGAAAAGAGTTATATACAGGATTACAGTGAAAAAGGGAGGGGGGTGAAGTGAAAAGAGTTACATCTTATGAGATTGCAGCGAAAAGAGTTACACATTATGATGTTGTGGTGAAAAGAGTTACATCTTATACGATATCATGAGATCTTGTACATCTCATGTACATCTTGTTGCCGTATAAAAAATCTCACGACAAATGTACCTCTTTTCATTTTATTAATAAAAATAGAATTAACAATACATAGATTACATTTTACAAGAGTATTATAAAAAAAAACATAACCCTACAAAATCGAGCACAGATTAAATACATGAATGTATAGAGATTTATGTATCAAGACAATAGAAACAGAAATATTACCTAACAAAGGCAGATAATCTCCGGCTCTCTCAGCTCTGATGTCCAAAGTGAACCATTCATCAAGATCCTCAGACTCAGAAGACTGGATCTCCTAATGGATTGAAAAATATTCTAATACTAGTCATAATCCGTGACTTCGTCTACTCGATATGAAAAAAAAACTAGTCTATATATTCATCCAGACTATATTCTACATCTGTACAAAATTTCATCAAGATCCGTTGATCCGTTCCGGAGATACATTCAAACAAACATTCACATTTATAATATTAAAAGATTTATCCGACTCAAAAGGATCATTTATATGTATGTATGAATTTGTATGTATGAGGTGTCATAAGTACACTTTCCCAGAGTGTCATTGACAAAAAACATGGGCTGTTTTTTTTTTTAAATTTTTACACTATTCAATATTTTTTCAAATGTATACTAACATCGTATAAGCTCTCATCAGAGTTGCTGTCACCATCTGAAGGCACCTCCTCATCCATCCTTTCAGGTCTCATGATCCTCTGCCTCATCTTCTGCCGATTGGAAACATCTTCATCGTCCGTCTCCAACTCCTGGAACAGATGAAAAGAGTTACATTTCATGAAAAACATTATATACAACCTTTTTCGTAAGTTACAAAAGGAAAAGAGTTACATCTCTAAAGACAATTACCTTTTTATACATTAAATTAAATTAATTGTGTGAAAACCGCGCTAAATGAAGTTCTATGTTCTCTACCTACCCCCTTTTTGGGTTACGAGTGTGAATTTAGTTGTCATTATTGCTAATATTATATCTAGAAATTTCACTAAAAGCCTAGCTTTGAAAATTTGATTTACAAATACCGTAATATTTTTTTTTTGCCTGAATATTCCTACAATGAACACCCACACTAATACTTACTCCAACTTCATCCAAATCAAACTCATCTTCTTCGAGGAATTCCTCTTCGTTTATAATCTCCTCCGATTCCTTCATACTCTGTCTTTCTCTTTTCGGCTCTTCTTTACTCACCTGCTTCAATATCACTTGTCTATGCGAAGTTGGGGGCATTGGACGTTTATCTGGATTATAAAAATATAGATTTTTTACCTAGACTTATTTAAAGGTAGGAGTTAGAATAATATAGTCAAGCCTGGATAAGTGAGAAAGTCATAAGCGAGTCATAGTAAGATCCCAATCGACTAACCTTCAAAAGCGAGAAACTCGTCTTGGCGAGAAACCTTTAAAAGCGAGAAATGTCTTTTTGACTCTCGCTTATAAAGGTAAGACTGATGGAGTGATGTTTTTGACGTTCAAATCTAAATATAGAATAGTTAATTTTGACATTAGCCGCCATATTATTATAATGACGCTTTAATTCCTGGATTATGTACTAAAATAGTTCCAGCAACCTATAATACTCACTAGTATTACCGTCGAGGCTGACGACGCGTTTGGTGACCGTCTGCAACGCGTTGATGCCGCCGAGGGTTGTGCTCTTGGCCGCAACGTGGCGGGGGCGAGGGCCTAGGGCTGCGTGGCCTGGCCGTCGGGTCACGAACATGTTCTTCATAGTTGCCACTTCATCTGACATCTATTGAATAAACATTCGTTTAATTTTAACTACATTAAAGTTTCGTAAAATCGAAAAATCAAGACCAATTGATAAATTAAAGCTTTCGGAAATCGGTAAATTAAATTATCAAATGCAAATAAAACAGTCAACTTCGATGAGCGAGAGTCCAAGAAACAATGATATTTTTTCTCGCTTACAGAGGTTTTTTTCTAACCCAATTTTCTCGCATATAGAGGTTACATTAGTACTGAACAATGACTCTCGCTTATCCAGGTTCAACAAAAGTGTACGAAAATAAAAAATCTGACCTCTTCCTTATCACTCATGTCTTCAGGCTCAGCTTTTGTCGCGTATTTCTTTATAAAATTCTTTGCTACCCTCACTCTGGTAACTTTTGTACTCTATAATATAATGTATATAAGAATTTTTCAACACAAAAAGTTTTAATATCATTATAATTAAAAAAAAAAAGAACAATTTATAACAGTGGTAGACGTCAGCAACAACATCAGTTGTAAGAATTGTCCTCGCTCAGTGAAATACCACAACCATACAGAAGACAGACGTCAAGTTGAAGTAATTCCAAGTACAGTGATGAGTGTGGTGTTGGGAGGACTTATTTTAATCCTCTTTCCCTTCACATTCTTTTCTTATTAGAAAAGGATGAGAAGGAGAAGTGGATTTAGCGGAAGAAGGGACGCATATGAAGGGAAAATGTCCTTTCTGTGCGTCCCCTTCTCCGTTGATTAAAGGTAGGCAACGCATCTGCATTTGCTGTCTATGGGCAACGGTCGCCTTGCTATTTCGGCGAATTCAGGTGACCGTTTGCTAGTTTGACACCTTTTCATATAAAAAAAAACATTCAATGAATTCACATTTTATTACGAAGCACTTCATTGTCAATTTTCATAGTGTAAATAAAAAAATATGAAAATAAAACTCGTAAGTAACAAATAATTAAAGAATAAACTCTCACTACCTTTATATTACTTCTGAGGAAAACATGAAATAATGCAATGGCAGCTATATATAAAAAATGAAGTTTCACTATTTTAAATATTGACTTTAGTAAAACTAACGGAAAAAAATAACTACGTAACTTACCCCAAATATAAAATCATCGTCTTCATCACTTGATTCGTCTTTACGTTCTTTCTTTACTAGTTTAATGGACGGTTTTTTCTTACGTTTAGCTTCGTCTTCACCAAGCATTCTCTGATATCAAAAATATACTTATTTAACTTATAATACGAACTCGATCAGCGAGAGTACAACGGTTTTCTCGCTTATAGAGGTTTCTATCTAACCCAAGGTTTCGCTTATAGAGGTTTCTATCTAACACAAGTTTCTCGCTTATAGAGGTTTCTATCTAACCCAAGTTTATCGCTTATTGAAGTTTCTATCTAACCCAAGTTTCTCGCTTATTGAAGTTTCTATCTAACCCAAGTTCTCGCTTATAGAGATTTCTATCTAACCCAAGTTTCTCGCTTATAGAGGTTTCTATCTAACCCAAGTTTCTCGCTTATAGAGGTTTCTATCTAACCCAAGTTTCTCACTTATAGAGGCTTCACACATATCTTCAGATATGTGCAGCGTCACGATGTTTTCCTTCACCGTGAGAACATCAGATAAATGTACATATGTAAATCGAAAAACACATTGGAACATGGCGGGATTCGAACCCAGGATCTGCAGATTGCTTGTGCTTAACCCCTGAGCCATCAACGCTCTATGTTCTATATCTGTACCAAATTTCAATGAGACGTGTTAAACCGTTGCATATGTGTTGAACCAAACATATCCTACTGGAATCTTACACATTTCTGTGATAATATGTTGCCTATCTGTTCTTTCAGACTGTGTTCTACATCTATGCTAAATTTCATAGATTTCAGTCCTGTAGGATACTTTCTAACAGATCTATACATCATCATAATGCAAATGTTTAAGTCGCAGACCTGATCCAACGGCCTGAGCGGTCACCCTATCCTAATTCCGGCCCTGCTTTTTTCCTTAGCTGTAAGAATAAATATAAATACGTACCAGTAATTCATCAGTATCATGGCCATCATCGTCTGTATGTTTTGTAGAGTCCATCTCACTGTCTCTTCCGTCAATCTCTTTCTTTATCGGTTTACCATCTGACTTTCTTATCAAGAACGCACCTAATTCATCTGGAAAGTCTTTATCCTGAAATGAAATGTAAGGAAACATAATTTAAAAAATGTTTTGATGAATGTGAACGACAATTTTGATAAGTAATCTGTGATCCAGTACATCTTAATATATATAAATCTTGTGTCACAATGTTTGTCCTCAATGGACTCCTAAACCACTTAACCGATTATAATAAAATTCGCACACCATGTGCAGTTCGATCCAACTTGAGAGATAGGATAGTTTAAATCTCAAATTATAGTCGCAATTTTAATTTATTGCTAATTATTTGTCTGTTATTATTTGACAGTCACAATTATCTGTTAACTCCAAATGATTCTAACAGATGTCGATACCTTTCGACTGGCTTGAGTAAGTAATCAACAGATGGCGCTGCTATGGTAAATTTAACTGCGCGCGGACGGAGTCGCGGACGACAGCTAGTATTACTATAAAAATTTCATTGCATTTTGAACAAAGAAAAATACACGTGATTATAGATATGATTGGAAGAGGTTTTCTAAAACAACATGGCACTTGTGAGAGGTTAGGGGTCTAAAACAAAAAAAAAACATATTTTTTTTTTTTGTATTGAAAAAGTTAGTGCTTGACCACAATCCCACCCGATGAGGTGATCATGTGGTCTAAAGATGGTACGCGCTAGCTTTGTAAATGCCCATTCACTCTACTCTTGAAGGACCCCACATCGTACTAGGAAGGAAAAACTGACGCCGGCAACTTATTCCAATCCTTAGCAGTACGCAATAAACCACTAATTCAATAAAAGGAAAAGAACATGTAAAGAAAAGAGGAGCTCTTATCTTCAAGATGATGTTTAATATTTTTTTTATATGATTTTCCTTGTCAAAACGACAGATTTAAATTTATTTTCAGACATTGTATAAATACTGTTAAATTCATTATTTGATTTCTAGTTAAAGTAAAAATGTTTTTTAAAATAACCATTTTAAAGGATTTTTTTATAGTTTATGCCTTTTAAAAAGATGTAGTTTTTTTACACAAAGATCTTTATAACCTTTAAATAAAATTAGCTACGGAAATGTCTTATGTATCTAACTTATAACCACTAAGCAATAAATGTCTTCTTCCCCTTCCCACTCTCTTCTGGTAAAGAAGAAAATGTAATTGAAGGTGGATTTGGCAGAGGAGTGGATGCATAGGAACAGAAGATATTCTATTTCTTTCACGTTCTTTTGCCAATTATAGGTAGGCAGGTAGGCAACCATCTGCAATTGCCGATGTACAGGTTATTTCACTATTTAGGCGAATTTAGATGTCTAAAAAATGTTCTTACTTGTGAATTCTCCAAATTGTTCAGTGTCTCTTCTATATTCTCTTCCTGATCTCGTTCATGTCCGTCTTGTGCGTTGGAGTCACCTGTATCATGGTACACGGAATTCTCTGCACATTCCTGTGCACTTGTCATTGTATCGTCTTGACTCATTATTGCATAATCACTCTGTTCTTGTTCCCCCTAGAAATATAGTTAGTAATTAACTTCAAACTTTTGTGGTTTTTACTAGTTTTAGTTAGTAGTAGGGGCTCAGTTATCCGCAACTCAACGACAAGCGCGTATTTTGCGTGAAGGCTGGCTGTAGGTTATTCCAGACAGCCCAACTCGCCAAAGAACCCCAGCAGTCCCTTAATTTTGCTGGTGATCTCTGGCGGCGACCTCGGCGGACCGAGGTATCTGACCCTGTAGCTGGACACTGCCCGGCAGTGTTGTATAATGTGCAATGTCGTTTCTTCTTCTTCCATGCACACTCTGCATAAAGGATGGTGATACCTAGAGTGGTTTTTACTAATATACTGTTGGTAAGAAACGGTATTCTTACTGTGCAGTGACAATGTGGACAATAGTAGTAGTCACTGAATCAGAAATAAAGTAGACTGATATGGCTACCTTTAACTATTTTCACATTACCTCACAACACCAATCAAACCGTGATCTTGGCGCATGCAACCGTGCCAAAATACCGGGAGATCAAACAGCCTAATTGTGGTAAGAATCCTGTTTCTTACAAACAGTATAGATCCCGCAACAACAATATTTGTTGGGTGCACGAATTGGCAGGGTCGACCGGTGCAACACCACGGCCACACAGAAGACAGGCGTGAAGTGGAAGAAATTCCGCGTACAGTCTGATGAATGTGGTGTAGGATGCCTAATTTTAGTCCTATTTCCTATATATATATATTAGTTAGCATTTGTCACCAGCTTTATAAGACAATGAGAGGCTCAGGGCCTACACTAAGTAAGGTTGCACCAGTGTTTTCTTTCATTGTAAGAACATTAGATAAATGTACATATGATTTAGATGTTTCGAAACTAGTTTTACTTACAGTTTGATAATATTCATCTTCACTAAGTACGTCCTCACTGAGCCATTCCTCGTGACCCTCTTCCATTGCATCTTCTGGCTCCTGCTTTTGAGACTGTAACACATAATAATAAAAACATAATTTTTTAATTAAAAATAAAAAAAAACAACCGATTATACTTAAAAGAAGAATCCGAAACGAATTTTAAACATTATTAAATACGAAACCGGCATATTTTATTAGAATTGAAAGAACTGTATTACAATATTATTTAATTGCTTTTTACCTGTAGTTTGAAATGTTTAGCCGTTGGCTCTTCGTTATCGGACATGTTGATATTTATTTTAAAAACAAAACATTTACAAACTGTTTTTTGGATAATCACCAATTTATAAACTTTCAAAGTAATAACCTTAACAGAAAATATAAACGATCAATAAATAAAAAGTAAAACTGTTGTCAGTTAGACAGTTGTGTAATGTAGCCATTTAAAATTAAATTCTACCATATCACTGGTAAAAACGTTTATTTACTTTTTATAAAATGTCTTTATTAATATTTAAAAGCAAGAATAACTAAACATTAATATGTATCCTATTATATTAACATCTAAAATAAATTTTTATTGAAAATAATTTTTAATTTTGGACTTATTTCAACATCCGATATGGTCTAGTGGCTAGGATACCTGGCTCTCACCCAGGAGGCTCGGGTTCGATTCCCGGTATCGGAAATTCACTTTTTGATCAACATATTAGGTAATTCTCCCGCCCTTTGCCGCTCCGTTAGAGAAATAACTTGTGTCTTGTCTTTGAACGCTACATTATAAGGCCAAAGGCAAATTATTATTGGGTTGCTAAGCGACATGTAAATTAATCAATTAATCACATTATCAGATGAAATAATATACTTTATAACAATGAGCGGAGATACAATATATGAAGCCAGAAGAAAATGCAATGTTTCTAAAATGAGAGCACACGATTATTTATTTGGTAAGAATGTACCAAATCTTTATGGAAATTCGTAATTCACAGATTTCTAAACTATTTTCTTGTATAAAGGTTATATTAATTACGATTAATTATCTACTGTTACATTTCTCCGTCAACTTATGAACAAATTTCCCGCCACGTTAAACTCAAGCTGGTTCTTTCGTAATAAAAAATGTAGACAGAGAAATAATTTTACTAATATTATAAAAGCGAATGTTTGGATGGATGGATGTTTGTTTGAAGATATCTCTAGAACGGCTTAACGGATCTTGATGTAATTTGGCACAGATGTAGAACATAGTCTGTAAGAACACGTAGTCTACTGATTAAGTTTTTTTTTAAATTCCGCGCGGACGGAGTCGCCACAACAGTCGTGCATTACCCATCTTTGAATTCTTGATATGGAAAGTATTTTATATCATCCAGATACATCTTACGTGGTGTCTGGTGCTCGGGATTACGCCAGAGCGGCGTTTAAAGCCGCCATGAGCTCCGCACAAGTGGTAAGTTTACTCGTATGAGGGCACGCATCTAACCACGAGCAATGTTTGAATCTACTTCAACATTCTGCATTTTTCACAACCCTCTTCCCCTACTTCTACCTTTGTAGTTATTTATTTTAAAGATTGAATCTTATTTTTATTTTTTCAGACTGTCCATCCAGTTTACAATACTATGTTTTCTGAATTGAGAGAGTACCCAAGAGTTGAAGTTGGTAAGTCTGATCTTTCGGTTTTTTATAGTAGATAAGATTGAAAGAATGCGTTGTTTTATTTTAAAGGTAGGAGAAGAATAGATACAAAAATGTAATATTTATCTTTCCTATACAATCCAGACCATCTTTCCATACCTATTCTTTATTGAAGATAATGGGAAGGTGAAGGGAACTAGTATTTGGACACATACAATATTTAGCCGAAACACGGAATTACTACCAAATTTTTTGTATATTATAAAGTGACAAACGGCTATCTGAATTCGCTGAAATGGCGAAGAAACCGATGCCCATAGACATCGGCAATTGCAGATGCGTTGTACTTTATAAGAAAAGGGTGGAAAGGAAAAGGAGTCTATACAGTCGTGTTAATGCACCGGACGTTTTGTTATGTTACAGCAGCTCTTGCAGTATCTTGATACGGATCCTGCACCACTATTAAAATACCCCCTTTTGCCACCCCTTTTGTTTCTTTTTTACAGTATACCATCCTAACTGCCGTCTACCAAGTCACGTAGATTGCTCGTACGGTGCATATCAAGAGCGACAGAAAGAGGCGCGGTCTGTTCCCCTTCCAGATCCAACTTCTGGGAAGTATTACTTCACATTTTGTGCTGTGTGAGTACCACTGATTGTTTCTTATTTTCAATTGATTGCTCAGTATACGTGTCATACCTTTTGAGACCGTTGCCTCGTTAAAGCATGGGGTTAACTTTGCTTACTTTTGCTGACAGGGGGAAGAAGGTGGTCTATCTAATATATAAAATTCTCGTGTCACAGTTTTCGTTCCCGTACTCCTCCGAAACGGCTTGACCGATTCTCATGAAATTTTGTGAGCATATTCAGTAGGTATGAGAATCGGCCAACATCTATTTTTCATACATCCCCCATTTTTTAACTGCGCGCGGACGGAGTTGCGGGCGACAGCTAGTAATTTTAATAGTTCTTCTTATGTAATTATTGTTTTCTAGACCTAAAAAGATGGCGTTACAATTAAAAAGTGCAACACCAGACTTTAAGCCGCCAACACCGTACTGCCCGTCGAAGTATTGCGGTCGACCGAAGAACAAGGGCACTCAGAGTTTGTACAGGTGAGAATTTAATGGTCGTATAAAGCAGAAGTAACTAACTGAATAAACCTTACAAACAAGTGTAGTATACATAAATACTAGAACTAGATCTAGATAAACTTCGTAATAATTCAATATTCTTGTTGGAATGATGAACAAATGTCAACTGTTGAGGAGAGTGTAGCTCTCAATAAAAAACAGTCTCATCAGCTGATGATTACCTATCATACCACTAATTATATTCAGAATTACTAAAAAATCTTACTAATATTATAAATACGAATGTTTGGATGGATGGATGGATGTTTGAAGGTATCTCAAGAACGGCTAAACCAGTGATTGTCAAACTTATATTCTTTCACCGCCCCCTTTGAAAATCAATTATATTTCAGAGCCCCCTAATTTTTATTCAGTCCTAAAACTTAAAAACCACAATTTCATTACTTTAATTAATTTCAATGCCTCCCATTTTTGGGCCCCTTATCGCTCCCTCCTAGGTTTCAAACGCTCCCAAGGGGGCGTTATCGCCCACATTGGGAAACACTGGGCTAAACGGATCTCGATGAAATTTAGCACGGATGTAGATTAGTCTGGAAAAACACATAGGTTAATCATTATATTTTTTTAATTCCGTGCAGACGGTGTCATGAGTGACAGCTAGTATTTAATAATTATTAATAATCTATGTCAGAGTTTTTTTTTTTCGTTCGTTGAATGAAGGCTTTTTGTAAGTGGCCATTAAGATCAGTGTGCTTAGCACGAGTATTTATTACAATTTCTTTCAAATGAGATTTATTGGTGTACTTTATTCCTAATGCACAAATTTTATCGATGTCGATAAGATAGCGATTGTCACAAATTGTACTAGGCCCACAATTCGCCAGCGGAATTGTTAAATAAATTTGGTGCAGGGAATCATCAGCTCAGACTATCCCGTGGCAGTCGGAGGCTCGGCCAGCTGACGACTGCGAGACCACGCCAGAGGTGTTATTCCTTGATAAACTTCAATGGGGTAAATGTTTCTTTCAGAACTAGCTACGAATTAAAAATGACTATATAATATTTAGACCCTCTTTATGTCTTTCATCTATGTCTTCATATTAATCATCATCAGCTCACTATACGTCCCCACCGAGGGGCTTGGAGCCTACCCCAAGTTAGGGGTAAAAAAAAAAAAAGTTAGGGGTGACTAGGCCATAGTCAACCACGCTGGCCAAGTGCGGGTTAACTTCACACATATCATTGAATTTCTTCTCAGATATGTGCAGCATCACGATGTTTTCCTTCACCGTAAGAATTTCGGATAAATGTACATATGTAAATCGAAAAACACATTGGTACATGGCGGGATTCGAACCCAGGACCTGCAGATTGCAAGTCAAGTGCTTAACCCCTGAGCCACCGACGCTCTTGTCTTCATATTATTATCATGAAATCTATGCATTCAAACCTGGATAAGTGAGATTCATAGTCCGGTCGCGAAGAATGACGTACATAAGCGAGAACTTGGGTTAGAAAGAAATCTTTATGCGAGAAAAATATCACGGTCCTTTGGACTCTCGCTTATCCAGGTTTGATTGTATATTAAAACTAAATATATTATAGTATATTTATAGTAAATAATGTTACGGTTCATGACAATAATGTAAATATAGAATTTTTTAAATGAGTGTAAAAAAATAATTGTTTAAGTATTTAAGTATTTTTTTTTATATTCAGGTCCAGGACATCCGTATCGTCAGGGCGATTTACCGGCCGATTTTCACACAACTGAAATTATTAACAAGTTAGTTGATATAATTCACTCATATTATTGTTGGCAGATCTAAAATGAACTCTATTTCACCAAGTGTTACAAGTTATCATTAAATTATTCTAGAAAATTTGATAAGTACGAATTAAGAAAATATTCTTTCCAGGATGCGTCACGCAAGGAAATGGATGGAATTAGTTGATAAAGGTCAGTTCCCTGGCTGGATGAAGAAACGAGACGATATCATTAAAGACGTCGAGACAAAGGATTGGATATTTCGAGAAGCGGTTAGAATTATTAGTTTTGTGCCTACTTTCAAAACTTTTCTAATGTAACATAGACGCCATTATTTTTTGTTGCCTAAACATCTTGGCCAATTTCAAAAATTGAGTCGTTCGATTATTATCCATCCTCTGAGTATTACCTTAATTCTAGGAAATAGATGAACTCCAAGACATCAGATTGGTGCTGCTGCATCGACTACAGACAGAGCAGCGGCGACGCCGAACTAGTCGCGTCAGTAATAAGCTGGCGAAGCTCTGGCAGGAGAAGAAGAAGGAGATGGACAAGAAAGTTGAGATCATACGTAGGACTAGAGATAGAGGTATTATTAGCGGAGAATTTTAAACGAATGAATGAAATAAAAGGTGCCAAATGAATACGCGACCGTTGCCCATGGACATGTGCAATTGCAGATGCGTTGTCTACCTTTAATCAATGAAGGAGAGCACAAAAATAGGACATTTCCCCTTTCGATGCATCCCCCTCCTCTGCTAAATCCATTTTCCCTTCCCATCATTTTCTTATAAGACAAGGATGGGAAGGGAACGTGGACAGACTGTACGCGGTTTTGCTTCCACTTAACGTCTGTCTTCTGTGTGGTCGTGTAGTGGTCGACCTGGCCTATTCATTCACCCAACAAATATTGTTATTGCTGGATCTATCACTCAATATATAGATATTACCTTTATAATTTTTATTTGGAATTGGTTCGAAATCATATAAGTATACACATACATCTTATTATGCTCTTAGAATTGCGGAAACTATCAGCTCGTCACAGCAAAGGTGGCCGTGCTGGTGTTTTGCAAGAGATGAAGGCATCCCGTGGCGGTGGCTCTCCCACTGTCAATGCGTACGATCCCACTTCGATGCTGCACGCGCCGCTGTCTAGGAACGGATACCAGGCGCGCAGAAGACACGCGGAGATCACATACGATCCGTCTTTACTGGGTTAGTAGTGTCCAGGTGGGCCTAGCACGAATATTTTTGACAAAAGACTTTGTATCGTCATCGACAAAATTTGTATTAAAATTTATGCAACGCCCCATATCTTTTATTCATGCTAGGTCCAATACTAATTTTGTAGCGTCAGTTATCGAAATCAATAAATAATGAATAACTTCATCTGTGATGACGTCAATGCTGTCAGGTACCAGGAGCGCAGAAAACACGAAGGGGTCAGACCGGACCTTCTTTGCTGACGTCAGTGAATCGTCATCAGAAATCACTGACGTAAGTCACACGTCATCTGTGATGACGTCAATGCTGGCAGGTACCAGGAGCGCAGAAAACACGAAGGGGTCAGACCGGACCTTCTTTGCTGACGTCAGTGAATCGTCATCAGAAATCACTGACGTAAGTCACACGTCATCTGCGATGACGTCAATGCTGTCAGGTACCAGGAGCGCAGAAAACACGAAGGGGTCAGACCGGACCTTCTTTGCTGACGTCAGTGAATCGTCATCAGAAATCACTGACGTAAGTCACACGTCATCTGTGATGACGTCAATGCTGGCAGGTACCAGGAGCGCAGAAAACACGAAGGGGTCAGACCGGACCTTCTTTGCTGACGTCAGTGAATCGTCATCAGAAATCACTGACGTAAGTCACACGTCATCTGTGATGACGTCAATGCTGTCAGGTACCAGGAGCGCAGAAAACACGAAGGGGTCAGACCGGACCTTCTTTGCTGACGTCAGTGAATCGTCATCAGAAATCACTGACGTAAGTCACACGTCATCTGTGATGACGTCAATGCTGGCAGGTACCAGGAGCGCAGAAAACACGAAGGGGTCAGACCGGACCTTCTTTGCTGACGTCAGTGAATCGTCATCAGAAATCACTGACGTAAGTCACACGTCATCTGTGATGACGTCAATGCTGGCAGGTACCAGGAGCGCAGAAAACACGAAGGGGTCAGACCGGACCTTCTTTGCTGACGTCAGTGAATCGTCATCAGAAATCACTGACGTAAGTCACACGTCATCTGTGATGACGTCAATGCTGTCAGGTACCAGGAGCGCAGAAAACACGAAGGGGTCAGACAGGACCTTCTTTGCTGACGTCAGTGAATCGTCATCAGAAATCACTGACGTAAGTCACACGTCATCTGTGATGACGTCAATGCTGTCAGGTACCAGGAGCGCAGAAAACACGAAGGGGTCAGACCGGACCTTCTTTGCTGACGTCAGTGAATCGTCATCAGAAATCACTGACGTAAGTCACACGTCATCTGTGATGACGTCAATGCTGGCAGGTACCAGGAGCGCAGAAAACACGAAGGGGTCAGACCGGACCTTCTTTGCTGACGTCAGTGAATCGTCATCAGAAATCACTGACGTAAGTCACACGTCATCTTTGATGACGTCAATGCTGGCAGGTACCAGGAGCGCAGAAAACACGAAGGGGTCAGACCGGACCTTCTTTGCTGACGTCAGTGAATCGTCATCAGAAATCACTGACGTATGTCACACGTCATCTGTGATGACGTCAATGCTGTCAGGTACCAGGACCGCAGAAACCACGAAGAGGTCAGACAGGACCTGCTGCGCTGTGACATCAGTCAATCGTTATCAGACATCACTGACGTATGTCACACGTCATCTGTGATGACGTCAATGCTGTCAGGTACCAGGAGCGCAGAAACCACGAAGGGGTCAGACAGAACCTGCTGCGCTGACATCAGTCAATCGTCATCAGACATCACTGACGTATTTCACACGTCATCTGTGATGACGTCAATGCTGGCAGGTACCAGGCGCGCAGAAAACACGAAGGGGTCAGACCGGACCTTCTTTGCTGACGTCAGTGAATCGTCATCAGAAATCACTGACGTAAGTCACACGTCATCTGTGATGACGTCAATGCTGTCAGGTACCAGGAGCGCAGAAAACACGAAGGGGTCAGACCGGACCTTCTTTGCTGACGTCAGTGAATCGTCATCAGAAATCACTGACGTAAGTCACACGTCATCTGTGATGACGTCAATGCTGGCAGGTACCAGGAGCGCAGAAAACACGAAGGGGTCAGACCGGACCTTCTTTGCTGACGTCAGTGAATCGTCATCAGAAATCACTGACGTAAGTCACACGTCATCTGTGATGACGTCAATGCTGTCAGGTACCAGGAGCGCAGAAAACACGAAGGGGTCAGACCGGACCTTCTTTGCTGACGTCAGTGAATCGTCATCAGAAATCACTGACGTAAGTCACACGTCATCTGTGATGACGTCAATGCTGGCAGGTACCAGGAGCGCAGAAAACACGAAGGGGTCAGACCGGACCTTCTTTGCTGACGTCAGTGAATCGTCATCAGAAATCACTGACGTATGTCACACGTCATCTGTGATGACGTCAATGCTGTCAGGTACCAGGACCGCAGAAACCACGAAGAGGTCAGACAGGACCTGCTGCGCTGTGACATCAGTCAATCGTTATCAGACATCACTGACGTATGTCACACGTCATCTGTGATGACGTCAATGCTGTCAGGTACCAGGAGCGCAGAAACCACGAAGGGGTCAGACAGAACCTGCTGCGCTGACATCAGTCAATCGTCATCAGACATCACTGACGTATTTCACACGTCATCTGTGATGACGTCAATGATGTCAGGTACCAGGCGCGCAGAAAACACGAAGGGGTCAGACAGGACCTGCTGCGCAGACATCAGTCAATCGTCACCAGAAATCACTGACGTAAGTCGCACGTCATCTGTGATGACGTCAATGCTGTCAGTTACCAGGAGCGCAGAAAACACGAAGGGGTCAGACAGGACCTGCTGCGCTGACATCAGTCAATCGTCATCAGAAATCACTGACGAAAGTCACACGTCATCCGTGATGACGTCAATGCTGTCAGGTACCAGGAGCGCAGAAAACACGAAGGGGTCAGACAGGACCTTCTTTGCTGACGTCAGTGAATCGTCATCAGAAATCACTGACGTAAGTCACACGTCATCTGTGATGACGTCAATGCTGTCAGGTACCAGGAGCGCAGAAAACACGAAGGGGTCAGACCCGACCTTCTTTGCTGACGTCAGTGAATCGTCATCAGAAATCACTGACGTAAGTCACACGTCATCTATGATGACGTCAATGCTGTCAGGTACCAGGAGTGCAGAAACCACGAAGGGGTCAGACAGGACCTTCTTTGCTGACGTCAGTGAATCGTCATCAGAAATCACTGACGTAAGTCACACGTCATCTGTGATGACGTCAATGCTGTCAGGTACCAGGAGCGCAGAAAACACGAAGGGGTCAGACCCGACCTTCTTTGCTGACGTCAGTGAATAGTCATCAGAAATCACTGACGTAAGTCACACGTCATCTATGATGACGTCAATGCTGTCAGGTACCAGGAGTGCAGAAACCACGAAGGGGTCAGACAGGACCTTCTTTGCTGACGTCAGTGAATCGTCATCAGAAATCACTGACGTAAGTCACACGTCATCTGTGATGACGTCAATGCTGTCAGGTACCAGGAGCGCAGAAAACACGAAGGGGTCAGACCCGACCTTCTTTGCTGACGTCAGTGAATAGTCATCAGAAATCACTGACGTAAGTCACACGTCATCTATGATGACGTCAATGCTGTCAGGTACCAGGAGTGCAGAAACCACGAAGGGGTCAGACAGGACCTTCTTTGCTGACGTCAGTGAATCGTCATCAGAAATCACTGACGTAAGTCACACGTCATCTGTGATGACGTCAATGCTGTCAGGTACCAGGAGCGCAGAAAACACGAAGGGGTCAGACCCGACCTTCTTTGCTGACGTCAGTGAATAGTCATCAGAAATCACTGACGTAAGTCACACGTCATCTATGATGACGTCAATGCTGTCAGGTACCAGGAGTGCAGAAACCACGAAGGGGTCAGACAGGACCTTCTTTGCTGACGTCAGTGAATCGTCATCAGAAATCACTGACGTAAGTCACACGTCATCTGTGATGACGTCAATGCTGTCAGGTACCAGGAGCGCAGAAAACACGAAGGGGTCAGACCCGACCTTCTTTGCTGACGTCAGTGAATAGTCATCAGAAATCACTGACGTAAGTCACACGTCATCTATGATGACGTCAATGCTGTCAGGTACCAGGAGTGCAGAAACCACGAAGGGGTCAGACAGGACCTTCTTTGCTGACGTCAGTGAATCGTCATCAGAAATCACTGACGTAAGTCACACGTCATCTGTGATGACGTCAATGCTGTCAGGTACCAGGAGCGCAGAAAACACGAAGGGGTCAGACAGGACCTTTTTTGCTTGACATCAGTCAATCGTCATCAGAAATCACTGACGTAAGTCACACGTCATCTGTGATGACGTCAATGCTGTCAGGTACCAGGAGCGCAGAAAACACGAAGGGGTCAGACAGGACCTGCTGCGCTGACATCAGTCAATCGTCACCAGAAATCACTGACGACATGTTACTTAATTTCAATCGTGATACGTCGATGCTGTCAGGTACCAGGCGCACAGAAGACATGAGGAGATCACATTCGACTTCTTTTCCTGACGACAGTGAATACTACAATACATAATAAAATAACCATTATTATTTCATATTTGTTTTTATATTACGCAATTTTCTGCACAGTTCTAGAAGATCATCAGAAAGCTGCAGAACCACCTGCGTGGCTGGAGCGCTGCGGTCAGGATCTAAAGCACTCGTGCTCAGGACATCATCTCCCGAGGAACACGACGCAGTTGTGCGAGAGAGAAACTAAATGGAGTGAGAAGTACTTAAAGAATTTGCACGATGATTTGAAAAGTTAGTATCTTTGTCTACCTTCCTAGTAATCTACTAATCTTAACTGATGCTCTTAGTGGATATTAAGGGGCTCCATTAGTTTGTTTTCGTATAATCTACCCTTAGCAGTGAATTCCAAAGCTTATGTAGCAATGGGTCGGACATAACACATCATTCGTAGAAAGAACCCCAAAGGTCTTAAACTGGTACACGTCAAAGAAGTTAAGTTACCCCCTACAAAACGAACTGAAGATCCCACTAACGGCTAAGCGAAAAATATCCGGATGGGGCAAGGTGCCTTTCTGGTAATTAAATGGTAATAACTAGTTTTCAACAGAGGCTCGCCTAGGCGCGACTGTATCGGCAGCTGGTCCACTCCGTGTGCTGAAGCCGCGCCGTCAGACGACCAACCTTCGTCCGCCTACTCCTGAAGTAGAGGCTGTGGATGATGAAGAAGAAGATAATCATCAGCACGCCCTACTACTCCAGAAGATCATTAGAGGACGTGCAGTGCAGAATCTGGTGAGTCAGATATATTGTAGAAGTAGAAAACTTTCACATATATACTGAGATACATACACATTGTAATAGCTGAGGAATATAAAACGCTGTCTACGAAGAAAAAGTTTAAGTTTGTACTAAGTCTAGTTGTGTTTTCTAGATGTTCGAAGGTCGTACCCGTGCAGCTGAACTTACAGAAGAATTAAAGACAACACACGGTCTGCAGAAAGAGGATAAGGCTCGTATTGCTAGAGAAGAAGCAAGAGCAAGAGATCACATCGCACTGCGAACGGAGACGGAACAAAAGGTAATACTGCAATAAAGTATTGTAGGTTAAATTTATACCTCATGCAATGTGGATTCTTGATGTCTGTATTCTGTTCATAACGTTGGTAGTCCTTAAAAAAACCTTGTCTGAAGCCGTTTGATTTTTATGAAAAACGACAAATTGTCAACCCGACACTTGGCTCTAAAGGTATGACGACAATCCTCAAAAAGATAAGCACCAGCAATTTTGGTTCCACTTATAGCCAACTTCGAGAGTTGTTCTGTATAGAGTTTCCAGCAATGTCAGTATTTTCCAGGAAGACGCAGTGACCGCTTTAGTGGACGAGCTCTGTGGCGGCGCAGTGGCCGCTGCATTGGACTTCTTAGAGAAAGAACTGCGAAGACTAAAGGAAGAGAGAAAGCATCATGCGTTCATACTTATTGCTTGTAAGTTTTTCGATTTCATTTGCAGATATTCGAATAGATGGTTGTCTTGATTTAGTTAAAAAAATTAAGAAACAAAGATAATATGACTGAAAATGTTGAAGTAATACTCTGATATCCTGTCCAGTTGCAAGTTTTTAGTAAAAAAAAATTAAAGACATACATTGAATACGCGTTAGATACTCATAATTAACATAAGTACTCAACTAGTTGTGTATTTTATCTGAAATGAAGACTGGCTTGCCTCAAATAAATCAAAGGTTAAGAAGATTTAACATACTAGGTAAAAGCGACCGTTCACTGAAATAACAACAAAGAATTATTTATTTCAGTGCGAGAAAAGACGATGCGAGAAGCGGCAGAAGCAGGCAGAAGACAGAAAGAAGAGCACAGAAGACGAGAACATGATGAGATGTTCAAACGGGTAAGACAAAACTGTGTGACGGCGAGAAATAAACATAGAGGTTCACAAGTTGACAAATAAATGTAGCAGTAATTGAGAGAGGTCCACGAGAAGTTGAAGAACCTCTGGTTTAAATTAATAAGTGAAAACAAACGTACAGGTTCTTGGAGTGACTCAAGAGACAGTAGACGCGTATCTAAAGGAGATAGTCCAGGAGGGCGTGGAGCTCGCCAGCGAGGAAGACGCGGTGAAGATGGCGCTTGGTAAAGCGGATAAGATCGATGAAGCAATGAGAAATAATGGATCCATGTTAGTACATTTAAATGAAATTTATTAGAAATCTAAAGATAGCTCAGGGTAGCATTGGATAGCTACTACCCAAATTTTCTTTGGAGAGATGTTAGTTATGACGTCACTGACATTAGGTACCAGGCGAGCAGAAGACATGTGGAGGTCAAATGAGGATTGACTTGTGTAATAAAGTATCATATAATAACCTCGTGTTTTCTGAACGCCTGGTACACACGAATATTATTTTCGGTCTCTGTTTTAGTCGAAGGTGATAGAGGGATTGCGATATTTTTCACAATATGGAGCAATTCTTTGTATTCCAGGTCTACAGCAGAACAGAACGAACTAGTGGCAGAATTAGTGCAGCAGTTCTTGCTGCCAGAAGCGCATAAAGCAGCGTCACGACATCGCATCAGCGCAGCACAGGAGAGCAAAGTGGAAGCCGCGAGAAAAACTATATTCGAACTGTTTGACGAGTCAACTGTTGAGGGAGGTGAGGGTTCACACAAATAGATTTCCAAAGTTTTTTTTCTCGTACATTCAAAATTATACTGGTTCTGGTTAAACCTTAGAATATTGCTTCAACTTGTCAACTCTCACACTTTATTTCTGCCATACACCGACGGGTCTACAGACTTACCTGGATAATTTTAGGAATCGTTGATCTAGATTATGAGTTTCGTGATCAGTTATAGAGTGGATAATGTCCACACAACACACCTACAAAGACCTTATACAATCCGACAAGGAATTTGTGACATTGACTAGGGTCGTTAGTGAGCTTTAATATTAGTATTTAGTTTTGTTCACCAGGTGAGGTTAGTTTGTCGTATAATTTTT
Source organism: Papilio machaon (assembly GCF_912999745.1). Lineage (NCBI taxonomy): Eukaryota > Metazoa > Arthropoda > Insecta > Lepidoptera > Papilionidae > Papilio > Papilio machaon. The sequence continues at coordinate 607,609 of NC_060013.1, read as the reverse complement.
CATTCACTAGGCTCGCCTGAGCCGCATCGTGTAACTGTTGCTGTCCTTTTTTACTCCAAAGGAAATATTTATACAGCTATCTCTGTCTTTCGAGCGTCGGTGGCTCAGGGGTTAAGCACTTGACTTGCAATCTGCAGGTCCTGGGTTCAAATCCCGCCATGTACCAATGTGTTTTTTCGATTATCGATTTACATATGTACATTTATCCGACGTTCTTACGGTGAAGGAAAACATCGTGATGCAACCTGCACATATGTGAGAAGAAATTCAATGATATGTGTGAAGTCAACCAACCCGCACTTGGCCAGCGTGGTTGACTATGTCCTAGTCACCCCTAGCTTGGGGTAGGCTCCGAGCCCCTCGGTGGGGACGTATAGTGAGCTGATGATGATCTCTGTCTTTATTCTAGAAACTTGTACACGCTGTGGTGCTCTATTGGACGATGAGTGTCGCTGTAGGTACTGCAAGTTCGACCTGCAGCCGATAGCTACAGTCTCACGTGATGATCCTCGGTGGAAGAAGGTATTAAGTAAGTATCTAATTCCACTGGTGAAATATTGTACATGTTGTTTTGTTTGTTTCTTAAAAGAGACTAGTTATTTTTTTACCCAACTGATAACCCAACTGAAAAGCTGGTAATGTTTTTCGTACGTATGTAAGTTTGTTTTTCTTTATGTGGGTTCGTATGTATATAAGTTTTTTTGTGACGGTCTAGAGCCTAAATAACTGAACCGATTTTCACGAGTTAGGTGTCATTAGATTCGTCTTCTTCCCTGGAGTGTCATAAAGTATATTACATTTGCACAAAACACTTATAGAGCGCGTAAGAGATTAAATTCTATAAACATAGAGACAACAAGGAGTCCAAATGTCAATCGTTATGACTTTTTTGCAGTATTAAATCAATTTTTTATTTGTCTTAACTTTAATAAACTTTGTCACTTTCATGTTTAATCTTTTTTAATACAAATTTCAGTATAAACGTTACAAATATTAATTATTATGGTAGAGTTGAAATTTAAAACCACACAGAAGACAGACGTCAAGTGGAAGCAATTCCATGTTTCGTCTGATGAGTGTGGTGTTGGAGGACTAATTTTAATCCTCTTTCCCGTTCCACCTTTTTCTTATTACTAAAGTATTTAGCGGAAGTGGGGACACATAGGATGGGAAAATATCCTCTTTCAGTGCGTTCCCTTCTCTGTTGATTAAAGATAGGTAACGCATCTGCATTTGCAGATATCTATGGGCAACAATCGCCTCGTTATTTCCACGAATCCAGGTGACCGTTTGCTCGTTTGCCACATTTTGATATAAAAAAAAGTTTAAAATGTCTCTTATTGCAGAGCGTCCCCAACAACCTGAGAAATCTTTCGACGAACGAATACCTCTAGAACATGAATTAAGATACAAACTAAATGACATATTACACGATGGTAAGTGTTTCAAATAAAAAAACCTTATAAAATTTAATCTACCGAGAATATTATCTATCACTAGCTGTCGCCCGCGACTCCGTCCGCGCGCAGTTAAAAAAAAACAATAAGGGTATGAAAAATAGATGTTGGCCGATTCTCAGACCTAATCAATATGCTCACAAAATTTCATGAGAATCGGTCAAGCCGTTTCGGAGGAGTTCAAGTTCGAACCCCGTGACACGAGAATATTATATATAAGACTAGCTGTCGCCCGCGATTCCGTCCGCGCGCAGTTAAAAAATGGGGGGGGGAGTATGAAAAATAGATGTTGGCCGCTTCTCATAGATACCGGATAAGCACAAAAAATTTCATCAAAATCGGTCAAGCCGTTTCGGAGGAGTATGGCAACGAAAACTGTGACACGAGAATTTTATATATTAGATGGATATACTTGAAAAATTCTGCAACGAATAGAAAGGTCTTTGTTCAAAAAGTTTATAGACATATCTACCATCTACCAGAAGTTTGCAATAAAATTACTGTTTATATTTTGTCTGTCCAGCGGTGACAATGTCCAGAAGACGAGCTACTGACCTGCAGGCCCTCAAATTGGACTTCAAACAGGATCTGTATGAGAGATATCAAGTGCTTATTGATGCGAGGCAGGCGGTAGACGATGGTGAGTTAATTTTCATTTATATAGCTATTTGCTTGTGAATCCTTCAGCTTGGAATTAAAAAATAGCCTATGTTACTATCACATATAAAAGCTACCTTGCAGTAAAATCCCGTCAAAATTAGACCCGCCATTTCAGAGATTATTCACAGACAATATATTTGCAGACAGACAAGAATTTAAAAAAATGTTTTTTATTACAACAAACGTAAATAATACATTATGATTACTGAATAGGATTTTTTATATAACATATAGACTTCAATTTTATTAATTGTATAGATTAAGACAGTTATTTGACAATTTGTATAGTCATAGATATTTTTCTATTAAGGTTAATGGCGCTAATATCGTGATTAGTTCCGACAGATAACATATTTAAGCACAGATAATAACAAGAAGGCGCGACATCGTCTGCGCGGAATTAAAAAAAATGCACACAAGATAAAAAAAAAGTTCCTATGTCCGTCTCCTAGTTCTAAGCTACCTCCCCATCAATTTTCAGCTAAATCAGTTCGACCGATCTTTAGTTATAAATAGTGTAACTAACACGACTTATATATATAGACTAGCTTTTAACTGCGACTCCGTCCGCGCGGAATAAAAAATAGAAAACGGGGTAAAAATTATCCTATGTCCGTTTCCTGGTTCTAAGCTACCTGCCCATCAATTTTCAGCTAAATCGATTCAGCCGTTCTTGAGTTACAAATAGTGTAACTAACACGACTTTCTTTTATATATATATAGATTAGTTTCGATATTGACCACCAGGTTAGAGTTTGCTACGAGCTAATCTTGTCAGACACATGTCCTCTGTCACTTCTGAATTTATTTTGAAGCTACGTATTAAATATAGTACTTATAGATGTTGCTGTAATTATTATATTCTCAGCAATCAACCGCGCGATGGGTGTACTGCCGCCAGCAGTGCGACGTCCGGACCAGCATTACTTCATGATCAGAAGGATCTCTGACGCGCTAAGTAGAACGGAACCCTATCCAAAATCACCTTGTAAGTACTTAAAGGACTACTACTGTGATAACTTATGACTTATATAAAGATAGTACGATGAAGTTGTATGGAAGACTAGATGTTATGTGAAGGGAAGGATCTGACAAGGTGAACTTTAAATATGAATGTATGGGGGCTAATTTTAACAGTGGTAGATCCCGCAACAACAATATTTGTTGGGTGCACAAATTGGTCGGGTCGACCGGTGAAATACCACAACCATACAGAAGACAGGCGTCAAGTGGAAGTAATTCCAAGTACAGTCTGATGAGTGTGGTGTTGGAGGACTAATTTTAGTCCTCTTTCCCTTCCCATCCTTTTCTTAATAGGAAAGGATGGGAAGGGGAAGTGGATTTGGCGGAAGAGGGGACGCATAGGAAGGAGAAATATCCTCTTTCTGTGCGTCCCCTTTTCCGTTGATCAAAGATAGGCAACGCATCTGCATTTGCGGATGTCTATGGGCAACGGTCGCCTCGCTATTGCGGCGAATCCAGTTGGCCGTTTGCTCGTTTGCCACCTTGTGCTATAAAAAAAAATGTGGGGGGGGGAAGGACGAGAGCTTGGTGCGTGGACCCTATGTGAGTGCGGTAAAGGGTATAAAATAAAGTTTCATCGAAATGCGAAATGGATTCTATATAAAATTCTTCAACTGTATAAAGGTCCAAAGGAACTGCCCTCGGAGATCCGACGTCGTGCTGAGGAGAAGTCGACTGATATAACATGTAGATGTGAAGGTGAAGGGTCCATTGTGAGTAACGAGAAGTTTGGTAAGCTTAACGTACACACCATTATCACCACTTTGTCTACCTAGTCATGAATATTTCAGTTTATTAGGCCAGACGCACCCGCAGTCATTGGTCTTTTTGGTCTTGGTCTTTTGGTCATTTCTATTTTTAATAATACTTATTTATTTAATAGAATATGCCTATTCAGGATATATTCAATAAAATGTTGAAATTAAGAACATATTCAAGATAACATTTTACAATGGTCCTTCGAGCCGGATCATGTTTGTGGATTGGGTTATCTTAACCCAGTTCAATGTAATCATCCTTACCCCAAGCAAAAAGTCTAACGCGTTTATCAATTCAAACACTTAATAAAACAAGTCGGTAATTTCAGTAAAAGAGATTCTATCCTCTAGTCCCCTAAGTTCGTCACAGCAAAATCTCTATCTGTTCAGCGATTCAACTGGTGCAACTATAATATTTAAATTTTCCCTCATTTATTAAGTTGAACCTGAAGACACATCAACAATGTTACCCTCACAACTGCGAGCTCTGGAAGATCTCAAACGATGCAAGTGTGACGCAAAACCGCAGCAGTTTGATGACACGGAAGGATCAGGTGAGCTGTTTACACTACACATAAAGCTATATTACAACATAATGTCGTCCTGTTTATTCTGTTTGAAACAACAGTGATGATAGTAAGTTAGTAAGTTATCTAAGTTTAATAAAAAATAATTTCTGTCTTCTCTTGTTAGATACAGCAAGAGAAGAGGATACTGAAAAATCTTTCGATGAAGATGAAGGAAGATCTGAAAAATAGTAGTAGTTTGATTTTTACATGAGAATTACGTTGGAATTCAAATGTTATTTCGTAATACTTTAGCGGTAGAAATTTTTAAAATTAATTAAATATTAAAAAATGTTATATTAGAATTTGTATACGTAAATGTTCCGAATATTTGAATATTTTTTTTCAAAATAAATACTTAGACACAACTTAAAGTAGATTTTTCGTACTCTCTGTCAATTTCATAGGCCTACCGTTGCCAGGCGTCCAGATAAAGGCGGACATAGGTAGGCTTTTCGATTGCGTGTCCAGCCAAAATAAACGGTGTCCGAGTTGTCCTGCTTTTGTTAGGCTTTTTACATTTCCCAAACGAGAATGTACCTATTAATACTGAGACAAAATACTAAATAATATAGAGTGTCCGACCTTTCTACCCAAAGTCTGGTCTGTCCGGCTAGTAGGTTTAGCGACCTGGCAACCCTACATAGGTCACATTTGACATCTATCAGTTTTAGCTTCATAGTGAGGTACGTTGCTTAAAAACATCGATTAAAGTGAATGAATCGATTCGAACTTCAAAAATATTTGAATCGACTTCAGTTGTCATATTTTTCGTTGGAATTTTTTATAATATTCTTAGTGTTTAAAAAAGAAAAGAGTTCACTGATGAAACATTAGAATGATGTTCGATTGACATAAAATAATGTAAACGAAATTTGAGAAAAAGGTAAACTAAAAAAGATATATTTTTATGTCCGCCGTTGAACCTTTATTGAATAACTAAAATAAAACAATTTTCGTTCTTGTGATCCATTCAGACTCTAATTTTTTCACATATATAAATTTTGTGTTTGACATATTGAAAAAGAATTGTCAAAAAAAGAAGAATAAAAATGTAAAGAGTTTTGATTATTTTACGGCCAATCTCTAACATTATTGGATTTTGATGAAATGTCAAATGTGACATTTTAAAATGGTCCTTCATAACCACAAGCATGATAAATTGGTCACATTATAAATTATATTGTTTCTTTAGGTTAAATAGAAAGAATACAACTTTTTTTTTACTATTTGTTTATTTTCCTTACTCCATTTCTGAACATATATTGAACTGTATATAAATTTACAACTAAATTAATTAATCATTGTTATTTTATCTAAAATTTAATTATTATGATATGACCATAAAGTATTGCGAACTTTTATAATTATAATAGTCCGACAAAGATATCTGACTCTATAGTCTATGGGTACATATCAATCTAAATTATGTTAGCATACTAGCGCCCCCCTGCCTCTCCTGCCAATGCACAAGATCAATTTCCTGCTGTATCTTGACTTTTTAAAATTTTTCTTTTATCACATTTTCTGATAGAATTATACTGCGATAGCAGCGCCTCTCATCGGGTCAGATATATTTGTCTCATTACATATACCAAAGATATGTTAATAAATGCACAATTATGTTTAATGCGAAATATACATATGAAACTAACTGTGTTTTTTATTGATTTACAGAACTTATAATAAATTTAACTCACGATTTCGTTAACGCGGGATAAAAAAGTAACCTATGTTTTTTCCGCATTACTGATAAATGGACAGGATATAAGCTGTTGTATTTTGTGCCTATTTGATTCTCGCCATTGACAATGTGGATTCGAACTAATAAATAGAGATTGAATTAACTGAAATAGGAATTAAAAGAAAAAAACAGCCAAGTTTAAGACGAAACGTAGCAAAAGCGTCATTTGAAAACAATGACGTCCATTTATAGACATTTTCCAGTAAAAGTCCCTTCAAAATCGGTCATACCATATATATGTTTTTTTAAATTAGATAATCTTTCAAGATAACGAAATATGCAACGTAAATACATCATGTTCGCGAAATATATATAATCAGATGTACTAATAATATTAATATATGTATGCGTAATAGAACAGTTGTGACACTTGTTTAAAGATATTGTAGTCTATGGTTTATAAAAGATAATACAAGATTACTCCATGTCGCAACTATCATGTCATCGTGCACGTGTAGCTTTTTTATAATATAAATTGAATTATATATATATAATATATAACGTGACATCTGTTAGCTGAGTGATGACGTCATCAGTAACAGAGTTGCCAGTAAGAGCTGAGACTTGATGACGTCAGAGGAGTTGCACGCGTCCGCATCATTGCAACTCTGGAGGCAGCCGTGTACATATCTGAAAGATAAGAGAAGTCAAACGACCTGTGTCCACCTGTTATGAAGAAATAGAAAAAGAAAAATTTCTTTTTCTTACATCCACTTTTCCTTTCCATTCTTTCCTTAAAAGAAAAAAACTTGAGAGGTGTGTTGGGACACCCGGATGGAACGAAGTTCCTTTCGATTAATTAGTGAAGGAACCAATGTTTATTCTGTGTATAAAAAACTTAAGTCTTCACAAGAAGTACATTTTATTTCTATGAATTTTTAGCCGACTTCAAAAAGAAGGAGGTTATCAATTCGACTGTATTTTTTTTTTTTTATGTGTGTTACCGCGAAACTCGGCCCCTGGTGGTCCGATTTTGATAAAAATTATTTTAATCGAAAGGAAGTGCTTGCAGGTGGGTCCCATTTTTTTGTTTTTTTTTTTAAATAACTAGAAGACTAGTAGATTTTGAATATAGCTTCAAAATTTGTTGCGGAAATTAGGGACATTTTTGCTTTCAGCGCTTACGTAGGCTAAACTATAAGACCTACATAAAAATGATGTATGGCGAATTGTAGCTCTTTAAATGTGCTAAATAAAAGTCCGCGATAGCATATATCTATCTTTTATAGTTTTCTCACAATAACCATTTTTTTCTTTAGAAACATTAATTAAATTCATGCCCTATTTCCGACGCTATTATTCAAGTTCAGTATTAACCCTTATGTAAATAAATATGTTCATTATCAAGAGAATTTAATGTAGATTATACTTGCAATTGAAATTATATCATTCTGTCTAATAGTTTAGGAGATATCGTAAGAATAAAATTACGCGGAAACGAAAAATGCTACATCGCGTTACAATGAATAGCACAAATTTGCTTTCTGGGCTTACGTAGGTCAAACTATATGACCTACATTAAAATGATGTATCGAGTAATTATAGATCCTTAAATTTGCTAAATAAAAGTCTCAGGTGGCATATATCTATCATCTATGGATGTCTCACAAAAACCATGTTATTATGAACAAACTTCGATTAAATTGCACACGAAAAACAGCGTCGTAAGCTTACGGCGCTATTATATTATATTCGATATGAATCCTTATCCAAATAAATATGTTTGATGGCTAGAGTATTAAATGCAGATTACATTAGCCTTTAAACTATGTAATTCTGATCAATAGTTTGGAAGATATTAAATTATTAAAAACTACGCGCATTCGAAAAATGCTACTGCGGCGCGCGGCTGGACAAAATTAAAGGCACGCTACGATGTATTAGTTCGTTAATTTTCAATTTGTATACCGATTTTGATAATTATTTCATTGTTTAAAGGATAAGTGGTTATCTGGTGTATTCTAAATTAGTTTTTGAATTGAAGTACACACATATTAAATAGGAAAGTCCTTTTCTTTATTTGTCTTATTTATGTCCTTATACGTATTAAGGAAATTTGTAATTAAACTTCAAATTCACTAAAAATTGAGAAATAAAACAAACATTTTAAGAAAAAAAAATAGCCGACTTCAAAACAAAAAAAACTATCTCAAACAAAATGCGCTTAAAAGTAACTTAAAAAAAACAATTTCAAACAAAATGCACTCAAAAGTAACGTAAAAAAACAATTTCAAACAAAATTCACTCAAAAGTAACATAAAAAAACAATTTCAAACAAAATGCATTCAAAAGTACCATAAAAAACAATCTCAAACAAAATGCACTAAAAAGAAACAAAATAATGTCATGAAAACTTCTTTCTTTCTTTCTTCTCTCTTTCAAAAACCCTCTAAACTCTAAAGAAAGTTCTCTTCTTTCTTGTAACATGTCTATATTGTATAATTATTGTTATTTTGGAGTCGGTTTCGGCCTAAGTAGGGACATAAACGTAAGTATGTCTAATACATCTCAAATATAAAATGTCACCTATTTACTTCGGCCGACACCGACTGCGAAATAACAATAATTATACAATATAGACATGTTACAAGAAAGAAGAGAACTTTCTTTAGAGTTTAGAGGGTTTTTGAAAGAGAGAAGAAAGAAAGAAAGAAGTTTTCATGACATTATTTTGTTTCTTTTTAGTGCATTTTGTTTGAGATTGTTTTTTATGGTACTTTTGAATGCATTTTGTTTGAAATTGTTTTTTTATGTTACTTTTGAGTGAATTTTGTTTGAAATTGTTTTTTTACGTTACTTTTGAGTGCATTTTGTTTGAAATTGTTTTTTTTAAGTTACTTTTAAGCGCATTTTGTTTGAGATAGTTTTTTTTGTTTTGAAGTCGGCTATTTTTCGTTATATATTGTCACGACGTTGCCATGGTTACTATAGCAAAAAGTGTCGTGACAACTTTTCGTAAGAATTTTTTCCGTCTAGCCCCCTTTCACAACGCGCGATAAGGAACTTCGTTCCAAAAAAAGGTAGCATTTTCCTTGTATATTTATGACAACTCTACCACTGTTAAAAATTCCAATATCTCAAAGTTACCTGTCGTCGTAGTAGAATCGTCCGCAATGCGACATTCTTATGATCTCGGTGTCTGTCGTGGCGGTGCCCGAGTCCAGCCCACAGCCGCGGACTGTTATCTTCTCACCGGTGTCATCTGAAATACAAAAATAATAATATTAACGCTACATTAAAAAAAGCTCTAAACAACCAAAATATACTTATAAAACTTCAATTGTATCAGTCCATAGAGATATTAATCATATTAGGCGCCCGAGTACGAAAATCAATCTGGCGCCTCTAAAAGTATTATTTCTGGCGCCCCACAGGACCGGCGCCTGGGCGCCCTTGTAAGCGAGTTAAGACGGTCCTGTCACTCCATTCTCTTGGTTTCTCTTGGTGTCAAAGGTAGTGCCATAGATAAAGGGGAATAGCGATAATAAAATTTAACTTAGTCAATTTGTAAACCGTCAAGTCAACAATTCCTTCATTTGAAATTCGCTAATTTGGCAAATTTATGTGTTTAATTCGCTTATAAGTCGATGAACTTTCAGTGTCTTACCAAATATCCCAGCTATCTTGATACATGATGTGGCAGGGAAGAGACCGTCTCTCCCCTTCCTACCGCCCATGCAAGGCGACTCGAGCAACTGCAGCGAGTGATTGTTGTGGAAGGGGTCGTCGCACGCCGGAAAGCGGCCGTTCATAGACACGCACTTAAAACAGTCTATGCTCTCCACTGGAAAATAATTTATTGTTGAATATACCAAAGATAAGATATAGTGTAATTTTCGTTTTTTTTTCAACCATAGATAAAACAAATAAGAGTAACCAGAGATAATGAGCGGGAGAAGACCCTTCTATACAATTAGACAGTTGGACAGTAATTTCACAGATTAAATATAATTGTTTACATTAACATATCTATGGTATATTTAGATCAGAATAATTAAAATACTCACCAACTGATATCCAGGACAGAATTGTTAATGTTATCAAGAAAATTAAATTCCTATTTTGTGTTTTGTCCATATTTGATTTCTGAAACAAGTAACGGGTGACAAAATGATTAAACACTGGACCATTCGACTCGTAACCTACAGATCCTACTCGTAGGTTAAATTCCCGCCATTTAAATGTTCTAATTTCAAATGTGTCCACGTGGTCCACTGAGGCTTAGTGACTTTGACAGGCTCGAGCCTTAACAGTAAGGAAGGATATGCAGATGACAGATAAAAAAACACAAATAAAAAATATATAAAACCGGCTTATGATATAATTAAATTAACGTTTTGCTTCACTTATTTGTTAGCGTTTTACAACGTGACGAGTGTATATTAAAAGAGTTATAAACACGTCGTTATTAGAGCGGTTTTTAAATTATTTAAATGAGTGAGAACTTCAATAGAAAAGCGCAGTAAACCACTCAGCGCACAGAGAGGCACTAGGCGTTATTTATATTAACGTAGGGTGACAAGGTATTTGTTTTTATTGAGACTTTGCATAGAAAAATACTTTTGTTTACATTTCAATCTTACCTCTAAATTAAGTAAACAAATTGACGCCTAATTAGCTACATTTATGGTCTTTACGCTATTCAATTTTTTCCGTTGTTTTGTGATAATTTTTTACACGAATTGTAGTGGTTTTGTAAACCAAAGGTATGTAAAGCTTTATAGTTTTGTGAGAGTAAGTATCTTTTTCATCATCAGCTCACTATACATCCCCACCGAGGGGCTCGGAGCCTACCCCAAGTTACGGGTGACTAGGCCATAGTCAACCACGCTGGCAAAGTGCGGGTTGGTTAACATCATTGAATTTCTTCACAGATATGTGCAGGTTGCATCACGATGTTTTCTTTCACCGTAAGAACGTTGGATAAATGTACATATGTAAATCGAAAATCTGTATATGGCGGGATTCGAACCCAGGACCTGTAAATTGCAAGTCAAGTGCTTAACTACTGAGCCACCGATGCTCTTAAGTATGTTAATATTTAATATTTTGTGATTTTACGACTTTCATCGCAAAATGTACGTTTTGTTTCACAATGTCCTGTCTCTAATTAAATTAATGGTGTACATATTCAAGCGAAAACGTGTATGACTATTTTTATATTAACTAACGCCTAAAGCAATTCAGGAATTCCAAATAAACAATATTTTAAAAGTAGATTCGCCAGCGCAGATTTATTGCGGACGTGTATTTCATGGCTTGAGTCTTTGATTGATTTGAAATTCGAAAGACGAGAAACATTGCAAGGGGTGTGATCTTTACGTGGTTTTATTCCACAATATCAGGCGAAATTACAACTGTAAAGCTTAATTCTTGTGATGGTTGATTTCAGTAGAAAGCAAATTCTAGTCATCCCCTTCCAGTCTTTTTCTAATGAGGAATGGATAGTGAGGCCGATTACGCAGGGAGAGAAAATCTATCTTTTTATGAACACCCCTCTCCTCAGTCCATTTAAGGTAATGCGTTCAAACTGTTAACTCTTATCACAGATTCTTTTGGGGTTGGGGTTGACTTCACACATATCCTTGAATTTATTCTCGGATATGTCCAGCATATGAAATTCGAAAATTGAAATACACATTGGTACATGGCGAGATTCGAACTTCCTGGGTTCAGATTGCTGATTACAAGTCAAGTGTTTAACCCCTGAACCACTGACTATCTTTGGGTTAGTGATGTATCCACACCGGTTGCTATGACAATGTCACAAATAAACAAGATGTAAATAGATAATTGTGTTTCCTTATTTACGCATTAAAGCTAAAACATTTAAGTTTACTTGTTTGAGTATAAATATTCAAAACGGATGTCATAGATTAAATATTGACTTTGGTGACATCAAGTAGATTAAAAATAACGACAAAACGGCGTCTAAATTTGGTTTAAAATATAGTGATGCTAAATAACCTTAACAGGATAAGAATTGTTTATATAAACTTAAGTAAACATTGTTATTACTTATACATACAATACTTGGTTACAACGAAATATTCACGCGTAGTAACCGATAATTCGAAATTATTTTTTGACTGTTAAAAAAGAATAGCAAAGTTACGGAATACAAATTGAAATAATAAACAAAACTCACAACAGGAAATAATGATAAATAATTTTACTTTAATGTTTTATTAATATACATTCTGTGCATACCATAAAACATCTAACGCTTCTGTGCAAGTCTATGACACGGTAATAATAATACCGTGAGTGAGAGAGATACAGTTATACCCAATTCCTGTGACGTGACAAAGACAGGGATAACTATCTTCTGTCCCTTTCTGCGTACCAGGCTTTGGAGTTTGTTTGGAACAAAGGTTGTCCCCTACAAACAACCTAGGTTGTCCCTAACAAAGTTTGACATTCGTGCTATTTTTCGAAAATTGTGAGTACTTAGTGGCTGTAATTGTGCAAAAATATTTTGATATTACAGTTTTAGTGAGATCAAGTGTATAAAACATGGTATACTGCTGTATTGTTGGTTGTAAAAGCCGTAGTCAGCGAAAAGAGAAAAACATAACCTTTCAATCGTAAGTACTGAAACTACGCACTTATTCACATGTATTCATACAAAATAAGGAAGAAAATACAAACTAGTTGTTTTTTACAGTCTTTGTAATAACTAATATGTTAAAATACGGGTAAAATTAGCTAAAATAAAATAGTATTTTTCGAACATTATGCGCCCAAACGCAGATGTCATTTGTGTCAAATAATATACTGTAGATCTGGGAAACAAGCGGCCATATTAAACTTCTTTTCAAATTGGTTGGTTATTACCCGTAAAAATAATACCACCATCTTGTTGTAAAAATTACCCTGAATTTAGGGGAAATAAATTATAGTATGTATAATGTATATAAATGAAACAATTCACATTTTTTATACTATTTTCAACAGATTTCAAAAGGAGTTTTTAATTCTGGTATATGCTGTGTTTTTAAATATTTGATACTTTCTTATCCCGTTGATTTTAAAGAGTATGCTTTTTAATTTGTCCCATGTAAATTTTGTTTCTTAGAAATTACAATCAAAATAGTTTAATATTAAGTAGTTTTACATGTAGTGTTCACTGTAATTATATACAGAGTAATTTAAAATTATATGACTATAATATTGGTATGTTTTTTGTAGCTTTTTATGAAGACTTAGGGCTTCGTGCATATCGAAGAAAAATAGGACATCGTTTGAATGCTCGTCTAATGGACCTAAGACTGAAGAGATGCCGCGCTTTGTTGAAGCGGTACGCGGGAAAAAAATATTGGGAAATTCTTTTTTTGGAGTCACTCAAGACATCCTTGATTAAGGCAGCCGCCGATATTGACATGGACCTCGTTCGTGCTGTGATAGACGACTGGCCGAGCAGATTGAAGGCCTGTATTCAAAATCACGGATGTCATTTTGAATAAACTTTAGTGTCATAAGAATCTATGTTTTGTTAAGTTCAATTTGGTATATAAATGGTCACATAATGAATAAACTTGTTTCAATTATTTTATATTAAACATGTGACAGAATTTATGACCTGACTAAGTATTACTAAAAAAATCTGTTTACGTAATCTTAGTCACATAAACAAAAATTACGCATTGTTTTTTATATTTATTACGTTTATTAATTACAATTTAATTGGGAATATATAAATTGGTATATATTAAATTATATCGTAATTATTCATTTTCGGGACAAAACAAATAACTGGTAACCCCAATCCTTTTACATATATATAGGTATAGTCTATAGTACTCTCTATCTGTCCCTTACGGGTGAACGCGCATGCCATATCTATATAATTCTTCATCTGAGCTTCTGTGTCTATTCATAAAACAAAATTCTGACGTGTATATAATCTGTAACATGTTGTTTTGGCGCGATGCCAAACTTTGATGTAAACAAAATGGCTGTGCTTGCATTTAAAAGTGGTTTGCGTTTTCCGTTTTGGAAACAAGATTTAATGGAACTAGTGGTCGTACAATGGTCGAAGTTCGGATATAATTTTTCAAAATTGTTTTATATTTTTTAATTTGAATTATTTTTATGCATTAACAGTGTCAAACACGTTCGTGAGTGCGCGCAATTTTATTCATTCAAAGTATATATGTAAAAATGTACAATATTAAAACTTTATACCTATCTTTAAAAGTTCTAGATTACTTATTCCTCATCCCATTTATCTCTTAACCAGGGGTGGCCAACTTCAATAAGGACCTACTGTATACTAACAAAAACTTGTTCGATATAACCTTTTTTCAAATTTCGTGTAATTTTAAATGAAACAATATAGTACAGTTCTTTAATACATTTAATAATTACATTTCATTAAGAGAAATCATAAACCTGTCAAGAATTCTTAGTAAATATCTATTTATATTATCATCGCGTCTGAGCATCTTCCGCTCCGTTATTGTTTTACGTATTTATATATTTTGCCTTGTTATAATCGACTGGACTTAAAGTAGCTATCAACCAGTTGACCACCTCTGCTCTAAAGGAAAATCATTGCCATTTTTCTCTCCGGACCTTAAATTTACGATCAATTTTATGACATCGTAAAACAACAAGGGAAATCTATTTTTGTGCGACCTGGATGACAAGAACGCATTCTGTGAGTGCTACTATAAAGTAACGGGAATAAATTTAATTTTTTTTTAAAGAATAGCTTCGAAATGAAAAATACTTTCTTTCTTATCTTCTTATCTATATATATATAAAAGAAAGACGTGTTAGTTACACTATTTATAACTCAAGAACGGCTGAATCGATTTGACTGAAAATTGGTGGGCAGGTAGCTTAGAACCAGGAAACGGACATAGGATAATTTTTACCCCGTTTTCTACTATTTTTTCCCTTTCAGTAGAAATTCAATCAAAATAACTGTAGCCGTTTCTATATGTAACTAGCTTTTACCCGCGACTTCGTCCGCGCGGAATAAAAAAAATGCACACAAGATAAAAAGGTCCTATGTCCGTCTCCTAGTTCTAAGCTACCTCCCCATCAATTTTCAGCTAAATCAGTTCGACCGATCTTGAGTTATAAATAGTATAACTAACACGACTTTCTTTTATATATATAGATTAAATCAAACTGACAAGCTAGGTTTGTATCCTGATCGGCTGCACTAAAAGAGCCGGCTTTATTTCTGATAAGTGTACTCAATTAGGTTCCCAACTTATTTTTTTATTTCAAAAGGTGGCAAACGAACAAACGTCCACCTGAATTCGCCGAAATTGAGGCGACCGCACATAGACACTCGCAAATGCAGCATCATCATCATCAGCTCACTATACGTCCCCACCGAGGGGCACGGAGCCTACCCCAAGTTAGGGGTTATAAATACAGCATGCCTACCATTAATCAACGGAGAAGGGGACGCACAGAAAGAAGATATTTCCCCTTATGCGTTCTTCCGTCAAATTCACTTCCCCTTCCCATCAATTCTTAAATAATAAAAGGGTGGGAAGGAAAAGAAGACTTAGGCCTCCGGCACCACACTCATCCAACGAAACGCGCAATTGCTTCCATTCACGAATGCCTTATGTTTTACGCTCCAATTATCCCTACTTCCCCTACTATTAGGTATTTCGACACATAGAACTCGTATAACCCTAGTTATATAAACAACTATATATAAACAGAATAACTAACAAAATGCAAGTGCATTTGAAGATATAAAATTATATAGACTAGCCTAAAATAACGTTTGGCAAACACGAACACAAACAATATAGAAATTATATGATGGAAATTTTACCAATATATAAAATCTTACTAATATTATAAACTAGTTTTTACCCGCGACTCCGTCCGCGCGGAATAAAAAATAGAAAACGGGGTAAACATTATCCTATGTCCGTTTCCTGGTTCTAAGCTACCTCCCCATCAATTTTCAGCTAAATCAGTTCGACCGATCTTGAGTTATAAATAGTGTAACTAACACGACTTTATTTTATATATATAAGATGCGAAAGTTTAGATGGATGTTTGTTTGAATTTATCTGCGGAACGGTTGAACGGATCTTGATGAAATTTGGCACAGATGTTGAACATAGTCTGGAAGAACACATAGGCTACTTATTACGTTTTTGTTTTTAATTCAACGCGGACAGAGTCGCGGGCGACAGCTAGTTAATATTATAAATGCAAAAGTTTAGATGGATGAATGAATATTTGTTAGAAGGTATCTCCGGATCGGTATGTTGTAAAGAGGAAAGATTTGATTGTTTTTTTATTTGCATTTAATAGACTCCGAATTTTTTTTTTATAAGAGAAAGGGGGCAAAACGAGCAGCAGAAACACCTAAGTGTTCATCGACGCCCATGGACATCTGCAATACTATAGGAACCGCAGATGCGTTGCTGGCCTTTGAGATGGTGATACGCTCGCTTCTTGAAGGACCCTAATTACTGAACTTATTTGAAAAATTATTTTAAAGCTACACTAACGCCGGGTGCTGTAGGTAATTTTTTCAATTTCGTTATTTTTTTTTATTTCCGTAATTGTGGGCATTGTTTTAGCACGCGATTTTAGTATAAAAACAATAACTAATTCTTATGTAAAGAAATTACAGCAGAAATTAAAAATTTAAGAAAAAAAGAAAAATTCACTAAGTGTCGCCGCACACGGACACTCTCATTCCGTCTACAGCGGGCATAAATAAAAAAAAAAGATTTCTTTATTATTGAGCTATTATCGAATCCATTTTATTCATTTGTTATTTAAATCAAATAATAAACAATACTTTATGAAAAAAAAAAACATTTAATTCAATCTACAGAGAGCGATGCGAAAAACATAGATGAATTAAAAAGCTTCTTTTGAAAACGATATAAAAAAAAATAAAGCATACATACTTCTTGTTCCTAGTTCCAATATTCCTCCAAAACTAATCAATATTGCTCACTTCACATAAAAGAAAATCGAAGGCATCTTCAGTAAACATTTGATAATGGAATAAAAAATTCTGATAACCAACGTTAATAATTACTATAAAAACCGCCACAAATTAGTAAATATATAATTAATAAAGTAAAAATTAGTGCCTCGTTTGAGTACGACTACTTGTTAGGAATCGGGACAATTATCGACTGAAAACCAAAAAGCTCCGTATTCCGTAGTGCTTGAAGGTTTTTCCACTAGTGTTGCCAGTAAAGAAAGCTTTGAATTTACACAAATTTAGGGAGAGTAACAGTCGATGCTTTCAGATTTTTTGCATTTTGTAATTTTTATTTTATCATAATTTAATATAAATAAGTCTTAGATTTTTGAGTAGTTGTTTTATCACTTTTGTTAATTCAATTTCATAACATGCACGTGGTTATAATTGGTAGGTTGGAGAAAATCAACACTTCTATACTATGGCAACAAGTTCTTTTATCTGTCAAAGTTAAATGTCAATTTCTGTTCATATTCGAAATTCGAAATTTGAGTTATTTTGTTTTGTTTGGTTTTGACAATCTTTGTTTTTTGTTTTTACACTTTAGTTAACTTTTTACAACGACAATTTTCTAGATGACTTTATGATTATTTTAGTTTCATAATTTCCATAAGACCTGATCCTGAAACGAAAACTTAAGGGTTTGTAATGGAGACCAATATTTCATATGAAAATTCTATTTCGAAATATTTTTGCCAGATATGTGAAAAGTCATATATTAATCAAAGCAAGCTTTATCAACATATAAATAGTCATAAGCAAGATAAAGCATATCAATGCAATATATGTCTAAAAAAATATATGCACTTACAAAGTCTTCATACTCATGTAAAAATACACGCAAATGGAAGATGTTTTATCTGTGATAAATGTAGTAAATCTTTTACTAATAAATACAGCTTAAATAGACATATTTTAAGACATAATAATTACAAAAATTATGAATGTATTGTATGTCTGAAAAGATTTTATCAAAAATCTCATTTACAAGCCCATAGTGTAATACATAATGACATAAAACTTTTTCTTTGCGATATTTGTGGCAAAGGTTTTACAAGAAAGGACACATTGGTTGTTCATATAAATTTACATAAAAACAATAACACAAATACATCAACAATTTATAGAAAAAATAAAGAATTGTCTGATGATAATTTAACAATTAAAAATAAAACAAAAACGATACTGGCTGAAAATATCACTTTAAAAGAAAATTGCCACAAAAATACTGGCAGTTGTGAAATAAGTGGTGAAGAGAAAGAAAATTCACCAATAAATTTTGATCCTTTGAGCACTAGAGGATTAGTTTTAAACAGTAATTATATACCTGATTTTTTAGATACAGAAAATAAAAATGCAGATCTAATAAAAGACACAACTGAAATATATCAATGTATTCAATGTAATAAAAATTATAAAAACAAGAAATCTCTTAATTTACATATGAATTTACATACACTTTATAATACACACGTCTGTGAGATCTGTTCCAAAGTTTTTACAATAAAAAAGAAATACGAGATACATAAATTAATTCATTCAGGGATTAAATTGTATACTTGTGAATTGTGTGATAAAAAATTCACAGCAAAACATTCACTTAAGATGCATCAAAATATTCATGAAGGATCCAAACCATTTCAATGCACTTTGTGTGGAATAAGGTATGTTTTTTAACGTCTACAGACTCTTGGTCTGTACTCTTATTTGCACATTTACCTTATGCTAAATTACAATAGTGAGTTCCTTTTTTTAATTTTATTAACTTAACAACAACTTGTAGTCATTATAGACCATTACAATCACAAGTACCTCCACAATCACTGCATCTGTAATAAGTAAAATTAAAATGTGGTCACCTTGCACATCTTTGCTCTCGGACTCGAGTCTCTTCTAAATTAAGGGGCAACTAGGCTTGTGTCAAACACGCTTTACACGCTAGTAAGGATTGTTTCAATTACTACATATCGACGCTGGAAAGCGTAAACGCTGTAACCCCGAAAGTATGAACTTTACAGGAGAGCCAAAAAATCATAACTCGTGAGCTGATACGCCTACAAGCATGCGGTATTTAGCAATGTTGTGTAGTTTGTGCTAACCTATAATAAAATCATTATCGTTTGATAATGGTTGAAATTATTAACGTGTGAAAAACATATTCGCGATTTCAAGGGTTACAGCGTTTATGCTTTCCAGCGTCGATATATTCGAAAATATGAGTAGGTTGCATCACAATGTTGTTCTTTGCTATAAGAATGTACATGTGAAATTTTTAACATATTTTTATCTGACTAGAATTGAACCCAAGATCTGTAGATCCGAAGTCTAGTGCTCAACCACTGTGTCACCGACACTTATAAGGTTGAAAAAAAAAACTGGAAAACCTGCGGTTCATACATTTGATTAATTTAAAAAAAAATTACAGACAATATTATTTACAGATTCAGCAAGAAGAGTTCTCTGAACAGACATACCTACATACATACAGGTATGAAACCATACACATGTGCTGTATGTGACAAAAGATTTATCCAGAAAGTACAATATACCAACCATGAGAAAACACACAGTGGAAACAGGCCTTATTTATGTCAGGAATGTGGAAAAAGTTTCAGTAGGAAAGACAGTTTAAATGTTCATAGAAAAAGTCACTCTAAATGTTAAATTCCACGGCAATGATATTTTTGTCATCCCTTTCATTTCCTTTGATGAAATAGAAACAACAATATGTATATAGTTATTCAAACCATAATGTTTACCTATAGATAGGCTTACCAGACGTCCCGGTTTGACCGGGATAGTCCCTGTTTGAGATCCCAGTCCCGGCGTCCCGGTCAAACTTGAACAGCACCGACACCCCAACCAATCGTTCCCCCGCGCCGTTTTTTTTCAATATAATTCCGCGTTTTCAATTCATAATAATTTTTGATTCCATTTCAAATATGAAAAACACAAATTAAGCGAAAAGCAAAATGAAAATGAGCCTTCTCTTCTGCGTCCCGGTTTGGCTCTTCGTAATTATGGTAAGCCTACCTATAGATAATGTTTTAAATAAGTTTGACAATTGATTGTAAAAAAGACTATTTTATTCAAATGTCATAATGTGTGCGTAATGCAAATGTATAGCAATATAGTAAAAAAAAAACCATATTTGGGATTATGCAGTATATAAAAATTTTATGCTTTGGAGTGCATATTTCAATGATTAACCCTTTCACGCTCAAGGGAAATATTTTACCCTTCTACAAAAATCGTTATTGATTGTTCTATTATTATTTAAGATATTTTTTTTACTGAATGTCAAAAACGTATGTCCAAAGCAGCAAATATGTTTCTGAACGAATTAAAAAAAAACTGTGCTAAGCTTTTGTAACTAAAATATTGTGTTGTATTGGAATATTTAGTCTTGGAAATCTTATGGTCATGTAAAGATTAATACATTGGTGTCTGTGATTTTTGCATGTGTTTTCATATTCTATTTAATTCTCTTGGTATTTTAGTAATGTATTTTATTAAGTAAAAAAAATAAACGAATATCACTGATTATTGAGTTTATTTATAATTAACTATGCTACATTTTTAATGGAAGACATTCAAACTTACAAACATTAACAATAACTCTAACATTATCTATTTCTAATAAATTATATGGCTTATACAGTTTTATAACACAATTAGGTGCTATAAAATTACAAGTGATATAAATTAAATTAATAATTATTATATATTCTTCATCTTTTAAATCCTTTGCTTCAATTAAATAACAGCCATATTTAAGTTGTACATTTTGAATTCGGAACACCCAATGTTCACATGTTGGTATCACAAAATTGGAATTTGTGGCCAGGAACTTTTCATGTTGCCATAGACAAATATTTGAGTTTTGTTTTTTTATTAAACCAGCCAGTCTATATGCTAATCCATTTTTCTTGTATCTTTTTTTTGTCTTTTCAGTTATTTCACAACTTGAAAGAAAACTATTTTGTTGATTTGGTTGTATATCTTTAACTTGAGTTATTGAATTAGTTATTTCAACATCTTCAATTGATTTAGATATATTTTGAGGTGTTGATTCACACTCACTTATTGATTGTTGTGATAGACTTTCCGAGCTGAAATGACTATCAAAATATGATTGTACCTGTTTTATTAAATCAAATTTCGTTTTTTGTCTATTATTTTGTCCGCATTCAGTTGATGTTTCAGAAACCTCTATATCGGTAATATTTTCTATTTCTAGTTTCAATTGTTTAGTATTATTTATAGATTTTACTTCATTGTCATTAAGCTTATCATTTGGTTGATATTGTAATTTTTGAACATGTCTATTTTGATTGCCTTCGTTGAATAATTTCTTCTTAACATTAGGAGCTATATGAGGTTTCTGTTGTAATACAGGGCTTAATTCTTTCCCGCTTTTATTTAGTTTCGAAGTTAATATTGGTGAAGTCGGTATGTTTATGTCGTTTCTAAACGATTTCAACGATTGTGATTCTAAAACTGGACTTACAGGAAGTTGCTTGTTACTTTTAAAATTTAATATTGGTGATGATTTTATGGCACATCTTTTAGAGCATAACTGTGTTTCATTGGTAATTTGATCAGTAAAATTAACATTTCGTGACACTTCAATGATATTTAAATTTGATATGTTATGGTTTACCTTCTTTTTCCTCTTTCTTTTCCTTGAGTTGGAAAATGAATTGTTTAATGTGATGGACTTGTTTTCACAATCACTTGACTCACTAGACGACCAAAGTATATCATCGTTATTTTCTTGACAATCTAAATTGTCGAATTTCTTCGTAAATAAGCTCTGTTTGTGTTTCTTCATTTTTGTAACATTTAATATTTTAAATCGATCACATTAGAGTTACAGTAATTTTTTTGGTTTGTTAAAACAGGTATTTAAGAATTTAGCACGCAGTAGATTTGAAATTTTGAATAATAAAATAGGTTAACTTATTGTGTTTATTATTTTTTGAAGGATATTGATGTTTTAATTTGACATTTAATTTGATCTCTTATGTTGGTATCTTAATAGTGAAAGGCTAAGGCATAAAAGAGTATCCAAACGAGCGGTTTTAAACGTTAGTCGTCGAAATAAAAATGTTATTCGATGAAATTATTAAAAGACTTAAAACACAAGAATTCAATGGATTTTTTTAGTTGTTTAATTTTGAATAAACCTATCCGCGTTGTTGACATTTGTACATTAACCACCGAGTCAATCGCTAGACGTTTTTGTAAAAACGTGAAAATTTGTCATAAATAGTAGGTTTGATTTGAAATAACATAAATACAAAGTATGTATCTCTTCGTTAACTCTAAAGAGAATGTCTACTCGAGAACTCTAAACAAAAGCACATGAACTAATTTCCGACTTTATCTAAACCATGTCAACTTCTTGGTGATTTTCCATCATTTTTTCGACTTTTTAATTTACCGCTTGATCATATATCGCTTATGTTTCATAACGATGTCTATAACAAAAAGTTTCAAATTAAAATAACTTAAATAATGTGTGCATGCTCAGTTAAAAAAACAATGTAAATTCTAACGTTGTTTTATCGACCGTTTGTATGATCCCTAAATGACACTAGTTCCGCAATATTTCACACCGCACAGTTGGCAGCACTGTTGTTGTGCAACCTTGTTATTCAGCTAGCTTCATTCAAGTCGATTGAGTTCTCAAAACAAATACGCACAAGTTGAATACATAACACCGAATCGCCGAATACGTGTAATAAATCTCTTCAATTCTCATTGTTTAATGTTTGTTCTTAAAGCGTTTTCCGCAGTTATTTAATAGAAAACTGCTTGCATTGTGTAAAAACATTGCATAGGAACGCTTTAGGAGATTTCAGCCGGTTTAGCAATGGAAGTCGACCGCATCGCTTCCGATTCTGAAAACGTGGCGGTGGATGAAAATGATAAGAGTGTGGTAGAAGGAGGCGCCGGGGACGCCGCTAGCTCTCATACCGGTCGCATTAAGCGTAAAAACAGAAAATATGGTAGAAGCAACAGCAAAGAGGCGGTCGGCGTGGTATCAACACCATTGCCGAAGTATAGGAGCTGGAAAAACTGCCGCAGGCCGCGAAATGGCCACGGCAGAGGCCTGCCTAAGAAAGGTAACCTTTGTTCTAACATTACTATGTTATTCTAACCTATTTGGTTTTTAACGCGATCGAAAGTTCTAGAATTGTTGCTTATATCGTAGTTTATTTGTAAGTTATTGAGTCGTCATGTTTTTTGTTTATACCGGCGTCCGGCCACGCATTATCTTTTATGTACTTAGGTTGCAATTAAGTTTTATTATTACGTCGAATTAGCTAATGGAAATAAATCTTATAAGAATTGACCTGGTTCTGACATAACAACAAAGAAATATTTTTGTGTTTTGTATTCGAAATGTTTATACTTTCTATATTATTTTTGTGATATAATTACTTGATATGATATCAAAGTGGTATAATACGAAGTTATTATCTATTAATTATGTTTTATTATGTATAAACATGTGGTCGTATTATTTTTAGCTTGTTGTTACGAGGTGTGGCTACCAACATAACAGGCGACATTTTAGTGTTTCAAGGTCACGCAATCATTCGGCTTTTGCGCAGTTGTAAACCTATTGAATTGACGTAGGTCATTTTTGTTTACATTTTTTCCCGCCATTTATTTTTATTTTTTTTTTCTATAAAAAATGCTTCATTAGTACGTTAAAAAATTAAAAATTACTTATGTGTGCCTTTCATCTCCCAAATTTTAAATATAGTGATGTCTCTATTATATTTTTATAAAAGAAACGAGTTGTCGCCCGCGACTCCTTTCGCGCTGAATTAAAAAAAACATAAGATCCGTTCAGTCGTTCCAGAGATACTTTCAAACATCCATCCATCTAAACTTTCGCATTTATAATAATAGTAAGACTTGATAAAAACAAGATCTCTAATTCTTATTTTTTAACTACCTACATCATAATTCTACTCTTGTCCCTTGTACAGTCAGCAGAATATGTACTGCTTTTCAAATCATCTCTATCAGTAGTTATAAAATCTGAATTTACTCTATGCATATCACTCTAACCTCTATAAAATTTTTGTATCTACCTTTTTTTTTATCTACCTACATACTTTGATTTAATTTTTCATAAGAATATACTGAAAAAAAAACGTTACATATTGCTACAATAGCAAAATAATTACTACTAATATTATAAATGAGAATGTATGTATATTAGAAGGTATCTCCGGAACGGCTGATGAATAGTTTGGAAAAACATATATGCTAATAATGAAGTTTTTTTTTGATTCCGTGCAGATTAAGTCGCAGGTGAAAGGCAGACAGTAATAAAACCACCAACCTGCATTGGGCCAGTGTGGTTTATGGCCTAGTCATCTCTAACTTAGGGTAGACTTAGCCCCTCAGTGGGGACGTATAGTGAGTTGATGATGAATCTGTAATAAGAGATGCATTGATTACCTTAAATCAGTGATTGTCAAACTTATTTCTTTCACCGCCCCCTTTGAAAATCAATTATATTTCAGAGACCCCTAATTTTTTTTTTTTTTTTTTTTTCATTTATTGAGGTAAACTAACAATAGCACAAAAAAGTAGAAAATAAACAATATAAAATACACAAAGGAAAGTCTTAAGTAAATGTGCCATCCACAATGTTCACCACATATTGTTCTTAAAATTAGGTTTAGCTAAAACATTCGAGTAATAGTATTCTAGTTTGTTAATAGTTTTTGTATAATATAATTAATAGTTAGACAACGATTTTACAATTTCTTTTTTAAAGGTATTTTTATTAACATGCATTATATCTATATTATTAAAATTGGAGTTATATGTGTCTACAATTCTGTTAAGTGGTGATCTCTTGCCAGAATTTGTACGACACCGAGTTAGTGCAAATACTTTACATTCCTTTCTAGGATGTGCCCTTGTAGGCACTTTGTAACAGAGTCTTTTAATCAAACAACTACAATCGTATCTATTGTGACATAGATCGTGTAGCAGCACCGCTTCATGTTGAGCACGTCTACATTCGAGACGTAGTAATTTGAATTTTTCTAGTAGGCCTTGATAAGGTAAGTATGTATGGAAGCATTTATAGTTTAGACAACGAAGATATTTTTTTTGTACCGTTTCTAATGATTCGATATATTTATTATAATATGGGTTCCAGATGGGCACAGCATATTCAAGTTGTGAGCGAACTAGGGTTTTATATAAATAAAGGTAAGTAGATGGACGTTTAAATTCTGAACTCGCGCGCATGATAAAACCGTACATTTTAAATGATTTGTTTATAATGTTGTCAATGTGCAGATCAAGGTGTAATTTACTATCTAAGGTAACCCCCAGGTCTCTAATATGATTAACATTTTCTAAGGTAATGCCATTCAAATTATAGTTGAATTTGCTTACATGTCTCTTTTTAGTAAACGTTATTGCTTTACATTTAACAAAATTGAGTTCAAGCTTATTTAATTTTTATTCAGTCCTAAAACTTAAAAACCACAATTTAATTACTTTAATTAATTTCAATGTCCTCATTTTTTGGGCCCCTTATCGACTCCTCCCAGGTTTCAAACGCCCCAAGGGGTGTTATCGCCCACTTTGGGAAACACGGCCTTAAATGGTTGAAAACAATGTACAGTCAAAATCTGTTATAACGACATCGAAGGGACTACTCATATTGAGTCGTAAAAACCGATAGTTGTAACAACCGGTGACAGGTATTAATAGGAAAGATATGTATATAACATTCAGCCAGGACCTTTGATTTTGGTCAATTTAACCGGTATGTTGTTCTAAACGATGTAGCCATAAACGGTTTTGACTGTATATAAGGTTTTCTTATCAATTCCTGACTTTGTTAAAACAGCATCCCTTTAACAAGGGGACGAGATACAGCTTGTGTAACAATGCATTCAACAGATGAATTCTCGGAATTCTCTACTTCATGTCTTCTTTATGGTTGTAGGATTTTGTAGCTGTCATTATTTGCCTATAATTTATAGACTAGTATTCTAAATTTTTTTTTTTAAATCAATATCTAATCTTTAGATATGCTAGTCAAAGTTTGTTTTTTTTAATCTGTTCTAATAATAAAACGTTTGTTCTTTGATACTAAGATAAAAGATTGATAATATGTGTTATCTATATATATAAAAGAAAGTCGTGTTAGTTACACTATTTATAACTCAAGATCGGCTGAATCGATTTGACTGAAAATTGGTGGGCAGATAGCTTAGAACCAGGAAACGGACATAGGATAATTTTTGCCCCGTTTTCTATTTTTTATTCCACGCGGACGGAGACGCGGGTAAAAGCTAGTAAAGTATAAAAATAAAATGTTTTTAATCACCTTTTATAGTGAGTTTATTTTTAAATTTGTTTTTTTATTTGTAGTCAAATATAATTTAAACTTGTGCTATGTTCAAGTAAATTTGATCTATAAAAAAATCAGTAAAACACATTTTTTTTTGTTTCTTTGTATGGATATTGATTATATTGACACTATTCCTCACATTCTTTTAACAGAGACAAAAATACAGTCAAACCAGGATAAGCGAGAGTCCAAGGGACCGTGATAATTTTCTTGCTTATCCAAGTTTTATTGTATGTATTTTGTACATCCATTCATAGTATTAAAGTTTGTGACCATGACCTTGAAATAAGGACTAGGAAGGGTCTTGGTTACTGAATAAATCAATACACACCCCTTACAAAGTATATACGGAAGGGAAAGAGGTTTTTGAATTCACCCCATTCATTTCAACCCTTGTAGCTAGGGTGTCTATATTTTATTTAGTATTTTTTTACACTGACAAGTACGGGAAGTTTAGAATAACTTTTGTGAACATTTGTGTTTGTAATCTGATCAAACTATAGATAATTTTTTAAATTATTTGGTTGGTGTCATTTTAAAATTCTGCATCACAAGCAATTTTAACCTTGTTTTGAAATAAAAAAAATACAAAGTTCATACCCTGATAATTATGGTTAAAATTCGACTAATTGGTGACCACTGGTATAAATATTTTCACATATCTTGACTGCTCCCGCGAGTCGCTGTACAGAACACAAAATTCGCTGATGACCTTGAGCCGCCAAAATATTTGAAAAGACTTATACAACTAAGCCTTCGTTTTCGAGACCAAAATCCCCTTTTAAATTATATCGCCATCCCTTTCACTATCTTTTACAAAACAGAGATAACAATATTATCTCATAGAGTTATGGTTTTAGAAACCAACGATAAATAACGTAATTTAGCAAAATCTCGTCTGCAAATGACTAAAAAAAACAATGACTCACCTTTTGTTATGGCGCGAATATAGAATACGTCAAGGTTACATGGAGTTAGATAACGATGTTTGTAAATAATAAAAAATACGTTATTCTCGACAGTGTAGGATTTGCAGTATTTACCCTATCACACCGGATCAGCACAGTAATCTTTCCCTTGTCGAAACGGATCATTCACAGTTATATTTACCCTGTCTAACTGAACTATGAACAGTTTTTCCCTTTTCGCCCTGGCTTATTCCTAAACGACTTTCTCTTTTCGAACTGGTCCATGCGTAGTAGTCTTATTTTTTTTATATATCATAAGGTGGCAAACGAACAAACGGCCACCTGGATTCGCCGAAATAGCGAGGCGATCGTTGCCCATAGACATCCGCAAATGTAGATGCGTTGCCTACCTTTAATCAACGGAGAAGGGGACGCACAAAAAGAGGATATTTATCCTTCCTATGCGTCATCTCTTCCGTCAAATCCACTTCCCCTTCCCATCCTTTCATAATAAGAAAAGAGTGGGAAGGGTGGTTTCTATTATAAAAATTGTTACTTGCAGGTGGTGCAGGAGGCAAGGGTGTGTGGGGTGCCCCTGGATGTGAGCTTCTGGAGGAGTATGTTGAAGACGCTAATGACCCCAACTACGATTCCGAAGCTGTCAGCAACGGTGATATCGAGTTTAAACAGGTCATCGTTGAAGCGGATCCCGAGGAAGTCGTGGTAAGGAACACATCATCAAGTTTTTTGTATATTATATTTTTTATACAATTTTTTTCCATGACGATACGTGACTACGAAGTTTCGTACTAGGCCCACGTATACCAACTTCTTCTTGTGCCTCTCCACTATTGGAGGTTGGCCGTCAGCTTAGCGAAATTGTTCCTATCTTGCGCCAAGCGAAACAGGTCTTCAGCGCTGGCAATGTTGATCAACTCCCTGATGTTCCAACATCTTATCCTTAGTCTTTCGCATCGATCAATCTTTCACAAATTTGGTCGTTTATCGACCGTTTTAATTCAGATACATTACGACGTATATAATTTTATTTCACGTCATTAGGCCCTTAGTACACAATGTAATGAAAATCTTCGAAATCCGGCGATTTTTTTTCATTAAGCAATTTACACAATACAATAGGTTCGTATACAACGCGTCGTAGACATTTCTATCTGTCGTCAAAGACAGTTTCTGACTACAACTGTCGGGATCGTTGTGAGAAAAGTCGCTGTGATTTTCAAGATGGTGGACCAAATCTTTTGACGTTGACATTTAGTCGTGTGTACTGACGTAACGCGATACACGCGACTCAACCATACAATATTAGTTTCCGACGATTTATGTTGCCTTGTATATGAAAAGGTTTAAAATTATAACTACTTATGAAGTAGTGTAATGGCCGCCATGTTTGGTCCATATTTAAAATTTTAAAATTTTTAGCAGTTTATTTCGAACTAGCTGTCGCCTGCGATTCCGTCCGCGCGGAATTAAACTCAATTTGTAGCCAATTCGTACCAGACTACATCCATCCCGTTCTGGAGATACCTTGTAACCAACATCCATCTAAACATTGTCTAAAAACTATTATCAATATATATAAAAGAAAGTCGTGTTAGTTACACTATTTATAACTCAAGAACGGCTGAATTGATCTGACTGAAAATTGATGGGGAGGTAGCTTAGAACTAGGAGACGGACATAGGAACTTTTTTATTTTGTGTGCAATTTTTTTATTCCGCGCGGACGGAGTCGCGGGTAAAAGCTAGTTTATAACATTAGTAAGATAGGTTATACTCGCAGTTTTTATTTCTTTATTACGTTTTAAAACATTGGTTACGTGTAGAAACGCACGTTGTGTTGTTTTCGTGTGGCTCGTAATATATTTTCAAGGCTGACGGAATTTATCGTATGTTTTCTCACATTTTTTGGCGCCGCTCACACTGGCTGGTTATTTAAGGATTTTTTTTTCTTATAACAACACAAACAACTTGATTATGTTTCACGGAGACTTGCGTATATCGATGACTAGCTTTTACCCGCGACTCCGTCCGCGCGGGATAAAAAAATAGAAAACTGGGTAAAAATTATCCTATGTCCGTTTCCTGGTTCTAAGCTACCTGCCCACCAATTTTCAGTCAAATCGATTCAGCCGTTTTTGAGTTATAAATAGTGTAACTAACACGACTTTCTTTTATATATATAGATTTGATGTTGCCCTCGTGTCTGTCCGCTCGGAATAAAAAACTAAATAAGTAGCCTATGTGTTCTTCCAGATTATGTTCATATGTGCCAAATTTCTCATCTATTGAGATGTTCTGGAGATACTTTCTTACAAACATCCATCAAAACATTCGCATTTATAATATTAGTAAGATATTTGCTCTTTGTAGCTTGCTAGCTTTTGCCCGTTAATTTGTCTGTGTGATTTAAAAAAAGAAATTAAATTAAACTATGTTTGGTACTTCAATATTCAACAGCTATGTTAAAAGTACTGTTAAATTCGGTGCAGCGGTTTTGTAGATGGAATTGCGCACAGACAGACATATTTTCTTATTTATATCTTACTTATAGTGTAAATGCGAATCTTTAGATGTATGGATCCGGAACGGCTGAACATGCCTTGCTGAAATTTGGCTTAGATTCAGAAAATAGTCTGGAAGAACACATAGGCTATTTAAGTTTTTTTTTAATTCCGTGCAAACAGAGTCATGGGCGACAACTAGCAGATTACATATAGACACTCAAATTTTATTTATTTGCACCTTAAATAGATTTTTTTTTAATATTTTTTTCTAATAAATTGCTTTCTAAAATTCCTTAAAATATAAAAAACAATTGGAGATTTGATTACACGTTGCTTAAGAAATGTAAAACAATGTAAGTCTTTTAAAATCTTATAAAATACCTTGAACTAAATTGAAAAAAAAATCAATGGAAAAACACTTATTTACAAACGCATGCGCATATAAATACAGAAAAACTGGCAGCAATCGTGTTGCGACAAACAAGACCTACTAAGCTGTGTGTGGTCGTAGTACGAGCGGGATGTGAAACTAGTGATAAGCGGAAGCGATTCTTGAATTTATACATTTTAAAGCCAGTATCAATGCAGATCATCTCCCTAGCTTTTTCCTATTCACTAGTGGTAGGCATACAAGTTTTTATAAACCTTAAAGTTTTGGCTTAAGTTTTTACGGCCGGACGACTGCATGTCGCCAACCCTACTTGGGAGGAATATCTAAATATTAAAGTATTCGACTATTTCGCGAGACATCGAGAGATTTTGGATGGAGATATGTAAAAAATGGATTATTGAAAGTTATTTTTTAATCGTAAACAAATGAACATTGTAAAAAAAAAGTTTTTTTATCGTTCCGAATAAAGTTGAAAATTTTTATAAATAAAATGGAAACGCATATATGGTGTACTAGCTGTCGCCCGCGACTCCGTCTGCGCTAAATTAAAAAAAAAAACTTAATGAGTAGACTATGTTTCCCAGACTATGATCTACATTTGTGTCAAATTTCATTCAGATCCGTTGAGCCGTTCTGGAGATCCTTTCCAACATCCGTCCATCCAAATATTCACATCTTCTTACTTAAATTATAAATGCGAATTTTTAGATTGATGGATGTTTGTTTGAAGGTATCTCCGAAACAGGTTAATGAATCTTGACATAATTTGGCACAGATGTAGAACATAGTCTGGAAGAACACATAGCCAACTTAGCAAGTTTTTTTTTAATTCCGCGCGGACGAAGTCGCGGTCGACAGCTAGTTTATAATATTAGTAAGATTAACGTGTTTACGAACTAAAATTACTCGTGTGGCAAGAATTTTTATGAATTTCTTACGCTCGCTGTATTTATGACCACACAGCGGTTATCTGTCGTGTCAACGACCTCACATCGGCTCAGCTAAACTACACACGCCTGTCGAGCTCTGTTCGTTTTGACCTACTAATAGTAGATGGATTATATAACAGATTTGTCAAGTAGAAAAATCTTATATATATAAAAGAAAGTCGTGTTAGTTACACTATTTATAACTCAAGATTGGTCAAACTGATTTAGCTGAAAATTGATGGGGAGGTAGCTTAGAACTAGGAGACGGACATAGGAACTTTTTATCTTGTGTGCATTTTTTTTATTCCGCGCGGACAGAGTCGCGGGTAAAAGCTAGTATTTTATAATCAACTAGCCGTACCCGTGACTTTGTTCGTGTGAAATACTTTGGGTAACATTTTTAACGACTTAGGCTAATTATTTAACTTTAAACTATAAAATACTAGTTGCGTATGCGCGGATTAAAAAAAACGTTAAGTAGCCTATATGTTCTACTAGACTATGTTCTACATCTGTGACAAATTTCATCAAGATCCATTGAGTTGTTCCGGAGATACCTTCAAACAAACATCCATCCAAACATTCGCATTTAGGCTTATTGAATACATATAAAATCTTTTGTTTAAATATGACAACAGCGTTGTAAAACCTCTTTGTTTGCAAGATAAAAATATATATTATGCAAATAAAAATGATGTAAAGTTAGTTACACACTGTTTGCGATAATATGTTTTATAAAACAGTATTTTTAAAAAGTATTATTAATGTAACCTTAAAAGGTTTATTCAGAACGGCTGCATGAATGTCCCTGTAATTTGTCATAGTAAATAATAGCCTGGAAGAACATCATCATCATCTCCCTGGCCTTATCCCACTTACGTGGAGTCGGCATACAAGGTTTTACGAACCTTAAAGCTTTGGCTACATT
Source organism: Papilio machaon (assembly GCF_912999745.1). Lineage (NCBI taxonomy): Eukaryota > Metazoa > Arthropoda > Insecta > Lepidoptera > Papilionidae > Papilio > Papilio machaon. The sequence goes on along the minus strand of NC_060013.1, from coordinate 575,325 downwards.
ATCCCTTAGTAACATAGGCTATTTAAATAAACCTTTAAATATATATTAATAAAAAAAATAGGACTGCTGTAATATATACAAAGCAAAACCTCCCATTTTTAGCCGACAAAAAGAAGGAAGTTATCAATTCGACTGTATTTTTTTTATGTGTGTTACCGCGTAGCTTCGCCCCTGGTGGTCCGATTTTAATAAAAATTATTTTAATCGAAAGGAAGTGCTTGCAGATGGGTACCATTTTTTTTAAATAACTAGAAGACTAGTAGATTGTATATTTTGCTATGATTTAATTTATTGCAGATGTCTGTGAATTTATCAATTTGTCTTTTTGACGTAATCAAGCGCTTGCTATGTTCAATGTTTGTGTGGAATGGTCTTTATATGTTTGTTCGGTTGTCGATCATGTGATGCATAGTAATAAAGTTCAATGACCACTTCGAGGCTTTGCAATGCAACGAGGTCGTGCTCGTTTGAAGAACCTGATTGTGTAGTAACCAACTAGTCAGTAAGAAAAAGTAAGACCTCACCTTACTATGGCACTGGAGTGTACCGAAACAACAGACAGTTTTAACAGTGGTAGACGCCAGCAACAACAACATCAGTTGCACGAATTGGCCTCGCTCAGTGAAATACCACGACCACACAGAAAACAGGCGTGAAGTGGAAGTAATTCCGCGTTTCGTCTGATGAGTGTGGTACCGGAGGCCTAATTTTAGTCCTCTTTCCCTTCCCACCCTTTTCTTATAAGGAATGGATGGGAAGTGGAGGTGGATTTGATGGAGTTGGAGATGCATAGGAAGGTTAAATATTCTCTTTTTGTGCGTGTCCACCTTCGTCGATTGAAGGTAGGCAACGCATCTGCAATTGCGAATGTCTATGGGCAGCGGTCGCTTCGCCATTTCGGTGAATTCATGTGGCCGCTTGCTCGTTTACCTTGTAATATAAAAAAAAAACAATCAAAACTTTCTAGTCAAATAGTTCAAAATAAGTCTATGTACTAAGTTACGATGTAATTTTACAGCGAATAGAAATTTTTTATGCATAAAAGGTCAGATATAGAGAGGACGAATCTGGTTAAGGGAGAAACCTCTAAAAGGTCTTATTGTCCGGTCTACGGACGATATTCATAAGCCAGAAAAATATTGCAATGTCTTGGACTCGCACTTATCCTGGTTTGACTTAAAATTTAGATGGATGGATGAATGTTTGTTAAAAGTTATCTCTGTAACGTCTGAACAGATCTTGATGAAATTCGGTACGGATGTAGAACATAGTCTGGAAGAACACAGAGGTTACTTATTTTTTATGCCATGCAGAGTCGCGGTCGAAAACTAGTCTAATATATAAAATTCTCGTGTCACAGTTTTCGTTCCCGTACTCCTCCGAAACGGCTTGACCGATTCTCATGAAATTTTGTGAGCATATTCAGTAGGTCTGAGAATTGGCCAACATCTATTTTTCATTTTTTTTTTAACTGCGCGCGGACGGAGTTGCGGGCGACAGCTAGTTTGATATAAAATTTTCTTTCCAGAGAAAATCAGAGCCTGTTATATTGGAGTATTTCGAGCATGGGGATACAAACGCAGCTGCGGAAGATTTATTGGAGTTTGTCACCGCCAAGAGGAGTCACTTGGTAAGTGACAAGTTACATTCTGTGTCAGCAACTGACAAACTTATCTGTACCTGTATATTTTCCATAGCACATTATCAACCTGCCCTTATACCTATGAAGGGTCAGCACAGTATGTACACCTCCATACATCTCTATCAGCTGTCATATCTCAATTTACCTCCTTCTTACGCATATCCTCTTTCACACAATCCATCCATACTTTCTTTGGTCTTCCTCTACCTTTATAGCCATCCACATTCAATCTCAATACTTTTGGAATGAAGTTCCTTATCGCGCGTTGTGAAAGAGGGCTAGACGGAAAAAATTCTTACGAAAAGTTGTCACGACACTTTTTGCTATAGTAAGTATGTTAACGACGAATGAGCGCTACTTCACCATGGCAACGACGTGACAATATATAACGAAAATTCATAGAAATAAAATGTACTTCTTGTGAAGACTTAAGTTTTTTATTCATAGAATAAACATTGATTCCTTCACTAATTAATCGAAAGGAACTTCGTTCCATCCGGGTGTCCCTTGACACCTCTCAAGTTTTTTTTTTGTTTATATGATTATCATCCCTCAATCCCATAGAACGGGATCGTTTTTTTATCGCGCGTTAAAAAATCTTTGAAATAGATTAGAATCGATGTATTTTTTTGTACGGCAGCGCTTTTTAAACGCGATGCTTTTTAATCGCTTAGTATCCCATTTTAAACACTGGGTGAACGGAATAAGAGTGATTTTAAAGCTTTCCTAGCTTGAGAGCCGCCAACAAAGAGTTTTAACGCGGAGTTTAAAAAGCGCCCGTGTGAATGTGGTCTTTTGAAAAAGTTAAACTTTCGCATAACTAATTAACGAGATCACATTGGGTCAGATAATTTTGTCCGACTATAATATGCTGCCTTGTTAATAAAAATTTTTCTTCAAGAATGTCTTTGTGTCAGGTGTGTGAGACGATTGTGGAGATAGCTTTGGACCATAAGCCGTCTCATTGCGAGATGGCCTCCGTCCTGATTTCTGATCTCTATGGCAGGATTTTCTCTGCCAAGGATATTGCTTATGGTATGTAATAATTGGTGACATTTAAACCGACAAACTTTTGTGATTAAGTGACATAAAAGTGTCACAAGAACCGTGTCAGATTGTACCTGTCTTCTTTGTAATTATTCAAGTCTAAGTAGGTTTAATATATTTTATGTCAGAACTAAATGTGACAGGGTACAGCGTAACAGCTCTTTCACCGGGTCAGAGAGTAAAGGGGGTTATGATTTTTACCCGGTGTAAGGTAGTCTGAAGTCCAAATGGATTGAAAAATGAAATGTTATTCAATTTTATCAAATTAACATTGCTAGACACCAGCAAAAATGATATCGGTTGCATTTTGCCGGCTCGCCCAGTAAAATACCACGACCACACAGAACACAGGCTTCAAGTGGAAGCAATTCTACGTACAGTCTATTTAGTGTGATGTCGAAGGCCTAATTTTAGTCCTATTAGTTGGGGATTTGTGGGTGGAGGGGATGAAACTGTCCCCTTATGATATAACCGTAGTGATATATTCGTATGTTGCCAGCATTTGAGAGGCTAATGGAGAAGCTGCCGGACTTGGTGCTGGACACACCGGACGCGGCCGTGCTGCTGTCCAACTTCATAGCGCGCTGCGTCGCTGACGACTGTCTGCCGCCGCGCTTCGTGCACACGCCATCGCACAAAGAGCTCAACTCGCACGCCAGGTGATTGACAAACAAACCTCACACACGGACCCCCAATGACATGAGCTTTATACATGGACCCCCAAAACACGGATCCCACTCATCTTGACACAAGCACCCATTATATACACGAACTTCACACAGATACGGACCCCACAAACATAAGCACTTTGCATAGATACGGACCCCTCAAATATAGGCACTTTACATAGATACGGACCCATCAAATATAGACACTTTGCATGGATACGGACCCCTCAAATATAGACACTTTGCATGGATACGGACCCCTCAAATATAGGCACTTTGAATAGATACGAACCTCTCAAATATAGACACTTTGCATAGATACGGACCCCTCAAACATAAGCACTTTGCATAGATACGGACCCCTCACATATATAGGCACTTTGTATAGATACGGACCCCTCAAATATAGACACTTTACATAGATACAGACCTCCCAAACATAGACACTTTCTACCAAAGCTTCGTCAAAATATGTCCATTGGTGTAAGAAAAAAAGCAGACAAAAATACATTGTTTTTTTTTTATATGGATATCGATTGACATTTCAAATATAATTGTTAAAATTCCAGGCAAGCGATTCAACGTGCGGAGACTCTGCTCTCTATGAAGCAGGGTCTCGTCAGGTTGGATAACATCTGGGGTGTCGGTGGTGGCATCAGGTGTGGCATCTTTAATTACTGTTAACATTAGTGTCATAGTAATTTTAAATAATATATTAAAATTAAGAATTAAAAAAAAAATTAAGTATCCGTGTTCTTTCAGATTATGTTCTACATTTTAGCCAAATTTTATCAAGATCTGTTGAGTTGTTCCGGAGATAACTTCAAATAAACATCCATCCAAACATTGCAGCTGATGATTGTGGTTCCGGAGGCTTAATTTTAGTTCTCTTTCTCTTCCCACACTTTTCTTATTAGAAAAGGATGGGAAGAAGTGAATTTGTCGGAAGAGGTGACGCATAGGAAGGGGATATATCCTCTTTTTGTGTGTCTCCTTCTCCGTTGATTAATGGTAGGCAAATTATTTGCAATTGCAGATGTCTATAAGTAACGATTCCTTAGTTAAAAAAATATATATATTTATAATATTAAGTAATATTATTTCGTATTATTTTGCAGGCCAGTGAAATGGTTGATCCGTCAGATCCAGTTGCTCCTGAAGGAGTACCTCACCTCAGGTGATTTAGCTGAAGCGATGCGATGTGTCAGAGAATTGGAGGTGCCACATTTCCATCATGAGCTTGTATACGAGGTAATACTATCACTATGGTCATAAATTTGCTATAAATTAAATAAAATATACTTGATATTAAAAAAAAAACTTAATAAGTAGACTCTGTTGCGGATTATGATCTACATCTGTGACAAATTTCATCAAGATCCGTTGAGTTGTTCCGGAGATAACTTCAAACATATATCCATCTAAATATTTATAATATACATTGTTCTATTAATTCACATAATTTATTAAATTGTTTTTATCTAATTCTCATAAATATTATTTTAGTATTGGCAACATTTAAATTATTAGAATTTTTTCCTATGCTGGCAACAATTTGTCTCTCGGACATAAGTGTTTGCAACTAGAACGCACGCTTCCTTTTATAATGCGTGTATTTAATTAACTGTTTAATAAATAGTTAAATAATACCACTCTTACATTATCCTTAGCTCATATATTTCCCCACTGAGGGTCTCAGAGTCTACCCTAAGTTAGAGATGACTAGGACATAGTCAATGCTGACTCAGTGCGAGTTGACTTCACATATATCATTGAATTTCTTATCAGATATGTGCAGCATCACTATGTTTTTCTTTACTGTAATAATAAATCTTATCTTACTAATATTATAAACTAGCTTTTTCCCGCGACTTCGTCCGCGCGGAATAAAAAAATGCACACAAGATAAAAAAGTTCCTATGTCCGTCTCCTAGTTCTAAGCTACCTCCCCATCAATTTTCAGTCAAATCGATTCAGTCGTTCTTGAGTTATAAATAATGTAACTAACACGACTTTCTTTTATATATATAGATGTGAATGTTTAGACGTTTGTTTGAAGTTATCTCCGGAACTATTTGACAATCTTAGATCCAGCGACAACAATATTTGTTGTGTGTAAGAATTGTCCTCGCTCAGTGAAATACCACAACCATACAGAAGACAGACGTCAAGTTGAAGTAATTCCAAGTACAGTCTGATGAGTGTGCTGATGGAGGACTCATTTTAATCCTCTTTCCCTTCCTACCCCTTTCTAATTAGGAAAGAATAGGAAGGGGAAGAGGGGACGCATAGAATAGAGGAATGTCCTCTTTCTATGCATTCCCTTCTCCGTTGATTAAAGGTAGGCAACGCGTCTCTATTTGCGGATGTCCATGGGCAACGGTCACGTCGCCATTTCGGCGAATTCAGGTGGCCGTTTGCTAGTTTGCCACCTTTTTATATATAAAAAAAAAAGATTCTGATTAAATTTGGCTTAAAGTAGAATATAATGTAAAAGAAGACATATGTTTTTTATTTTTTTTCTTCTAGGTTGGATTTCCAGATAAAAGCTTGTTTATAATATTAATATGTTGTATTTCCAGACGGTGTTGCTAGCTGTAGAAGCTATAAATTCTAGTGTTGAAGACCAGCTTTGTACATTTTTAGCTGAGTTACGAAGATGTGTTATTGTAACACCGGATCAAATGGATAGGGTGAGTTAAATCTTTATATATATATAAAAAAAACTTGAGAGGTGTGTTGGGACACCCGGATGGAACGAAGTTCCTTTCTATTAATTAGTGAAGGAACCAATGTTTATTCTATGAATAAAAAACTTAAGTCTTCACAAGAAGTACATTTTATTTCTATGAATTTTCTTTATATATTGTCACGTGGTTGCCATGGTGAAGTAGCGCTCATTCGTCGTTAACATACTTACTATAGCAAAAAGTGTCGTGACAACTTTTCGTAAGAATCTTTTCCGTCTAGCCCCCTTTCACAACGCGCGATAAGGAACTTCGTTCCAAAATCTTGTGTCACAATGTATGTTGCTAATAAACTCCAAAATGACTGAACCGATTTCAATTAAATTTTCACATTTACCCGTATTTTGGTCTAACTTACTGAATAGGATAGTTATCATTTCAATTATTTGCTTATTTAGTGAATGTAAACGAATTAAATGTATCAATTAATTGTATCATAAGCAAGTGTTTATTTACTGTTTAGTTTTATGAAGTTCTCATAGATGGCGGTGTACGTTGATTCATGGATAAAATTCTTCAATATTGTTTGACATCTAGATTGAAAAAAGCGCGGGAACTTTCGAGTAGGGCGGGTGTTTTTTCTTTGACTGCTGAAAATTAAATTGTAAATGTTTGGTGAGAGATCAGTGGAATATTTGCAATTTGGTTTTCGGCGGCCAATTGGGAAGCGCCCGCCATATTCGAAGGTTCCCGCGCTTTTTTCCAATAACATGTCTATGGATAATTACGAGGCGCTAATGACTGTAATGAAAGAAATGGCGAATCATAAAAATCATTGTACTTGACGTTGGCTAATGCACAAACCGTGCCAAAGCCAAAAATAAAGCAGAAGAAGAAGACATCTAGGTTGCAAATACACCCAATAGATGGCGCTGTGTTCTGTTTCTTAGAATATAAATTATATTACTTTTTTTCACGTAATATTTATTTACTTATTAAGTTTTTTTTTAATTCCGCGCGGACGGAGTCGCGGGTGGCAGCTAGTTTTATATATATATATATATATATATATTTATTATCTCTTTCATTGATAAAATTTATGGATTATGGATAAAAAAACAGCAGATGCATTTGATTAGGATCATATTTTTTTAAAAGAATAAAAAAGGTCTAGTACAGTTAGAGACGAAAAGAAAGAGAGCGCAAGTGTTGAAAGTGCTTAAAAAAAAAAGTATTGCATAGACATTGACAGATGGTAAAGTGACAATTGTCATGTCACTTAACATAAATGTCAAACATTTGCACAATAATATTATAAATACGAATGTTTAGATCAGTGTTTCCCAAAGTGGGCGATAACGCCCCGTTGTGGGCGTTTGAAACCTAGAGGGGGGCGTTAAGGGGCCCAAAAAAATGGGGGGCGTTGAAATTAATTAAAATGATGAAATTGTGGTTTTTAAGTTTTAGAGCTGAATAAAAATTTGGGGGCTCTGAAATATAATTGATTTTCAAAGGGGGGCAGGGAAAGAAATAAGTTTGACAATCACTGGTTTAGATGGATGGTTTGTTTGAAGATATCTCCGGAACAAATCAACGGATGTTGATGAAATTTCACATAGTCTGGAAGAACACATAGGCTACTAATTACGTTTTTTTTTTTAATACCACGCAGACGTAATCGCGTGCAACAGCTAGTGTTTATATTATAACATAATTTCCTTTTCCAGGGTTTCCTCCGTGTGTTGGAAGATATGTCTGATATAGTACTGGATGTTCCGCTCGCATACATAATGTTGGACCGCTTTGTAGAACGTTGTCAGATGAAGTTCCGTTTGGGAGATGAAGTGCTGAAGAGGATGCCAACCAGGTATAGACTATTTCTATTAAAAAATCAGACAATTTCAGAAATAAATTACACCTGAATGTCTTATTAGGAAAGGATGGGAAGGGGAAATGGGTTTAGCGGAATAGGGGACGCAAAGGAAGGAGAAATGTCCTCTTTCTTTCTTGATTAAAGGTAGTCAAGGTAAGGTCGCCTCGCTATTGTGGCGAATCCAGGTGGCCGTTTGCTCGTTTGCCATCTTATGATATTAAAAAAAAACTTATTGTCACCTTTCAATGATAATTTGAAATTTGTTACCTATCACTAACATAACTAAATTTGTTGTTTGTCATTATATTTTAGCAGCGTCGGAATAAACACCGATAAAACATATCTAGACATTTTTTTTACACTTTCCCAAAAAAAAAACAAAATATGTTGTATATGGATTTTTTATTTCACCGCTTCTCTTATATATACACTAGCTTTTACCCGCGACTCCGTCCGCGCGGAATAAAAAAATAGAAAACGGGGTAAAAATGATCCTATGTCCGTTTCCTGGTTCTAAGCTACCTGCCCATCAATTTTCAGTCAAATCGATTCAGTCGTTCTTGAGTTATAAATAGTGTAACTAACATGACTTTCTTTTATATATATAGATATATTTTTATCTATATATATAAAAGAAAGTCGTGTTAGTTATACTATTTATAACTCTAGATAGGTCGAACTGATTTAGCTGAAAATTGATGGGGAGGTAGCTTAGAACTAGGAGACGGACATAGGAACTTTATCTTGTGTGCATTTTTTTTTATTCCGCGCGGACGAAGTCGCGGGTAAAAGCTAGTTTATAATAAGTTTGTAATTTTTATTTCAGAGGCCGTAAGCGTTTCGTGTCTGAAGGCGATGGTGGCGCCATCAAAGATCACGCGTTGAAACTTCGCGAATAACTCATATATTATATGATATATATCTAATATACTAAAAACTCGAGATACAAATAACAAAAAATCTTTTATAAAAAATCAAATCAAAATTAACTTTATTAAATAAATATGTTTTTTTTATTATATTATCTGTGAAGAAAAAAAAAGATGTTTTTTGTTACAATTTTGAAAATCTATTTGAGGGTTATTTTTATAAATGTATACAAACATTGTATACATTAATAATTAAAATATTAGCCAATTTTAAAATCCTTTACTATAATGACATGTCTTAACAAATAGCTTTATAACTCTGTAATTACAGACTTATTAAAAAACAAACATGTCTATCATCAATTTAAATACTGAAAATTTATTATTTCAATTTTTTATATATAATATTGTATATGTATACAGTATAGTTTTTTTTTCAACATGAATGTATTAATAGTAGCCATTTACAGTGGTTTTGTGAATTTAAATCTTAAAAGTTATTGGGTTGATTTATTACAGTTACAATGTGTACATAAAATAATTGTCACACAGTATATTACACAATTTATTTTACAGACTGTAAATTACACAATTTGTTTACAGACTGTGTAAATTACACAATTTATTTTACAGACTGTAAATTACACAATTTGTTTTACAGACTGTGTAAATTACACAATTTGTTTTACAGACTGTAAACACAATTTGTTTTACAGACTGTGTAAATTCCATAATAATGTTCCGTATACAAAATAGTATTTGTTCTCGGGTTTTTAGTTAAATTAGATTAAAATTAAGCAATACAAAAAAGAAAATTCGTTTAGAAATTGTACCTTATGATGCATTTTAAGTTGAAATTTTGATTTGCCTTTTTTTTAAATATCCTTTAAGATATTAAAATGTAGTTTAGGTTAGTTCCGTCACTGAATTTGTAGAAAAATTTGAAAAACTGAAATCACTAAAAAGATGCTAACGTCAAGAACTGTCATCTGTCAAAGTGTTAGAGTGATTTTTTTTTTGCAAATTCCCTTTATCCTGGTTCGACTGTGTGTTTTTTTTTTTTGATATAAGTTCAGGTTCAATTAGGTCTAGATATGGATGAATTGTGTGAAAGACATTAAATAAGTGACGATGTTGAAATCAGGTAAATTCTTTTCTTGTTTTTTTTTTCTTTATATAAAATTTTAATTGCCGTTTACGAATTTAGTGACGGTTTAGTAATTATAGGTACTATTATAGGTATGCTTTAGGTCTATCGCAACATCTATATAAGTTTTATCTAGTAGTTATATATTTGTCTCTTTCATAACAATTTGAAACTCTTTATGCGGAAATGAGACAGAGAATAACCTCAAAAGTGATTACACTTTTGAGGTCTTTAATGATTTAAAAACTTATCATTTTTAATGTAAAAGATGATTTTTTTTTTTGCTTTTTCTATTAATTACTGTATTATTTTCTGTACGTATTATTAAAGTGAATATTTAAGTACAAAAAAAAAGGTATGAATGAACTTTTCCCTTGTTTTGTTTCATTTTTCAAGTTAGCGGTCAATTTTCAAGAAAAAAAGCCAACTGTAATTGAAAAAATATTTTTGTGACGAAATCCTTGTCGCTTTTGTGACTAAGGAAAAGTAAAAAAATGTCACAGCTGATAATATGTCACTTTAAAACAAGAATATTATGAACAATGTGGTTTTTTTTACATTAAAACTGTATTTTTGGTTATTTTTTGCAAAATCTAAGTATTTTTTTTTTTTTTTTGAAAAATTGTGTACTTTGTTCGTCAAAACATTTGTGGTTTTTTTTTTTGGGGGGGGGGGGGGGGAATTTGAAATAAACCATGTAATTTGTGAACGGTGAAAATCTTTTGAAAATGTTTGCCATTTAATTCAATTTGAAAATATGCATTTTTATTTTCCATATCTAGTTTGTAAGATGTAAGATTTTTTTTTTCAGTTATATTTCTTAAAAAATTTTGTCAATGCGATGGTTGTTGCTATCGACATATAAAAGAGTGTACATAAACTCTATTAGACAGAGTATAATATTAAATATTTGAAATTAGACTGTTTTATTTTTAAAAAAAAAACCTATATTAATCTTACTAATATTATAAATGCGAATGTTTAGATGTATGGATGAATAACTGAAGTTTGGTATAGATGTAGAACATAGGCTATTAATGAAGTTTTTTTGTTTAATTTTGCGCGAACGGAGTCGCGGACGAAAGCTAGTTAAACATATTTATCTTCAGCTTACTATAACTGGTCTCAGAGTCTACCCTAAGTTAGAGATAACTAGGACATAGTCAATGCTGACTCAGTGCGGGTTGACTTCACATATATCATTGAATTTCTTCTCAGATATGTGCAGCATCACTATGTTTTCCTGCATAGTAAGAACGTCGGATAAATGTATACATATGTAAATCGAAAAAAACATTGGTACATGACGGGATTCGAACCCAGGTCAGTAGATTATAAATGAAGAGTTAAACAGCCGTTAAGCTTCAACAAACAAAAATATTTTCTGTGTAAAAAGTACACATTTTTTATGTCCTGTTGTGTATGAACTGAGTCGACAAATAAAAAAAACAGTAATAAAATAAAACAATTTTAAATTACATATTCTTTATTATTACTAGGTACTTATTTATAACTAGTTCGGTAGAAATTGCATCTGGAAAAAAAAATTGTAATAATTTACAGGAACGGAATTTTTTTTCGAATATTGCAATAAAAGAACCCACACAAAAAAATATTCATAATTCTTAATGGTAAATCGATTACAACTCGTGCGACGCAGTTTTTAGATCCATAAGACATGTAACTGTTTACCATAGGTCGCAATATGTTGAGATATATCGGCAACAGAAATAACCTTATTATTACATTGTTAATCCCTACGTCGTCTTTGTCCGTGCGTTGAGTACGCTGCTGGCACGTTCCTCCATTCCCAATACTCTATTATAGCTAGGGATGCAGCCAAACACGCTGCACCAACTATTATAACAGATTTCAGCAGTATCTACCAATAAAAAAAATACAAATTCTTAATCTATATATATAAAAGAAAGTCGTGTTAGTTACACTATTTATAACTCAAGAACGGCTGAATCGATTTGACTGAAAATTGGTGGGCAGGTAGCTTAGAACCAGGAAACGGACATAGGATATTTTTTTATCCCGTTTTCTATTTTTTATTCAGCGCGGACGGAGTCGCGGGTAAAAGCTAGTCAAATGATAAATGACATGCACACAAACTGAAACGATTTAAAACATTACCCTTCTTAAGTCTGGCATACCATGTTCATAGTATGACAGTGTTTAAATTGATGGGATATGTTAACTATGAAGTTATTAACTATTTGCTTTTGCCCGTGACTCTCAACGTGATGCCAAATTTCAGCGAATTACAATCTTACAAATATCCATCCATACATCTAAACTATCACATTTACAATATTAGTAAGATAAGATTACTTACATAAACAGTTGTATGTATTACTGCGCTTTAAGCTATTATAAATCCATACAATATCTTAGTAGGATAGGCTAGGTATTATGGATCAAACTTTGGCTAACCTTGGAAATGAGCAGGGTTACCAATTTTTTAAAACTTTATTCCTAAAATTAATTTTGATCTGCTATTCCGATATATAAATTAGTTTATAACTAACATTCTTTGTTAAGTTCTCAATTAAGTTATTAATTACAACTTAATTGAGAAGAAAGTCGCACGAAATGAAAACCAATAAAATTCATAAATTGTTAATTTTCAGATTTTTTTTCGCTTGCAACACTATTTTAGATGTTTTTTTTTCTGGGGATGTCCATATCACAAATCGATAATTTTATTATTATGTTTCAATTAGATTTATTAGATAATACATTTAAAGATATCAATACTTATATCAAAATTAAATCAATTTATCTACAAAATTTATAAAATAAACAAACCTATAAAGTTAACTAATTGTTTAAAAACAGATTGTCTCTGGATTTTCACATCAAGGAATCGGAATCGAACAACGATTATTTGTTGACGGAAGTACATCACTATTCACTATTTCGAATACTGTCAATTTCCGCATAACAAAAATAATTCTTAATTGTGAAGGTAATTCTGTGAAAAATATATATTTAAAATGAGTTTTCGTGAAGAAGACAGACAAAAGAGTAATTGTCCTAACCGAGGACTGGGATTAGCGGCGGCCGCTATTGGAGTCGGAGTTGGGGCTGCTCTGTACTACTTCTTCAGCAAGAGGCAGGAAAATCCTGATGGGGAAAGTTCAGTAGCTTCTGCTTGGCAAACGAACACTTTGTAAGTATATCACCGTCAACATTATCTTGCCCTTGTATTCATCCATACATCTCTATCAGCAAACATATCTGAATTCACTTCCTACTTACGCATATCCACATACATACATTTTTAATTATATCATACATCGAAATGTCGTAGAAACTATCGCCAACGTTCGCAGTTATTATAAAACGTCCTTCAATACAGGTTTATGAAAACGACGTAATATTCCGCATAACAACTTTCAATTATATTCCTCTTTTTTTTTGTTGCAATGAATATATTCTAGTTTTTTACTGATATTATTTGGAGACATTAAATTTTTTTTTTAAGAAAGTTTAGAGAGGCACAATCAATATTTATTCTTCCATGGTCAATAAAAATATCTTAAAGGATTTTTTAAAATCATTTATGTGATGTCTGACAATGTAACATTATTTCTTTCTACCCACATAAGTTACAATTTTTTTTTCGTCTAATTTTAATAATTTAATTGTGAATTTAAAATAATCTTATTACTGTTAAGTTTACAGAATTTTTTTGATAATGTGTACAGTTGAAATTGGTTAAGCGAGAATGGAAGGGATCACAATATTTTCTCACTTGAGTTTGTTGATCAAGTCCGAACAATGATTCTTGCTTATTCAAGTTCAACAGTATTTAACTGTAAGCATAATTATTGCTTCACAACTTTATCTTTAGTTCAACTTTTTTGTATATAACAGAAGGACCGGATGTAATTGTCAATCACACATGGATGTTGACTCCGATTCATATTCAACAATATCTGAAGATGAAACAACTGATACCAGCATGAATACAGATTCAATCTTCAATTCAATGAATCTAGATTCAATCTTCAATTCAATGAATCTAAATTCAATAACTTCAAACTCCGATACAATGTCCGTTGATAGTTTAGAATCTGATATAAGTGACAGCGATGACAGTGAGACAACGGATTATTCAAACACTGATCTATCTGAATGGGATCTATCTGACTTTAGTATGCATATTAACGAATTTACATCAACACCTATGTTCCTACGAATAACAAATAGTATTACGTCAATGATTAGTCCTAGACGTGGAAATCGTGAGTTGTAAGTTGGATTTGAATTTAAATTGGTTAAATGAGATTTAGATTGGTGTGGGTATTTATAAAAAAAATTATTCATATAGTTCTAGTTTACTAGTTTTAGGCACTTGTGAAATGCAGGTTTAAATCTATGGTTTCTATGTGTAACGGCCAAAGTAACAAATTGATGATTTTTACTTTTTTATATTAAAAGCTACCTCTTTGTTTAGTTAACTTGAACTAAACACAAATACACATTTACAGGTTTAAAGGTTTTTTTTTTTGCTGAAGTAAAAGTGCCTATGCGGCATAATTTCCTATATGGTTGAAACTTTGAAAGCCTCTCCTGTAAAGTTCTCAATTTGCACATTGGCCCTTATTCATACGAGACATCGAAATGTGACTTATATAGACTAACTTTTGGAATATTAAGTATAAATATAACAGTTTAGTGGTGGTTTTCTGCAACTTGTTTAAGCACTTAAATTATTCAAACTTTCGTGAGACATTATCACTAACTTATATAGAAACGGCTAAAACACTCACGTATATATATATCGCTCAGTGAGCGACGGGCCGCGTCCGCGAAATAATACCAATCCCACTCACCCTGATGAAGGGTCCCCGTAGGGCTCGAAACTAGTCGGTGACGACACCGGATATATATACGTGAGTGTTTTAGCCGTTACTATATAAGTTAATGTTTAAGCACATACTGTGGTATCTCTTTAACTAGAGATAATATGCCATTCCTTTCCGCTGAACCTTTAAATATCTTGACTTGTACGGACTTTGTAACTAAGAAAACGTTATTTCCCTTGCATAGTGATTTTAGTACATATTCATACTTTTAACTCGTATTTCAGAAAAATAAGAGATCAGTAAAACAAAGTTAATAAAAAATAATGACATCTTGTATTAAATAAATACATGAATAAATAAATTTCTTGTTAAGTCAGACTCAGTCGATTTTTTTCACATTTCTCTAGATATTAGAGATTCTTCTATATTGGTTATACTATGTGGGGCTATTTTATAAAATTTAAGAAGTATATCATTTGTTTCAATTGAAAGCTGAAACATATAGAAGTATATCAATTTCTGTACATGGCGGCCATTTTGAGATATGAAGTAATAAAGGTTTGATGTAACATATTTATGTGAGGACTAGCTGTTGCCCGCGACTCTATCCGCGCGGAATTAAAAAAAAAACTTAATAAGCCTATGTGTTCTACAAGACTGTGTTCTACATTTGTACCAAATTTCATCAAGAGCCGTTGAGCCGTTCCGGAGATAACTTAAAACAAACATCCATCTAAACATTCGCATTTATAATATTAGTAAGATAAGTGTTTTTCCAAACATATTTTGGTATTTAGGATTATTAGTGACATTGTAGTTTTTCTATGGTTTACGGTTTGGATTGAAATCTGGTGTAGATAGAAATTAAATTATGTTTTAAAGTTTTTTCCTCAACAAATACTGCATGATAAAAAAAAAACTTGTGGAAGAATGAGCCATGGTTCAATAATGAAGGTCTTTAATTTTTTCATTTTGAAGGATTGATGGCGCTTCTTTGGTGTTGTTTATTATGAATGTTTTATATTCTGTGCAAGTTCCAATATACTAATGTATGCTAGTCATCACAGCTCACTTGTGTGAAACAGATCAGTGAACCGATTCGCAGATCAGCTCAATGTGTACCAACTGTTAGAGACAAAAATGAACACTGCACTGGTGTAGCGGCGCAGCACTAGTCATGTCAAATATCAACGCTTACGTCCCCTCACTACAGCGATCTGTCACTTGGTTTTGGTGACTTTACCGCGCAATTCGCTCGAGATGATCTTGACTAATAATCTCTAAAACTACATAGAGTTGTGATTTATGTTTTGAGTTGTGAATTGCTAGTCACCATCACCTTGCAGCTCATCGACTCACATAGTTTTAGTACATTGCAATGAGCTGAAGATTTATTTGTTGAATCGCAGCTCAATGATTCGAGTCCATGTGAGTTGAACTTTTGAACCTGTAGAGTTAATTTACATATGGTTAAGGGGTGAAATTGTACAATATACAAATATATGTTATGTTTGTCTGTTATTTTATAATCTAAATATTAATGGCTTGTGGAATATACATATATATATTTATTTATGTAACAGATTGTATATTTTTTTATAATATTTTAGCCAAATAATTTAATTGAAAATGATAAATAATTGTAACAGAAAAGAAATTTCTTTTTAATTATTTTTTAGCTTAAGATTGTGTGAAATGGTGTACGTTTTGTAGTAGTTACGGTTTGGACATAATTAAAAACAATTGTTTGTATTAACATCCATAATATGAGATTTAAATTATTTAATAATAATAACCATCGAGTGAGAGATTTCGAAGCCACGACAATTAAACTATGAAACCATAATAAAAGATTATTAGTTTAATATTTAGTTTATTTAATAAATAAATTATTTTCAGGACGGAAGAAGAGCAAATGGAAATCCTTAGAGAGCAAGCATAGTAAGCTTTGACATACATTTGAATTAACACACAGATTTGTTTAATATTACTAACCGTGGGTTTCTGAGATGAAAATCTCAGTTTGAAATATACCGTTATCTGTTGTCAAAGATAATGACAGAGATGATATGTTTTATACAATTATTTAGGTCTCAGAAACCAATGGTGATAGTTATGTAGATATACGAGATTTTATGTGTGTGTGTTTTCTTATGAAAATTTGTAATAACTTATATATCTGTTATATATATATCTTTGATGTAATAACGCATGGAAATAATCATTTTGAACAAACAATATGACCCAGTGGGCAAAACTCAAACTAAATAAAAATAAAATTAACAGTGGTAGATGCCGCAACAACAATATTTGTTGGGTGCACGAATTGACCTCGACCGGTGAAATACCACAACCACACAGAAGACAGACGTGAAGTGGAAGCAATTTCGCGTTTCGTCTGATGAGTGTGGTGCCGGAAGCCTAATTTTAGTCCTCTCTCCCTTCCCATCCTTTTCTTAATAGGAAAGAATGGGAAGGGGAAATGGATTTGGCGGAAGAGGGGACGCATAGAAAGGAGAAATATCCTCTTTCTGTGCGTCCCCTTCTCCGTTGATTAAAGGTAGGCAACGCATCTGCATTTGCGGATGTCTATGGGCAACGGTCGCCTCGCTATTGTGGCGAATCCAGGTGGCCGTTTGCTCGTTTGCCATCTTATGATATTAAAAAAATTATGATAACTCACTGGCGCCCTCTTCTTGATGTTAATAAATTGACAAAGTCCTTATCATGTTGTATATTTTTTTATATTACGAGGTGGCAAACGAACAAGCGGACACATGAATACGACGAAATGGCGAAGCGACCGCTGCTCATAGACATTTGCAATTGCAGATGCGTTGCCTACCCTCAAATGACGAAGGAGGAGACGCACAAAAAGAGAATATTTAACCTTCCTATGCATCACTTCCATCAAATCCTTTCTCATCCTTTCCTTATAAGAAAAGGGGTGGAAGGGAAAGAGGACTAAAATGAGTCCTCCATCATCACACTCATCAGACTGTACTTGGAATTACTTCCACTTGACGTCTGTCTTCTGTGTGGTCGTAATATGCTGTAGATTGTCACGTTTCATTCCTTTTAACTAATTTTCGATTATCATTGAGGTTTTTATTATTTCTGAGAACTAATCATGATAGCAACGCTTTGACATCGGGCCAGATGTTCTTTGACTCTGTTGTTATGTGTTATAACTTTTTGTTGTTATATTTTCATTATTTGGGCAAAGATGATGTTTTATATGGTATTTGTAATATTCTTGGTAGTTTTATAACTGTAAATTAGTGATGCAACGGATGTCTGTTTCCGTTTCCGCAAGTGCGGAAGTTCCGCGTGCTTTTCAACATCCGTTTCTGCTTCTGTTTCCGCAACTTTTATAACGGAGATAAAACGGAACTTTACGACGGCTGAGAGATCCAAATGCGCGGCGCGAGACGCGCAGTCCGTGCACGGCCTTTCGGCACTTGTCGCATTTGTTTTTTTACGTACTATTTTGTGAAGTTAAGCGCGTAATATTTTCTGCTGCTGTTTGAAACAATCAGTTTCTCTTGCTGGAGTAAACTGTCTAGTTTTTGTCCACATAAAACTTGACAACTGGCAAAATGTGACTATTTCATACTTACGAGTTATTAAACGTACTTTTGAATAAGTGATAACCATGTAATATATCATCATCATTATATAGTTAGAAATATATTTGTCGTTTGTCAACACGAGTGGTTTGGCGAACTTTAATTTGTAAATAGTGTAATTTTGTTTCCTGAAAATAAATTTAAAAAAACACGTATTTTAACTTATTGCAGCGCAGTAAAAATACATATATTGAAGGCTAAAGGACACCGATATCCAATGCCTTAATAAATTAAAAACGAATACAAACTGTTTTTACCGAAAAAAATATTTTTGTAAATAAGTTTTTTATTATTATTTACACTTCTGTTTCCGCATCCGCTTCCGTTTCCGTTTCTGCTAAAATTTATTTTTGACATCTGTTTCCGTTTCTGGTTCCGGTAAGACACTTCCGTTGCATCACTACTGTAAATACTAACAAGTATTTGTTTTATTGTAATATTATTGAATGTATATATCGACGCTGTAACCCCGAAAGTATGAACTTTACAGGAGAACCAAAAAATGATAACTCGTGAGCTGATACGCCTACAAGTATGCGGTATTTAGCAATGTTGTGTAGTTTGTGCTAACCTATAATAAAATCATTATCGTTTGATAATGGTTCAAATTATTAACATGTGAAAAACATATTCGCGAGTTCAAGGGTTACAGCGTTTATGCTTTCCAGCGTCGATATATATATATATATATATATATATATATATATATATATATCATACTATTTGTCGCCCGCGACCCCGTTCGTTAAAAAAATAACAATTAGCTTAAGTTATCTTTCAGACTGTATTCTACATCCATCTATCCATCCATCCTTCCATCTAAACATTCGCATTTATAATATAAGTAAGATGGCGGAGTTTTCTAAATACTTAATATGGACATCCCAGATTAAATTAGGTAGTCACAGTTTAATTGAATACTCTACCTGAAGAAATGTTGTTAACCCCTGTTTCTGTTTTTTAGCTGACTGAAGCTCGTGAGGGTAATGTTTTGTCACTCCCATATGTTTTATACGTGTAAATATCATTGTTACTTCACGTAGCCCAGCTGACTGAACACTTAGTCAGGATTTTTTGTTTTTTTTTTTACCTAAAAATAGTGTTTTTTTTATATTTTTTCAGCCGCGAACGTGACTGGGTGACGGAGGAATGTTCGATATGCTTTGAAGCGATTCAACGCAGTCAAGAAGTGATGACGCTCCCCTGTTCTCATAACTTCCATCAGGCGTGCATCCTGCCCTGGCTCCAGGAGCAGCAGACCTGCCCTAACTGCAGGAAGCGAACCGAATGATAGACTGGATAGTAGGTCAATTAATTTCTTAATGCTGTACTCAACTTGTACAACACACAAGCTCTAGGTTTTTGGTAGGTTGTGGTTTAAAATCGAATGGATTTGAAGCTAACTTCTGTGTGTTTTTATAAGCCGTGACACCCAAAAGAGACAAAGTCGTAAATTAATCTTATTTCATTACTAGCTGTGCCCGCGACTTCGTCCGCGTGAAATTCTGTCTTCGGATAGAATTTTTTAAGGCTCATTGTTTTACTTAACCGACGTGCTATGATTTGATGTATGGATGTAGAAGAACATAGAGAGAGGTGTGCCAGGACCGCGCTAAATGTCTAAAATATTCCCAAACAAAATTTCATTCCCTATTTTTATTTAGCACCCTTTTGAGGTTAACATTTTTTCAGACGTTGAATTTAATATTTATTTATATCAAATTAGCCGCCTTAAAAATCAGTTTCAAGCTTCTAACTCCAAAAATGACGATAGGTAATTCCATACAAACTTTCACCCCCACTTTCAACCCCTTACAACCCCTTTTTCGCGTTAAAATATAGCCTATGTCCATCCTCAGGCTCTAGACTATCTGTGTACCAAATTTCATTTAAATCGGTTCAGTAGTTTTGGCGTGAAAGCTTGACAGACAGACAGACAGAGTTACTTTCGCATTTATAATAGTAAGGATTTTTAATTTCAATTGCAGCTTCCACGACTATGCAGCATCAAAGGAGTAATGCATTCAATTCTGCTGGTTCAGGATTAGAAGACATCTTGTATTGCTCTTAAGCATATATTGATAATATATCTGAAATTCTTTATATATATGACATTAATAATCAATTCTGTATCTGTGATATCGATTTTTCTTTTTTCTTTTCTGTTTTCTTTTTTTAAACTGACGTGTTTTAAAGCCGTTTACTCTTTGACATAGTTATGGCTGTCAAAACATTTTCGTTACTTTTTAGGTTAGTTGTAATTTTTTTTCTGTTTCTGTGATTTATTAATACGATAAATAATAAAAGACTTTTTTTTATTTCTTTTTTAAAAATAGTCTAGTCATTTTATTTCAGGTATATATCAATTGTTAACTAATTTAATGCTAGTTTGCTGCTCGAAATTATATAAAGAATCTTGATAATAAATAAAAATGTATATGATTTATAAAAATGATATAAAAATAGATTTTATTAACACTTTTTTTTATTAATTTTTTTACGAAAATCCTGTACTAAAATTTTATTGTAAATAAACAAAAGTTAGGTTATAAATTAAAAAACTAATATGGTAAATATCTATAAATATATTAGAGAAATTAGTAGTATTTAGTAAAAGATGTAAACTATTTTCTTGATATTAAAATGTATGTATGTTTGTAAATTTCTGAATAAATTATTTGTTACATTGAAAATTATTTGTGTTAAAAAACAATAAGGTTTAATTTCACTGGCTTTTGATCGTTTATAGTTTTTTTTTTACAGTTCAGTAGCTTTATGTAATAAAATAAGTAAATAGTGAAATTTATAACGCTTATTTAAGAATTGTAGAAAAAACCTTAATATTGAAATAAAAATATTTGGAATAAAGTCTTTGAATCCTTTCCCTCCATTAAAAAAAAACTTAATGTCATTCATATAAATTTTTGTTATTAATTTTGTAAAATAAATATTTATTGTTGGGTCAAATATATTAAATGATTTAAAAAAATAGTGTAGTTAATTCAATATTTAATACGATCTGAGATTTTTTTTACATACGCGAATTAAATTTTGTGATAAAAGGAGCGTAATCAAGTTAAAATATTTTTTTATTGTGAATTATTAAAATGTTTAATGTATATTTTAGGTAATTTGAATGTGATATTGTAACATTATTTTGAACATAGTCATGACTCAGTGTTGATATTTGGTAATAAATAAAAAATATAATTTGTTGAAATAAATTTTTAGAATCATTGCCTTCTTTTATTTATTTATCTAGCCAAAATTCGCTTCATAGATGAAATTTCTATAGAAATTATTGATCGCCCATCGGTTAAGATTCAATCATAATTATTATTTTCGTTTAAAAACAGCTTTATACACTTCATCTCAACATTAACATGAACTGTGTCAAATTTCGTACAATTTACTTTAAGAGGTACTAAGTTAATTAAAGGTCTTAGCAGGATTTTTATATAAGGTGACAAAGAATCGACCGCTGCCCATAGACATCCGAAATTGCAATCTGTTATCGTTTTTAATCATATATTGAGTTTGGAACATCGCATGAGTCGCTGCGCAGAACACAATGTAGCGGGGGGCAATGCACTGCGCGCAGATGACCTTGAGTCAATAAAACGTTGAAACTATTGGTAAAATTAAAATATGTTATTTAAAAAAATATATATTACTGTGTACGGATAATAACCGAATTACTAACACTAGTTTCAATGACCCTGCACACTGTCCGGGGAAGTACTGGTATGTAGACTATGTTACTAGTTAAAAAATAAATACCTTAATATTGGTAAAAATAATCGCAAATGGTTTTTAAGGCATTTGTTAGTCATTTTTATCGTGGAGATTGAATAAATCGTTGCTTTTTCTTTGTGAAAAATGCTTCATTCTGAAACGAGATTTGTTAAGCCGTTGCGGAATTATCGAGTAAATATATAAATCAAACTTATCCTACGGGAACTGTACGCATTACTACGGTCATAGTATCCTATGTGTTTTCCCAGATTGGATTCTACATCTATACCATATTTCATCGATCTCCGTGCAGCCGTTCCGGAGATACCTTCTAATAAACATCCATCCATCCAAATATTAGCATTTATATTAGTAAGACTATATAATTATTTTATAATTTAAATGCGGCTATAATTCACATATTCCACTCGTGATTATTTTGGTCAAACCATAGATTTTTAATTCGATTTGTATAGAACAAAGATAAAAGTAAATTATGAGAACCACCTCTCCGTTTTCTTTTTTTAATTTTTATTATTTCACTGTACAAACCGAAACTAATAATCTGTGTTCACAACCTATTGTATTTTAAATTCATCGCAAAATAAATTACGTATTAAAAAATATTTTGGTAAAAAATAATTTAAACATGGTAACATTTATCGTTTATAGATAGGGTTGGTAGTTTTAGTGGTCACCTATAAAACTGTCGTACGACCGAGAAAATCTCCCTTTGCGCTTAATAGGTATATTACTATTGTTCAGTTTTGTTATTAAACATTAATAATGAGTGACAGAAAAGAGGAAAACGAGGAGAAAAATGAGTCCGGTGTTGGCTGGATGGTTGCTGCGGGCGTTGCAATTGGTGCTGCTGCATCGGCAATTGGCTATATTGTTGGTAAAAATTCTAGTCAAGGTTCACAATGTAATGAAACCAGTAGCACAAGACAACAGCCTTCCCAATCGCAAAAATAGTAAGTATTAAAAACTTTAAAAGCGCCAATGTCATAACTTAAGTGTGTAGCAATGGTGGTTCATGATAATTTATATTTTGTATTATAGGTTATTTATCGTAGCAATTTGAAAATCCCAGTGTAATTAATATCAACAAATGTATTTTCCTGACAGTAAATTAGTGTTGGCGTAAGGATTAATTTAACATTGCATTTTAATAAACAAGATCCTTGTAAAATATATTTGATATGTATATATACCTTAAAATAAAACATAATAAAAGATAAAATGTGATGTAACTGCACTGGATTATACAATTATTATAATAAATTAAAAATAATAACATCATATGTTGTTAGTGGACTGTAGTGTTGTTCCACTGCAAAGCAGAAGCTTTCCATTTTGACATTTCAATAAAATCCATAGACAAAATTTTTGATCGATTATTCTGCTCTAATATGAATCGATTAAAAGAACAATTCATTAATATATTGATCAAAGTTGACTCGCTCTCTTTAAAAAGACCGAATATATTTTTGTACATACAATGAAGGACTTTAATTTGAGACCGACTTTAATAATGATAATTATAAAGTCGGTAGAATTGTTTCATGTTTAAATTTTTTATAATTGACTCGGGATATTAATGTTTTTCCCCTTTTATGTGAGTTTATAGCATTCCAATGTGAGTTTTAGCCGCTGATGTATATAAATTGTGACAACACGCCAATAGATGTCGCCAGTTGCAAGCCTATGTCATCCTGCTAAGCCGCTACGCCATCCTCCCACCGCCAATGACACCTGCCATGCCTGGAGGGAGAAGCGTAGCCAGCCTATATAAGCCAATGCGCAGCTCATTTAGATAATGTTTCCTGTAAAATTAATTAAGGGAAATTGCTGCCCGATTACACGCATAAAGTTACTTCAGCGTTTTATTTCACAATTTGGCGGTGGGAGGATGGAGCATGGCTTAGCAGAATGACGTAGGCTTGCAACTGGTTTCTTGAGCTCTGGGCGGGTCGGAAGCACGGGGCTCTTTCGTTCCGTCTTGTGCAGGTCCTCTCAGGGCACGGATGCTTCGGGAGGTATCTGTGCCGGATTGCGCGACGAGAGCCTAGTACGGTGTGCCATGAGTGCGGCCATGCGGAAGATACGGCCCAACACACTTTTGAGTCGTGCGTGTACTGGTCGACCCAGCGGGCTGCACTCGTGGCAGTGGTAGGGACGGACCTCTCGTTGCCCGCAGTCGTTAATGCGATGGTGAGCAGCGAGAGGTCGTGGAACGCTGTCGCCTCCTTCTGTGAGGAGGTGATGGAGCTGAAGGAGGCGGCAGAGCGGCAGCGGGAGGAGGACGCATTCGCGGACCCTGTTCGTCGCCGAAGAGCAGGGGGCAGGCGGCGTGCACACGACCGCCGTCTGCCCCCCTAGTGGTAGGGCTCCGGGCGATAGAACCTACCATCGCCACCTATCAATGAGATGGGAGACGCACCTCGATGTTCCGGGTGCATCTCACTGTAAGGTGGAGGGACTCCTCGTCCCAAAATAAGACGAATCCACCTTGGCGGACGGCGCTGGCTGGGTTGCGGACGATTGCGCAAGTGTTCCCGCGACCCAGTCACTAGGCGACGTGAAGAGCATCGTAAAAAAAAAAAAAGGCTTGCAACTGGCGACATCTATTGGCGTGTTGTTACAAAATAGATAGGTTATTGCTTGCAAATGACAACTTTTGCTTCGATTATTAATTTGAATTCTAACCACCGCTAGTAACCGCAAGCATCAGCGTCAAAATGGTGAGAATACGAACGAAATACTAAGGTTTATAACCTGTCCATGTATAGAGGTTGAACGTCTAAACCAATTTTGATAATTTTGATATTCTTTTCTCTAAATATCAACTATTAACTGTCGCCCGCGACTCTGTACGCGCGACGTTAAATAAAATTTAAGTAGCCTATGTGTTCTTCCAGACTGTGTTCAACGTCTGTGCCAAATTTCATCAAAATTCGTTCTGCCGTTCCGGAGATAACTTCAAAGAAACATCCATCCATCTAAACATTTGCATTTATATTAGTAAGAGTAAGACCTATACAAAGATTTTTGTTTATTTTAGCCGCAGCCAAGTGTCGACGTGCGAGAAATGTGCAATCTGCCTAGACGACATGGACGTTGCAGTTCTGCCTTGCAGACACACCTTCCACGGGAAATGTGTCAATCAATGGCTCACAGAGAATGGGACCTGCCCAACTTGCAGGACCCCTGTGCGTAAAATGCAATAAAATACATTGATTTCTATAGAACCAGCTAGAACCGCTAGTCAGCGTCAATATGGCGGAAATCAAATTAGCACAAAATACCAGAACACAACGCACGTGTAAAACATGGCTGTCCCATTGGTTTATAGATGTTAGTGGTAGTCTATTGCCCCCCAGACAAATTCAGTATGAAACTTTTGTTAAATACAATATATAATTATTCCTGGCTTTATCTCACTTATGTAGGGTCTGTGCATAATGTTTTATTAACCGAATTCTTGTTGGCAACCCTAATTTGTAGAAATATGTAATTATAGATTATAAAAAAGGTACTTATAAAATTAATCAAAATACAACAGTATATTTTTTTGGTTTTTTATTTTAAACATTAAAATAAAACATAAAATGCCACTTCAACAACAAAACATGAAAACATACTTATTTCTACTTTTTTTATACTTATTATGAAAAAATAAAATAGTTTTTAGATGATATTTGTGAAACTCCTTTTAATGTCAATTTTGAAACTACATGAAACATGTTAAGTCTCCACGTTTCTTTCTTTAATTCCCAAATGGTAAAGTTATGAAATTAGATTCACAATAAACTAGTGTCGTGCTCTATTCTCACGTGACGGGTCCAAGCGTCAATGTTCTGGAATAACTAAGAAGAAAAAAAAACTACTAAAATCAAAGAAATTAACACAAAAATATATTTCAATTCAAAACCTAAAAAAACAGGACTATCAAATCCTATAAATAAATATTAACATTTTATTAAAAAATAAAGCTTGTCTATGGTCTACTTACGTCATCGCAGTGCTCGCATGGGAACAGTTTGAGGCCGTGCGAGGCGACGTGCGTCTTAAACTTGTCTGTGGCCGAGAAACCCGCGCCGCATGCGTCACACACAAGTTGCGGGCAACCCTCCGCCTCCTCGCATTTAGCGCGCTTCGGTTCGCGCGGCTCATAGTATGGGCAAGCTGACCAAACAATGTATAACTTCACCACAAAACTAGGCTAATCCTTGTAAAGAATAGCTAATTAGCCGACTTCAAAAAGAAGGAGGTTATTTTGTGCCGATTTAAAGCGCATCTCGAAGATCCTAGGAACTAATTTTCAGATCTTTTTGATATAAAAGGTAATATAATCAGTTAAAGAACTTTATCCTAGTAAGAGGCGCTACTATCGCGGACAGTTTCATCAGAAAAAAAATGTAAAATATATTTAGGCTTAAAAAATGAAAATCAAGACAGTCTGTATTGAATTGACAGGGGAGAGATAATGAGGTATTATAATTTAGATTATCATAGTATTTTGAATAGAGAGCTGGCAACACTATCAGGGAATCCCCGATATACTCACTGCCATGGCCAACGTGCGTCTTGTAGAATGTGACGAGTACGCGGTCCATTGTCTCCGTAACGATCATATGTGCCGGGCACGCCTTCCCCGTCTTATAGATCTGTCTCTCAGGCGCTGGCCTTTTACCTTTACCCTAAGAATAGCAAAGGTCTAGAAAGGCACAAGTTTAGAGTATAATAACACAACAAATTAACCATTTTCACAATATTCTTACAAATATGTATTGTTCAGTCATTGAAAGAAAAAAAATCATCAAGCAGACAAACAGAAGCGGAGCTACGAACTAAATAAAAAATTTACAGACGAAATGAAAACCCCCCTAATTTTGATTTTTGGGAACCCCCTAAAACTATGTCAGGCATAAACACAGGTCAATAAAATAAACAAAAATGCTGAGACTAGCAATTCCTTTAAAAAAACTTACAAGTTCTGACTTCATAACATTTTGAGTACATATCAAAATTGACAATCTAGGTAAATAAATTAGTGTTTTTTTTAATATAACGTCATTTCACCTGATACACGTAGATACCGGACTGGCTGCACATGTAGTGAGACCGTACACCCTCAATCGTCTGTTTGCTGGCCGTCGTCTTCCGGAACCTGAATTTGGTTTCTTCCTGTATCGCGCTCTTGAATAACATGAAGTCTGAAATAAATACCTGTAGTTAAATAAGTAGGCAATATATGTAATCCATATAACTTTCTTAAAATAATATTTTCATGATCCTTCGAGTCGGATTAAGGTAAGTTAAAGAAATTAGGCAACAAAGGAACAAGTATACTATGTAATCTGGTGACAAACTACTATTATTTATACTTTCTACTTCGATTATATTTCTGACTAGATGTTGTGACTTCGTCAGCGTGGAATTTAAAAAATTAGCCTAAGTTACTCTTGCATACATCAACTATCTTCCAGTAAAAGTCCCGTCAGAATCCAGTCGTTTCGGAGAATACCCGGAACAAATTCCAAAAAAAAAAATTGGATGACGTGTGTTTAGGTAGAGGAAGACCAAAGAAAGAATGCATAGATTGTGTGAAAGAGGATATGCGTAAGAAGGGGGTAAATTCAGATATGACAGCTGATAGAGATGTATGGAGGAGTACATACTGTGCTGACCCTTCATAGGGATAAGGGCAGGTTGATGATGATGATGTGTGTTTAGGTTATCTCACCATCCATAGTCCCGAACTCCAACTGCTCCACTTGCTCTCGGACTTGATGACGATGTAACAAATGAGCACTAAAGTTGGTGCCATAACTAACTCGCTCATTGCACAATGGACAAAAGAATGCCTTGCGTTTCTCAACCTGCCGTTCGGTTTAAGAAATTCAATTAAGACTTTTCAACCGTTAGTTTACATCACAAACCATGTATAACATATATGTATGTATGTAAAGTGGTCCCCAAGTAATAAATAAATTTTTTATTTGAAAAATCCACTAACTTTAACCCTCGATGACGATTTTATGACACTCGGGGGATGTATACAAATCGAATGACCCGTTTAGGCTGCAGGAGGTAAGAGTAAGTAAAAGTGTGTTTTAAACAGAAATATTTAGTAATTTATAAGTATTAAAGAGAGCGTCGGTGGCTCAAGGGTTAAACACTTGACTTGCAATCTGCAGGTCCTGGGTTCAAATCCCGCCATATACCAATATGTTTTTCCATTTTCGTTGTACATATGTACATCTGATGTTCTTACTGTGAAGGAAAACATTGTGATGCTGCACATATCTGAGAAGAAATTCAATGATATATGTGAAGTCAACTCGCACTGAGTCAGCATTGACTATGTCCTAGTCATCTCTAACTTAGGGTAGACTTTGAGACCCTCAGTGGAGACGTATAGTGAGTGGATGATGATGAAGTATTAAGGTACAGTTAGTCTATGGTTAACTGTTTGTATAGGAACAAATTAGTTATGAGTAGGTAAACACCTCATATCCATGAGCTTTCCACAGGTGATTGTTGAGTATTTGCTTCTGGCTGAAATCTCGCTGACAAATGTGACACTTCTTACGATCGGTAGGTGAATACTTCGGAGTATGGTCGTTACATAATTTCACTAGTAAAACATATTAAATAGTATTTATCTAGACAAGGGAATTACAAAGGCCATGCTTTAAATTCGATATCAACCAACTTAAAGCATTGCTAATTCTCACTCTGTCTTCTTCTATTGACCTAAGTCAAACTTAATAATTGATCTTAAAAGTAGGTAATTTGGTAATTTGGGTCTGAGATAACAGTTCATTTTGGAAAAGGAGTCACTTGTCCAAATTAGTTTGGGGATCCCTAATCTAGACCAATGGTTCCTAAAGTAGTTTAAATTTTAAAAGGGAGTCAACTAAAATGAAATTTTCTATCGTTGTAAGGAGATTTTAACTTACGTCCATGTTTCATCCTGAGATGTGTGAAGCAAGCCTTCTTGCTATTATAGACATTGTCACAGAAGTGACACGCGTACTGTCTATTCTCACTTTCAGAAGCGCTATGACATCTACAAGATAGATAACATTAAGCCTCATTTCCACTTTGTGATTGCAAGTAACTAAATTTGTATAAAAATAACGGACACAATAGCATAAATTCAGTATATATGGTATGCCAGTAAAAAAGGGATTTTTTAGAATTTAAGAGTGAAAACTAACATATTAGCGAAATTTTCTATGGTTAAAGGTTGAAACCCAATATACCTGTTTATATGATCAGCGAGATCGCTAAGTGAGGCACCGCACAGCGAGCATTCTCGTACACGTTGACCAGTCCGAGGCTCTAGGCCATGTACCATACGAACATGCTGGTCTATTTCCTCCGCAGTGGGTAATTGCACATTACAGTAGATGCACGTGGTTTCATCTAATGCTTGAATCTCGTGTTCTTCATTTATATCTTAATTATTACAACATTTTAAAACAGAAGTCAAACGAAACGGTTACATGATTTCGCTAAAATAGTGTAATGACTTCTGGCCATAGACATCTTGATGTTTTTTTTTTATTATTAGGTGGCAAAACGAGTAAGCGGCCATTTGAATTCGCCCGAAATTTTTAAGCGATCACTACCCACAGACATTTGCAATTGCAGATGGGTTGCATACCTTTAATCTACGGAAAAGGGGAGGCTCAAGAAGAGAATATTTCTCCTTCCTATGCGTCCCCTTCTCCGTCCGTTGTATTATGTCGACAATTCATACTAGTTGGGGGTCGAACCCACTCTCGGATAAATGTGATAAAGTTTTATCAATCAGCCCAGTACAGGATGTTTGACTTTTTTAGAAGGTAGCAGATGATATGCCTACATTTAACAGCGGACAGGACATACAGAAGGAAAGTATTTCCTATTCCTATACGTCCAAATCTCTTTCCTATCATTTCTTTATAAAGGCGAGAAGGGGAAGATGACTAGAATTGACCCCGGCTCACAGTCATCACACTCAACGCGGATGTAGTTGTCATTTTGGTGTGGATTTTCCTTGGATCGTGTTTTATAAATATTTCAGCAGCGGCAATAGAGTGAAAATAGAGTGAAGGGGTTCTGCTGCTCATTAAAGGAGATGTGTTACGACTTTTAGCCTCGGACAGTGTCAAAATCTAGTATGTTACGTTTGTGTAATGAAAACTGTCTCACCATCAGCATCTTCAGTAGAAGTTAAATGGTTATTCTTATGTCTACAGTCTACTGTTAGACTCTCTCCCTCTTCCAAGATTGATTCGTCCAAATACTCCTCATCTAAGGGAATTCAAAAATTCAGTTATTTTTCGCAATCATGGTTAAAGAATTATTTTTAATAAACAAGCGGCCATCACCGTGGCATTCACCGAAATAGCTGTCCATAAATATCCGCAATTATAAATTGGCTACCGTTAATAAATGGAGGAGAGGACACACGAAAAGATATTTCTCTTTCCAATGCGTCCATTCCTCCGTCAAACCTACCTCCTTATGGAAAGAAAGAAGTAGAAACTAGACTAAAATTAGTACTCCGGTACGCACACACATCGGAATGTATGCGGAATATCTTCCACTTGATTAGTGTCTTCTGTGTGGTCGTGGTATTGGAAGTGAGCCGGTCCATTCGTGCGAAGATTTTAAAGCGGCCTTTACCATTGTTACTTAATAATTTATTTGTTCCCACAGTCATATATACAAATATGCAAAGAATTGATATAGTTATAAAAAATGTTATATAAAAACATTTAATTTCAAAAAATGCCTTTATTCACGTGATATAAATATAGAAATAAAAACATTTACCTTTGATACTTTGAAGCATTGCCAGATTTTTACTAGTTTGGTTTTTAAACGCCGCCGCTTTTTCCAATTTTTCAACACAATCAGAACATATAAATTTATATTCCGTAGATATCTACAATTGTATAACATTTTTATCAATCACTGACACAATTTATAAATAGAAATATATTTGAAATTATATATGAATTTATAAGATAAAAATTCCAAGTACAAAACGCAAATTGTAAACATAACCTTAATATTGTAACAACTTTTTAACATTTGTGCGTAGGTTTCTTCATTATCGGCGTAAATAGCAAATAGGTCGCATAAATCTTTGTTATTCATGCAACTTATGCAACCAACAAAATCCTCTTCCTCCTCCATTGTTGTACTTTTAAATTATTTTAAAACAATGGAAGGAGGATGTATTGTAATTATTCCCGATTTGATTTTTAAAAACAAAAGACGGCTATTTTATTTCTCAAACTTAATGTGAATTGGATTAAAATCGTTAACGGCTATGATTGTGCTCTTATTTTTGCTGCTTTAATTGCTAATATACTTTTATTAAGAATAATAAGAGATATAATTTAAAATTTGGCGCCATATTCGTGTAGCTGTACCATGTTTTTTGCAACGCGCCAAATTTGTGTAACTGAACGATGTTTTTTGCAACGTTTAATTTTTTTCCAAAAAGCACCAGATTGTTTTTTAAATATAATTGAAATTAATGATAATAAATTAAAATAAGATTTCATTATTAACAATAAAACCAGTTTTACATCATTAAATTTCAAAACTTGCAAAATGTTGCGTTATTAGGAATATAACTTTCAAAGATAACACAAAATTTGGTATTTAATACCACCCCAGCCAAAGCGCATATAAAAAAACAAAAAAAAAAAGAAATGCATCCAGCTATCAGCTGTCATAATTTTGACATTTAACGTTTCGGTTTGTTGTGTTAGGGATGTCGTAGACGGTTCTGACGTCAACGAAAAAAACGGTTAATTAGTTTTTTTTTCAACTGGTCGAAAAACTAGTTGATTTTGTCAACCAGTTAATCATTCTTTCAATAAAAAAGGCACGAAGACTGGTGGAAAAAAAGAGGACCAGTGATTCCTAAGTAAATTTGCGTTAAATTCAACCAGTGACATGAAAAACGGTCAACGGTTGAAACGTTGAAGTGTGATCAACGGTTGATTCAACTAGTTTGTTTAATCAACGCCCATCCCTAGTTTGTGGTTGGCATTGGTCGTATCGAATCGTGTAAATAAACAATAACATTAGGTATTTAACGTTCTACTGATTACGATTAAATGCGATACGAGAATAGAAAGCCGTCGAGTCAAGTTCGTAGTAAGGCTAATGACCCCAACGAAACAAAACTATGCGTTGTATTAACATGTGATGTAGTGTTTATAGTAAAATAAAAAAATAAAAATATTCTTCTTCAGCACCATGAAGTTCAAAATAGACAAAAGGCTGTTGCCTATTAAGGTGCATTTCTTCTTCTTTTTCGCTGGTAAGTGATTATTCCATTCTACCATGTCAAAGATATATATACGCTATAGCTTACAAAAATAATACTCAAGTAGCTTTTGCCCGCGTCTTTGGAGCGGAATTAAAAAAAAAAGAAAAAAAAAGTGTCAATCCAGAGAGTATTAATTTCTGTGCCAAATTTTATCCAGATCCATTCAGCTGTTTTTGAATTACCTGATAACAAACATTCAAACATGCAAACTATTGAAATTATATTAGTCGTAATCGTAATTCTGAGATATCAGTCTGAAGTGATAAGATGTAATGATATTAGGCACATATAAAGATTACTTAATTGTTACACACCGTGAAATTTAAATTTTATGCTCTTTATGTATACTAATATAATTTCTGTTTTAAATAAATGTGAATGATTAAATGGATGGATGGTTGTTACAAGGTATCTCTATAATGGCTCAATGTATCTTAATGTTTGGCACATATGTAGAACATAGTCTGGAAGAACACATAGGATACTAATTAAGATTTTTTAATTTCGCTCAGACTAAATCACAGACAACAGCTAGTTTGTATTTATACCAATGTGTTTTTCGATTTACATATGTACATTTATCCGACACTTTTACAGTGAAGGAAAACATTGTGATGCTGCACATATCTGAGAAGAAATTCAATGATATGTGTGAAGTCAACCCGCACTGAGCCAGCATTGACTATGTCCTAGTCACCCCTAAATCGGGGTAGGCTCCGAGCCTCTCAGTGGAGACGCATAGTGAGTTGATGATAAGATGTTTAATGAAAATACAGTTTTTAACATTTTTATCTGTCTGTTCTCCATCATCAAGAAACTTGAGTTAGAAAGATTCCTTATAAGCAAGAATAATATTGCAGTCCTTAGGACTCTTGTTTATCTAGGTTTGAATGTATTATCGATATGTAATCTTACTAATGTTTGGATGGATGGATGTTATTACATATCTCCAGAACGGCTAAACGGATCTTGCTAAAATTTGACGTAGTATTTTTCTAGATTAGGTTAGTCTAGTCTGGAATGATAGGCTGTGCTAATTAAAGATTTTTTTTAATTTCGCGCGAACGGAGTCTCGGTCAAAAGCTAGTATTAAAATGTAAATAAGATAGTTTTATAGTTATAGAGTTTCTTTATGACTATCAGAGATTATAGTACCATAGAGTTATCAAAGACTTTGTTTTATAATTTAATT
The DNA here is from genome assembly GCF_912999745.1 of Papilio machaon. Lineage (NCBI taxonomy): Eukaryota > Metazoa > Arthropoda > Insecta > Lepidoptera > Papilionidae > Papilio > Papilio machaon. The sequence goes on along the minus strand of NC_060013.1, from coordinate 541,665 downwards.
GTCTGTGGTTATTTGTAATTGTTTATTTACAGTTAATTCCATAACGTTATATTATTTACCTGACCGACTTACGATAATTATTTTTATACAACAGATAATAACAGTATTGTTTTTCCCGCGTTTGTAAATTTTTTTTAAAGTATGTAGGTTTGTATGTAAATTCTATTTTGAAGGCTTAGAGCAGTGTTTCACAACCGCCAGTAGCGCAGTACCCTCCACCTGGGGGACATTTGTATTTAGAGGGGGGCAATTCGGCGATTTAAAAACTTAAGGCTACATCCTTACAATGATGCCAGTGCTAAAAACTAAATAAAAACGTTTTAGAGACAAAAATCCGTTGCATTTAAACAATTTATATGTATTTTCGTGTTTAAAAATTTTATATGAAATTGTTCTAGTCAGTCAAAAGTAGTATTTAATTATTTCTCTAACATTGTAAATTTAGGCTTCGAGAGAAATTTATTTCAATACAAAATTTATAAGAGGGCAATAGTCATGTTCATCCTGAAAAATGGGACATGGATCCAAAAAGGTTGGGAAACACTGGCATAGAGTTTAAATGACTGAATTGAAGTACGAATGAGGTTTTATTGATCTTCTCTGCGTGTCATTGGCACAAAACTAATTTGTTGAATGTATGAAGTAAAAATCTATATTAGTGAAATAAGAGTTCAAATCTCACTTGTCTTGAGTTTCCGAGATCATAACCTCCGTTTAAAACATGTAATGGTATCTCTTTCGTTATCTTATACAGAGATTTTGGTCTTAGAAACCAATGGTTAATCTATTTATGGATTTTTTTCGCGTATATTCTAAAATAAGAAGGTGTGAAATAAATATAGAACTCCGAGTTTATTGGAGTTTAGTTAAAAATTATAATATCTTCGTTTTATAAAGTGTTCAATAGATGGCGTTATCGCATCGATTAGAGCTTCGATTGCACTTAACATGTTGACTGTTCTGTCTACCCCTTAGAAGTAGTTAGTTAGTATATTATAAATCCGAATATAGAGAAGGATGGATGTTTGTTAGAAGGTATCTCTGGCTCAACGGATCTTGATGAAATTTGGCATAGATGTAGAACATAGTTTGGAAAAACATGTAGGATGGTTTTTTTAATTCCCCACAGACAAAGTCACGGGTGAGAGCTAGTTAAATAAAACTATCCCATCCCCACAGCTGTATTAATACAATTTAAGGTCACTGCCAAGGAACCTAAATTGCGACTTCCTATCAATCACGCGTACATACGGGCGGGAAACTATGTCTAGTTGGTACATTTAGTTTTTAAAACGTGTTACCTATCATGTATGAACTTCGTTAATTTAGTAATTTGCTATATTTATTATTTACAGTAGCAAAATAAAACTGAATGAATATTTGCAATTTTTCAGTATGATTATTTAACAAAACTATTTTTTTTATTATTGGAACGAAGTTCCTTATCGCGCGGAAGCGCGGAGAAGACTTAAGTTTTTTATTCATAGAATAAACATTGGTTCCTTCACTAATTAATTGAAAGAAACTTCGTTCCATCCGGGTGTCCCTTGTTTCTCTTGTTTCTCCTCTCAAGTTTTTTTTAATTACAGAATTACCTAGTATTATATAAAAGACATATTTGATTGTTTCCATTTAATAGGCTTTAAAGCATCCATCCATACATCTAAACATTTACATCTTACTAATATTATAAATACGAATGTTTGATGTATGTTTTTTGTACAGTGGTAGACGCTAGCAACAAACATCAGTTGCACGAATGTCAGCTCGCCTGGTGAAATACCACGACCACACAGAAGACAGTAATTCCGCGTTTCGTCTGATGAGTGTGGTGCCGCAGGCCTAATTTTAGTCCTTTTTCCCTTCCCACCATTTTCTTATAAGGAAAGGATGGAAAGGGGAGGTGGATTTGATGGAGGAGATGCATAGGAAGGTTAAATATTCTCTTTTTGTGCGTCTCCTCCTTCGTCTATTGAGGGTAGACAACTCATCTGCAATTGCGAATGTCCATGGGCAGCGGTCGCTTCGTCATTTCGGCGAATTCATGTGTCCGCTTGTTCTTTTGCCACCTCGTAATATATAAAAAAAATGTTTGTTTGAAGCTATATTTAGAACAGCTCAACGGATCTTAATTAATTTTGGCACAGATGTAGGAAATAGTCTGGAAGACCACATAAGCTATTATTTAAGTTTTTATTTATTTCCGTACGGACTTAGACGCGTGCTACATGTAGTTTAAAAGATTAGTAAGATAAAGGATCATTCTTTTATGCCTTATAATAAAACTTTATCAACATTTACGATATACTAATTGTCCGCCATGACAGTTTTGATAATGCAACGATGAAGTATTTTATTGTGTAACTGGCTGTTGGTTTCTGAGATTAAAAACTACGTCTAAACATATTTTTATCTCTGTTTTGTCAAAGATAATGACAGAGATGACGATATCTATATATATATAAAAGAAAGTCGTGTTAGTTACACTATTTATAACACAAGATCGGTCGAACTGATTTAGCTGAAAATTGATGGGCAGGTAGCTTAGAACCAGGAAACGGACATAGGATAATTTTTACCCCGTTTTCTATTTTTATTCCGCGCGGACGGAGTCGCGGGTAAAAGCTAGTATCTATATATGTAAAAGAAAGTCGTGTTAGTTGCATCTGCATCTCGATGAATTTTGGCATGGATGTATAGATGTAGAACATAGTCTGGAAGAACAGATAGACTACTGATTAAGTTTTTCTTTTAACACCGCGCAGACGGAGTCGCGAGCGACAGCTACTTATATGTATTTATCAATTAAGTTCAAAAACTGATCTCAAAAATATAACCTACTAGCTGTAGCTCGCGACTCCGTCTGCGCGGAATTAAAAGAAAAACTTAATCAGTAGTCTATCTGTTCTTCCAGACTATGTTCTACATCTATACATCCATGCCAAAATTCATCGAGATGCAGATGTTCTTCCTATGTACTACATCTATACCAAATTTCATCAAGATCCATGCAGCCGTTCCGGAGATATTTTGTAACAAACATCCATTCCCCTCGTGCATTTGCGATCCGGGTACCGAAGAGTCCGTGCTGCATCTTCTCACCGAGTGCCCGGTATCTGGTGCGATGAGGACCGGCGCTGAAATAGAGATGGAAAGTAAAATAAATTTAGAAACAATAAGAGAATTAATTGATAATAAAAAAACAAGAGATAGATTTTTAGAATACTGTAAAGCGTCGGCCCTCTTAGCCATAAATAGAAATAAGAATTAATTTATTATGTATCACATTCGTAGTAGTAAGTATTTATTGTTTTAACGGCCTTTTTGCACTAGATTTAGTATTTATTGTTTTTAAAATGTAAATTGATATTTAAAATGTATTATTTTATTGGTTTTATTGTATTTTAAAGTTATTTAAGTTTTAACGAATGTGATATTAATTTAAGATTTATGTAATTGGTTTTTAAATTATTAATAAAGTAAATAAAGATTAATTCGCACCCCAAGTCCCTGACCTAAACTATGTTAGGGGAACGAGAGGGCGGCATAGCGCCGCCCAAAAAAAAAAAAAAAACAAACATCCATTTAAACTTGAGAGTTAAAAAATGATGATGTCAATCTGATCACAAATTTCACTATATGTGTGTCTGTGAGAGATTTAGGGAAGTGGGGGAGTGGTACTACTAACCTAACCTTTGAAATGCTGACCACATTTTTTTTCTTTCAGCGTTAGGACCACTTCTGCCACAGATGAATGTGTTCGGTCGACAGCTTGGTATATCAGCAGATGTTATGGGAATGGTGACAGCGGTCCTACCATTGCTATGGGCTGCCGCTAAACCACTGTTCGGTTACGTAGTCGATTACTGGCCTGTAAGTACACTTAGCGGCACAATTAACCGCCCACCCTTTTAAAGTGGCAAATTTTGATGTTATCGCAGTTGTAAGTTATTGGGCATAAATAAGTCAAGTGTGAAAGAAATGTAGTGACGAAAAAATTACAAACTAACAACTTAACTTTGTTTTTTTTACGCATAAGTTGTGAATAGGATAAATATCGAACTTCGTCTCATTATCGTTAACGTTGCCACACTGCTTACATTGCTTCAGTGGCATTAAAAGTAAACAATTTGAGTTTGATTTGGTTTCGTAACTTAAAGCTAGTGTTTGGACATCACAAACATGCCATTTGATGCTAATTCAGTGGCGAGAGCCGTCGCTCTTATCGACGAAGGGTTTAGTCAGCGTTACGTGGCGCGGAAGCTTGGTGTCGCACGTACCACCTTAAGGGATGCAGTGAAACGGTTTCGGGAAACTGGCTCTTATGAGCGAAGACCAGGACAGGGCCGAAAAAGATGCACCTCCGCTCGTGACGACCGATTTCTTGTGATCAATGTCCTAAGAAATCGGTTCACTACAGCTGTTGCGGCACGAAACTAACTTCGTGAGGTTCGCAATGTTCAAGTGAGTGAAAGAACAGTGAGAAGAAGACTAGGAGAGAATGCCCTTGGAGCTTTTCGACCATCTCGAGTGCCACAATTGCTCGTAGGCCACCGGAGAGAAAGACTTCGTTTTTCCCGAGAGCACGCCGAATGGAATATGGAACAATGGAAGAATGTTATGTTTACTGACGAGACAAGAATATGCTTGCACGGTCCTGACGGTCGCCAGCGTGTATACAGACGCAAGAATGAAAGGTTTGCACCATGTACTGTTGTGGAAACAGTAGGTTACCAAGGTGGCTCTATCATGATATGGGGCGGCATTACTTACGAAGCACGCACCGACTTGGTTATCTTCGAAAGAGGTGAAATAAATGCTCAGAGGTATGTAACAGAAGTGTTGGAACCTCATGTAATGCCATTTGCTCCATTTATTGGCGAAGATATTTTATTAATGCAGGACAACGCTCGCCCCCACGTTGCTAGAGTTGTTACCGCGTACCTGGATACCGTCGGCATTCGAAAATTAACATGGCCATCCCGGAGCCCAGATTTAAATCCTATTGAACACATATGGGACAATTTAAAAAGACGTGTTCGAAGCCGCATACCAGCTCCAACCACCATAGATGAATTAAAACAATCCGTGATTGAGGAGTGGCAGAACATTCCACAACAACAGATCAAAGATGTCATCGACAGCATGCCAAACCGTTTGATGGAAGTCATGAAGGCTAGAGGTGGAAATACGCGCTATTAGAATTCATTTATTCAGCAGATTTTTTATTTTTAAGCCATTTCATCACATTTGTTAATTTACGGTCAAAGTGTTTTTCAGACTTTTTTATAAATAAACGTAATAATTAAAAACAATATTATCTTTCATTTTAATTCAATATACCTACGTTATAAAATAACATTCACAAGTAAGGCCATAATTATTTTTTTCCACCAAAATTGTAAAAAATCAAGGTGGGCGGTTAATTGTGCCGCTGAGTGTATATTACACATATGACCATCTGGTATGCATGCAACCATGCATTTTGACATTTGCAATTGAAATTTTTACTTAATATAAACAATATAACAGTGGTAGATTCCGCAACAACAATATTTGTTGGGTGCACGAATTGGCCTCGTCCGGTGAAATACCACAACCATACAGAAGACAGGTGTGAAGTGGAAGTAATTCCAAGTACAGTCTGATGAGTGTGGTGTTGGAGGTCTAATTTTAGTCCTCTTTCCTTTCCCACTCATTTCTTATTAGGAAAGTAAGGGAATGGGAAGTGGATTTGGCGGAAGAGGGGACGCATAGGAAGGAGAAATATACTCTTTCTGTGAGTCCCCATCTCTGTTGATTAAAGGTAGGCAACGCATCTACATTTGCGGATGTCTATGGGCAACGGTCGCTTCGCTATTGCGGCGAATCCAGGTGGCTGTTTGCTCGTTTGCCACCTTATGATATAAAAAAAAAAAATAAAAAAAAAGATGATGCCGCACGGAAACAGTTAGTTTCTATATTTTTTTTATTTCCAGAGTCAAAGGAAACTAGTATTTATGCTGTTAATAGTTGTAATGACTGGTTCATACTGTGGTTTGTGGTTTCTACCAATGCCCGAAGAGCCGGAATCGTCTGTACCACTTGTCAGATCTGTATATCAATTCAATGACACTGTAACAGTCCAGTCGTACAAAATTGACCCTTCTGAACATTTACAAATGGTCAACTGTCATTGGAGTTGTGAAAGAAGTTATGAAATACGAGTTTATTTGCCTAACTCGTCTTTAGTTAATACAGTTTATGTAGACGGAGCTGTGAATGATACAACTTGCTCTTTCTTACGTATGCATTATGTGGATACTAGAGTGGGACAGGTGATATGCTCGCCGAAAAATGAATGTATTTTGATGTGTTTTGAAGAAGGAATAAGAGTTAATGGAAGTAGAAAGAGAAGAGAAGTAAGCGGATCTAAAGAAGCTAACTCTTTAGAAGTTGATGCTAAGATCTTTAGTAAAATAGAGAAGGGAGAAGAAAATGATGGATACGTTTATATGAGTGTTGTTTTTTGGGTTTTCGTCGTGTTAATGTGTATTGGTACAGTTGCATTTAATGTTGCTAATTGTATCGGAGATGCGGTCTGTTTTGACGTACTGGGTAAGTTTGTATTTTTTTTACATCAGCGGTCAAAAGGTTAACTTTTTGATATAATTTTCTTGTATTAGAGTGGAACATTCGTGATGTAATCTTTTAAATTCTGTTTTTAAATAATGTTACACTGTTTAGTTAGTGTTTTAACACTTTGACTACCGCTGGTTGATATTGACATCAACGTTGTTATATGTTTCAATATAAATATATATAACAACAATACTTTATGTATAATTACTTCATTATTTATTTATAAAGATCACATTTCTCTAGTCTACGTATAATAATGTTACAATAAACATGATTTGTCAAAGATCTTAGAGTCAAAATATAAAATGATTGACGTATGTTTAAGATAAAGTATTTGAAATACTTTCGAAGTTTTTTTTTATGGTTAGTCTTTTTGTTTTTTTAATACTGCGACCGTTAATTAAATGAACGAAATCACATTAACCTTTTAGGTGCTGAAGCCGCATCAAAGTATGGTGCACAAAGAGCTTGGGGTACTGCTGGGTATGGGATCACAGCACTTCTTGGTGGTTGGCTTGTTGATTTAGTCTCTGGGACTTATAAGGATTTTACTCCTGCATTCATTGTGGCTATAGTTGCTACGGCTATTGATTTATATAGTTGTAGGTCGCTTAAGGTTCGTAGTTTGAGTTATTTAACAGTATATAATACTAGCTATGTCCGTTTCCTGGTTCTAAGCTACCTGCCCACCAATTTTCAGTCAAATCGATTCAGCCGTTCTTGAGTTATAAATAGTGTAACTAACACGACTTTCTGACTATATATATAGATATAGATGACAAGATATAGGTTCCCACTAAAGGCTTAGCCTACCCTAAGTTAGTTTTTTTTATATTACAAGGTGGCAAACGAGTAAGCGGCCATATGAATTCGCCGAAATGACGAAGCGACCGCTGCCCATAGACATTCCCTCAATCGACGAAGGAGGAGACGCACAAAAAGAGAATATTTAACCTTCCAATGCATCTCCATCAAATCCACCTCCCCTTCCCATCCTTTCCTTATAAGAAAAGGGTGGGAAGGGAAAGAAGACTAAAATTAGTCCTCCGGTACCACACTCATCAGACGAAACGCGGAATTACTTCCACTTGACGTCTGTCTTCTGTGTGGTCGCTGGTACATGGCGGGATTCGAACCAAGGACTCGCAGATTACAAGTTAAGTGTTTAACCCTTTAGCCACCGACGTTCCCTAAATGTACACATAACAAAGCTACATTTGAAATATATTAAAGGGTAGTTTAGTTGGTAAAATCATAGATTTGCAATATAGAATAATATCTTGCTATCTTTGTTTTGTCAGAGGGATGACGATATGTTTTATAACATATATTTTGGCCTCAGAAACCAACGGTTAATCATTGCTATGTATTTCTTTAAACAATGCTTATCAGTCAAAAGATGGCGTTGTTATACAAATAGTCATACATGTATGTCAAAAGATGGCGCTGTTTTCTTTTAAGCGTGTACATTTTTCAGCTACCCTCACTTTCAAGTCCTGAAGATTCAGGGAAGGCGTTACGCGACGTACTGAAAATACCAAGGGTCTTAATTTTCATAGTATTTGCAGTTGTCGCCGGAACATTTGATAGTTTTATTATATATTATATGTTTTGGTAAGTTTAAAACATAGTTATTATATAAGAATCCTCTCTCTATGGTATGGTCAGTTGTAAGAGAACTTTTTTAGAGTTACACTCACCAGTACTTCACCCCATATCTATTTTAATATTAGAAAAATTGTATTGTACAACTACAAAGCTGATTTTACATCTACTGTAATGTACGTATATCTAATGATTTCTCAAGAAACAAATATGGCCAAGTAGTTTAGGCTACAATAGTCAATTTGGCTAAGTAGTTGAGGCTACAATAATCAATTTGGCTAAGTAGTTTAGGCTACAATAATCAATTTGGCTAAGTAGTTTAGGCTACAATAGTCAATTTTGCTAAGTAGTTTAGGCTACAATAGTCAATTTGGCTAAGTAGTTAAGACTACAATAGTCAATTAGGCTAATTAGTTTAGGCTACAATAGTCAATTTGGTGAAGTAGTTTAGGCTACAATAGTCAATTAGGCTAAGTAGTTTAGGCTACAAAAGTCAATTTGGCCAAGTAGTTTAGGCTACAATAGTCAATTTTGCTAAGTAGTTTAGGCTACAATAGTCAATTTTGCTAAGTAGTTTAGACTACAATAGTCAATTTGGCTAAGTAGTTTAGGCTACAATAGTCAATTTGGCTAAGTAGTTTAGGCTACAATAGTCAATTTGGTTAAGTTGTTTAGGTTACAATAGTCAATTTGTCTAAACTGTTTATGCTATAATAGTCAATTTGGCCAAGTAGTTTAGGCTACAATAGTCAATTTGGCTAAGTAGTTGAGGCTACAATAATCAATTTGGCTAAGTAGTTTAGGCTACAATAATCAATTTGGCTAAGTAGTTTAGGCTACAATAGTCAATTTGGTTAAGTTGTTTAGGTTACAATAGTCAATTTGTCTAAACTGTTTATGCTATAATAGTCAATTTGTTTTTTTTTTCCAATTTCAATTTTTGTTTTTCCAATTTTTTTTTTTAGATTTTGTAGTAGGTAATTTTTGCTCGTTTCCATGTTGCAGGTTTCTTGAGGAGCTGGCGGAGCAGACAGGTTGTAAAGCACGGATAAAGTTGATAGAGGGCGTTGTCGTCGCAGCGCAGAGTTTCATCGGCGAACTTCTCTTCTTCTTCTTCTCCGGTCTGTACTTTTCTTTTTTTCTCAACTAGTTGTATCTCGCGCTTTTTTTAACTTTGAAATTATTTTAAACTGTTTCTGTTGTTAATTTTTTCTGAAATTTTCGAATTTAGTCCTAAGTCTAGTCTAGTCTAAATTATATTTTGAACGTAGATAATCTGGTAAAGAACAGTCTTTTTTTTAAATCTATGCAAGTTAAAGGTCTTATTGACTTTAACATAATTCCAGGTAAAATAATTAAAAGATGGGGCTATCGGAGAACTCTTACATTCTCTCTCTTCTGCTACGGTATTAGACTAGCTCTCATCTCCTTTATCCAGCATCCCTGGCATCTCGTATTTATTGAGGTGAGTGACATTCGGTTCTCTCAAGTTTTATTTAAATTTCAATTATATTCTAGATTTTTCTTTCTAATATCTGTTTATCTAGTTTTATTAAAATCTATTTAGCATTTTAGGAACACATAAAAGACGTTATTTTTTATGTTATAATTTATACAGATTTAGTAAGGGCTTTTCACGTATCTGTTAATGTAAAGAGCTCGGCGTTGAAAAGGTTAACAAATTCAAGAAAATTTTACGTATTTCCTAATATTTTTCTTACATTTTATTAAAAAAAAAAAATAAGGAATACATATTAAATATGACACCCTATATGATACCATTTGGTGTCATTTTTATTTTAACAATACGCGTTAACGTAAAACTTTTGAGTTGGCACGTGTGATAGAACAATACCTTTATAAGTGATGTGCCAACTATGTTGTATGTTGTTAGGGTATAATGCAAGGGCCTACTTACGCGCTGTGTTACTCTACAATAGTGGGTTACGCGGCACATGTCGCACCTGAAGGTTATTCAGCAACTGTTCAAGGTATTGTTGCAGGAATGGACGATGGGGTTGGTAAGTATATAATGTAATATCGGATATAACGACGTAAAAAAAACATAGATTAAATTATATAAATTTTTAATTACTACTAACTAGGCTTTAAGTTCTTTTGAATCATCATCATCAGCTCACTATACATCACCACTGAGGGTCTCAGAGCCTACTCTAAGTTAGAGATGACTAGGACATAGTCAATGCTGACTCAGTGCGAGTTGACTTCACATATATCATTGAATTTCTTCTCAGATATGTGCAGCATCACGATGTTTTCCTTCACAGTAAGAACTTCAGATAAATGTAGATATGTAAAACACATTGGTACATGGCGGGATTCGAACCCAGGACCTGCAGATTGCAAGTCAAGTGCTTAACCCCTGAGCCACCGACGCTGTTCTTTTGAATAAATGGTTGTTAAATTGTGTAATAAAAATTTGGGCATGTTTTTTTATATTACAAAGTGGCAAACAAGCAAGCGGCCACATGAATTCGCTGAAATGGCGAAGCGACCGCTGCATAGACATTCACAATTACAGATGCATTGCCTACCCTCAATCGAAGGAGAACACACAAAAAGAGAATATTTAACCTTCCTATGCATCTCCTCCATCAAATCCACTTCCCCTTCCCATTCTTTCCTTATAAGAAAAAGGGTAGGAAGGAAAAGAGGACTAAAATGAGTCCTCCATCAGCACACTCATCAGACTGTACTTGGAATTACTTCAACTTGACGTCTGTCTTCTGTATGGTTGTGGTATTTCACTGAGCGAGGACAATTCCTACAACTGATGTTGTTGACGTCTACTTCAGTAAATTACAACAACTACAACTGTTTTTTGAGGGGTTTCTATTTATATACAGGTTTCGCATTAGGTTCCCTATTAGGCGGGCAATTGTACGCCCGACTGGGAGGGCGAGGTGCATTCCGTACGTTGGCAGTGACAGCTGTAATAGCTGCATTAGCGCACGGAGCATTGTCTATTAAAAAGAAAACTACAAGTCAGTATATGATTTATTATATTTTATATATATTAAAATTAAAAATAAAGAAAAATAGAATTTTATATGTACAGTCAAAATCTGTTATAACGACATCGAAGGGACTACTCATATTGAGTCGTTAAAACCGATAGTTGTAACAACCGGTGGCAGGTATTAATAGGAAAGATATGTATATAACATTCAGCCAGGACCTTTGATTTTGGTCAATTTAACCGGTATGTTGTTCTAAACAATGTCGCCATAAACGGTTTTGACTGTATTTTTATTTAACTAGATAATTTATTATAAATTTTTTAATTTTATTTACCGTGGTAATAATTATATTACTACGGTAATATTATTTTTAACTATGGCAACATGTTCTTCAAAATTTTTATTTTGCAATAAATTTTATTATACACGTTTAATTCATAATATTACCAATAATATTACCATGGTAATATTTTACCATGGTAATATTAATATTACTACCAAACATGTTTGTTCGGATAAAATTCTTTCTTTGTAAATGGTTTAATTTAATTTGGTTAAAAATTCACACCTAATTTTCATAAAAAAAAAAGTCCTCAAAAAAAAAACAAAGTTGAAAAAAATATCTTTAAATAATTATTTCTTCACAGAACAAACAGAAGAATTACCAAAAGAAGAGGACGAGAAAATGTTACCAGTGGTAATAAAACATGACGCATCTATATATAAAGATACGACTGTACCGTTGACTGAAGTCGGACAAAATGGTGATAGGTGACATGTGACGTAACAAGGGACATATGACTTATAGCTAGACCGATACTGGTTGATACGTTGATATAAAGATATCAGATTTAAAAAAAACTTTGTTTACTACTATATTACCGGTTCGATGTTGTAACCGATGTTTTTTTTGTTGTCTGTTTAAAATATCACAGTTATGTATTTTTATAGTATTATTGATGTCACAATTTAAAATTATTAAATTCTATTTAATTTAAATGCAAGTATCAATTTGTATTGTTTCATATGTAAACAAGTATCAAATCTTGCAAATTAAATTTGAACCACTTTACGGTTTCTAGTTGAGATGAAATTTTACATAAATTTCATGACATTTTAATATTTTGAAGACGTGGTGATGATTTGATGATGGAACTGGAAGGTGGTCATAGGAACTTCGTAATTTAACGACACTTTATCGAGTTTGAGCTCATTTGAATCGTCTTGTTGAATAGTTTGTTCATTTTATAGTCATTTTTATTAAGAAGAATATAATAAAAGCTTATTTTTAAAGATTTGTCAAAGGGAGTGAAAGAGATGGCAACATATACGTATAATTATTAATACTGAAAGCGTTAATTTTGTACATCTATTTTTAAATTATTTAAACTTTCGTGAGACATTATCATTAACTTATATAGGAACGGCTGAAACACTCACGTATATATCCGGTGTCGGCACCGACTAGTTTCGAGCCGATGGGGCCCTTCATCAAGGTGATTGGGACTGGTATTATTTCGCGGACGCGGTCCGTTGCTCACTCACCCTGATGAGGGGCCTCCGATGGGCTCGAAACTAGTCGGTGCCGACACCGGATATATATAGGTGAGTGTTTAAGCCGTTCCTATATAAGTTAATCTTTTTTTAAGTACCTAAATTGCGCGACTAGATTTTATTTTAACATACTCGTAGTTAAATTTTATGTGGATAAGTAGTTATTTTTAATAAAAAAAAATTATGAATTATGGTTTAATTTCGAATAATGAACGACCATTAGTATGTGTTTTAGAATTAATTTTCAGTAAAGTACAAATTTAATCGCTTATGATGTTGTTTCATATTATAGTCCGACTTGCCAAAGTTGATACTTGAGAGGCAATTAATTTTACTGTATTTTTTTTTTATTATTATTGACTTTTTGATTTTTTTATAAATTGAATTTAATATTTTAATGAAGTTACATTGATATTTTAAAAATCGTGTTTTTTTTTGTATATTTTTTTTACTTCATTTTTATAAAAATTTTAACAGATTTAAAAAAGGAGGTGGTTTTCAATTCCTCTGTATTTTTTTGTATTATTGTTAATATAAGTACATATATTTTACACGCAAAAAATTTTTTTGTCAAAAAAAAACATTTTTTTTGTATTGATTTTTTTAAAATTCTTTTCTTGGGTATTACGACTGTTTTTTTTTTAATTTCTGACGATGATTTGAATAATTATTTAGTTACTGTCTTCCAAATAAACATGGTCTAGATCAGGGATTGCCAAAGTGGTCGATATCCTTAAATCATTGCTAATTCTCACTCTGTCTTCTATTGACCTAAGTCTGAATTAATAATGATAATTGATCTTAAAAGTAGGTAGTTTGGCCATTTGGGTCTGATGTAACAGTTCATTTTGAAAAAGGGGGGGTCACTTGTCCAAAATAGTTTGGGGATTTCTGATTTAATGTTGTGCCATTCGAAGCTAGTTTTATCGTGGTTTAAATTGTCTAAAAAATATTATAGTCTCTATCTTTTACAATGAATATGAAAGAGACAGTGATATTTTGTTCGTTGTCAATTGATCCACGGTTTTATGTATGACTGATTTTGTATGAACATATTTTATAATTATTTATAATCTAATAAATTGTTATTTGGAATATATTTTGTTTTATTGCTGCGATTATTACATCTTCTATATGTATAAAAGAAAGTCGTGTTAGTTACACTATTTATAACTCAAGATCGGTCGAACTGATTTAGCTGAAAATTGATGAGGAGGTAGCTTAGAACTAGGAGACGGATATAGGAACTTTTTTATCTTGTGTGCATTTTTTTTATTCCGCGCGGACGGAGTCGCGGGTAAAAGCTAGTAATTAATAATTTTACTGGTCATATTGTTAACTGTCAGATACAAAGCTATTGTATCAATAATTTCGATGTGTCCTTTGTATAAAGGTCAAAGTAACAAATTAATGATTTTTTTTTTATGTTAAAAGCTACCTCTTTGTTTAGTTATCTTGTACTAAACACAAATACATATTTACATGTGTAAATGTTATTTTTTTTGCTAAAGTAAATGAGCCAATGTGGTCTATTTTATTATATGGTTGAAACTTTAAGAGCGTCTCCTATAAAGTTGTCAATTTGTACATTAGCTCTTATTCGTAGGAGCTATTAATATTTGGCCCGATGAGAGGCGCTACTATTGCGGTAAGATTTGTCAGAGAATTTGTATAACTTACTGTTAATTCGTAACAACGGGAAAGTTGTCATTTAAGAATTCTGAAGACACTAGATGGCGCTGTGCTGTATAAATTCACGCCAGCGTTTTATTCCATTGTTTAGTTTGACATAATGCCATTCATAGTGACAAGCTGACAAGGTCGGCTCCAGCTGATCTAGGCGAGATCTAGAGGGCTATAGTAAAAAATATTTTTTTGTTCCAAAATAGCGGTCAACTTCGTCAGTGCAAAATAAAAAAGTCCCGTCAAAAGCGGCCTTGCGGACAGACATATAGACTTAAATGCCCATAAGTCAATCTTACTAATATTATAAATGATAATGTTTAAATGGATGGATGTTTGTTTGAAGTTTGAAGATTGGTGGAGTTTATTTAAAAATTAAAAATTATAAAACCTTTGTTTTAAGAAGCATCCAAAAGATGGCGTTATCACATCGATTAGAGCCACGGTTGCACTGAACATGTTGACTGTTCTGCCTACCCCTTAGTGATTAGGCGTGAGATAGAACAATACAATCTTACTAATATTATAAATGAGAATGTCGAGATGGATGGATGTTTATTTGAAGGTATCTCCAGAACGGTTCAACGGATCTTGATGACATTTTGCAAAGATGTAGAACATAGACTGAATGAACACATAGGTTACTTGTTACGTTTTTATTTTTGATTCCACACGGACGGAGTTGCGGGCGATAGCTAGCGTTCATAATTCAAGTTCAAATATAATTAGACAAATTAAGTGCGTATTCGAATACAAACAAAATTAATAATAGACCTTGGAAATGTATGTATTTATGTAAATGAGTTTAAATAATTATTTTTTAAGGTACAATTTGAAGAACAAATATTAAGATTTTATAAATTGTTTCCGTGTTTTATTCTGTGACCTCTCATAATTTATTCCTTTTTTTTCTAGATAGATAAACTGTCAGCTGAAAATATTTTTACTACATTTTCCGACTAGCGGCTAACGGAGCCTTATTTTTGCGTGACCGTAGATTTTTTCGCTTGCGCGACTTTTTCCTTTTTTTTTAGAAATAGCTGTCGTCCGCGACTCCGTCAGCACGGAATTAAAAAATCTTAATAAGTAGTCTATGTGTTCTTCCAGACTATGTTCTACATATGTGTCAAATTTCATCAAGTTCCGTTAAGTTCCGGAGATACCTTCAAACAAACATCCATCCATCTATACTTTCGCATTTATAATGTTAGTAAGATTAGTCCAAAATACACTCAAAATACATAAATAATAATCTATACATCGTATTTCAAAAGTTTTTTGCTTCGAATCTGCAATAAACGGGTTTATATTTAAGTAAAGGAAATTAAAAAACAATAAAATCTAAAAATTAATTTCGTCTTTCCTCCAAACAAGTCCACACCGCCAAATAAATATTTGATTGGATATTTTTATTATGAAACTATAATTAAAAAACAATATAAAAGCGTTTAAAAACACTAACAGTCATATTTAATTATAATTTATGTCATAATAGTTTAAAACTGGCTATTAATGAATCTGACAGGTTAAAGGTTAGTTTTTTTACGTTTAGGCAAAGGTTTATTATTAAATGGAAATTGAATTTTTGAAGAATATAAAATTTTGAAGCTACGTCTTACGAAATAATAGAATTAATTTTATTTTATGTATAGATAATAAAATTTGAAATAAAATAAATGAGAAATTAATTTTGTCGCTTCGTAAAGTTTGTAAACAATAATATAAATGCAAATTAACATTTCGTCATTATTTTGCCTATATATTTCGAGTCATATTTTAGGTAACTATAAATAAAATGCCTTATTTGATGTCACGTTAAAAAAACGAAAGCTTTTATCTATGTTTTTTATCGTTTCTCTATCTGATTAACTATAACGCAACATTTTAAAACTATCCCACGTGTATATAACATGATGACATAAGCCAAAAATCGATAATTGGTCTTGATGCAATGCAACATCACTAAACAAATATATCGCAACATACTAGGGTTGCCATAATTGTGAACACAATGTTAGAATATTTTGTCAAATTAAGTTTATTACTGTTTTGATTGTAAGTGTTTAACAATGTTTAGTTTTGTATTTTATTTATCAGAGAATGTTTGTTTTCGATTCGAGTATATGTCAAAAATACATCTCTTTGGTTTAGTAATTCTAATTTGTCTTACTTTTATGTTTAAATTATATTGATATACCAATTCATATCGGTTTTTTAATATAAATGAATATTACCTATACTTCTGTACCCATTTAATTTTAATTAAATATTCAAATCTTGAAAGCTTCAATGTTTTTTTTTTTCAAAACAAAAAGTGACATATTTTACATGAAGCTAAAAAAGGATTTAAGTTTCTTAAACGTTACCGTGTCTAATCAGCCTTGTACCACAAAATGATGGTTGTAGTACCAGGTATATAACGCCTTGTACAGCAGGAATGGAAAGAATAGAAAACCTCTACTGTATCGAACGTAGTAAGTATACATTAAATTGAAAATTCTCCCTTTAAATTTTGTGCCTTCAAAATCTAATATAGACTGTCCAGTACATTTTAAAGACATGGTTACCCTAATCTATGAATTTAAGACATTCGATGGAGTTAAGACCTCTTCACATTAGTTCAGTGTAAGATTGCTTTAGTTTATTTGTACAAATGAATGGTAACGTAGCCTTGAAGTAATAACAGATGCGTAAATAACTGGTATATGAAAACTCCTTTAATTCACAACAGATTGAGTAATCTTTAATTTTCATCTTTTGAGTTTTTATTTTTATTTTATTCTGTGACGTAATAAATCGGACAACAAAATGTTAAGACATTGTGTGTTCTAAGGTGATTTAGCTAGTTTGTTTTTAAAGGCTTAAATATTTTTAAGGATAAGGAAAAGCACTCTTTGCTTCTTGTTAAAAAATACAATCTTTTTTAAGATTAAAATTACAAATCTGCCTAAAACAAAACAAACATATTGGAGACTTATTAATGACGCATTAATTGCTTTTAGCTGAATGTAAATAAAAAATAATAGTTACTTAAAAAAAGCTTTTTGTTGTATAAGATCGAAAAAAGTTAAAATTTACATATTTGTCTGAAATATCTCCTAAAATAATTTGTTATGTATGACCACTTAAGAATATATTTACTTTGAAATGAGACATTTTTTTGTACAACCAGTAGGGTGCCTCTACTGGTCTCTGATACATAATACAAGCAAAAGAGGTCAGAGACTATTTTTTTATAATACATATATCTTTATGTCGTTTTGTAGAAAGTTTTGTATTGGTATTATATGAAATGTAAACAAAATCGGGACGCGAATAAATAATAAAAGGTCAATTAGTATCAACTTGTCAAAATACTTCATTCTATTCGTGTCTGAATTGCGTAAATTTCACAGTTTGTGCATTGCTTTTGTAATATTAATTCACATTTGTTATTTAATACGCAGAAAATAAAGTAAGACTAGCTTTATTGAGAGATAATGTTGGGTAGGGTCTATACTTTTTGTTTTTTTGCTTGCAATTATAAACATGTTTGAACAGTGGTAGATCCCGCAACAACAATATTTGTTGGGTGCACGAATTGGCCTCGTCCGGTAAAATACCACGACCACACAGAAGACTGGCGTGAAGTGGAAGCAATACCGCATTTCGTCTGATGAGTGTGGTACCGGAGGCCTAATTTTAGTCCTCTTTTTCTTCCCACCCTTTTGTTATTAGGAAAGGATGGGAAGGGAAAGTGGATTTGACGGAAGAGGGGACGCATAGGAAGGAGAAATATCCTCTTTCTGTGTGTCATCTTCTCCGTTGATTAAAGGTAAAGTAAAGGTAAAGGCATTTGCGGATGTCTTAGGCAAAGGTCGCCTGCCTCGCTATTGCGGAGAATCCAGTTGGCCGCTTGCTCGTTTGGCACCTTATGATATATAAAAAAATTAAAAAAACATATCTAGTTAATGCTGCATCGCTTGTTTTATTGCAGTTATTCAAATTAACTGTCATATTCCATCTCCTTTCTTTTTTGACTTCTTTAAACTTAACATAACGTTTTAGAAACAAAAATATCGCATGTCTTAATCGATACTTCCCCTCACTAAAAGTTAGAATATTGTCCCCTCACTAAGTCATGTGAAAGGAGCAAAAGGCACAGGTCATGCTCTCTCACCTAAAATTACTTAATACCGGCAAATACAGTAACATCTCAGTACAGCATCGGTACATCACTACGCCGCACGCTCATGACAGTTGTATTGCGCGCCAAATTAATGGTTCAATTACGCGGGAAAAAAGTTCGGAAACTATTTTAGAAATAATTTTTTTTATTCTTGTTGGAGCTGATTTTAAAAGTGATTAGTTTTTTTAAAGGAATAAAATGCAGTATTTACAATTGATATTGGTGAGTGTATTTTTTTTTAATTTATATGCGAAATTTAAAATATATTTTTTTTACTTCTTTTATTAAACTTTTAATAGAGTTAAGAATACTAGTACTAGTCGCCTGTTGTTAGAAATTCGTCTCTAATTCGTAATCAAAGATTATTTTTACAATATACAGAAAGTAATATATACAAAAAAAAATGTACAACGCGTCCCTCTTCATTTCTAAATACAAAGATGCAAATACAAATACTGCAATAATTTAAAAGACAACAGGATATTTTTCTAGTAAGCAACCTAAAATTATATTTATAAATAAATCTTGGTAATTTAAGTCCAAGCACGCGTGGAATATATTATAAGAAATGTGATTTGAATAAATTACATTGACAAATCTTATCGAGTTTGAGGTTAATAATTATTTTACATTTATTTTATACAAATTCATACATTAAAATAAAAGATAAAAATTATTTGACTTATCTAAGTGTTGAGTGCACAATTTAATATTCTGCCATAGAGGTGGCATATTGGCCTAAGACCTTTGCCTTTTTAATTATGGAAAAAGAAAGATGTGAAAAGAGAATAACGCGGGAAGTTGAAGATTTGACAACGTAACTTATTAGATACTAGCTTTTACCCGCGACTCCGTCCGCGCGGAATAAAAAAAAATGCACACAAGATAAAAAAGTTCCTATGTCTGTCTCCTAGTTCTTAGCTACCTCCCCATCAATTTTCAGCTAAATCAGTTCGAAACACGACTTTCTTTTATATATATAGATACTAGCTGTCGCCCGCGACTCCGTCCGCGCGCAGTTAAAAAAAATGAAAAATAGATGTTGTCCGATTCTCAGACCTACTGAATATGCTCACAAAATTTCATGAGAATCGGTCAAGCCGTTTCGGAGGAGTACGGTGACGAAAACTGTGACACGAGAATTTTATATATTAGATAAGATTAGGGTTAGATGGAATTATTAGTGTAATAAGTATTTTAACAACATAAAGATATGGCTGCAGTACTGATGTTTTTAATTTACACACAATACACTTTAAATATATTGTAAATGGTCGTACAAGTTAACCTGAGTGACCTTTTACGTAATTATTGTCATTTAGCATTAGCTGTATTTACAGATGGTCTGTTGATTAACGGCCGAAATCTATATTCAATCTTGAACTATTTTTGCTTATACGTAGTTATTTTAACTGATATTAATCCATTTGGATCACAGCTTATTTAAAAAAGATAATATTAATTAAAAAACAAGATGTATTGTTGAGATTTAGAGGGTGAAAGCACAATTTTTTGATGTACAGACTGACATTCTAATCTGACCCGGTAGTGTGTAAAATGAGTTTTTTCACAAGTTTCATCCTATCGGCGTTTGACTAGTGATTGTACCTTTTCTTATTAGGAAATGATGGGAAGGGGAAGTAGATTCAACCGAGGAGGGGACTCTTAGGAAGGGGAAGTATGCTCTTTCCGTGCCACCACTCCTCCGTCGTTTGCTGATATCTATGGGTGTCGGTCGCTTTGCTATTTTCACGGCAGGTTTGCCAACTTATAAAATAAAAAGACAATGACAAACAAAGCCACAAGAATATTTGAGGTAAATAAGGATATCTGAGCTGGCGAGAGTTGCTATTTGCCCCTTCCTCTTATAAAAAAAGTAAAAATATGACATAATAGCCACAATACGAATAGGTTCTTGTGACACTTGTTTAACGTTGACAGTGGGGCGCTAGTGTGTTGTCATAATTTAATTTGAATTATGCCCACCGGGTCAGATATACTTGTCGGTCTATACGCTATATGACAGAAGACAGAACTAACCGCGATAGAAGCGTAACTGTCATATAAGCTTGTCAAACTATAAGTAACTAAGTGTCGTCCGCGACTCCGTCCGCGCGAAAAAAAACTTATTAAGTAGCCTAAGTGTTCTTCCAGACTATGTCCTACATCTGTGCCAAATTTCATCAATTTCTGTTGAGCCGTTCCGGAGATACCTTCAAACATCCATCCATCTAAACATTCGCATATATAATATTAAACAGTACTGTACCGTCATTCGAAGCCTAATAAACATGAGAGTAGCGTTCGTTTTCGTATTGTGCTCATAGTGTACTTCCGGTCCATCCCTTCTCCTATCCCCTTCCCTCGTTTCTAGTCAACTTCATATCCGTACGACTGCAGCGCCACCAAAGGCAGCTGAGTTATTAGACTCAATATTTCTTCATTGGCGTTTCGTTTCTCGCCAGAGGCGGTCGTGTCTAGCCACGTACGTGCTGTGAGCCGTCTCGACTGTGTTTGTAGTGTACTTCAATACGTAAGGTTTTATTTGCGGTAATTATTTTTCAAGAAAATAGTAAGTACAATAAACTTTTTAATTCATGTTAAAGCAGCTTAACGGCCTTGCCGTTCGATAATTTAAAATTGTTATATTCAATATTTTTTTGTAGTTATCATGGAGGAGTGTCCATCCAAAGGGGAAGATCGGAGCCAGGGAGGAGAAGGCGATAATAATGAGGATCGGAGGGAGCGAAGAAGGGACTCTAAACAACTGGCCAAGTCGGTTGATGAAAAAAAGAAGAAAAGAAAGCGAAAGCGATCGAGAAGCTCATCTAGCTCATCCAGTTCGTCGAGCGCTTCAACTTCGTCGAATACTTCCAGTTATTCGTCAGACTATAAATGCAAACCTAAAAGGAAGAGCAAGAAAAAACGGAGGAAGTCAGGATCAAAGCAAGACCGTAAGTTAATTATGGATTTAATTAAAACTGTCACTTCTCTCCAAAAGCAAATTATTCCGAAAGAAACTTCCGTATCCGGAAATGATGTTGCTACAAGGCCACGATCACAATCAATATGTGATTGTGACGATCAAATTGATCTGGATGCAAGTGGCGAGCTTTTCGAAGATGTTTCCGGTGGCAATGAAGCGAATACGCATGAGTCTAATCAAGATATTCCCGTCATGGAACCGGAATTAAATTTAACTGTAGGAACTAAAATTAAGGAACCCGCTATTCCTCATACACCAGATGAAATGCTTAAGCAGCTGTTCGAGTTACAACTTTTTGATCAGGAGGACTGGAATAATGTTCGTTATGCGGACGTTCAAAAATCATGTTTACATAATCCTGGTTTTACTTCTCTGGAGCCCAATGAGGAGGTAAAGCGTTACGATAATTCAAAATTTTCTGCCAATATGGAAAAAGCTTTTGCCGGTATCACATACGCACTTCTCAAACAACGTGACGTGTTACAATCTGAAATGCGAAATTTTTTAATTTGGGCTCAACTGTCAGATTCGTTAAATTATACAGAAATTTACACAAAGATTAACGAAATTTTTACTGAAGGCATTTTTTGTAAGGCTTCCTGTGATGTACTCCAATTAGTATGTGGCCATCGGGCTGAACTCATCCAACATCGCCGCGAGGGCATTTTAGCAAACGTCAAGGATCCCTTTTATAAAAATGCCTTTCGTAAAATCCCCCCTTCTTGCTCGACCTTGTTTAATGCAGAAAAATTTAGCTCTGTTATAGAAAAAGCTGGTGGAGTGAACAAAGCTTTTTGGCCAAAAATCAAGGATCGCAAACCTGCCCTGCAGAACGATCCGCATTCTTCGCGGGGCCCACAAAAACCATCAACATCTAAAGGGTATCCGAAGAATAATTTTCCTGCACCACAAAAGAAACCTGGTACTTTCAACAACTCTTCAAGGGGACGAAATGGTAAGCGACTGGGAGATCACTCCACTCGTAAAGGAAATGATGCAACCTCTCCCTCATCCCGACGGGATAGGAGAGATCAGCCAAGGAAAAGGACCTGACTCGCCGAGTCATCTTTTCCGTGCAGGGCAGCTTCATGTTTACGTCGATCAATGGGAGTATCTTGGGGCGCCGCCTCATATACTCAAAATGGTTACGGGGTACCGCATCCCATTCAAACAGAAGCCTCCTTTGCACACTCCCAATTTTCAACACCAAACAAACGTGTCCCCGGAAATGTCAAAAATTATAAAGAAGCTGGTTCTAGAAGGTGTGCTAGAAGAAGCACGGGTAACACCCAGCTTCATATCCACAATTTTCTTACGTCCAAAAAGCGACGGCACCTCAAGGCCAATCTTCAATCTGAAAAGGTTAAACAACTTTGTTCACGCCGGCAAGTTTCGGCTTGTAAATGTCCAGCGCGTGCCAGATTTTATACAAGAAAACGACTGGATGGCCAAAATAGACTTGCGCCAGGCTTATTTTCACCTACCGGTTGCACAAGCCCACAGACGTTTCCTTCGGCTGATTTATGCCAACAAATTATGGCAAATAACCTGCCTGCCATTCGGCCTGAGTTCCGCGCCGAAGGCGTTTGCGTGCCTGACCAACTGGATAGCTCAGTGCCTACGAAATCGCGGTGTGCGCATTCTTGTATATCTCGACGACTTCTTCTTGGTAAATCAGGACGCAGCCACTCTGCAGAAACACATTGTCGTCACTATAAGTCTGCTGCGGTCCCTAGGTTGGGAAATAAACACAGAGAAGTCGGTGCTCACACCGCGGAAGGCTCTGGAGTTTCTAGGTTTGATTTGGGACCCTTGGCAGAACTTGAAATATCTTCCAGACAGATTAACGACAAAAATAGAGAGTCTCTCTGCAAATTTACTAGCCAAGAAAAAGACAACTTTGTTAGATTTACAAAAGATTATTGGAATGATGAATTTCGCATGTTTCGTTGTCAAGAGGGGACGTCTCCATTATCGCGCGCTGCAAGCGCTGTCCAACAAAATGTTAGCTTGTCCCCGTATAAAAACTCTACCCTTACCAGCTCAAGTCATATTAGAGCTAATATGGTGGCAGCGCAATTGTCGAACTCACTCGCAATTACATATTCCCGCTCCCCGTCATTACCTTACTACAGACGCGAGCGATCTGGGTTGGGGAGCCATATTGGACAACCAAAAGCTGCAGGGATGTTGGACTCATTCTCAACAACGGTTGCACTGCAACCAGAAGGAAATGTTAGCGATCCTGAACGTTCTCAATCTTCGTGGAAAGTCCCTAGCTTCCAAGGGTCTTTTAATACAGTCCGACAACAGTTCAGTAATAGCTTATCTTCGCAACGAAGGCGGGACGAAATCTGTAGCTTTGACAAACCTCACCAAAAAGGTGTATCAAATTTTGGACCTTTACAACATTCGAATATCCGTGTATCATATCCCGGGGAGCTACAACTGTTATGCGGATCGGCTGTCCCGTCGGCAGATAACACCAGAGTGGCACTTACTACCACCTTTAACTCAGATCGTGTTCAAAAAATGGGGCACGCCAACAGTCGACCTCTTCGCGTCACGAGACGCACACGTAGTGCAGACATACTGCACACTAGACAGGACCGACAAACAAGCGACCTATTACGATGCTCTGGGTATGGAATGGAATTTTCACCTGGCATGGCTGTTTCCACCCCCGCATCTCATTCCCAGAGTCCTAGCTCATCTGAACAAAGCAATAGGGTCCTATTTGATAATTGTGCCTCGCTGGGGGGGCGCTTATTGGAGGCCAGACTTGAAAAGTCGTGCTCAGGACGCTCCGTTCACGATCAAGAATCTGTCACAAGTCCTGATAGATACAACAACGGGGCTCCCTCCACCGAAAGTGTCGGAGATGAACCTCGAGATATGGAAATGTGGGGGTGGAGCAAACAGTTGACAGGTTGGACTAAGGATCAGAAGGATTTATTATCGGCTAGCTGGCGTAGATCTACCTTAAAAACATACAAGCCAGCCTGGGCCAGATGGTTATCTTGGGCTCGAGCTCAAAAAATCAGCATAAACAATCCTACAGCATCTGATTTAGCTAGGTTTCTCGCTGATCTTCACCAGAAAGACGGTTTTTCCTTAAGTACAATTCGGGTACATAAATCTGTTGTTGTCACTTTCTCTAATCCCGATAATCAAGAAAAATTAAATTCCCACACCTTAGTGCGACAGGTTCTGAAAGCTATCGCCTTGGCAAAACAAAGACCTCAGAAGCCACCTATCTGGGATACTAGCATAATGGAACAGTTTTTGAATACCAAGGATGCTAATACTTCTAGCTTGTATGAAGCCTCAAAGTGCACAGCAGCAATACTTCTGCTTTGTTCGGGGAGACGGGTGCACGACTTAACGCTTTTAAAGATCTCACCACAACATTATATAACTGAGGAGGATGGTATTATTTTTAAACCTGCTTTTGGTTCAAAGACCGACTCTAGTACTCAACAGCAATCGTCTTGGAAATTAATTTCGAACAAAGACAATGTACGTCTTTGTCCTGTTCACTGGGTTAAACACCTTATCCATCTCTCTCAGGAGAAAAGAGGAGTAGCTAACTCTGATAGTCTATTCATTGCCCTTACTGGAAGACCTCGACCTGCATCTAGAACAATTATAGCAGGATGGGTGAAGAAACTTCTGCAAGAAGCTGGCATTAAAGCTACCGCTGGAAGTTTTAGGTCGGCTGTGGCCTCGAAAAACTGGGTTGAGAATTTCCCACTTGACGATATTTTGGTGCGCGGAAATTGGAAATCGGCTAATACGTTCAAGAAATTCTATCGCAAAGATATCACAAACAGCATGATTAATTCCAATACAGTCTCAAAATTATTTGTACCAACTGATGATTGATTATTATCTATTTACTTTAAACGAGCTAGTCTTGTATGTTTAACTTACATTTATAATATGTTTGCATCTTCCGATGTTCTCGTCAATCGCTCGATCGACGTATGTATCTTAGGGATCAATAGCTTGTTCTCAATAAATCAAATGTAAAATTCAAGTTTTTATTTATTTTCTTATACACAAATAAGTACGTAACACAATAAAACAACAGAATTACTTCTAGCAATCACATTGGCGTATTATTTCGCGCCACCACCAGGCGATAGTAAACACGTCTCTCATGTTTATTAGGCTTCGAATGACGGTACAGTACTGTTTAATAGCTACGTTTTACCTGAAAATAAAACGTTTATTAAACATACTTACCTAATTCGAAGCCTAATATTTTTAAATCCTACCTGGTGGCAAAGAGACGCAATGAAGAAATATTGAGTCTAATAACTCAGCTGCCTTTGGTGGCGCTGCAGTCGTACGGATATGAAGTTGACTAGAAACGAGGGAAGGGGATAGGAGAAGGGATGGACCGGAAGTACACTATGAGCACAATACGAAAACGAACGCTACTCTCATGTTTATTAGGCTTCGAATTAGGTAAGTATGTTTAATAAACGTTTTATTTTCAGGTAAAACGTAGCTATTAGTAAGATTTATTTACGAGTGTCAAAACATTTCATCGAAATGGGTCTGAAATTAACGTCTTCAACTGTAAACATTATAACTAGAATACAAACAGAGACTACATTAAGCAATAAATAATGAAGTGATGACATTTCATTGAATTAATCTAACGCTATTGAACTTTGACTGCAGTTCGGTCACGATATTATTTTAATTGAATGAAAAAGCATAAGACATTATCAATCTTATTAAAATTATAAATACGAAAGCTTAGATGTATGGATGGATGTTTGCTAAAAGGTATCACGTTGATTTTTGGCGTATTTGCGTTATCATTGTGTGCCATATTTTTGTGTTTAAAAACCATTTAATTTATGAATTGACATCAACGCCATCTATTATTAAATCAAGAAACTTTTTATTTGACAGTTTTTGCAGTTCTTCTCAGTGGGTCTAGTATTGTGCCAGCACGAAGATCACATAATAAGAAACGACTTCGATGGCCCACATCCTGACGGTTCTTACAGATGGGCTCTGCAGACTGGTATGTGATCTTTTGTATATTTTCGTGATGTGAATTAAATTTAAAAAGGGAAATACATTGTTATTTTTTAATAAAATACTCAAGTGTTGCGTCTTTTCGTTCACCGAAATGGGTAAAATTTTTTAAAGGTGTCTAAGAAAAATAAAGTCGATTTTCTGATCAGACCGGACAGTTATCTACAAGTCCTAGTTCAATCCCCACCATGTACCAATGGATTCTACAAATTTTGAATTACATATGTACATTTATCCGAAGTTTTTACGGTAAAGAAAAACATCGTGATGCTGCACATATCTGAGAAGAAATTCAATGATATATGTGAAGTCAACTCGCACTGAGTCAGCATTGACTATGTCCTAGTCATCTCTAACTTAGAGTAGACTCCTAGAAAAGGTTAACAAGAGGAATGTGTGATAATTTTTACATATTACATTTACCCTTTTTGAGAGAGTCAGGACTTTACTTCTTGAGTCTGTCGACGACGTGAATGTGTAATTGTTTATTTAAATATGTATCTAAATCTTATAATTATGTTCCAGAGGGTGGTATTTACCACGAGCAGCGCGGCATGCAGTCACAGGGACTGGTGGTGGAAGGACAATACCAGTATACTGCGCCTGATGGACAGGTCAGTTGATTCTAATGTTCCACTACTGCACTGTTTTCTACTTCCCAAAACAATATCTGTACACCTTCGACATTTAGGGAAAGAATACGGATTAAAAAAACTAGAGAGGTGTGTTGGGACACCCGGATGGAACGAAGTTCCTTTCTATTAATTAGTGAAGGAACTTTTTTTAGAATTTTAGATGTGCAACTCCAAAAAGTTTTTGTACATTAAGAAATACGCCATCTATTTATAAAATCTTAACATTTAAAGTGTCCATTATTTAAAAATAGATGGCGCATATCAATATTGATTCTAACAACCGTTTTGTATTACTTATTTAGTTAATCCACGTCTTCTACAAAGCGGACGAGAATGGATTCCGCGCTGAGGGCGCTCACATACCTACCCCCCCACCCATACCTCCCGCGATACAGAGATCACTGGATTACCTCGCCACGATACATACACAGTAATGGCGGACTAGGCCAGGGATAGTGAACTTTTAAAGCATAAACGCTGTAACCCTTGAAATCGCGAATATGTTTTTCACATGTTAATAATTTCAACCATTATCAAAGGATAATGATTTTATTATAGGTTAGCACAAACTACACAACATTGCTAAATACCGCATGCTTGTAGACGTATCAGCTCACGAGTTATCATTTTTGGCTCTCCTGTAAAGTTCATACTTTCACAGGGGTTACAGCGTTTACGCTTTCCAGCGTCGATATCTACGTACATTTTTGAAATCTTTAGTGAAGTTAAAAACGTGCCATCAAATAAAAAAAAACTCTATTTCACAGTTTTTTTCGTAGTGTATAATGATTTTTTTTATTAATAACATGTTTAAAATATTGTGTTGCGTTCTTCTTATTCGCCATGATCTAGATCAGGGATCCCCAAACTATTTTAGACAAGTGACCCCCTTTTCCAATATGAACTTTTACCTCAGACCCAAATGGCCAAATTATCTACTTTTAAGAACAATTATTATTATTATTAAACAGTACTGTACCGTCATTCGAAGCCTAATAAACATGAGAGTAGCGTTCGTTTTCGTATTGTGCTCATAGTGTACTTCCGGTCCATCCCTTCTCCTATCCCCTTCCCTCGTTTCTAGTCAACTTCATATCCGTACGACTGCAGCGCCACCAAAGGCAGCTGAGTTATTAGACTCAATATTTCTTCATTGGCGTTTCGTTTCTCGCCAGAGGCGGTCGTGTCTAGCCACGTACGTGCTGTGAGCCGTCTCGACTGTGTTTGTAGTGTACTTCAATACGTAAGGTTTTATTTGCGGTAATTATTTTTCAAGAAAATAGTAAGTACAATAAACTTTTTAATTCATGTTAAAGCAGCTTAACGGCCTTGCCGTTCGATAATTTAAAATTGTTATATTCAATATTTTTTTGTAGTTATCATGGAGGAGTGTCCATCCAAAGGGGAAGATCGGAGCCAGGGAGGAGAAGGCGATAATAATGAGGATCGGAGGGAGCGAAGAAGGGACTCTAAACAACTGGCCAAGTCGGTTGATGAAAAAAAGAAGAAAAGAAAGCGAAAGCGATCGAGAAGCTCATCTAGCTCATCCAGTTCGTCGAGCGCTTCAACTTCGTCGAATACTTCCAGTTATTCGTCAGACTATAAATGCAAACCTAAAAGGAAGAGCAAGAAAAAACGGAGGAAGTCAGGATCAAAGCAAGACCGTAAGTTAATTATGGATTTAATTAAAACTGTCACTTCTCTCCAAAAGCAAATTATTCCGAAAGAAACTTCCGTATCCGGAAATGATGTTGCTACAAGGCCACGATCACAATCAATATGTGATTGTGACGATCAAATTGATCTGGATGCAAGTGGCGAGCTTTTCGAAGATGTTTCCGGTGGCAATGAAGCGAATACGCATGAGTCTAATCAAGATATTCCCGTCATGGAACCGGAATTAAATTTAACTGTAGGAACTAAAATTAAGGAACCCGCTATTCCTCATACACCAGATGAAATGCTTAAGCAGCTGTTCGAGTTACAACTTTTTGATCAGGAGGACTGGAATAATGTTCGTTATGCGGACGTTCAAAAATCATGTTTACATAATCCTGGTTTTACTTCTCTGGAGCCCAATGAGGAGGTAAAGCGTTACGATAATTCAAAATTTTCTGCCAATATGGAAAAAGCTTTTGCCGGTATCACATACGCACTTCTCAAACAACGTGACGTGTTACAATCTGAAATGCGAAATTTTTTAATTTGGGCTCAACTGTCAGATTCGTTAAATTATACAGAAATTTACACAAAGATTAACGAAATTTTTACTGAAGGCATTTTTTGTAAGGCTTCCTGTGATGTACTCCAATTAGTATGTGGCCATCGGGCTGAACTCATCCAACATCGCCGCGAGGGCATTTTAGCAAACGTCAAGGATCCCTTTTATAAAAATGCCTTTCGTAAAATCCCCCCTTCTTGCTCGACCTTGTTTAATGCAGAAAAATTTAGCTCTGTTATAGAAAAAGCTGGTGGAGTGAACAAAGCTTTTTGGCCAAAAATCAAGGATCGCAAACCTGCCCTGCAGAACGATCCGCATTCTTCGCGGGGCCCACAAAAACCATCAACATCTAAAGGGTATCCGAAGAATAATTTTCCTGCACCACAAAAGAAACCTGGTACTTTCAACAACTCTTCAAGGGGACGAAATGGTAAGCGACTGGGAGATCACTCCACTCGTAAAGGAAATGATGCAACCTCTCCCTCATCCCGACGGGATAGGAGAGATCAGCCAAGGAAAAGGACCTGACTCGCCGAGTCATCTTTTCCGTGCAGGGCAGCTTCATGTTTACGTCGATCAATGGGAGTATCTTGGGGCGCCGCCTCATATACTCAAAATGGTTACGGGGTACCGCATCCCATTCAAACAGAAGCCTCCTTTGCACACTCCCAATTTTCAACACCAAACAAACGTGTCCCCGGAAATGTCAAAAATTATAAAGAAGCTGGTTCTAGAAGGTGTGCTAGAAGAAGCACGGGTAACACCCAGCTTCATATCCACAATTTTCTTACGTCCAAAAAGCGACGGCACCTCAAGGCCAATCTTCAATCTGAAAAGGTTAAACAACTTTGTTCACGCCGGCAAGTTTCGGCTTGTAAATGTCCAGCGCGTGCCAGATTTTATACAAGAAAACGACTGGATGGCCAAAATAGACTTGCGCCAGGCTTATTTTCACCTACCGGTTGCACAAGCCCACAGACGTTTCCTTCGGCTGATTTATGCCAACAAATTATGGCAAATAACCTGCCTGCCATTCGGCCTGAGTTCCGCGCCGAAGGCGTTTGCGTGCCTGACCAACTGGATAGCTCAGTGCCTACGAAATCGCGGTGTGCGCATTCTTGTATATCTCGACGACTTCTTCTTGGTAAATCAGGACGCAGCCACTCTGCAGAAACACATTGTCGTCACTATAAGTCTGCTGCGGTCCCTAGGTTGGGAAATAAACACAGAGAAGTCGGTGCTCACACCGCGGAAGGCTCTGGAGTTTCTAGGTTTGATTTGGGACCCTTGGCAGAACTTGAAATATCTTCCAGACAGATTAACGACAAAAATAGAGAGTCTCTCTGCAAATTTACTAGCCAAGAAAAAGACAACTTTGTTAGATTTACAAAAGATTATTGGAATGATGAATTTCGCATGTTTCGTTGTCAAGAGGGGACGTCTCCATTATCGCGCGCTGCAAGCGCTGTCCAACAAAATGTTAGCTTGTCCCCGTATAAAAACTCTACCCTTACCAGCTCAAGTCATATTAGAGCTAATATGGTGGCAGCGCAATTGTCGAACTCACTCGCAATTACATATTCCCGCTCCCCGTCATTACCTTACTACAGACGCGAGCGATCTGGGTTGGGGAGCCATATTGGACAACCAAAAGCTGCAGGGATGTTGGACTCATTCTCAACAACGGTTGCACTGCAACCAGAAGGAAATGTTAGCGATCCTGAACGTTCTCAATCTTCGTGGAAAGTCCCTAGCTTCCAAGGGTCTTTTAATACAGTCCGACAACAGTTCAGTAATAGCTTATCTTCGCAACGAAGGCGGGACGAAATCTGTAGCTTTGACAAACCTCACCAAAAAGGTGTATCAAATTTTGGACCTTTACAACATTCGAATATCCGTGTATCATATCCCGGGGAGCTACAACTGTTATGCGGATCGGCTGTCCCGTCGGCAGATAACACCAGAGTGGCACTTACTACCACCTTTAACTCAGATCGTGTTCAAAAAAATGGGGCACGCCAACAGTCGACCTCTTCGCGTCACGAGACGCACACGTAGTGCAGACATACTGCACACTAGACAGGACCGACAAACAAGCGACCTATTACGATGCTCTGGGTATGGAATGGAATTTTCACCTGGCATGGCTGTTTCCACCCCCGCATCTCATTCCCAGAGTCCTAGCTCATCTGAACAAAGCAATAGGGTCCTATTTGATAATTGTGCCTCGCTGGGGGGGCGCTTATTGGAGGCCAGACTTGAAAAGTCGTGCTCAGGACGCTCCGTTCACGATCAAGAATCTGTCACAAGTCCTGATAGATACAACAACGGGGCTCCCTCCACCGAAAGTGTCGGAGATGAACCTCGAGATATGGAAATGTGGGGGTGGAGCAAACAGTTGACAGGTTGGACTAAGGATCAGAAGGATTTATTATCGGCTAGCTGGCGTAGATCTACCTTAAAAACATACAAGCCAGCCTGGGCCAGATGGTTATCTTGGGCTCGAGCTCAAAAAATCAGCATAAACAATCCTACAGCATCTGATTTAGCTAGGTTTCTCGCTGATCTTCACCAGAAAGACGGTTTTTCCTTAAGTACAATTCGGGTACATAAATCTGTTGTTGTCACTTTCTCTAATCCCGATAATCAAGAAAAATTAAATTCCCACACCTTAGTGCGACATGTTCTGAAAGCTATCGCCTTGGCAAAACAAAGACCTCAGAAGCCACCTATCTGGGATACTAGCATAATGGAACAGTTTTTGAATACCAAGGATGCTAAT
This sequence comes from Papilio machaon, assembly GCF_912999745.1. NCBI lineage: Eukaryota > Metazoa > Arthropoda > Insecta > Lepidoptera > Papilionidae > Papilio > Papilio machaon. The sequence continues at coordinate 509,371 of NC_060013.1, read as the reverse complement.
ACTTCTAGCTTGTATGAAGCCTCAAAGTGCACAGCAGCAATACTTCTGCTTTGTTCGGGGAGACGGGTGCACGACTTAACGCTTTTAAAGATCTCACCACAACATTATATAACTGAGGAGGATGGTATTATTTTTAAACCTGCTTTTGGTTCAAAGACCGACTCTAGTACTCAACAGCAATCGTCTTGGAAATTAATTTCGAACAAAGACAATGTACGTCTTTGTCCTGTTCACTGGGTTAAACACCTTATCCATCTCTCTCAGGAGAAAAGAGGAGTAGCTAACTCTGATAGTCTATTCATTGCCCTTACTGGAAGACCTCGACCTGCATCTAGAACAATTATAGCAGGATGGGTGAAGAAACTTCTGCAAGAAGCTGGCATTAAAGCTACCGCTGGAAGTTTTAGGTCGGCTGTGGCCTCGAAAAACTGGGTTGAGAATTTCCCACTTGACGATATTTTGGTGCGCGGAAATTGGAAATCGGCTAATACGTTCAAGAAATTCTATCGCAAAGATATCACAAACAGCATGATTAATTCCAATACAGTCTCAAAATTATTTGTACCAACTGATGATTGATTATTATCTATTTACTTTAAACGAGCTAGTCTTGTATGTTTAACTTACATTTATAATATGTTTGCATCTTCCGATGTTCTCGTCAATCGCTCGATCGACGTATGTATCTTAGGGATCAATAGCTTGTTCTCAATAAATCAAATGTAAAATTCAAGTTTTTATTTATTTTCTTATACACAAATAAGTACGTAACACAATAAAACAACAGAATTACTTCTAGCAATCACATTGGCGTATTATTTCGCGCCACCACCAGGCGATAGTAAACACGTCTCTCATGTTTATTAGGCTTCGAATGACGGTACAGTACTGTTTAATAGCTACGTTTTACCTGAAAATAAAACGTTTATTAAACATACTTACCTAATTCGAAGCCTAATATTTTTAAATCCTACCTGGTGGCAAAGAGACGCAATGAAGAAATATTGAGTCTAATAACTCAGCTGCCTTTGGTGGCGCTGCAGTCGTACGGATATGAAGTTGACTAGAAACGAGGGAAGGGGATAGGAGAAGGGATGGACCGGAAGTACACTATGAGCACAATACGAAAACGAACGCTACTCTCATGTTTATTAGGCTTCGAATTAGGTAAGTATGTTTAATAAACGTTTTATTTTCAGGTAAAACGTAGCTATTAATGACTTAGGTCAATAGAAAGACAGAGTGAGAATTAGCAATGCTTTAAGTTCGATATCGACTCTTTTGGGAATCCCTGATCTAGACCGGTACGTTTTACATTTCAATGCTTTGATTAGTTAAAATTTGGAATATGAGTCCAGTAAATGAACTACTAGTGAAGAAAAAGTGAGAAATCTTAGAAAAATATATTGCAGCAAATTTATTTGTCCACATTAGTGATTAATACAAGATACTTGTCGTACTGTGTATGTCTTGTATGTTGTATTGCCAGGCGTCCGGATAAAGCCGGACATAGGTAGGCTTTTTGATTGCGTGTCCGGCCAAAATAAACGGTTGTCTTTTTGTTAGTCTTTTTACATTTCCCAAGCGAGAGTGTACCTATTAATACTGAGACAAAATTCTAAATAATATAGAGTGTCCGACCTTTCTACCCAAATGTCCGGCCAAACTGGCTGGTCTGTTCGGCTAGTTTGGCGACCTGGCAACATACCTGGCCATATTTTGTAACAACTACGCAATAACCTCTTGCATTCGTACTAAAGAAATTGTTAATAGCTCTTTTTTAAACTACCTCAATACTACTTTAAGAAACACTAGGCCAAGTGAAATACGAAACAAAATATTGTTTCTGAAATAAAAATGTACACAAAACTTTCTGTTTTTTATTTTGTCCCATCATTCTGCAGTCAAATAAAATTTTGACATTAGTCTCTCCACCACAACAATATGTTGAATGCTCGAATCGACTTCAACCAAAAATACCACGACCACACAAAAGAAAGGCCACAAGTCAATTTTGTGTACAGAGTGTGTGCCGTAGGATGTAAGGAAATGGTGGGAAGGGGTAGTAGATTTGGCGGAGGAGGATACACACAGAATATCACTTACTATGCGTCCCGTATTTCGTTGTTTAAATATCTAATGAGCAATGCTCTTTCTTATACTGTACTAGCTTTTACCGTGACTCCGTCCGCGCGGAATTAAAAAAAATGCACACAAAATAAAAAAGTTCCTATGTCCGTCTCCTAGTTCTAAGCTACCTCCCCATCAATTTTCAGCTAAATCAGTTCGACCGTTCTTGAGTTATAAATAGTGTAACTAACACGACTTTCTTTTATATATATAGACTAGCTTTTACCCGCGACTCCGTCCGCGCGGAATTAAAAAAAAAGAAAACGGGATAAAAATTATCCTATGTCCTTTTCCTGGTTCTAAGCTACCTGCCCACCAATTTTCAGTCATATCGATTCAGCCGTTCTTGAGTTATAAATAGTGTAACTAACACGACTTTCTTTTATATACAGTCAAAATCTGTTATAACGACATCGAAGGGACTACTCATATTGAGTCGTAAAAACCGATAGTTGTAACAACCGGTGACAGGTATTAATAGGAAAGATATGTATATAACATTCAGCCAGGACCTTTGATTTTGGTCAATTTAACCGGTATGTTGTTCTAAACGATGTCGCTATAAACGGTTTTGACTGTATATAAAAAGATATAGATAGATGAAGGTGGCCGTTTACTGGTTTGTCACCTTATATAAAATTATTACGACATCTGTCACTGTAATAAAGAGAGAGAAACACATCTTTGACAACAAAATCACACGATTAAAATGTTAAAAGTAATAACACAATTTAAATGCATAAATTCTTTATTAAAGATTTAAAAAACAACAAAAATGGCCACCGGCCGCGTATCACACAACATTCTGTGCTAGAAAGACGAAGAAGGTTATAGAATTCTTCTAGAATTCATCGTGGAACGGATAATCAGGATGATGGACGCTGAAATAATAAAAATTTGTTATAAAATTATTCTTCAACACTTGCAAAGCAACATCTTTTAATATCCCATGTTCCAAAATCTAGAAGTTACTGTATTAAAATAAACTTCCAAACATTTCAACACATAATAATTGAAAAAAAAAGTTTAATTAAAAATTGTACGTATTATGTTCTAACACCTGCAAAACCTGTTATACTCACTCGCCCATAGAACAGAGTCTGCCGTTACATTCGAGAGCGGCGATCGCCTGCAGATCATCCGCTGACAGCTGGAAGTCAAACACCTGGAAGTTCTGCTCGATGCGGGAGCGGGTGACAGACTTCGGGATCACAATCATGCCGCGCTCTATCGCATATCTGGAATTAAAGAATAGACTAGCTCCTATTTGAGGGACACAAATTGGTGAACACTCTGGGGTACATGGACCTAGTGGCGGTGTACAATCGATATAGAGTTTACGGTTGACAAATTATTAAAAACTAGCTTTTACCCGCGACTCCGTCCGCGCGGAATAAAAAATAGTAAACGGGGTAAAAATTATCCTATGTCCGTTTCCTGGTTCTAAGCTACCTGCCCATCAATTTTCAGTCAAATCGATTCAGCCGTTCTTGAGTTATAAATAGTGTAACTAACACGACTTTATTTTATATATATAGATATAGATATAGATTTGCAACAGAAAGTGCACCGAAATTAGGAGAAAAATCCTTCGGGAATACTTTCATCTTGTAGGGCTTCTAATACACAAAATGCAAATACCAAAAAAATGCTCTGTTTGTGAAACAATGGGGAAAAAAATTCAGTCAAAATGACAATGAATTTAAATAGTTTAAATCGAGTTAAACTTAATGTTCTTTACAAAATTATAGATGGCGTTGGTGTAGGAATAGAACGCGATAACACTGTTATAAAAAATATAAAATCAAAAGAACACAAAGCCGGTTTCGAAAACATAAATCTTAGTTTCTTAAAAAGAAACTAGTCAATTCTAAGGTAGATTCTTATCTAGACTTAAGCTTACCTGATGAGGACTTGCGCGACAGTCTTGTTATGTTTAGCAGCAACCGATTTCAGTCTTTCATCCTCCATGAGTGTGGGGTCTCCGGGCTTCGCCCAGGGTCTGTCAGGGCTACCCAACGGTGAGTACGCGGTAACAACAATGCCTAGAGACTTGCAGTGCTCAAATATCTTCTGTTGGTTCAGATATGGATGGACTTCGATCTAAAAAGAGGAAAATATAGAAGAAATTGTTGATGGCAATTGATAGTTTTTGCTAATCTTCACGCAACTCAAGTTGTTTCGTATGCACAGTTGTGTTGAAAGTAAACAGTGTTGTTTGGTCGCCAGTTGCGGCAACAATTGTTTTGCAGTGCGTAAAGTTTTATAAATATATGTACATCAATATTAGACAATAATGTAACACAGTTCTACCAATTATCCTTACTAATCTAATATATAAAATTCTCGTGTCACAGTTTTCGTTGCCATACTCGTCCGAAACGGCTTGACCGATTCTCATGAAATTTTGTGAGCATATTCAGTAGGTCTGAGAATCGGCCAACATCTATTTTTCATAACTCCCCCCCCCATTTTTTAACTGCGCGCGGACGGAGTCGCGGGCGACAGCTAGTATTATATAAAGGAAAGATTTGTTTGTATGTTTGCATTGAATATGCTCCGAAACTATGCACTGTTGGGAAGCTACACTATCCCCGTGTCACATAGACTAGATTTATACTAGATTTTATTAATTCCTCGCGAACGAAGTCGCTGGAAACTGCTAGTCTAATATAAGAAAATCAGTCAGATCTATAACAGTCTTTAGGCAGCAAGTGACAATGGAACTTACAAACCTATGCTTGAGACAATAGGGTAATAAATGACTTACTTGATTAACCGCCGGTTTGATCCTCGCTGCCTCAACCACTCTGTCGATTTGTTTCTTGTTAAAGTTGGAGACGCCGATGCTCTTCACCAGACCCTTATCCACCAGACCCTCCATGGCCTTCCACGTGTCGACATAGTCCACTGCTGAGGGAATGGCTTTACCTTGTTCGTCTACTGGGAAATTATCTTCACCCTCCTAGGAAAAGAAAAAAAAACAGCTGTAGAAAAAGTAGCTTATGTTTAATTCCAGACCGTAATTCAGGTGCATTCTGGAGTCTACAATTCTTACCTTGTAAGCTTGAGGCCAATGTATGAGATAGAGGTCTAGGTAGTCTAAGCCGAGGTCAGCGAGCGATGTTTTGACCGCTGCCTCCACGAGGTCAGGTCGGTGGCTCGTGCACCACAGCTTTGAGGTTATGAAGATGTCAGCCCTAGTAGAAAAGTAAGTTAATACTAATTTATAAAGCGGAAAGATTTTTTTTGTTTGCATTAAATAGGCTCCGAAACTACTGAAGCAATTTGAAAAATTATTTCACTGTTGTGAATCGACACTATCCTAAACTGATATAGGCTATATTTATTACTAGATTTTATTTAAATTCCAAGCGTACGAAGTCGCGGGCAACTGCTAGTATATTAATAACAATACTCTTGATAAGATAACTAGCAGTTGCCCGCGACTTCGTACGCTTGGAATTTAAATAAAATCTAGTCTTATCAAGAGTATTGTTATTAATATACTAGCTTTTACCCGCGACTCCGTCCGCGCGGAATAAAAAAACATGCACACAAGATAAAAAAGTTCCTATGTCCGTCTCCTAGTTCTAAGCTACCTCCCCATCAATTTTCAGCTAAATCAGTTCGACCGATCTTGAGTTATAAAAAGTGTAACTAACACGACTTTCTTTTATATATATATAGACTAGCTTTTGCCCGCGACTTCGTCCGCGCGGAATAAAAAATAGAAAACGGGGTAAAAATTACCCTATGTCCGTTTCCTGGTTCTAAGCACATCAATTTTCAGTCAAGTCGATTCAGCCGTTCTTGAGTTATAAATAGTGTAACTAACACAACTTTCTTTTATATATATAGATATAGATGAATCGTGCAATCGGCACACATATGTGACAAAAAATTCAAAATAATGTGTGAAGTCAACCTGCACTGAGCAAGCATTGACTATGTCCTAGTCATCTCTAACTTAGGGTAGACTCTGAGACCCTCAGTGGGGACCTGTAGTGAGCTGATGATGATGAAAATACTACGTACTATATTTAAATTTCATAGTCACATCTTATAAATACGGAGCTGCTTCAGAGAACAACAGTCTTATGTACAATAATACATATGTAGATTACGATGTCGAAGGTTTATCAAGAAAGCTTGTTTTTGTGACTGCATTCGTTGTAAACAAAACGCTATTATTGGCATACCATGTTGTTGATGCATTTTCAAGGACTGATGGGCATTAAAAGTTCAAGTAGGAAAAGTACTGTAATGTGATAATTAAAGTAATTTTTATTCGAATCTGTTGAGGGGAGGGCTGATAGTAATTTTTTTATTGCAAAGTGAATGGTTTTCAATATGTGGTCAAATTTTTGGCCTATCTATATAGGTTTGTAGACAACATAGTATTTCGAAGTAGTTTATATGTAGGCTTACCATACGTCCAGGTTTGACCGGGATAGTCCCGGTTTGAGATCCCAGTCCCGGCATCCCGGTCAAACTTGAACAGCACCGACACCCTAACCAATCGTTCCCCCGCGCCGTTTTTTTCAATATAATTCCGCGTTTTCAATTCATAATAATTTTGATTGCATTTCAAATATGAAAAACACAAATTAAGCGAAAAGCAAAATGAAAATGAGCCTCTTTCTCTTCTGCGTCCCGGTTTGGCTCTTCGTAATTATGGTAAGCCTATTTATATGTGTATTTTACATTAAACGAGTTTCTAAATGACAGCTCTCCCCTTCCCAGGAAGAAAGCAACATTGCGTGGTCCCATGTTGCCATTTTCGAAGGCACGAGGAAGTATTTTCCTGGAATCGTGCAGAAGTTCAATGCAGAAGGACCCGGTACGTTCCTTTGGGGATCCCGGCCCCTCGCATTCCCACTTGTGGATACCCACCGAGGGGGTTTTATTGAGTAGGAATCTCAAATATCTCTGTCTTTCCCCTAAAATTATCTTACGAAGGTTTCCCTTCCGATAACAAAAAAAGATGGCAGCTAACCCGCCTGTCGACACCCATGATTCCAGTCACCAATGAAAATTGCATCAAACACTTAGTCTTACTGTGGATTTCCACTGTTCCTACATTTGTATACTGCCAAACCGACTACAGTAAAAGTGAAACCGCCGTGATATTACACGGTTAAAAGCTTACGCAACAATTACCTTTTTCAGTCACATACAGGAAGTGTTGACGCTGCGTCAACAAAATCGTCGCCTTAACAAGAAGTTGACACATTTAAAAAATCACGATTTATTAGCGTGATATTATTTTAACAGACGCAAACAAGTTGATAATTGATCATATTCAAGGTAATATGAAAATTTAATTTTTAAACGTCTAACAGTGGGTTTTCTGTGATCAAGATCTACATTTAAAACATATTTTTAACTATGTTTTGTCAAAGATAATGACAGGGATGACGATGTTTTCTACAAGGATTTTTGTCACAAAAACCAACGGTTAAAGACGGTATTGATGTTTATTTTATTGTGAAATATCTGATCCCCGTTTGTAATCTAATATATAAAATTCTCGTGTCACAGTTTTCGTCACCGTACTCCTCCGAAACGGCTTCACCGATTCTCATGAAATTTTGTGTGCATATTGAGTAGGTCTGAAAATCGGTCAACATCTATTTTTCATACCGCTATTAAGTTTTTTTTTAACAGCGCGCGGACGGAGTCGCGGGCGACAGCTGGTAACTTAATCGCGGGCGACAGCTGGTAACATAATAAAAGTAAGCTTGTATTGCACCAACCCTATGATCATAAAATATGTAAAGTTAATCTACTTTTTACAAGGTCAGTGGATCAAAACGATCGCCCGCGACTACGTCCGCGCAGAGTTAAAAAAAACGTTATAAGTAGTCTATGTGTTCTTCCTAACTATGTTCTATATCTGTGTCAAATTTCATCAAGATTTTCTGTTCCGGAGATAACCTAATTTACAAACATTAATCTAACAGGGATATAAATAAAATGCCGCAATGACTTTACCCCGCTACTAGTCAAATTCATTTAATTTTTTTTTATTTATTAATTTAATTTATTAATAACTTTATATTTATTGATAAAAACATACAGACTAAAAAAAAGATCTTGTATGTATTTGTTAAGTACAGATTTAAACATTCTGCCACAGAAGTGGCATACCGGCCACAAGAACCTTTGCCTTTTTAGTTAAGAAAAAGTTAGGTGAAAAATATTAGAGATTTGGGCGGGAAGTGTTAACAACGTGATGTAGTAGTTATGACAGTTTTATGGAATTTTAATGTAAAAAGTCTTATATATTATAAGTTAACAACGGAATAAAGCATTTTTTAGCTGCCGTGCTGCTGTTTTCAATTTATACATTAATAGCTGTCGTCCGCGATTCCGTCCGCGCGGAATTAAAAAAAGACGTAATATGTAGCCTACGTGTTCTTCCAGGCTATGTTCCAAATTTCATCAAGATTCATCCATCCCTTCATTGGTATTAAGTAAGATTCTACATTATTCCTGTTTTTTTTTTGGCAACTATAAAACTCACCTTTTAACCACACCCTCGTCGAATTTCGACTTCAAAGCCTCCCCAACTTCTTTTTCATTGCCGTAGATGTGGGCGCAGTCGATGTGTCTGTAGCCGATGTCAATTGCATCTTTGACTGCCTGCGTCACTTCACCCGGCTTCGACTGTGGAAGGTAAATAATTTTAGAGAGGTGTTTCCAAAAGTCTGAGAAATTGTTTTCGATGTTTCTTCTCATAGAACTTGGAATCGAAAACTTTGTTTTTGAATCCCTATACAGATAAAATTGATACGTTATCATTTTTTTTTAAATAAAACAAAAGTAAAACAAAAATCAAAGAGATTGACAAACAAACAAAAAAAATATAATTAAGTTATCAAGGGTGAGTTGTATTTTTTTATTTTAGGTGGCAAACGAGCAAGCGGCCACATGAATTCGTCAAAATGGCGAAGCGAACGCTGCCCATAGACATTCGCAATTGCAGATTCTTTGCCTACCCTCAATCGACGAAAGAGGAGACGCACAAAAAGAGAATATTTAATATGCCTATGCATCTCCTCCATCAAATCCACCTCCCCTTCCCATCCTTTCCTTATAAAAAAGGGTGGGAAGGGAAAGAGGACTTAATTAGGCCTCCGGTACCACACTCATCAGACGAAACGCAGAATTGCTTCCACTTGACGTCTGTCTTCTGTGTGGTCGTGGTATTGTAGCTGACGAGCCGGACAATTCGTGCAACTGATGTTGTTGCTGGAGTCTACAACTGTTAAACTATATCAACTAACTATAACCAAACTGGCGTCTTGAAGTTAAATCTCAAGTTTTGCAAATATTCGTAACACCATTTTAATGATGATCAAATTAACATCATATTTAACGGTAACTATAACTAAATTTGGGCGCTTAATTTTTTTTCCGCCCACGGCGCAGGCGCATCTTTCGACCATACCGCCTAGTCTTTATTAGGCGACTTCAAAAAGATGGATCAATTCGACTGATTTTTTTTTCGTAGAAATTAGTTGGTGTCAATTGTGTCAAATAATTTGAATAAATACGAAATAGTAATAAAAATGTCTAAATTACTATTTAAACTTGTTCGATTTTTTTATAAGACTGGTTTTCGATAGGACATTATTCAAGGTCTATTGTACTAAAGAAATTCGTTAATAATCAAACTAATCATCATAAGAAAGATAAAAGGCAATTTTATCGCTGGATTCTATTAAATTTTTTTTTACTTTGTATTTTTCATTTCAATGCAATTATTTTTTCACAATTTTGAAAAGTTTGCCATAGTATTTATTATCTATCTGTTTTTGTCTGCACTATTTAATTAAAATAATTAGCGTTATTATTAACAAAAATTCATACAAAATTCATGAGAATATTTTTTGTCCATCTTACTTGAAACCACAGTTTTGCGAACTTTTTGGTACAAAACTTTTACCAACTTTCTTTACCCCCATCATTATCACCGGCCTGTCCCCTTCTGTACGAATTTTCGGCATAGATGTAGGTACTCCTCCATACATCTCCATCTTATGCATATCCTCTTTCATACAACCCATTCATACTTCAGTATTCTACACTTTGTAGCCATTTACATTGAATCTTATTACTTTATTGTTTATGTAATCATCTCCCATTTTCACCCCCCTGATAGTACGAAATTAAATTTTACTATCTGTCCTTCCACGCATTATCTTTTTTTAAAAAGAAGACAAACCATAATACATGGTATCTTGATTATAAACAAATAATAATTTATTATAGCAATGTAGGTAACCAAATAAAAGTAGTAGGAAATAAAAAAAGACATAGCGCCAGGAGAACACATTTGGAGTGACATCTCACTCGTCAAAATCGGTTCAGCATAACAGGCACTGACTTCTGTAAATGGACTGGCTATAAGACTGGCGTTCTTGGTAGCGGTTTGCAACGGTAAGATTCGAACTAATAATATGGATAAAATTAACGGTCTCGTTTAAATCAGAACGAAGTAAAACTTGTAATTTCAAAGCAATCGCCTATCCATTTATAGAGATCGGTAAGTACAGACCATACGAAAAAAATTACCCTTTTATGTCGATCGGATAATAAAATAATCTACCTACCTTCGTTTTAAAACAATCGTTATTTTTATTTTAACAAAAATAACTTGAATACTTGATTATAATTTTAAAACAACTACAATAACCTAATACTATTAAATTAAGTATTGGCGCCAATTGTTTAAAATGTTGGCATAATTAATAATATGCTTTTGCCATCTTACTACCGTCATCAAAAAAAATCAAAATGTCACTAGATTTTTTTTTTACCGCTAAAATGATTGAGGTTAGATTATAAATTACGAACACGAATGCAATTTTCTAAGTATTATAAGGTTATTTGGTACTTACTTTCCATGTGCCTAAGCCGATGACGGGACAAGTGTGGCCATTGTTAAATACAACCAAAGGTACAGCACTCATTTTGTATAATTAAATTTAATAAAAACAATAAAATAAAGTTATAAATGTGTCGTTGGATAGCTGTGCGTCGCCGGCGACTCCCAGATCGAAACTGTTTCGCGTGCAAATATTGTACTATATTTAAAGCGGGTATTTTATTAAGGTGGATTTTCACTAGACATATTTTATTTAATATGTTTGTCGAAGTATTTTGCAAAACATAAATTTAAAATTGATTTCCCATTAAATGGACTTAAATATCTTTAAAGTGGATCCAAAAATATCGTGCATTGTTATTTGTTTATAAAATAAAAAAACTTTTTATGGCCAACCCTTTTTCAAAACAAAAACAAACTGTCTTGTCTTGTACTTAATATTACATTTTTTTATTATTTTGATGAAAAAATTGACTAACTAATGTAGTTATGTTTATTGGTAATGCATATAACGTAACAATTGTTACATACAAACTATTAAAAATACTGAAATACAATTCATTTGAAAAATTTACATCAAAAATTAAAAACCAATTTAACTTCACAAAAACATATTATTATTTATGTTTTTTTTCAAAGATAATCAAAAATGTGAAGTATTTTAATACTAGTATTTTGATATAAGTTATTTATTTATTTATTTATTCTTTAATCTGGTTGTAATTCGAGAGATTAATTTTCATAAAAAAAATATTGCAATCATAACATATATGAAAAATAAAAAAAAACATATTCTATGGTATGTTAATTTTTTTTTTTCAATAGAAGTCACAGTGAAACTGTACCTTAAGTATTACTCAACCGCTACATAACCGACACATCGTCAGGAAAACTTTGACCTTGATTACATGGAAAAAAATAGTTTGGCATTTATAAAACAATCATGCATCGGAAATGTACTGTTCAATATTTTATTGATATATTCTTTACGCATTTTATGACCCTTAAAATATTTAATCGAGTGAATTTTGTAACTGGTTGCTGCCAACAGTTTCGTAAGCGTGAAATTAAAAAAAAAACACTCCGGCATATATAAGTTTCTTTCCATTAAAAATCCCGTAAAAATCGATTCAGAGGTTTCGGAGATTATATCGAACATACGCTGACTTGCGGACAGACGGACAGACAAAAATTTAATAGTTAATTTTTTTGTTATAAATAAGTAAAGAAAATTGGTATTCCATGTGTAACATGAAAATTTTTATTATGATACTAAATTTTGCCCGCGACTTCGTCCGCGCGGAATTTAAAAAAAAAATAATTTCTTAAATAATAATTCCTTCTTCTAAAAAAATAATTCCTTTCAATTAATTAGTGAAGGAACCAATGTTTATTCTATGAATGAAAAACTTAAGTCTTCACAAGAAGTACATTTTATTTCTATGAATTTTCGTTATATATTGTTACCTCGTTGCCATGGTGAAGTAGCGCTCATTCGTCGTTAACATACTTACTATAGTAAAAAGTGTCGTGACAACTTTTCGTAAGAATTTTTTCCGTCTAGCCCCCTTTCACAACGCGCGATAAGGAACTTCGTTCCAATAAGTCGGAAACCCTGAGTTCCTCCGGATAACTCTATTCTTCAACCGTTTTTTGCGTCTGGACTATATCTTCCAAAGATACCCTACCTTCATAAGGGAAGACAGGGTTATATGTAATACTTCAGTAGCACTGGAATGGACTGTTTTATCTCACTGGCGCTAGTATAGTTTATATTATACCAGTTGTATACCAGCGCTGATATTGATTGCTACTGTCCTACAGTACTGGCATACTGTAAACCATCCAGGTTGTTAATTGTAAAAAGAAAAAAAAAAAAAAACAAAATGAAACCTTCTCAAAGGCCGGCAACGCATCTGCGATCCTTCTGGTATTGCAGATGTCCATGAACATCTTGGTGTTCCCGCTGCTCGTCTGCCCCCTTCTCTTATAAAAAAAATAAAAACAAAAAAATGGGACCCATCTGCAAGCACTTCCTTTCGATTAAAATAATTTTTATCAAAATCGGACCACCAGGGGCGGAGATTCACGGTAACACACATTTAAAAAAAAATCAGTCGAATTGATAACCTCCTTCTTTTTGAAGTCGGCTAAAAAACCTAACATCAGTACACACTTTGTTTTCATCGAAACGTATTAGATCACTGTTTACGTTTTTATTCAACTGATGACCTTAATGAGTTATATAAGGTTAAGTTAACTTAGAAACAATTAGAGTTATTTAAGATCATTTCGACGCAACCACCGAATAACCCCGTAATAGGAAAAATCAAATTTTTCAGGAGAAGCAAAAAAACCGTATTTCTTTAATAACTTCATCAATAATTATTGTACAAGAATCTTTTAAATACCAAAACAAAGATAATTTTTATATCTACATTGTATTTAATTTTCATTCATATATTCCGGGCGTATTCTGTGCTATGAAGGAAAAATTATAATACCGGAAATAAAAAAAACTGTTTCAATAATAACTTTTTATCTCCGTAATTAACATTAAGAAAAATATAAAAAAAAATCACAACATGTAATAGGACCTTTAGATGCTGAATTCGACAGAAAAGCAAAAACCCGGTAAGAGTGCATTACAGGATTATTCGATGGGAGCGACGATTTTACCTCAATTTCTAAAAACGGAACTTATGACCGTAACTCAATGGAACAGAGACTTCGATCCTCAATTTGAGGCAGACACTTCATCCACATTTATAAATCGATAGCTCCTACGAATAATAACCAATCTGCAGATTGACAACTTTACAGGAGAGGCTCTTAGAGTTTCAACCATATAGAAAAATAAAGTCCGCATAAGCTCTTTTACTTCAGCAAAAAAATAACATTTACAACTGTAAATATGTATTTTGTTTAGTTCATGTTTTTAACTAAACTAAGAGGTAGCTTTTAACATAAAAAAGTAAAAATCATCAATTTGTTTCTTTATCTATATATATAAAAGAAAGTCGTGTTAGTTACACTATTTATAACTCAAGAACGGCTGAATCGATTTGACTGAAAATTGGTGGGCAGGTAGCTTAGAACCAGGAAACGGACATAGGATAATTTTTATCCCGTTTTCTATTTTTTATTCCGCGCGGACGGATAGGTTGGTAAAAGCTAGTACTTTATATATAGGACCCATCGAAATAGTAGTGAAGCCCGCAATGACATCTTTTCTATGTATGAGCCGGCTCTCCTGGTGAGATACCACGTACAAACAGAAGACACGCGAAGTAATTCCGCGTACAGTCTGATGAGTGTGCGTGCCAAAGGACTAACTTTAGTCCTCTTCCTCTTCCCACGGAAGAAATGACCGGATGAGAGAGAAGGGGACGCATAAGTACACATAAATATCCTCTTTCGGGTTGTCTCTTCTTATCCGATTGTTTTTCTGTGCTTAATTTTCCCAAAATATTTTATAATCTGTGATAATTTCTGACAGATAACAGTTTCTAAACGTATTCTATCAACGCCAAATTATTTGTTTATTTAGATTTATGTTTTATAATATTTTTAATAAATGCTATTGTAAATTATAAAATTTTACGAGACATGTAGACGATTTTGAGTAAATAACGGACATTTTTGTTTAATATAATTAAAACAAATGTAATGGGCAACGGACAAGTTAGTATTTATAATCTATCTATCTATATATATAAAAGAAAGTCGTGTTAGTTACACTATTTATAACTCAAGAACGGCTGAATCGATTTGACTGAAAATTGGTGGGCAGGTAGCTTAGAACCAGGAAAAGGACATAGGATAATTTTTACCCCGTTTTCTTTGTTTTATTCCGCGCGGACGGAGTCGCGGGTAAAAGCTAGTATATATATAAAAGAAAGTCGTGTTAGTTACACTATTTATAACTCAAGAACGGCCGAATCGATTTGACTGAAAATTAGTGGGCAGGTAGCTTAGAACCAGGAAAAGGACATAGGATAATTTTTACCCCGTTTTCTATTTTTTTATTCCGCGCGGACGGAGTCGCGGGTAAAAACTAATTTTTATTAGAACAAAGGGAGTTAAACTTAATTTAATGTTTAACAAGAGAGACAATAAATGAGTAAACAGACAAAAGCTCTAACGCTAAATTGTAACTGAGTGGTAGAAAGACTCTCTAAAATAAATACATTTATAAATTGTATTTCACAGTTTTCTGTTCCAAGCTTTGGAAATCACTTTAAATAATATAAACACCGATATAGGATATTTTGCATGTTAAAAGTTTCAGCGCCATCTATGAATTCTAAAATAAAAGTCGAGAAATATGTTCATATTAAATACGGACAAGAGCCCATAAATGTTCTTTTCGGTTTTTGTGGATTCGTAAATCGAAAACTGTCGTTGTTTTTTTATATATTAAAGTAAAAAAACAGTACAAAAATGTTTATAGCGTAAAAACCAGTAAGCCTTTTATTTACTGGCAACATTAAATATTTTTGACTGATTAAAAAAAACTTATAAGTAGCCTTAAATTTATAATTAACTAGCTTTTACCCGCGACTCCGTCCGCGCGGATTATAGAAAAAAATGCACATAAGGTATAAAAGTTCCTATGTCCGTTTCCTAGTTCTAAGCTACCTCCCCATCAATTTTCAGCTAAATCAGTTCAACCGATCTTGAGTTATAAATAGTGTAACTAACACGACTTTCTTTTATATATATAGATAAAACAAGCTGTCGCTCGCGACTACGTTTGCACGGAATTGAAAAAAACTTGATAAGTAGCCTATGTGTTCTTCCAGACTATGTTCTATATCTGTGCCAAATTTCATCAAGATCCGCTGAGACGTTCCGGAGATACCTACAAACAAACATTCATCCATCTAAACTTTCGCATTTATAATATTAGTATAATGTTACAGCCAGGAAGAGTTGGACCATTTACGGGTGGTCCGTTTGGCGGACCGCCATTGGGACATCATCCTCAAGATGTATACCGACCAGCGGGTAAATTATTGCAAATTTAACTTTTTGAAACGTTATTCAAAATGACAGATTGCACCACGCTATAGATAATCCAAAGATATAGAGTAACAGATATATCGATTCGAACTAGTGATGTACACCAAAACCGATATAATTGGAGAAATTAGTTTAAACATTTTGAAAATTAATCTAAAAATTCGTTTCACGATATATGTTCACGATCTTGATGAAATTTTATCACGAGTGCAAAAATAACAAGTTAAAAAATCGATTCGATTCGTAAGACTAGTTGTCTAAACGGCATCTTTAGCATCCATTAACTGTACTGTACTGTATTTACTTTACTAGAGCAGTGAATTAAAGTTGGTCTTTGGCTCCGTCTATAGAGAAAGCCAACAACGTATGCCGTGCAGTATCACTTGTCACCCAACTGCTTGGAATGCAGATTTATGGCCTTCAATTCCAACTCTTATTATTTTTAGTTGAATTCTTCGTAATTCCAGGTCCATATTCCGCACCGGACAGAGGTCAGATCGAAAGCTTTCCGTATCAGAATCCCACCACACCTTTGGCGCCAGGCTATACGGTAACAATAATTTATTCTATGAAATAAAGTACTTATGTATTGTTTGAAAGATACTATGTAAAAGTGATATGATGGCTGATATATTTTGCACGAATGGACCGACTCGACCACACAGAAGACACGCCTCAAGTGGAAGTCATTCCGCGCACAGTCTGATTAGTGTGCTTGAATTTTAGTCCTCTTCCTCTTCCCACCTTTTCTTTAAGGAAATGATGGGATTGGAGGTGGATTTGGCAGAGGAGAGAACTTTAGAAGGATAATATCTTTTTTCTGTGCGACCCCTGATTTGTCATTTAAAGGCGTCTGCAAATGCAGGAGTCTATGGGAAATTGTCACATCACTATTTTTGAATTCAAGTGGTCGATAGCTCGTTTTTCATCATTTACAAAAAAATACAGACGAATTGATAACCTTCTTTTTGAAGTAAGCTAAAGACTACGCATACAGACGCAAGAGTACAAACTGTGCCAACCCATCCGGTTATAATTAAACATGTTAGTATTTGAAAATGGTTCGATACCCTACAATATTTTAAACCACATATTGTACGATGAAGAAAAACATCGTGATGCTGCACATATCTGAGAAGAAATTCAATGATATATGTGAAGTCAACTCGCACTGAGTCAGCATTGACTATGTCCTAGTTACCTCTAACTTATGGTAGGCTCTGAGCACCTCAGTAGGGACGTATAGTGAGCTGATGATGATAACATATTGTACGTAGTTTTTAGCGAAGTAAAGACAGAAATCAAATTAGACATAGATACTAACATAGGTAAAATCAAATAATGGTTACTAAATTGTCCAAAGTCTTCAAGCTCTTCTGTATTTGAATGTTAAATAGATTGACGATTAAATTATAATACAGGAGAATCGACAAAACATGGCAACTCAATACCCACAGCAAGATACCGTATCTCCTCAAGGATACCAACAAGGTTATCAAACATACCCGCCGCAAGTACAACGAGAATTCCAACCCCCTGGATATCCACCGCCGGGATATCCACAAGCATATCCACAGCAAGGATATCCACAACAAGGGTATCCTTATCAACAATATCCACCACGTAAGTCTACGAGATATAGTTATTCCAAAAAATGTGACTAAAATAATTCTAATAACTAAGGTATTAAAATGAATGCAGGTGAATTCATAGATCCTAGAAAGAAATTCAATTTGACATTAGTTCCTTTAATATAGTTAATGCGGAATCGCTTGATAGCGTTGTCATATTTTTCAAAGAAGCACATCTCTACAACTTTCATGGAATTATCTATTAATACTAGCTGTCGCCCGCGACTCCGTCCGCGCGCAGTTAAAAAAAAAGAAAAATAGATGTTGGCCGATTCTCAGACCTACTGAATATGCTCACAAAATTTCATGAGAATCGGTCAAGCCGTTTCGGAGGAGTACGGGAACGAAAACTGTGACACGAGAATTTTATATATTAGATTATATATAGGAAAATGTTGATTGTTTCTATTAAATAGGCTACGAAACTGCTGATGTAATTTGAATATACTTTAACTGTTGTGAAGCTACACTATCCCCGGATGCTATAGGCTATGATTTTTGTAGTCTTTCTAGTTCTAGAATATTCTTCCGTATTCCAGCTCAACCACCAAGTATGGCTCAGACGACGTTCTGTGCAGCATGCATGGCCTGTCTCACTTGTTTGATGTGCTCGTGCTGTCAGGGTCTGATGGGAGTCCCCGGAGATGATAGCATGGCTGAAAATGACAGCAACCCTACTGGCGCTCAGCCCCAGGTCTCGCCGCCAGGCCCAATCGGGGAATGAATTAAGTGACTAGTGAAATAATAAATAAATTGTACCATAAACAAAAAAGTCTTGTTACTAGCCACACTATAGTGACGTCAAATCTACATGGCGGCCATATTTGACATTTGACTGTTTACTTTCTAATTATTTCGTACAAATTGTGATAAAGTGAAATGATTTTTTTAATTAGGTGCAGCTAATTTTATTAAATTATGTGACACAAAGTGTTTTACAATATATTGCGACCTCAGATTAAGAATTATATTGCGACTGATATGACAGATTAAAAAAAAATTGTGTCGTTACAAATTAAGCACACATTTTAAGAAAAGTTTCTACAATCTGCATTTGTAGAATTAAAAAATTTCAGATCGAAAGAAATTCAATATTACATTTTTTAAGCAAGCAAGCGAATACCTAAATTCGCCGAAATAGCGAATCGACGTTTGCTCATAGACATCCATAATTGCAGATGCATTGCCTAAGTTTTATTGACGGAGAAGGGGACTCACACGGGGGAATATATGTTAAAAAAATAACTTCACATTAGTAGTTTAAGTAAAAAAAAAAAAACAAAGAAAAGTGTAAAAAAAAAAACAAATCGTAATGTCAAAAAAGTTTTTTTTCAGTTCTGTTGATATTCTGTTAACATGTTGTCGTCTCTTTCGCTCTTTTTTTTAAATAGAGACAATTATATTTATTACATTGTGTGCATTGGATTTTTTTTGTATAATATTTTGGTTGTTTTATTTTATTGTTGTAATAATAAACATAAGCAAACTAATGTTCCTTTTATTTATAAACTAGCTGTTGTCCACGATTTCGTCTGCACGGAATTAAAAAAAAAAACTAAATTAGTAGCCTATGTGTTACTGCAGACTATGTTCTACATCCATGCCAAATTTCATCGAGATCTGTCAAGACGTTCTGGAGATACCTTCAAACATCCATCCATCCAAACATTCGCGTTTATAATATTAGTAAAAAGTAAGATTAATTTAATTAAACATTCATAAATCGGATAAATTTTACTAATCACGCTTTATAAAAACTGCCGTAAACCTTAAGGGCCTTATCATACTTGCGGTTTGCGAACGGCTTCAAAATGGCGTCTACGCTGCTATTCGCGGCGATCTCGTTGCGCGTCCGCGACGTATTCGCTGCGCGGCCGCTCCGCCCCGAAGCCGTTCGCAAACCGCTAGTATGATAAGGCCCTAAATAATTCAAACGACAAAGGTTCGTGTGAAACCTTAACCTTCTTTGACATAAAGAAACTTCTTTAAAAAATCAGCAATTATGAAGAATAGAAGAATTCAAAATTTAAAAATATCTCCAACATCATTTGTTCAGATCTGGCAGTAGTAATCCAACAATGACCGCAAATTAACAGTTCACATTTGTCCAAATTTACAAGTTTAAAATAATTCTAACTATAGAAGCTAACCAAATTTTTAATCATGGCATTGGTTTTAAAAAAAGCTGTTTCACCAAAACATCTGACCATCCTCCAAAGTATCAGTAAAAGGAATTATGCTCTGGTCAAAGACAAACACGTGCTATCAGCCTGTGAGTATTTTATTTATTTAAATAGCAAGGTTTGTAAGAAAATGTTTACAAAAGAAATAAAATTTAAACTTTTTTGAAAATTTTTGTTTAAACATTTCCGTATGGAATAGTCGATTGGCCTACGTTGTAATTATTATTCCGTAGTCTTTGTATTTGTGTGTAAATTTAGTTAATTATGCATAAATATGTAATATTTGACGTTTGGAGAATTTTTTAAAATAGGAGCCATTGTTACTTCCGAGGTACCATGACGCCTATAGGGTTGTTTTTAGCTGTACTGCAGTACCATTTTTTTCACGATATCGGTTTTGCAATTACTGAATTTTTTCGAATCGCGAATGTCAAATTGACATTAGTTTTTTTTTTGTTTAACGGCGGCTGGTGTTGTTATTTTGGAGGTACGGTGGCCGCCTCTGAGGGACCTTCTGTCTATAATACTCTGAAACGAAAGCTGACTTTCAAAATTTGATCTTCTGGATAACAATCACCAGCCGGCGATTTCCATTTACCGAGTATTATATACAAGAATGTCCCTTTCAGTGGCGGCCCCCACCGGTGATACGGCCCAAACTGTACCGAGCTGCAAACTACGCCCCGCTCGGCCGCTAGGCGGCCACGTCACGCACTGTACGATACGTCATTACGCCGAAAGGAAGGACGGTGAAAAGTACGAAGAGCCCCAAACTGGCGCGAACCAGAACTGCCCTTTCTGTGGAGGCAATGCTAATTTGCTCTGGGCTACGGGAGCATGCCCTCCCCGTTGCCCATGTCCTTGCGGACCTTGCGGGCCCTGTGGGCCTTGCGGGCCTTGTGGCCCCTGCGGACCATGTGGACCATGCGGGCCTTGTGGACCTTGTGGACCCTGCGGCCCTTGCGGACCGTGTCGCGGACCGTGCCCCTGCGGACCCTGCGGGCCCTGTGGACCCTGTGGACCTTGTGGACCTTGTGGCCCGTGTGGGCCTTGCGGGCCGTGCGGACCGTGCCCGCCGTGTGGGCCCTGTGGACCGTGTGGTCCGTGTGGTCCGTGTGGACCGTGCGGACCGTGCGGCCCTTGCGGCCCCTGCTGCCCCTGCCCGTGCCCATGTCCCTGCCCGAAGGGACCGGTAAAGAAATGCGAACGCGATGACTGTCCCTTCTGTGGAGCTCAGAGAGCGGTTGCGGCCGCAGGCACCGTGCAGGCGCCGACCGCTCCGCAGGACATCGGGGCGACGTGTGAAGTGGAGAAACCAGCACCACCCACGAGCAAACTAAGCAAGTGTGACAAACGAGCCACAAGCAGTAACATAAAAATTTCACCCTTGTCACAATTAAAGTAAAGCTAATATGACCATGTTACACAATAGATCAATAAATGTTTAATGTTCAATAAATAATATGCCACATACACGAGTTTAATTCCTTAAAAACTTTTGTTGAATATAGCGGACAATGTTTTCAGATCGTATAGTGTCCATAAACTTTACAGCTAATGGCGTGCGATGTCCCGATTTGCCGAATAACCCGGACACGTCCAACGGGGGCCCGTCGACGGAGGACTGCAAACAGGCTTCGACGTCAGAATATAGCAAGCCGTGCTCTGTGATCAGGAGACTGCAACGGAAGCTCACATCCGGCGGCTATCGCTGCTCGAGCGAGTCACACTTCAGGCACACATTCTCGGCACACAAGCGACGGCGATCGTGCAGATCTTTATTGACGCCGGTAACACCTCGAGCTACCAACGTGAGATCCTTCGCCAGTGGCAGACCCTGCCCCTGCCCCTGTCCGTGTCCCTGCCCATCATGCTGCGGCTCTCTACCGCCGCCGTGCAACCAGCCGCCGCGCTGTATACAATGCATGACCGGTTACTATTACTACCCATACGGCTACTGGTTCTGCGGTCCGTATCATGTGACGGGACAATGTTGCCCAGTAGGCCCCGGCGGCATTTGTCCAAAACCTCCCTGTCCCACTCCGGCCTGTGTCTGTCCTACCGCAGCAGCCGTTATGCCCTCATTTGACCAAACCCCGAAGGCGACGTTATCTGAACAACCCGTAGAAACACCGACCCCCAAGTCACCACTTCAATCTTCCAAGACTAGCATATCAGAAGCAGGGGCTCGGAAAGCTGGAAGGTCTAGTTTTTCCAACTTTTTCCCCTTCCCTTCGGACGCTAAAAAGGAACGTAAACCAAAGTCCGGACCAACAAGAAAATCAGTCAACCCAACTTTGCAGTCATCCTTCTTTTGCGTTCCCTACAAGTTTAAAACTTCAAATGACCCCATGGATGCTGGTACGGGATCTGATCGGGCGAAGAGTCACATTGTTAAACAGAATTTACACGTAAGAGTAGATACCGCAAGGCACCACAGCCACGTTGCTTCGCGTCGACCCAAGCGCTGCAAATATATGGGCTATATCAACCCATTGACATTACCAAGAGACACCTCGGATAAAGTTAAGAACTTAGATAAACTAATGGACTCGAAACTGTAAAAATATCAACACTGCTTTTATAACTTTTTTTTATAAAATTTCTCAGATTCTATCTAACTTAAGCACAAACTGTTTTGATCTAATAGTCGTAAGTTAATACACTACTCAAACATCAACATTGGTTTTATTTCATTACGCCTACAATCTGCCCCAATCATTTATCTCTTGTGCAAAAAGGAACTACGCGAATTCATCTCGCTAGGATATAAGATGGTATCTCGTTAGTCGAATCCGGGCCTCATCTCTGTCGTACAAAATCGAAGCTATTAGTATTTAATGTTTTTTGGAATGGAAGAGAAGAATGTTACATAACTATAGATAGGGATGTAGTATACGTAATAGAAAACTGAATGTTAAAACAAACATTATTTCCTCCCTTAAAATATCACTAGAGGATAACCAATACAGTTGCATCGTCCTTTCAGCAAAAGTGATGAAGAGACGCATGAGCCGGCAGGCATGGCAAATAGCTTTGAAACAACCGAGGCTGATGTCGAGCGAGCTGAAGTCACTCGTCGCGTCGTCGAAGATGAAGCCGGCGAGGAAATGTGACGTGCCATGTCGTCCACTTACCTGCAGCCCAGTTAGGGGTAACCCCACTTACAAACTGTACGTTTTACCAAAAATTGGTATACCTAAGTCATTTCACAATCGAAGCAAGCTGATATTACGCACCCGGTCAAGCCTAAGTCCTCCATGTCGACGAATGAGTGCCATGGTTAAAAAAGAAGTACACGCCCGCAATCAGATTTTGAAACTCAAGGTAAATTCAACCATAATAAAGAACACCCGGTCTGCGTCTTGTTGCCCGCCGTGTTGCTCTCCGTGCACCCTGCCGCCACCTTGCAACCAGCCTCCCAAGTGCTTGCAGTCTATGACAGGCTACTACCATTACCCCTATGGCTTCTGGTTCTGCGGACCTTATCATGTCAGGACGGGCCCCGTGCCGATCGACGGCCCCGTCAAGCCGGGTGGAGTGTGTGGCCCGGTAGCAGGCCCATGCAACCCTTGCGCTCCATTCAACCCTTGCGGTCCATGCGCACCATGCGGCCCGTGCGGTCCTTGCGCCCCGTGCGGTCCATGCGCACCGTGCGGCCCGTGCGGTCCTTGCGCCCCGTGCGGACCTTGCGCCCCGTGCGGACCTTGCGCCCCGTGCGTTCCTTGCGGTCCTTGCGGCGTGTGCGCACCGTGTGGTTTATGCGCTTTGTGCCATGCTCAACCTGCCCCTGCCCATGCCCCTGCAGCTGCACCTCAATGGAATACCAACTACACTCACGGTAGCTTCTGCAATCAATGTGGATGTCCGAAACCTCCTGCCGCCATCCCTAAACGTGCCACGATATCTGAGAATGCCGTGCCTAAAAAATTGGAAGCAAAGTCGTCGAACACGCTGCCGTCTAAAGTAGCGGCGCAATCTCTGTCCACTATCATAGACCAAGCGTCTACCAGGAATACTATCGAGATCGACCCGACATTTATTAAAACGTTTCCATTCAACAAGCCTACATTTAAGAGAACAGAATCATTTAAACAGCCGACTACAAAGACGCGGAAATAGATTTAACAGTAATTAAAAAAATAAGCAACAATCTTACTTCAAACAACCTTTTATACGAATGTAAAATTCAATGGGTCAAATAAAAATTATTGACTATTGTTAGTCAAGTATAAAATGGAAACCATTGAATTTTAGTAATTAAAGTTATTTGAATCCGCACAAATGTAATATTATAAATTTAATTTGTAAAATGTTAACATGCGGACTGTATTCAGTGAAAATAGAACTAATATATAAGCGAAGTTTTGTTTCATTAATATCTTCAATCTTAACCTATATTTTGCCATTTATATGCACATAGTTTAAATCTTCACTTAAGATAGCGCATAGCTTTCTACAATAGAACCTTGCATCAATTCACTTCAATCAACTTTGTGGGATGCATGGAAGTAAGCGAGATGATTATGTAACTCATGAAAAACGAGAGGCATTATAGTAGGGCACCGTTAGGGGACCGGCCAAAGTGCTGGACAGAAAGGGGCGCTACAGGTGTTCGAATTCATCTTGTTAACCCCAAAGGGAATGGTTAAAAACAGCACAACAGCCAACAATCTTCAATAATCAAATAACAGTGGAACAGTTAGTATAAAGAAAAAGGGATAAATATTTCCTAATTTCAGTTACATGGTAAAGCCTGACCATTTAAACATCCGATGGTAAATCAACTCTGAAGCGGTTCAATAATTCAGGTCACATGATTTGAACCTTTGAGCTGTGGCTCAACAACTAAATTGGCAGCTCATCGCTATGTAAATGTAACTTTATCAACCGGTTTACTTATGAGCTTATGACTATAGGAGTTCGCAGCTCGAAACGCAAATTTAAAAACAATTCTATGCATGTACAAATTGAGCTGAGCTGCGAGCCGAGTTTAGTTGTTACATGACTACCCGGTGGACATGTCAAACTAAATTATGGCAGCTCACTAGCGCCCTTCTGACAATGTCAAAAAATGGTACATTTTCATACTGTAGCTTTCATTTTATGTTTTTTCTTTTAGGCTATTTTCTATGCACGTATCGGTTTTACATACTTTCTGCCAGAACTAACCACGATAGCAGCACCTCTAGTATATACCAGCCCAGATTATACTCTTTGGCACTATAGCACACACCAATCGCATGAATTATCTTTATCTTGCAATTATCAGTAAAGAAACGATGTTAAATTATTTATTTTCATGTGTCTAGAATAAAATTAAATTCACATTTTATTGAGGTATTTAATTTGATAAATACATAAATAAATATAAACACGATTATATTTATTAAAAGAGAACACCGTTTTACCGTTTAAGCATCGATTAATTTTGATTGGTCAATCACTAGGGCAAGCCTATGGCGGCCATTTTGAGGCGAGGTATGTTTTTCCGCCATTGTGTTTTATAGTGTGCTTGTACGCCAAAAATATATTGCTTCGGCATGAGGACATAAGTGTATTGTGAATTTTAATCCTATTTTACAAGATGGACGAAGAATATATGGAAACACAGGAAACAGGTACGAACGACCTAAATAACCGTTCGGAAGTAGTTGACAATCTTGAAGCGGCGAAAGAAATTGCCGAAGTCCTAGGATATGAAGAGAATTATGAAGAAGATGACGGCTCAAATAGCTTCAGAGGTGGTCGAGGAAGAGGAAGTCAATTCAGGTACGCACAGCATATCTTTATTTTACCTTAATTTTGCCTTATCAATATGCACAAAAAATGTATAGCCAAATTACGCGGCATTTTGTTTCCACGACCATGAAACTGAAATCACAGTAAAAATACAAGTTAATATCATGTTATTTGTGTTATTAGTCATTTAATCTATTACAAATTTATATAATAATATGATAATTTTACTAAAATCACGAATTATATTTGTACAAAATTGCAAAACGATTCTATAAAATCATTAGTATTGCAAACAAGATTATGTATTCAATTTGTTCCTATTTTGCCTTCTACAACTATAATTGCCAGCTAAAATTGTGTCATTTAACATTTAATTTAGACTAAAAACTAAAATAAATTATTAACTAACTATTTACTTGTAAAAGACAGCAAACATCTCATTACCACTAATATTAGATTTATAATTTTGTAAGACGTTAAGATAAGACAATTCACTTAATGTTATGTTTCTTTACTATTTGCAAAATTATACAAATTTGAATTTTGATTGTGGTACTAGATTTAGTATATCAGACAGAATATGCTTGTTCCTAACATGACAAACCAGATTCTAGATGCTCAACTATTACCAATTCTAAGCCTTTTTTCTGTCCTTGAAAATTTTATAATTTAAAGGCTATACATTATGGACAATGGTCACTTGGGATTTTGCATAGCTATATTAGATAGCCCACTTGCTCGATTAGTCAACATGAATAAATAATATTAAACAAAGGAAAAATTTGATTGTTTGTTTGTAATGAATAGTCTGAACATATTAAAATTTAAAAAAAAAAATTGCTGTTGGAAGCTACGCTATTCCCGAGTGACATAGGCTATATTTATTACTAGGTTTTTAAAAATAATATTTTTAAAGTTAAAAATTCTGCATGCACAAAATGTCGGGCAACTGCTAGTGTACTAATAATACATTTTCTATAAAATAATTTAAAATGGTTACACTCATATATAGTTATTCAGGCCCAGAACCAATTTGCTGTGAATAAGCATTTATGCAAAGCATCCTGAAGAAGGGGAAGGGAAGCGGATACCGGATATTGAAACTCTTCAGACCCTATACAGGATTAACTGTATATGAGAGTAGCTATTTGTACTTAGGGTTGTGTGCTGATCCATGTGAGTTGGAAAAAGCCAGGGAGACTATGATATATTCCGAAGCGTTGCGAAATTTATAATGTTATAAAAATAATCAGCTACTATAATTGTAAATGTTAATTGTATATTCGTGACTGTTCAGTTTTATATTACTTTTAATAGTACTGTGTTATATTTCGACGCTGGAAAGCGTAAACACTGTAACCCCGAAAGTATGAACTTTACAGGACAGCGAAAAAATCATAACTCGTGAGCTGATACGCCTACAAGCATGCGGTATTTAGCAATGTTGTGTAGTTTGTGCTAACCTATAATAAAATCATTATCCTTTGATAATGGTTGAAATTATTAACGTGTGAAAAACATATTCGCGATTTCAAGGGTTACAGCGTTTATGCTTTCCAGCATCGATATGTTTAAATAGTCAAAATCAGTTATTTCCATTGAAGGGATTGGTAATATATAGAATAATTCTGAGTTTATGCCAGTACAGTAGAACAGTAGCGATCAAAATCAGTGCTGGCCTACAACTGGCATGATATAAATGCTGTCGCCAGTAAGCCAAAACCGTCAGCCACAGCCAGGCCAGTACAACACTCCTGCTGTACTAGAATAATGTTAACCAAGTATAACTGATTATGCAGTGGTTTTAAGT
Source organism: Papilio machaon (assembly GCF_912999745.1). NCBI lineage: Eukaryota > Metazoa > Arthropoda > Insecta > Lepidoptera > Papilionidae > Papilio > Papilio machaon. The sequence goes on along the minus strand of NC_060013.1, from coordinate 481,954 downwards.
ACCAGACTGAAAATCTAATATACCGATGCTTCTTTAAATTCTAAATATATATTTATCCAATGTTCTTTTGGTTAAGGTAATAGTGCATCCAGCACACATGTGTGAAATTCAAAGATATTTGTGATCAAGTTGAAGCGAAATCTTTATGAAAAAAAATAAGCCGTTTGAATGTCAATATCCTCTATTTATAGCCTTCAAATTTATTCTTCCTAAAGCCAAAAACGTATCTAGCCGTTTGACAAATTAACCGGAACTTGTAGGCAAAATTTTTTAAAACATTGGATGAAATTACTCTAGCCTCTGCTTTTAATATTTTTAACTTTGTATATTATTTACTATGATATTTCTAGTAATTAAATTATTAATTATTCCGATGGCTCCTATGAATAAGGACCGATATGCAAATTAAAAATTTTTCAGGAGATGCTACTAAAGTTTCAACCATATAGGAAAATAGACCACATAGGTTACCTCACACCACATAGACCACCTTTTACAACTGACTACTGCTGTGATTAAATTACTTTTTATGCAGAAATATATTTGATTTTATTATTTCTATCAATAGAGGTCGCGGTCGAGGGCCTCCGCCTGGCTGGATGAACGGCCCACCACCTCCGATGAGGTTCCGAGGCCGTGGGTTTGGACCAGGAGGGCCACCGATGCGCAGCAGAGGCTTCTTTAGAGGTCGAGGTGGACCACGCTTTGGACCGAACAATGGTCCCGGCTTTGACGGTAACTGGGGTCCTATGGGACCACCGCCCGGTATGATGGGCGGTCCTCCGCCATATGGACCACCACCGGGTATGATGCCGCCTGGTGGTCCAATGGGACCACCTCCTAATATGATGGGACAGCCGCCCCCGTTTGGTGGACCGCCGGGAATGCCGCCACCTAATATGGTGAGTTTTGTGTTTACAATACTGAACAATTGTTGATTCTGTATGTCAATATGTTTTTATACAAGTGTTGTGACAGTGTAAACTTACAGAAAACATATTATATCAAACTAGAGATAACATGTAATATTCCTTGCCATTTAAATAAAGAAAGCCTTTAAAGGTTATCTGTTATGTTGTTTGGGGAAGTATAACCTACAAATATATTATTTGTTTTGTAGCCCGCTCCAGAGTTGTGGGTGGAGACGAAGTCTGATGAGGGCAAACTGTACTACTACCACTCGAGGACGCGCGAGACGACGTGGACGAGGCCCATGGAGGGGCCCACTTGTAAAGTCATCACACAAGCAGAGATGGAGGCAATGAGTACTGCAGGTAACTTTGTAAAACTGATGTATGTGAAATTTGGCACTTAAAGACTTGAGTTGCAATCTGCAGGTCCTGGGTTCGAACCCCGCCATGCACCAATGTGATTTTCAATTTACATATGTACATTTATCCGATGTTCTTACGGTGAAGTAAAACATCGTGATACTAACTAATTACCGAACTTTTTTTTCTCTTATATACATTTTAAAATGTTATTGATTTCGGTGAACCCCCTGGAATGCAGTCGAACCTGGATAAAAGAAAAACCGCTATTAGCGAGAGTCGTTGTCTAGTCTCAATGGATTATCTCCATAAGTGAGAAACTTGGGTTAGAGGGAAGCTTCCATAAGCGACAAAAATATCAAGGTCCCTTGGACTTTCTCTTATCCAGGTTAATCCTTAACTTAATTTCCTGGTACTTCAAGAGGTCAATGATGAAGGATGATAAATGTTTTGTATCTGTCATCTCAGTTTTATTAAAAAAAGGGATAGCATTCATCAAATCGGGTTTTGAATTGTTTTTTCCGTAGTTCCACAGATGCCACCGGGTATGAATGGACCTCAGAGTATGATGAGTGGCCCCATGGGTGGTCCGATGGGTGGACCCCCAATGGGAGGTCCTATGGGTATGATGAACGGTATGATGCTGCCTCCGGGTGTCTCCGCGGGCCCAGCTCAGGGCTCCGTTCCTCCCTTTATGACTCAACCACCGCCGTGGATAAAAGATGGTCAGTATTTTTTTTTTATTTGTTTGTGTTCAAGTAATTATTTTTAAAGGCATGTTTATTGTATTATTTACTTATTTTTAATTGTTTCCAGGTAACAACAAAGATAAACAGGACAATCAGATGGATGATGATGAATCCCCCCCTGGTGAAATGTCACAGATGACACAAGCCAACGGTGAGTCTATGTTGATAAGTGTCAAATATTGTTAATGTCAGACATCTTAGTAATTTAACAGTGGTAAATGTCAGCAACAACATCAGTTGTAGGAATTGTCCTCGCTCAGTGAAATACCACAACCATACAGAAGACAGACGTCAAGTTGAAGTAATTACAAGTACAGTCTGATGAGTGTGCTGATGGAGGACTCATTTTAGTCCTCTTTCCTTTCCCACCCCTTTGGGAGGTGGATTTGATGTAGAGAGATGGAAGAGATGTGTAGGAAGGTTAATTATTCTTTTTCTATGCGTCTCCTTTATCGATTGAGGGTAGGCAACGCATCTGCAATTGCGAATGTCTATGAGCAGCGGTCGCTTCGCCATTTCAGCGCATTCATGTGGTCACTTGCTCGTTTGCCGCCTTGTAATATATAAAAAAAAATATAAATGTGAATGTTTAGATGTATGGATGTTAAAAGGTATCTCCCGAACGGTTCAACAGATCTTGATGACATTTGTCACAGATGTAGAACATTATCTGGAATAACACATAAGCTACTAATTTTTTTTTTAATTCCACACAGACGGAGTCACGGGTGACAGTTATATTTAATATAATTTTGTGATAATTCAGGTGGTGGATACGGTGGACCTTGGGGTAACTGGGGCTGGCCACCGCCCGCACAACACGCAGCACCCGGAGCAGCATCCGGTATCACATCTGCTGCTGTTCCTGACAAAGGTAACGTACCTCTTCCTACATTATACATCATCATCAGCTCACTATACGTCCCCACCGAGGGGCTCGGAGCCTACCCTAAGTTAGGGGTCACTAGGACATAGTCAACCACGCTGGCCAAGTGCGGGTTGACTTCACACATATCATTGAATTTCTTCTCAGATATGTGCAGTATCACGATGTTTTCCTTCACCGTAAGTACGTCGGATAAATGTACATATTTAAATCGAAAAACACATTGGTACATGGCGGGATTCGAACCCAGGGCCTACAGATTGCAAGTCAAGTGCTTAACACCTGAGCCACCGACACTCTTACGCTATACATAGGAGTCATCAATTAATCATGTGTTGTTTTTTTAACCCTTAAGATAGGTTTAGATTAGAGGATTTACTTGTAACAAAACAAGCCGCTCTATGATAGTCCGGGAGCCAGTGACAGATTTTCATGACCAAGTCCCTCCCAATCGAGACTTCTTAAAATGCATAAGGGACTTATACTATGAATACTGGCGACCGTCAGCTGCGACTCCGTGGGTGGGGTGGGCAGTGGCAGCCTCCCACGCATAGAGAAAAAAAAAAATTTAATCACGGTTAAACCGAAGTTTCGCTCGGTAAGAAATAATTGACCAAAAATGTACCTGGCTCCTGGACTATATGTTGTTATGTAACACCCTTTCACGAACCAAACGTGCTTTGCTATGCTTTTACCTGTATTATATAATAATTTGTTAATATGTTACATTACATAGAAATGCTTTAGAAAATGCTCTAGTGTATATTCACCTTTACAGAACAATTAAGATTTCTATGACTAAATATTCCAATACAACACAATACTTTAGCTACAAAAGCTTAGCACAGTTTTTTTTATTCATTCAGAAACACATTTGCTGCTTTGGACATGAGTTTTATTTTTACATTCAGTAAAAAAAAATCTATTAAATAATAATTGAACGATCGATAACGATTTTTATAGAAGGGTAAAATATTTCCCTTGAGCGTGAAATGGTTGGAGCAATTTTTTTTTTATACTCCCCCTCTCTGGTGATTTGTGGTGGGGTTATATGCTACCCTCTTTCCTTTTTAAATGAAATTATTGGTATTTTTGTAGTATAAAGCCAATCCGGTAATAATAATGATGTAACATCCCAAGCCGAGGCTCCTGAGGGAGCCATCGAGACTAGTTACTCTTAAACAAGGTTTAGGCTAAGCGTCATATGCGTCAGACCACCTCAAGCCAGGTGAAACTGTAAATGCCTCTTCAAGGCAAAACAGTGACTGCTCAGTCACAAAAAAAATGTAGGATAAAGTAATAATGAAATTTAGTTTTTTCTAGATTTAAATATTTTCAAAGTCTTAATGAAATGTGTATTTTTTGTTAATTTTTCGATCTTAAAACATTAGTAAAGTGTTCATTTTGATGTCATTTAGTTTAAAAATGAAACTTGACTGTGAAATGCATATTAAATTGTTTTTTTTTTTGTAATTCATAACTTGGTTTTTACTAATAATGATCATATTAATTAAAAAAAAAAAATTGTTTCAGGAGCTGCAACTCAGATGCCGTTGTCCAATTCTGTAACAGGCGCTGGCAGCAAACAGGAACCCATCAATGTAGACGCTTTGCCTTCACCCAAGAGAGAGGAAATTGTTAGTATTCATATTGTACTAGCTATAGCACCCGACTCCGTCCCTGCGGGATAAAAAAAACGTAATAAGTAGCCTATGTGTTCTTCCGGACTATGTTCTACATCTGTGACAAATTTCATCAAGATCTGTTAAGACGTTCCGGAGATAACTTCAAACAAACATCCATCCATTCATCAATCCAACCAACCAACCAACCATCCTACCATCCATACATACATCTAAACATTCTCATTTATAATATTAGTAAGATTGTATTTTTTAATAAAATCAAAATCCGGTTATTACAACTGTTATTAAAAATTACGACACATCCATACAAATTTCCACCCCAACTTTCAATCCCTTACAACCCTAAAGTAAAAACGTAAGTAAAAACAATGTAGCACAGGGATATTAATAAAAAAAAAAAAAACCTGTGCAGAAAAGAGTACGGACCAAGCGTCTGTAGATGTGATTTTATAAAAAAAAAAAAAACCCCTTAAGTAGCATATCTCCTTTCTCAGTCTTCTAGATTATCTGTGTACCATTCATCATCATCTCCTTGACCTTGTCCCAGGGTCTGTGCACCAGGTTTCCGTCCTCCAAATGAATCTGTCTGCCTTCATCTCCATTGTCACCCCCTTGATCATGTCACCAATCCGCCCACGCATTCCATCCATCTCTTCCTAGCCCTAAATTAAATTTAATTTAATTGTAATCGGACAGAGTTAAATAAATAACTGCTTTATTGTGACACTCATATACACAATTATGTGGAAGCCTTGGTTCCTGAATTAGGGCAAAGCCCTGTTTTTACGAAGCCAATCCCTTCCCCCTATCATTAAATTAATTTTTACATTTAGTGACAAAAGAAAAGAAAACAATCATTTATAATTTTCAAAAAAAAAAAAATTAAACTAACATTTTTTTTTTACAAGTTACTTTTGCATTTATAATATTAGTAAGATTAAGGATTATATTTTATTTACTTATGTTTATGACATCTTATCATTTTAGGTGATACCACCGGAGTTGGTGGCAGCGGCTGCTGAATGGACCACACACCGAGCTCCTGATGGCAAACCTTATTATTACAATGATAGTAAAAAGGAATCAGTCTGGGAGAAACCTAAACCTATGAAGGAGTTGGAAGGTGAGGTTTTTTCATATGACTAGTTGTTCCGAATTAAATTGACATACATTTTTTGTTACATTGAAAAACTTTATTATATTGTTTACTAGCTTTTACCCGCGACTCCGTCCGCGCGGAATATAAAATAGAAAACGAGGTAAAAATTATCCTATGTCCGTTTCCTGGTTCTAAACTACGTCTCCATCAATTTTCAGCTAAATCAGTTCGACTGATCTTGAGTTATAAATAGTGTAACTAACATGACTTTCTGACTATATATATAGATAGATTGAGTGAAACTTTCAATTGAAAATGTCAAAATTTCCTTTACTTTAGCAATCATCTTTGTTGTTATCGGTTTGCATTTTTTGTCACTTGCATATATATTTTTTAATTTACTCAATCCCTAAGTCAAATAGTGTTAAAATATACAGCCTAACTAGCTGTCGCCCGTGAAGGGTTTTGGGAAAAACAACACGGATTGAGTAATATAATTGAGACTTAATATGGAACACATCTGACTTACATTGTAGAAAAAAGAAAAGAGAAAGAGTGGTAGCAATCGACACATAGATTATGCAACCGGATAAACATTCATCGATTAATCGATACAAAGATCATAGAGTATAATTAATTACAAATTGATTGGTTTATATAGTTTCCAACAGCCCGCGACTCTGTCCTCGCGGAGTTAGAAAACAAACTTAATAAGTAGCCTATGTGTTCTCCCAGATTATGTTCTACATCTTTGCTAAATTTCATCCAGATCTATTGACCTGTTCCGGAGATAACTTCCAACATCCATCCATACAAACATTTTTTAATATTAGTAAGAAGGGTATTGTAGAGGATGGCGGCGATGAGGAGAGGAATAAAACACGAAGTTTTCAATATGGTGCGCACAGTTCGCTGTCCGAAGGCTGGGTTGAGACTGAACTGTGTGTCGACTACCTTGCGATTCCTTTATTTTTATAAATTCAAATATACAAACATTTTCTCTAACTACCTTGGTAATATTCAATATTTCACAGATAATAAAACGGTACGTTATGGCATTAATACAAACATATTCATATCAAATTCACAAAGAAATATAGTTAAAGGGTACAAAATCAATACGGTTAAAATACAAATAGAATTAATGTAGAATATCACGAAAAGCTATGATTCCATCGTCAACAGGTATCTTACAGAAATATGTCTAGATTGTTACTATACTGTGTTAGAAGAAGTTTGTTTTTACGTTTTATTATATTTGTATAGATAATTTTGTATAAATTACAATCTATACTTTGTAAAAAGTTATATTAAGAAAGAGAGAAAAAAAAACATGTAAAATTAAAACCACTTTGTTAAATCGTATTTCAAACACTTAAATCTGGAAACAAACAAAACGACCAAAGGAATTTAATATTATTAATGTTACAGTTTATATAAAATACTTCTTTATCAAATTAATCCTTACTAATATTATAAATGCGAAAGTAACTCTGTCTGTCTGTCTGTCTGTCTCGCTTTCACGCCAAAATTACTGAACCAATTTATATGAAATTTGGTACACATATAGTCTAGAGCCTGAGGAAGGACATAGGCTACATTTTAACGCGAAAAAGGGGTTGAAAGTGGGGGTGGTAATTTGTATGGAAGTATCCTCATTTTAACAGTTAGAAGCTTGAAACTTCTTTCTAAGGCTGCTAATTTGATAGTAAAATAATTAGTCCAAAAAAAATGCTCCCCGAGATAATATTTCACGTGGACGAAGTCGCGGGCACAGCTAGTATCTTAATAAGTTTTTTTTAACATTTGTATTTCAGAGCTACAAGCAAAGATAGCAAAGGAGAAAGGTTTAACGGAGAAAAAGATTGATACATTGGGCTTGGAGGACAAGATTGAAGGTGAGTACTTTTATTTAAGATGGTGGTTTTAGATAAGAGCTAATTGCGTGCTAAAGTTACCAAAAACAAGTGTTATATAGCTGTAGTGAGGGGACATAAGCGTTGACATTTCACTTTGTCTAGTTCTTCTTGTCTACTTTACACCGGCACAGTGTTGATTTTTTCTCTAACAGTGGATAATGTCCAAAGGAGTAGACACCAGCAGTAATATATGTTGTAGTCTGTGCCTCGTCCGCTACAATACCAAGACCTAACACAACAGATCTTAAGTACTAACTTATTACAACTATAGTATGATGATTGTGTGTGCCGGAGGACTCATTTTACTCTTACCCTTCCTATTTTTTCTTATAAGAAGACAATGAGAAGGGGAAGTTAATTTGACTGATAGGAAGGGAGTAAATTCAGATATGACGGCTGATAGAGATGTATGGAGGAGTAGTACATACTGTGCCGACCCTCCATAGGGATAAGGGCAGGTTGATGATGATGATGAGGAAGGGGAAATACTGTCTTTCTATGTTGCAATGCATCTGCATTTATCGGATATGCGAAATTCTACAGTATTGGTTAGATTTTTTTTTTCAGTTTTATAACAAGATGTTATATGTTCCAGTGATAGATGTGGAAGCTCATGCAGAGGCAGCAGCAGCTGCTGCTGCGGCGGAGGAGTCGCGACGAGTCGCTGAGCTGGAGCAGGAGAGGGAGAGAGAGCAGGCGGAGAGAGAACGTGTGGAGAGAGAGAGGATGGAGAAGGAGCGCGCTGAGAGAGAGAAGGCGGACAAGGAGAAAGCTGAGAAGGAGAAGGCGAAGCAGGATAGGAGTAGACCGATATCGAGTACTCCGATATCTGGAACACCTTGGTTAGTACAAACTAGAATTTAAAAAAATCTTAATAAGTAGTCTATGTGATCTTCAAGACTATAATCTACAACTGTGCAAAGTTTCGTAAAAATCTGTTAAGCCGTTACGGAAATACCTTCAAACAAACATCCATCCATCCATCCAAACATTCGCATTTATAATATTAGTAAAATTAGTAGCTTATATTGAGTTGTTTGGTTCACAAACCCACCATTTGTCGCGTAATTTTCCAAGTATTTGCAAATTTTACGATAAAATGCGTAATAAAATATAAAATAATTGTATATAGTTGTACCCAAATGGGAAACCTTTATAAGCGAGAGCTTTTCCGGTACCGAGGGACCTCTTTAAGCGAGAAACTCTGATTTTAAAGTAATCTCTATAGGCGAGAAAAATATCGTGATCCTTTGTCTCTCGCTTATCAAGGTATTGGATGGATTTTATCGTTAGGACTGGTTTTAGTTGTAGTAGTTTTTTTTTAAATTCAAATTTTAACTTGACGTTATCGTTTATTGCGACAAAATATAACAAATCCCTCCTATGTCGTTGTAACCGATTTACTTTTGTACTGAATTCGACAACTACATTAATATTATAAAGAAGAAAGATTTGTATTTTTGTATGTAACTAATTAACTCAAAAACTACTTGACCGATTTGTATCATTCTTTTGGCATTACAAAGCTACATGAGTGACAGAGGCTATGTTTATTACTAGAATATTACCAATCCCATGAATGTCATTTTTTATATTAAAAAGTGGCAAACGGTCACCTGGATTCATCAAAATAGAGAAGCGACCATTGTCCATAGACATCCGCAAATACCGCAATCAACGGAGAAGGGAACTCACAGAAAGAGAATATTTCTCCTTCATGTGCGTCCCCTCTTCCGCTAAATCCATTTTCCCTTCCAACTATAAAAGGGTGGGAAAGGAAAGAGGATTAAAATTAGTCCTCCGACACCTCACTCATCAGACTGTACTTGGAATTACTTCCACTTGACGTCTGTCTTCGAAGTCAATTCCTGCAACTGATGTTATTGCTGACGTCTACCAATGTTAAAATATATCATTATATCATAATCCAGGTGTGTGGTATGGACTGGTGATGGACGCGTTTTCTTCTACAATCCAACGGCGAATTCTTCTGTATGGGAACGTCCACCGCAGCTGGTTGGTCGAGCAGATGTTGACAAAGCTGTCAGCCAGCCGCCAATAGACCTGCAGGTATTATTATGAATCTGTTGATTTCTGCATTGCACTACTAATTTCATTCATATTTTTTGTTATTTTGTAGTTATTTGACAAGGTTTGTTTTAATGCGAAGAAAACTCTCTTTGGATGTTAACATGATTATAAGGACTAAAGTAACAAATTGTTGTTTTTTACATTTTTATGTTAAAAGCTACCTCTTAGTTTAGTTTTCTTGCACTAAACACAAATACACATTTACAGATGTAAATGTTTTTTTTTTTTGCTGAAGTTAAAAGGCCTATGCGATCTATTTTCCTATATGGTTGAAACTTTAAGAGGGTCTCCTGTAAAGTTGTCAATTTGTACATTGACCCTTATTCTTAAGAGCCATCAAAATATACCACAGATATACAAAAAAACACTTTATTTTATATGCAAAGTACTCTGTGGACTGTCATAGCATCGAATTCTGTCTAATTTCACTAAAAAAATTCAAAAATAAGTATTTTCTTAAATAGTTCATAATTTACAGCAAAAATAAAAAAAAAACGAATATATTTTTGTTTTTAAGTCGCTTAAATGACGTATGAAAACTTTGACAGATGACAGCTGACACTTGACGCTAGCGCCATCTACTTAGAACTTTCAGTTTTTGTTCCCATTGTAGTTTGTCTATGGTTTTGATGGGTACAGATTACCATATGTTATTTCAACAGCGTAAAGCAGCTGGTGGTACTGTTGCGGCGGGTGCTGCTGCTGGTGCTGCTGCTGCTGTTACTGCAGCTGGCAACGGGGACCTGAAGCGCGCAGCCTCCGACAGCGAAGACTCTGATCATGAACCAGCTAAGAAGACTAAAACGGACACTGGTGAGAACATTGTTGTCAATTGAACGTTGAATTCGCGTTCGAAAAAGCATCGGTGGCTCAGTTGTTAAGCACTTGACTTGTAATCTGCAGGTCCTGGATTCGAATCCCGTCATGTACCTATGTGTTTTTCAATTTACATATGTAACATTTATCTGACTTTCTTACTGTGAAGGAAAACATCGTGATGCTGCACATATCTGAGAAGAAATTCAATGATATATGTGAAGTCAACTCGCACTGAGTCAGCATTGACTATGTCCTAGTCATCTCTAACTTAGGATAGACTTTGAGACCCTCAGTTGGGACTTATAGTGAGTTGATGATATTTTTCAAATCTAGGCAAGAAGTCTGCATCCAGCGGTGTGATAGATGCAGGCAAGCAGGCAGCTGTGGAGGCTGAGATCAGAGCAGCTCGAGAGCGCGCCATAGTGCCGTTTGAGCAGCGCGTGTGCCGCTTCCTCCAGATGCTGCACGAGAGCGAGGTCTCCGCATTCAGCCCCTGGGAGAAGGAGCTGCATAAGATAGTCTTTGATAGTCGCTATCTTCTCCTCACTTCTAAAGAGAGGAAGCAGGTTAATATTTGGTTTCTCTTATCTCTGTTTACCCCATATTTTTTCATTTTATTTCGCGTGTAATTAAAAAAATAGAATGAATAAATGTATATCGAATTTTGTTAATATTCATATAGCCGTTTTGGAGATAAATAGTAATATTCATCCATCCAAACATTCGCATTTGTAATATTTGGAAGATTTAAATAAATCAGTTGTAAATTAAAATTTAAACTTTATAGTTCACACATTTATTTTGAGGCATAAATTATTTTTTCGTTTTTAAAGTTACGCGGATTTCAAATATAATTACAGTCGAACCTAGAAAATCTCTATAAACGAGAAACTCGTGTAAGAGTGCAAAATATCGCTGTCTCTTCGACTCTCGCTTATCCAAGTTCGACTTTATAATGTAAAATGGGAAATCTATCTTACTAATATTATAAATTAGCTTTTACCCGTGACTCCGTCCGCGCGGAATAAAAAATAGAAAACAGGGTAAAAATTATCCTATGTCCTTTTCCTGGTTCTAAGCTACCTGTCCACCAATTTTCAGTCAAATCGATTCAGCCGTTCTCGAGTTATAAATAGTGTAACTAACACCACTTTCTTTTATATATATAGATGTGAATGTTTGGATGGATGGATGTTTGTTAGAAGAACTCCGTGAATGAAGATCTGTAAAAAAAAAAACAATATATAATCTTACTAATATTATAAATGCGAATATTTGGATATATGGATGTATGGATGATGTATTGGTTGGATGGATGGATGGATGTTTGTTTGAAGTTATAAGAAGAACAACTGAACAGATCTTGATAAAATTTGTCACAGATGTAGAACATAGTCTGGTAGAACACATAGGCTACTAAGTTTTGTTTTTAATTCCGCACAGAAGGAGTCGCGGGCTAAAGCTAGTGTTTAACAAAACTGTTTTTATAAAAAAAAGATGGTGTAGAGTGAGAGATAATAATTCAGGATATAATTCTAGGTATTTGACAAATATGTTCGCGAGCGCGCGGAGGAGGAGCGCAAAGAGAAGAAGAACCGGCTCCAGGCGAAGAAGACAGCCTTCAGAGATCTCATGGAGGAAGCCAAGCTGCATTCCAAGTATGTATTATAAGAATTTGTCATACACCGTTTCGTGGCGGCGGCCATTTTGGATTTAAAATTGGAAATACAGTAATATTTGTATATAAAAATTAGATTGATTGATTGACTCGAAACTGCGCTGATCGAATTGAGCCGACAACATATTTGAAAAGGATTTTTTTTTCTACTATGTTCTACATTTGTGCCAAATTTCATCAACATCCGTTTAGCCGTTCCAGAGATACCTTCAAACAAATATTCATCCATCCATTCATCATTCCATCCATCCATCCATCCATTTATAATCCTTACTAATATTTATTTGATATTATAAATGCGAAAGTAACTCTGTCTGTCTGTCTCGCTTTCACGCCAAAACTACTGTACCGATTTAAAAGAAATTTGGTACACAGATAGCCTGAGGAAGGACATAGGCTATAGGCACATTTTAACGAGAAAAAGGGGTTGAAAGTGGGGGTGAAAGTTTGTATGGAATTATTGTCATTTTTGCAGTGAGAAGCTTGAAAGTTATTTTTAAGGCTGCCAATTTGATATAAATAAATATTAAATTCAACTTTTGAAAAAATGTTACCCTCAAGGGTGCTAAATAAAAATAAGGGTTGAAATTTTGTTTGGGAATATTTTAGACATTTGGCGCGGTCCTGGCACACCTCTCTCTATGTTCTTCTACATCCATTCATCAAATCATAGCACTTCGGTTAAGTAAAATAATTAGCCTAAAAAAATTCTATCCGAAGACAGAATTTCACGCGGACGAAGTCGCGGGCACAGCTAGTATTATATATTATACATTGTTTATTTTTTTTTATAGATCATCATTCACGGAGTTCTCATCAAAGCACGGACGCGACGAACGTTTCAAAGGCATTGAGAAAGCACGCGACAGAGAGAAGTTCTTCAACGAGTACATCGTAGAAGTTCGCAAGAAGGAGAAAGAGGATAAGGAGAAGAAGAAGGAACAGGTGAGTTTAGAAGCTTGCGGATGCTGCTATAGCGAAAATTTGTATATATATTTACTATGTCATACAGTCGAGGACGTTAATATACTACCCACTTATTTCTTGACTATTGAAACCCGGTTATAACGACATTGAACAGACTTGTTAATATTTAGTTTTAATAACTTGTGTTATATTTTGTTTGCTATCGATGTCGTATTAAACTATTTCTTATGATATTTAAAATGTCCTTAGTAAAGATTTTAAAAGTAATAATTGTATCTACATATTGTTTGATAATAGACATTTTAATTTTTTTTTTAACTTAACGTATAGAAGATATGTTAAAAATTTATTTTTAAAAAAATTTCATCAAAATCTGTCCAGTTGTTTAGGAAGACATATTGAACAAAAAAACATTGATTATTAGCATTCTGATAAGATTTACTAATTATATTAATAATAATAATTTCTGTCTTAAATAATAACTATTTCTGAAAAAAAAAAACCAACTGAATAACACTTGGGGGAAGAATTTGAAACAAATAACACCTTATTCATCAAATTCCCTTCAGTCTTTTAGACTATAGAAGGTTACAATAGAACATACATACATACATACATACATACATACATACATACATACAAATTCATACACTGGATAAATATCACTGATCAGTATCTGTCGGGTAAAAAAAAATATTTTTTTTACAAAGTAACAGTTATGAAATTATGATTAAGCTGTGCTATTAAATATATTAGCTTTTATCCACGATTCTGTCTGTGTGGAATTTAAAAAAAACTTAGTAATCTATGTGTTCTTCCGGACTGTGTTCTACATCTGTGACAAATTTCATCAAGATCTGTGCTGTTGTTTTGGAGATATCTTCTAAAAAGCATCCATCTAAAATTCTATTATTATTTTATTTTGAAATACTCCCATGTCATATAATGTTTTGGTAAAAATTATGAGTCGGCAGTTAAAGTGTTAAGATGTCTATTAAATTATAAAATGTATGAAAGTTCCTTTATTTGTGGATAGATTTTAAAGAATCAATTTGCTGTGCATCTTTTATTATTTGATATATAAAAAAAAATATTGAATTTCTTTTCTACGATATAGATTTGTGTGTTTAAAATTTATAATCTGACCAGAAATATAAAAAACCTTACTGTATTGTGGAAAAAATATAGAATTACTTTCTTCTAGTAATTATAAAATATGATGGTTTAAAAGAAGCGACGCAAGCACAGGTTTTCTATTTTCCTAGTCAAGTTATATATGTTTTTTTACTATATGAAAATTTAATAAAGTAAAAAAATCAATTTTATGTACTATTTTCTAAATATTTAGAATTTTTTTTTTGCCGGAATTCAAATTTTATAAATAAAAAAAATTGAAATTAATTCTTAGGCGAGTAAGTTTTATGATCGTGTAAAAATATTATATATATAAAAAAAAATAGTTTGTTTGTACATTTGTATGTATATATATATTCCTCAGTACGATGAAAGGGAAAGATGTTTTGTGACATGTTTTTCTCTGTGTGAACACGATCATGACAACTGTCTCGCCGCACGCTGTGACAAGTGTCCCCATTTAGAGGCGGTAATGAAGCTCGGAGTGGGAGCTTATTTGTGCCAACGATGGCTGAGGAAGGCGCCGGGAGTATGGCACCGGAGCAACGGGACGGGGTGGACATGATAGGTACACATACATACATACATACATACAAACACAAGACATACAAAGTATAACTCATACATACCATAATGATGACAGAAATTTTGATATTATGTTCTAATTTTAAATACTTTAGTATTATTTGGAACTAGTTGTCCGTGACTTTGTTTGTGCAGAATTTTAAAAAAAAATCTAGTAATAAATTTAGATTGTCACCCGGGGATAGAGCTTCCAACGATGAAGTTTTTTTTTTTTTTCAAATCTGTTCAGTATTTTTGGATCATATTAGATACAAACAAACAAACAAATCCTCTTTTAAAATTATGTACAGTATTTATTTTGGAATTTTTTGAAACGCTTTGAAACACGTTACAAAATTATTTATATACAAAAAAAATAATACAAGAACAATACAACACTTTTTTTGACAATTTTAACTGCTTTATAAGTTTTTTTTAAATATTTTTTGTGTTCTTATAAATATACTAGCTATTGCCCTCGACTCCGTCCGCGCGGAATTAAAAAAAATACTTCATAAGTAGTATATGAGCTCTTTCAGACTATGTTCTACATCTGTGACAAATTTCTTCATCCATACAACTGATATGGAGATACCTTGTAATAAACATCTATCCATACATCTATACAGACATACATTTATAATATTAGTAAGATATTCTACTATTGATGAAATATATATTCATAAAAAAATTTTAATGTAGAAATTTGGTTATGCGGTTCATTCCAGTTTTTTAAGAATAGACAATTATTTTTTTTCGATATCAAAAAATAGTCTGTCATTCAGAGATAATGTAGTATTTTATTAATGAAAGAATTTTTGAAATAGGTCCAGTAGTTTTTTTTACATATAAATGCGATTTTTTTCCCTCTTTATAGTAATGTAGATGAAATTAGATTTTTCTTGTCTATGTCTCAAATATATCTTGTAAATTTAATTCTTAGGGCCTAAAGATAGTTACCAGCGACTCACCCCGTCCCGCCAGAAATAAAATTAAGGTTAGATTTAGTTTTTAAGCCGATTTAAATTTAAAAAAAAATCGTAAAAAAATGTATGTACATTACATACTTTTGAAATTATATAAAAATTTTAACCTCCTCCTTGGTAAAAAATGCATGCCATCATTTATATTAAAGATGGTAGAATTGAAAGGTGGTGGGAAAAAAAGCCTTTGGCTACGAAGAAAAACTAATCCAATTTTTTTTTTTCAGGTTTTTTTTTGTTTTGATATTTTTCAAAAAGATTTTTTAAAACTTATATACAATCAAAATGTATTGAAAAATACAATTATTTCACAATATTAGATAATTTTAAAAAAAAATCTCTTTGGAAAAAATATGTACGAAAAAAAATTTTTCCGTTCAAATCAGTAATGAAATTTTAGAAAATTGTCAGACTAATTACATGGTAATTTTTTTAAGATTCAGAAAGTTTTTAATTGTAATTTTTTTCAAAGCATATATAAATTTTTTTGTAATTTGTCCTTCTGACATTAAGAAAGAGACAGTTTTTGTGTCAAATCTTGTTAATATTTTTGCAAAAAAAAAGGCGAATTCGATATAAAGTAAATATATTTACAGGTAACACAGACTAAAAGAAAGTTTTCATTTATTTTGACTAAAAAAACTCTTTTATTAAGCCTATTTCATATGATAGTGGATAAATGGCTAGATATTACATAAGTTTGAATTCGAACCCAGAATATTTAAATGAATATTTTTTATAATGGTGATTGTACATGAAAGCTTTTGTTAACTAAAAAAATATTTTTTTTAAGAGTTAAATGTTTTTTTTTAAGAAGAGGTTAAGGAGATATGTTCACCTGATGTTAAGTCCTTGCTAATTATGAATTTGATTTCTTTTTTTTCTGTCGAAAAATTGCTAAATTTCATAACAGTAAAAAAATAAGCAAAACTTTTTTTTTTTAGTTTTTTAGACCAAAGATTTTTTTTTTTGTAATTTTAAATTTTTATTATTTTATTGATGGAAAATGTTTGTTTTGCCTGTAAATAAGTGGAAATCGCCGATTAGAGTCGTATTTTATAAGAAAAAGCGAAAGGAAAGGTTGATAAAAAAACATTGCTGAATTGGAAAAAAGGATTCTTGTTTGAAAAAATCTTTGTTCTCAGAAAGTTTTTTCCAAATGAATACAACAAAAAAAAAATATGTGATAGACTTTTGAATTTAATTTTTTTAATATTTTTTGCTTTTCTATTTTTTTTTTCAATTACATCATACATACATATTTAAATTCTTTTTCTACCTAGAAAAAATCTTATATAACAAAAGGTATTTAAGCTTACTGTAAGCCATTTTGGGTACATCGAAATAACATTTAATTGCTTTTTTTTATTTCACTAGCTGTCGCCCGCGACTTCGTCAGCGCGCAATTAAAAAAACTTTATTAGTAGCCTATGTGTTCTACATCTGTGCCAAATTTTAATCAAGATCCATTGAGCCGTTCCGGAGAGATACTTTCAAACAAACATCCATCCATCCAAACATTTTATTTGTACAAATTACTCAGACATTTTTATCCACTTGTATGACGATACCTTTACTTTCGCTGAAACTAATCTATATCTCTTTCAGGAATTAATACTAATTGTTTTTTATTTCCACAGCATAATAATATGTTTTTTCTAAATGTTTTCAGCTATAAAAAAAATATATATATTTTTTAATGCCACAGCGTATTTTATAGGGAACGCTATTGGGTTAGATTGTGGTTTTGGAATAGAAGAAGCTTTGCGAATAAAAAATTACAAAACAAACTTGCTTGATTTAGGCATAGTTAATTTTAAGTATAGACTGGTTTTTAGTCCTTCGAGAGTCTTTATAGAGTAGGGTTGAGTCGAATTAATTCACGGTCCCAAAATATCTCTAGGTAAAGGCCTTCGAAGTACTCTAAACTAGTCGATACTCAAAGTAAACTAAGCGTGAATTAAGTTTATTAAAAAATTTAATTATAAAAAGATAGTTTAAAATGTTCAGAACACAATCTATTCCTATAGTTTACCAAATTTCGCGCCAATCACGATCTCCTACTAACTCTTATCTCTCCTTCTAGGTGAAAAATGACTTCTTAGCTCTGCTGAAAGAGAAGAATGTTGGCAGACACACGCGCTGGGCGGAGATAAAGAAGAAAATTGACAGCGATCCAAGGTACAAGGCGGTGGAGAGCAGCACCGTAAGAGAAGACTACTTCAGAGAGTACTGCAAGCAGGTGAAGGATGAAAAGAGGAAAGACAAAGATGGAAAGGACAAAGGTAGGTCGGAAGTAGAAGTTTCTTTTTGATTCAACTAGACCAGTGATTGTCAAACTTATTTCTTTCACCGCCCCCTTTGAAAATCGATTATATTTCAGAGCCCCCTAATCTTTATTCAGCCCTAAAACTTAAAAACCACAATTTCATTACTTTAATTAATTACAATGCCCCCCATTTTTTGGGTACCTTATCGCCCCCTCCTAGGTTTCAAACGCCCCCAAGGGGGCGTTATATAACACTGAACTAGGGGAAGTATTTTGTTATTGTTGAAATAATTTCAATTAAAAAAAATACCAAATTCTCTTTTGTCTCTGACTTGTCTAAGTTTTGTGTCTTTTTGTTATTTTTTTTGTGTGATATTAAATCAGTATGTCTTTTTTTTTTGACTAAACATTGGTTTCTCAGACCAAAGTCTCTGTTTTGTCAAAGATGAAGGGATGAAGATATGTTTTATGGAGATTTTTGGTCTTAGAAACCCACGTTAAATTATTTTCAACCTTTAGAGCGTGACCGGTCCGCAAGTAAGAAGGAGAAGAAAGACAAGGACAGAGATAAGGAAAAAGACAAGGAGAAGGACAAGGAGAGTAAAAAAGATAAGAAGAAAGAAAAAGGAGAGGTAAGTTTAGGATAATTTATATAGGACACTTTATATACTTGTTACAGGAAAAAATCTATTTCTTACTAAGTTTTTTTTTAAATGCTGGGGTGTGCAAAAAATATATTTTGTCTTTTTTTTTTTTTTTGAAAATGTATATCTTAAAAAATAATATTTTTTTTAACAATTATATTAAGGAGTTGCTTGGTCAGTTGTAGATTCGAGATTTTTTTTTGTTGGGTGTCGTTTTTTTTTTCCAAAAAGGGTATGTTTTAACAAGATGGTAACTAAAAATAACATACTGAAAGTAATAATTAATTTGTACAAGGGTTATTTATATTCTGTATCGCAGTATATCAAAAGCCCCAGCGAAAAATGCATATTTTTTTTTTATTCTAACCGGCTATTTTATATTTACAAATAATTTTATTTAAATTTGAATATAAGTATGTTTTTCAGGATTTAAACATGTTTTTTTCATTATAATACGTCATAATCGATGCTGACTGTCATATTCTGCGGGGGTCGTTGCTACCCCACGCGTTTTTTTTCTTTCATGCGATAAAAAAATACAAAAAAAAAATTTTTGAAAAAAAAAATCACACGTTATAACAATCGTTTTGGTAAAAGAAGTTAAAAAATATATAGTGTGTGTTACAGTGATATTTGTTTGTGCAACGGACGGACGGAGTTATACGGTGAGATATATATATGAGATTCTAGTGCGAACCTACATCGGAATTGCGCGTTCCCGCAGACTATGACAGGCCTTAGGGCGCTTGCAAACGGGTGGCTTTAAAAGTCGCATTTACAACCTTATCTTAGTTGGTATAGAGTCGAAATTTGAACGAAAAAAATACGGTTGTGTTTTTTTTTTATAAATAGCCCAGTGTGCATGCCCCCTAATGGCTTAAATCTATTAGATTGTATAATTTTGAATTTTTTTTATTTAAATTATGTTTTAATTGCTGGTGTTTTTTTTTTTTCAATTTAAAAAAAAACTTATTAGTAACTTTAACAAAATATTGTCCGATGCAGGTTCGCTTTAATAAACTCCTATATATAAAATATGTGAATTCCGTTTGTTCGTTCACAGAAACAATCGGATCAGTCTACGGAGGAGGAGAAGAAGCAACCAACACCACCTCCAGATCAATGGGCTGAGATCTTAGGTATACCTGGTGAGGATGGTACCAAAGATCCAAAAGCTAAATTAGATAAAAACGAGGATGAATCTGAGAAATCTAGCCAAACAACACCAGAAAAGGAACAAATGTTATCACCGAAACAACTTAGATCTTCGAAGAAGGAAGTGATTCAAGAGAAGAATTCGCCAATAAAATCACCACCCAAGAAGAGAAAAACTGAATTCATATCACCAGAGCCTGAAGACACTGTGAAGAAGATTAAGAAAGTGGAGAAAACTACGAAAACTGAGAAGAAGAAAAGGAAGAAGACGGAAAAGGATTAGTGTTTGCTTTATGTGTTTTT
Source organism: Papilio machaon (assembly GCF_912999745.1). NCBI lineage: Eukaryota > Metazoa > Arthropoda > Insecta > Lepidoptera > Papilionidae > Papilio > Papilio machaon. The sequence continues at coordinate 461,817 of NC_060013.1, read as the reverse complement.
TAAACACTGATCTGTGGAAGAGCGCGCGCGCGCTCTGGACAATTAGCTGCTGGATAAATGCGGGTAGATATAAATATATATCTAAAACAGATACAGTCAAAATCTGTTATAACGACATCGAAGGGACTACTCATATTGAGTCGTAAAAACCGATAGTTGTAACAACCGGTGACAGGTATTAATAGGAAAGATATGTATATAACATTCAGCCAGGACCTTTGATTTTGGTCAATTTAACCGGTATGTTGTTCTAAACGATGTCGCTATAAACGGTTTTGACTGTATTTCATATTAAAAATGTATCTTTCCATTTGTCGAAATTTAAGTTTAAAATACAGCATGTTCCATATGTTGTATATAAATGGTGTTCCAAAAAAAATGTGTTTTTTTTTGTACATACATGTTGAAACATATTAAATTAAAACTACCCGCATTATTTAATGTTATACATAAATAATGAGACAATTTTTTTTTTAATTTGTGACATTTTTTCTTATCGAGTGATGAAATTTGACTCGTACTTTTTGAAAATATTTTTATGTATGGAAATAAATTAAAAATACAACTTTAATTTCTTACCCACCTATTTATATGTCTGAAAAATATACTGCAATTTGAAAAAATATTTTTTGCAATTCTAAAATATTATGGACAATCTAGTCTTTAAATTTAAAATAAGATTTATTATATATATATCATCCTGCATGTATACTCGAGAATAAATTAAAAAAAAATCTGAATCCTGATAAATGTTTAGATTATAAATTCAATATACAATATTTACAGCTAGTTTTTTTTTGTATAAAACTGTGACCTAAATACAATCTAATGAAGTAATCTATGAACATGTCTTGAAATTTTATTTTTTAAATATTAGCATCTATTTTTTTCGGAGGGGAGGGGGGAATCTTCAAAAGATATCCTGCGTTCTGGGGGGAAAGTAAAACCCCCTCGGTGGCCATCCTCAAGTGTAACTAGTAAGAGTCCCGGGATCTTCAAAGCATGCATTCCGTTCCGGGACTAAATATTAGGTCCTTACATATGAAATTGGCGTTTTGTATGGGAGGAACAAAAAGTCGAATATTTTTTAATATAATATATTTAATTAATCAAAGTATGAACCATTATTTTCTATGCACTTTTGCCATCTCATAGGTAGTTCATTGATCCCTTTACTAAAAAAAAGCAGTCGGACGGGAATCAATAAAATCTTTGAAGGCGATTTGGACTGCCCCATCGGAGTTGAATTTTTTCCCTTGCAAGAAGTTATCCAAATTTCGAAAAAAATGGTAATCTGTTGGAGCAAAGTCTGGGGAGTACGGAGGATGTCTTAGACTTTCCAATTGAAGCTCTTCTAATTTAGTAGCCGTCTGTTGCGCAGTGTGTGGTCTAGCGTTGTCGTGAAGCAGCAGTGGCGTGGAGCGATTGACCAGCCTAGGTTGTTTAGCCGCTAGCTTTTCCATCATGGTTTGCAATTGCTGATAATAGACATCAGCCGTAATAGTCTGGCCAGATTTGAGAAAACTGTAATGAACAATACCGGCACTAGTCCACCAAACGCTTACAAGTAACTTTTTTGGGGTTAATTTTCGCTTGGGGCAGGATTTGGCTGGCTGGCCAGGATCCAACCATTGCGCTGAGCGCTTCCGATTATCGTAAAGAACCCATTTTTCATCACAGGTAATGATTCGGTTTAAAATACCTTCATTATTGTGCCGGTTTAGTAATGTAACGCAACAGTCGACGCGCGTTTGCCGGTTTGCTTCAGTCAATTCGTGAGGTACCCACCTTTCAAGCTTTTTAATCTTCCCAATTTGCTTCAAGTGAATTAAAACAGTTTTATCACTAACATCGCAGCCTGCAGCTAACTCGGACGTGGTTTGCGATGGATCCGCTTCCACAATAGCCTTCAACTCTTCATTATCAACTTGAGTCTCAGGCCGTCCACGGGGCTTGTTCTGCAGATCGAAATTTCCAGAACGAAAACGTTGGAACCAAAAACGAACTGTGTTTTCTTTTGCAACACGACCGCCATACATATCATTCACCCTTCGAGTCGTTTCCGCAGCACTAGTGCCACGGCGGAACTCGTACTCGTAAATAATGCGATATTTTAAGTTTTCCATTTTGTAAAATGAGTGACGCAAACAGAAAAAAACAGAAGAAAAAAAACAAATGAATGACGGTCATCGAACCACAAATACATGAGTCTATAGCTGTACAAATTTGAATTTGGAATTCCTTACCAAAGAGGAGAAATTCGTGATTAAAGTGGCCAGTACGAAAAACGCCAATTTCATATGTAAGGACCTAATATATAATATATAAAATTCTCGTGTCACGGGGTTCGAACTTGAACTCCTCCGAAACGGCTTGACCGATTCTCATGAAATTTTGTGAGCATATTCAGTAGGTCTGAGAATCGGCCAACATGTATTTTTCATAACCCCCCCCCCCCATTTTTTAACTGCGCGCGGACGGAGTCGCGGGCGACAGCTAGTTAGCATATAATTCCGATTCAATTCTAGACTTGTCCCTATCCTTGGGAATTGAATCTTTGACTACGTAGTCAGATGTCCGCACCTTTGGCTATAAAGCTGTTGGTATTTCAAAATTTAATACAACGTTTTATAAAAAAAATATTTTTGGACTTAAATCTGGGACATCCTGTATCTTGGTATAGTCAAATTTTATCACTTGACCAATCAACATGAAGTTGCATTGATTTAACGTGCGTTTTCACTGACTGCATCCAAAAAATATTGTTTTTTTTTTTTAAATAATGCGAGTGATTTTTTGATCAGTGGAAATGCACCTTTATAATGATTGTAAATATATGAAAGAAATTGTAACATCTAAGTGTTTATTGATATAATTAAAAAAATAAATAAATGTGTAATTTTTTTTTTTAATATGGGTACTATTTGGATATTGGGTAGTAAATGTACCCATTGTGAGAAAGAATACATAATTTTTGTATGTGTAAATACATGACATATATGGCTTAGTGGAATTTTGACTGCAGTGACACTTTGCATATAGACTGACATACTTTTCTGACACGGTGACAATAAGTGACACTAAACCAGTGATTGTCAAACTTATTTCTTTCACCGCCCCCTTTGAAAATCAATTATATTTCAGAGCGCCCCTAATTTTTATTCAGCCCTAAAACTTAAAAACCACAATTTCATTACTTTAATTTATTTCAATGTCTCCCATTTTTTTGGGCCCGTTAACGCCCCCTTCTAGGTTTCAAATGCCCCCAAGGGGGCGTTAACGCCCGCTCTGAGAAACACTGCACTAAACGAATAACCGACAACGTAATGTCATAAAATCCTTGTCCTATTATAGTTGTCGACATTTTTTTTATATATGGACGATAGCACTCTTTTTTAAAATTTAAAGTGAAAAAAGATCAAGTGGCTTCCAAAATTCGCCAAAATAGCGAACTGGCCGTTGCCTATAGACCTTTAATAAACAGAACGCATAGAAAAACAATATGTCCCCTATCTCTGAGTCCCCTCTCTTGTTAAATCCGGTTCCCCTTCCCATTTTTACTAACGCAGATAAACTTGTGGCTATATTTTGTAGTGACATACAATACAAGTGTTATTTCAGTGGAATTCTACGTTTATTAGCCATTTGGAAAGTGATTGGTGCTTTTTAGTTCTAGCACAATTAAAATAACTTTAAAATATTAAGAAAAATTAAATGCATACTTATTAGAACATCCTGTATTAGACATTGTATATAAAAAGCTCTAATTTCATTAAAACCGTGAGTTTATTCGGCGGATTTTGACTTAAACGTAATTAAGAGAACGTCGGTGGCTCAATGGTTGAGCATTTGACTTGTATTCTGAAAGTCTTGGGTTCGAATCCCTTGTACTAATATGTGTTCATATGTACATTTATCTGACGTTCTTACGGTGAAGGAAAACATTGTGATGCTGCACATATCTGAGAAGAAATTCAATGATATGTGTGAAGTCAACCCGCACTGAGTCAGCATTGACTATGTCCTAGTCATCTCTAACTTAGGGTAGACTCTGAGACCCTCAGTGAGGATGTATAAACGCTAGGTGTAACACTAAATTAGTGTCACAAATCCTTCATATTTTTTTGGTATTTCGGATAATGTGAATTTTAAAAAAAAGTATCTAAACAAATTTTTTTTACGTTAAAAAAAATTAGTATTTTTTTTTTTAATTCATAAATTTTTTCACTTTTTAATAAAATTAGTCGATTTTATTTTTATGTCAGTGTGTCTGTGTGTCCCAAAAAAAAAGTGCGTATAAATATTTTTCGAAAATAAAATGTTTTTTTTAAACATGTTTTCTGCAGTGTAAACTCACGGTAGGCAATAATTTTGACTCATATACATTACAATAAGTAAATAATGTATTAATGTAATACTTGTAACGTTTTATTAAGTTTCAAGTTATATTTTTTAGTTTATAATATATAGGGTGTTAAAATTTTATTTTTGACGAAACTTGGACTAATGAATCTAAGTTACAAAGATTGTTTAAAAAATCCTCTTTTGAAAATAACCTATGCTATGTATGTATGTATGGATGTAGGGTTGCCAGGTCGCCAAACCTACTAGCCGGACAGACCAGCCAATTTGACCGGACATTTGAGTAGAAAGGTCGGACATCCTGTATTATTTAGAATTTTGTCTCAGTATTAAATGTAAAAAGCCTTACGGAAAACCGTTTATTTTGGCCGGACACGAAATCAAAAAGCCTACCTATGTCTATGGATGGATGGATAATATATCTTAAATATATACCATCAGCAGATAAAAAAATACCCTTCTATCAGTCGGGCATTAATACGTTTTTGTTTGTAAAAAATTGTCATCCTATAATCTCTAAATATCCGCCTACTTTTTTTTTAATTCGTAGTAAAATTTTTCGTTTAAAAAAATCTTAACATCCTGTATAACTAGGTATAACTTTGACTTATTGAGTACATTGGATTGTGTATTAAATTTTTATATACTTAAATGTAAATAAATAATTCTACATGTATTAGCCCTAAATAGGGAAATTTGTGAATAAATGTTTCTTTGAGATGTTGGTTTTATTATATACTAGCTGACGACCGTGACTCCACTCGCGAGGATTTAAGATTCCAAGTTTCTTCCAGATTATGATCTATATGTTTGCCAAATTTCAGCGAAATCAATGAAGCCGTTCTAGAGATACCTTGTAACAAACATTCGCATTTATAATATTAATAAGACTAGCTTCTGTCTGAGGCTTCGTTCGCGCGGTATTTGAAAAAAAAAACTTGAAAGGTGTCAAGGGACACCCGGATGGAACGAAGTTCCTTTCGATTAATTAGTGAAGGAACCAATGTTTATTCTATGAATAAAAAACTTAAGTCTTCACAAGAAGTACATTTTATTTCTATGAATTTTCGTTATATATTGTCACGTCGTTGCCATGGTGAAGTAGCGCTCATTCGTCGTTAACATACTTACTATAGCAAAAAGTGTCGTGACAACTTTTCGTAACAATTTTTTCCGTCTAGCCCCCTTTCACAACGCGCGATAAGGAACTTCGTTCCAAAACTTAGTAAGTGGCCTATGTGTTCTTACAAGTTATGTTCTACATTTGTGCTAAATTTCAGCGAGATCCGTCGAGCCGTTTTGTACATACCTTGTTACAAACATCCATCCATACAAATACCAATAATGAACCCAATCTGTGGAAATTAAATTAATACATTTGTGAAGTTTTGACGTCGACATCGTCTATCCATCCATTGAGTCTAGCATCAATTTTTGTGACTCGCCTCCGTATCATCGTCAATTATGTCAAAAACTAGCTGTCGCCCGCGATTCCGTCTGCGCGGAATTAAAAAAAAACTTAATAAATAGCCTATGTGTTCTTCCAGACTATGTTTTACATATATGTCAAATTACATCAAGATCTGATGAGCCGTTCTAGAGATACCTAACATCCATCCATCTAAACATTCGCATTTATAATATTAGTAAGATAGTATATGATTTCTGGTGTACTTTACGTTTTTCACCAATACTCGTGTTAGGCTCACAATGCCAGCGTTAGAGTAGGGCGTGATGGGACCGCCCAGGGCGTTGTACAGAAAGGGGCGTTACGGTTCTACGAATTACAGTCGCACGTAATCCTATTAAACCCCAAAGGTATGATAAAATAGAGAGCCGCCATATTTCACTCAGAGCGTTAGTATACCATTTCTGAGGCTATATAAACGTTTAGGAGGTAGGCGACACATCCCGCGCGGAGGCGGAGGAAGGAGGTGAGGGGGAGGTGGAAGGTGACGTGGAGGCGGAGGGGGAGGTGGAGGAGAGCAGCGAGGCGGCGGCGGCGCGCGAGAGGGACAGGCAGCTGCGGGCGCAGGCCTCAATCAAGGAGCGCGAGAAGGAAGTGCAGCGCGCCCTCGCCACCAGTCTGCGGGACAGGGACAAGGAGCGAGAGTATCACAAGCGAGATGAGGCTGTACAAGTTAGTTTATAATTTACCTAGGCAAATCGTTAAATTGTATTTCACTACCCTTTTTTATAAAGAAAGGATGGGAAGGGGAAATAGATGGATGATGACATATTCTCGGTCCGTCTTCTCCGTCGGTTAAAGGGACATCACATTTGCAATTATAGATGTCTATGGGCAGGCTATCACTTCGCCATTTCGGCGAATTTTGGTGACAGCTTGCTCGTTTGTTAAATTATAATCATCAACCTGCCCTTATCCCTATGAAGTGTCGGCACAGTATGTATTCCATACATCTCTATCAGCCGTCATATCTGAATTTACCCCCTTCTTACGCATATCCTCTTTCACACAATCCATCCATACTTTCTTTGGTCTTCCTCTACCTTTATAGCCATCCACATTCAATCTCAATACTTTTTTGTTTATATGAACATCATCTCTTCGCATAACATGTCCAAACCACGCTAACATTCTGCTCCTCAATTTCTCGATAAATTATAAAATAAAATATAGTAAAATAGATCTTATTCCCTTCACATTAAGTCTATATTTCCAAACAATTGCAGCATTTCAACGCACTATTAGCTGATCTAGTGCGAAACCCAGACCTAACGTGGCGGGAAGCTAAGAAACAGCTCAAGAAAGATCACCGCTACAAACTAGCAGAGTTACTCTCCAAAGAGGATAAGGTAAATGCATTTCATCATCATCATCATCAGCTCACTATACATCCCCACTGATTGTCTCAGAGTCTACCCTAAGTTAGAGATGACTAGGACATAGTTAATGCTGACTCAGTGCGGGTTGACTTCACATATATCATTGAATTTCTTCTCAGATATGTGCACAATGCAAACAATGCAAGCAAAGCATCACAATGTTTTCCTTCACAGTAAGAATGTCAGATAAATGTACATATGTAAAACACATTGGTACATGACGGGATTCGAACTCAGGGCTTACAGATTACAAGTCAAGTACTTAACCCTTGAACCATTCACTTGCAAAATCTAGACCCAAGGTATTTTCGACACAGGAGCGGTTATTCTCTCAGCACATAAGCGTGTTATCCAACAAGCGGCGTGACAAGCTGCGTGCTCTGCTCACAGAGCTCGGTGTGACGAGCACAGCGAGATGGCGTGACGTGAAAGACCAGCTCCAGCAGCAACCAGCACCACCTGTCTACGCCAGTGCATCACAGGTCAGGAACACAATCAAATTGTATCAGTCTTTTAATGTCTTTGTTATTTTTCAGGTAGAAAAGAACAGGTTATTTCTAAACCAGTGATTGTCAAACTTATTTCACCGCCCCCTTTGAAAATCAATTATATTTCAGAGCCCCCTAATTTTTATTCAGCCCTAAAACTTAAAAACCACAATTTCATTACTTTAATTAATTTCAATGTCCTCCCATTTTTTGGGCCTCTTATCGCCCCCTCCTAGGTTTTAAATGCCCCCAAGGGGGCGTTATCGCCCACTTTTGAAAACACTGCTCTATACAAAGATAAAATTTCCCCTTTCTATTGGTTCTATCTTTGAAATACTATCCCTTGGCATCTTTTTTCTGTAAGATAAAGGGTGACAAGGAAAAGAGGACCAAATTAGTCTCCGGTTTACTCATCAGACTGTACGCGGAATTAGTCTTCTTTCCTTCCCATCCTTTTCTTGTTAGGATAAGATGGGAAGGAGAGGTGGATTTAATGGAGTGGCTCTTTCTGTGCGTCTCCTTTTCCGTCCATTAATGGTAAAGATCTATAGGCAATAGTAACTTCGCTATTTCGGCGAATTAAGGTGATCGTTTGCTTGTTTGCCATCATATCTGTATATATAAAAGAAAGTCGTGTTAGTTACACTATTTATAACTCAAGATAGGTCGAACTGATTTAGCTGAAAATTGATGGGGAGGTAGCTTAGATTTTTTTATTCTGCGCAGATGGAGTCGCGGATAAAAGCTAGTATTTCAATAAACATGATTTGTCAAAGATCTTAGAGTCAAAATATAAAATGATGGACATATGTTTAAAAATAAAATGTACTTGTAAATCTGTAAGTTTTTTTTCCTATGACTCTTAGACTTTATTATCGACCATTTAATCATGACCCCTCATCCAATGTATATTAGATGGAGCGAGAGTTCAGAGAATACCAGCGTGATAAGCAAAGCGGGGCGAAGGCTGCTTTACGTCAACTGTTGCTGGAATGCCGCGCTATAACACATCGTAGCTTTACCGCTGTTAAAGACAATCCAGCAGCTCTCAATGCCATCACTGACACCCTCCAGCATGACACCAGGTAAGATATAGGGTGGGGGGTTTATGGTATCCTTCTTTCAAATAATATCATGTTTTAGTGGAGAGTAATATTGAAAGAAGAGCGTTGATGGCTCAATTGTTAAGCAATTGACTTGTAATCTGCAAGTCCTAGGTTCGAATTCCGACATGTACCAATGTTGTCAAACTTATTTCTTTCACCGCCCCCTTTGAAAATCAATTATATTTCAGAGCGCCCCTAATCTTTATTCAGCTCTAAAATTTAAAAACCACAATTTCATTACTTTAATTAATTTCAATGCCTCCCATTTTTTGGACCTCTTATTGTCCCCTTCTAGGTTTCAAACGCCCCCAAGGGGGTGTTATCGCCCACTTTTGGAAATACTGGATTAACATTCTTTTGGTCTTATTTAAAAAAAAAATAACTTAATAAGTAGTCTATGTGTTCTTCCAGACTATGTTCTATATATGTGACAAATTTCATCAAGATCCGTTGAACCGTTCTGGAGTTACTTTCAAACATTCATCCATCCATACATTTGCATTTATATTAGTAAGATTATCTTATGACAGATATACAGCACTGGACCATGCGCCCGGTGAACGTCTACAGACAATAATGGCGCACCTAGAGGAGCTTCACAAGAAGGGTCCACCACCACCCCCCACAGCCAGCGAGCCAACGCGGCGACCTAAATAAATAATAAATAATACGTAACAATAAAGAGTTTTATTTTATACCTTACCATCAAATATGAAGTCACATGAAACAGACAGAACAATAATAGGTGTAGCGAGGAGAACAGAATGGGGGGAGGCCCGTCAAAAAGGTTGAAATGGCCTACATTCTAACAAAAACTAAGGGGTTGTCCATTAATTACGAGATGATTTTTTAGCAACTTCTCAACCCTCCTAGTGATATATAGTGTGCTTTTGGACTACCCCCTAACCTAAATGTGGTACTTTTAACCAATATATTATTTTGTTTTTCGAGCTACTTCATAAAAATATAGCTTACTAGCTGTCGTCCGCGCGGAAATAGTAAAAAAAATATTAAGTAGCCTATGTGCTTTTCCAGACTATGTTCTATTAGTAAGATTTTATCGCCATGCCATTATTTAATATATTTAGTTCTTATGATCTAATGATCAAATTAACAATAGAAAAATATTGATTCTCATTTATAAGGCAATGGAATAATTTTACAATCTATGTAAAAATACTAGTATTGATTTCAGGCAGTTTCTAATGTTTATGAATCAAATATCTTGAAGTGAATAAAAATAAGTAAGTTTTTCTTAATTTACTAACATTTCTTTTACCATTACAAGATTACAACTAAGAGATAAGCTAGAATATGGTTTACGACAATAGTCCAATGGCGGAGTTAGAACTCGTCAATGTGTGTCAAAAATGTTCTTGTTCAATAAAACAATAATAACTATAACAAACAAAATATATTCTATCATCTATATAAGACGCGATTAACAAAAAAATAACTAAACGGACAACTTGTTGAGTAAACACATTCATTTTAAGATAAATTAAAAGTAATAATCTTCTGATGACAGTTTAAAGCGAAGCGCGGGAAGGTCCCAGACGCGCAGTTTATTATCCATGTTGCCAGCTACAATCCTATAACACGTCATAAAAATAAAAATGTCAATAGAACAGAAGATCGTTTGATGAACAATGTCATTAGGACGGATAACATTTGATTAGAAATGTCAATACAATCTACAAGTACTGCATCATTTTAAAGAAGAAAAGCTTCTATTTCTAAAAGAGATTTTATCTCACCCGCTCTGTGATACAGCAACACAAGTGACCTCTTGATGACCCAAGAAGCCGTCAACCATGACTTGCTTCCCACTGAAGACATTGTAGACCCTAAGTGCCTCTTTCTCATCAGCTGTCAGCCCCACCACCGCGCACGGGGTGGTGCCCAGTAGCGCCATGCAGCTGATAGCCACGTCCAAGCAAAAGATCTGATGATAGAATGAACAAACACCTTTAAATGTACCGAGACATTTTTTTAAATAACAGAAAATCGTTTTGAAATAGGATTATTATCAGTGGCAGTTATTGAATGAAAATAATTAAAACCAAATTTTTCACCTTCAATGGACAAGGTTGGTTAACAGAATAGAGCCTCAACTCCGAGTCCATTGACATTGACACGAAGACTGGCTTGTGGCAGCTAAACTCGACGCCCAGCACGCAGGTCCCGTGCCCCTCCAACTCCTCGTGCACCGGGTCCACCACCTCGTCTCCAGTGCCCTTGATCTTGCATAGATACAGCTGCCCAGACTTACACCCAACGACAAATATATCATCAGGCAATTTCTCATCGAAACGCCGGAGACAATATCTCTTGTTAAAGTCAAAGCATGTGATATCCGGCGCTGGCTTCCTTCCTGCATTCAAATTATAGCAAACGACATTCTCAAATATCTTCAAGTTGGCATTTACTTGCCATACATTGATGGTACCATCGCAACCAGAAGATATAAGAATCTGATCGGCCGCGCCTCGCCGTTTGCCTTTTCCATTTATTTGCATCATAAGGAAGGTATTCGCTAGACTGGCGTCAGCCCAGTGTAGCGCCGACACGCGACGTGACCCGTGGCAACCGGACGGTGAATATATACGATCGGTAAATGAGTTCAGACTCGTATTCACTAAGTTGCTTAATACAACTTCACCGGAAGCTGTTCCGTACGCTAGCAGTGCTGAGACAGTGGGGTGATACTTCACCACAGTAACGCAATTCTTCTCCATTATATCAAGAGTATGGGTCAGTTTGCTTCCTTCAAAGTTCTTCATGGTATATACTTTGATCTGACCTTGTTGTTCACACCAGGTCTCGTGCTGCTTCTGACCTATGGAGACAGCTAATGTATTCCCGGTGCTGCTCCAAGTTACCCCCAGGATAGAAGATCGGTGGTCACCCGCGCCTAACCCTTGTCCATCTAAGTTTATCTCCTGAAGGATCTTTGCGGTTACAGCTTCTTCCTCGTCGGAGTCTGACGAGTTGTACGGCATATCTTTTTCGTTCTGGTCTAGTTGTTCCATCATGCTGGGAACTACCTTCCTGAGGAACGCATTAAGACCTGGTGGTGGATACTCCTTGAGTACATCGTCCTCTGCGTTCAAGTCTTCAGGCTCGGCGGAACAGCCAACGTCTTTCGATGTAACCGTTTGACAACCAAAACTGTACTCCTTGAATTCATTGGTCTGCGTTGAAATTTCAGTTCCCGCCTTTTTTTCCGAAGTAATACTATCAAAACCAACAGCTTCCGTGTCGTATCCACTTAAAGACGACATCTTTATGGAGAATCTTAATGTTTAGTTAGATTTTTATACTATTTGAAAAACTTCAATGATGTTTTGTTTATTTTTTGTTTGTTTGCTGTTGTTATGACAGCAAGTATTATCGTAAACAGCTTGTGTATGAAACCTTTTTTCCTATTTTTTTTTACTTTTTCCACATTTTCAATTCGAAAGTTTATTTGATTAATTTTTTATCAATACTTTTATTTCATTTTTTTAATTTATACAAAATACAAAATTTAATTTAAAAAGCTCGGTCAAACTTTTATTTTCAACAAAAGATGGCGCTTTTACTGATTTAAATGCAACCAGGGTAAAATAATAATTAGTAATTTTCTTTGAAAAAAATTAAAAAAAGCAAAACAAGATCAATTTCTACCAACTTTCGTTGCATTCAATACATATTGGAATTTGGCCCCAAGAAATTTTTGAATCTTACCAATAAAACCTTCGTAACGCGTGGTTATTTTTCAAATGGTAACATTTTCTCAATCTGTCAACTTCTAATGTTTAATTGATAATTTTTTCTTTGACATAAATATTCACATGTGTCGAATTTATATTGCTTTATAATTATAATATTTCTTTAAATGTGAAAAGCTATAAGATGTTGAAAGACAAGCAATTTGATATATTCATCGCAAGCAATATCGGATCATTCAAACGTAAGTGAAATATATAATTTTATTCGACCCAAGTATTTAATATACGTTTCTATATATTGCCGGCATTCATGAAATATCATTTTTAAATACTCGTAATCGTTTGTAAATAAAAAAAACAATGAAGCCAAAAATAGTTCTTTTCTTTCTCGCTCATTGAAAAAAAAATTTTGCATAAACGGCATAATTGGACCTAAAGCATTTACGCCTGTGTCTTTTTTTTTCTTATTTCGTAATAGCATTTTTGGGCTTAAATCACTTATACTTTTGTCTTTTAATTTTTTTAAATCCCTTTCAGATGTCAAATATTACATTGAATCATCAAAGAATAGTAAGAAATGTTTAGAAAATCTAGTTAATATTAAATCATTAGAGAAAAAAGATGGCATCACAGCGATGTCATGGAGTAATGATAACCAGACAGAAATCATACTTGCAAAGAAAAATGGTGTTATTCAATATTATGATACGGAACAAGGGAAATTTACTAAATCATACAGAACTGATGTTGATACTCAAAGTGTGGTCGGTGTCGGTCAACACGAGAATATACTCCTTGCTGGTGTAAGCAGTGGTTTTGTGAAGATTTGGGGCAAAATGAACGAATCTGTTGTCTCTGTTGGAGGGAAAATTGACAAAATGAGAATATGTCAAGATGATACAACATTATTTGCTACAGGTAAATGTTTAACTAAGTCTAAATAATTCTTCTTTTTTGATATACAGTGGACCCCCGATAATCCGGCCCCTGTCTAATCCGGCGCCCCCTGTAATCCGACATGACTTAGAATTACATGTATGAAAAAAGTTGATGAATATTTCAAAGCTTCATAATTTGATATAGTATTCACTACATGATTTTGATTAATAATTCTTGATTATTTTGGTAGATATGTATGTGCATTTATGCTTAATTTTATAATAAAACGTAAGCTCTCAATTGTTATTTAATTTACTAAATTCGACTTACATAAATTAAGTCTGATTTGTACTTCAAAGTACATACATATGTACGTATAATATATAGATTCTTGTCATTAGATATGAATTTGTCGGATTACAAGGTACTCTTTCGTAAAAAAATCCGGACTATAGGGATCTTAGGCAGTGCTCTATAATCCGACAAATTCGATAGTCCGACACTGCCCTGCATAATGTTTGCCGGATTACCGGGGGTCCACTGTATATAGTGTAGAAGAGGATCTATAGGATAGGGAAATATCCTTACTAATATTATAAATGCGAAAGTAACTCTGTCTGTCTGTCTGTCTGTCTGTCTGTCTCGCTTTCACGCAAAAACTACTGAACCGATTTAAATGAAATTTTGTACACAGATAGTCTAGAGCCTGAGGATGGACATAGGCTACATTTTAACGCGAAAAAGGGGTTGTAAGGGGTTGAAAGTGGGGGTGAAAGTTTGTATGGAATTATCGTCAGTTTTACAGGTAGAAGGTTGAAACTTATTTTCAAGGCTAATTTGATAAAGATAAATATGAAATTAAATTTTTGGAAAAAGTTTACCCCCAAGGGTGCTAAATAACAATAGGGGATGAAATTTTGTTTTGCAATATATTCGGTTTTGGTGAATGTTTTGTTTAATACGCTTTGCTGTAACCCTTACCAATATTTAGTCTAGAGCCTGAGGAAAGACGTAGGCTACATTTTAACGCGAAAAAGGGGTTGTAAGGGGTTGAAAGTGGGGGTGAAAGTTTGTATGGAATTATCGTCATTTTTACAGGTAGAAGGTTGAAACTTATTTTCAAGGCTAATCCTTACTTCCTTACTATAATATTATAAATGCGAAAGTAACTCTGTCTGTCTGTCTGTCTGTCTGTCTGTCTCGCTTTCACGCAAAAACTACTGAACCGATTTAAATGAAATTTTGTACACAGATAGTCTAGAGCCTGAGGATGGACATAGGCTACATTTTAACGCGAAAAAGGGGTTGTAAGGGGTTGAAAGTGGGGGGTGAAAGTTTGTATGGAATTATCGTCATTTTTACAGGTAGAAGGTTGAAACTTATTTTCAAGGCTAATTTGATAAAGATAAATATGAAATTAAATTTTTGGAAAAATTTTACCCCCAAGGGTGCTAAATAACAATAGGGGATGAAATTTTGTTTTGCAATATATTCGGTTTTGGTGAATGTTTTGTTTAATACGCTTTGCTGTAACCCTTACCAATATTTAGTCTAGAGCCTGAGGAAAGACGTAGGCTACATTTTAACGCGAAAAAGGGGTTATAAGGGGTTGAAAGTGGGGGTGAAAGTTTGTATGGAATTATCGTCATTTTTACAGGTAGAAGGTTGAAACTTATTTTCAAGGCTGCTAATTTGATAAAGATAAATATGAAATTAAATTTTTGTAAATTGTTACCCCCAAGGGTGCTAAATAACAATAGGGGATGAAATTTTGTTTGGCAATATGTGAGGTTTTGTTGAATGTTTTCTTTAATATGTTTTGCTATTACCCTTACCAATATTTAGTCTAGAGCCTGAGGCCTTCCTCATAGGGCATATTTTAACGCGAAAAAGGGTTTGCAAGGGGTTGAACGTGGGGGTGTAAGTTTGTAGGGAATTATCGTCATTTTTCCAATTGGAAGCTTGAAACTTATTTTTGAGGTTGCTAATTCTATATAAATAAATATGAAATTAAATTTTTGTAAAAAATTTACGCCCAAGGGCGCTAAATAACAATAGGGGATGAAATTTTGATTGGCAATATGCTCGGTTTTGGTGAATGTTTTGTTTAATATGTTTTGCTGTTATCCTTGCCAATATTTAGTCTAGAGCCTGAGGAAAGACGTAGGCTACATTTTAACGCGAAAAGGGGGTTGTAAGGGGTTGAAAGAGGGGGTGGAAAATTGTATGGAAGTATCGTCTTTTTTTACAGTTAGAAGCTTGAAACTTATTTTTGAAGTTGCTAATTTGATATAAAGAAATTTATATTCAATATTTGAAAAAAGTTTACTCTTAAGGGTGCTAAATAACAATTAGGGATGAAATTTTATTTGGGAATATTTTAGATTTGTTTGGGAATATTTTAGATTTTGTTGAATGTTTTGTTTAATATGTTTTGCTGTTACCCTTACCAATATTTAGTTTAGAGCCCGAGAAAGGATAAAGACTACTTTACAACGCGAAAAAGGGTTTATAAGGGGTTGAAAGTGAGGGTGGAAATTTGTATGGAAGTATCGTCATTTTTACAGTTAGAAGCTTTAAACTTATTTTTTAGGCTGCTGATTTGATATAAATAAATATGACATTTTAAATTTGTAAAACTTTTACCCTCAAGGTTGCAATGTAACAAAACGGAATAGGGGATGAATGTTTGTATGGGAAGATGTTTATGTGAATATTTTGTAAGTTTTATATTTTTTGGCATTTTTTATAAGTTTAAGTAAAAACCACAACAACAACATAATTCACGACCCGTAACCCAGAGGGGTAGGCAGAGACCCAGGACCTACATTTGGCGCGGTCCGGGCACACCTCTTTCTATGTTCTTCTACATACATCAAAGCATAGCACGTTGGTTAAATAAAATAATTAGCCCAAAAAAAAAATGCTACCCAAAATAGTATTTCACGCGGACGAAGTCGCGGGCACAGCTAGTTCTTTATAAATACATCCTGTATTTTGTCCAAGTTATATCGACGCCCCCAACAAATAATCCTGTAATGCACTCTTACTTAGCTTGGTTTGGTTGGCTTTTGCTTGGCCAACCAAACCAAGCTAAGTAAGAGTGGCTTGGCTTGATTTTTGCTTTTCTGTCGAATTTGGCATCTAAAGGTCTTATTACATGTTGTGAATTTTTTTTTATATTTTTCTTAATGTTAATTACGAGATAAAAAGTCATTATTGAAACAGATTTTTTTTTGTTTCCGATATTATAATTTTTCCTTCATAGCACAGAATACGTTCGGAATATATGAATGAAAATTAAATACAACGAAGCTTTAAAAATTATCTTTCTTTTGGTATCTAAAAGATTCTTGTACAATAATTATTGATGAAGTTATTAAATAAAAATACGGTTTTTTAGCTTCTCCTGAAAAATTTGATTTTTCCTATTACGGGGTTATTCGGTGGGGGC
The DNA here is from genome assembly GCF_912999745.1 of Papilio machaon. Lineage (NCBI taxonomy): Eukaryota > Metazoa > Arthropoda > Insecta > Lepidoptera > Papilionidae > Papilio > Papilio machaon. The sequence goes on along the minus strand of NC_060013.1, from coordinate 444,968 downwards.
GTTGATATGTTCCAATCCAAACCATTATGAAATATTTTTTGTGAATTACTTATTTACATGTAACTTTATAAAAAAAAAACCTACCCTTATTTTAAAAATATGACTTCATTTTGTCACACAAATTGCACAAAATAACTGAAAGGGAAATTTTATAATGGCTTCCATTTACTGAATAGATTAGGCATTTACTTGAACTCTGTTCTCTTTATTCATCAGGTGGTGAAGAGAATGACTTAAAAGTATGGCGTCTAGGTGAGACTGAACCTGTATTTGCCGCAAAGAATAGACCACACGATTGGTTACAACTTCGAGTTCCTATCTGGGTGTCAGACCTTACGTTTATGCCAGGACAAGGGGGAAATATATTAGCTGTATGTTCCAGATATGGATATGTTAGGTAAGTTCAACATAGGGTGCCGGATACGGGGGGATCTGTCACCTGTGGCTAGGGATCAACCTCCCCTGTAGTGGGAGCTGCCTCGGCAGCTGGCGCAGGCGGGGTTGCGAACGAAAGCGAAAGCGTGCCCGCAGCCCCTCCATCATGCGTTGGAGGAACAGAGGGGTTTTTTTTTTTTTAGGTAAGTTCAACATATTTACACTCGCTAGTTGTGAAATTGTAGAAATAGGTCCCAACTATAATTATGTTCTAAAGTGATACTAAGATAAAGTAATGGAGAAGAAGAGACAAGTTATAACGGGAACAAATCAAATTCAAGTTTGTGATCTGTACTGTTGATCTTATTTAACTTTAGTTACCTCATAAGACATTTCAACAAACTTTACCATTTATCTATCTATATCTATGCCTTTTCCTAATTATTTGGGGTCGGCCTTCCTTGTCCTAATTCTCCAGACAGCATGATTCCTGAAGTCTTGTTCGTCAAGGTTTCTTTTAGATCCTTTTGGATTGTCATCAGCCAAGTGGTCGGTGGTCTTCCAAGGTCAACTTCTTTTAGATCCTTTTGTATCGTCATCAGCTAAGTGGTCGGTGGTTTTCCGCGATTTCGTCTCGTTGTGGGCAAGTTTAAGGCCAGCTTGACCATGTGATCTTTAGGTCGCCACTTTTTCTTTCCCATTTATAATATTTAAAATTAACCTTTGTTGTGTTTTTTGCAAAGAATTCTCTGCTATTTTATTGATAAAATTAATATATTTTTTAATGGATATAATTTCAGATTATATGATACACGAGTACAAAGAAGACCGGTGTGCAATGTTGACTTCCAGAATGGTATGGCAGCGACATGTTTACAACCAAGCTTTGATGAGAGGTTAGTTATTACCAGATGTTCAAACTTTAGGGAAAAAGTTAAGCCATTCTTAATTAGTTATCAATTTTATTAGTTACATATGTATTTTTTGATGTGAAACATCTATAGGATCACTTGTAAACCGAATTGTTGGCGTGGCGACGCTTGCCGTGGCGACGGGTCGCCAAGCTATACTGAGGTTTACATATATGTATATATATATTATTTTAATAATATTTAATATTATTTATTCATTCATTCATTCCTTCCTCCATTCATTCATTCATTCATTCATTCATGCATATTACTTGTACACACACGATGTTTCACATCTGCCAGGCGTCCCATGACGGCTCACATTTTTTTCTCACTCTTGCAAGTGTTGCTATTGCTCTTGCAGCATCCTTGTTGTCTAACATGATTTTTTTTTTACTAAATTTAATAAAGAGTGGTGCCAAACGCTAATCAACTATAAAGTAATTTTTATATATATATGTATTTGTATGAATATTATTATTTTTTTAGTTACATATGTTAGTTATTTCAATTGACTACTAAGTTGTCAACTTATGTTAGGAAAAAAATCTTATCCAACACTAATTTACTGCTTTTTACAGTAGTATAAATTTTTTACCTTACTATTTTTTTCTCAGACAAGTTCTAGTAGGTTTCGGTAGAGGTCAACTGCATCAAGTAGATCTGCGCAGAGGCAAACCCGATAAAGGCTACAAAGGAAGTGTAGGAGGAGTTACAGATATAGCTTTAAATCGGGAACACAGATTGGTTGTAACAACTAGTTTGGACAGACATCTCCGGGTACACAGCTATGATACGAAGGAATTGGTTTATAAGGTATATATTTATTTCTAAGAAGACCGAATTAATTAGTAAATAGATAGTAATTCTCAAAAATAGAAACATTTTAGACGAATATATTATTGAATGAACAAGAATAGAAAAAAACTGTCATTTTGTGTGTATGTAATTTTTTATATATTATGCTTTGTATGTATATAAGTTGCATTATGATGGCCTAGAGCAGTGTTTCCCAAAGTGGGCGATAACGCCCCCTTGGGGCCGTTTGAAACCTAGGAGGGGGCGATAAGGGGCCCAAAAAATGGGGGCATTGAAATTAATTATAGTAATTAAATTGTGGTTTTTAAGTTTTTGGGGCTGAATAAAAATTAGGGGCCTCTGAAATATAATTGATTTTTAAAGGGGGCGGTGAAAGAAATAAGTTTGCCAATCAATGGCCTAGAGCCAAAGTAATTGAACGTATTTAGGTACAATCGGTGTTACAATTAACAAATAATGTATTTATTCCAGTTATATGTAACATCAAAGCCATCAAATGTTCTCATACAAACAGCGACTTCAACACCACTTTTAAATCCACCGCAGTTTGATTTAAAACAAGAAGACATTAAAGTAGAAGATTCCGATGACATGGATGAATTGTTCGATGAAATGGTGCCAGTGAGGTGAGTAATTGTGAAAGGCATCAGACATAGTAATCAATTTAATATTCGAACCCAGGACCTTCAGATTGCAAGTACTTAACCCCTGAGCCATCGACGCTCTCAATAGATCCATGCCGTTTGCCAAATTACTGGTTTAAAAACTTAATATTGATTCATCATCATCATCAGCTCACTGTATGTCCCCACCGAGGAGCTCAGAACCTACCCCAAGTTAGGGGTGACTAGGACATAGTCAACCACGCTGGCCAAGTGCAGGTTGACTTCACACATATCATTGAATTTCTTCTCAGATATGTGCAGCATCACGATGTTTTTTTACACCATAAGAACGTCGGATAAATGTATATATGTAAATAGAAAAACACATTGGCACAAGTCGGGGTTCGAACCCAGGACCTGCAGATTGCAAGTTAAGCTTAACCCCTGAGCCACAGACACTTAACTTACAAAACTAACTTATTACTAATGTTTATTTAATTAACATTTAAATAAAATTACAGTGAAAAACGTCGAAAGAAGAATCCGAATGATTCTGAACCCGAAAATATACAATTAGAACAAGAAATAGAAGATATCGGAGACATGAGACCATCAACAGAAGGCACCACTGACATGGGCATAGAAGATAGCGTAGAAAAGAGAGACGCAAAGATAATGCAGCTGCTGAAGAGCACGGAGAGACAGAAGAGAAGAATAGAGAAGAGGAAGAGAGAGAAGAAAGCGAGAAGCGTCTTTCATAATGCTTAGAAATATATATTCACAATTAACATATTTATTATTCAAATATCCAAATTGATTAATGAATTAAATTAAACAAATCAAGTTAAATATTAAAAATTTAATTTAATTAATAAAATAATTTTCGTTTCCAACCAAGAAAAACATTTACAAAAACATCGTAATTTTTTTCATTCTGTTAGAAAATAGCAAGACAATTTTTTTTTAACATGTTCAGTTCAAACTAAAAACTAATCTATATAATACAAGATGTGGAACGCGACTCTGTCTGCACGGAATTAAAAAAAAACTTAGGTAGCCTATGTGTGCTTCCAGACTATGTTCTACATCTATACCAAATTACAGCAAGATCCGTTGAGTTGTTCCGGAGATAACCTTCAAACATCCATCTAAACATTCTAATCTGTATATATAGTCAGAAAGTCGTGTTAGTTACACTATTTATAACTCAAGAACGGCTGAATCGATTTGACTGAAAATTGGTGGGCAGGTAGCTTAGAACCAGGAATAGGACATAGGATAATTTTTACCCCGTTTTCTATTTTTTTTTTCCGCGCGGACGAAGTCGCCGGTAAAAGCTAGTTTATAATATTAATATGATTAAAATTAGGAGTTAATTCTTTTTTTCTTTACTTAATCAGGATAAAAAGACTATTTCAACTTAAACATTATCAGCCCAAGTTTGTCCAATGTTGAATGTAGTTCCCCATCAATTGCCACAATACCCGATCCTGTGTTGCCAATCAAAATTATATTTGACATAAGATAATGTCATAAAACCTTATTGCATTAAATTCAATTCTATCATTGGCAGAGTTATCAAACTCAAGAACTATCACATGCCATATTGGAAGTTATCTTACTAAGTAGCTTTTACCCGCGACTCCCGTCCGCGCGGAATAAAAAAATAGAAAACGGGGTAAAAATTATCCTATGTCCGTTTCCTGGTTCTAAGCTACCTGCCCACCAATTTTCAGTCAAATCGATTCAGCCGTTCTTGAGTTATAGTGTAACTAACACGACTTTCTTTTATATATATAGATAAATACGAATGTTTGGATGTACAGATTGGATGGGTGTTAGAAAGGAATCTGCTTGAATCTCGGTGAAATTTGATAAAAGATGTAGAACACATACGCTACTTATCTTAATATATATAAATCTCGTGTCACAATGTTTGTCCTCAATGGACTCCTAAACCACTTAACCGATTATAATAAAATTCGCACACCATGTGCAGTTCGATCCAACTTGAGAGATAGGATAGTTTAAATCTCAAATTATAGTCGCAATTTTAATTTATTGCTAATTATTTGTCTGTTATTATTTGACAGTCACAATTATCTGTTAACTCCAAATGATTCTAACAGATGTCGATACCTTTCGACTGGGTTGAGTAAGTAATCAATAGATGGCGCTGCTATGGTAAATCTACGAACGTGTCATATAAGCTTATTAACTGCGCGCGGACGGAGTCACGGGCGACAGCTAGTGATCTTATAAATGTAACCAGTTCCCAAAGTATATGTTAACAGTTCGTAATCTACATATACTGGATAACTGCAATGGTTTAAAACATTGACATATGGCACATATATAAAACATAGTCTTGTCAACTTACAAACAAGATCTTCACAATTTTTTTCATATTTTGTCTAATATAAATGTCAAAAAATTTATTTCGTTAAGGGCAGCAGTAAGATTTAAATTTTTTAATTAATTAACTTATTTATTAGGTACTAAGTTCTCTTTATCCGCTGTAGGCCAGTCTTGAGTCGCTGTTGATTGTATCAACGCCCACAGAGCCTCACTATCTCCATTTTCTATTTCAAACGGTTGAAGAAGTCGTAGTGATTCGTTCTTTATATCTATTTATATATTAAGGAATATCAAAAGCAATAAAAATAAACAATATTGTTACATCATAACTTGTAATTTGAAAAAATTATTGTTCAAATTCAGCTATGCCCAGCAGTGGGTGTTACATAACTAAGAAGAAATATTTAACAGTGGTAGATGACAGCAACAACAACAGTTGCATGAATTGGTCGGCTTGTCCGGTGAAATACCACAACCACACAGAAGACAGACGTGAAGTGGAAGTAATTCCACGTTTCGTCTGATGAGTGTGGTGCCGGAGGCCTAATTTTAGTCCTCTTTCCCTTCCCACGCCTTTTCTTATAAGGAAAGGAAGGGGAGGTGGATTTGATGGAGGAGATGCATAGTAAGGTTAAATATTCTCTTTTTGTGCATCTCCTCCTTCGTCGGTTGAGGGTAGGCAACGCATCTGCAATTGCGAATGTCTATGGGCAGCGGTCGCTTCGCCATTTCAGCGAATTCATTTGGCTGCTTGCTCGTTTTTCACCTTGTAATATAAAAAAAAGGGAAGAAGAAGAAAGTTAAAATCAGTAAAACTGATTTTTAGATGACATTGTAAATTTGAATTTTGAGTGCAATCAAAAGCTATAGAAATAATAAAGATAAAACTTACTATTTTTAAAACTAGCAATATTTATAAAAAGGATACAGCCTTTAGCAACATTTGGTGGCGCTGAGAAATCAAATCTTATCCCCGTTAGTTCCTTAGCCACTTGGAATGTCTCTCTGAAAAATACAATTGCATTTTATCTTATAACTATCAGCTTCTAGAGCTACCTAGAATTTTTCAAATTCGGTTCAGTAGTTTTGGAGCTTATTCAATACAAACAATGACACAATTAAATCTTTCCTCTTTGTAATCTAACTAATATTATAAACTAGCTTTTACCCGCGACTCCGTCCGCGCGCAATCAAAAATAGAAAACGGGGTAAAAATTATCCTATGTCCGTTTCCTGGTTATAAGCTACCTGCCCACCAATTTTCAGTCAAATCGATTCAGCCGTTCTTGAGTTAAAAATAGTGTAACTAACATGACTTTCTTTTACATATATAGATGTGAATGTTTATCGCCGAATTGGCTCAACAGATCTTGATGAAATTTGGCACAGATGTAGAACATAATCTGGAAGAACACATCTACTTATTAAGTTTCTTGTTAATTCCGCGCATGGAGTCGCGGGCGACTGCTAATATTAGTATAAATATGAAATTAAAAATGATATGATATCTTTATCTGCCTAGAGATAAATAAAGGAAAAATATAGTCAACACTTCAAATAAGATATTAAGGGATGATTAAAAACTAGCCATAACTGTAAAAATATCTGCATCTACTCTAGGGCACATAAAACTCTTTTAAGTAACATAAATTTAATAATTTTAATGGAAAAAAGTATATTCTATTAAATATTAACACAAATAAATACAACTCACTTGTCATTATCCAGCCTGTTCTTATCTCCTTCTGCAATAGTGAGAGATTCAAAGTTCCCACAGACTCTATCCAGCTCAGTACCGCGACGGTTCAACTCGGCTAGCTGTTGTGTTAGCTCAGACTGGAAGGTAAAGATTACAGTCATTAAATAAAAACAAATCTTTTTTTTTGATAAATTAAAGGTTCCTTCATACATTTTTTTTCTTTACAAAATGTCTTTGTAAGTAATAGCCACATATTTTATGAAGTGTATATGAACTAATCTAGTTTTAATCGGATTTTAGGTAAGAACGTACGGATTTCTGCCTAGAAAACAATGAAGTACTTACATTTAATTTCATTTCTAGTGCAAATTTGTTATCTAGCTCATTTTTCTTTTTGCATGCCTTTATTTGTTCTCGTTGCTTATTAATTTTATCTGAAATGACCAAAATGATTGTTATAAATAAAAAAAAAAACATGTAAACGTTGTAAACAAAGTAAACATTTTTACCGTCAAGTACATCACGGAAATCATTTATTTCTTTAGTTATTTGTAAATACCACGGCTGGTCCTTTATATGTGTTGATAGAGCCATTTCATATAAACAATTCAAAGAAAAGCAAGAAAAGCTGAAACAAAAGTTTTAACTAACTTTTGAATTAGAAAAGTCAGTACAAACACTGGGTTACCAGTTCATGACATCATGTCATCAGCTCATCGAAAGTATTTAGTTTGTGTGAAATTTATTTCAAACTAAAAAATTAGTCGTTTTTCCTAATGTAAATAATTAAAACTATGTGGAAGGAAAGACAACTCTACAAAACTTGTTTAGGAAGGAAGGGTTTTTGTTTTTGTGAGCTCATTAATTTGGAAGTAAGTTGACAAAATTACGAAGCTGGCAACTGAAAAAACCAAACGGTACAGATAAAAAAGAACAAAGGAAATACAGATTCAATGGTTTTGAAAAAAGCCGAATATCTTTCTCAAATTTCTTTTGTGTTAAAAAAATAAAAGCATCTGTTTTTTGTTGAAAAAAAGATGTGGAAGATGTAATATGATATGTAAAAACAAGTAACAGAATAACTAAAAATGTCTTCCGTGTCTGCAAAAAAGTTCTAGATTTATTCGAGCACATAAATCTCTCGATAGCAGCGCCGCGTATTGACAGATAAGGGCATCTTGTTTATCGCCATTTTTGTGATGGCGGCCGATATTTATAGATCCTAAGGGTGTTGTTAGTTTTCCATAATAAATGTTTTAAAATGGAGGAGACGAAAGTTATTTACTACATAGACGACGAGGAGACGCCTTATTTAGTTAAAATACCGATATCTCCGGAGAAAGTGACTTTAATAGACTTTAAAAATCAATTGAACAGGCCTAACTATAAGTTCTTTTTCAAATCGATGGACGATGATTTTGGTGTAGTGAAAGAGGAAATTATCGATGATAGTGCTCATCTCCCGTGCTTTAACGGTCGTGTGGTGTCATGGCTGGTGTCTGCGGAGGGATCCAACCCTTCGGACGGTGCTTCACAATGTACAGATAGTAATGCTGGGAAGGGAAAAGCTAATCCCCACGGTGCTCCAACTGTTCCCTTAACAAGAGATACATGTACGGACACAGACAGCACTATAAGTTCGCGTCCCGGACACCGGGCATCGTGTGATAAATACAAATATAGAGGTTTAAGAATAAATGGACATTCCAAATATGGAAATCATGGACTTGAATATGAAACAGCCTCTGTTCTCAGTTCGGATTTGGACTCGACGAGTCTCTTCGACAGTCAGTCTGAGATTACGACGACTACTGGAAGACATACTAACGCTTCCGTCGATCGGGCGCTTACAGAATGCAGTAGTGTATCTCATTTACAGGTCAGCTCTCGTAAGCGTCCGCAACGTAGACGAAAAAGACCTCAAGTTATGTCGAGAACATCTTCATACTCATCTATAACAGATTCCACGATGTCTATGCATATAATAACGGTGACTTTGAACATGGATACAGTGAATTTCCTTGGGATTTCAATTGTGGGACAGTCAAATAAGGGTGGTGATGGTGGAATATATGTTGGCAGTATAATGAAAGGTGGTGCGGTAGCTCTGGACGGAAGGATAGAGCCAGGAGATATGATACTACAGGTATAGTATAAAAACTAATACGTATTTATCTTAGTAATATAAATGCAAATGTTTAGATGGATGGATGGATGGATGTTTGAAGGTGTCTCTAGAATGGCTAAATGGGTCTTGCTATAGATGTAGAACATAGTCTGGAAGAACATGTAGACTAATTAAGTTTTTTTAATTCCATGCAGACAGAGTCATGGGCAACAGTTAGTCTTTAGCATAGATAAGATGTGTCAATTCATATTATATTGAATATATTACATAAACAAGAGATTGGTCGTAGAAATGTTGACCTGATATTTGCATAGCAGTGATAGTAAAGAACCATAATACTCTTATTTATAATGTTTTCCTCAATTTAGGAATGTTTTGATTAATGTGTAATTTTTTTTATTTTGTTTTCTAAATACGTAAAAATTCAAATCATTAATATGTTTTATTGTATTACTAGCTGTTGCCTGTGACTCCGTCCGTGCCGTGTTAAAAAAAAAAACTTTGTTACTAGTCTATGTGTTCTTTCAGACTATGTTCTACATCTGTGCCAAATTTCATTAAGATGTGTTTAGCTCTTCCTGACATACCTTCAAACATCTATCCATCTAAACATTCACATCTATATATATCAATATATATATATATAAAAGAAAGTGGTGTTAGTTACACTATTTATAACTCAAGATAGGTCAAACTGATTTAGCTGAAAATTGATGGGCAGGTAGTTTAGAACTACGAGACGGACATAGGTACTTTTTTATCTGGTGTGCATTTTTTTTATTCCGCGTGGACGGAGTCGCGGGTAAAAGCTAGTTTATAATATTAGTAATATTTAGTAGAATATGTGTTGGTACTTAGTGTCACAGAGTTTTGTTTGAAAATGAAAGAATGGTATGGGAATGCTTGGATTTTTTGTGCATATATAAAATTTGATTGGTTTAATTATTACTTAATATATAACTTGATTTTCGACAAATGGTTACATCTTTTCTGCTAAATTTTTTCCAATTGTGCAGTAAACAAAATATATTTGCACTTTTCCCTTCTTATCTATTATTTTTTCAAGCATCTTTGTCTCTAATTTGGCTCTAATATAATATTTTACATGCAAATTTTGTATGAATGTATGAAAATTTGATCCCTTAAAACACCAGAGGTGCTGAATTGTTCTTGATGGAATATAGAGATTTCAGAACAATCCATAGTCTAATAAATTATATTTGTAGCAAAGTTATGGCTGCTACTATACTATTGTATGTTTGAATGCAAATTTTACAAGACATAAAGTTTAAACATTAAAATGTTTAATCATAATGTGAAGTAATGCAACTTCATATAACATTAATAAAAATCAATGGACATTAGATAATAATGTAATAGTTTATTCAATACACAGGAAAAAGTTAGACATGTTATATAAAATATATAACATCTTTAAAAACATAATTCGGGTCACAGAATCTTACACTAAAGAGGTTTTACCACAAGACAGACTACTAAATTCTAGAGCTCATCTTTTTTCTAAAGTTACTTTTAAATTTACATATTTTGCTTCATATATTTCCAGGTGAATGACGTAAACTTTGAAGATATGACAAATGATGAAGCGGTTAGAGTTCTCCGGGAGGTGGTGCAGAAGCCGGGCCCTATTAAACTGGTTGTTGCCAAGTGTTGGGACCCCAACCCTAAGGGATACTTTACCATCCCGAGAACTGAGCCTGTCAGACCTATAGATCCTGGTAAGTATGGATTTCAAGTATTAAACTTTAATTAAAAGTGAGCATGTCTGCTGCAATGGTCTGGTCACAACAAGACTATTAAGAAGATATGCCTCTACTGAGAATTATATCCATGTTTCTGACGAGTGTTTGTGCCGGAAACTAAAACCCTTCTCTCATCCGCTTCTGAAGAGAAGTGGCATTTAGAAAAGAGGAATATTCTCTTTCTATAAGTCCCCTGTTGTCTATGTGCCGCTTTGCTATTGAGTTTAGGTGCCCACTTTGTAATTTTTTAACCATATACAACAACAAAAAATCAAATTTTCCAGGTGCATGGGTGGCTCATACAGCAGCACTAAGGGAGGCGTACCCACCGCCGCCCGGTGGAGCCCCTGGCTCCGATGCTGGCTCAATGCCGCCAGAACCCCCCCTGTCTGTCAGCATGGACATGGCACTTGTAGTCAGAGCTATGCTCCGCCCTGATAGTGGTAAGTTCCTTCTCGAAGTCCTTTTTACTGTGTCATTTAGGCAGCACACTTATTAAATGTTTTACTCCGGAAGGTTTGGAGATAAGAGACCGTATGTGGCTGAAGATAACAATCCCGAATGCGTTTATTGGTGCTGACGTTGTGGACTGGATTCTGCAGCATGTGGCTGGAATTGCTGACCGTAGAGATGCTAGGAAGTACGCTTCACATATGCTTAAGGTATGTATATCCTTTCTGATGTAAAGAGTTGTATCTTGATACAGATGTGTCTCTTTTTCGTTAGATAAACTAGCTCTGGTCTGCGACTTTACTTACGTTACTAAGACATACTTTAGATTTTACATTTGCACTAATGGACAATTTTATTAACTAAATAACTATTTTGTGATATTTCTTTCGTCTCGGAGTTGTAGTTATATGAAAAGTAAAAAAAAATGTAAAAAAAAATAAATCAGGTTTTAATTTTTTTTTCTTTTTATTCACTCAGTTATTAACACAATCAGAAGTGTACGTTAATTTAAATTTTGTAGGTTATGAACTGGAATTGCATCTGCATTTCTAGTCTAGTATTTTGCATGTTGCATAAAACAAAACGTAAAAAAAATATTTTTTGTAACAAAAAATATTTTTTTAATTTTTTTTTTATTTTGTAAGAGATAATACCGTAGTAATATTTTCAGGCGGGTTTCATCCGTCATACGGTGAATAAGATAACGTTTTCCGAGCAATGTTATTACGTTGCGGGTGAACTTTGCGCGGACATGGCGGCGCTCAGACTGAGAGACAATGACAGTGTGGCCGGAGATACTTTAGCACCGCTACCTAACCCAAAGTGAGTATAACTTTAAGAAAATGGTTACATCTGCAAATTATTTTACTACGAAAAATGTTGTAACTACAAAAAACTATTTTTTTTTGAAAAAAAAAAAGTTGCATAAATTGAAGGAAAATTCAGCTAAAATAAATGTGTCTAAAAAAGCAACTTTATGCTATTGATTTAATTTTTGGAGTATTCAATAAAAAGTATTTGTAAAATTTACGATCCATATAAATTTTTTCACAGCATCTGATAATTCCAGATACAATTTTTTATATACAATCGAACCTGGATAAGTGAGAATCCTTATCAAGTTCTCTGTTATCACGGTTGGACTATACATTGATATGTTTGTTTATCAGTATGATGGGTCCTGGTTATATGCCGTACGCTGGCTCGTATGGTTACCAGCCCATACCATTCAAATACACCTCATGCGTCACCAGTGAACACACTATATATGGGTGAGATTTTTTTATGTTTTTTTTTTGTCTAGCTCAGTTTATTTGAATCGATTTTTATAATGAAAACTAGCTGTCGCCCGTGACTTCGTCCGCGCGGAATTAAAAAAACGTAATATAGCTTATGTGTTCTTCCAGATTATGTTCTTTAACTGTGTTAAATTTCATCAAGATCTGTTGAGTTGTTCCGGAGATAACTTCAAACAAAAATCCATCCATCCATCCAACTAAGCATTCGCATCTATATATATAAAATAAAGTGGTGTTAGTTACACTATTTATAACTCAAGATCGGTCGAACTGATTTAGCTGAAAATTGGTGGGCAGGTAGCTTAGAACCAGGAAAAGGACATAGGATAATTTTTACCCCGTTTTCTATTTTTTATTCCGCGCGGACGGAGTCGCGGGTAAAAGCTAGTTTATAATATTAGTATAATTATATCCACTTCGTTTGTTACACATTTAGTTCTGGAAATAAAAAAAAAATGTTTATTTTTTTTTATTATGTTAAAAAATTGTTAATTTTTTTTGCTTACGTAATATTTTCATATGTATTATGGTTAAAGGTTATTATTTAATAAAAAGTCGAGTCATACAACAAAAATAGTTACATTTGTTGGTTTCTGAGAGCAAAATCTTTTACAACATATTGTTATATCTGTTTTGTCAAAGATACGGGGATAATAATAATAATGAAAATAGTGTTAGGACTGTTGAGGGTAGCCACACAAAAGGTTTTATAAGGAAGCGTGCGCTGCTGCTCGAGGCAGTCTCTTTCCATCCGTCATTGCGGAACATCTGACATTTTTATTTATTTACGTTCGGTTTCAGTTTATACTACAGCGAGGATTATTATGAAGTAGAGTTAAATTCATTATTTCATTATTTCGCTGCTAGTTTAATTCTTTTAAAATACTTTTGCATCAAATATCTTACAATAGTTTATTTAGACAACAAAAGTATAGTTAAATTACATAATAATAGTACGTCTGGTTCTTAAATTAAGTTCTAGACCCGTATTATAGGAGCCAGGACACTTTCGTCTTAGTGTTACAATTTAAATAACAGAATAGTAACATTATAAAAAGTAATTAAATGTCTAATAAAAAGATTTTGGTCAGAAACCGACAATTAAATTGATAATATATGTAGATATAACCGAGAGGAGAGCGTACTGTCTGGCAGTGGGGGCTCCAGTGCGGGCTCAGATCATCTCACAGCTAAGGAGCACACAGGTTAGTGTCAATACAATTCCTACGTAAAATGTTGTAACTCAGTTTTTCAGAGAAAATTTTTTTTTTTTTTCAAATCTTCCATTTTTTTTTTTTAATTTTTCGAACTGAAGTAATTATTTTCAGAATTGATTTGAGTTTTTTAATAGAATATTGTTTAATGTGACTTCTTACTATGACCCCTTTTCTATCGGAAAGGATGGGAAGGAGAAGTGGATTTGGCGGAGGAGGGGACGTTTAGGAAGGGGAGATATTCTCTTTATTGTGCATTCCCTCTTTCGTCGACTAAAGTTATTTAACCCATCTGCAATTGCTGATGTCTATGGACAGCGATCGCTTCGCTATTTCGGCGAATTTTAGATTCCGTTTACCTCCTTAATATTAAAAAAAAAACTAAATTTGTTCCAGAGTTGACTTATTGCTGATTTTTTTTTTTCAATTTAGTGAAATGTATGTAACTGTATGTGTGTATGTGTGAAGTGGGAGGTCGCGAGGGGGAGGTGAAGTCTACATCGAGTGGTTCGGGCGCCTCAGTGGCGGCGGAGGGGGGCGGTGCTGGGGGTGGGGGAGGTACTCGTCGCTCTCACTCCAGCGGCAGTGATCGCGCCGCTGACAGACCTGTGCTCTTCCTATAACGGTCTGTGGAGTTACATACATTTACACAAATACACCAATGGATAGCCTCGGAACGAAACCCGAATATTTTTTTTGTTTTTTTTTTTTTTTTATTTTTTTAGTGGAAAAAGTATGAAAATATGGCCAAATTTATGGTTTATTGGCCTAGTATTTTTTTTCAAAATGTGTTTTTATGGTTTTTTTTTCGACGCTCTCCTAATATTATTTGTACACACGTACAGTAAATTCTACTTGCTCGCTTCTTTTATCTGGTTTTACACTTTGTGGCCATAATTGTGTATGTTTTTTTGAATTCGCGGTAAATTGATTTTAGGAAAAATGTATATTTTTATTATTTGAATATAACTATACTATGTTTAATTAATTTTTCGTAGAATTTTTTTACTATTTGGTATCCAATATAAAGGGATTCCTGGATCCCAGTAAATTTTTGGAACTTAATCCCTGATTTTACTGTACTTATGTACACACACAAGCACTTGCGCTTGTGCACGCGTACGTATATATTAAATAAAAGTAATAATTTTAAGTAACCTTCATCTAAAAACAATAGTTTTTTTATAAATAAAGTAAAATCTATCTGACTTATTCGTCTGTATATTTTTTTTAATTGGTAAATGGTATTTTTTTTGAACGAAGTATAGAGTTTTTATACCTTATTATAAAAAAGGAAAAAAATCTTAATGAATGGCGTCTTAGAGTTTTATATTATTTATTTTGCAGGAACGAAGTATATCCTGGGTCCGATACTGCCAAATACATATAGAAGTCGTCTAGTTGTCTTGTATGTCTGTCACTTGATGTTCTGTAGTTATATAAAAGAGAAAAAAGGGGGGGATGGGTCAAAGAAATGATGTAATTTTGATTGTTTTGAAAAATACGAAGAACTTGGTTTTCATTTTTCAGAAAATGTACGGAATTTGACAAAAAAAAATATTAAAAAAAATGTTTTTTTTTTTAATTTTTTACTGACCCTGTTTTTGTCGATTTGAGAGTTATGACACTTCACCGCGGGATCGTAAACAAATTTTAAATTAAAAGTAACGATATGTTTTTAATATACTTTTTTTTTTTGTTATTTATCTTATTTTGTCATCTTAAAAATGCATACCACATTTCAGATCAATCTGGTTTTGGGTCTAATATAAATTATTTTATTCGACTAGACCAAGTTTAATCAAAAAAGTTTTGCCTAACCCCCCCCCCCTTCTATTTTTCTCTACTAAATATAAAGAGACAGCTGACATTTGATATTTTTTAGTGTTTTTTTGTATGATTATAAATTATTTACGTACTATTATGTAATTGTTATTTATTTTTCGATATACAGAGTGTCCCATTTTTCTTTTGTGATTTTTTTTCGAGATTTTTTTTTCTGCAAGTTTTGTTTAAACAGTTATTCCAGTATGATAATGTTTTATAATTTTTTTATTTAAATAATGCTGTTTTTTATTTTTTAAAAGTACACAGTAAATTGTGCCATAAATGCATTTAATATTATTAATTTGTAAAATTATTATTGAAGAAAAATAAGAATATAAAAATTACTGTGAATAATGGGACACTCTGTATTAGTTTACAAAAAAAGATTTTTTTGTAGTAATTCGACTTTCTTCCGATGTTTTTTTTAATAATTATAATACTATATAGGATCTAAGTTAATTTTGGTGAAGTCGAGTACATTCAGAGAGAAAAAAAAACTTGTTTTTTTTTTTTCAGTGACTACTAAAATATATTTAAAAAATAGTTTGTTTTTTTGCGTTTGAAATCATTTTTATTTATGACGCTATAAAATTGAACTTTAATTTAGCAAATGACCAGCGAACAGAACATTTTCCACAGTCATAAATGGACAAATCGTAAACTGTCTAGTTCTAGTTAAAACTTGAATGTTCACATATTAACGTTTTTTAACAATTTTACGGTGACATGGATTATTGTTTAAATACTTCACCACAGTTAACTTTGTAGTCTACAAGTATTATATGTTTAGGGAATACTACAGGTCGTGTATATAAGGTTCTATGTACTTTAGGTCTAGGTCTAGATATTGGCATTGTTGGGGAGCTATCTGGATATCATTTTATACATTTTGAAAATATTTATTTGAGACCATTATGATTTATTTTATTAAGACCATATCGACGCCGCCACCAAATAAAAGTAATAGGAAAAATCAATTTTTTTTCAAGAGAAGCAAAAAACCGTATTTGTTTAATAACTTCATAAATAATTATTGTACAAGAATCTTTTAGATACTAAAACAAAGATAATTTTTATACCTTCATTGTATTTAATTTTCATTCATATATTCCATACGTATTCTGTGATATGAAGGAAAAATTATAATACTAGAAATAAAAAAAAATCTGTTTCAATAATGACTTTTTATCTCCGTAATTAACATTAAGAAAAATATAAAAAAAAATCACAACATGTAATAGGACATTTAGATGCTGAATTCGACGGAAAATCAAGAACCCGGTAAGAGTTCATTATTGGATTATTAGATGGGGGCGACGACATTGTCTTATTTTATTGAGTCCATTATGACTTATAATATTGAGTCCATTATGACTTATAATATTAAGTCCATTGTGGATTATTGAGTCCATTTTACTTTGTGTCATAATTGAGGTAATAAAAACATAATTTCACACCCAAAAAGAATTTTGGTTTATTAAACTTTGAGCATTTGACATACGATGACTATTAAATTTGCAAATGCTAGTGAATCCACTAGCTCCCCCTAGTAGAGCCACTAATTTGAGGCCATTTAGATATAGTAACGCCATATAACATACGAGTCTGTAATTTAGATTGTATATAACGCGGTTTATGTAAACAGTGAAATAGTTTATATACTTTAGGTGCTGTAAGTTATGTATTTACTATATCTTTTGCAATATTTCAGTGGTATTAAATATAAGCATTTTATAGAATTAAATAAAAATAAATTAACTGCGGTATTTGGAAATAAAGGGAGGTAAATAAAGTAAGAAATCTACATTCCTTTACTTTTTTAAAGGAGCTAAAATTAAATTAAATTTTGAATATTTCTAGAACTTACTATTTCTATTTTGTATTTTGTATATTTTGACATAAAAAAAAATACGACATATAAAGTGGTTTAAATAGAAATTAAACGCTTTTAATACGCTAAGGTTTTTAATTTAAAAATCTATTTCTAGCCTTTTTTTAAAACACGTTTAGACTTTTCTTTTATCTGAATTTGTGTTCTTTAATAGCTTTTTTTGGTGTTTATGTATTTTTATTAGGTTTTTTTTTTATATTTAGAAAAATTACATGAAAAAATTATATCAAAAAATGCTTATATTTCTTATCACTGATTTATTTTGTATTTTAATCCCAGTCTAGCTAAAGCTATTTGTCTATTTATTTAATTTCTATTGTTCGTGTCTCCCGTTTTCTAGATTTTTTTAAAATCAAGATACAATCTACATTTAGTAACTATAATTCCAAAATGTAGATTTTACAAATGCCTTTGATTCAGTAAACATCATTGTATAGTTGTTTTTTGTCGTTTATTTTCCACTTTTTTTTGCAATGAATTATTATTTTATACAAAAAAAAAATATAATTTATTGATTTTTTTTATCAAATTAATTGATTTTTTCATTATATTTGATGTTTTATATCAGGCCTACCACAAGGATGCATCTTTGGTCCCATATGTTTTGATACGATTTTTTTAGGGGACATTATTTTTTTTAATTTATTGAATTGACATTTAAAATACAACAAAATATTTTTTTTTTTGCTAAGAATACATAGTTTTTTTTATATTCAAAGTATTGTATTCTTTACTGTTAAAGGGGTGTTTGTTTTTTACAACTACCTTCATTTTATATGTACCCTACAAATTATGTAGTTTTTTTTTTGTTAGACATTTCGTAATAATTACGAGATTGTGGGACACATAAAAATTAATGTATACGTAGAAAGGTTTTCTAAATTATAAAAAATAATCTAATGAGGGTATTTAAAAATTAATTATTAACGTATTCAAATAGTATTTGTCTAGTTGACGTCGGATGTGTTTTGATGAGAACTGTCGTAGTTTCGCCATCTTTGTCTTCCTCTTTGGGTAAGACAGAGACAACAATAGTTTTCATACAAATGTTAATTGGCTATATATCTGTAGTCTGTACGTTTCAGTCATAATATATAGTTTAGATATTGACACAGATGGCGCTGTTGTACAGGTTTTTTTTTTAATTCTTTCTTTAATTTCTTATACGTAAATGAAAAAGCTGATGAAAAACTTTATTTTCTATATAATTGTGTTCATTTGATTTTATTTGCAACAGAATTAATATGATTTTGAAGTAGTTTTTAAATGGCAAAGTGTAGTGCGACAAATTTGTTTGACCCGGTGACCTATACTATAGTCAAACAACATTATCTGGCTGTATTAAGGCGTTGCTATCTTTGTTAGCTCTATATAATATCTAAAACCTACTTTGGTACGGAAAATTATATAAAAGACAAAATTCAAGACAGTTTTACAGTACAACAAGGAATTTGTGACATTTTTTTGACAAAGTCACGAGGGCGCTAGTGGGCTGTTATAATTTAGTTTCACTTATGCCCATCATATCAGATAGTCTTGTCAGTCAGTAATGTGTGACAAGATTCTTGTCTGTCTATAGTTGTCTCGTGTGACATTTCTGAAAGAACTAGTCACGATTCCAGCACCATCAACCGGTCCAGTTGAGTTATTTAACACTACGTTCCATTTTACGTTTAAAAAATTATTTTAATTTGAAAACATATCAGGCAGTGTATAAATTTTTAAATCCCTTAAAATATTCTTTGAGAATAAATGATATTTGTAATAAATTTATAATAATAGCTTCTCGTATATAATCAAATGACATATAGCTTAAGTCTATATGTTGTCTTCCTTAGAGAAAATTCATTCTAGTCTGTACAATGAAAAATATTTAATTCATCGATCAATTTTTCATTTTTACGAACAAACCAACTAATATACTTTATCATTAAAATATTTTTTTTTATTGGAGACTGATTTAAAATAAAACCTTTGCCCTGTATTTAAAAAAAAAAACTTTTTTTTTCTATCAAGATTTTATTTAATTAAGTATACAATAAAAACATATTTCAATGTAAATACGAGTGAACTTTTATTTTGTTTTATTTCAATACTCAGTTATCAGTTAATGTGCAACGCAACATTTCATTTGCATTTATTTTGACATTCCGCGCGCCATTTTCTTGACACACAGCTGTCACTAGTGTTGTATTTGAAATATCGATTATGACGTAAATTCAGTTTGCATTGAATTGAGTGAATCTTTTAATCCAATCTATTATTTCTAGTATCTAGAAGTAAAAATTAGTCAAATTTGAACGATTTCGGTCAATATTAAAAGAAATCGATTGTGTTTTTATCGTGAACAATACTATCTGTCATATTTTAGCGCGCAAGAAAATGGCGGGTGATTTACAATAGTCCAGTATCGACACATTATATATATATTTTTTCTTATCGTCTGACGTCTGTAATATTATAAAATGGTGATGTTATTTTAAAAAAATAGTTGACGACTGCGCACGATGCGATTGTAATATGTAATTTTTATTAAAGGAATAGCATTTTGTAATTAATCTGTTGTTTGATTTTTGAGCCTTTTATAACCTCAAATATTTTATTACAAGTTTGCTTACAACAATAATACAGGGTTTACATTATCCCAGTACAGTAGGATAGTAGTGGTCAAAATTACCGCTGGCATACAATTGGTATAATGCAAACACTACATGACGCCATTGAGTCAAAACAGTCCATGCCAGGCCAGTGTTACTGTCTTACTGTACTGGCGTAATAGAAACAGTCTTTACGGACAAAAATGATAATGAGTGGTTTGGAGGTGAAATAAGTTGGAATATATCATGACTAGCTATCACCCACGACTCCGTCTGCTCGGAATTTTAGAAAAAAAACTTAGTATGTGTCTTTCCAGACTATGTTCTAGATCTGTTTCAAATTTCATGAAGATACGTTGAACCTTCAAACATCCATCTGTTCATCTATACGTTGGCATTTATATAAGGAAAAGAGACCATAATTTCTTTTTTAAATGCAACGGTGCATTATTTCTGCTACATAACCAGACAACTCGCAGGCAACGGACCCATAAAACAGTATGTTTTTACGATCGTAAGATCAGTTAATTTTAAAGCAAATGGGTTACGTTCAAATAAACACATCTTTAAAATGTTTAATTAGTAATTTTATTAACATGTTAAGTTTATCAATTGAAACATTATAAATGTTTTTATGAACAAATTAAAAAACTTGTACTTACATGAATACAATTTTATTTATCATTTTTCTTTTAATTAGTCCATTAGTGTTTAATGGTAAAAAATGTAACATAATGTAATAATGTTTTGATAACAAATAACACGGGTTAATTAAATGATTAATTTCTCTTTTGGAATTCCCTTTTTAATGGACTTTTTAATGTTTTTTTTTCAAACGTTGTGAGTATTTTTAGGTACCTGACTTGAGCCTCACAGTATTTTAAGACATCGTTTGATATTTAAAGTTCACACATTTTAAACCTTACTATACGTTCTAGACCTCAGCTATCTTTGTGAAGTTTTTTTTTAATCTAACAGCCTTACGAATTATCTCAAAATAGGAAACGCTGAGTTTAATTTCAACGTGTACATTTGGCGGAAATAAGAAAACAACTAAGTTATTTTCTTTAAAAAAAATTAATTTTATCAATACAAAATGTACTTATTAAAATTGTTTTTCCTTTCTGCAATATCTAGTAATTTGGTTTAAAATATTACAAAAGAACGACCCACTTTTGTAAAAAATCAATAATACGTCAAAGTTAATGTTAAATCTGTTTGTTTTCGTAACTTTCTAAAGAAGTGAAAAATAGTACTGGCAGTCTGTCTACATGTTATTGTTATTGGAAAGCAGTAACGTTAAATAGCTTTAAAAAACTGTTTCTAAAGTTATTTCTAACGTTACGTTTAAGGCAGTAGCCAATGTTATCATGATATCATGATAACATTCCTAGTGTTTTGTATTTTTTTTATATTACAAGGTGGCAAACGAGCAAACAGCCACCTAAATTCGCCGCAATGGCGAAGCGACCGCAACCCATAGACATTCTCAATTACAGATGCGTTACCTACTTTTAATCGACGGAGGAAGAGACGCACGAAACGAGAATATTTCGCCTTCCTATGCATCTCCTCCTCCATCAAATTCACTTTCCCTTCCCATCTCGTCCTTATAAGAAAAGGGTGGAAGAAGACTAAAATTAGGCCTCCGGCACCACACTCATCAGCCTGTGCGCAGAATTACTTCCACTTCACGCCTGTCTTCTGTGTGGTCGTGTTATTGCACCGGGCGAACCGACCCATTCGTGTAACAGATGTTGTTCTTGCTGGCGTATTCTTTAGCAATTAACATCAGTTGGAATCTTTGTAAATCATAATTCTTGTATTTATAGATTGTTATACATACAATTACCAACATGCAGTTAACATTGTTGCTATGTTTTTGTTATTTTGTAAAACATAACTTAAGATTATAATATATAAACAACGTGTGCAGTAAAAAATAAATGTCTGGCATCATATTCATATAATTTGAAAACATCAGCACGCACGGCACGGCAGCCAAAATGCTTTTATTTCGTTGTTAAATAATAATAATAAAACTATGTACATTTTTACATTAAAATTTCTATCACTCTCTTGGCTTTCATACGCAAATCAAACTCTTTTCACATCTACATCTCGTTGTTAACTCATTGACTTCCCGCGCGATTATCTTCTTACACCTACATTTTTTCATTTTTAAAAAGGCAAAGGTTCTTAGTGCTCATTATGCCACGTTTTTGGCAGAATGTTTTATTTTGCACTCAACACACGCCAGTAAACCAAAGCCAGATACTACTAACTTCAATTTGGCGCGCTCCTGACACCTTTGTCGTCTCTAACACGTTCGTAATGTACTCACATGTTCGTCAGTTTCAGGTGCGTTTTTTATCGCATATACTATGAGTACAGAGCTTTTTATAAAAAAAACTAAGTCTTGGAATTTATTTCACGTAATAGGATGGGAAGGGGAATTAGATTTGACGTGGAGGGGACGCATAGGAACAGGATAAATCTCTTTTTGTGCGTTCCCTCCTCTGTCGTTTAGGTGGCAACGTAATGGCGGATGACTATAGGCCGCGGTCACTTCACTATTTCGGCTTATGCAGGTGGCCTCTTACTCGTTTGCAACCTTAAGATATTAAAAATCTGAGGTCATCCATACTTTGTTGGTTACCATTTCGATCCATCCATCGAATAAAGTTACATATTATATAGACATTTAAAATAACATGTAACTCTTTTCGTCGGAAGCGTCGATTTTATTAAGCCACTGTTTTCGACAATAACGTTGCAGATTTAAGTAGTCATAGATGTTTAAGGTTAGGGATACTTTTAAAAAAGAAAACAGATATTTTTCATATAATTATTTTATTACATTATACAAATATTCCAATAAAATAAATGCTAGAAGCGAATTTAAAAAATAATACTTTCGATCCAAGGAAATTCACTTAAATTATATAAATTGAAATTTAAATTCGAATTTTATATATATAGAATACTTTAGCGATATAAAATATAAACCGAGGTCGACCAGTCTTTCGTTATAAAAATCATATCATTGCATAATCTAGAACATTACAGATTAAATAACATATTCGATCTATATGTGAATCCAGTTTATAACATAGACCATATATTAGAAAATTTAAAAACTTGTTTTGCATTATTTGCGTGTCAACTCATTCGTAGACCAAACCAACTTATTGACGTTGCGCCTTAATCTAAAATCATCACTCATTAGCATTCCAGAAAAAATGAGCAAACGAGCAAGCGACATGAATACGCCTGACTAACAAGGTAACCGTTGCCCATAGACATCCGCAACTGTAGATGCGTTGCTAACTTGTATAACTGTTACGACTTATTTAATAACAATGATATAAGCCGTTAACAAAGGTCATAATATAACTTTCGATTACGCGCCCGAAATCTTGTAATTTTAGGTAACAATTTTTAACAAAATGGCGGCTAACTAAGAGGTCACATAGAGCTACAAGTAAACAGCTGCTGTTGTGTGTTGTTCTGTTGGCTTTATATGAACAGAGATTACAGACTAAAATAAGGATCTATTCCTATTTATCATCTCCCCTTTAGATTTCACCTCCTCTTCCCAATCTTACTTATTTGTGATAAGGCGCGTAAATTTCCCGCCATTTTGTCCGCGTCAAAGCGAGTCATTGTTTAATTTCCTAGAATTACAACAAATTTTATTCATTCCTTCCTCATTTCACATATGAATTGTTTAAATGCTAATTATCGAGGAATTCCGCTACGGAATCGAATTAATCAAAAGAAATGATTGACAAATGCATTTCGATGTTATCATTATTTGAATGACATTATTCCATTAAAGTATGCTGTTTTAAAAAATAATCCGTGTGATAAGATTTTAATGATAAATAATGTGTCATTTACGCTTTTATTTATAGTTTAATTGTCTTGTAATAAATTATTACAATGCAAAATACCCGATAAAAATAATTTTAATTTGCAAAAAAATACATTTTCTACTAAAAAAACGAAGGTTTTGCAACATTGCGGTACCTATGCAAATTTTCGCGCCAATTTATCATCACTTCCAAATGTCAAGGTGACAATTACTGCGCTTGGTAAAGATGGCGTCGTATTCAATTGTCTATCTATTAATTCTAATACTAGCTGTCGCCCGCGACACCAATCGCGGTGAATTAAAAAAACTTTATTAGTTGCCTATGCTTTCTTCCAAACTATGTTCTATATTTGTGCCAAATTTCATTAAGATACGTTGAACCGTTACGATAACTTCTTACAAACATACATTCATCCATTCGCATTTAAAACATCAGTAAGATTCGTTGATTTTCTACAAAACAACCAACACAAAAGTATTTGATTAAATTTATCAAAGATCCTTTTTTTTTTAATTGCGCACAAAGGGCGGACGCTGTCCGATAAATAAGTATAATTATTTTACGATTAATTTTAAGATTTGAACGCAATAATTTTTAAAATATTTCTGTACTTTACTGCTAAATGTCAAAGTATTATTCAACGCGGTTAAAAAAAAATTAAATGTCATATCGTACAAATAGATCATCTGTGGCAATTTTTTTACCGCGAAAGACCGGTCAAGCAAAAATAACCCTAATTACGTCTTATTTAAAACTAGTTAAATATAAAAATACATGATTAAGAATATTTTTAAAAAAGCCATCGAAGCCAAGTAATTTTCTTGTAATACATTTCATTTTTATTTATAAAATATAAATTCATTTAAAATAAGGAAAATCATATTTAAAAGCAAAAATATAGCAACTCTTATCTATAATAAAAAGGAATAAAATAACTTTTTTTTTTCTTAAGTAACTTCAGAGATTAAAGTCGAGGGTTCATATTAAAGATAGGCAGTGATTGAATGTGTTGTAAAAAAATGATTATTTAAAAATGTGAGACCTAGAATTTATTTAACATTATAGATAACATATTTCAATTAAAAATAGTATTGCAAATAGTGTACTGCAAACAATAGGCTCAAAATATAACTGCTATTTAGCAGTTATAACGTCGTTACGTCACCACTTAAAACAACTGGTCTTAAAAGCCCTATTATGACATTTATTGTCTGTGTAAAGTATTATATTGGCGGGGAATTGTCTATTTCTTATTTATTAATTCACTATGATTTGTTCTATCTACTTATTTCGTAAAATGTCTGGAAAAATAAAATCAGATCGGGGGTTTGTCAACCTTTTCTATGTGTATGTATTTATTAAATATTCACTTATAGAGTCCTGTTCCTTTGTTAAGTCGACAACCACTGGATTAGTGTAATAGTCTTAGAGTTCCTTACATCTAAATTGTTCCTGTTTCTTCGCCAACTAATTTACCTGCAAATAAAGAATACATATGTTAGTAATCTTACTAATATTATAAACTAGCTTTTACCCGCGACTTCGTCCGCGTGGAATAAATAAAATGCACACAAGATAAAAAAGTTCCTATGTCCGTCTCCTAGTTCTAAGCTACCTCCCCATCAATTTTCAGCTAAATCAGTTCGACCGTTCTTGATTTATAAATAGTGTAACTAACACGACTTTCTTTTATATATATAGATGCGGATGTTCCCGAACGGCTTAACGGATGTTGATGAAATTTGGCTCAGATGTAGAACATAGCCTGGAAGAACACATAAGCTACTTACTAAGTTTAATTTTTAAAGCCGCTTAGACAGAGTCAAGCGGACGACAGCTAGTTTAATAATAAAAACAACATTTTTATTAATCCTAGAAACTACAGATAAAAAATTAAAAAGAGTTACCCAAAAGTAAAGCTGCAAAATACTGAATCTGTTTTAATAAGTTTAGTATAACCAGCTATTCTGACCTGGTGAGAGAGGCGCTAGTATCGCGCTTAGTAGTATCAGAAAAAATAAAGACATAGAAAATTACATGAAAAGACAGCTTCAATACGATAAGAATCTTGTGATAGGAAGGCACTAGTGAGCTAGGATAATTAAGTTTGTCATTTACCCACCGGGTCAGATAACTTTGTCGGTCTACAATTCTTTTTTCAAATCCGTAATAATAATATATCTAATTTGCACAGACAATAAAAGCGCGGGAAAACAATAAACGTTTAATCATTTTACGATTATTTTTATAATACGTATTTATGTACAATAATAATATAAGATAACAACAATGAAATATTTCTTTTTATCTATTTGATTGTGTGTAGATTGCACTGATTCATACAGGAAATGCTATTTAGGTTTATATCTTTAGTTTTATTGATTTAATTGTGTGAATAAAGCCGTCAAAAAATAGATGTAATTAAAGGCAAGGCCCTTGATAGAGTAGTCTTTTTTTACAGTTTTTAAAAAGAGACGACCGACAAAGTTATCTGAACCGGTGGACATAAGTCAAACAGGATTACGACAGCACACTAGCGCCCTCAACAACAAGATCCTTGTACTGTAGCTAATTGTCATGTTTTTTTTATGCCTTATTCATTCCTTGTTTGACTATAAAATAATTACTCAAAAAAATTCAGAAATAGCACAAAAACTCTGAATAACGGAAATCCATAGCGAATCATTAAAAACTATCTTTTAGTTTTGAAACGCATATTGCAGGAGACATCATAATATGTTTTGATATAAGTTTACATATAATGTGTTCATTGGAGTTGGGTACTAACGAACTGTGCAATTTATCTGAGACACAGTAGGTCACTGGAACGAGCGACTGGTAACTACTTGTGATAGCTACAATATCATAAATATGAACATTTCAAATTAAAATAACATTATGCATTAGCCTATGTGTTCTTCCAGACTATGTTCTATTGACAAATTTCATCAAGATCTGTTGAGCTGTTCCGGAGCCCTTCTAACAAACATCCATCTAAACATTCGCATTTCAAATATTAAGTAGGACTGTATTTTTTTATAAAAACATGTTTTGGAACGAAATTCCTTATCGCGCGTTGTGAAAGACGGAAAAAATTCTTAGGAAAAGTTGTCACGACACTTTTTGCTATAGTAAGTATGTTAACGACGAATGAGCGCTACTTTTTTTTTGTTAACAGACATTTTTTTCATTACAAACCACGTTTAGGAACAGGAAAATTATACTGTAATTATCAATAACAAGCTTTTACTTTGACATGTTCAGATAAAATTTTAATTAGCAACAAATTTTGTAATCTCTAATTTATTCAAGGAAACAAGTTACATAGTATATACTGATAGTAATAATTATCTTTGTATGTATGTATGTATGTATATATGACTATAGTTGACAAAATAAGAGTTATACAATATATCACGAGTTTTGGTGAACAATAACATAATTATATCAAAAGACTTCGTCAACAGAGAATCAAAAATGTAGACTATAAACATGCTTGCGTGCATCAGCTATATTCTCGTCTAGGGTTGCCAGGTCGTCAAACCTACTAGCCGTACAGACCAGACAGTTTGGCCGGACATTTGGGTAGAAAGGTAGGACACCTATATTATTTAAAACTTTGTCTCAGTATTAATAGATACATTCTCGTTTGGGAAATGTAAAAAGCATAACAAAAGCCGGACAACTCGGACATTTATTTTGGCCGGACACGCAATCAAAAAGCCTACCTATGTCGACGCCTGGCAACGCTATTCTCGTCAAAGTCCCGTCAAAATCGATCCAGTCGTTCCGGAGATTAACCCGGAATAAATATCTCTATAGACAAAAATAAATAGTTTTTTCGTATATCACGATGTCACATATGAAATATGTTTTTTATATGAAAAAAGTTCAAACCTTAGGCAATAAACAACATTATATCAAATTATAAATGTGAATGTTTTTAAAGATGGATGTTTGTTTTGAAGTTATCTCTGGAACTACTCAACAGATCTTGATGAAATTTGTCACAGTTAAAGAACATAGTCTGGAGGAACATATGACTACTTATTACGTTTCTTTAATTCCGCACACGGTGTCGCGTGCGATTGCTAGTATGTTAATATAATACCTCATTTCAATTTAATTCTACTATACTTTGTATTTTTTATCAATTTATTGACTTATATCTATTCTATAATTTCTACAACTATTCTAATTGCGAAAAAATAACTAAATAAAAAGAAACAAGTTCTAGTTATCAATGGACACGATAAATTAATTTCTAGATAAATTTCTCGCAAGGTATCTTATCAAATGTACACATATTTTATTTTCTACGTTCAGAGCACGTTTATGACAAAAAATAGAGTTTTTTTTTATCATAAGGTGGAAAACGAGCGAGCGGCTACTTGAATACATACGATTTTCAGATGCGTTGCCTACCTCCTATCGACGAATAGTCTAAACACAACTCATGCCTGTTACCCAGAGGGGTAGGCAGACATCACGGACCTCTATTTTGAGTGGCCAAATGAACCTCCGCAATCCAGTTTTTCCCATTTCGGGAGACGGAACGTGACATGAATTCACATAAATGTGCGGGTAGCGACATGATGTTTTCCTTCAAGATGCGAACGTCGGATAAATGTACATATGGTAATAGAAAAACTCATTGGTACATGGCGGGATTCGAACTCAAGGCCTGCAGATTGCAAGTCAAGTGCTTAACCCCTGAGCCACCGACGCTCTATACTCTAAAATAACTCACTTAAGCTAATAAGCTCCGATAGCCGAAAATAACGATTAATCTAGTTTTGTTTTCACCCGAATGACTCGGGAGGGTAATGATTTTACACCTAGTCCATATGAGATTACATTTTCACCTGTGGCCTAAATAACACAACTGATTTCGACGAGTGAGGTGACATTGAATTACTTTGAGTGTCCTCAAGCCATTCGTACACAATGCATGTAAATCTCTGAAACCCAACGATTTTAGTCGCTAAGCGAAAAACGCAGTACGTTTTCTTAGGGTTGGGTACACAGCACGGATCGCCGACATTTCTATCTGTCATCCCAAAAGGTGTTGTTCGCAATCTTTCAAGATCGACGTCAGTAAAGTCGCTGATTTTCAAGATGGCGGAGCAAATGCAGTTAACATGTCGCTATACCTGTACTGACCGAAAAAACAACTGGCGTCGACGATTCAACGTTTTCCGGAGCGACAACGCGATACACGCGACGCGACTGTAAAGTATTAATTTCGAAGATTAACGTTGTCTTGTATACGAAGGATCTTAGAATATCAGTCGATGTTTTTTTTAACAAACAAATCGTGTTTTAAATAACAAGTTACAAGTGAATATTGTCAAAGGCTTTGTCTACATACAAGACGTTTGGATTATTTTCCTCGACGCATAATATTGGTTAGAACAAATAAACGAAACGTGTCAAGGATGTACTGTTGTGCTATCATTAGGGCTGGCAATATCGATAAAATAATATCAGGGTTGTCATGATAAAAAAAAGTGACGTTATTTTGTAATTTAATAGTTTTTTTTTTCAATATTAAAAGGACTGAATTATTGCATGCATATGATTTATTAGATGGATGGATGTATGGATGTTTGTTTGAAGATATCTCCAGAACAACTGCATGCTTCGTGCAATTTGGCACAGATGTAGAACATAGTTTGGAAGAACACACAGGCTACAATCATTTTTTAATTCCGTGCGGACGGAGTCGCTGGCGGTAGCTAGTGTTAAATATATTTTTTCATAATATTTTTCTGAAGTAGAAGAGATTGAAAGCGCTAATCACGGGAACTGTTACACAAATTTGAAAAAAATGTTTTTGAATTTCACAACAATTTTTTTAAAAATTGACGAATAAATTCGAAATACGAATTTGGTATGTACATTAAATGTGCTATCAGAAATTAAACGTTGGTTTCAAAGCGCTTGCAAAGAAAAACATAGTCATCTCTTTCACTCTCTTTGAAATATCAGAAATAGCCATATGTTTATAAGTCTATCTTCAGTCGAATTTCATGGTAAAGCTTTTAACTCAACACTGCCAAAAAGTTGCATAAAACCTTCTTAGAATTTATATAAAAAGGTCATATGTTCAAGGTCGAATGGCGTTTGTATGAGTTCATTGAGTGACGTCACAGGGTCAGTCCATCACGATTCATACGTCAATTTAATTAATTAAATATGTACAGGGGCTCACGTTTTATACGATGTTGAGTAACAAAGACCTTCTCGTTATGGTATTGGATTTAAATATAATACGATATTTATATGCCACTAATTAAAAGATTCACTACTAAGATTAAAGTACTTTTAAAAACACAACTTATGTTTTCAAAGTGAAAAAAAATATAAAAAGATACAATGTCGAACATCCTGTGTATTGAATTGAGGTATCAAAGAATTCAACAAAGCATTCTTCCTCAATATAACTTTTATAACTTACAATATTATCATCATCATCAGTTCACTATACACCCCCACTGAGGGTCTCAGAGTCTACCCTAAGTTAGAGATGACTAGGACATAGTCAATGTTGACTCAGTGTGAGTTGACTTCACATATATCATTGAATTTCTAATCAGATATGTGCAGCATCACGATATTTTCCTTCACAGTAAGAATGTCAGATAAATGTACTTATGTAAATAAATAAAAAATTGGTATATGGTGGAATTCGAACTCAGGACCTGCAGATTGCAAGTCAAGTGCTTAACCACAGAGCCACAGACGCTCTAATAGTAACTATTACTTAAAATAAAATCTGGTAACTGAATTTGTAGCGAGATGTAATCTATTCCCGGTCTTCGCATAAACAACATCGCCATGTGTTACAAGTCATTTCCGGTCATTTATACACATACAGTAAATAATTCTTACCATTATAAATTCCTCTATGGCACCCGAGCAAAAAACCAAAGCCCAACGACAGTCATAAGGTGGACTGGCCTTTTTCACTACTGTATTTAAAGTCATTAAATTATCGCTGTAGACATACTAATATTATAAATGCGAATGTTTAGATGGATGGATGTTTGTTTGAAGGTATCTCCAGAACGGCTCTACAGATCTTGATGAAATTTAGCGTATATAGAACATAACTAGAACACAAAACTGACTAATTAAGTTTTTTTTCCGCGCAGACGAAGTCACCGTGGACCGCTAGTAAACATATAAATAACCAAGTATAATAAGTTAAGAAATACCATACTTAAGCTTTCCAAGAACACTTATACATTATAAGTACGTAGAATTCAATAAGTCCTTAACTAACGCGTAACGGTCGTTTATAATAACTACGGTTACAGATAGGATGCAATCGAAATGTAACATGTAGTCTATCCACAGATTGCGTTTCAAAATCATGGATAAGTTCTATCTATCTATAACAAACCATGAATAGCTTTTATGTCTTGCCTATTCGATCCTACCAAAATGTTTCGTAAGATGTATGTGCATTTCGGAGGCTTAATTATAGTCCTCTTTACCTTCCCACTCTTTTCTTATTAAGGAAAGGTTTATGGGGAAGTGGATTTGATAGAATAGGAGACGCATAAGAAGGGAAAATATTCTCTTTCCTCAGTCGATTAAAGGTCAATGCATCTGCAATTGTGGATGTCTATGGGCAGTAGTCGCTTTACCATTTCTGGGAATTCAGGTGTCCGTTTGCTCGTCTGTCATTTTATGAAAAAAAAACAAAAAATATCCGAGACAATTCATTCAGTCACGCTCTAATAGACAACAATATCGATGGATAGTCCTGCTCTTTACAGTTGACTTGATTCAAAGGTTACGCAAGAGGTTAATAACGGAACATCATGGGCACTATAGTGACCGTAACCTTGCTATCCCATGTGATAAAAAGAGTTACATCTTTCAGATCGAGGAAGAGATGTAGCTCTTTTCGTCTCACGTCGAAAAGTTGCTCAACGATAAAAAATTATTTTTATTAGGTATACATTTATAATCGATTAGTGACGAATTAAAAAATAATGGCGTGACAAATACCTTATCCACATTATGCTAACGCTTTAATTTTGACTATGTATGACTAATTAGTGCCTATTGTTGTAGGAAGCACTAATGGCTTAGATTACGAATTAGATATATACATATTAGATTACGAATGTATGGAAATGTTGATACTTGATAAGAACAAATTTCTTTTTTCCCACATTCCTACAGTTTAAAGAAAGCCCGATTGTCTTACTCTGAATTTTGACACTGCTGGGAATATGGATCAAAAGATTTTTTACATTTCAAAGTAAAGCGGTTCAGTTTACAGATGAATATAAAAAAAGGACTTGTTGGTCGGGTAAAAGGTACAGGATGTTACAGTTGTTTTTGTCTCAGCTTTAAAAAGAAACATATGTTTCTGGCTTTACAAGGAAAAAAAAACTCAACTTTTTAAGAAGCAAACGAAGTGGCTTTATGTCTTGCGACCGTTGCACATTCAAGAAAAAAAAAAATGTACCACAACGACAAAGGAATCAGGAGACGCGTGTATGCAAAATTAGTTCTATTATAAAACGCCTTATTCTATCTGCGTTCCAAATAGATTCTAACGGCATTTGAAACTGTTCTTAATTCAAATTACCTCTTACGATTGCGAATTGTTGATTTAGAAAAAAAAACTAGCTGTCTTTATTGCGTACTGGCCAGATATAGATAATTAAAAATAAATTCAGATCGATACAGAAAAGGTATTTTAAAAGTAAATTAAAGAAGAATTAGCGTTAGAATACCAAAATGAAATGTTTAAACCGTTTAAAAACGGCACAATAGTACCATTATACAAAATTAATAATTCAAATTGATATATATAATACGTCATACAAAATATCTTCAATTCTAGTAAAATATAAGCTTTAAAGAGAAATAAAACAATGTTTTTTCGCAAATTTTTCAACAGTGTAAAATGACAGTTTACAAAATGATCTGATTAATAAGGCACTCTACATTTTGCAGCATATTTCTCGTTTTAAATATCAATGAATTCATGTAAACAGTGTCTATTACACAACACTCACTTTCGCTCCAGACTTCGTTTGTGTAACGTTGACCCCGTAACCTTTTAACAATAGCTTTACACTGCATTATCATCATCCCTTTCTATTCCCTTTAAAAAGCTGAGATAAGAATATATAAGTAGACACGAATGGTAAGAATGAGTCACGACTAGCTTTTTAAAAAAACAACTCATCTTAGTAAAAAAAATTACTGTGGTAAACGCTCGCAATAACATCTGCGATACTAAAACCAGACCATCGAAGACACGTCATCAAGTGGAAGCCATTCCGCGTAGTGTGCGTATCGGAAGAGGACTCATTTTAGTCATGTTTCTCTTCCCATCTCTTTCTTAAAAGGAAAGAATGGGAAGGGGAAGTGGCTTTGATAGAGGAGGAGATGCTTAGGAAGTGTAAATATCCTCTTTCTGTGCGTTCCCTTCTCCGTTGATTAAAGGTAGGCAACGCATCTGCAATTGCAGATGTCAATGGTCTGTGGTTGCTTTGCTCTTTCGGCGAATTCAAGTGGCTGATTTCTCGTTTGCCATCATATAATATTTAAAAAAATAGTTTTTAATTCAAGTTGACATTTTTGCCAACAAAAAATCCTGCATATATTATAGAATTATTTAAAAATCTATATCTATATCTATATATATAAAAGAAAGTCGTGTTAGTTACACTATTTATAACTCAAGAACGGCTGAATCGATTTGACTGAAAATTGGTGGGCAGGTAGCTTAGAACCAGGAAAAGGACATAGGATAGTTTTTACCCCGTTTTCTATTTTTTATTCCGCGCGGACGGAGTCACGGGTAAAAGCTAGTATATATATAAAAGAAAGTCGTGTTAGTTACACCATTTATAACTCAAGAACGGCTGAATCGATTTGACTGAAAATTGGTGGGCAGGTAGCTTAGAACCAGGAAAAGGACATAGGATAATTTTTACTCCGTTTTCTATTTTTTATTCCGCGCGGACGGAGTCGCGGGTAAAAGCTAGTATATTTAAAAAAAAAACATATCCAATGTTCTCATGTTCTTCTTCTTTATGTTTATTTTTTAAATTCCACCAAAGAAATTAATATTGATATGGCATTTAAGACTTGTAAAAAAACATATATTCACATATATATTAAAAAAAATTGACCTCATTTATTTCAGAGATTTTTTACTGTTAATACAAATTTTAATCGCATCATCAAATTAAACCACACAATTTTATTATATTTACACTAAGCATATAGTTGCTCAACATATAATTTTGTGGTTTGATCATATTTGCTAACATACAGCCTCCATACTCTTATCAGGTAACTATGTGATAAGTGTACAGTAAATTATAAATACAGACATAAAAAACTCATTTACAACTACTTTTAGTAGCAATTAGCTGTCGCCCGCGACTTCATTCGAGCGGAATAAAAAAAAATAACAGCCTATGTGTTCTAGACTATATTCTACATCTATGCCAAATTTCATCAAGTTTCATGCAGCCATTCTGGTGATAACTTCTGACAAATATACATACATCTATTCATCCATACATCTATATAAATAAAAGAAAGTTGTGTTAGTTACACCATTTATAACTCAAGAACGGCTGAATCGATTTGACTGAAAATTGGTGGGCAGGTAGCTTAGAACCAGGAAAAGGACATAGGATAATTTTTACCCCGTTTTCTTTTCTTTTTTTATTTTTATTCTGCGCGGACGGAGTCGCGGGCAAAAGCTAGTTTATAATATTATAGTAAGATGGAAGTTAAAAAAATAAAAATAATGGTCTTAAAAATATTGTGCCTTTCACAAATTAAGTATTAAAAAGAAAAATAACTTACATCTTAAGGCAATGTCTGACTTCCCTGCGCCCTGATGCTGCCAGTCCTTGACAACCGCTTCCCAATTGTCTGAACATGGAAACCAATGTTTATCAACTGCTCATGATCCAAGATTTTACGTCCATCAAAGATGTAGGCTGGCTTCATCATAACTTCATATATCTTTTTGAAGTCTAACTCCTTAAACTCATCCCATTCGGTACAAAGAACTAATGCGTGAGCTCCGGACACAGCTGAGTAAGCAGTGTTATGTATCTCTATGTTCTTACGGACTATCTCTGGCTCATTTGTTACATAAGGTGTTGTTAACTCATAGTATATTTGATCAGTCTCTACTTTAGGGTCATATATATGTAATTTCGCTCCTTCATCAAGTAATGTCTTACATACATAGATAGCTGGTGATTCACGAGTGTCACCAGTGTTCTTCTTAAATGAGAAACCAAGTATAGCTATCTTCTTGTCTGTGACCGTATTGAATAAAGATTCTATGACTTTACGTGTGAATCTTGTCTTCTGGTAGTCATTTAAGTTGACTACTTGCTGCCAATACGCGGCCACTTCTGATAAATTCAAACATTCACATAGATAAATTAAATTCAATATATCTTTCTGGAAACAACTGCCACCGAAACCGATTGACGCTTCTAAGAACTTAGGACCGATACGTGAATCTCTACCCACAGCTCGAGCCACCTCGGACACATCAGCTCCTGTAGCCTCACAGACTGCAGACAAGGAGTTGATACTAGAAATTCTTTGTGCAAGGAAAGCATTTGCAGCAAGCTTAGATAACTCCGAGCTCCATGTATTAGTTGTTAATATGTTTTTAGCTGGTATCCAGTGTTCATACACCCAGCACAGTTCCTGAACAGCTCTTTGACCTTCTGGTGTATCTTCTCCTCCGATAAGTACCCTATCTGCTTCAACAAGATCTACTATCGCTGTCCCTTCAGCTAAGAACTCAGGATTAGACAAAATCTGATACTCTACACCAGGTTTGGTGTTTGCACGGAGTATTTTCATAATTATTTCGGCTGCTTTGACAGGTACAGTGCTCTTTTCTACCACAATCTTGTTACTTGTAGCCAAATCTGCTATCATCCTGGCAGCACCTTCGATGTACTTCAAATCCGCAGCTCTTCCTTTACCATTACCGAATGTTTTTGTTGGAGTATTGACCGAAATGAAGATTAAATCAGCTTCTTGAATACTTTTCGCAATGTCCGTAGAAAAGAATAAGTTTTTACCTCGACATTGCTTGACTACTTCATCTAATCCTGGCTCGTAGATCGGCAGTTTATCAGAGTTCCACTGGTTGATGCGTTCCGTACTCTTGTCGCAAACGGTGACTTTAATGTTTGGGCATTTCAATGCTATGACACTGCACGTCGGTCCTCCCACGTAGCCAGCGCCGAGGCAGCAAATTTTCTCAATCACCATCTCGAATGTTTAATTTATAATTATATTTAAACAGGAAAGAAAATGTTTAAATATTTAAAATTACTGTTTTATACACGTCTGTACTTTTTGAAGGCTGTTTCGTTATTCCGTTAACACTCTTGTGAGTTATTTTTGAGTTGATGTTCAAACAAATAAGTTGTTAGGGGACGCGTTCCGGAGATGGTGTGCGCTGGCCTATGCAGAGTGCGTGTGCCTCGAGCCAATTAACGGAATTGACGATTACACGATCATTTTATTTCACCGCGACCACTCAACTCGCTCAACTCGACATGCAAGCAGCAAGCAACATTCAACATTTCCTCAAATGTCATTGACATTTGGCTACGTGATTTGGAATAGTGATGTGCCACGCATTGTTAGTATTCCTACTAAACAAAGCAAATTAAAATTATGACCAACTACTGTAATTTATTGATGAAATGAAAATGTGAGTTTTTGTTTTAGCTAAAGAACCTCATAAATTCTTATGTTCGTATATATTTTAAGGTAAATAAATAAAATTTCCAATATAGCAGATATTAACAGAATGCGAATTCTTTAATTTGTTATCAAGAATTAATATGTAGATAAAGAGTAAAATATGCTTCTATCACACCGTATCAATGTTTTCATTTCGTTTTTCTTTGTGACATGTGACTGAATAGTGACTGTTTGCCTTGAAGATGCATTTACATCTTTACCGAGGTTAAGGTGGTATAGCGCAGATGGCGCTTAGCCTAAATCTCGTTTTTCATTTCAGTACTATTCAGGACAGAGATCACTATATTATCGAGTAAATTTTAAATGTAGTCCCATCACTAATAGTGTTGCAAGATGATTAATGGGGTAATTATTGGTAAAAATATTTTTTTTATTTGCCATTACACCAATTTTTAACTTAATGTTTTAACATCATTTCTTAATTCTGACAAGGTTCTTATATATCTTGTTATTTTTGAAGAACAAAGTAATTTTACAAAAAAAAAAGGAAATCATGGTACAATTAAGCCAAGCAATGGCCACACTGATTGACAAATTTCCAATTACGTTCTTGATTACGCTATTTATTTTAATATTCCTTAGTTGGATTATTCATAGGGCTTTCCATATATAAACAAAGCAATTCATAAAAATGGTATTTTTGAATAAACTTTTTCTTGCAATTTGTCTTCTATGAAAGAGCGCTATCTTACTTAATTCTGTACATGTAATTTTTTGCCTTATTTTTTGTTAAGTTAATTTGCAATTATCTTTCGTAACCCACAGTAGAGATAAAAATTCATGCATATAATGTATTTGTAGGGTTATACAGAAAAAAAAACACAAAATACATTAGAAAAATTTACTCCTTAAAATACCTATGACTTATGACGATTATCTAAACTCCAACGACCTCTATTAATATGAATACTAGACAGGCTTGGAGCTTTAATATTTTATGCCTATCTGATGACCGGAATCTTCTAATCGGCACAAAAAATAGCCGTCATTTACAAATAGCAGCCTGTCTAACTCGTTTATATCTTAGAGGTCTGTGCTAGAACCCCTTTAACTAGCTGTTTGCGTCTAATAGAAATAGTCGATCGGTGTAGACTACTAGACCCCCATTTCCTAGATAGCTAGTTGCAGGTAGAGGTCAAGTAAAATTGGCTTATGATTATCTAGTATAACTAGACACCTGTTGTCTAGACAGCAAGATATTTTCAGGGGTCAAGTAATATTGGTCTATTATCTAGTTCATCTAGAGCCGCGTTGTCTAGTCATGATGTTGTAGATGGAGGTCAGCTAGGGTTGGTCAACTGCAGTTCCGAGGACAGCACCACTATAAGCCAGGTCCCAGTAATGCTCCACGCCATGCTTCTGGAAATGTTCCCGAGCCTGTTTCTCTGTTGGCATCACCTGTATAATTTGTTAAACACATATTCCGCCATGTTATTTAAAAGACTATTTAGTTCTACACTAAGGGAGACGCTTAGTGAAGTTTTTTCTTATTATAGTTAATTTAATTAAAAAAAACTAGATTAATATAGATAATATTCCAGATTTAGTCATTAGTAGAGTTAAACGAGCGACACTAGCGTCATTAGGGTAAACAAACAGTTATCGTCACCTTAAATTTAATCTCTCCGAAGGCACGATGTTTTGTGACACCTTCCCATACAAGATGACACGCATTTGGCACCTCCGCACCTTCAGCATCCTTCACCATATCCTCCTCCCATTTTATACGATGCAGCATCAGCCTGATGAAGAGTAAAACATCTTAAGAAACCGAAAAAAAAATTATAACCAAGAAAAATATATAGAAATTCGAATATAACATACTAGTTCTCGCCCTTGACTCCGTTCATACGCAATTAAGAAAAAAAAAACTTAATTTGTAGCTTCATTCCAGACTATTTTCTAAATCTATGGCAAAATATAATCGAGATACATTCAGCTGTTCCGGAGATACATTCAAACATACATCCATCCAAACATTCACATCTATCTATATATATATAAAAGAAAGTTGTGTTAGTTACACTATTTATAACTCAAGAACGGCTGAATCGATTTGACTGAAAATTGGTGGGCAGATAGCTTAGAACCAGGAAAAGGACATAGGATTTTTACCCCGTTTTCTATTTTTTATTCCGCGCGGACGGAGTCGCGGGTAAAAGCTAGTATATATATAAAAGAAAGTGGTGTTAGTTACACTATTTATAACTCAAGATCAGTCTAACTGATTTAGCTGAAAATTGATGGGGAGGTAGCTTAGAACTAGGAGACGGACATAGGAACTTTTTTATTTTGTGTGCATTTTTTTATTCCGCGCGGACAGAGTCGCGGTTAAAAGCTAGTAAATAACATAAGCGAGAGACTTCTATAGCGAGAAACTTTGGTAAGAGAGAAACTTTAACTCTCGCTGTGTCCTTGTCCCTGTACTTTGTGTGTGTGTGTCTGTATGTCTGACCTCTTGTACTTGTCGTGCTGCTTTGGCCCGCCCTCAACAACAACGAGGCAGCAGCCGCGGTGCAGCAACACGCAGCCCGTCATGTGAAGTGTGTGTGTGTGTCTGTATGTCTGACCTCTTATACTTGTCGTGCTGCTTTGGCCCGCCCTCAACAACAACGAGACAGCAGCCGCGGTGCAGCAACACGCAGCCCGTCATGTGAAGTGTGTGTGTGTGTCTGTATGTCTGACCTCTTATACTTGTCGTGCTGCTTTGGCCCGCCCTCAACAACAACGAGACAACAGCCGCGGTGCAGCAACACGCAGCCCGTCATGTGAAGTGTGTGTGTGTGTCTGTATGTCTGACCTCTTATACTTGTCGTGCTGCTTTGGCCCGCCCTCAACAACAACGAGACAACAGCCGCGGTGCAGCAACACGCAGCCCGTCATGTGAAGTGTGTGTGTGTGTCTGTATGTCTGACCTCTTATACTTGTCGTGCTGCTTTGGCCCGCCCTCAACAACAACGAGGCAGCAGCCG
Organism: Papilio machaon; assembly: GCF_912999745.1. Taxonomy (NCBI): domain Eukaryota; kingdom Metazoa; phylum Arthropoda; class Insecta; order Lepidoptera; family Papilionidae; genus Papilio; species Papilio machaon. The sequence continues at coordinate 405,379 of NC_060013.1, read as the reverse complement.
CGGTGCAGCAACACGCAGCCCGTCATGTGAAGCTGCTTCGCGTTCACCTCCACCTTGAACTTGGCTGAAGCGCATTCAAACAGATCTTTCACTCTGAAATAAAATTACACATTCAAAATTTCCTACTCAGAATCGTTCTTTAATCACTGATTTTTTTTATACCACAAGGTGGCAAACGAGCAAACGGCCACCTGGATTCGCCGTAATAGCGAGGCGACCGTTGCCCATAGACATCCGCATATGCAGATGCGTTGCCCTACCTTTAATCAACAGAGAAAGGGACGCACAGAAAGAGGATATTTCTCCTTCCTGTGTCCCCTCTTCCGCCAAATCCACTTCCCCTTCCTATCCTTTCCTAATAACAAAAGGGTAGGAAGGGAAAGAGGACTAAAATTAGGCTTCCGGTACCACACTCATCAGACTGTACTTGGAATTGCTTCCACTTCACGTCAGTCTTCTGTGTGGTTGTGGTATTTTATCGGTAGAGCTGACCAATTCGTGCACCCAACAAATATTGATGAACACTTTAAAGTTAAGATTTCTCATACAATTTTCTTTTTATTTCGCTAATATAGTTGAAAATAGCAAATTGTTAATTAAATTCGCTGAAATAGCAAAGCGATCGTCATCCTACATCTGTCTATTTTTAATCAGTGGAAGAAATGATATGCAGAAAGAGAACATTTCAAGGAAGAATCAATGAATTCATTATAAAGAAAAGAGTGAGAAGGGAAAGAAGACTAAAATGAGTCCTAAAGAACACACAGTCATCAAACTTTAGTTGTAGTAAGTTAGTACTTAAGGTGTGTGTTCTGTAAGGTATTGGTATTGCAGCGGACAAAGCAAAGATTATAACATTTATTACTGCTGGTGTCTACCACTGTTAAACTTATTGCAAATGCATTTTTAACCTTAATAGAGAGAGAGGACGTACAAAAAGAGGATAGCTCCACCATCCTAAGCGGATTCTTCCCTTCTAGTCATTTTCTTAGTAGAAAAAAAACCGAGAAGGGTAGGGAAAGGTCAGAATAAAGTAATAATAGAACCACATCTCACCTATAAACAGCCACGTGAACTCCCATCGACGTATCTTCTCTTATCTTTCTGTCAATCTGTAACGGAATAGAATACAAGGCTTGATAAAAACACAAAAAATCTTCGAATTTTATAACTAGAGTTCGCCTGCGACTTCGTCAGCAGAGAATAAAAAAAAATAGCCTATAAAATATCTGCATGCATCAGCTACATTCCCATCAAAGTCCCGTCAAAATCGGTCCAGCGGTTCAAGAGATTACCCGGAACATACGAGGCCTTACGATATCAAAATTGTTTTGTTACTACGCAGACAAAGTCGCGTGAACCTGCTAGTATACTGTACCTTTTCCCTCTTCTGCTCCTTGGTCAGTGCCCTCGCCTTGTTGGCGTCTTGATGCGTCTTCTGGCGCTTGGCGATCTGTTCCCGCACCTTGGCCTCAATGGCGGTTGGATCTTGTACCGCCTCCGTACCCAAAGCGCGCATCAGGTTCGATATCCTATACATATATGGATTAACCTATAGGTATCGCCCGCGACTTCGTTCCTTTTCCATCATTTGCTTATAAGGAAATAGAGGGATAGGAACACGGACTAAAATCAGACCTCAAGCACACAAAAACGTTGCAAAAAGAACTAAGTTGAATAGTTGATTTGAAGCAAAAGATACCGGATACCGTAGTCTGTCTAAAATATATAACAATACCTGAGCTTAGGCTCTGGTGGTGCCTCCAGACCTAATCGGACCTTCTCCTGCTCCTCCTTCCAAGCTTCACGTCTACTCTGCCTTCTTAACTTCTTCCTCTCCTTCTTTGTGAGGAACACCGGCATATACGTCGGCTTTAATGGCTCCGCTAAAAATAAAATATAATCTAAGACAACTGATGTATAAACGACTAATCTAGTCTGAGTCCATTGAGGGCCCTTCATCAGTGTGAGTGCAGGGCCGGTTTTAGCATTTCCGGCGCCCTATGCGACATTTTTGCGGCGCCTTCTTTTTTGGGTCGGGGGAAATCTTTCAAAGATAGGGTATTTTAGGGGCACCACTGACGACCCTTTATACCCGATGTGGCGCCTGCGGCGCCCCCTTACGACTAGCGTCATTCGAATCATATTTTTCTCCTGAGTGTTGTAGAAATTATTTGTTTTTTTTTTATTTACAAATAATAGTTTTATAGACAACAATTACAATCGATGTGTCTTATGTATGAGGACCAAAGTAAAAAATTGATGATTTTTACTTTTTTTTTATATTAAAAGCTACCTCCTAGTTTAGTTAACTACATTCACTAAACATAAATACACATTTACAGATGTAAATGATATTTTTTTGCTGAAGTAAAAGTGCATATGCGGTCTATTTAACTATATGGTTGAAATTTTAAGAGCGTCTCCTGTAAAGTTGTCAATTTGTACATTGACCCTTATTTATAAAAACCATCGATATGCTAATTATCTGAAATATTAATGTATTAAAAATATAAATTACCAGTGGAAAAAATAATTATCAACATAAATGAAATGCGTATTAAAGGGAACAGGATATTGTTCAAGATAAGGGAGATTTAAATGAAAAATATATTGACCTTGAAACGACCTTGATCATGTTTTGTTAAACAATTGTACAGATGAGATGCGTAAAAAGAAATATTAATAATTTTAAAATTACCTTGTATTAATATAGATTCTAAATCATTTAATACTGTTGCCCTATACTCTGTTCGGACGGAATTAAGAAAAAAACTTAATAAGCACTCTATGTTTTTTTCTAGACTATGTTCTACATCTGTGTCAAATTTCATCAAGATCCGTTGAGTTGTTCCGGAGATAACCTTCAAACATCCATCCATCTAAACATTCGCATTTATATATATAAAAGAAAGTCGTGTTAGTTACACTATTTATAACTCAAGATCGGTCGAACTGATTTAGCTGAAAATTGATGGTGAGGTAGCTTAGAACTAGGAGACGGACATAGGAACTTTTTTATTTTGTGTGCATTTTTTTAATCCGCGCGGACGGAGTCGCGGGTAAAAGCTAGTTTATAATATTAGTAAGATAAAGTGAGATTAACATGCAATTAAAATTACAAAAAAAAAGTCAATTTATTACTTATAATGAAATAATAATCCCAATATAACAAATTTCAGAAAACCTCCGCCAGTACGAGTAAATACGCGGTTATACCACGAATGATAAGGAGACGGAAATGCTGTCATCTTCATGAACACTCATACAAAACATTAATAATACTGTCAGTTTGTTACAGTTCATTTTTAAATCATAACTTAACTATTAGACGTAATAAACTTTTATAAAAAAGAAAAACTAGTTCTATTCTAAGATAAAAAAGTATTCCATTTCAGCCTCGTAACGAAAACTGCTGGGCATAGGCCTTCCCCAAAGATTGCCATGATGATCGGTCCTGTGCAACCAGCATCCAGGATACTCCTGCAAACTTGACCAGATCATCAGTCCATCTTGCAGGAGGCCTGCCACCATTCCAGTACTTTGCGTAGCAAAGTAAAAAAAAGTATATAAAGTACTAAAAAAAGTATGTATAAAAAAACAATTTGTCAATAACGAAGAAAACAGTAACATTTTTAAAGCCAGCTACAGTTTTAACTAAAAACTGAATAGACTTACCATAAAAAACTTAGAAAGTGTTTCAAATACTTTATCTTAAACATACGTCAACCATTTTATACTCTGACTCTAAGATTTTTGATAAATCATGTTTATTGTAACATTATTATACGTAGACTTGAGAAATGTGATCTTTATAAATAAACAATGAAGTATTTATACATAAAGTATTGTTGTTATATATATTTATGGTCAAACATATAACAACGTTGATGTCAATAACAATTAGCGGTAGTCAAAGTGTTAAAACATTAACTAAACAGTGTCTAACAGTATTTTTGGAGTAATACAGTAAAATTTAAACAATCAGGTTCACTGCACATTACTCAATTTTTCCTTCACGCGATTTAACTGAACAATCCAAACAATTAAGGCATATAACATGCTTAACCTCTTTAAAGAAAACAAAAAAAAAATATAAAATAAAAAATTAAGAGAAATAAAACAAGTAAACAAGCGTGCAGAGACTAGTTTAACAACAGATGTGATAAATCAAACCGCATTCAATTTACAGTCCGCGAATAACATTCCTTCAATAAAGTTGTACATAATGTTACTTGCATTATATGTTATCGTTGCTATTGTTACTATTAGTGGCAAGTTAAATAACTACAATATTAAAAATCATCCCTTAGATATAAGAGTGAAAAGAGATTTCCAAAATAATGAATATAAAATCGAAGAAAATAAAGCCAAAGAACCACATGAAAACATAATAAAGAAGAAAGAAGATTCATTATACAATAATGAAGCATTTAAAAGTGATGAAGTGAAATCATTACATACAAATAATATCATAACCGAAGAAGAATATAAAAATATAGATCATTTTTATCAAGACAACATTAAGATAAAAGAAAATGATAATTCTGAATATCATCAAAAGGAATCAGAAATTGTAGGAAGTGATGAAGTTAAGTCAGCAGTAGATAAAATCACTACTACAAATGAGGAAGAAAACAAAAATACCGGGCAATTAGATGATGACGACTTTAAAAGAAAAGAAAATGATACTTCTATGTACAATCAAAACGAACCAGAAACTGTAAGTAATAATAAACAATCATTCACAAATGCAAATATTACAAAAACCGAAGAAGAAAACAAAATTACTGAACAATTTAATGAAGACAACACGAGAAGCAAAGAAAACATTTCGAAATATCTAAAGAAGTCAGAAGCTGCAAATAATGATGAAGGTAAATCATTAAAAAACACTAACAAAGAAGATAACAAAAGGAATATCCAATTCAAAGAAGCTATACACACGAAAAACGGTGAGGATAAAGATCATACACCAGAATACGAAGAAGTAATTGAAGAAATCAACCATGATGTTGAATTATTACTAGATTTAATATTTAGTAAGAAAAATGACGAGAAATTTGATCAAAATCAACAAAACACGTTTAACGAAAATTCTTTCACATCTGAAATTACTGAAGACAAAAAGGAAAATAAAAAATATTTATTCATCAAATCATTTTATGGTTCAACGAATGAAGAACGATTTAAGAACAAAGAAGTTATATCATTCACTCCATCACCGCATGAATTGAACGAAAGAAGAACTAAACAAATTAATAAGGAAATTACAGATCTGTATGAAGATTCAGGTGTAAAAGATAAAGAAGATTTCCCATCTAATTCATCAAATGCTAATAAAACTTTAGAAGAATCAATTGCAAAACAAACAATACAAAAATATGATAACGAAGTTGTAGATCAAAAGTTTCTTTGGCCGTTCGAAAAAATAACCGAAACTACTTACAATCGAAAGAAGAGAAACATCACGTTTGAAAGAATTAATAATAATAATCGTAATTATTATCCAAACAGAAACGGATCATTTCGTATATTTAACAATACATGGTACGTTAAATCATTAAATAATACATTCAATTCAAGTTATCACACCAATTTAGATAATTATAACAAAAATAGAACACCAGCTATTCAATATCAACCAAATATGAATAATTTTGGCGCTAAAAAATTAACCGACAACAGATATTATCCAAATAACTACAATAACGATTACAACCAACAAAATAACATACATAACTATTATCAACCGGTTAATAACCCTAGTTATCGACCTAATAACGACCCTTACAGAATAAATACTGAACAATCAAGTATACCTATTTATAACAATCAAAATACTGGTTACATAAATTATTACAACAATAATGCTTATCCAATAAATAATTATAAAAATCCATACAATATTAACAATCCAATTACGTCACCCAATGGATTAAATTTCAATAACCAATATGGTTACTATCCAAAATTACAAACCAATCCAATCAATAACTACAATCAAAACGAATATAACGGAAAAAACAGTTATGAAAATAACTTAATAAATAGCGTAACGGTTACTTCGACAAAGAATGTTCCAGAAACAACTTCCAGTACATCCGCACCTGTTATATTAGAAAGCTGTATTTTGTGTAGATCTGTTGGTTGTCCGTCATTTTTTAAGAGAATAGGATTTCTATGTGTTGATCCAAATAAAATGAAGTAATCTTATTTTATTTCTAACCGGATAAAATAAAATGTCAAGTGTCAAAAGTTTATTAATAACGTTAATTTTGTTATGTGTGGTATAAAATATCAATAAAAACGAAAATCATGTTGTTTTTATTTACTCTTTTTAAAACAACTAATCTGTAGTCATGAATGGTTATGGAACGATTTTCTACACTAATATTATTATGAAAAACATGTTTATTTGTAACATATAAACTAAAAAACTACTGAACCGATTTCAGTAAAACTTTCTCAAATAAATAACTACATTATTCCTGAATGTCATCTATATCTATATATATAAAAGAAAGTTGTGTTAGTTACACCATTTATAACTCAAGAACGGCTGAATCGATTTGACTGAAAATTGGTGAGCAGGTAGCTTAGAACCAGGAATAGGACATAGGATACATAGGACCCCGTTTACTTTTTTTTTTTTTTTTTATTCCGCGCGGACGGAGTCGCGGGTAAAAGCTAGTATATATATATAAAAGAAAGTCGTGTTAGTTACACTATTTATAACTCAAGAACGGCTGAATCGATTTGACTGAAAATTTGTGGGCAGGTAGCTTAGAACCAGGAAACGGACATAGGATAATTTTTACCCCGTTTTCTATTTTTTATTCTGCGCGGACGGAGTCGCGGGTAAAAGCTAGTGTATATATAAAGGTTCATATGTCTTAATTCAATTATATTTTATTTTTACTTTTTAATTTTATTTATATTCATACCTTGAGTGTCATAGATACAAATAATTGGCATATTTGTTTTTTTTTAAATTGTCAACTTACTTGGTGGCCTCAATTGCTGCGGATGTTCAACAAGATTGGTGATGGCATCTTCATTTAAATTCTCAACAATGTCATCATCGCCCACATTACAGTCATCTACTCTCTGAGTATCAGTCCTGCTGTCTCCTGTCGGTGCACTTCTCTTTCTCTTCTCTTCTCTCTCTTCTGGAGTCATCAGGATTACGCTGTCCCACCTAATAGTTGAGATCATTTTTTTTGATTCAGTTTTAGCATTAAGAAAGGTGTGTTTTAGAATTCTTATCCTAATTTTACAAAAAAAACCTCCAAAAGCGAGAAACTTGAGTGAGAGAGAAACTCTGTAAGCGAGAAAAAATCGCAGTCCCTTAGATTTTTGCTTATCCAAGTTTGATTGTATAAATAGTTTGTCTAGAATGTTCTAGATGGAAATTTTCAGCTGTAATATATCTAGATTATCGTATATTTAAGTACTAACCACTCGATGTCGGGTAAACGGTCACTGTCGGGCGTATCCGCTGCGAGTAGGGCAAGTTTGGTAGCAGAAGAGATGCCCGTCTTCCGCGCGATCTGACTAATCTCATTCTGCAGCTTCTCTAGTTGTGCCTAATACAGACCTTATGCTATTAGTTATAAAGTTCAATGTTAAATAATGCGTTAATTTTGTATGAAACTTGGTCCTTCGAGCAGGGATATCAGTATTTCAGGTTTCTAATTAAAGAATATACATCACCACTGAGGGTCTCAAAGTCTACCCTAAGTTAGAGATGACTAGGACATAGTCAATGCTGACTCAGTGCGAGTTGACTTCACACATATCATTGAATTTCTTCTCAGATATGTGCAGCATCACGATGTTTTCCTTCACAGTAAGAATGTCAGATAAATGTACATATGTAAATCGAAAAACACATTGGTAGAAGTCGGGATTCGAACCCATGACCTGCAGATTGCAAGTCAAGTGCTTAACCCATGAGCCACCGTTTAAGTCTTATAAATGATAAAAATTACAATTTAACTATGTTTATAAAAGCATTTGCTGACACAATTTTAAGATCTTAGAATAATCAAACAAGGATATTTGGTCTGGATATCAAGTTTTTTATAGTAAAGTCTAGTTCTTTAAGATTTTAGTGTCAGAAAGTGATGTTTAGTGTATACCTTCATCCGAAGTCTATCAGCAAGATGTCGGAACTTGCCGGGCTCGTTGAAGCGCAGAGCTCTTCGTGCTCGTACTGGAGGCTTGCTCTCCACACGATCATCATACCAAGGTGCGCTGGCTGCTGGCACACTGGATGCTGATCCACTGGACAGCTGAGCCTTGAACTCCTCACGACGTAATGCACGAATATTCGCCTGGAAGGAATTGTAAGAGATCCTGGGTTCTATTCCCGTTAAGAAAGGCGACATTTAAGAGTTACAGTCGTAGAAATCTCACAAAGGAAATTAGTAACAACTAGAATTATTACTGTACTTAACTAACTTACAGAACAGGCTGTTCTTAGCTTTTTAGCCGACTTTAAAAAGAAGGAGGTTATCAATTCGACTGTTTTTTTTTTATGTGTGTTACCGCGAAACTCCGCCCCTGGTGGTCTGATTTTGATAAAAAAAATATTATAATTGAAAGGAAGTGCTTGCAGATTGGTACAATTTTTCGATTTTTTTTAAATAACTAGAAGATTAGTAGATTTTAGTTAATTTGTAACTTTAACTATGGTTTATTTTTCTCTTGAAGTAGCAACGAATATCATAACTAGAAGATAATAAAGTTTCCAAAATCGTAACACTGGCAACACCGCCACAACGAACGAGTCTAGTTTAGTCAATGTTTTTTAGGGTTCCGCAACTCGAAAGGAAAAAACGGACCCCAAATAGGAGTTTCACTTTATGCATCCGTTTGTCTGTTTGTCAAGACCTTTTTTCTTAGAAACACATGAAGGTATCAAGCTGGAATTTATCACTCAGATCTACTGTCCCTTTGGAGCTATGAAAAAATCAAACTTCCAATACAACGCAATCAAAAAATACAGCAAATTTTCAACACTTGCAAATGAATCAAAACATACAAGTTACTTCTGTACTCAGAATCATTAAGTTATAGCACAGATAAAAGAAAAATATCAAAAATCGTTAATTTTACGTATAAATCTACATTTTTGTACGGAACACTTGATACTTGAGTCCGACTCGCACTTGACTGGTTTTTTTTTCTTACTGATGATGCTGTAAGGATTAATATTACCTTAAGAGTGGGTGCGACATGTGTCAGCTGGACTCTCTTGCCGCTGGTGTCCACAGTACGCCCCTCCCTGTCCAGGATGAGGGGCGCAGGACCCGCGTTACCTGCTGACGCTAGGGCTCCACCTGGAATAGTCAAAGAACTAACTCACGTTACCACATCATCTAATTTCAATTTCGAATGTATAGATGGATGGATGGATGTTTGAAATTATCTCCGGAACAACACAACGGATCTTGATGAAATTTGGCACAGATGTAGAACATAGTCTGAAAGAACATATAAGCTACTAGTTATGTTTTTTATTATTCTGAGCGCGTCCGCTCAGAATAATAAAAAAGTCGCGGGCAACAGCTAGTTCTACATATATGTCAAATTTCATCAAGATCCGTTGAACTGTTCCGGAGATAACTTCTAAAAAAACATCCATCCATCTAAATATTTGCATTTATAATATTAGTAAAATTGTTTAATACAGTAAAAGAGATAAGATCCATCCAAAATAATCCATCCTCCATACATTTAATATAATACTTATCGGATTCTTCAAAGTTTAAATATACTCTACCTGCCAACTTCCTCTGTATCCTGGCTTGAAGTTCAGCTATCTTCCTCTGCTTCTCCAACTCCTCTTGACTCAACTGAGCTGCAGCTGTAATTGACGTCATATTATGTCAATATTGTATCAGAAAACATACTGTGAGGTAAGACAATAGGGACAGTTAGTCTATCATCATCATCAGCTCACTATACATCCCCACTGAGGGTCTCAGAGTCTACCCTAAGTTAGAGATGACTAGGACATAGTCAATGTTGACTCAATGTGAGTTGACTTCACTGATATGTGCAGCATCACTGATGTTTTCCTTCATCACAAGAATGTCGGATAAATGTACATATGTAAATCGAAAAACACATTAGTACATGGCGAGATACGAACCCAGGACCTGGAGATTGCAAGTCAAGAGCCATCAACACTCTAGTCAGTTAGTCTATGCTCTATGCTAATATTATAAATAGGAAAGATTTGTTTGTTTGTTTGTTTGTTTGCATTGAATATGCTCTGAAACTACACTATCCTTAATTAACATAGCCTATATCTAGATTTTTTATTTCGTGCAAAAAAAATCCCTCACAAATACTAGTAATTGTAATAAACATAGAATACGCCATCTATTGGTAAAAAAAATCATACAGACATATTTTTTATGTTTTTTTTTTCTTTTAATATATTATACAGAAGGTAAAAAAAATAACTCACATGGCCTAGAATAAAGGACAGGTTTGATAACACTTGGCGGTGGTATCGCATTATTTTGCTGCATCTGTACTTTGAGTTGTTGCGCGGCCGCCACAGCAGCATTCACACTCGGTCTCTGCTCACCCTTCAACGCTAATAAAGCACGCTTTCGTTCCTCAATCTCCTTCTGTGCATTCGCCATCATTAACTGGAATATATAAAGATGTTTTTCATATCGAAAAATATTAGCCGTAGGTAGTCTTAATTTTTTCTATTATTATGTTTAACTACCTAGCTAGAATTTAAAAAAAAAAACTTAATTATCAGTCTATGTCTATGTTCATAGTCTGGAAGAACTCCAGACTATGTTCCACATCTGTGTCAAATTTCATCAAAAACCGTTGAGAAGTTCCGGAGATAACTTCATACAAACATCCATACATCTAAACCAGGAATCCCCAAACCTACTTTAAACAAGTGATCCCTTTTCCAAAATAAACTGTTACCTCAGACCCAAATAGCCAAATTATATACTTTTTAGGTCAATTATTATTCCAGAACCAAAGTCCCTATATTAATAAATAAAAAATGTGAGCCATCATGGGACGCCTGGCAGATGTGAAACATCGTGTGTGTATAAGTAATATGCATAAAATATTAAATATTATAATTAAATAAATAAATAAAAATAATATAAAATATTATTAAAATAAAATAATATATATATATATATATATATATATATATATATATATATATATGTATGTATGTATGTATACATCAGTATAGCGTGGCAACCCGTCGCCACGGCAAGCGTCGCCACGCCAACAATTCGGTTTACAAGTGAGCCTATAGATGTTTCACATCAAAAATATGTAAGACACCATTGTCTTCAGTACCATAACAACATACTGAGATACCACTCTACTCTACAACACGCCTTAACCTCACTGAAGATACCAGGTTTTTGTGTTTTCAAGGAACTTTGGTATAGATTTTTGCCAACACAATGCATGATTTAACTGCATTTTTTTTGTAAAAAATTTATATCAATACATCAATACATAGTATAAAACAAACATAATATAGTAGAGAAACACTGATAAATTTAAAGTTTTCTAATGTGATGTCGTAAATAAGCAAGTTTTTTTGCGCTTATATTGCAAACGCTGGCTGAACCCTACGAGATAGACCAAAATAATGTACTACAGTATTGTTCACCTTAAAAAGTTCAACAAAAAAGTCCGCGATGGTATATATCAATCGTCACATGCGCTGACGCACGGGTGCATTGTGCGCATGTCCGGGTGTTATAGCTATGGCATCGAGTGCAAATACGTGTGTGAAATGTTCTTCGTGTAATATCACGATCAATGAGGTGTTAGCGTTTATATGTAACAAAATTGATGTTATGAATGAAGTTAGTTTAAGCCAAATCTGTACGAGTGCTTTTTCGCAAGAAGAAATTGAAACTGCAAAAGATTTGTTATTTAATTCTGTATCCTCAACAAAGAAAAGAAAACGAAAGGGGGGAGGAAAGTCAAAACGTGAAATAGATGATATCATTACATTAATTAAAGAATTAGATCCGAATGAAATTCCCATCTTCGTCGCCCGAGATCTACAGAAGCTACCTCCCGTTACATTCGATCATGTTGATGTAACGCGACTTCTAAAGGACATAGTTAAAATGCAAAGTGAGATAAATTATATAAAGAATGAATATGCTACCGTGAAAGATCTTAAATGGGTGAAGTATGAAATTAAAACTCTTAAAGAGTCGTCGTTTGTTGACAACTTTGAATGTAATGTAAACACGGTAAGAGGGAGTCGAACTTATGTACATGAATCTGCTAACGACAGTGGACCTTTTGGATTACCTCATATCCCAATTGAGGATTGTACAACAATGGTAAAAAGTGCGAATAAAACACCTAAAATTTGCACCCCTGAATTAAACACAATAAATGCAATTAATTCTAATAAGCGGGTAGAAGGAAAAGAAGTGTCAGTAGTCAACAGTGCGTATGTAAACAAATCGCATAAGAAGAGTGCAACCGACGAGCTGTCTACACGACCCGGACCGATGATTCACGCACAAAATGCGCGCGCATTATCGCCGTCTTCGCCGCCGCCGGCCGCTAGCGAACACACAGCTACACCGCGCCTGCGCACACGCCCCGCGATGATTAAGAAGTCGTTTGCGGATATCGCTCGTGAAGGAGAATGGAAGGCTGCGCAACCAAGTGAACACTGGATTAGAGTACAAAAGAATAAACTGAAAAATAAATTCGCTGGAAATAGGGGCAAAGCGGTCAATGACTCTGAAAGTAAATTCAAAGCCGCGGATATAAAGACCCCTTTGTATATATACAATGTATCAAAAGATGTTACCTCTGAAGATATTCTTAATTATATTTTTAAGAAAAGCAATGTAAATGTAACAGTAGAAGCGATTAATATGAAGATTAAAAAAGATTATAATTCATTTAAAATTTTTGTTCCGAAACATAAATATAGTATATTTATGAACGAAGATTTTTGGCCCGAAGGTATTGCATATCGACGTTTTGTTGATTTTAGGCGTCGTAGTAGAAACGACGAGAATGTCTTAAAAGAAATGAATAATGGTTTATGAACAAATAAAAATCATTAGTTTTAATTGTAGGGGCCTAAACAAGTCCACAGAGTGTGTAAGGCGACTATGTCAGTCCGCCGATGTTATTGCACTTCAAGAAACGTGGCTTTTGCCACATGACATAGATAAACTTGGCTCAATAGACAGCGAGTTCGCTTACACGGGCCATTCGGCGGTCGACACTACGGCTGGTATACTTCGAGGCAGACCTCACGGGGGCGTGGCGCTGCTGTGGCGGAAAGCTTTGTTAAATAAAGTGTGCGTCATAAACTGTAAGTGTGAACGTATAGCTGCTATTAGAGTTAATATACAAGATCGTGAAATACTGATTTTTTGTGTATATATGCCGACCGATTCGGCCGATAATCTTGTTGAATTTACGGAGTGCCTAAGTAAGATTAATGCTATTATAGATAGTAATAATATCGAATGTGTGATTATGTTAGGTGACATGAACGCTCACCCGGGTGAGTTGTTTTACTCTGAGTTGAGTGATTATTGTAGCGAACAATCGTGGTTGTGTGTCGATACTGAGAGACTTTCTGCGGATTCGTACACGTACGTGAGTGATGCGCACGGCTGTAAACGGTGGTTAGATCATTGTATTATGACAAAAGCGGCATATAGTACATTGATTAATGTTCGGGTATTGTACGATATTTATTGGTCCGATCACATGCCGCTACAAATTGTTTGTAATTTAAATATTATTAAATGTAAATATGTACAGTCGGAAATTTTTTGTAACAAAGTTATCTGGGGTGATAGGGATTGTAATCAAATACAAAATTATTATAATCTGTGTAATGATAAGTTGCGAGACGTAGACTTTCCTTTTCAATTACATGAATGTTGTGATAAAATGTGTACAAATGTTAGTCATAGGGATGTATTAGATAACATGTATAATAATGTAGTTAGTATATTAAAGGAAGCCGCTGTATGTAGTTATAAGGATGTTAAACGCAATAAATGTAAATACGTATGTGGATGGAATAAATATGTTAAAGAAGCGCATCATGAAGCACGTAAAAATTTTAAGTTGTGGAATTTCTATGGCAAACCCAATACTGGACCTGTATATACGCTTATGTGTGAATCAAGGAAAAAATTTAAGATGAAATTAAAATGGTGTCTAAACAATCAGGAGAGGATTAAAATGGATCTATTAGCTGAGAAACATAATAAAAAAGATTTCAAGAGTTTTTGGAAAAATACAAATAAATTAAATTCGAAGCGAAATTTTCCTGTTAGTGTAGGTGGTGTGCAGGGTGGTAGGAATATTGCCAACTTGTTCAAGGAGCAATTCAAGGTAAAAACAGCGACCAGTGTAGGTGTGAATGCTATGGCTGCGGATGATCAAGTACAGGAAGGGAGCTCAGGTTTCACAGCCCATGAGGTAAGGTCTTTGATTCGTACTATGGTGAAGGGCAAATCTGCAGGGCATGATGGCCTCAGCATAGAACACTTACAACACGCGGGCGATCACTTACCGAGAATCCTGGCTATGTTTTTTACACTCTGCATTCGTCATACATACTTGCCGAATGACTTGACCAAAACCGTGGTCGTCCCAATCATTAAAAATAAAACTGGGGACCACTCTGATACCTCGAACTATAGGCCTATATCTTTGGCCACAGTCATTGCTAAGGTACTGGATGGGCTACTCGACAGGCATATGGCGGAGCACATTAGAATACACGATGCGCAGTTTGGTTTTAGACCTGGCCTATCGACTGAAAGTGCAATTCTGTCACTTAAGCACACCGTCCAGTACTACACGGCCCGTAAGACACCTGTAGTGGCTTGTTATTTGGACCTTTCCAAGGCATTTGACACTGTTTCTTATGACAAGCTGTGGTATAAAATGGAACAAGAAACAACCGTTCCGCGGGATATAATAGGGCTTTTAAAGTACTGGTATAGTTGTCAGGTTAATACGGTCAGGTGGGCAGGAGAGCACTCTGATGAATATGGTCTGGAATGTGGAGTTAGACAGGGCGGCATAACGTCACCTCGGCTATTTAATCTTTATGTAAATCAGTTGATTTTAAAACTCAATGATGCCGGCGTTGGCTGTCACGTCGACGGAGTCTGTTTTAATACAATTAGTTATGCGGATGACATGGTCCTATTGTGCCCTACGATTGGAGGGCTCAGAAAATTGATTTCTATTTGCGAGAGGTATGCTGAGAAGAATGATCTGAGATATAATGCCAAGAAGAGTGAGGTAATGGTTTTTACAGTTGGTTCGAAATGCCTCGGCAATATACCGCCGGTGTTTCTGGATGGTTCTCCTCTTAAGTTGGTTGATAAATTTAAATACCTCGGGCACTGGGTTACTTTCAATCTGAATGATGACTTAGATATCGAGCGGGAGCGCAGGGCCCTGTCTGTTCGATGCAACATGTTGGCGCGCAGGTTTGCACGATGTACGCGAGAAGTAAAGACAACGCTATTTCGAGCTTTCTGCCAGTCCTTCTACACGTGCAGCCTGTGGGCCTCCTTCACGCAGAGAGCATATAGTGCGCTGCGTGTCCAGTATAATAACGGTCTCAGAGCAATGTTGGGGTTACCACGGTTTTGTAGTGCTTCAGCTATGTTTGCTGAAGCCAAAGTCAATGATTTTTATGCGATAATGCGGTATAGAAGCGCTTCTCTAATAAGTCGCATTCAAGCGAGCAATAACTCTCTCCTGATTGTTTTGGCATCGAGATGGGACAGTGCAGTTGTGCGGAATTTCAACTACCTGCACTGCAACTCCCATCTCTGATAAATAATTGTAGATAATATAACTGTTACCATGATTTTATTTTATTTTATTTACTAACATTAGGAAATAAGACTACTAACAATATGAGATTTTCTTGAACTAAATAAATATTATTATTCCACATATTTATTTCTTGTTTAATTTTATACATTTTTCTTAATAAAATCTTAAACAATATTAAAAAAAATATAAAAAATCTGGATACGTCGGCAGCGGAGCCTTGGGCCCAAGCTACCGGCGGTTAGGCCTCCAGAGACAGAAACTTCCTCACAATGCGTGCCGTGCTCAGGAGTACCGCCTTCTGTGCCTGGCCCTTCACCCACTTACCGAGCGAGAGCCTCTCTAGGTGGTGATCGAGGCTCTTCGCGATTAATCCATTCACGGACAGCACTATCGGTACGATAATTGTTGACTCCATATGCCACATGGCTGTAATCTCGTGCGCGAGATCCAAATATTTTGACATCTTGTCTGTCTCTGCCTTCACGAGATTACAGTCATGGGGAATACTTACGTCAACAATTATCGTATGTCTCGCAGATCGATCTATTATCACGATATCAGGCTTATTGGCTACAATAGTCCTGTCTGTGATAATAGATCGATCCCAGTAGAGCGTGATATGACCATCATCGAGAACTGGCTCCGGTGTGTATTTGTAGTACGGCACCTCTGAAGCGATTAGACCATACTTAAGAGCAAGTTGTTGATGGATTATTCTGGCTACTAGGTTGTGTCTGTGCAAGTACTCGGAGTTAGCAAGGCGAGAACAACCGGAAGTGACATGTCTGAGGGACTCGCCAGGGCAGTGGCACAAACGACAGACATCTAGCGTGCCGTCCCTCATAATGTACTTCCGGTAGTTGTTCGTCTTGATAACTTCGTCCATAATTGCACAGACAAAGCTCGGTCTCCCCAAAGAGGTCACCGAAACGTAGCCAGTTCACAAAGGCAGGCAGGTCTACATCAGGCCCATGCAGAGCCCGATAAAACCTGCCGTGTAACTCCTTGCTCTTCCATATATCTAAACGCTCGGAGGTACTCAACACTGGGTGTTTACGCCAGTTCTCGTTATTAAGAGAGAGCGGGGTGAGCCCCTTATCTACTGACACCACATCTCGATGTATCCCCTCATCGATTTTCAGGAAATACTCCCGTAGATTGTATACCTCACGGTTATGCATGTCCTTAGCATTGAGGAGGCCTCGGCCACCACATTTCCGTGGGATATACAATTATCATTATTATTATTATTATTATTATATGTCTATCTCTTAGGGATAACCCAGCATAACCATTTTTATTCTTTTACGAAGTGATTTTAAACAATACAGCATTAATTCTTATCCATTTAAGTACCTTAAATAAATTGTGCATTTATTCTGTAGTAGGTATATTTTGCATTGCACCCGTGCGAAGCCGGGGCGGGTCGCTAGTTTTTAAATAAATCATACATTGCTTTAAAAAAAAATTCATGGTACAAATGACTATTAGGTCTATTGGCTATATTTAATAAACAAAATACCTTAATCTTATCAGCACTAAGGCCTGCCATTTTGGATCCGACAGTCTCCCCTTCAGGTAGAATTATCGGCAACTCCATTCCGTTACCAACTTTCTTCTCATCCTCTTTCTCTTGTCTCTCCTTCTCAATTTTAGACTCCCGCTTCTCTTCTTTTATCTCTTTTTCATCATGTCTAGACCTGGAAAATACAAATGAAAAAATAGGAAAATGTTTTTTTTAAACATGTCTAAAACTAGGCAATTTAATTGTTAATTACAAATACATAAAAAAACATCTAACTTAATAATATAAATGCAAATCTTTGTTTCAACTAATCTTGATGAAATTTGGCACAGATGTAGAACATAGTCTGAAAGAATACATAGGCTACTTAATAAGTTTTTTTTAATTACGCGCAGATAGGCGACGGCTAGTTTTTAATAAATAGCTGTACCCATATCAGTATATCCCTTTTTATCTATTTAAGTTACTATTTAAATACAACATAACCCAGAGAGGTAGACAGAGACTATGTTTTGGCAAGAGCCTGACACTTCTCTTGCTTCTTCTACATTCACATATCAGTTTTGGGTATGTTATACATGTGGTTCAAATTCAAATTTATATAATAAAAATCTAATCTATAGGAACATCAATCAATTCATTTTTATAGTCTATAATATATATAGAAAATAAACAAAATATTTTTAATCAACCTGAAGCAGTGATCCCTAGACTATTTTGGACAAGTGACCCCTATTTCAAAATTAACTGTTATCTCAGACCTATATGGCCAAATTACCTACTTTTAAGATCAATTATTATTTTTTTTATTCTGACTTAAGTCAATAGAAGAAGACAGTGAGAATAAGCAATGCTTTAAGTTTGATATCGACCCCCTGGGGTTAACTTACATTGGTAGATCCCGCAACAACAATATTTGTTGGGTGCATGAATTGGTTGGATCGACCGGTGCAATACCACGACCACATAGAAGACAGGCGACAAGTGGAAGCAATTCCGCGTTTCGTCTGATGAGTGTGGTCCCAGAGGCCTAATTTTAGTCCACTTTCCCTTCCCACCCTTTTCCTATTAGGAAAGGATTGGAAGGGGAAGTGGATTTGGCAGAAGAGAGGATGCATAGGAAGGGGAAATATCCTCTTTCTGGGCGTCCCCTTCTCCATTGATTAAAGGTAGGCAACGCATCTGCATTTGTGGATGTCTACGGGCAACGGTCGCCTCGCTATTTCGGCGAATTCAGGTGGCCGTTTTCTCGTTTGCCACCTTTGATATAAAAAAAAACATTGGGAATCCCTGACCTAAAGGCTTGATTATTGTGTTCAGATGTAATTTAATTAGAAATTACCTTTTTGTATCTCGATCTTTGTCACTTGAAGACTCATATTTTCTCTTAGATGTCTTTGAATTTGATATAAGTTCCTGAGCCAAAGCCAACACTTTGTCTGCCAGTTTACTTGCTTTCTTTGTATCTATGTGAGAAGATATCTTATCTATGATCTTCCTTCGTTCATAGCTGTGAAAGGTTAAGATCATTATGATACAATTCAAGTTGATGGGGAGACGTTCATGAAGCAGAATTATATTAGGATTTTGACAAATTAGCGACCACAAGTTTGAGTAAATTGGGTCGTAAAAAAGTATACTTTAAACATTACATTTTGTTAAAGACACTGGTTGAAGATTTTTAAATACATCATAGAGTTTTTATTTACTAGATATGTCATATGTCACTATATTTTATTAGTTATGTCAAGTGTCATTGTTTTTCTAACTTTTCTTATAATATTAATTTTGATTAAAATAAATCCTTAAATACGGACTTTAATACATTTAAACATCGAAATCTCGTGTATGTTATTGAATTTGCGACTACAAAAGGGTAATAAGCGACGACACAATTCCGTAATGGAAACTATAAAGAAATATAAACTTTAAGCAGATAACAATAAGAGTTGAAATTAGTTACCCATTAGTCAGGCAAGACGCAACTGTTGACAACAGCGAACTATCAGATTTCCCAATTGTGCGGTAAATTGCACGATCTAACGACGAACGCAAGTTGTCCACCTCACGTCTAGACAGCTGCAAAGCCATTATCTCCACCAAATATGAAGGTTCAAGTATAATTTGTTAATTTTGAGGTTATGCTACAAGTACCACAATAAATCACAAATATAACGCAATTACAGATTTCCGACACTGAATTAAGCAGATATATTATTACTTTCGCTTCGTTTCATAATAATTATGTATTTTTAAATATGTTTTGTAAATAAAAGCGACATTTGTTACGTTTGACGTAAATAATAGACAATTGCTAGTTTCGGTGTTTGTATCAAACACTAAAAATTTCCCTAACCTCACAAAAATACCTTTCGACGAAATTTATTTGCTTTTCTATTATTGCATTTTTATTAGGTAAATGGGCCATAACAATAATTTTTTCTACCATTTTTTTTGGTTCGATTGTAGCATCGGGATGGAAAAGGGAGAAATGCCTGCTTTACCCGTAATAATATGGGGAACGATGTTTTAAGCATTTGTCTATTGCAATACGTTCCAATTTATGTTTTTCACAAATTAACGTAAAGTTTCAACGAATTTTTTTATTGGTAAATTAACTAAATTAAAAATTTCCCTACGCCATTATTGTCCTTCCCTTATATTTGTGTCATTAAACTTTTCTATTTCATCTTTAAACAACATTTCTTTGCCATTTTAATAATTTTATTTCATATTACATGCTTGAAACGTATCGCGAAGTAGAAGTTCTGTTTGTTTAGCTTGTTTCGGTAAACTATAGATTTATTTGATTTTTAATTAACTTAATGTTAAAACTGCCATCGTAATTATAGAACTAATAATTAAAATCGAAAGACTTCCAGAAATCTCTTCTATTATTGTTTTATAAACTTAAACATAACCTCAATATGTCTGATGATGAAGAAGTGGTGGTGAAAAAGGCTAAACAAGTCCATTATGGATCTCTTGAGGAACAGGAGAAGGCGCGGCTGGCTGCTCTTGCCGCCGCTGCCAGGGAAGGCGTCGAAGACAATGGCGGCAAAGATCTTGGTGATATTCAAATTTCAAATGGTAAGTTCTAAACTTTGGTAACGATCAACTTTTATTAATTTCTAGTATTTATTATGTATCATAACTGTTGATTTTCAACCAGAATTATCCCTTTACTTCTTGATAGCATTTGATTTACATTTAAATTTCCAGAATATATGGAACTGGAAGAGGAAATGTCCAAAGATAAAAAGGCTCTATTGGAAGAGTTTGAAAGGAGAAGAAAAGCAAGACAACTGAATGTATCTACAGATGATGATGAGGTGCTTCTTTTATTTAATTTTAACTAAGAAATTACCGCTTGTTATGCTCCCTCATAGTACACTAAGTGTACCCCTAAGTGTACAAGTGTAAAACACTGCTTGACATGTCTGTCGAACTCTCTTAGTATTATTTTTATCCAAAGTATGATGGGTTAATATAAATCTTCATATCTTCTATATGTATAAAATAAAGTTGTGTTGGTTACACTATTTATAACTCAAGATCGGTCGAACTGATTTAGTTGAAAATTGATGGGGAGGTAGCTTAGAACTAGGATACATACATAGGAACTTTTTTATCTTGTGTGCATTTTTTTTTATTCCGCGTGGACGGAGTCGCGGGTAAAAGCTAGTTAATGATAAAT
This sequence comes from Papilio machaon, assembly GCF_912999745.1. Taxonomy (NCBI): domain Eukaryota; kingdom Metazoa; phylum Arthropoda; class Insecta; order Lepidoptera; family Papilionidae; genus Papilio; species Papilio machaon. The sequence continues at coordinate 384,278 of NC_060013.1, read as the reverse complement.
ATTTGGAGCAGAAAGACTTTAAAATAATACATGGAAATACTTCAATACTTTCACATCAGATCGGAATTATTATAAATCTAATTGTCACCTAAAGAGATGTAATTTAGAGTGTAAATAATATTTACCTTTAAAAGTTTTCAACCTAATTGCATTAATTGACATTTCACTAAAATGGGTGGGAAATTAAAAACCTTGATTATACCAGGTGCGGAGAAGTCTGAGACAACTTGGTGAGCCTGTGTGCCTGTTTGGTGAAGGTCCAGCTGAGAGGAGAGTTCGTTTGAGGGATCTGCTTAGTTAGTAAGTGAAGTATTTAATATATTCTGTCCACTAAGCGACTTGTTTATCTAATTTTATATACCACAGTTGTGCTAGGTTATAAAAAAAAGTGTAGAGTCAGGTTAAGTTATTACAATAAGTAATTTCATTAGAAAGGAAAGAAGAAAAGAAGAAAATTCATTAAAATTCATGCAAGGAAAATGTTATTTTACTATTTAAAATGCAGTTGGCGCTAGTAATATTGTAACAATTTAATCCATCCACAAATTTTTTAAATTATGTTATAGTTGAATGTATTAAAAATATATGGAAACTAGCTGCCGTCCGTGACTCCGTCTATGCGGAATTTAAAAAGTCTTAATTAGCAGCCAATGTGTTCTACTTCTATGGCAAATTTCAGCGAGATCCATGCAGCCGTTCTGGAGATACAAACAAACATCCATCCATCCATCCAAACATTCACATTTAAAATATTAGTTTGATAATTGATAATAGAAAATACTGTTTCTGTTGCATCTAGTCTCCAAATATTAAAAAAAAATAATTCATGAGGAAAACTTCATAATTCTAAACTATTCCAGTCTTGGCGAGGATGCTATACACAAGAAATTGGAAGAGGAAGAAGCCAGAATAGAGAGGGACAGAGGAAGAGAAGGTACCTGGTACCATGAAGGTCCTCCGGAACTGAGAGATGCTAGACTGTGGATAGCTAGGTATTCATTGCCTAGAGCTAAACAACGGTAAGTTACACCCAGGGTAAAATTAAAGTTAAATGAGCCCTAAGAAAGCTTAAAAGATTAGAATTTAAGAAATTTGTTAAACAGACGTTTTTCATAAAAGTATATCAACTTATTTAACCTGTGTTGGTTATAATATTTAACCTTGTTAACCTGTCCAGGTTAATGAAGGCCCGTGAAGAACTAAAGTTACCCGGCAGTGTGCGTGCCGCAGCAAAGCAGGAGTCTCAAAGGAAGGCCTCCGCCATGTCTATATATTGTAGCCAGGTCTGTTATTTCTGGAATTTTCTTAACCTACCTTTTTTATATTATACAGTGACAAACGAGGAATGCCACCTTAATTCGCCAAAATAGCGAAGCGACTGCTGCCTATGGAGAACTACATATGCAGATGTGTTGCCTGGATTTGCATAGGAAGGTTGAATATTCTCTTTTTGTGCGTCTCCTCCTTCGATTGAGTGTAGGCAACGCATCTGCAATTGCGAATGTCTATGGGCAGCGGTCGCTTCGCCATTTCGGCGAATTCCTGTGGCCACTTGCTCGTTTGCCACCTTGTAATAGTTTTTTTTTTTACATTAGAAATTTACATTTGACGGTTCAGCTATTTTATGTTATAAAATATAACTTTGATATAAAAATAATTATATATTTTTGGTATTATTTAGATAGGTGATAGTCGTCCCATCAGCTTCTGCAGGTTCAGTGATGATAGTCAAATGCTCATCACCTCCAGCTGGTGAGTACATCACCTTTTACACCTCTCACCTTGCTAGGGTTCATATTAAAGGGAATTGTAATCCTAACTAATATTATAAACTAGCTTTTACCCGCGATTCTGTCCGTGTGGAATAAAAAAAAAATGCACACAAGATAAAAAAAGTTCCGTCTCCTAGTTCTAAGCTACCTCCCCATTAATTTTCAGTCAAATCGATTCAGCCGTTCTTGAGTTATAAATAGTGTAACTAACACCACTTTCTTTTATATATATAGATGTGAAAGTAATTCTGTATGTATCGTTAAAAAAGGGTTGTAAAAGGTTGAAAGTGGGGGTTGAAATTTGTATGGAAGTAGTCATTTTTTATAGTTAGAAGTTTGAAACTTATTTTTTAGGCTGTTAATCTTATTAATATTATAAATGCGAATGTTTTGGATGGATGGATGAATGTTTGTTTGAAGTTATCTCCGAAACGATTTAACAAATCTTAATGAAATTTGTCACAGATGTAGAACATAGTCCGGAAGAACACATAGACTACTAATTAAGATTTTTTTTTAATTCCACGCGGACGGAGTCGCGGTATACAGCTAGTATTTCATAATTTTAAATTAGCCTAAGTAATTAAAAATGCTTCAATAATTTTAAAATGTAGTTTTTATCTTTATTTTTTATATTTCAGGTCAGGTCTTATCAAGGTGTGGTCAGTGCCGGAGTGCACTCCGCTGCAGACATTGAAGGGTCACACTTGTAATGTCAGCAGCGCTGTCTTCCATCCACAGGCAGTGTTGCCATCTCACTTCCAACATAAGGTATTGTAATCTACTAGCTATAGCCTGCGATTCCGTCTGCCCGAAATAAGAAAAAAAACTTAATAACTAGCCTTTGTCTTCTTACAGACTATGTTCTACATCTGTGACAAATTTTATCAAGATCTGTTGAGACATTCCAGAGATAACTTCAAACATTCATTCATCCATCCATCCATACATTCGCATTTATAATATTATTCAGATTTATATCTAAATTAATATTATAAATGCGAATGTCTGTGAGACGTCAATAAAACCACCCGGTAGTTAAAGAACTAATCTATTTCAGACGCAGTTCAAGCGCATACCCAACAAATACTTTACAGTTTGGATGTATGGATGGATGGATGTTTGTTAGAAGGTATCTCCGGAGTGACTCAACGACTCTTGTTGAAATTTGTCACAGATGTAGAACATAGTCTGGAAGAACACATAGACTACTTATTAAGTTTTTTTATTAATTCCGCGCGGACGGAGTCACGGGCGATAGCTAGTGTATATGTTGTCTGCGCCAAACTTCACGCACCTGGCGGAGCGGCGCGGGAACGTCATTCAATTACTCATTCTTGTCATTCTACTCATTTCTATTCATTCTATTCATTCTCGCACTCACGCGCTAACATGTAATACTACTAATCTAACTTTCAAATAAAAACGCATCTAACCTAATTGCAAGCAGTTTTTTATTTCTTGTTCTGTACTGAACATATGTATATAAAATTGGAATGTCTCTTTGTAATACTAAATTTTTATTTTTAGAACAGTATTCTATATTTGTAACTAAATCTATATTTAGTTACAATAGTTACAAATATAGATAAAAAATCACATATTGTGAACATTGAATAACATATTGTGTTATAAATATAAAGAAAAATCAATTGTTATGTCTGTCTGTGTACAAGTTTTGACTTTGTTCCGGGTAATCTCCGGAATGGATGGACCTATTTTGGTGGATCTTTTACTGGAATGTAGGTAATATGTGAGAGAGTGACATAGGATATTTTTTTTATAATAATTACAGATAAATAATATAAAAGATGGCACAGATATAGAAGTTATGGAGACTGAGGAGAAATCAGAAGTTTGTACAATGGCTTCATGTGCATACGACGGCAGCGTTCATCTCTGGAATTTTGCCAGGTTTTTTTTTTTAATAATATAATCCATCCATCCATCCATCCATTTCGGTCCTGTGCAACCCGCATCCAGGATACTCCCGCAACCTTGACCAGATCATCAGTCCATCTTGCAAATAATATAATGAATTCGCCAAAATAGCGAAGTGATATACATCCGTAATATTAGATACATTATCTATAATTGACAGAGGAAGGAACGCACAGATATCCATTTCCCATCTTTATAGAAGAAAGAAGAATATATAGAGTCCTCCGACACTTAAAGTTAATGGATATGAGAAATTATTAAAAAAACTAGTTTTTACCCGCGACTTCGTCCGCGCGGAATAAAAAAAATGCACACAAGATAAAAAAGTTCCTATGTCTGCCTCCTAGGTCTAAGCTACCTCCCCATCAATTTTCAGCTAAATCAGTTCGACCGATCTTGAGTTATAAATAGTGTAACTAACACCACTTTCTTTTATATATATAGAGGTGTTGTGATAACTTTATGTATATTAATAAGGCTTTAATCATAACATTATTATGATGAAGGAAAACATCAGTGATGCTGCACATATCTGAGAAGAAATTAAATGATATATGTGAAGTCAACTTGCCCTGAGTCAGCATTGACTATGTCCTAGTCATCTCTAACTTAGGGTAGACTCTGAGTCCGTATGAAATGAAACTTATCGAAGTATTTAACTTGTATAATTGTATATTATAGTGAAGGTCCAATGGCGTCGTTGGAAGGTCATGGACCAGCTCGTGTGGCGCGAGTTGAGTTCCATCCTTCAGGTCGCTTCCTCGCCACCACAGTCTTCGATAACTCCTGGCGTCTCTGGGATCTTGAGACAGGTCAGTAAACAATACTTACTATAAATGTTTGGATGTATGTATGGATAAATATGTGATGGATGTTTGTTTGAAGTTATCTCCGGAATGGCTCAACGTATCTTAATTGAATTTTGTATAGCTGTAGAATATAGTCTGGAAGAGCACTTAGGCTACTTATTAAGTTTTTTTTTTAATTCTGAGCAGACGAAGTCGCAGACAAAAGCAATAGCAATACACAAAGGATTCTTGTATACTATATGACGACTATGATTTTTGATTCTAAAATAAGGGCAATTGATATTACATATTTGTATTTTTTTTTTAAAATCTAATAACAATTTCAGCTTTAAAAAAACCAAATGGACAGAAAAGTTATTTTAATGATTTTTTAGCGCCATCTGTTGACGTATTTATGGAACTTAGTTTTAACGGTACAACGCCATCTGTTGTATATTTAGGAAACTTAGCTATTGGTTTCAACTTACCATCTGTTATTTAACTTAGCCATCTGTTGACTATTTATGTAACTTAGCTATATGTATCTAACGCCATCTGTTGACGTATCGGTTACGCCGCCGTATTTAATGAAAAAATTGAAAAAATGAAAAAAATATTTATTGTCATCCAAAAATACAGTGAATTATTCAGGATCCTCGCACTAGGCGCAGCCTGTATCGCGAGGACCCAGCTCAGTGATTTAACAAGAAACATCGTTAGATGGCAACACATGGGCATTAAACAATATTAGAATAGTTAGGAGTTATATAAACTACAAAAGAAAACAAAATATACTCATTACAACTCAATCCATAAATAATCACTTAATTGTTCTTATTTAATGTACTATTTTAATGATTTTCTCAGTATTGTACAATACACATGTATTTGTTAAAGGGGTCCTCTTTTCTTACAGCAACGGAGGTCCTCCATCAGGAAGGTCACGCTAAACAAGTGTACAGTATCGCTTTTCAAGGAGATGGCTCTTTAGCCGCTACTGGGTAAGAATTTTTTAAGTATTTTAGTCCTCTATCCCTTCCCATCCTTTTCTTATTAGAAAGGATGAGATGGGGAAGTGGGGCCTCATAGGAAGGGGAAGTATCCTTATTGTGTGCGTCCCCTCCCCTGTCCACTAAAGGCAACGTAATCTACATTTGTGGATGTCTATGGGCAACAGTCTCCTCGCTATTTCGGCGAATTCAGGTGGCCTTTTGCTCTTTTGTCACCTTTGATATAAAAAAAGTCTATTTAAATTTCAGTACTTTATTCAAGGCATTTCTTTTAGGTAGTTTGTTCATTCGCCAATAGGTTTCAGTTATTTAAAAAGTTTTTTCTTAAGTATAGGTTCGTAGAAATATTTTATAGTGTTGGTGGCTCAGAGGTTAAGCACTTGACCTGCAATTTGCAAGTCCTGGGTTCGAATCCCGACATGTATCAATGTGTTTTTCGATATACATGTGTACAATTATTCGACATTCTTACTGTGAAGGAAAACATCGTGATGCTGCACATATCTGAGAAGAAATTCAATGATATATGTGAAGTCAATCCGCACTGAGTCAGCATTGACTATGTCCTAGTCATCTCTAACTTAGGGTAGACTCTGAGACCCTCAGTGGAGACGTATAGTGAGCTGATGATGATGAGAAATTGTTTTAGGAAGGAAATTATCCATGAATCTAGTGTTTTGTTGTATTTGTAGTGGTATGGATGCATTCGGTCGTGTATGGGATGTCCGAACTGGACGCTGTGTTATGTTCCTTGAGGGACATCTTGGACCTGTACTTGGTGCTGCATGGCATCCTGCTGGACATCGCCTCGCCACTGCCGCCGCTGACCATCAGGCATATACATACATACATACATTATGTTTTTTGTAAAATTAGACATTTAACAGACTTATTTTTCAGGCAAAAATCTGGGACATAAGAAAACGAGCACCAATTTACACGATACCTGCGCACACGCATCTAGTGAGCGGTTAGTTAATTTTAAAATCGGACAAAAGTTTATATTAAATTAGAAACTTATGCTATATTATTATATTTATACAGATGTGAGATATCAGCGCAGTCACGGCCACTACCTGGCGACCAGCTCGTACGATGGCAGCGGCAAACTGTGGTCTGACCCAGCCTGGCATCCACTGCGTACACTCTCAGGACACGATAACAAGGTGACACACACCCCCAACTGACTAACAAGTACCCCCAAATGTCTAACAAGTACCCCCAAATGACTAACAAGTACCCCCAAATGACTAACAAGTACCCCCAACAGACTAACATACACCCTCAATAGACTAACAAGTACCTATTACTATTATAAACGCCTTTTATTGTGGGTGCGGGTTAGTGTATTGGAGCTCACCCCAAAAGTAACTTAGTTATCTATGTTATTTGCTATTTAGTTTTTATCTTAAATAGATTAATCCTAGAAAGTTCAAATATCTATTTTCAGGTGATGAGTGTGGACATTTCCCTGGACAACAAGTACATAGCGACATGTTCCTATGACCGTACATTCAAACTTTGGGCTCCGGATCTCGCTTAGACATACAAATATAACATTTTATACAATTTACATGATTTTTATTGACGACTAACTGTTGTTAGTCGTTTATTTTTCTTGCGGTATAAAAAAAAACTAGTAATAAATATAGGCTGTCATTTGATAGTGTAGCTTCACAACAGTTTATTTTGTCCGGACACGCAATCAAAAAGCCTACCTATGGTCCGGCTTTATCTAGACGCCTGGCAACGCTATATTCAGGTACAAATTCAACTAAGCTGAGAACCGGTTCACTGATCTGCTTCACATCTTAAGCACTTGACTTGCAATCAACAGGTCCTGGGTTCAAATCCCGCCATCTATTAATGTGTTTTTCGATTTACATATGTACATTTATCTGACGAAAACATCGTGATGCTGCACATATCTGAGAAGAAATTCAATGATATATGTGAAGTCAACTCGCACTGAGTCAGTATTGACTATGTCCTAGTCATCTCTAACTTAGGATAAGATCCATGCTCCTCAGTAGAGACGTACAGAAAGGGACACTCACTAAGAATTCCCTTAATATCTATTAAATTTAAAAAAGTTAGGTAAAATAAAATAATAATAACGATTGATAAATTTATTATAGCAATAAAAATTTGTGATTTAATTATTATTCAACCGATACAAAATTTTTACAAAAACTCCCAAGCGTTAGTGCAAATTTGAAGGCTGCTCGGTGTTGACTTAAAACTAAAATGGCGGTAAACCGATGTTATTGGTAGATTAGAATTGAAAATGTACTTTCTTAATTCAGAAAATATTAGCTACAAATTAGTCGATTTATTTTTTAAACTAATAAGACCATAAATCAGTTTTTTTTTTTGTTAATTGCGTGTTTAAATCCTTCCACCAATAACATTAATAAATCAATAATTGATAATTCGTATTAAAATAATCAAACTAAACACAAGTGTAAGATTTAGTGCGCACAAATATTAATATAACCTACATAAAAAAAACTTTTTAATTTATACCTCTATGGCTGGTCTATTACTGATTTTTTTTTTTTTCTTATAAATAAGTCGTACATACAATAAAAACTTTTTATACATATTTGTATTGGAATTAAAAATCAATAAACTAATTAGAAATAAAATATTACAAAAGATTGTTTTGAGCGAATTTTGTTTTGTTGTTATTCGCTAAAAAGTATTTTTATTATATTATTTCATATTCCATATTGTACTTGTCTCCACAATAACTTCTATTAGTATTTTTTATCTGTAATCCAATACCGCACAAAGCTTTTAATAATCTATATTTTTCTTAGCTATATATTGAAAATTTATATCTAAATTTAGAAAGGCTCGTTTAAGGCTTTTTAAATACATATTTACGATATTAACAATTTTTCATTTCAAATTTTTTTACCAAACAATAACTCTATATAAATATTTTATATAGTAACATTATCAATTAATTATATTTTTCGCCAATAACATTTTTTTTTTAAATTTGCAATTACTATTATAACCTACAAATAAAAACAACACAATGAATAACAAAACTGAATATAAATGAATATATGTGATAATATTTGCTTATATTTATGTTTATTGCCTAACATAAATGCTCTGTATTTTACTAAAGGCGTAGATATATACCTCTAGAAGAAGCGTTTCATACAAATTTGACGTTTAATTGTATGACAATTGTCAAAATGTTTGTATGCGTGACCCAAATAATTACCAGTACAATGCAAAATATTCCCAAATTCGGGTAATTTTAGTGTATAAAAAGTAAAATAAATTGAAGCATTTATTAAAATATTGATCATTATTTAATTTTTATTGTTGTTGTAAAACTGATGTTGTATTAAAAATGTCACGACAAATTATATTTTAAAAATGTTCTAAATCTAACAAAAAAAAATATGAACATAAGAAAAGAGGTTGTATTTAATTTACTTTTTATGTAAATATTGTAATGTAAGTGACAACACTGGGGAAATTTACCACAAAAAGGCTTAACGCTCCGTCTAGAGGTATAACTCTATAACATAATAACTACTTTGTAAAATTAGCTAAATTTAATAAATCAGCTAGAACAACACTTGACAGTGGTACAAGAAATATTTTTCACTCATTAAAAATTCACATTGATTTATGTAATTTTTCTCCAAATGCATTAGAAATAGTTTTACCAAAAATGAATATTTTTTCGTAAAGACATAGATTATCATTGCCACTTTCTTATTCCAAGAAATATTGTTAGAAAATATGTTAATTATTTGCAGCAAATTTTTAATAATGTGTTATTTTCATATTTAATTGATAACTGAATCAGCTGATTAACAGTCGCCATTTTGAAATACAAATTGTAGTGATGTGCATGTTGCATACCTATCCGATGTATCGATTGAGGATCGACTGAATAAGAAAATAATTTCCTGTTCACAAAGTGTTCCGTTCTATTGCAATTACCTATCACATTTTTATTCTAGGTAAGTTCAGTTTGCTTACATTTTACATTTATTTATAGGTGTGTTAGGTCGTTATATTCCTATATTTTAGATTACTCGATCCAGTCGTCGCCACCGAAATCGACATTTTCTGAAAATGATGACACATTAACCTGCAAAACAACGAAAGAAATCTCAATAAGTCAGTCAAGTTCTAAAGATTGGTACGTTTTAAATTTATATAAAAATACTCAAAACAATCCTGTTGAATACATTAATAAGTATATCCAAGCTTGATTTGTTTATATCATAAAGTGGCAAACGAGCGAGCGGCAACCAGAATTTACCGAAATGACAAAGCGATCTCTACCCATAGACATCCGGAATTACAGATGCGGTGTTTACCTTTAATAAACGCACAGTAAGTGAATATTTACCCTTCTTATGCGTCCTCTCTTCTGTCAAATTCACTTACCCTTCCCATCCTTTCCTTGTAAGAGAAAGTTGGGAAGGTAAATGGGACTAAAGGCCTCCGACACGCACACTCATAAGTACGCGGAATTGCTTAGACATGACGCCTGTCTTCTGTATGGTCGTGGTATTGCAACGGGCGAGGCCTAATCATGCAATAGATGTTGTTGGTGTCTGTTAAAACTGATAAAAACTGAACTTGAATAACTAACGCCTCCTGCTCTGAAATGAAATTGCCTTCTCTTTTGATACAAATGGTCCTGTAAGACAAATTTTCACACAAGCACACTTGAAAATTACCTCTTCTCTAGGCGAGTCGTTGCTGCTGAAGCCACCGCCTAGCGCATAGCCAGCCAGCCCACCCGCCGCCAGCGCTCCCACACCCAGCCCCACAGCCGCGCCTGTGCCCAGCCCCGTCCGCTGCGGCTGACCCTGTACGTACGTCGTCTCATACCCCTACATATATCAATAAAATTATTTATTGATGTATTTTTATATTTAAAGTATATACGGATTTATATAGAATACTTACACCAGCTGTCTGGAATCCTGAAACGTAAAAATGTTAAAATTAACTACTGGCAAAAACTATTAAGTCTAGAATCAGTTGATGTTATAATTTTTACGGGTTTTTAGATTGATGATTTTTTACAGCAACAGGTTGAATAACATTTCGTAGAGTTAATCATAAATTTTAAATGCATTATCAAATTTTTACTATCTTAAATTTTCATTCAATTAACTTTCCACAAATATACATTTTCAGAAAGACCTACGGACAACGAAACAAAAATATTTCAGCTTTATAAACTAAATCTCAACTGATATTAAATTAAAACAAGTTGAGGCGTTGATATCGCTCTTGGTTCTGTCAGGATGTATATAATACCTACTTAGACATGAAAGAAAACAAGCGCTGAAAGCAAAAATGTCCCTATTTTTCGCAACGAAATTTGAAGCTAAATTTAAAATCTACTAGTTATTTAAAAAAAAATGGGACCCATCTGCAAGCACTTCTATTCGATTTAAATATTTTTTATCAAAATCGGACCACCAGGGGCGGAGATTCGCAGTAACACACATAAAAAAATATACAGTCGAATTGATAACCTCCTTCTTTTTGAACTCGGCTAAAAATGACACGCCAGTTACAGGACAAAGAGGATCTTGTGACATTTTTAAGCGTTGACATGGGGGCGCTAGTGGACTGTCATTATTTAGTTCGACTTACACTCACCGGTTCAGATATACAGCCTTATTGATCTATACATACATTACCAAAACTCCTAATAATAAGTCATTGTAAATAAAACCAATTTAGAAAAATTCTCAATCGATTCTTCACCATAATCGATTAATCGTGCTACCCATCCCTAATCACACTGACAGCTGTCAACTAATCAAAATTTTAGCGCCATATTGATCTTTTTTTTCGAAATAAAACAACAAAATTATATAAATGCAATTCCTGTATTAAATAATCAAAGGTGCGTACATAAATTTTAAAAAAACATTACAAAGCAACTTTTAAGCTGCAAGAATCTTAAAATTACATAAAAACATCACTAACGTAGCCAAATACCTTTCTTTATTTTTTATTAATTAAATAACAATTATTTAATCTATATTCATTTAATGGAGGGAGTTTCTACTTGAACATAGATTCGATAGCATATTTTTTTTAATAATGCCAGTGTTAAAAGAAACTTTTTAAATTATAGGAACCAACGATTTTTTTCATAATTTTTATTAATTTAATATAAAAAATTATGCTTTTTTTTTTTGCAAATTACAATTTTAATAGAAATAAATTTAGATAAAATGTTAAAATGTTGCCAGTAACACATCCAACTCCCTACCAAAAAATAATCTAATAATAAAAAAAATAAGCTTAGGCTATATATTTTTTTTTGGATGAAGAATACTTCAGAACCATCCAGAACAGAACAGTTCACGACAACAATCACAAATATAATTATATTACAATATAATATGAAGTTGGCATATAAAAGATTTATAAAATGAAATATATAGAATCTTAGATGAACTCTTCAAACAGCGCACTTCAAGTCTCTCATGGTGCACCTGAAATATAAATAATTACATCAAATAATACACAAATAATAATAAAGGGTTTGGTTAAAATTAACTATCCAATCATATTTCGAATTCTGTCAAATTTATTATTACTAAAAAATATGCTAGGAATTTATATTAGTCCATGGTTTCTTTTTGACTTTATCTTAGTAACAAAAACTATTTATTTTCAAACAAGAGTTCGTATTACGGTATTAATTAAAAAAAAACTACCTACATTGCAACATCGTCCGCGTCAGCTACAAGCCATCAGTAGAAGCCTGCGTAAAAATAAAACAAAAAATAAATAAATACAAAGCTGCCAGTTTATAAAAAAACTACCAAAACAGTAGAATTAACATCCACATGACACCAATACCAACCAAGTTACCCATAGCTTTTACTAAAATAGGCTAACAAATAAAATAAAGAATTTAAACAAGATAAAAGGCCCAGAAGTGACTATTGTTACTTATTAGAAGTACCCAATACATAACAAAAAAAAAACAATAAACTTTAATAAAAATTTAGTTAACAACATATATGAAAGTCGCGTGAAATTTCCTTCGTTGATAAAACAAAAAAGCATATAATAGAGGGTACAGGATAAAAATATAACAAATAATAAAGATAAAAATATACTTATATTTTTTAATGTGAAAGTAAATAAACAAAAACCAAAAAAGACATGTTATAAAATTTCAAACATATACATACAACACGCGTAATATTTATATATATATAAAAACTTACCTTCTTTGTAAGTAAATACACTTTCACTCGCGATAATAATGCGCAAAAATATTATTTATTTAAATAAAAAAATAATCAAAATCGAAATTTTATAGAATAATAATGAAATTTAGATTTTTCAGCATTATTATTGGCAATGGTTAGTAAAAAAAATACTGTTAAAAAGGACGAGTATAAGAAATATAATTTACCCCATTTCATGCAATGGTAAATGTGTTAAAAAAAATTAAATATTTAAATGAAAAAAAATTTAAAATTAATCACAGACAATAATTAAGTTATTACCCATTTGATAGGATACTTAATCTATGACTTTCATAATCTATGACAAATGTCAAAGTCAAAAGGCTTGGCGGGAATTATATTTTCAAATGTTTCACTTGTTAAAATTTATTTCCGTGGATATAAAAATATTTTAATTAACCTTTAAAATACCATGTTAGTATTAATCTTATGTTAGACCATAATAAAGAACTAAGAAATAACTACAACATGCTATTCTTGTCTAAAAGCGTATCGTCTTTTAAAACCAGACAATTATCAGTTATAATGTTTTATATGAAAATGGATGCTGAAAACTTCGAAAATATTAATTAACAATTATGGTCCGAACTCAAAAGTATATTATTTTACTTCAAAATTATATTTTATTTGAAGATTTTCCACAAAAAAAGGTATTTGGTTTAATTTAAACATTATTTTTATAAATCATATATCATGCAACATCTATTTTCATTTCAAAGCAATTCAAATTTATATACCAACCTAGAAACTTAGTAAGTATTAAGTTATATATCTCAAATCTATACAAATGTTAGGATCATACCTTGAGGTGCACCATATCCGGGTCCTCCGTACACAGGGGGCGGAGCACCATACGCACCGTACGCTGGAGGCTCCGACTGGAATACAACAATAAGAAAAATATATTTCAAAACATAATAACTTGGTTAAAAATAATGACGTTTCAACTATTTTAAAAACTTATATTACGAAAATTTAATGTAAAAATTGTACATCAATATATAAGGAAAGTTTTTCATATTTGTATACTGTCAACTGTCTCAACTATAGAGAAACCTCTATAAGCGAGTCACTGTCCGGTTCCAACAGACAACCTCAATAAGCAAGAAACTCGGGTTAAAAATTAACCTCTATACTCGAGAAAAATATAATTTCTTTATAATCTCTTCTATATTCTCTCTTCTGTATTCTATTCTCTTGTATTTGTTATGAATCAACTCAAAAAGTACACAAACAAATTCAAAAATTCCTCCCCCATTACAATAATACATTATCTCCGAGTAACATACATTTTAATTTCGTTATAAACTGTTAAAAAAACATTCTGAAGTCACTGGTTTCAACTTACCATGAAGACTTGTGAAGGCGGCGCCTGCGCACCCTCGAAGCCGACGAACTGCAGCATGACGTCACCGTCCACTGTCAAGTGAGAGATACGCTGGTACGGCAGACGGTGCGGGAACTCGCAGAAGTGGACACCATTCAACGCTACCTGTTATAATTAAAGTTATAACTTATCACCTCATGGCAAGTCACCACTCATTTTATTTTTGATATTTTTTATATCAAAGAAGGCAAGTAAACGGCCTGAACTTTCGTCGACATCCGCAATTTCAAATGCGTTGCCTACCTCTTATCGATGAAAGAGGGAACGCACAGGGAAAAGGCATTAAAATTATGACTCCGGCACACACACGTCAGACGAAACGCAGAAAGATAACCATTTTTGAAATTCACAGTTGTACTACTTTCAAACTAGGCTACTTTAATCGCTAGATGGCGCTGTAATTTGACAACAAAACATCATGGATACTTCAAAAGTAAGACAAGACTATCTATCTATCCATTTTCTTTAATATCCAGTTTACATTATTAACTCAAACACTGTATTCTAGAGTGTGTTTATATTTATCCAAGTTCTCACCTTCATAGACTGCGGTTCACACAGCACCAGAGCTTCGAATGCCTCTCCCCTGGCTAGCGGCATGCCTCCAGCAGTATCCTCTACCCCCCAGTTCATAGCTGTCAGATGGTTACGCACCACACACATCTCTATGAAGCGGAAGTTGAGATGGAGTGCAATGTCATCACGAGGTTCCGTGTTGGGACCACATTGAAGGTTTATAGCAAACCTGGAAGCAATAATTGTAACTTAGATTGTGTGATGTGCATACCAAAAAATATCTAGGCTAAGATTATGGTTAAAAAAAGATTTTGGGATTCTGGATGTTTATGAAAAATGTTTCTTATGAAAAAAAAACACTTGTTCTATTTTAGCTAGATTTTGCAATTTCCTTATGCCTGTAACAGATTTAACTCATACCTCTGAGCGCCAGGGGGCACACTGCCCTGGAAACGGATCATTCTGCCTGGGAACATGCCCCCGGGGATGGGATGCACACATGGCACTATCTGGAAAAAAGCAGAAACTGAAATGTGGCAATGCTCGGAGTAATAAAACAACAGATTTTTACAGTGGCACATTTATTATTAAAAAAAATGGCTCATACGAATAAGGCCCAATGTGCAAATTGACAACATTTCAGGATAGGATCTCAAAGTTTCAACGATATAGAAAAATAGACCTCATATTCACTTTTACTTCAGCAAAAAATAACATTTACACCTATAAATGTGTTTATTGTTTAGTACATGTTAAACTAAAAGGTAGCTTTGAACACAAAAAAGTAAAAATTATCAATTTGTTACTTTGGCCCTTATATATAGGACCCATCAAATGTAAACCGACTCAGGAGGTTGTTTATCTCCACTGTATTCCGGTTTTTTCATGCATATGTATGTATTTATATAGAGTTCAACATGGATAAGCAAGAAACCTCGATGAACAATTCTTTGGACGGTCCTAACCAAAAAACTCCATAAGTGAGAATTTTAGGTTAGAGTGAAACCTCTATACCCAAGAAAAGTTTTGAGCTCCATTTTTTACCTAGGTTTGACTGTATATATCTATTTAAGATCCTTTGCAATGGTTTAGAGCAGGGATCCCTAATCTATTTTTGACAAGTAACCCCCTTTTCCAAACTGAACTGTTATCTCAGACCCAAATGTCCAAATTATCTACCTTTAAAATCCATTATTATTATTATTTTTATTCTGATTTAAGTCAATAGAAGACAGAGTGAGAAATAAGAATGTTTTAAGTTCAATATTGACCCCAGGGGGTCCCTTTGGTAATCCCTGCTCTAGAGCCTAACTGTACTGATTTTGATGAATTAATTGTAATTCAATACATATTCTTATCAGGACTGGACATTACTATTATTTGGATTATTTGTTTATTAAATGATTTCAATGTAATAGAATTCAAACATTAAAAAAGCAAAATACAATAATGTACAATGTATTTACCAAATTGAGGGAAGTGACATGAAGTACTTCAATTTATCTATCAATTAGTGTTTTAGTCATTTAACTGGTGTTCCGTGGTGACAGATCAATTTAGTTAATGATATCATATGTAGGAACTCTTCTGTCATTTATAGGTTTTTTTTTAAATCTCAAATGACACCAAAGTTATTACACTCAATAGTTTGTCACAGACATCATTTCTCTGAGGTTTACTTTTCCTGGATATTTGTAATTTAGAGTTGAAAAATAACAGAAATTGTTGACAATTATATAGTGAATAAAACTAATGGAATGTATAATTACTTTTTCAATCTAATGTTACATATAAAATTTAGTTCATAAACATAAAATTAACACTATATACAAAGAAAAATAGTAAAAAGGTAAAATTATGTTTTTGGATAATAACCTTTTCATATATTGCACAAGAGGAAAATGAAAAATATAATCGTAAATGTTAATCGTGACTGAGTAATGCACCGTGGAGCCGGCAAAACCTTGAAACCCCATTTAACGTATACAAAAACGTTTTAGATGTGCCTTTAAATGGTTTCTGATAAAACAACAACGTATATTGTGTTTACACGGCAAATAATACAGCTATCAAGCCGCGGCGGTGCCCTTGAAAACGTTAAAAAGAGCCATATCCTATTTTCATAATCGAGACAAACAACATAATGAAAGTTTTGCATAAGCACTTACTGGATTATAAATCGGTGGAGCGGCCATCTTTTGGTGTTAAACAATTGATTATAAGCGAAAATACACTGAGTTTACACCTTAACACTATGGATACGAGACTAACATTAATAAAATATCAGTTTCAATAGCCGTTACCGAATGTGAGATTACTGAAGAATGCGTCATACGTCATATGACGAAATATCGGGAAAATGTCGAGTTTCAATAGGGATGGGCTGCCTGTTATCGTTTAACCCACTTTAAAAATCTATTTTAGGAATTTAAATTTGAAGAGATTTGAGTCAGTGTATTATTAGATAAATAACCAGCAGATATAAAAAGAAAAATTTTCAAAATAAAATTTGTTTTAAATTTAAGAAATTTACCTTTCCAAGACTTGCTAGAATAAAAAAATAATTATCAGGCGAAGACAACCAAAACACTGGCAACTTTGATATTTTGTTTCATTGACGCAATATCATTTCGCTCAATTTTATCAAAGTAAAATGGTGTAATTATTCGCTAATGAAAGTTAATTTACACTAATCGAATTTGCATAACCAACTTTTGAACTGTTACATTACTCTGTAACATCGTTCATCGACAAAATTGGACTTGTTTTGCCACAAAAATGACTATCGAATGCAACAAAGACGATGCAGATCGATGTATAGAAATCGCTCAAAATGCTTTATCCGCTGGAAACATTGAAAAAGCTGAAAGATTTCTATTGAAAGCTGAACGTTTGTATCCCACAACACGCGCTAAAGAGTTGCTAAGTCGTCTTAGAGCTGCGGGTAACGCGGGCGCAGCTTCTAAACGAAGTCCACCCAATTCACCAAGTGCTGAAGATGTTAGGCGCAGAAAGTCTCCTTCAGATCAACCACCACAGAGGGAGTACACTCAAGAACAATTGGAAGCGGTCCGCAGGATCAAAACTAAATGCAAGGATTATTATGAAATTTTAGGTATGTGATCTCTTTTATTAGTTTTAAATAATGAAATGTCCATGACGTAAACAATTGTCGAGGTCAGGGACATAACAATGCAAGCATATATTATCTGGGGTAAATAATTCGCTAATAAAATAGAATACTGTTTATTCAAAGGTTAGTTACAAGGACATGTTTATTTTTTCTTCAATCTTGTACTTTTATTTTGAAATAGTCCAACCTGGTTAAGTAAGTATCCTCAAGAAGTAAGAGTAATTTTTCCAGTCCCAATAGATGACCTCCATAAGCAAGAAACTCGGATTAGAGAGATTATAAAACTCTTTTTTATCTACAGAAATGTTTTGGTTCCTCAGATTTTGACTTATTCAGGTTCTACTGTAATTGAATTACATATCTTGGTTACAAGATTGTAACTTTTTCATTTAATTTTGTTGAGTAATTAAAAGAAAATAAATCCAAGCATTAAAAATATCTGCACCTTAAACATAATAAAAAAACATGGATGGAATGGATTATGATTCTTTTCACAACATATTTCATTGGATTAGCCAAAACAACAATGACTTACATAACTGATACCAGCTTCAGACTGAAACCTTTGAACTGCTATGTGTTTTCTTGATAGCTCTTTGTGCAATATTTGAAGCCAACATAAACTTTACATGACATATAGTTGAGGATGTAAATTTCCTGCACACTGCCTTTTTTTTTCTAACACTAGCTTTTACCCGCGACTCCGTCCGCGCGGAATAAAAAATAGATAACGGGGTAAAAAATTATCCTATGTCCTTTTCCTGGTTCTAAGCTACCTGCCCACCAATTTTCAGTCAAATGGATTCAGCCGTTCTTGAGTTATAAATAGTGTAACTAACACGACTTTCTTTTATATATATAGATTATAATGCAATTAGGTCACAAAATTGACATCCCATCATTCATAAATCTTAAAATATAGCTCTTTTTTAATATATTAAAAGGTGGCAAATGAACAAAAAGCTACTTGAATTCACCGAAACTACATATAAAAATTCTCAATTGCCAATGCCTTGACTGTCTTTTATTGACGGAGGAGGGAGCGCTCAGAAAGAAAATATGTTCATTTTCTATGCATTCCTCTGTCAAATTCACTTCCCTTTCCTATTTTTTAGACACAGAAAGATTTTCCTTCCCATCCTTTCCTTATTAGAGAAGGTAGGAAAGAAATAATAAATTATAGTGACAATTTTCTTTATGATATTTGATTCTAAGAAGGAAACAAACAAGTTTATTTTTTTTACCTGTATATATCCTTCAATGACGACTTCGTCCGTGCGGAATTAAAAAAGAAATAAGTAGACTATGTTCTACATCTGTGCCAAATTTAATCTAGATCCATTGAGCTGTTCCGGAGATATCTTCAAACAAACCATCCATCTAAACTTTCGCAATTATAATGTTGGTAAAATGTAACACTGCATATTTGTTGTAGGTGTGTCAAAGGAAGCCACAGACTCTGATATAAAGAAGTCCTACAAGAAGCTTGCTCTGCAATTACATCCGGACAAGAATCATGCGCCCGGAGCTGCCGAGGCTTTTAAGGTAACAATCAATTAATTTCATAGGATAATCTATTTTCAAATTAAAAAATAAGTGATAAAATATTTAGTTCTGTTATTTGCTGAATCATAGTGAAAAACAAATATTTACTCCACAGGTATTATTTTATTTTTAGGGTACATACTGTGCCATGTTTTTAATTTTTTCTCTTATAAAATATAACATTATAGCTGTCGGCCGCGTCTCCGTTTACGCGGAATTTAAAAAAAACTTAGTAGTCTATGTGTTCTTCCAAACTATATTCTACATCTGTGACAAATTTCATCAAGATCCGTTGAGCCGTTCCGGAGATCCCTTGTTACAAACATCCATCTATCCATACATCTGAACTTTCGCATCTTATATATACAAAAGAAAGTCGTGTTAGTTACACTATTTATAACTCAAGATAGGTCGAAGTGATTTAGCTGAAAATTGATGGGGAGGTAGCTTAGAACTAGGAGACGGACATTGGAACTTTTTTGTCTTGTGTGCACTTTTTTTATTCCGCGCGGATGGAGTCGCGGGTAAAAGCTAGTTTATAATATTAGTAAGGTCAAGATGTATTTTGAATGTTTCAGGCAATCGGTAACGCAGCAGCAATCCTAACGGATCCTGAGAAACGCAAGCAGTATGACTTGCGAGGCGAGGAACCCGCACACAGCCCGCATCATCATCAGACATACTATGCACGAGGGTTTGAATCAGATCTCACTGCAGAGGAACTGTTCAATATGTTCTTTGGTGCAACCGGTGAGTTGATAACATTCCACATCTTAGGTCATTTGGATGGATGATGAATGGATGGATGTTTGTTTGAAGGTATCTCCAGAACTGCTCAATGTACCATGATGAAATTTAGCATAGATGTAGATGTGGAAGAACACATAGGCTATTAATTCAGTTTTTTTTTTATTCCCCGCTGACTACGGACAACATGTAGTACTTCATATCCTGAATATCTTGTTAAGTCGAAGACTCAATACGTGGTATTTTCATTTCCCTTCACATTTAATAGTGGTAAATGACAGCAACAATATCTGTTGCATCAATTGTCCTCGCTCATTGTAATACCACAACTATACAGAAGACAGACGTCAAGTTGAAGTAATTCCAAGTACAGTCTGATGAGTGTGTGTACGGGATGCCTAATTTTAGAATACTTCCCCTTGCAACGTTTTCTTATAATGAAAGGATAGGAAAAAGTGGATTTGACGGAGAAGGAGACGCATAGTAAGGGAAAATATTATCTTTCTGTGTGTCTCCTCCTCTGTCGATTAAAGGTAGACAACACATTAGCAATTGCGAATGTCTAGACAGCGTCATTTCGCTATTTTGGAGAATTCAGGTAGACATTTGCTAGATTCTACTGTAGTTTTGTATTCCCAGCGTTCTCTGGCGGTGGTCCTACTGTGTACAGTAGACGGCGCGCGCGTGAGCCGGAGCCCCGAGACTCACACACCAGCCTGGTGCAGCTGCTGCCGGTGGCAGTGCTCGTGCTGCTCTCCATGATGTCTGGCTTCTTCATCAGCGAGCCAGTCTTCAGTCTCACAGCCAACTCTAAATATCCTGTGCCCCGGGAGACTGTTAACTTGAAGGTAACTTTGAAAAACACTAAGGTTTTTAAATTAGTACTAAGAATACATGTAATAGATATAAGCAACTAGTGTAAAAATTTTAATGATTATGATAAAGAACCCTAAAGTCTCTGACTTAAAACAAAAAAAAAAAAAACAAAAAAACTTTGAAAAACTAACCTGTAAAAGATGTTGATGAAAGATTACCACTCTTAAGTATGAATGATGCATATAGGGAAAGTTCTAAACTATTTTTTTATATCTAAGTTAACAAGCGAACGATCACCTTAACCATAGACAATGCTGCTCATGGATATTTTATACAAGTTATTTATGCTTTCTATTTTTTTATGAACAGAGAATGTATTAGAAAGAGGATATTTCCCCTTCCTATGTCCCCAGCCTGTTACCTTCAAATTCATTTTCTATGCGTTTAAGAAAAGGATGGGAACAAACTTCAAGTTGTCTTACAGAATACAAGAGAATCGTAACGAATATAATTAAATAATTTTTTTTTGTTAATTCTAGGTACCATATTACGTAAAGGAGAACTTCCATACTGACTACCAGGGCTCTGTGCGACGACTTGAGATGGCTATAGAAGAGGAATACATTGGTATGTGTGTTACCACTTTATTACATTTTAACATCTCTGTATATCACACATACATATATAAGATCAATGCTGAAAAATTCACACTTTACATACAAAACCTTTTGATATAAAAAAAAGCTTTTGTGCCTCAGGTGTTAAGCACTTGACTTACAATCACAGGTCCTGGATTCGAATCCCGTCTTGTACCAAAGTGTTTTACATATGTACATTTATCTGATATTATTACTGTGAAGGAAAACATCGTGATGCTGCACATATCTGAGAAGAAATTCAATGATATATGTGAAGTCAACTCGCACTGAGTCAGTATTGACTATGTCCTAGTCATCTCTAACTTAGGGTAGACTCTGAGACCCTCAGTGGGGACGTATAGTGAGCTGATGATGATGATATAAAGAAAAGCGTGACAGTTAACTTAATCTATTATATAAGTTGGAACCTACACCTTTGCTACAAACAGCAACCATCAGCTCCAAAATGGCAGAAATCAAACAGGCACAAAGTACTGCGTCTCATAGCCAGTCCTTTAAATGTCAGTGTCAAAGACTATAGATTAATTTCAGTGAATAATACAATTTTATACCTACAGTCGGTCTCCGCCATGCATGTCAACGTGAACGGAATTACCGCGACAGTATGACATGGAAGGCTCGCAACTTTGGTGACACGCGCCAGTATCAGGAGGCGCAGAAGTTGCGCACACCCAGCTGTGAGAAGTTGCAGAACTTGCAGCGGTAGACCTGCAGCACCTGTATGTATACTTCAGTCATGACCAATCTATGATCGGTCATGATCAATCACAGTCACGTCACGACGAATCACAGATTAGTCATTGGATTTATTAATCTTGTTATATATTTATTAAAATTGGAATGTCTGTTGTGTCTAAAAAATATGATAAACTAGCTTTTACCCGCGACTCCGTGCGCGCGGAATAAAAAATACAAAATGGGGTAAAAATTATCCTATGTCCTTTTCCTGGTTCTAAGCTACCTGCCCACCAATTTTCAGTCAAATCGATTCAGCCGTTCTTGAGTTATAAATAGTGTAACTAACACAACTTTCTTTTATATATATAGATAATGTCTGTCTGTCTATATGACCGTGTTGTATTGGAAGACTAGTAAAGTAAAACAACATCTTATAAATGCAAATTAAAATGGCTTTATCAATTTAACCACTTTACAACTCTATTTATTGGCCACAGTCCGCAAGTCGCGTTTGTTCTGGATAATTTCCGGAACGGCTTGATCAATTTTGACGTAACTTTGACGGGAAGATAGGTAGTGCAAGCGGCCATGTTATAGGCTTCTTTTTTTTTAATTCTGCGCTGACGAAGTAAATAAACTTGTTTGGCGGTAACATTATGACAATCCGGAGTTCATCACACTTAGTATATGATGAAATCGGTTAAGTTATAAAGAGATTAAATTAATCAATTATACAGTAATTGTTGGAATTTTCTAACAAAACTTCAATAATCGTTATTAATTCAAACTTGATTTGTTACTTAGTGGACATAAATCATAGATTATAGACTTATCCATAGACATCATATTACATATTGTTGAAAGTATATTCAAATCACGAAGTTCGTACACTTAGTCATGACTGATCAGTGATTTGTTGTGACTGGTGAAGGTGATCATAATGTTATTGAATTGTTTTAAATATCAGACTTTAATATGTTATAAAAAGCAGTAATCTGTAATTTTTTCTTGCATCACAATTAAATAAACGAGAAAAAAACATATTTAAGAATATTGTTGTCTTATTTTTATCTGAGTGAATAAAAGAGATGTATCGATGGCTCCTATGTATAAGCGTCAATGTACAAATTGACAACTTTACAGGAGATGCTCTTAAAGTTTCAACTATATAAGAAAATAGAACGCATAAACACTTTTAATTCAGCAAAAAAATAACATTTTAGTGTATTTGTGTTTAGTACAAGATAACTAAACAAAGAGGTAGCTTTTAATATAAAAAAATAAAAGTAATCAATTTGTTACTTTGGCCTTTATACAAAGGAAAAGTTTCTTTGGTGTTTCTTGTATTTATGACATTAAAGTTGATTCCTGTCGCATTTGTGTCATTGAATTACGAAATCAGTGACAAAAAAAGATATGGTATCTTTTTATTATATTAGACAAATATTATATGAAAAAAAAATTTACGTGATATAAATTATTTTAAATATTTAATATACAATTTTTTTTCGTTTTTTTTTTAAATAGTAAAAATTTTAATGTTAAAAATTTATTATATAAAAATTATGTAGTCGCTATGTCTGTTGAATAGACGACTCTCGTCGACGATTCAATTTTGTTTACTCGCGACGCAACGATACCATAGTTTCGAAGATTTAAGTTGTCTTGTGTAAAGTCTTAGAGATGTTGATTTTTTTATTCCTGTCTACCTCTTTTTACTTTCGTATCACATGTAAAGAAACTTAAATATTTACGATATATTACATTTTATCTCACTTTCAGGTTTTTTTTAATATGGCAACACAAAGGATTGTTTTTATCTTGTGGCAACATTATAGAAAATGGGTTATTATTTGTAGGTTATAGAAATGTGTTTGTGATATTTATTAAATTGAAATATATACTTAAAAAAGATAAGTTTCTTTTTTTACTTTCTTTTTGGTGATTGTTCCTTTTTTTGTGTAATTTTTAATGTTTTGTTATGAACATAATTAAGTCAATAAGTAAAATTCTCTTTAAAATAAGTCTAAGCTCCTGTTTACAATATAACTGGTATAAAAATATATTCCTACTGTGAATCAGGCAAATTTAAAAACCTATAGCGTCACCTAACGGAGTAAACTGTCCCAATAGCAAAAGAAAATGATTAATAAAAATATTTAAATATAATCCTTGCATTAAACATTGATTTAATTAATAACGTGTTTCATTTTAAAATCTTATATAATGAAAAAAAAGTAAAAAAAAAAAAATGAAAAATAATACGTATTTATTGTGCATATAAAAATGTATAATCAATTATTCAGGCGGTTTAATAACTTAACTTATATCACATCAAAAAATGTTTTTATATCTGTATATAATACAAGAGTTTCAAAATCTACAAAGATATATAACAGGAATGCAAATCATAAAGTCATCTAAATCATCAGACAAAAAAATCTATTAATACTGACCCCCCAAAAGTAATCAAGACCCCCCAAAATTAGTCGACCATCAAAATTACTTCAAGACCCCCAAAATGAGTCGACTGCAAAAATTACTTCAAGACCCCCAAAATTACTTCAAGACCCCCAAAATCTAGCTTGAATTTGGGGGGTCCCAGTCAAGACTAACATAGTAACTATGGTCAAGTCACTTGAACCTCTCATGTGAGTTTAACCCGCTGTATATGTTCTGGGCGGGGCTCCGCGCTGTGTACACGCTGCAGATGTCGGGCCGCGTTCCGTCGCCGCGAGAATCTGCCCTCACAGAGCGCGCAACGGAACGCGTACTGCGGCGCTCGGTGACGGTGCAAATGGATACGCATCAGAGTCAGTGACTTAAAGCGAGCTGGACACTGACTGCACTGGAATATGTACAACATAAATCAAACAGTCTAATATTATAAATGCAAATGTTTGGATGGATGGATGTTTGAAGGTATCTCCAAAACGGATCTTGATGAAATTTGGCACATATGTATAAGATAGTCTGGAAGAACACATAGTCTACTTATTACGTTTCTTTAAAACGCGGACGGAGTCGCAGACAACAGTTAGTTTCTTATAAAACATAAACTGGCAAACAAGCAACCGCTGCTCAGACATCCGCAATTGCAGATGCATTGCCTACCTTTAATGGTCAGAGGAGGGGACACACAAAAAGAGAATATTTTCCCTTACTATGCATCCCTACCTCCGACAAATCCCAATCCCATTCCAATCCTTTCTTTTATAAGGATCATCATCATCATCAGCTCACTATACGTCCCCACCGAAGGGCTCGGAGCCTACCCCAAGTTAGGGGTGACAAGGCCATAGTCAACCACGCTGGCCAAGTGCGGGTTGGTTGACTTCACACATATCATTGAATTTCTTCTCAGATATGTGCAGATTGCATCACGATGTTTTCCTTCACCGTAAGAACGTCGGATAAATGTACATATGTAAATCGAAAATCGAAAAAACACATTAGTACATGGCGGGTTTCGAACCCAGGACCTGCAGATTGCAAGTCAAGTGCTTAACCCCTGAGCCACCGACGCTTTTATAAGAATGGGGAGAAGAGTACTAAAATAAGGCCTCCGGCACCACATTGTGGTAAATACTTAGTGTTACCTGAACAGTCTTCTCCGGCAGATGTATTGCGATGTGCTGCAAGTAGCTGCTCTTACGGTGGAACTCAGCAGCGCACTGCTGGCATGAGAACGGACGTTCCCCAGTGTGCAAGCGCTCATGGATCTTAACAACGAATAAACTTTTTGATACATCTTCAATAGTTGAATCACCATTCAATATATCACAAAAATGTCACCACTAAATAAGATTTTCATTCAACATCAGCTCACTATATGTCTCCAATGAGGGTCTCGGAGTCTACTCTAAGTTAGAGATGACTAGGACATAGTCAATGCTGACTCAGTGTGAGTTGACTTCACATATATCATTGAATTTCTTCTCAGATATGTGCAGCATCACGATGTTTTCCTTCACAGTAAGAACGTCAGATAAATGTACATATGTAAATCGAAAAACACATTGGTTCATAGACAAATTTGAATCCAGGACTTGCAGATTCAAGTGCTTAACCACTGTGCATTAATAAGTTGGTCATATTTGATATATATGTAGTTTAGGTAACTCACCTTAACCTGCTCAGCGTTAGAAGCCTTATAGTCACAGAAAGAACATTTATCTGTCTTCTCGTAGCCATGTTTAGCTCGACAGTGCATCAGCAGGAGACGGCGAGTAATGAATTTCTTTCCACAATGCTGAAATAAAAACATTTCATGGTATTATATCTTCTTGGACAAATTATATAAACTCTACTTTAGTATATTAATTTTATAAAAAGGGAATATTTGTTTGTTTTGTTACATTTGTTTTTTTTTATATATATACAGTCAAAACCGTTTATAGCGACATCGTTTAGAACAACATACCGGTTAAATTGACCAAAATCAAAGGTCCTGGCTGAATGTTATATACATATCTTTCCTATTAATACCTGTCACCGGTTGTTACAACTATCGGTTTTTACGACTCAATATGAGTAGTCCCTTCGATGTCGTTATAACAGATTTTGACTGTATATATATATTTTTATTTGGCTGCAAACTACTGAACCAATTTGATATTTATTACTAGATTTATTTTTATTCCAATCAGACAAAGTTTCTGGCAACTGCTCGTGTTTTATTAAGCATTTCCTTATTTTGTAAAATTTAAATAAAATAATAAAGTGACAGCAATATAAATGAGCTCATACAAACAAAACTTGACTTAGTAGACATTATTATAAAATAAATAGCTGTCGCCTGCTAATCTGCTGAATTGCAAGCTGATATCAGCGAAAATGGCGGTTTCCATGGTAACGGTAATTCTTAGACAATGGCGGGCGTTCGTTATTTGAATTTTTACATTAGCAAAAGAAAGTGTTACCAAATATAAACAATAAAACAAAAATTTGAATGAAGCATGGGAACAGCTAGTTTTCTTAGTAACATTATAAATGCGAATGTTAAGATGGATGGATGTATGTTTGTTTGAAGGTGTCTTCAGAACCGCTTAACATATATTGATGAAATTTGGCACGGTTGTAGAACATAGTATGGAAGAACACATAGGCTGCTTCTACTAATAAAGTTTATTTTTGATGCCGCGTGGCCAGAGTCGCAGTCTACAACTTGTTTTAATATAATAGTAAATAAAATGACCTCACAAACAACATCAAATCCGGTGTGTATTTTATAATGGTTCCGTAATGAGAGCTTTGATGTTAATATCTTATGACAAAATTCACATTCAATCACTTCCTTCTTCTGTGTGCCTTCTTCATCTGTCTTCTTTACTGTTCTTTTTGTTTTCACACTGCCATTCTTTTTACTTCTATTTTTGATGGTTTTAGTTGGTTTACTATCAGTTTGATTCTGTTCTTCTTTACAGTTTTCATATGTATTTAATATATCTAAAGTTATATTATCATCGTAATCTTTAAAATCATCATCAGGTAATATCTGTGATATATCTATTTCAGTATTTCTATGTTCACTTTTTATATTAGAAATGTATTCAGGTTTAATGCCGTCCAAATTGCATTTTATAAGTGTATTTTGTGCATATTCACAGCGTTTTTGGAATTTAAATGTTTCGTTAATGAATTCAATGCATGCTGTGCACATTTTTTGTGGTAGTGAGTCGTTTATTTCTACCTGAAATGAGCAAGTTAGGTTCAAAAAACTACTAAACTCGAGTTATATTAGAATAATTTTGTAAGAAACTAAGGTTTATTTTAACACAGAATTTTAAATAAATTGTTTCATTCTAGATTTTAATTATGATAACTTAGTTAACAAATGTTTTAATTTACTTTTACACCCGTAGTTGCTTGTATCACATTAGAGTATTTTTCACTGTGCTCCGCCCGTGTAAATATCTGGTGCAGAGACTGTTCACTGAGGCAAAACCTGCAGCAATTCCAAGGATACGCTTTAGCCATTTTACGACATAAACATTATTCATAAAACTCGTTAATTTAATAAAATAAAAAAACAATAAGTTGTTATTGTTTGGATTGTTTACATGTCAAACGAGTGTCATAGACTCACAGACACAGATAAAAAATTTCTAGGTGTAAATACAGATTAAATATTTTTTGTAGTAACAAAAAAGCAAATAACATTTTCACGGTTTCATTTAAAAAATTAAATACTTTTTCTTACTGCGTACGAATAACTTGGTTTTAAAGATTTTTTCAAGAAAAATGAAAAACAAATTGAACAAGATTATTCATAATTTATTACATAAAACACTTCGATATTCAATACAATTACAACTTATCCAATAATAAATAATACAAAACCCTCCGAAGATTCTATTATTATTCGAACATCTTAGACTGTTGAGATTCGGTAGGAAGTGATAATTTCCATCTTTACCGTAAAATTCTTAATGACTAGTAAGAATGTCAATCTTCAAACGCCACTATCTGTCCAGTATTCTCACAGTTGCACTCTGACAATAGGACTATGAGTGTCATCCGGCAGGCCATGCACACGACGCATATGCGCACGCACTTTGTTTGGTTTCTCGAAGCGATGTTCACAGACGGGGCAGAGGTAACCATAGCGACGGCCAGTATGCGCATTGTGTTTATGTATCTGTAGGAACTTGCGGGACTTCAAGCGCTTTGGGCACATGTCACACTGTAAAATAAATTAAAAAAAATACCTAAATAAAACTTTTACAATATTTAAAAAAGTTTTAATCACATTTTCCAATTTTCTTATGACTTGTGAATCTCCAATTTTCTCTCTGTCGTACGCCTTCGTCAGGTCTGTGAACTTTAAGGGGGCACAACCACTTTAAGAGTCACTGCTCTAGACTGACTAACCTGAAAGTTCTTCTCAGGCAGGTGTATAGCGATGTGTTGAACAAGGTTTGAGCGTCGGTGGAAGGTGGCGCCACAGTGGTCGCACACATATGGCCTCTCACCTGTGTGACGACGCTCGTGGATCTGAGAGGAATCATTAATACAAAAAAAAAAAAAACAACTGACCTCTGACAGTTCAATTATTTGGGCTACAAGAGGTTACAAATGTCATATATAAACTGAATTTTCAAGAAAAGGTCTTTCATAGATATACTAAACCAGTGTTTCCCAACCTTTTTGGATCCATGTACCATTTTTCAGGATGAACATGACTATTGCCCCCTTATAAATTTTGTTTAGAAATAAATTTCTCTCGAGGCCTAAATTAACAATGTTAGAGAAATAATTAAATACTACTTTTGGATGACTAGATCAATTTCATATAAAATTTTTAAACTTGAAAACACATATAAATAGTTTAAATGCAACGGATTTTTGTCTCTAAAATATTTTTATGTATTTTTTAGGACTGGCTATCATTGTAAGGATGTAGCCTTAAGTTTTTAAATCTCTGAATTGCCTCCCTCTAAATCCAAATGTCCCCCAGGTGGGGCGTATACCCCACCTTGGGAAACAATGTACTAAATAAACCCTTCTAACATACTGTGAAAGAAAACATTGTGATGCTGCACATATCTGAGAAGAAATTGAAAGATATGTGTGAAGTCAACCGACTATGGTCTAGTCATCCCTTACTTAGGGTAGGCTCCGAGGCCCTCAGTTGGGACGTATAGTGAGGTGATGATGATGAAATTGTCCTACTCACAGTAAGAGCCTCTTTAGTAGCAGATGTATACTCGCAGTAGGCACACTTGTGTATGCGACCGAGGCCGTGTCGCGCGCGCTTATGTTCTTGCAACTGGTTGTGATTCCTGCACCGTTTGCCGCACGACTGTTATACCAAATATCTAATGTTATATGTTTTTAGCCACCTCACATAGACGTTCAGTTTCAATTCCTCAATTTATAAATCTATGAAGCACACTCTTCCTCAGTTCTGTTATTAGTGACTAAATATTACGAAGAATGAAGATCAAACTCACCTCACAAACACAGTAATGCGTATGGAACCGCAGATGTGCCTTATATGTTGCTTTCATACGGAACTCTTTAGAACAGAAGCTACATCTGTATGATGAGGCATTTGGAATCAGGGTTAACCCTTTACCTTTAGACTGGAAAAAAAAAAGTTTTATCTTATAATATATATTAAAGCACTTGAATTCATAAAAAAAAGTACATTAGCGTATAATATTACGCATGCATCAGCTACCTTCCTGTCAAAATTGGTCTAACAGTTCCAGAGATTACCTGAAACAAACGCCTTTAGAACAGTCAGACAAAAATTTTGAAGATTAGTTTATCTTAAGGAATATATTATATTTTTACATACAAACCTTGATTATTGTACAATGTGAATGGATGGACAAATTTAGCTAATTATTTTCTTGGTGAGTTTGTTATTATCAGGAGAAGGCTAAATTACAAAATTAAGGAAGTTAAGCAGAATTCAAATAGGATAAACTTATGTTATTGAAGTTATTTGGTCAAAATTGATTTTAAATTTAAGCATGAAAGAATCTTCAAAAACTTACCTCTTTACAATTTCCCCTTTTTATAACAATTTGTGGTTTATATTCTGGCATATCAGAATAATCTGTTTGAAAATCATTGTCCAAGAATTCATAATTATAATCTATATTTTCCTCTTTTTCAATCTGTGGTATCCTTTTTATATTTAATAGTGATTTTTTTGTGTATTTCTTTTTAATACTAGTTGCAGTATTGAGCAGAGCTTTTTGTGCTTTTCTACTTGTTTTTCTAAACTGTATTGCAGCTTTCATGGCCTTTATACAATTATCACATATATTTTGTGACAAACCATCATTTGGTTTGATCTGAAACAAGTATTTTATTTAGTTTTAGCATATTGGATATGAACTAAACAAAAAAAATGCCTGTTATCAAGAATTGTAGATTAAGAGCTACAATTTGATGACGTACTGACTCACCTCTCTAGCCTTACCCATATTCATTGATCTATGCATTTGTATGAATATGTAAAAGTGAAAAAGAAAAACTAAAAAATCTCTTATCTAACAAATATAATAAACTAGCTTTTACCCGCGACTCCATCCGCGCGGATTAAAAAATAGAAAACGGGGTAAAAATTATCCTATGTCCGTTTCCTGGTTCTAAGCTACCTGCCCACCAATTTTCAGTCGAATCAATTCAGCCGTTCTTGAGTTATAAATAGTGTAATTAACATGACTTCCTTTTATATATATAGATGCGAATGTTTATATAGATGGATGTTTGTTTGAAGGTATCTCCAGACTGGTTATATGGATCTAGATAAAATTTAGCATACAGGTTGTGCATCATATGAAAGAACACATAGGCTACTTATTAAGTTTATTTTAATTCCGAGCGGACGGAGTCGCGATCGACAACTAGTATCCTACAAGTCTGAGTGTTATAACTACTCTTCCATGCATCTATACACCTAATAATAGGAATAATCCTTAGATGATATATTTTGTTATTTCTTACCTCTAAACCGGTAACCAATCTTAGATCTGAAGACATTTTCTCTGAAGGTTCCTTGCTGTCGAAAATAGGTACCAAATTTTCGATGCTCAGACAAGTTCTGCATACTAATACATCCGGGTCTTTTCTCTCCGGTTTTACTGAGTTTATCTCAAGTTTAGCTGCTCGTCTTCGAGCTGTTATACGATTCAAAAATAAAACAGCCAGCATTTTGACTGTTAGTATGTTTTGTTTAACGGAAATGAGATGCGACAATTTGTTTTACACTTTTTGATATATTCTGGATAAAAGAATACAATAGTGGCTATTGTTTAATTTATTAAAATTAAATTATTGTATAAATATATTACATGTAAACAAAACAAAACTTGACCTATGTTGACCTGCTTTATTTTGACAGCTGACAGTACTTTTTTTAAAGTAACAAAACAAAGCTATTCGAAGATTTTTACCCAACCTATCATTTATTTATATTTAATTTTCCAAGCAATTTTTTTTTTCTTTAATACAAGTCAGATTATCGTGTTATCCAAAATGTAAACCAGTTGCTTTAAAAGGGATAAAAAATTAAAATGCAATAGTCACTATATCGTTCTAAATTTATTTACAACTATATTTATTTATTGGTTGTTTAAATAAATTTACACATTCATAAACAGAAAAAAGTATTCACATTTTCAGAACATCCATTAATGGAACGTACAGTAACGGCAAACCGGCTAGAATCAGATATTGATTTAATTTTATCATTTCGATTCTAACATAACTAAATCACTTGTATCTCTATATTAACGGCTATTTTTATTAATGTAATATTACTAATGAAATTATCACATATTGATTTATATGAAACTAAACTATATGTATAACGCAACAATTTTTCAATTATTTATAACAGAATAACTTACACATGACATAGTTAATATTTTTAGGCAAGGAAAGACATGTTCGATGTATGTAAAAATTTTGCCTTTATTATTTAAGACTGGCATTTCAATACATGGGCTTAGAATATAACTTTGGTATAAAAAGATGCTTGCACAAAAAAAATTGCAAATAAAAACTCTAGTTATGCCCAATTACGTCTGATATTGGTCTTGTGCCCTAAATACATTAAACACTATTTTAAAATTAATCTACTACACAGCTATGAAAAAATGTTAGGCACTTAAAAGTAAGAACAAAATATTAAATTTGAGCTTAATTCTTGACAATTACTGAAATAAATAAATTGTGTACACAAAAAACCTAATATTGTAAATCAGTTCGCTTTAGTTTAAATTTAAAAATGACTGATAAAAAACCTAACTACATCAACTGGCAGAACTTATATTAACTTAAAAAACATAACAACGTTCTTTGGCGTCATTGCGACAAGAAATTTGGTACAAACTTCTTTATGCTATTGTTGGGCTCCTGAAAGAGACTCTTCACGAACACAACCTGAGAAATAAAACAAAATTTAAGATTTTTCTTTCTATTTCAATTAGACATGTAGGAAAAACCAAAAACGCCTGTAAAAATGGACTGAATTTTTCCCGCCCATTTAGTGTCTATGGAAAAATTTTTGACATTTGTTTTTTTTTTTAAACAATTTATATTGTATGTCAGAATTAAATACAAAGCTTATGTTTTTATACAAACCTGCGTGATTCCGACTAGAAGCATTACGGCAATCTGCCACAGCGACCACTTCATGACTCTGTAATTTATATTCAACATCAGAAGTATTGTTATTATTATTAATTAGTTTTAAAGGGTTTAAAGGGTTTTTCAACAAGAACTTTGTTTTTCAATTGGGGCAACACCAACAACATGACAGTTTTGACATTTAGTTTTTTGATCTATTCGTAGTAGATGCTTTGGCAATTGCTACAATGAATTCAATTTCGCTCGAAAATCGCATTAAAATAATTAAAATCCACTATGAAAATGGTGGTTCTGTTAAAGTTACGTTTCGTAAAATTCGTGATATTTTCGGACAACATAATCGTCCTTCTGAGACCGCTATTAAGAATTTAGTCGCTAAATTTGAGACGACAGGCTCGGTACAAAATGTACCAACACCAAAGCGTGTTCGACCGGGTCGTTCAACCGAAAACATCGCAGCCGTGAGCCACAGTGTTTAAGAAGATCCAAATTTGTCAATTCCTCGACGTTCTCAACAATTGGGGTTATCCAAAACCACCACATGGCGAATTTTGCGTAAGGATTTGTGAAGCCTTAGGGCAAGTTCACACGGCGCGTTGCGTGCGTTGCGTCGTCGCAACGCAAATATTTTGGCGCATAGCCGGCCACACAGTCGCTGCGCCATCGCAGCATTACTACGACGCAATCTTAATGTTCTGTCGGTGCAGCGGCGACGCACAGTTGTGGCAAGCATTTTGTAAAAATAACGAGTCAATCTGTAGGATAGCATGGATTGGAAAAGACGTCTAGCATTGCTCCTATTACTACGTCACCGCCGAAATCGACGCAAGATCACAGACGGTATTGGATCTGTCCCTTCATTTCATTAAGAAATAGTAATGGAGAGTTTTATCCTCCCTATCAACGCACAAGCAACTGAGCGCTGCCGCTCCGACGTCGCTATGAGTCGCTATGACACCCCCTCCCGCCTTCGTCTCGGGGGCTACTGTCCGTCATGTGTGCGTTTTATATGGAAAACAATGCAACGTCAGCGCTGCGTCAACGTCAGCGCTGCGTCGACGCAACGCGCCGTGTGGACTTGCTCTTACAAGGTTCAACTGGTGCAGGAATTGAACCTGACCGATCATTTACATCGCCGTAGATTCGCTCAATTCATTCAGGAACAGCCCACTGGTTTTTCTGAAAAAATCATTTTTCAGACGAAGCCCATTTTCACTTGTCAGGGTACGTCAACAAGCAAAATTACCGCATTTGGGCTTCTGGAAATCCTAAAGCGATTATTGAGAAGCCTTTGCATGCTCAACGTGTCACTGTATGGTGCGCTATGTGGTCTGGAGGCGTGATTGGGCCGTTTTTTTTTCGAAGATGAGTTTGGAAATGCGGTAACGATCAATGGATCACGCTATCGCGAGATGGTAACATCTCAATTTTGGCCTATTATTGATGATATCAATATCACAAACATGTGGTTTCAACAGGACGGTGCCACATGTCACACAGCCAACGAAACGATCAATTTATTGCAAACCAAATTTCCCGATCGTATAATTTCACGAAATTCAGCTGTTAAATGGCCAGCCAGATAGTGTGACTTAACACCACTGGATTATTTTTTGTGGGACTATGTTAAGGACATAGTCTATACGTAGCCAATCGAATCGATCGCGGCCTTAAAACTCAAAATCCGTGACGTGATTAAGGAAATAGACCCGCCATTTTGCCAAAAAGTGATTAAAAACTTTGATGAAAGAATCGACATCTGTCAGCGTGGTTGTGGTGGACATTTGCCAGATATCATTTTTCATTCATAATTGCCAAACTTTTCTCTTCGTAATACAATAAAAATTTGAATCATCTTCATCTAAACTGTTTTAATGTGTTTTAGAAAACAAAGTTTTTGTTGAAAAACCCTGTATGTCATTTAATTTTTTTTCTATGTCTCTTCAGTATCCTGTGTGACTTACCTTGAACACATATCCTCGGCCAGATTTCTATCCCTGGCCTCATGAGCTGACAGTAGCTCCTGGAGCCTGCGAGCTGCTGCCACATGATCTTTTACTTTATTCACAGACTCTGATATGTCTTTTACTCGCATCATGTACGTTTCTGCTGCATTACCTGGTTTGTAAGTTTTAAATTTACTAGCTATCGCTAGTGACTCAGTCAGCGCGGAAATAAAAAACTTAAGTAGCCTATGTGTTATCCCAGACTATATTCTACATCTGTGCCAAATTTCATAAAGATCCATTGAGCCGTTCCGGAGATAACTCCAAACATCTATTGATCCTTCTAAACATTCGCATTTATAATATTAATAAAGTAAGATTGACATTTTACTTAAACTTTGAAATAAGAATGATATTTATAGGAATAAATAAAAGCCAATACCAGTGACATTCTTACGTGCGGTAAAAAAAAACTAGTTCGGGAATGTCTAACAGAGGAATCCAACTCGAAGTTATAAATATTTAGAGATATCTGTGGTTAAAATTAGAAATGTTATGATAAATATTGTCTCACCCAATTCCATTTCCTTGTCATCATCATAGTCTTTTTCTGGAGAGTCTTCTGTCTCAATCACCAGATCAAAGAACACCTACAAAGATATGTTACACTTATAACTCACACCTGTAACTAAGTTATGTAGGCAGAATATACGGACCTCTATTTGGTGAGATCCTGACACATCCCGTTACTTCTACATTCATACATCTAGACACATGCATGTTAATTTCATGTGCTCTTAATATTGCCCTTTTTGAGTAATTTTATGAAAACTAACAGTTAAATAGCTTATCATATCTTTTTATTATGTAAAGGCTTTCTAAACTATGTCTCCAAAAACTAAACAGATTGTTCATTTTAATATATGTATTAATTTTTTGAGTTAAAACCCTACTAAAAAAAAATAACCACTCACAGTTTTCTGACTGAATGTACTGAAGCTGTTATCAAAACAGAATCTGTAATCTCCCTCAAGATATGAGGTGTGTCGGTGAGCATTTTCAGGCTTCTTGTAATCGGCCACAATCACCCTGCCAACTGGGTCTGCCAGTTGGAATGAAATGTCCAGTTCACCATGAGTTGCATCTATAACCTTAAAGTTATAAAATTATATGATTTATTTCTCTTGACACTTATTCACTTTCCATTTAAGTTATTATGTACTATCAGGAAACCTGACGATGTTCCACTTTAAAAGTGACAATCATTTAAATGTTTCGTAAGCATTGAGTTGTCTCGTTATTGTTGATATGGAAAAAATAACCAATAGAACGTAGATTTTAAATGTCTGTATGAAAGGTTGGTCAGAGGTACACAACTTATTGCTTTTTACTATTATTTTTCTATAAATAGAACACTGCTAAGGGCCCTGATTGTACATAAGTCTATATTGTTGTAACATTTTGTACATTATATGGCTGAATCAATATTGATGAGTGAGTTGTCATTGAAATCGTATGTTATTACCCTAAGTGTAATCAACGGGTACAGTCAGGACAATTGTATTTTTTTTATTTAAAAAATATTATTATTAAATTACAAATAGTTGAAAAAGTAATAAAAAAAAATTAGTGATGATTTTTAATTTTTATCCATTTTCTTATCATGCACATACCAATAGCAAAATATATAATTTTTATCTATGTACAACTAATAATAAAAATTTTAATCAGTAATTTTCCATAAACATTAGAAATTGTTGAAGATTTTATGCCCCTTAGTCAAGGTGAAGCAAAGTCACCTTGTCAGTCATAAAACTCCCCTCTTGTAATTTTTATGATGAATGAAAAGTAGTATATTTATGCACTTTGGTCCCTCAAATATTTTTATAGGCCAAATATAAGGATGAAATGAAGGAAGTGATGACTGATAGATCATTGTGGTAGAGTGCATTTGTGTCGTCACCTCTAGTAGTGGCAAAACGACATAGATTGTACAGTTTAAGTAACCCAAATTCACTTTTATGTTCTCCAGCGTTGCCAGGACTAAGACAAATCGTAGCGAAGTAACCTATTGCCCTGAACTCTTTAACATTTAGATAACTTACTTGATATTCTATGTCGATTACTTCGTTCGCTAGTACTTTCTGATAGAAACACTCAGTATTACCAGCTGGTACTGTAAAAGTTACGTCTTTTTCATACGCAAATACAACGCTAAAGATAGAAACAACAAAAAAGTACCGCATTTTTAAATAAATACGTCGTTAAACTCAGTATTAAAATTGGTGACAACTCCACTCCAATATGAACGTATTTTTAGGATCGGATTGACTGTGTTTGTGTTTATAAATAGAGTAATTTCACTACAGCCAAAATATTTATCGTATTTTGAGTCGGCGAAGGCGAAGGATGTTTACGTTCGGAAGGAAGATACAATTTTTTTAATTGCTGTCAATGGAACTTCCTGCAAACGTCAAAATCCTTACATTTTTTTGACATAATGAGTCGTTGACTAATAATTTATTAGAACAAACGGATAAATATTATTATATCAATGATATAATTATAGCCAAAAAGAGTTAAAGTGTAAGTATTAAAATTAAAAATTTTCCTTTTCCCACCATAGATATATTTTTTTGACATTTCATATTTTTAATTTTAGTCTATTAGTCTAGAGCAATACAAGAAAGAGAGATATCGTATCTTGTTTTATCCTATTTGTTTACTTTCTAATATTACTTTTTTGTTATGTCGTGTGTAAACTAGTTAACAATCTTAATCACAATTTTTATTAAAATGTCTGGTAGTAACACAACTCCACCAACAGGTGTTGTTAGAAGCAGTGCATTATCTTTTGTTGCGTCTGCGCAGCCTCAGATTAATGATAATCCTGTGGATCCTTCCCTGGTTACGGGCCCTTCACAAACGAGTAATGAACAGATGATGGCAGCAGGTGGGGTTTTCTTATTATTACATAGATAAAGGCAACGTGTTAGATGACCACTTAGGGGTAATTTACGTGAGAACTTAAGCAATAACTAAAAGGCTTGCCTGTATGTATGTATTGATGACGTAATTATATCCAGCTGGTGGCCGATAAAAGTAAACAGTTGTCTATTAATTTTTTTTTTCAGAAAGGCTAGTGCCAGCGGGTCTTAAGGCTTTATGTGATGCTTACTCAAGATTGTATCCTGAACAACCTAATCCATTACAAGTTACCACTAGATTAAAATATTGGTAAGATATTTATTTAAATAATTTTTTTAAAGGAAGTTGTTCAGTTTAAATTTTGTGTCAACCCTAGCCTTTCCTGGGAAGTTAGAATTATAGCCATTTCACTTGAAAATTTTGTTTAATACTTTTAAAATAGCTTTCCACTAAACTTGTCTTGCAGGTTAGGAGGTCAAGATCCACTGGATTACATCAGCATGTACTGGAATCCTGGCAAACCTGAAGAGAACATACCACCTCATTGGCATTATGTAAGGTAAAGACTTTCTTCCTTCACTATAATTTACCTGCTTTTAGATACTGATTTAGCACTTGTAGTGACACTTATTGTTTTTGTACTCTCTATTTTTTATTTTAAATGTACTATTTATCCTATCATCATCTCCCTAGCCAAGGTTTTATAAACCTTAAACATTTGGCTTAATTTTTTACGGCCGGCCTCCTGCCTGTCACCAACCCTACTTGGGAATGAACTATTTATCCAATGTATGTATGTGTGAAGTTAATCAAACTGCATTAGGTTAGGTTAGGTTAGTGACTCAGTGGAGGCACATTTGCTGATAACTATGTTCACTGTACTGACAACATTTTAAAGCATGTTATAAAATTTCTGCACTTCTCTGGAGAACAAAATTTACCATCATCTCCTTTTACCTCTGAGTCTATGTAGAGTTGGTGCAAGAGGTTGTAGGTTTAAATTTATTTATTATTTTTTAAATTAATACAAGAAATAAGTAGTATAAAAATTGTTTTACTGCATTTTACAGTTTCGGTCTATCGGACTTGCATGGTGACGGGCGTGTGCACCCTGAAGGTGGGTCGGAGTCAGGCTATGGATTGGAGCTGACACTGCGATTGGCGGCCTCTGGGCCCGCGCCACTCTGGCCTGCCGCACTGCTGCAGTCACTCGCTAGATATGTCTTTACTACAGGTATATAGTGTCCAAAATATGATCAGACAATATATCTATTTATATAAAAGAAAGTTGTGTTAGTTACACTATTTATAACTCAAGATTGGTCGAATTGATTTAGCTGAAAAATGATGAGGAGGTAGCTTAGAACTAGGAGACGGACATAGGAACTTTTTTATTTTGTGTGCATTTTTTTTATTCCGCGCGGACGGAGTCGCGGGTAAAAGCTAGTATTACAATAAAATTGACCATAGACATTTGTGAAGCCATATAACTTTTTTGATTGGATGTGTTGTAATTGTGTATTTAAAAAAAATACAGTTATTAATGAAACAGACTAAAATAATTATTATTTTATACCTGTGTATGAGGATAGTTTTAAAGATTTTTGTCTTTAATAAACTTGGTTTTTATATATTGTTCATAGGTAACAAGTTCTGTGCGGGCGACCACATATCTTGGCACGCGCCGCTGGATGGTGACTCCGAGTCCCGGGTTCGTCATCTACTGGTCGCTGAAGACCCTCAGTTACCAGCTATTGATACACCACACGGGACTGTGAAGTTTATACAGGTGAAAAAATACAAATAAAAAACTGAATGTTATAAACAAACTAGCTGGTGCCCGCGACTATGTACGCGCGGCTTTAAAAATGTATTAAGTAGTGTGTTCATCTATGCCAAATTTCATCAAGATCCGTTGAGCTGTTCCGGAGATACTTTCAAACATCCATTCATCTAAACATTCGCATTTATAATATTAGTGAGATGTAAAAATTCATCTTTTTTTGTTATTGGCAAGTTATTTCTGATTTTCTTCAATAAATGTCAAAGTTCCCTTTGAAATTAAATTATTCAAAAACAATTGAATAAAATATTGCTATTCAATATTACAAGGTGCAAATAAAAAATAAATTGAATTTATAATAAACCTAAATAACTTATTCATTAAATACAGTTTAATTCCAGATGGTGGGTTGTACGGGTCGGGAACTGAAGGCAGCACAAAGGGGCTCTGGCTTCGATGTACTCAAACTTATAGCCGAAGATCCAAGGTAATAGAAATTATAAAAATACTTAGAAATATTTCACAGCATCATTAGGAGACATCCTACTGCAAATTATACCCATGTTGAGTCTGATTAGAGAGTGCACTGAAGGCTAAATTCTAATGTTCACCTTCCCACCATTTTCTTTAAGGATTTAGCTGTGGCGGGGAGAAATTTCCTTTACAGTTTGTCCCCTCTTCTGTCCTTTAACCGTAACTTTACACTACATACTTATGTTACCTAAATTAGGAGACATGATGTTATTTAGATGTGGCGGGTCTTGGCTGGTGACGCGCGCGCGCAGGGCTTCAGCACGTAAAGTGCGGAGTGCCCGCACCGGTACTGCACCTGCATTGCTCGCTGGAGTCTCCGCTAGGGTCAAATGGTTGCCTTATACATTGGTAAGATTTCTAAAGTGTTTTGACAACAAAATAACTCTGTAATTATTCACTACAACAATATTGAATATCTCTAATTATTTGTTTTTGGAATGAAGTTCCTTATCGCGCGTTGTGAAAGGGGGCTAGACGGAAAAAATTCTTACGAAAAGTTGTCACGACACTTTTTTCTATAGTAAGTATGTTGGCACCATGGCAACGACGTGACAATATATAACGAAAATTCATAGAAATAAAATGTACTTCTTGTGAAGACTTAAGTTTTTTATTCATAGAATAAACATTGGTTCCTTCACTAATTAATTGAAAGGAACTTCGTTCCATCCGGGTGTCCCAACACACCTCTCAAGTTTTTTTTATTATTTCTTTTGTGTTAAGCCGATAATACAAATTTTAATTTTACAATCTGATTGTTAGTGGAAATATGGTTTATATTTTGTTTTAGGACTCAGAAGAATCCACTTCACCACAACTCAGTCCTACAGTGGAACGGCAGATTAAGGAGACGTTGCAGCGAGGACTGAACTGTATGGGCTCCGCTGAGAGAACTGTACCTGAAGGTAAATGTTTTTATAAATATCTTGATTGCTTAAGATAGGTGAGAAAGGTGCATTACATACCTAATAATGTGTTCTATGTACAATGTTCCGAACCGAAGTTATTTTAAAACTTTAAAACAGTAAAAAAAAGTGCATATTGATGGGGTCCTATGTATAAGGGTCAATGTAAAAAATTGATGATTTTAGTTTTTTAATGTTAAAAGCTATTCTTTGTTTAGTTAACAACATGAACTAAACACAAATACACATTTACATGTGTAAATGTTATTTTTTTACTGAAGTAAAATTGCCTATGCGGTCTATTTTCATATATGGTTGAAACTTTGAGAGCCACTTCTAAAAAGTTGAAATAAAGTAAAGTAAAAAATCTTATTATGATTTAATTAATTTTTAAAAATGTTGTATTTAATTCTTGTTCCAGGTCACAATATGTCTACGGATAGTTTTGAGATGAGCAGTATAGAGAGAGCTTTACCACAGATACCAGAGTTAATGCAGGTTAATAAAATATTTATTTACGTCTATTTTTCGCGCCAACTCTTAGAGTCAACTGTCATCTGTCAAAAATTTTATAATGACATATTAATTTTTTAATTTTTTTTTTAATTGTGACAGAATTGAAAATAAGAGGTCTTATACCGGAATACATCCACAGCTGGAATTATAGTAATTTTTCTTATAAATAATTTATCAAATATCTTTAAAAAATATTATATTTTCCACTAGATGTTTTTGTATTATTACTGTTTCTGGAATAGTAAATAAAAATCCATTATGTTGCAGGGTTCATGGCGGTGTGAGGATACGGTTGAGTATTTGGAGGGTGTGCATGTTGTGATGAATGCGGAGGGTGCCAGTCTGTTGCCTCTCGCTATACAGTGAGTTATTATTTATTATACATTTAATTATAGTTTAAAATTAATAAATTGAATAAACATAATATGTTATTATATTTTGTTATTTATGATACTAGCTGTCGCCCGCCACTCCGTCTGCGCGGAATAAAAAAACTAAATAAGTAACCTACATGTTCTTCCAGACTGCATCTGTGTTAAATTTCATCAAGATCCTTTGAAACGTCCCGGAGATACCTTCAGACATACATCCATCCATCTAAACATTCGCATCATAAATATATAAAGAAAGTCGTGTTAGTTACACTATTTATAACTCAAAATCGGTCGAACTGATTTAGCTGAAAATTGATGGGGAGGTAGCTTAGAACTAGGAGACGGACATAGGAACTTTTTTTATCTTGTGTGCATTTTTTTTATTCCGCACGGACGGAGTCGCGGGTAAAAGCTAGTTTATAATATTAGTAAGATTAAATTTTAATCGCTGTTAGTTTTTCCAAGCATTTATCTTGCATGTTACAATATTTAGTGGTCGTATATCTCACGGGCGTCACTTCACGTGGCGCTGCGGCCCGCGAGCCATCACCTTCGTTACGGGCGGAGTCTCCGGAGCCCTGCCCACTGTTACCAGACCATACGCACAACGAGGACCTTGGCTACAGGTATAGTGTTCACCAACCATCACAATTCCTATCAAAGTTTGGCACTGTATGTACTGTCTGAATTTTAGTTCCTTTTTTTTTACAGTATAAGGTGGGCATATATTTGGTGGTATAATTTTAGACCTCTTTCCCTTCCCATCCATTTCCTTTAACAATGGGATGGGGCAGTAGATTTGACAGATAAGGGGACGCATAGGAAAGGGACATATTATCTAACTGTATGGGAAGCTCGTTGAAGAAGGAGCTGCTTGCTCGTTTGCCACCTTATTATATAAAAAATAAAATAAATAACGTAGAAGAAGATGCCTAAACACAATGCTCACACTAATATAAATAGGTAGTGACTAAAAAAA
Organism: Papilio machaon; assembly: GCF_912999745.1. NCBI lineage: Eukaryota > Metazoa > Arthropoda > Insecta > Lepidoptera > Papilionidae > Papilio > Papilio machaon. Next base: position 340,932 of record NC_060013.1, on the reverse strand, counting down.
GCGTCATTGCTCACTGAACTATGCTGTTTCATTTTTTTTTTTTTTTTTCAGAATGTTAGTAATTGAAAGATTGTACATGTTTTTTCATTCAGTGGATGGTTTAATCAAAGTGCTCCTTCTTTAGATATATTTTTTATTTATAAATATTTGACACAGATGTTGATACCACCGGAGTTAGCGCGAGACATGTCACCCCAGTTAGTACCACTTTCACGACTCGCGGACACCGACTCGGAGTCAGAGGATGAGGGCGAAGCGCCCGCGCCGCCGCCCTCCCTCCCGCTCACACTGTCATGGCCGAAATACAAATTGAAGATCACCATTGTACCTGATTGTGAATTTGTTGCGTGACACAATAAAGAGTTTTATACCAACGAATGCATAATTAAAGACTATTTGTATTTTCGTTAAAAAATTGATTTGTGCACTTCGTGAAAATTAATTGATTTGTTAATGTTTTCTTTCTTTTCTCAATTCAATTTCCAAGTAATGGCTTTTAGGTGTGCCAACTGGGCACAGATTGTTTCGCCAGTTTCCCGTTGAGGAAGACTCGAAGGAGATTGATCGGTATTGCAAAATTTGATCAGCTATGAAGTAAAGAGTAGCTCAGGGTGCACAATCTTAGTACTAAACAATAAGTGTAAGGATCAATAATTACAAAACTTGCGTACAGATGGCGCTGTCGAAAAAGTTAAAATGAAGAAATGTTAGATGTCGCTGTAATTAAAAAAGCAAAAGTTAAAGCTATCTTATCTGTGATCTATGTTTAAGTTTTGTCTATGATGTTTTACTTAACCATAGACCAGACAGAAAAAAATATCGAAATAACCGTTGCCACTTGCAAGTTTTGTTCAAACTTTGAGTTTGATCAGAGTTATTGCGTGTTGTTTTGTATTCAGCTGTATTTAGAATTATTAGTGACGCTTTTGCTACCTAAGTCCGTTGAGTTGAGCTCCACGTTCCTCCGGCAGTGCTATTTGTGTTTACTAATCTAAATACGTGTTTAAGAGACAGGACTCATTTTTTGTTGGTGCAGTTAATTTTGGTTATTTAGTATGTCTAATACTAAATGCTGTGTCGCAGATTGCGAAAATAATTCAGGTTTGTATCACATTATGTAAGTTTTACCGCGTCCTAGAGACGGAGTTCCCAGGACCCTGTACAGCCTTTTTGGCTCACTATATGCATCTTCCGTAAAAGTAAAAACTTAAGTCTAGTAGCGTTTTTGTAATAGTGTTGTATTTCCGTACTGGAGTTAATAAGTTTTAATATATTTTTTTAATGATTAATAGGCAAAATCTTTTTACATCTCTTAACATCTAATCATGGCTTCGTTTTTTTATCGTTTAAAAATATTTATAAGAGACCTGTGCCGCTAATATGCACCTTTTACCGACAATTTATACATTTCTATTTTTTATAAAATAGCTTGGGAGCGATCAACTCATTTCCAGGGGTTATTGTCATTTGTATACGCATTTATATAGTGAATTATTGTTCTAGTCTTCTCTACTTGAAGCCCTAGTTTGACAAAATAATAATTATTAATTAATTTCAGGTTCATCTGAGACTTTGCACAAGTTTCCGAATCCGAAGAAGAACAAAGCGTTATTCAATTCATGGGTCTATTCTGTTGGTGGCAATATATTGGGACTTGAAAATGACCACATTTTCAAATATCGTCGTGTATGTCATAAACATTTTGAAGACAAATATTTGTGCCGGAATAATAGAATTAGCAGCATTGCTATACCAACGTTGCACGTGCCAGGTAATAATACCATTCATGTCTTTATTTTTTTTGTCCTAAGTCAACTTGTAGTAATTTTCAAAGTGGTCTGAAATTTGAAATTCATTGCACACAGTAATTGAATCTAGATTTTTATGATATCTCATTTTTTTAATAATATTGTAAATCACAGCAATATCAGAGACCTAGTCAACTTTGATTATAAAGACAGCATTAGCCAGCTGAAAATACATCAATAAACTATCTATGTTCTAATAACTATCAATGTTCAGTGCAATTTAACATGCTCTCTATACCTTTATTTCAGGACCAACATCACTGCCAAAGTTTACATTAATTGAAAAGAACCGACAAAGCGCTGACCCTGTTTCAAAAGGTACTTTTCATGTGGTTTCTTATGTTATGTTATAGGCAATGATATTATATACAAATACGAGAACACTATCACGTGAAACTGAGGCATTCAAATTATGGCAATTGTTGTAATTGATTAGTCTGCTATCTGTTTCCATATCATACATTCTATATCATCTGTCACATTCACTTACATAATTATGTGTCTTAAAATGATAAAATTTGGTCAAGTTTAAAAGACGCGCAAAGTACGAACATGCGCCATCTTTTATTAAAGTATCATTGGTTATAGGCACATCAGATTAAAGAGCGAGCGTCATATAGGGCACTGCCGGTGCTCATATTACTGCCTGTGAATTGTAGTTGAACTACTGTATGTCTACTGCAGTTCAGCTGTAGCTGTCATTAAAGATTTTAATTATGAGATAGTAGTTAATATTTTTTTTTATCATTCTAGATCCTTCAACATCCGCGGCAACGCAACCAGTTTCAGGAAAGTTGGAGCATATGACTATGAAAGAAAATATTGGTAAGTTTTTTTATATATTTAGAATAGGTTTATATTAATAAATAGATATCTCACCAGGTAATAAGTAATGATGAGGAAGACCTCATAAGTATCTTGGCATGACTTTTGGTTGATAATTAAAAAATATTTTAGCAAGGATACTTTAATTTACTCTGGATTTGAAAACAACCAAGTTGTAAAGATTTAATGAAATTGAAGTTAATGAAATCCACTATGTACCTACTCGTATGAGGATATGTAATTAGTGGTCATTGTTTATCTATTAAGAAGCTCATAAAACAAAATTGCTGTTTCAAATCCCATTACATTTACTGAAAATGTTAATCCCTTGGTGCACAAGCACTCTCAAAATGTCAAACAAGATTTTCAGACAAAAGACAATACTGGTAAGTAATTGAACTAGAACAGAAAACTTTACATTTATAAATTAGTTTTATCATAATTATTCTTGTTTATTGCAGTATTTGGAAATAAGGAAACTCTGAAAATTGTTGCAAAAAAGCGTAAACGTACATTTGCGACACCAGCTGAACATGCTTTATATAAAAAGCTAGTCCAAGTGGGTATCAAATTAAATAAATGCCGCAGTATAAACAAAAAACAGGCTGTGAAACTAAGAAATTTAAAGAACATTTCGACCAACCCTCACCTTCTTAAATCGCTAGATAATATATCTAGCACAGCTAAAATTTTAACAATGATGCAGTTCCGAGAGGCAAAAAAGAAAGATAAAGGTCGCCGATTTTCAATTGAAGAAAAATTAATATCATTGTCAATTATGAAACAGAGCCCAAAAGGCTACAGATTTTTGAGGAAAATATTCATCTTGCCTACAGCACAAACCCTTCTTAAACTAATTAATGATGCAGACATCAAGCCTGGGCTTAATGAAAATGTAAAAAAACTAATTGCACAAGCTACCAAAAACATGACAATGAAAGAGCGACTTTGTGTTGTGTTATTTGACGAAATGTCGCTCAAAGCCAGTCTAACATATAATGAAAAGAAAGATAGAGTGATTGGTTTTGTCTCTAATGGTCAAACAACAGCAGCAGACTTTGCTGACCATGCTCAAGTGTTCATGGTGCGTGGGCTATTAAAAAATTACAAACAACCTGTGTCTTACACATTTTCCCAAGCTGCAACCAAAGGACCAGAACTTGCTAAACAGTTGAAAGCAGTGATCAACGAATTGCAGGCTGCTGGCTTAATTGTTGTGGCGACCGTGTGCGACCAAGGCACCAACAATGTGAACTGTCTGAAGTTGCTGATTCAAGAGTCTCGCGCGGCTCTTTTAAGAAAGGGACAAGAGCCACACGGAAACTTTTTTAAAATTAATGATCACGAAATAGTGCCTATTTATAACCCACCACATCTTATTAAAGGTATAAGAAATAATCTATTAAATAAAGACTTGAAATACCATGAAAATGGAAAAGAAAAAGTAGCTAAATGGGAACATATAGAAAATCTACACAAAGAAAACCCTGGGTATAAAGGAATTAGAATGGTTCCCAAATTAACAAATAATCATGTCGATCACACCAAAATGAATAAAATGAAGGTTAAATTTGCAACCCAAATATTTAGCCAGACAGTGGGTACGAATATGGGATATCTTGCAGGTAATTAATTATTTGTTTTAAAGATAATAATGTCCAATGATCACATACATTACGGTGGTAGGGCTACGCAGCAGCCTCGGCTCTTGCACGAATGGGCAGGCTCGTCCGGGTAAGTACCATGACCTCACAGAAGACTGGCGTAAAGTGGCAGTATAATACTTTCGCGTTTCGTCTGGTGAGTGAGGTGGCAAAAGGTTGTCAACACATCTGGAACCCTCGAGTGTAGCAGATGTCCATGGGCGGCGTTATTCACTTAACATCATGTGAACCGTCTGCTCGTTTGGCAACTTTTCACATAAAAAAAAAAACATACTATGGAACCTGAGCCGTCTCTGGGATTCTCTGTATTTAGGAAAACTACCAGGATAGAGGCCCCACATCACCGAAACACAAAACAAATACTTATGCTTTTTCCCACATTGCAATATTTGTCAAATATAGTTTTTAAAACTGGGCGCTTTCATACATATGAAACTCTGAAGCCCTTTTTTAATTTGATTAAAATAAGTCTTAAAACTCTTTTGCTTGGGAAAGAAATAATTTATGATCTACTAATTATAAATATTATAGCTCAAGTATATTCTTACAGTAGGGACATACCACATGACATGTTTCTTTTAAATAAATTTAAAATAGTCAACTGTTTCTTTCACAGATAAGGGTATTCTCCCACATCAGTGCAAGGATACCGCTGATATCCTGATTTTCTTCCATAAGGTTTTTGATTCCATAAACGGAAGCTTTGAGAAAAGACAGAAACATGGAAAGCCTCTCCTCGGAGCTGCTACACCGAGGTCTCTACATCACCAATTTTGGTTTGAATCCATACAAAGATTAAAAAATATGAAATTCGTAAACCGAACAACAGGACAAGTGGAATATGTCCCAACACTAAATAACTGGGTGTGGACATTAGAGGGAATACAATTATTATTAAAAAATATTAAAGAAAAATATGATGTGACGTCGGTTTGGTTGCGGCATCTCAATCAAGATCCGATAGAAAATTTTTTTGGTGCTATAAGGAGCCACGGATGCCGTAACACAAACCCAACACCAGAAAGGTTCGAATCGGCATTCACAACATTGCTTGTTAATAATCTCTCTAGTGTTCATGCTCCAGGGGCCAACTGTGAGAAGGATAGCTGTCAAGTTTTGAAAGAATTAATTATCACAAGTGACTGCAAAGCCTCGTCAACTTGCGAAATAGATTCCATTCCAGATGTAACAATCACACCCCTTGAAAACAAAAATGATCCTCGTGAAATAGGTAGTCTAGAATATGTGAGTGGGTATTTTGTAAAAAATACAAAAAAAAATGTTTTTAAGGGGTGTGGAAAATGCAAAAACGAATTAATAAGTAATAATCAATCTGAGTATATAAGGTACAGAGAATATGCAGGAAAGCAGTGGCTTTGCAGTCCAAGTGATTCACTTCTGCGTTGCATATCAAGTCTGCAAGACATCAATAATACAATATTGAGAAAAAATTTAGAAAAAAATAACTTAAAAGAATTAATTAAGACCATAATATTTAGTACAACAGAATTCGAATTTTTAAATTGTGAAATCCACAAAGAGAAAATTGTTGATTATTTGGTAAATTTGTCTTGCAGATTTTTTATCTATAATTATTGTAAAGATATAAATAAAATAATATGCAACAGACGGGAGTGTGATGATGATGAAGACCAATTTAAAATAAAAGCTAAAAAGTATTTCCACAAATGTTTCACGCGGAAAAATAAATAAATGAAATTAAACGTCCACCTCATTTTATTTTTTTTTAAATCCTAATAAACCTAATAATATGCCTAACTATGTTTCTTACTATAAGATCTATATTTAAATACATAATTTTATTGTATCATAGTATTTTAGGAAAGAATAAATAAATTTTCAGTGATCGTATTATCAAGAATGTATGATAATCTCAATTACGAATTCTCAAAATACTTTACCGAAATTATGAATTCAAGAAAATTTTACTATGAAAAATAACTAATAGAAACCTAATATCTCGGTCAGACATAAAAATGGATATCAATGCATTCATTGTATGTATGCATCTATAGGTAGGTACCTGGTTATACATATATTCACGAGGTTAGTAGTTTCAAAACTTGCGTACAGACGGCGCTGCTACGTACTACTCGTTTGACACATCAAGATAGGTCTCTATTTCCTATAATACAAAGTACTCTGTGGAGTAGCTTTCTTTTCTCTCTCCCTCAATTTAAAAACATCAATGTCAACAAGTCTATGACACGGTAATAATAATACCGTGAGTGAGAGAGATACAGTTATACCCAATTCCTGTGACGTGACAAAGACAGGGATAACTATCTTCTGTCCCTTTCTGCGTACCAGGGTTTGGGGTTTGTTTGGAACAAAGGTTGTCCCCTACAAACAACCTAGGTTGTCCCTAACAAAGTTTGACATTATTGCTATTTTTCGAAAACTGTGAGTACTTAGTGGCTGTAATTGTGCAAAAATATTTTGATATTACAGTTTTAGTAAGGTAAAGTTTATAAAACATGGTATACTGCTGTATCGTCGGTTGTAAAAGCCGTAGTGAGCGAAAAGAGAAAAACATAACCTTTCACTCGTAAGTACTGAAACTACGCACTTATTCACATGTATTCATACAAAATAAGGAAGAAAATACAAACTAGTTGTTCTTTACAGTCTTTGTAATAACTAATATGTTAAAATACGGGTAAAATCAGCTAAAATAAAATAGTATTTTTCGAACATTATGCGCCCAAACGCAGATGTCATTTGTGTCAAATAATATACTGTAGATCTGGGAAACAAGCGGCCATATTAAACTTCTTTTCAAATTGGTAGGTTATTACCCGTAAAAATAATACCACCATCTTGTTGTAAAAATTACCCTGAATTTAGGGGAAATAAATTATAGTATGTATAATGTATATAAATGAAACAATTCACATTTTTTATACTATTTTCAACAGATTTCAAAAGGAGTTTTTAATTCTGGTATATGCTGTGTTTTTAAATATTTGATACTTTCTTATCCCGTTGATTTTAAAGAGTATGCTTTTTAATTTGTCCCATGTAAATTTTGTTTCTTAGAAATTACAATCAAAATAGTTTAATATTAAGTAGTTTTACATGTAGTGTTCACTGTAATGATATACAGAGTAATTTAAAATTATATGACTATAATATTGGTATGTTTTTTGTAGCTTTTTATGAAGACTTAGGGCTTCGTGCATATCGAAGAAAAATAGGACATCGTTTGAATGCTCGTCTAATGGACCTAAGACTGAAGAGATGCCGCGCTTTGTTGAAGCAGTACGCGGGAAAAAATATCGGGAAATTCTTTTTTTGGAGTCACTCAAGACATCCTTGATTAAGGCAGCCGCCGATATTGACATGGACCTCGTTCGTGCTGTGATAGACGACTGGCCGAGCAGATTGAAGGCCTGTATTCAAAATCACGGATGTCATTTTGAATAAACTTTAGTGTCATAAGAATCTATGTTTTGTTAAGTTCATTTTGGTATATAAATGGTCACATAATGAATAAACTTGTTTCAATTATTTTATATTAAACATGTAACAGAATTTATGACCTGACTAAGTATTACTAAAAAAATCTGTTTACGTAATCTTAGTCACATAAACAAAAATTACGCATTGTTTTTTTATATTTATTACGTTTATTAATTACAATTTAATTGGGAATATATAAATTGGTCTATATTAAATTATATCGTAATTATTCATTTTCGGGACAAAACAAATAACTGGTAACCCCAATCCTTTTACATATATATAGGTATAGTCTATAGTACTCTCTATCTGTCCCTTACGGGTGAACGCGCATGCCATATCTATATAATTCTTCATCTGAGTCTGTGGAGTAGCTTTCTTTTCTCTCTCCCTCAATTTAAAAACATCAATGTCAACGACAAAAATGACAATCATTTGACAGATTATGTCGATTTTTATTTGCTAATAATTTAAATTTTTATGACTGAATTGTGTTCTAGTTTTTTTTTTCTTGGCTTTTACTAGCAAGTATATTTGGTCACTGACGAGTATAAAATCTCGGAAACCAAATCGTGCCGAAATTGATATGTTAGGAAAAAAGGAAAAATATGACGTACATACACATTACAATAAGAGATAACATTACTCAATCTAGTATACGAGCTAGTTACAACCTATGAATAGTCATCTCGTCCTTTAAAATGGTTATTTATAACCTTAATAACAACGGTTATTAAATAAGTAATTATGACAGATAAATGAAAATCAGTTAACAAGTTTGCTTTTAAATTATAGCACGGTTACAAATATTAAAATCAATTAAAGCTTATTGAAAATTTACCTTTTGTATGAAATAAGTGATTATTCATTAAAACTTTGTTCAAATTTAACGTCTTGAAGAAACATTTACCTTGGAAGAGCGGTTCGTCTTCCAGATTAATCCAACATTCGTTTAATATTTAAGACTTTTTCCATGCTAAATAATTGAACGTATCTCTGATTAATATTATGCATTTTTAAATAATCCTTTTGGTCTAGTTTTTAGCTATTTCTTTTACATTAAATCTTGCTCAAAATACTAATATCCAGAGCTGAGAAATGTTATCTGTCAAGCTACGCTATAACCTAAAGCGCTACTGCTATAATTATTAAAATAAATATAACTATCATTTCGTGATTCCGTGCATCTTATGGTAACAAAATTAACCGAATACGCGATGTTATATCGCTTTTAATAAGCGAAATATAGCTATTTGTAGTGCAGTGCTTTTTGTTTACAATATAACGTACTGAAATAAACATTTTGTTATTCGATTGAAAATGCCTAAATCTTCGAAATTATGGAACTATTTTGTGAAAAGCGAAGATCATGATTTCATGGCAATATGTCAATTTTGCGGAAAACTTTTTTCATACAAAACAACCAGTTCAAACCTTAAAGCTCATTTAAAACAGAAACATCCCTTGGTTTATGACGATTTACTTCAAACCTCTGAATCTGACCTATCAGCGGTGTTAAATAGTAAGTTGTTATGTAATGTTATTGGTCTTATAAACGTTTATTTGGTAGGGCCATGACTATTTCACCAAGCACACGGACACAGAATATGATTAAATATTTTTAAAGGTGCAAGTCAGCATCTCTTGGAATTATGTTGCAATGGCTAAGTCAAAAAACGGTTGAGTCTCATAAAAAAATGTAATACAAAAAATGAAATATTGCGTAGAATACCGGTAAACAACAATCGAATCTTTCTTAACTATTGAATTTTTACTTCCTATTTTTTTCCAAACAAAATGAATATTTTTAATCTATAAACTATCAGTCAAACACAAACGCACACAACACTATACTCTGTGTGGAACGTCAAACTTCAACGAATGCCGCCATCTTGTAGTTATAACTGCATTACTGTTTGCTACGTTTCGTCGAAACGGTTACAATTTGTTGTTATCGTTAATTTACCAATTCAAAACTATGATGACATCTAAAATGTGGGACTACTTTTTACAATGTGAATCCGATGATGGTGTAAAACGAGCCCAATGTACATTCTGTGAGAGACTACTTAGTTATAGCTCGACAACGTATAACCTTAAATCTCATTTGATGCGTCTTCATCCGGAAGAAGTAGGATTCAATAGTACAGACAAATTAAGATCTTCCGTTTTGAAGCCGCTTAAAAATTCCGAACAACGTAACCTGCCTACGTTGAAAAGAAGAAACGAATCAGTTGTTTGGTCGTTTTTTACGAAATCAGAAACTAATGAGAGAGTAGCAACATGCAATTTATGCAATAAGACATTTTCGTACAGATCAAGTAATACCAATCTTAGGACACATTTAAAACGAACCCATCCCGATGAGTTTAACGAAAACGATATCGACGACAAAAACGAAATAAGTTACAACGAAAGCGGCGACGACGATACTGTTCAGTCCAACACCATCGGTAAGTGTTATTGCAAGAAAAAAAAATTTTTTTGTTGACCTAGGGATGAATTGACTTTAATCATTTTGACATTATGCACATTTATGAAAATAACTCCATATTACGTATTTACAATGTTGCATGTAACATTAATTTATGTCTTATGTTTTAGAAATAACGTCGAAATTCTTACAGAATCTGTATGTAAATAAATTAATTTCAGCTTGTGATACGTGATTCCCTTCACGGGATCCATCGCGCCATTTTGTACGTCACATCGAAACGCAAGCTATAATCAACTCTATTGTTCTAAAAATAAGAGATCAAATAGCATGATTTGAGTTTATGTTTACATTTTAGTTTCATTTCGAGATGTTTTTATTAAGTATGTGAATATGTACGTATGTTTTTCAACATAATGCTAAGCGTTATAAAGTTGAAAATCGTTTAAAATTATTCACTAGTTGTGTGTAAATGTATAAAGTTAATAAAGATCTCGAATGTTTTTAAATGTAAGAACGGCAACGTCGCACGTTCGGGCGCCATATTGATCAATTCTATAAATGTACGTAAGGGGTACCTCTCGTTTTGCTTTTAATGTTTGCCTTTTCCACAGTTATGTGTTACTAGCTGTCGACCGCGACTCCGTTCGCGCGTAGTTAAAAGGCATAATCTTAATAAGTAGCTTCCAGACTATGTGCATCTGTGCCAAATTGCATCAAGATCCGTTGAGCCGTTTCGTAGATACCTTAAAACAAGCATCCATCCATCTAAACTTTTGCATTTAAAATATTAGTAAGATTTATGATTTATCAATGGTTTCAATTTTTTATATACAAAAAATTATTAAGCAAAATATTAATAAAGTTTTTTATATAGTTGCCGTGGTTACTAGCAATATTAATAATTGAAGGCTTAGCCCAGAAACATTGTTTATTAACTTAGCGTGTTACTTAACGTAACTTTAGTTCCATCTCCATGGCTAGCCGCGTACCCACCTAGCGCACAGGCTCACGCGGCAGGCTTGAGCCATCATAAGTCCGCGAGTATTCGTAATGGACAGTCGTGTATTGTCAGCTGCAGCTATTTTCCTAGCTGCTTATTGTTTAAAGAAACGAAAACAGTCACGTATCAAAAAAAAACCTAGACGCTTCTGGATTAGAAAAATTTTTGAGCGTCGCCACCAATATGGAAATAGATTACTTGGAGATTTAGTATATGATGAGACTGTACATAATTTTACACGAATGTCTGTACAAGAGTTCGAAAATTTGTGCTCTTTGTTGTCTGATAAAATCAAAAAGTTCGATACAAAATATAGAGAAGCAATCACTGTGAATGAACGAGTTTTAATAACTTTAAGATTTTTAACAACCGGAGATTCTTATAGCAGCTTGCAATATTTATTTCGAGTATCGAAGCAGAGTATCTCAAGAATAGTTCCAGAAGTTTGTGACGCTATTATTGAAGCCTTAAGTGATTATGTAAAGGTAAATAAAAATAATTTGACAAATTTAAAAGTCAATTGTTTATTTTGATTACAATTCAGTGATAGTTTCGAATCCAACATTGGCGATTTTTATGATTTAGTTGATGGTGTAATGGTATGAGAAGACGTAGCGGTATGTGATGCTGATGATGAAGTGCCAGATGAGTCCATTGTAGAGGAATTACTGTACTGCTGTGTTTAGTATCCTGTATTAATTTGTTGTGTGTATTTCCCTATATCGGCTTCAAAAATTATATTATTGATAGCGTTCTTAACATACGCTAATGTGTGCGGATCATATTTTCTTAGCTCGTTGGCTATGTGTCTTCCAAATGAAGAGTATGGATCGGTGATGTCGGTCGAAGACCTTTGCAAGCATTCAAGGGCTTCTGCGAGCATGATTTCTACCGAATCTTCCTGTGGCTGCGCTTTCTTCGGATTATGTCGTTTTTTTTTACGAGCAGGTTCTGATGGTGAAGACATGCTAGCTTCCGAGTCTAGATCTTGTTGTTGTTGTAGTGGCGCTTCCTCGATGCTAGCCTCCGGCAATTGCGACTTGGTCGGAGCGTTTTCAGTCTCTGTGTGTCTCTCTACGTCAGAAGTTTGTGAAGATTCCGGCATTGCCGCCTGTAAACATAATTTTAATTAATAGATCAATTTGTATAGTACCTAATACAACCACTCATAGGGGCCAAATACGTTTAGTCTGAATACTTTCAAACAGCGGAGGGTCCTGTCATACTGAGTAATCTATATTTTTTTTACAGATCCCATCTACAGAAGAAGAGTGGCTTGCTATATCAAAAGAATTTGAAAATAAATGGAATTTTCCCCACGCTATTGGAGCGATGGATGCAAAACATGTTATGTTGCAGGCACCGATTAACAGAGGCACTGATTATGATAATAACAAACAATTTCCAAGCATCGTCCTTTTTGGATTAGTTGATGCTAGCTACAATTTTTTGTATGTAAATGTTGGTAGCAAAGGACAAATCTCTGATGGTGGTGTTTTTAAAAACACGACATTGTATAAAAAGCTAGAAAATAAAGAATTGAACGTGCCTAAAGAGAAGATATTGGAAATACCATATGTAACAAAAGTTCCTTATTTTATTTTATCCGATAAAGCCTTTGCACTCAACGAATATACAATGAAACCATTTGAGGGCAACCCAGAAAATGTTTCTAAAGAAAGAATATTTAATTATCGCCTTAGCCGAGCTCGACGTGTCGTTGAGAATGCATTTGGTATATTAAGTACCATATTTCGCGTTTTTAGAAAACCTATCTTACTAGAGCCAAATAAAGCAACCAAGGTCGTCTTAGCAGCTGTATATTTATACAACTACATCCGAAAAAATAATTCAACTAATCTTATTTCACCGGAATTGTTTGACAGAGAACTTGATGGCGCACTGATTCCTGGCCAATGGAGAAATGAAATAAATGAAGTTACATTCGCACCAATTGCAGCTTTTCCAAGGCGTAGTTCTAATAACGCAAAAGAAATACGGTTGCACTTGGCAGAACATTTTATAACTAATGGTTCTATACCATTTCAAAATCATTATGCGTAGTTAAACATTCTAACATTCGGCATCGTTTCCTGAGTGTCACCAGTTTCATTTTTATCCTTAAGAAAATGGAAATAAGGATATCCAAACCACTTCGAATTATAAACATCTGCCGCGCCTGAAACAGAACAAAAATAAAATTTATATTTTCATAATTTAAAATATTTTAATTGTATTAATAAATTTTCTTCTATTTAATTAGTATATAATAAGTAATTATTTTATCAATTAATTTGTAAGTTCATATTTTTAAGTATAAAATGCATATCTGAACCTGTTTTGCGACTTTTTTTTTCCCTGCTTTTCTCTCGACGATAAGAACCACACAAGGACACCATTTTGTTTTTCACTTCCTTGACAGGCATATTAATTTGAGCAGATATTTGCCGCCAACTGTCTTCCCGCTGATTTTTGTTTAAATATTTTGGATCTTTGGGGTCCCAAAGCGCATTGTACTTGCTGTACAGTTGTATTAAGCGAATGGACTCCTCCTGACTGCCCATGATATCAAAATTACAGAAGACAAACACGGCAAGAGACAAAACTTGAAGTAGCTACGCGCGCGAGCCAAACATAACCGTCCCCACCTAACGCACGGCGCTCACTGAGGCACCTTTGAGCGCGTCAAGTTTACCGACAACAGATGGCTCGGGGCCGAGCCGTGCTCGCGAGGCTGCCCCGTGAGCCTGTGCGCTAGGTGGGTACGCGGCTAATCTTAGCATCTATTCGGTCCTTCAAGGCGAAGTACGACTTTTAGGTTAAATTCCTAAGATTATCGTAATTTCAAACAATAAATTACTTTTTATATAAAAGTAGTTCATTCACATTATTTAATAGCATTCTTTATTTATCTCCTAATATCATACTAATATTATAAATGCGAATATATAGATGTGTGGATAGATGGATGTTTGTTAGAAGGTATCTCCGGAACGGCTCAACGGGTTTTGATGAAATTTGGCACAGATTTACTCACTTAATATACTTTTTTTACTCCGCGTGGACGGAGTCGCGGGCGACAGCTAGTTTTATCATAAAATTGGTATCCTTGCTTTACAGCCTCGGGGGCAAGATTTTCAATAACACTTCGAGCAACTACTAAAATTTCATCTGCCACTCTCAATTTCGTTAAGCGGTCAAATGTCTCACTTAGTAACGAATTACCGACTAATGGAGGGTTTCTGAGACCAAAATACTCGTTTAAAATATATTATCTCTGTTTTGTTAAAGATACTGACAGGGACTTAGGACTCGGAAACCAACGGTAAGAGTCTAAATTACTATATTGTTTACTTGGTTTGATTCCGTCATATTTTTTAATGTTCATTATTGTTTGGAACAAATGACAATCTATCTTCTCCGCTAAATCTTAAAGAATCGTCGTAATCTATTCAAAGTTAAAGCTTAACAACTTTACAGAGTTAGGTACATCTATATATATAAAAGAAAGTCGTGTTAATTACACTATTTATAACTCAAGAACGGCTGAATCGATTTGACTGGAAATTGGAGGGCAGGTAGCTTAGAACCAGGAATAGGACATAGGATAATTTTTATCCCGTTTTCTATTTTAATTCCGCGCGGACGGAGTCGCGGGTAAAAGCTAGTTTATAATATTACTTGAATTGTAATTTTTTTTTCCTCCCAAATGTAGGTTATGTAGTAAGGTATGATAATTCGTGTCCTTCACAAAAAAAATTCAAGTGACCTTTTACCAGATGAGGTTACGAAAATAGATCCTCCCGGGCGGTGCGGTACTCAATCCCAGTTTTATTGATTTACAGGCTCGCAGCTGGAGCTACCTCCCCTTCCCTTTTCCTACCCCTGCGCCTCGATTGGGTAAGGGAAGGTTACGTGGGCGGTTGTTGCGCTACTATTTAGCTTTCTTTGTTTACTGTTGCGAAATGTTACAAATATTTAAAGCGATACTTTCTTTGTTTGAAAGTTACATATCTTTTCTACTTTGTATTGATATGAATGTAACATAGATCACCTAAGTATTTCCGCCGCTTGTTTGCCCCCCTTTTTCTGATCTGACCAGAATACCTGTATACTGCTGGTTTTTTTTTACATTGTAAATATTTATGTTTCAGCTTAAAGTTAGTTTTTTTTTATATTAAACTAATAAGAATCTGAACAAACTAACATGAGTAAGAAAGTAGTGATAAGTAACCAGAAAATCTTCACCAAAAGAAATTCTACATTAGGAAATAAATAACTAGCTTTCGCCCGTAACTCCGTCCGCGTGGAATAAATAAAAAACACTATTAGTAGCCTATGTGTTTTTCCAGACTATGCTCTACATCTATGCCAAAGTTTAATTATAAATCCGTTGAACCGTTCCGGAGATACCTTCAAACAAACATTCATCCATCCATCCAAATTCGCTTTTATAATATTAGTAAGATTGAATACGTGTGAAATATGTGCTAATCGTGAAAATAAGGCACCATAATACTTCACTAAAATCCTTAGACATCTATGCACCATTCTTTGTTTAGTAGTTTATGAATTTGGAAGAGGGATACATTATTGTCTGGTATGACGCATAGGCTACAGTGTCATTTTTTTATTCCACACGGACAAAGTCAGAGGAGACAGCTAGTATAATATACATTTGGATAATAATATCATAGTAAAGCTTGTCTAACCCGATCATTGGTCTACGGTTTAACAATACCCTTTGCTCGAACGAACAAGGGGTCACTCTTTCCATGCCTACAAAATGTTCCCCTAGTTTCAATAATCATACTATGAAAACGAGTAATAGAAAAAGAAGGGTGTCGATGAACCCTATTATATTAAAATTTGTTGTTGAAATTCATGATTTGATGTAAAAAGATTAAAGTCCAAAGTTACGTATCAAACACAAAAGTAAAATTCGAATAAAATAAAAAAATGACAACTTGTTAAACCTTAATTTATCAAGAAGGAAAACATTTCTGTCTATTTTTGATCTTGTTTACCGCACCTTTGCATTACAGAGGTAGGTTTTTACATATATATGTAAATACTTCATTAAAATGTAAACACCGCAATCCCTATCCCGGCCGTCCTATTTGACCAGCCGTCAACTCGTTGCGTCACTTGTTTTGCTGCACGGTACGGCAACATCGCCTTTCTCTCCGCTTGGTACCTACAGCCTATCAGCGCAAATTGCTTGTTGTGTACGCTTTGTAATCAAGGTTTGGTAAAATCGGGATAATATTATCTTTAAGCTCTAATTTAGGGCATAGAAATCTATTTCTAGAAGACTAGGAAAGTATATATACAATTTAGAAAAAAATTGTTGGTTATCAGCATCTTCCTGCCTTAATTATCGTTATTAGGGTAATTTAAACTAGTGTTTGGAGAGCTTTAAACCATATTGTAGTAACAAAGATCCATAATATGTTTAAAAAAATAATGTGGAAAAATCCCAAACTGGAGAGTAGCTGCACTTGTTTTGGTGCACGGTGCGACAACGTCGCCTTTCTCTCACAAAATGGCGCTCGACACAAAAACGAGCGTTTTCTTTTTGTTCGTGTTTTGTTACCAAGCGGAGTCGAGCTTAGTTGCCTTCGCGTTTGTTTTACAAATATCTTTGCCAGAAACCGTGACCTATACGTTATATAAGTCCTCACGTCATTTAGCCTTATTACTAAATATTACTATCAGCTTAGCCCGTATAAGTCCTTATTGATAGGCCTCTAGTTAAGTTAGACTTTACTACGGTTTGGTTAATTACACAAATATTTGAATTTCTTCGTAATAATGTGCAGGTTGTATCACGATTCCTTTATCGTAAGTTTTAATTTTCCAACTTGAATTCTAAATTAAGATAGGTGAACAATAAACACGTAAAGAACCAATATGAAATCCTATAAAATGCTTTTAATAGATGAATTTGAACTCTATATCCGTAGTACTCCGTACTCTAACAACGTGCCTACGAGGTCAATTCTTTCTTCGACGATATGAGCTACGAGGTTAAACTTCTATTTCTATTAAAGATTTTCTGAAAAATCTAATAAAAAGAAAATAAAGTTAATCTTTAATTTCTTTTTATAAAAATATAATTTTAAATAAATAAACTAATACAAGTAAAGCCTATATTATTTATGTCACGTTTTACCAAAAACCCGTTTTTAAGCTGTCTTGTTTTACCGGTATGATATAGATCTATCTTCTCTCTCGCACATATAGTTTGTTTGTGCTATCTCTTTCTTGTCTGCAAGCTCGGTGACATTTTAGGAGAAATCGTAGACTAAATGTCGATTGTTTTAACTGTACATTTTATATAATACTTAAAAAGAGATATAAAAATACTAACCAAGAGTCGTATGACTGCGAAATTTAAAAAAAAAAAAAAAATTGAATGAGTAGTCTGTGCGTTATTCCAGATCGTAATCTGTATCTGTTCCAAACTTCATGAATTCAGCCGTTCAAGCGCTGATGTCTACTGGATCTAGGATAGGACATTGCTTGGAAATAACTTTTGCTTCGTTCTGTATTAAAGGCACATGTTGATGTTCCTGACAGTTGACAGTTAACCGAAGATCAAATAGGCACAAAATACCAAGCTTTATAGCCTGTCCACATTTAGAGGTTAGTGCTTTCAAGAATTACGCAGTAACTATCCATCCAAACTTTCGCATTTATAAGATTAAAAAGCTTTTTAAATTAGGAACGTTGATACAACATTTATCAGTAGATATATGGTTGTTGCCATGACAACGACTTTTCAACATATCCAATAAGCACAGTTGATAGAGTAGGGTGACGAAGAGCACGTATACACAGACTATGTGGTGTCAGTCACAGCCTGTAGTAATGTGACATTACGTGACCGCCTTTGTGTCGATAAAACTCGTCACGCAATCACTTGTTGTCACCAGACATTTTTTTTAAATTAAAATATTACAAAGAAAAAGAATGATATTACAAAAATCCATTTTCCGCGGTCCTGATATACCAATCTCTTTTCACCTTTGTATACGCAATACGTAACATGCTCTACGGTTAATCGAAGTCATTAAATCAAGAAAGGTATTTATATAAAACGTCACCGAAAATAAATGACCGGAAACGAGTGACCAATTAAACTAGATTTAACTGCACGTGATCAAGCAATAAGTTCTCAAAATATTTTCCCGTGTTATTTCAGTCCTTTGGGTAAACAATTTTATAACCCTCACATGTGGACACCTGCCAAATGTGACGGCCATTTTGACAGATGCTATTCAAAGGTGACAACACGCTAAAGCTATTATTCACTAATTATAAATTGGATAACATAGTTACTATAGTATCGGGCATTGAGCTTTGTTAACTAAGGCATAATCATCCCTAACTGTAGCAGGTGAGTCCTGACGACTGAGTTAGCAAAAATTCATAAGTTTAAAATCTACAAATTTATATTTAATCTATTCTCTATTTTAATTTAGCTCCAGTACGTAAATATGTGTACTTATTTGACCAACGTGCGTAATTTGCTAAGAAAGAAAGCATTATTCGTGGTCTAAATTCGTCACAACTCGTTTCGTTTATTTTGTGATAATTTTAAATAACTTAAGTTGGGTATATACTAGAGCATTTACTTGTAACATAACAACGAGCCGCTCTATTATATGTTCTAGTGTACTCTTTCACGAACCAAACGAACTTTGCAAACTATATTTTACCAGTATTTTACCAATCTTAAAATGTTATATTACATAGAAATACTTGAGAAAATGCTCTAGTGGTTAATCACCTTTAAGTTATTAAGTGGGTAATATAAAGCCTGTTAAATACGTCACAACATAAACTTCGTAATTTAACAGTTGTTATTTTATTTTTCCTTTTAGACTAGTTTCTCAAACTGTTTCCTCGTAGACCCATATAAAAAGTTTGACAGTTTTCGGGCTTCAACTTGTAATTAGATTATTTTGATTTAAAAACGTGGTATAGAAACTTTAATAAACACCAAAAACAGTCATACTGGTTGTATTAAAATTGTATTTAAAAATAGTCAATGTGTAAGAGAAATTTCTTGAGTTTTCTATTTAGAGCGCAATGACTAATTTGAGTGAAGTTAGTCATTCAAGAAAAATCTCGATACGATGTATCATATTCATAGTTTTATACTAATATTATGAATGCGAATGTTTAGATGGAACGATGGATGGATGGATGTTTGTATAAAGGTATCTTTGGAACGGCCCAACGGATCTTTATGAAATTTGGCACAGTTGTAGAACATAATCTGGAAGAACACATAGGATACTTATTATTTATTTTTAATTCCACGCAGACGGAGTCGCAGGCGACAGCTAGTAGTATGTAACTAGGTTATGATTGTCCTACTATATAACAGAGTATTTTTTATAATGAAATTAAAAAAATATATTAAGTAGCCTATGTGTTCTTCCAGACTATGTTCCGATTCGTTTCGAGATCCATTTAGCCGTTCCGGAGATACCTTCAAACAAACATCCATCCATCTAAACATTCGCATTTACTCGTATAATATTAGTAAGATTGCATAACATTTTAGCAATAACTAAATTAATGTGATAATAAAAAAAAAGAATAAAAAATTCGGTCCATTATATGGAGCCACAAAGTAAGGACATTAAAAAAAACATTCATACGAATTGATAACCTCTTGCTTTTGGAACACGGTTAAAAACTATGCTATCTATTTAAAAAAAAAACTGTGGTTAACCTCTGTCCAAACTTGTGACGTATGTTGTTACGTATATCACGAAATATCCGTTGACGAAGCGTAAAGTCCCAGTATGTAAAACGTTGAGTGGCAGATGTTGATAGTCTGTGGACGTGACGTCACGCCGTCGTTACGTCACATGTGTAACGGTTTTTTTAATGATCGACCTTTAAAACAATTAACATTTAAAGTTAACATTTATAGGTTAGTTGTTAGGCTTTTTACCGTTTTATTTGTATTGAAACAATTGTCATTTAATAATGTAATTGGTGAATGAATGTCACAGCTGTTGCAATAATTTGATGATATATTTAACGTCCATTAATAGTTCAATGAATTATTTGTACAACACAAAGCATATATTGCACTCTTTGATTTTACTTTTTTAATCTTTTGGGCGCCAAAGTTACGTAAGTTACGACATGACAATGTAATATTTAGATCTCAGGGTTGGCACTCAATGAACATTATCAGCTATTAATTACTTTGCTCGATTGTCTACCATACATCCGTAAACATTACTGCTGTAACACTTCCGTTAATAAATATTTTCATCCCGTTTATTCATTTTGACAAAACAGAGACGGCAAATATTAATACAAGAGTCATTGTGCAGTGAAGTTCTACGGCTTAAGGTAAAGTTGATACTTCCTTGTAGTATCGTCATAACCTAACAATATACTTCCTTGTCTCGTGAATGGCTGACATATTGACTCTACTTTTGTTCCGGCACGTTTTTACGTTCACTTTATCATGTAGGGTTTCGGAGATCTGTTCGTGTTAAGTATCGGGGTGTGAAAGGAAAGACGGTATAGATGCGACTGATTTTTATTAATATAACATACCGCAGTTAGCGGCGCACGGTACAATTTATATTTTCTAATTGCGGGTACATAACACCTTTCCCCCTTAAATCTAACAAATATAAACAAACAATAAAAAGAAAACACTATAAACAAAAACATTGATAAACTAATTCTAATGGTTATAATTATTGTCTAAATTTTTCACGCGCACGTAATGCAGCTTGCCTGTGCGGGCGACTATCATCCGAGGACCACGCGGGCGACGCGGGCGGAGAGGCGGTGCACGTCTCCGCCTCTTCCCCTGCCTCCTCTGCAGGTCTTGCTGCGTCAGCCGCCCCCGGGGGCGCCTGGTTCTCTGCGCTCGCGACGTCAGACACGCGACCTACCGCTTGACTAAGCGAATACCGTGACTTTCTCGACACTATTTGATCGACGTGTCTCTTGTGACTTCTTCCGTCGCTAGTTCTAACGGCATACGACACGGGCCCTACTTGTTCGCTCACCACTCCGTCCGTCCACTTACCCCCTGATTTAGTGTAGTTCCTTATCATGACCGGTTCGTCCCGTGAATGAACTCTTAGAGGTGCTGCACGACGGTCCTCCTCCCGCAGCTGACGCGCGCGCACTCGCTCCGCGGCGTCAGGCCACAACAGGTCGAGGCGGCCACGAAGCCGGCGCCCGAACATAGCTACCGCAGGCTCGCGTCCTGTCGTGCTCTGTTCTGTGTTTCGATACATAAATAAAAATTTGCTCAAAGCCCTATTTACGTCGACTCGTTCTAACTCTGCTTTTTTAAGCACCCGTTTTACCGTGCGAACAGCATTTTCCGCTGCCCCATTACTCGCCGGGTGATAAGGCGGCGTCAACGTGTGTTTAATACCGTTGCATTCGAGATATTGTGCGAAGGCGGCGGAGGAAAACGGTGGGCCATTGTCGCTAACGATGCGTTTAGGTAGCCCGAAGCGCGAAAACAAACGCCGAAGACAGTCGCAAACTACTCCCGCGGAAATGGAACTTACGTGTTCGACTTCTATCCACTTGGAGTGCGCGTCAATTACAACGAGATAGTACTTATCGTTGAAGGGGCCGAGGAAGTCCATGTGCAACCGCTCCCAGGGCTCCGCGGGCCAAGGCCAGGAATGCAGCGGTGCGGCGGGGGGTGCGGGGCGGGCTTCGCCGCACGCAGCGCACTCCCGTGTCGCCCGCTCCAACTCGCGGTCTATATCCTCCCACCACACATAATTACGTGCGATCTGTTTCATTTTGACTATACCGGGATGACCGTCATGTAACTCTCTAAGAATTGCAGCCCTTAAGGCACTCGGTATGACTATACGATAACCCCAAATTAAACAACCTTGATCAATATGCAAACTGTCTCTTTTACTATAATATTTTTTTTCTGTATCGCTATAATTATAATGTGTTGGCCAACCGTGCAAAACAAAACCGTATATCTTGCTCAATAATGCATCTCTCATTGTTTCGACCCGAACCTCTTTAAAACTGATAGGAAAGTTTTCCTGTACGAAATTAAGATAGCTACTGGTATTTTTGCTCTTTATATAATTTGTTGGCTTATCGCAATATTTTAAAGGAAGGCGCGATAAGGCATCTGCGAAACAATTTTTTGTAGAAGTAACAAATTCAATACCAAAATTATAAGCGGCTAATTTTACGGCATATCGTTGTATTCGACTAGCGGCGGTTACCGGCAGCCCTTTGTTTTTACCGAAAATATAACTGAGCGGGCGATGGTCGCTGCGTATAGTAAAATACCGGCCGTATAAATAATTATGATGTTTGGTGACGCCGAACACGATCGCGAGCGCCTCCTTGTCGAGCTGCGAATAGTTGAGCTCGGCCGCATTGAGAGTGCGCGAGGCGCAGCACAGAGGGCGCTCGCGGCCCTCCGCGTCGCGTTGCGTCAACACCGCGCCTAGCCCGTACGCGCTGCTGTCCACTGAAAGTATTAAATCTAAACTCGGATCATAATGCGCGAGCACAGGACTACTGCTGAGAACATTTTTAATTTTTCTAAAGGCACTATCACATTCGGATGTCCAATTCCACTTAATTTCTTTTTTTAGTAAATTGTACATGGGTCTTAAAATGTCACTCATATTAACAATAAACTTAGAATAAAAGTTGATTAACCTCATAAAACTTTTTAGTTGGGTTACATTGGTAGGAGGCGGCGCTGCTACAATGGCTTCGATTTTTTTTTCATCGGTATGCAATCCAAACTTGTCGATTTTATAGCCTAAATAAGTAACACTATCTTGAAAAAATTTACATTTACTAAAATTTATTCTTAAGCCATTTTCGCTAAGCCGTTGTAGCACCGCTCTTAAATTTGCCAAATGAGTCTTTTTATCTCGCCCAGTGACGCAAATATCATCGGCAAATACAGCGGTCGAGGACAGTCCACTCAATGTTTCCTCCATTATCTTTTGAAAATTTTCAGGAATACATTTGATACCAAAAGGCACTCGCTTATATACAAAAGTGCCGACATGAGTAGTGATGGCCGTCATCGCTTGAGAATCTTTATGTAACAAACATTGCTGAAAAGCATTAGACAAGTCTAATTTAGTGTATTGCTCACCTCCTCCCAGAGCGGCGAAGAGGTCCTCGATACGTGGCAGCGGGTAATGATAATCCTTTAATAGCGGATTTATTGTTATTTTGTAATCGCCGCAAAGACGTATGTTACCATTGCTCTTAATGACCGGCACAATAGGTGTACCGTAATCGGAGCGCTCCACCTTGTAGATGACGTCATCCCGCTGCAAACGCTCGAGCTCCTCTTCGACCGGCTTTCGCAATGCAATAGGGATCGAACGTGCTTTAACAAAAACAGGTGTATCATTCTTTAGATAAAGTTTAAATTCCCTCTTAAATGTACCTAATCCTTCAGCAAAAACCTCCGGAAATTCTCGATGTAACGAGGTTGCCATCGAATCCTCGGATAAATTATGACAATCAATATTTAACTTGAGGCGATTGATCCATGTGCGGCCCATTAGAGGCGGGCCGCCATTTTTAATTACATGCAAATGCAATAGTTCATTCTTATCACCGCAGCGAACGTTAACTAAAATATAACCAATAGTCTCGATGATATCCCCCGTGTACGACTTGAGGCATAGTTGTTTTTGTCGCAACGGTAACTTTGAAAATTTTTTATCGTAATCATTTTTTGAAATTACAGATAGCTTGCTCCCCGTATCTATCTCAAATTTACATAAAATATTCTCAACCTTCAACATTGCAAAATAAGGCCCATCACCCTCGCTACTTATAACTAAATTATAAAAATTACAACTTTCTTTGTCACTGTCTGAATCATTAAAAAAAAAATTGATTTTTACATGAATTCTTTTCGACATTTTTGACCGTTCTACCTTTTGTACAAACTGATTTAATATGGCCTCTCTTACCACACGAATCACAATTATAATATTTAAAACGACACTTGCCTTCCCAATGCCCCGATTTACCGCATCGAAAACATGCGCCTTGTTGCGCCGGCCGGGGGCGCGGTGTCGCACCCGCCGAGCCCGCTGAGCCAGCTGCGCCCGAGGCGCCCGCGGCGCCGAGCCGATGCAAGCTGTCGCCGTCGCCGTCGCCGTGCGCGTGGCAGCCCGGCCTTGCCGCGGCGGCGCCTGCCGCGCCCGGCGCGCACGCCGTGGCCGCGTGCCTGTCCGCCGCTTCCAGAGCGAGCGCCAGCTCCACCGCACGCTTATAATCGACCTGCCTCTCCGTGAAGATCCTAGATCTCATATCCTCATTGCACAACCCCGACACGAATTGATCGCGTAAATTTTCTTCCAACTTATCGCCGAAATTACATGTTTTTGCTAAATGTTTTAATGCTTGGAGATATTCGCGAACACTTTCACTTGAACGCTGTGTCCTCTGCCGAAATATGTGTCTCTCTGCGATCTCCGATCGGTCCGGTTCCAGGTGTTCTTTCACCAAATCAACTAACTCGGAGAAGGTTCTAGATTCCGGAGTGTCGGGCGAACAAAGGTCACACATAAGTTCATAACATTCGCCACCAACAACGGTCACTAATGTCGCCACTTGGAGTTCCGCAGAAATGTTATTCAACGCCATAAATTGTTGTACACGGCGCACGTAAGCGTCCCAATTATTGCTTGAAAAACTGTATGGTTCGATATGACCGATAGGCATTTTTAATAATTAACACGCGCGGAGTTAACAAAAAATAATCCTCGTCGCCAATGTTAAGTATCGGGGTGTCAAAGGAAAGACGGTATAGATGCGACTGATTTTTATTAATATAACATACCGCAGTTAGCGGCGCACGGTACAATTTATATTTTCTAATTGCGGGTACATAACAGTTCGTAATTTGAATAATTTTATCACATTTTAGACACAGAACTAAGAAAATTGTTTCGACTACACTGATTTCACAGCAAAGAACATGACAAGAGAATTTGTAACGTAAATAAACAGTTTTTGTACGTGGTGATCCAATAGAATTCTTCAGAATTCTTCTTAATATTTTAGAACATATTAGAGTCATAATTTAACAGCCTTGTAATTTATGCTATGTTAAATGTGATTTTAGATTTTTTTCACTTGTCTACTCTAAAAAAGCAAAGCCTTTCTCATATCTTTTCCCACACGAACTGGTGTAAAGATAGAATTCTTTGTTCTTAGATGATGAGTCCAACCATTCTACTGCCGAAGCCGATGCGTGGAGTTTCTTCGAGAAGGAGACAGGCGGGCGCGCTCGCTGTGTTGTCTGCCGCGCCTCACTGCCCCACCGCATCAGAGACCTCAGGCAGCACTTGAAGGACAACCATCCCAAATTGGCACAGGTAAATATTTAGTACAGCGATGATCTTGAGATTCAAGTTATAGAAAAAAAGCTCTGTCCATTCTCTCTGCTCTCCTATATCACCTTATTTGTTGGCACGTCAGATTCTGCTATTTTATCATTCATTTCTGTTGTCACTTTTTTAAAAATCATGTCACCTTTCACGCCTAATCTCTTCTTAAGCCTACATCAATATTATCAGCTTACTATGGCAACCCACTCAAAGGATTGGAGGCTAAGTTAGAGGTAACTAGGCCATAGTCTATCACGCTGGCACAATGCGGGTTGACTTCACGCATATCATTGAATTTCTTCTCAGATATGTGCAGGTTGCATTACGATGTTTTCCTGCTTAGGAACGTCTGATAAGCCGTTTTAAACCATTGTTTTAAAACTTCAATACGAATTTTATGTATTCCTCAGGACTTTGACCAAGCGAGTGACAGCGACGAAGACCAAAACGACTCTTACACAGAAGTGGTGTATTTAGAAGAAGAAACCAGAAAAGTAAAAAAACCGCAAAAAATTCCAAGAATATCTTACACAAATTCACCGATGGTGAAACCGGCGAAGATCAGCAAACTGAACACGTCCACCAATGAAAGACATGACGAAAATGACGATCAAATTGAAAAATTTAGTAATTACGTCGCTTCTTTACTGAAAGAAGTGCCGAAAGATGCTTGCATGAAACTACAAATGGAAATTATAAACTTGATTATGACTACAAAGTTAAAACTAACCACAGAAACGACGGAGAACAAAATGATAATAGACGGAGTGCCTGTTGCTATACAGACGGTGAATGCGGTTCCCGGCGCCGGGTTTATAGTGACCGTACCCACCACAGTGTCCACCGCCCATCCTGCACCCGTCGCACCTACCGTTCCTCAAAACAAGCCAACATTTACTGTAGAAGACACTAAAGAATCGATGAACGAGTGTAGAGACTTACCTAAATTGTGACCAAAATAAACGTTATAAAAGGGACTTGAACTGATGGAGCAATTAAGATATACTAGATTATAAACAGGTTGTTATTAGGTCTATGCTAGAAGACTAAGTTGAAGTGAAGCAGAATTTTGTTATAAAAGTCCTGTATAATGCAAGTACAAAAGTACGTTTAGGTTTAGGTAAAAATATTAGATTTGTCTTTTAGAGCGTTGATTTTCTACTTTTTGGGTTATATGAGTTTACGCTATACTGTTTCGGTTTTAAGAGGAAAGGCGGATGAAAGAAGGATTTTAGATATCTTGGCGGCTGAAGATAATCGGCGCGTCTCATTGAATTTAACTGGTGGTGTTTTTATGCAGAAATATGGAGAGAAATTTATTACTAGTGTTCTTTTTTATTTTGATTTTTCCCACAAAAAATATTTGATTGTTTGTGATTGAATTCCTACGATAAGTGTCCGCGACTCAGTCCGCGCGGAATTAATAAAAAAAAACTTAATTTGTAGCCTATTTGTTCTTCCGGACTTCGTTCTACATCTATGCCAAACTTTATCCAAACATTCACATCTTATATATATAAAAGAAAGTTGTGTTAGTTACACTATTTATAACTCAAGAACGGCTGAATTGATTTGACTGAAAATTGGTGGGCAGGTAGCTTAGAACCAGGAAACGGACATAAGATAATTTTTACCCCGTTTTCTATTTTTTTTTTATTCCGCGCGGACGGAGTCGCGGGTAAAGGCTAGTTTATAATATTAGTAAGAACTACTAAGTAACTAAGTAATGTTTCGATGGATGGATGTTTGTTACTATGTCTCCAAAAAGGCAAAACGGATATCGCTAACATTTGGCATATAGATCTAGAATAATCTGAAAGAACGCATAGGCTACCTATAATCTCGGAAATTGTCGGATTCGACTGTTTTCACATTTGATACCAAACTCTGCAACGGTACATTTGTTATTGAAATTTGGCGCAGATATAGAACATAGACTAAAATTCCGCGCGGACGAAGTCGCGGCCAAAAACTAGGTACAATATACTCAATACTCAAGTAGTATGACATAAATTTAATTCTTTTGTTACTTCGATAAATGTTTTGAATCTGTGATAACGGAAAGTATTTTAAAAAAAAAACTTTGTTATAATAAAACACAGACTCAAATTCTATTGTTTTCTTTTCCCATACCATAGATATATAAACTATTTTTTTATTAACTTAAAATTAATGGAGAGTTTCATACTAGTATGGCGTTTAATGGAGAAAGGAATTTTTGAAACATCTTTAGTGTGGGTATTGCGTGTTAATTCCAGTAAAAGGCCTCCGGAGACCTTTTTTCTCAAGTTTTTGTGCTTCGTATTAGATATATATAGTCTACTAGCTGTCGCCCGCGACTCCGTCCGCGCGCAGTTAAAAAAAAAATGAAAAATAGATGTTGTCCGATTCTCAGACCTACTGAATATGCTCACAAAATTTCATGAGAATCGGTCAAGCCGTTTCGGAGGAGTACGGGAACGAAAACTGTGACACGAGAATTTTATATATTAGATAGTTTATAATGTCTATTCCCAAATATCTTTTAACTTTATGACAGCCAAACCCGGCTTGCATTGTAAAGCGTTTTAATAACCTTAAAATTAAGTTAGAAATAACATGCTAATGAATAAAAGCTTAATTTTATATACCTATAATTTTTTTAGGACAAGGATTCTGGAGTTATGAATTTAACGAATTTAATTAACTGACGAGATTTGAAAATATTCATGACATGCCATTTAAAGACATCATTTTAAAAGTTACGCAAGACTTAAATGAGTTAAAAATTTGCAAAATCATGTAGAATAATACATTGACCTGAATCTTAATCGCGATCCGCGGTCCATGTAAAGACAGTTTTTTTATTACCAAATATTGAGTAAAGCTTCATTAGGGGTGACTAGGTCATAGTCCACCACGTTGCTAGTGCGGGTTAACTTCACATATCTTTGAATTTCTTCTCAGATATGTGCAGGTTGTATCACGATTTTTTCCTTCACCGTAAGAAAGGGGATAAAGGATAAATGTACATATCGACGTTGGAAAGCGTAAACGCTGTAACCCCGAAAGTATGAACTTTACAGGAGAGCCAAAAAATGATAACTCGTGAGCTGATACGCCAACAAGCATGCGGTATTTAGCAATGTTGTGTAGTTTGTGCTAACCTATAATAAAATCATTATCGTTTGATAATGGTTCAAATTATTAACGTGTGAAAAACATATTCGCGATTTCAAGGGTTACAGCGTTTATGCTTTCCAGCGTCGATTTATAAATCGAAAAACACATTGGTACAAGGCGGGATTCGAATCCAGGACCTGCAAATATGTCAAATGCCCAAAGCTTATTACGTTGCCAAAACTTTTCGCTGAATTTTAGTAGCTACCATATAATGCTTTTAATGAAAACGGGGATCTTGGCTTGGCTTAGATTAAAGTTAAACCTTTAATAATTTGTGAATATTTGCAATCGACCATAATTCTTTTGCGAGATATATTTTTTACGTAACTACTGGCCTAACCTATAAACAACTTCCATTAACTTTTATATCAGAAAAAAAAACAAAAACTAATAGACAATGTGTTAAAACGTAATTATTAATCAAGGTCACAGTCTTATTAGAATAAACAAATTTAAATTTGCACAAACGTCTCGCACACGTGGTCTCGGACTTCATTATCCGACCATTAACTGTCTTGACTCTTAATAACGACCAATGTTTTTTTTTTCTAAAAACTTTGGCACAATACTTTGTGTCAAGTATTTCATGATGTTAATTTTTTTGTCAAAATTTTATAAAAATAGGATGAGTAGCCTTTGTATTATAATTTAATTGAAATGATTAATTAACAAATTCAGGTTTTTATATTGGTAATGTGAAAAATGAATAAAAAACTAGTTTCGTTAAAATGTATATTTTGGCCATTTCATTTCAGTTGACACAACTCACTTGCTACTTGTCAACAATGATTTAAGATGCCGCAGCTGATACAGCACCTATCCACACCATTCCTGTAAAAATGTGCTCCCAATGTGGAACACAACGAAAACATAACATTAGAAATGTATTTGTACTTTTATTATTAACATTAGAAATGGCTGGCTATATGGATCGCGATTAAATTTGGTATAGAGGTAGAGCATAGTCTGTAAGAACACAGACTATAAAATTTTGTTTTTAATTATGCGCGGACGGAGCTACGGGCGACAGCTAGTAATAAATAAAAACATTCAACAGTAAAGTTTCATCAATTTGCTCTCTGCAACCCACAAAAAATTTTGATAAACATTTTTGATAAAACATTTTCCTTGTTGGTCAGTTTTTTCCATGAAATTTTTTCCTCAATTGTATGAAGTATGTTTTAAATTAACTTGTTACTTTGATTAAAAGTTACAATAATGGAACAAACTTTAAAACAAAGAAATTAAAACATTCATGATTATAGCAATTTAACCCTGGTTCTTGTTTTGGCATGTCCTGTTTACATAGTTCCTGGCCAGTGTTTTAATGTGCTGGACTGGAATAATGTAAACCTGGCACAATTTTAAGAAATCACTTTATATCATCAATACGAATTACATAATTTATTTTAATTATATAACAGTTTTTTATATATTAATCTCAACTTTTTTACTGGGTGTGAATATTTTGTATGAGATCCTCCCATTTAAAAAAATAATATATTGACTAGATTGTCTATTATTTTAACCAAGTGAAAGACTCACCATGATATTTTATATACTTCAGCTTGCACTTTCGTATTTAGGTGGATTTTCTTGCTTGAACTTCTTTCTTGTGCTAAAAATACTGTCCTCGTGAAGAGGAACCAGTTTATTGACGTTATGACGTTTACGTTCTACCAGAAACTCTGAACCATTTGGCGGGCTCCGAAGAGCCCTGGGACAAGACGGGAAAACGGGATGGGAAAGGGTGGGAAATAGGTTTGCTGCGAGCGGTCCTAGGACGACAAAGTGGGACGTCGCCGCACCATCTTCACTTAAAGTATACTTTACAAACTAATTATAAAAAACTTGTAAAATCCGAAATATACTCATTTCTTTTTTTTTTGTACATCACAGAAAGCCCCTACTCGCCATCGACGGCCCACAGCTGAGATCATATAACTCTCTGTACAAACATATATATCTCCCAATTGTCAACTTTTACAGGTTCTCGTTTACACTGTATCGTTCAATTTTAAAATCTACAACTAGAATTAAGGACGCGCGGCGTTCCCCATAAAGTATTTTAAAGCTCTGATATTGTGAGGTGCGCGCGCGTGACAGTGCGGTGAGATACGAGTACCTCTCACAGCGGGGAGGCCGCACGTTTACAAATAAAAATACATTGGTCACAAGATAAATAAAACGATACGTTGCGGGGCCGAGCCCCGGGCCCGCCGCCGCGAGCCTCGCCAGCCACTCGTGTACAATATAACAACACCTCATTTATATAAAAAGAAAGGCGATTTAAAGCCTTGCAACCGCGAGAGCCCCAATTCCTTGTTGCGAGAGCGCGGTGGCGCAGCCCAATGCGCGCGCGCCGCAATGCCCCCCCTCAGCCTTTACTATAAACAAACTTAAGTAGAAACAGTCTGAATAAAAGTCAAAACTCAAACTAGTCTTTTGTAGGCTGGGAAGCAGTGCGGTGCGCGCGAGAGGGTGACAAAATTAAAAACGGAGAGCGCCACCGTCGAGGTCGCTCGGGGCTGCAAGGCGTTGACGGCGAGGGGCGAAGCGCCGGGCCGCGCCGACGCCGGACGCGCCGATACCGCAGACCCGCTGGCTCCACAATTTTTTTTTGTGTTTTTTCTCATTATTTTGCAAGGGAGAAGAACGGGGCTGCGGCGACGGCGCACGAGGCGTGGCGTCTCCACTTATCTACTAAAATTTTCACAAAATAATACCTAACGCCGGAATTTAGACGCGATGCGGGTGACGAAGCACGGGCGCCGGCACGTACTGAGGGCACCACCGACCGTGCATCGCCACAAGCTGCGTTTCCAAATAAAAAACTTAGCACGAGAGACGGCGACGCAGCCCGCGGCGCAGGCGATTCGGGCGGCCGGGGGCTGCGCCGTCGCGGCACTAACACTAACAGTCCTTGGCTTACGACGCACCCACGTTGAGCAGCAGCTTCAGAGGCAGGGCGCGGTCGGGCTCCGGCCGGCAGCGGCCGTCGCGGCGCCAGTGCGTGGGCGGTGGGGGCAGCGCCGCGGCCGACGGGGCTGCGCCCCACTTGCTGGCGGCGTACCTCTCTTCGCGCCGCTCGCGCTCTCGGTCGCGTCGCACGCTCAGCGCTGCCGGCAGCGGCGTCCGGGCGACTCGCCTGCGCCCCCGGATCTGCCCTTGCCCCTGGCAGTTCATCGCAAGGATATTCTTATGAAGATCTCTGTTACACTAGGATGGACAGTTCACTTATCACTGTAGCGGTAGCGGACGCGCTCACGCGCGCGGTGCGCGGTTTCTCAACAAGATGGTTGCCTGTCGGCTGGCACTGGAGCGAGCGACGTGATTTTGATTCTCGCTGTTCGCCGTATCTCGGCCTCGAACTACTGTCGATCTACACGGATGACACGTCGAAACACTGACTGATGTGTTCGGTACGGCGGTCGCGCTGCTAGCTTCGGTGGAAATCGCTCGCGGATGTACGACACAGACGCCACCTTTCCATATTCGCACCTTCACTTCTCGAGTTCAACTACGTGACGGAGGGGGCGCGCGACGCTTTTATACGACAATGGCGGCTGCGCGGCCGCGGTGCGCAGTGGGGATTTAAAGCTAGCCAGTCACTAGGTGGATTATATTTTCCAATAACAAATAAACACATGAATTTAAAATTGGGTTAAATAAAATTGAAGGATTAGCTTTGTTAAAAATTATTATGCTTTTTAAGTAATAAGCCTTTATCGTTTTTATAACTTCAAATATGAATGTAACTTTAATATTAAGATATATTTTCAACAAGAAACTGCTGCACCTGAATAAATTACAATTGAAATCTTGATACCTATATCTTTTAGTTTTTCAGTAAAACCAAACGTTTAAATAAAAAAAAAACATTTTTATTCTAGACTACAGCCAAAATATTAAATCGTAATATAGAGCAAAACTGTGTTAATACTGTATGTAATTTTAAGTTAAATATTGTTGTTTTGCTGTTTTTGATTAATTTACGTCATTTCATTTTAGGTAGTAAATATCGAAGTATTTCTATGAAATAGCAGATCAAAGAACATTATCCCTTAATGACTATATTTCTTAAAAATTTGTCTATTACAATATTTCTTTGAAAACACTAATGAGCTTAAGTGATCCTCATTAACCTGAACAGTTTTTTGAAATATATTATTTAGTCTCAATTTAAATATAAAATAGAATGAAAATCAATTCACTTTACTTAAGAACCAATGATTATCTCTATTAATGGCGGTTTGGTTAATTAAAAAAGTTCTTTAAGCATTATTACGTCTTTGGAAAACATCGTATTTATTTTAAAATCATCGTAAATCTTGAATTTTAATATATCTCATAATTACTGTTCATTATAGGACAAAAATATCAAATTGTTTAAGAGCTGAATACATCCTATAAGATGTCAAGTTTGTAAACAAAACTGCTACGATGATTCCGTGTATGGCTTACTTTATAGCAATAGCTGTGCCTATCGATAGGTAGAAAAAAGAAGCGACGAAAACAAGAAGGTTGGGGATATAACCCGACCGAATGCCGAAGTACACGTAAACAAAGCTAAAGGCAAAATTAACTAGTATCCTCAATTTATGCCGTTAATGCAAATGGTCGCCTTGTATTCTTGTACGTAACGATAAGACTATCTTTGTTTTTGTTATTTTTAATCGAGTTCACAATTTATCAGGAACGATTAATACATAATATTGCGATATGTTTACATAAAATGGTAATATAGAAGCCGTACGTTTACTATTAGCAAAGAATTTATTATAACCTCTTACTCCTTATGTGACGTATGGTTTTTAGAAATCGTCAAGAAATAGATGTTTGTTGTGATATAAATAAATTTTCGACCGTTTCCATGTTATTAAATGGTAGATATGCAAACACTGCCAATGTAAGTGATTTAAATTCATATTTTCTAAATCGATTTAATTTGAAACGATAGTTAAAAAAATCCTTTGTTAACTTCGAACTTAGAAAAGTACAACTATTTAGTTAATACCGAGATTTATACTGCATCAGATTTAAATAATGACCCTATTATTTCAAGGTGACAAAACTGCGCAGTTAACTTTATCCTGAGTTTTTGAGTAAACATATCAATCTAAAGTATTGCGTGCATAGGATTGTGCAGGTCATGTAACAACTTGAGGTTTGTTGAGAGAAAATTAAGTTTTATACTTATTTAAGGGGTCATATTTAGTTTTTCTTTCTACAAAATAAGTGCGCTACACAACTGAGAAACGAATCTTTCATTTCAAAACTCGATAATATATATAAGAGCATAAATACGTAAAGATTAAGTTAAATTCCTGTTTTCTTATGGGACTCCCACATTATTTGAAAATAATGTTCCTTCTCATTCCCACTAGATAAAATGGCCATTAAACAAAAATCCTTTATCTCTTTCACACACTCTTCAATATGGCGCCCCAAAAAAAAGAGGAATCCATCAGCTGTTCCGACGTCTCGACTTTTTTCAACACACTTGTGAGAACAGGTTGTACTGCACTGTGAAGGAACCAGCTGCTTGGTACAATTTTTGGGTTCCATTTTCAATAAAATAAATTACATTGATTCACAATTACAAATCGTGTTCCCGCCATTGTAAGCAAAGGGAACACTTCGAATAACTTTATTTAAAAACATTAGGCTAAGATTCAAAATAAATAGTATTGCTTTAATTCAACCAAAGTTCGAATGATACGTCGGTTGATAGAGATCTCTAGTTAGGGCTATGGTGATGAACTAAACGCCATATATAGGTATACTAGCTTTAGAAAAGTTTTTGATATTACGGCTGAAATCTATAAAGAGTAATTAATATAAAATTGTACAGAACCAAATACTACTTGTCTACAACGCTTTCCCATTCTTATTTTTTTATATGCTCAAACTTTTTCTCGCTGCTTATGATTTATGTTTGAGCGATTGGATGAGTTTCCTTCGTGTTAGTTTATAAACTAATCAACCTCCCAGTTTCGTTCGCTGATGTAGACAAAATAAAATCGCCCTAAGGTCGATAAAGCAACTTTTATTAGGATAAAGTAGGTATGGCGAATCATTGGCACGCGACACAGTATTTTGGGTACGTCACTAATTATATATTTCATAATATTATATTATGTACTACGAAAAGAAATTGGAATAAGGAGAACCCTAAACCGAAACCGACGATTATGTATGAATGTAAAAGAAGCGAAAGGGGTGTGTCAGGACCACGCCGAATGGAAGCTGCCTACCCCTTTGGGTTACGGGCGGGAGATATGATAAGTTTTTATGACAAGGCATAAATATCACTTAAAACTCGATGACAGCATCACCTATCTATATCGGGTACATTCTTCCGGGTCTATTTTGAATCTAAACTATAGTTGGAGTCCATGGAGTCCATCAAATACGCAGGACAATCGATAGAGATGCCTTCTATGACAAATTTCACCACAAGCCATCCTATAAGTAAGAATGACAAATCATTCCGTTAAAATAATATAATTTGTTCGTATTTACTTTCAATGAGCGTCATACGTTTATCGTTTTATGCGATTAGGTAGTAATGGACTCATATCTGATTCATTGATGACAAAATGACTGATAAAACCGATAAGTTTTACGTTCAACAATTGATAACCGTAATAATTTTCCATGAAGATAATGTGGTTCTTTAAATAAATGATATTTAAGATAAGGTAAAGTGCTTTTATTTCCTCTATTGTATGGGTAATACATTACGTATTAGCGTTTATAGAATTTCGCACTTAATCTTAGTTGGATATGTTATATCGTAAACATTTTTGTGAATTAAATTATTGGATAATTACAAAAATATTTTTTTTCCTTTCAATCGTTTCTTGTTAAAACAATCGGATTGTTGCATTAATCTTAAATCGATTTTACTCGGACATCTCTAAATTGACAGACATTGTGAAATGTCATTTCAAAGTTAATTGTCATTGTCAAAAAATTTCTCATTCAATTCACTAACTTCGCCGTTTTTAATATTAAAATTGTGCATTGTTGTTACAAAATGCGTAGAGAATTTATTTTAGTATTACTAGGAATCATTTGTATCTCTACTCTGTCTTCTTTGCTGTCAGGATATGAGCAAATAGAGATAGATAAAGTGCTCTTAGACACAGTGGTCGGTGTTGTGGGAGCGGGCAATTTTTCATATTGGCAACTAGGTCACACTGGACCCTTGCTGGTAGAGCTGATCTCTTTATCTGGAGACGCAGACCTGTATGTAGCGGATAACATAAGGTATGGGCAAGTTTTTAAGTTTTTATTACGAAAAATATGATAGTGAAATATCGTTCTACAAATAGACTTTGGTCTTGTTTTTTTTGTAAATTTTCAACTTTTCAATTAAAGTAGTGTAAGTTTTGTACAAGATATGTGTCATTGTTATTTTAAAAACCAAAAAACGAACTAAAAGTCGGAAACTTAAATAATGACGAAAAAAAATTCTTTTATTTCTAATTATTTAAACATTTGATTTAATTAAAAATGTTCTTTGATATTTTAAAAGAGCTGGTTTTTCAGAGCATAATTTTATTAGAAAAATTTTGTACTTCCGAGAACTTTATGATAGCTAGTAGTTTATGTTTCTTAACAATGTACAAATATTTTTTAGGCCAAGCTATGAGTTAGATAAAAACAACTTCAGTTCAGTGACATGTGGACCTGACATTGTCAACATACCTGCAGACTTTCCTCGACCAGTTGGTAAGCTTATTAAGTAATTATTATTTTTACTGTCAAGTATGTTAAAAAATTTTTAATTGACAATTTTTTTTATTGCCATCTATTTAAGTTTGGTATATCAGGTTTTATTCTTCTGGATGAGTCTGTCATTCATAATTACCATCCTTTTTTATATAAATGTAATAAAGTACTAATAAAAGTTGAATCTATATCTATATATATAAAAGAAAGTTGTGTTAGTTACACCATTTATAACTCAAGAACGGCTGAATCGATTTGACTGAAAATTGGTGGGCAGGTAGCTTAGAACCAGGAAACGGACATAGGATAATTTTTACCCCGTTTTCTACTTTTTTTTTTTATTCCACGCGGACGGAGTCGCGGGTAAAAGCTAGTTTTTAATAAATGGAACTGTCAGGTTCAGCTCATTTATGTCTCCACTGAAGGCCTTAGTCAACAATGCTTTTTGGTTTGATTTCAAATCTATGCACATGGTGCATCACAATGTTATCCTTAATAATAAGAAATTCGGATAAAATGTTCATATGAACTAGTACATGGTGGGGCTTGAACTGTAATGTGTAGGTTCTGACCTGGTTTAACAGTTAACAACTCTGCCACCGACACTGAAAATAAACAACCTTAAAATGTAAAAATAGTTATTCTTTTAAGAAATTAATATAACAATTATTATTAAAGGAAGTATGAAAGTAGCACCATTTAGTAGGAAATTTAAGAAACCAAAAATTAGCATAGTATTGGCACGTAATGAAGAGAGAGGTATCACATATAATACTAGCTTTACCCACGACTCTGTCCGCGCGGAATAAAAAAATGCACACAAGATAAAAAAGGTCCTATGTCCGTCTCCTAGTTCTAAGATACCTCCCCATCAATTTTCAGCTAAATCAGTTCGACCGATCTTGAGTTATAAATAGTGTAACTAACACGACTTTCTTTTATATATATAGATGAACTATAAGTATGTATGTGGCGGCATGCACTAGTAGAAGTAGGCAGAAGAATAAAAACCTAGTGTGCCATATCTAAATGAGTGGGATAAAGACAAAATGGAATGATGAAGGCAATAACATGTTCTTAGGTATTGGAGTGTTTGGCCACTGGTCACATTCAGTAACGGAGTACAGCATCCAGGTATTCCTGGACACATCAGCGGTGCTAAGTGAGGAGCAAGTTCTGGCTATAGAAAGAGCACATCAAGGCAATGGACATGATCGAACAGGTAAGTTAAGTTTAGAGGTGATTAGGAAATCAACATAGTGCATGGAGTTGAACGATGTAAATGTTGAAGTGTCATTGGTCCAGACGGACAACCTTATATCGCAATCCCTTGGACACTCCAGGTTGTGTATAAATAAAACAACTTTTGATAGAATAAATTATGGTTTAACACAGCTGAAGCACTGCAAAACTGTAATGCAGTTTGCAAATTGCATTAAACTTAGCTGTTATGTTTTTATTTGGTGTTGCCCTTGCTGTCATCTGCGGAGAATTTAACTTATTTAGTAGCGTATCTATTCTTCCAGAATATATTCTACATCTATGATAAATTTCATCGTAATCCGTTGAGCCGTTCTAGAGATACATTATAATAAACATCCATCCATCTATCCAAACTCTCAGTTATATTATTAGTAACTTGACAACACTGTCTTTTTAATAGAATGATATTGGTAGATACACTTTTGTATCCTGGATGCGAATTGCACAGGACCGATCATCGTGGCGATCTTTTTGGGAGGCCTATGCCCAGCAGTGGGCGGCGAACTTTGATTTAATTATTCCTAAAATGTAGTTAAGAAGTTTTCTTTTGATGTTTGTAGGTGGCCGTTTAAAAACAAAATAACATCAAATAAATGATTAATTTGTTTGCTTTCTTCAAACATTTATTTTATTTTTGGTAAGATTTTTAATGTCAATTTGTTAAGTTGTAATTAAAGGTACTACTTTTAAGAAGGGTTCAATACTTTTATTAAATAATACAGTAGACCAAGAATATGCGAGAATTTGAGGGATCGTGAGATTGTTTTTCTCTTACCAGAGTTTCTCGTTATGGAGGTTGTTCGTTAAGACCGGGGCAATGACTCTTATAGAGCCTTCTCGCATATCCAGGTTCGACTTTTATGGTAAAAAGAGGTGTTGTCATTTAAAAATATACATTTTGAATTATTAATAATAAACAATATTTTAGGTTTTTCTTGTCTATTTACTGAAGTTGTTTTTAAAATTAGGGGTTACAAAGCTTTTTTTCTCTTGTATTGTTTTTCAATTACTGTTTTTTTTTTTAGAAATGAACGGCAAAAGAAAGGAGAAAGTGTCACCAACGAAGACTGACAATGAACATAAGCCGAGATTCCTCTGGTTGTTGAATATTTTGGATGTTATATTCGAAATGTTTATACTTTGAGTTCTGGCAATATACAGTTGAGGATGCTTATTTCCTACCCATTCCAGTGAATGTAATTTAACTTTCACAATGTCTATAACTTGACGTTGTTCACATGCTGAATGAGCTTATGACAGTTTGGTGCATGTTAGTTTATCATAAGTGGGAAGGAAATTTATGTCTTTAACTGTATGCATGGGATTTGATTTCGTTCAACGCTTTATATGTGAGGCGTTAGAAGATTCTAGAATACACTAGAAGTCGGTTTGAGTTGTGTGATATATGAAATGAAAAAGCGTTTTCGTTTTGCGTTGTCATTAGATGACAAATAGAAGACACGTGTTAAGACAATTTTGGCATTACAATAATTGATATTATGAGGTCGTTCGGAGTCATTTCATTTTTTCTCGACTTAGAATTCCTGTATTCGACGAAGATGCACCACATTCTGGAAGATCGGTTGGAGCTGATAAAGACATTATTAAAAATAGAAATGAAAACGAGGTGGCTTTCCGAACAACCTAATAGTTTTTTTTTATACTTGTTACATTTAATGTTTGAATAGAGCTTTGTTGAAATTTCCATTAAATGATTTATTTATAATTTTAATTATGAATCATTGATGTTGTTATGATGAATTAAATTTAATAAGATTGCTTCTAAATAATTTTATAATATTCTGTTGAAATTTATTAATAATAAAGTAATTTTAAGTTTGAAATCTCGGATATGAAGATAGTAAATTTGTTTGATCTGCTCAAATTATTGTTTCAACTTACAAAGTAACGAAATGTGCCTGAAATATTGATTAGTGATGCAACGGATGTCTGTTTCCGTTTCCGCAAGTGGCGGAAGTTCCGCGCACTTTTCAACATCCGTTTCAGCTTCTGTTTCCGCATCTTTTATAACGGAGATAAAACGGAACTTTACGACCCGGAACCCACTCGGATCCGAGTGGTCAGCAGTGAATGTATTAATAAAGAAATATATTTGTAAAATGGTTTTAATATTTAAAAGCCTCCGTTTGTCAACACGTATTTTAACTTATTGCAGCACAGTAAAAATACATACATTGAAGGCTAAAGGACACCGATATCCAACGCCTTAATAAATTAAAAACGAATACAAACTGTTTTTACCCAAAAAAAAATATATGTATTTGTAAATATTTTTTTTTCATATTATTTACACTTCTGTTTCCGCATCTGTTTCCGTTTCCGCTTCTGCTAAAATTTATTTTTGACATCTTGTTCCGTTTCTGGTTCCGCTAAGACACTTCCGTTGCATCACTAATATTGATCATAGACAAAATGAATCTGTACACGTAGTCATTAACTAAAATTGAAGATTTGCAGATCAGCTCACGTTTCACATATGTGAAGGGTTCTCAGCTGAATTTGTACCTGAATAGAGTTTTATTTCCGTTTCGAGCTGAAAAATACTAGTCACCTTCAACTTGTGGCTCATTGACTCACATAGTTTTAGTACATTGCGATGAGATGCCAATTTAGTTTTTTTTACCGCACCTCAATGGTTTATATGAGCTGAACTTTTCTAGTTCAGAATTGATACTCTACAAAATAAAGACTTGAATATAAATAAATGGTGACACTTTATTTTTTATTGTTAAAGTTTTCACATTATCTTGAGATTTAAACAAAATTATCTTACCGATGAAACTATGAAATATTTTTATATTTTAATAGTTACGTTTGTTTAGTTATTAATTTGGAATAGACAGAAGATTCCTTAATTCTAGTCTACAAATGTATCGTTTCTTCCATTAACAGACTGATGTAACTAGTTATTTACTAAGAACATATTTAAAAATATTATTACATTAAAAATAATGATTATATTCGAGTTTTCATAAAAGTTATGACGATTTTTCACAACTTATAATCAAAATTGTTTAGAAAACGTATTAAGATATTTTTTTTTGTGTTTGTGTTAATTTTTCAAAATGAAATAAAGATTTTTTTAACGAAAAAACAACATTTATTTTTCATTTAAATACATCATTGCGGTCAGTAAAATAAAAAATAACTAATTAGTACATATATGGTTCCTGTGAATAAGGGTCAATGTACAAATTGATAACTTTACAGGAGACGCTCTTAAAGTTTCAACCATATAGTAAAATAGACCGCATATGCATTTTTACTTCAGTAAAAAATAACATTTACATCTGTAAATGTGTATTTGTGTTTAGTTCATGTTGTTAACTAAACAAAGAGGTAGCTTTTAATATAAAAAAGTAAAAATCATCAATTTGTTACTTTGACCTTTATACATAGGACACATTAATATTTAAAAGCCTACAATCGAATTTTAGTAAAAAAATCAAATAAATATAATTTCTATATAAATTACATACTAATTTCAAAATCAGATCTTTCATTAATGCTTAAAAATAAGTAAATGCTAACAAAATATCAAAAACAAAGTGCAAAAAAACAAA
This sequence comes from Papilio machaon, assembly GCF_912999745.1. NCBI lineage: Eukaryota > Metazoa > Arthropoda > Insecta > Lepidoptera > Papilionidae > Papilio > Papilio machaon. The sequence goes on along the minus strand of NC_060013.1, from coordinate 299,543 downwards.
TATGGCTTATAAATAAAGAAAAATCTAGAATCTACTAGTTTTTATAACATAGTCATCCAAAATTAACTTGCATATTGTGCTTTACATTTAAAACTATTGTATTCTTTGGTCTACTCGGTCTTCTCCGTCTTTTCGGTCTTCTTGGCTTTCACAGCGGCTAACTTTGTCTTGCATTCCTGGTAGATTTCATCTAGATCAAAAGCTGCTTTCATGTTGTCTTTGGAGAATAGGAACCTGTCATAAAAAAAATTGAATTGAATAAAATTAGCTTTTGTTTTTTTTTTTTTCATACTAGCCGTCGCCCTCGACTCCGTCTGCCTGAATTAAAAAAAAAACTTAGAAGCCTATGTGTTCTTCCAGGTTATGTTCTACACCATACCAAATTTAATCGAGATCCATTGGGCCGTTTTGGAGATAACTTCAAACAAACATCCATCCATCCATTTCAATATTCGTATTTATAATATTAGTATGTAATTAATAGAATTATTTCAAAAATAGTACTAGTCTAATACTGACTTCTGTAGCTTTCCCGTGTGATCAGCTTGCGGCCTCCTGATCTTCTCCTGACCCTCACTGAGCACCAGCACGGTGGGCAGCTGTCTGCTGGTGGGACCATCCTGCACTCTATATTTAGCTGCTGCTTCAGGATATCTAAAAGATTAGTTTATTATAACATTTTAGGTGGATGTATGATAACTAGCTGTCGCCCGCAACATCTTCTGCGCGTAATTGAAAAAAAAACCTTAGTAGCCTATGCATTCTTCCAGACTATGCTCTACCTCTGTGCCAAATTTTATAAAGATCCATCCAGAAGTTGTGGATATACCTTCAAACAAACATCCATGCATCTATCCAAACATGCACCTTTATAATATTTAAGAATAAGAGTAAGAATTATGTTCAATTTAAAAATAATAACATTTGACTAGTGACTAGACTGACTTTAAAATAGACAAAATTATAAAATGAAAAAGTTGCGAAACTAAAGAACATCTAATATAACTAATTTTCAATATCTTTAGTCTATTTAGATGGGCCTTATCAAGAGACAGAAAATTATATTCTCACCTTCCAACATCAATCTTGCCAAATTTAAGATTATCCAGTCCATAGCTAGCAGAGAGCTCCGCAAACACGGGAGCAAAGTTCACACAGGCTGGATGCCATGCTGCATACAGGCAGATCACCCAGGTTGTACTCTTGTGTCTCTTCAGTTCATCTTCCAAGGTCTGGAGGCCGCGGAAGTAGATGACATGCTCTGGACCCGAGTATGTAGGCTCAGGGAGGAGGAGTGCTGCTAGGATCAGAATTGCACCATATGGTAGGCCATATCTGTAATAGGCAAAAAATTACTTGAAATCAACACAAATTATCTAAATCACCTAACCTAGAGGTGTAGGCAGAAACTACAAACTTGCATTTGGCACGGTCCAGGCACACCTCTCTCATTTTTTATACATTCTTAGAGATACACACAAATTTTTGTATCTTATTTATTGGTTCATAATTACTAAAAAGTATCCAATATATTTTATATATTATAGTTGTACCTGGGGAAACGACAGTCCAAGGGACTGATATTTTACTCCTTTGTTAAGGTTTCTCTCTTATTGAGTCATTCAATTAGCAGTTACCAGTATAGTGTTAATTATTTAGTATAGCATTGTGGATGTTAGATAATAGTTTTTAGTACTTATATAAATAAAGCGTCTATTATATGAATAAAATAACGTAATTCAAACACATACCTTATATCAGCGTATAACCATAATATTAGGTTAGCTATCTTAGTATAAACGAAAGAAGAGGATAAGTAATTGACCATGGTCACACTTCCCGCTTTACGAGTCCTCAGCATAACGACAATAATTAAGAAAAATAGGATTTCCGTTTCTCGGCTGTCCAATTCACAATCCACATCGGGGAATAAAAAGTTGCAAATGAATCCAGTTCTCTTGCACGTAACATAGGATATACTGAGTAATATATTAATCCAGTAATAAGGTTTTAATAATTGTTTTAAATCATTACGAAACGACATGATTTTAATTTATATTTTATTTAAAAAGACCAGAGGCAAAATTGACACTATAATTTTGTATTTCTTAATTTATAATGTCAATTGTCAACACTACGTCAATGTCGTTGTCCCATCCAATCGCATGACAGCACAGATTATCTTAAATCTATGACAAAAAGGTTTTATGCATCAGATTAAAAAAAATCTTATTTAAAACTATTTTCAAAAGTGTTCTTGAAGGAAGAAATGGTTTCACCTTAGAGGTTCGCTAAGAAAATTATTGACAAATATGTTTATTCCAGGTTCAAACATATAAATAAAAAGGAAATAAAGTGGATTATTTATTGAAATTATTCACAAATTCATAAACTTATAGCAACAGAAAATATTTAAAAATATTGTTATACTAACATTTTAAACAATATGGAGTTATTTAGTAAACATTGCTCTGGTGCGATTTATTAGAAATTGGCACTAATTTCTATTGTCTTAGTCTAAGAGACATGTTTAAAACAAATAATTTTAAATTTAATAGCAAAAGGACAAATACATGTAATAATAATAAAATTGGCTAATAACAAAGATAGAATTCGCTAATAATCAACACGCACTTCGTTAGCTTGGTTGAGTAACGCCTAGCTTGTAAGCTCCGAGCCTCTCGATGGAAACTTATTTGGGCTGACGACGATTAACAACCTTATAAATACTATTTAAAAAATCCTAAAAAGTGATATCTATATATTGCTTGCTATAAGGCTAGATATATAGCTTATTGCCTAAGTAATAAAAAATAAGGCGCACTTTAATTTCACTTCAAGTTTTTTTACTCAATTTTAATGTAATATTATTAAGTTATATATTTCATAAGCAGAACTATTCTCACCATTTATTACACAGATGGTAACACAATACAGTTTCATTGTAAAGATGGAAATTCATTAAAAAAACTTCATAAAATCAACTTCGACCAGTTATCGATAAATCAGAATTTTGAGTTCCGTGCACTTTAGCAATATGTTTTTTCAACTCGTGAATCCTCACAAAGGTGGCGGGACAATCCATACATTGTAGCTTAGACCCTAGCCCATGCCGACGCTTAGCGTGCTCCGACCTTCGCGAAGAAGATATAAACTTTTCCCCGCACGACTGACACTCGTACGGCTTTTCACCTGTATGACGGCGTCTATGGTACACCGCCGCCATCTTGGAAACGAGTTTCGCGCCACAAATGTCACATTCGAAGTTCCTTTCCCGCGTGTGAACCACACTGTGCTCCGCCAGGCGGGTCGGAGTATAAAACCTCTTTCCGCACCATTGACACTGATGAGGTCTAATATCCATGTGGATCCAAACTATATGGTTCTTCAGCTGAGGTCTAGATAGGTAGGTCTTTCCACAATAATCGCATATGAACGTTGCGGGATCTCGTATATTGGAGCGTCGACTCCGAGGAACATTTTTGGTGTCGGGTTTCGCTCCCGGCTCGCAGTTGGACCGATGCTCTCTATAACAAGCTCGGTTCGTGAACTGAGCACCGCAAGCCCTGCAAGTCCTCACTGCGTGCATCTGTGCGTGGACCTCGAAAGATGCGTTCCTCGGGAACGTTCTCCCACAGTCGAAGCATGTCAAAGCGCCCGCTCTGTGTGCTCTTTTCGTGTGTTGCTTTAGTTCGTAATCATGAGTGAAAAGCATCGGGCAATCGGTACACATGTGAACTTCCTTTCCGTGGGCCGCCTGAAGATGTTCCTTCATTTCTAAACCTCTAAACACCATGGTACCGCACAGAGCACACGCTTCTTTCTGGCCGCTGTTCTTTAAGTGCAAAGTGAGGTAGTACGGACTATTGAATAGTTTCCCACAGTCTGTGCACTTGCAGGGCGGGCCTGAGCGTGCTGCTCTCGGCTTCTTTTCCACTTCGATATGTTTCTTCTTAGATACACGATTGATGAGATGATTTAGTAGAGATTTGGAGTCGCCGTTAAAGTTGTTGTTAACCGATAGAACTGAGAGGTCCTCCCTCATTACGGTGTACAAGGAATTAGGTGGTTTGCCGCTGTCGATAGCTTTGTTTAGACCGTTCACACAGTTTGACCACACTTTGTTGGAATTCTTCGTTAGGATGCGGAACTCGTAAGCGTTGATGCCCGCGTCCGTACAAGACACGCAGATACCCCGAGGGCAGAAAGCGTCTTCTGTCATCTGAAATAAAGAAAAAATTTCCTTGTAATGAATTCGTAAATCAAAAAGATCTTTGTTGTGTTATGTAAGTGTTTTTTGCAGTCTTTTAATATTTAATAGTACCTGAACCAGTGCATCCACATGTATGCCGTATAACAAAGCTTTCCAGATCAGCTGGAGACACCGTGCACGACTTTATAATGCTTCTTAAGTAATGAAGGTCTTATAAACTTAGCCGAGCATTCCCTACATTTATGAGGCATGTCTTCCGTGTTCATATGTCGCCTTTTCATATGGTCCAAACGTCTGGAAGCGGATAGGAACCTCTCACCGCATTTCTTACACTCGTAAGGCTTTTCACCCGAATGTATCCTTTGATGCAAATTGAAACCCAGCTGAGTAGTCAGCTTAGCACCACAGTGACATTTAAAAACTTTCCTTTCGGTCATGTGGATGACTTCATGTGCCTTGTGGTGAGCGAGACTTGCACTCCTCTTACCACACTTCTGACACACGAACTGTAATACCCTCAAATGTTTGTTTGTCTAAATACTCAAAGAAAGATTCTCTTAGAAGTCACATACAGTGTGACTTCTAAGAGAATCTTTCTTTGAGTATTTAGATCCGCAGTAATCGCATTCGTATAACGAATCGGGAGGTATCTTCGACCCCTGGCAATGGCAGACGTGATATCTATAACATCTCAGGTTTTCGAAGCTACTGTTGCATGAGAGACAATTAAATAGCGTATGAGCGTACTTGTGTGCTCGCAGCGCTCTCTCGTTCACAAAACCTTGCTTACAAACTGGACAGGAATATGACGTAACGCTGTGTGCTGTTTGAATATGTCCATCTAACTCCGATGCCCCTTTAAACAACTTGTGACATATTTTGCAGTGAAATAAATGTACATTATGTACTCTTTCTAAATGCTCATGCAACTTTTTCTTTTTGATAACTAGGCCACAATGTGTGCAAGCTCTGTTTGCAGTCATCTTAAGATGTATATTCAATGAGTATAATAGTCGAAATTTCTTTCCACAGTATTGACATTCCCAGGGTGAGTCTTTCGTAAACGATTTCTGGCGTTGAGTCATCTTGAATACAGGCTCTTGATGTATATTATTCAGTCGACTGACAGCATGTGTTGTGGATGATATTTTTATGTCATCTTTGAGTATTACATCTTTATTATAAAGAAAGAAGAAAGACTTCTCTTCTGATAGAGTAGGTATAGAATTGAGGATGGATGCGGCTCGTGTCCATTGCTTGACGGATTCTAGGCAGATACTACGAAAATGAGCCGCCACGAGCGCCATCTGTGTGCATGAGGAACAGACGCCGTGCGGCAAACTCTTCGCCTCCTCCACCTGAAACCAGGCGATCAGTCAGCCCGTTCCTCATTACCAAGTCTTCTTATGTTTAAAATAATAGTATTTATCATGCAAATGTAAGTCGTTGTGTGAACAAGGTTTCAGAATTCTTAATAAATAACAGTGTCATCTGGTTTAGAAGAAATTAAACTAACGTCTTTAGTATTATTGGATGCACGAAAATTAAATTTACTCCTACAACGCCGCGTTTTGTTTAAATAGTTGTTATTAAATTAAAATTCTGCATGTTTTTGGTATTTTTATTTATTAATTAAAACTAATAAATAAGATTATTCTATTTGTACAAAAGAATTTATGGCAAGGGATCACTTTTAATTCTTCTATTATGTTTTAGAGAAGTAAATCCTATAACCGGAATCTCGTCCGAAATATATAACTGGCTGTCATGTATATATAATTATATATTTTTCTTATGTACCCTGCAGTGCTTCAGCAGTGTCGAACATGTATTAAACTTCTCATGACATACACAGCATTCAAACAGTGGTTGCCTTTCACTACTGTGCACTGACATATGCTTCTTGAGCATGTAGGGTAGTCGGAACTTCGCTGAGCATTTGCCACACTCGTACTTTAACACGATGTCGGAGCTCTTGTGAACTTTCCTGATGTGTTCAGAACGTCTCGAGGACGCAGAGAACGATTCCTTGCAGTACTGACATGGGTACGGCTTTTCTCCGCTATGCAACCGCAAATGCTGGCTATAACCCAATTTAGTTCTTAAAATAATACCACAATGGTTACACTTAAACGACAAATTTTGATGCTTTTTAACGTGTTCCGACATGTGAGCAGCAGCGAGCAATTTCCCGCAATACGCGCATGGGCTATGTGTGTTCTTCATATGAACGATCTGTATATGTGCCGATATAAACTTTTTTCCAGCAAACTTTTTGTTACAATAATCACAAATACATTCCTTTTCAATTCTTCCTCGTAAACCGACTTTAATTTTTTTATCGCTCCATTTATTCGTCACTTCTAACATACCCTTGTGTGTTTTCATAGCTTCTAGTTTACAGCACTTTCTGACATGGTACAAATAACACGTTTGATTACGGAATACTTTGTCACAGCTCGGACAAGACTTTATCGAATGTACGGAGAGATGAGCTCGGAAACTGTTCGAAGTCTTGAAACTTCGTCCGCAATCGCCACAAGTGCATGAACCTTGAGAATGTGCCTGCCGTAAGTGCTGAAGATATTGACTGTGCGAAGGCAACAAGGCGGGACACTTTTTGCAGTCGTAGGGCTTTCGATTGTGTTGCTCTTTTAGATGTAATACCAACTCATCTCGATTCATAATTTTCGCACAAATGTAACACGCTCGTTTAAAATCTGTAGATTCTTTTAAATGTTTATACAACTGATGGACGTAGCTAAACTGTTTGCCACAATCAGGACATTGGTAACGATGTTTTGTATGTGTTTTTACAGCCTCCGTCTTTTCTGATGATCTCATCTTTCTAGTAAGCTTGTGAGCAGCTGTTTTAGTTGACGAAATACTATTGCAATCGTTTAGAAGGACCATCTGGTTTTCTTCTACTATGGCGAATAGTGATTTATCATTGGATTGTTGTGGCAGGTTGGCCAGCAGTTGTACAACAGTGTCCCACTTGTGGGCAGCGCGCCTGCATGCCGTGCGGAAGTCGGCTGCGCTTAGCGCGGACATGGAGCATAATGAGCACAGGTTGACAGGCAAGTCCTCATTGATCGGCATCTGTAACCACCGTACCCATCAGAAAAATCACGATATTTCTCATCTGGGTTTTCTTGAGTATAATGGGTAAGTAACAGTCCAATATTGTGAATATCCGAATCTAGCAATGTAGACATATTAATTAGGATCAATTGGTAGTTTTTTCCTTTAATGTAGTACCAAGATCTCAAAAATTAGTAAAACATAATTGAATGTTGAAAGTCATAGGGATGTATAATACTCTATCCCAGACATATACTATGGTGATACTAATCCACAGACAAGCCCACCAAAAACGGCAACCGCTTTTCTCTACCATAGGTTTTTGTTATATGGCAATAAACCCTTTTTCTAAGGAATTTCACAGCTTAGTTAATTTTAGTAATTGTAAAAAAATATGATGACTGACAGAGTCATATAAATTGAAATTCAGAGTGAATGTCTATTTTTTTTAATGCTAAAAAAATCTTCATCCATTGTCCATTGGTTTTTATACCAAAGTTTTTCAAAAAAAATTTCTACAATTGTATAGTAAAGTTTTAAAAACAGTCCTATGCTATGGCTTATTAAAAGTGTTAGCTGTCACCCACAACTCTGTCTGCGGAGAGTTAACGAAAAAAAACTTAATTAGTAGCCTATGTATTCTTCTAGACTGTGTTCTACATCTATACCAAATTTCATCTAAATCCATGCAGCCGTTATGGAGATATCTTGTGACAAACATACATCCTTCCATACATCTAAACATTCACATTTATAAGATTAACATTTCTACTATAAACTTACTCCTCTCTCTATGTTTTATCAGTGGTAATCATGGGTAACTCAACTAAAATTGATGACCTGCAGATCAACTACTTTTCACATGTGTGAAGCAGATCATCACAGAGTTATTTGTCTCTCTGCAACTTGCAAACTAGTTCACAGCTTGTAAAGTTATAGTACATCATGTTGAGCCATAAGATGCCAATTTAGTTGTTGAGCAGCTCAACGGTTCTAGTCTATATTAGCTGAATTTTTTAATCTGTTCAGACCGGATCTACATAGGTGTATTCATTGGTCTATTTTATAAAATTAATGAAATAGTTTAATGAGTGCACAAAAACTTTATTTTTCCCTCATCAAAGGTGATATTTCTAAAATTTAGCTAAAAAACTTGTATTGGAATTTGACAATATTCAACTTATTTAGAACATTATTATAGTAATGTACAAAGATGTATGAGATGTGGAGTGATAAACATTGTGTTAGGTTATTTTGAATATGTTAATAGATGAAATTAAAATACTTTTACTTTAGACTATAGATAGCTACGAGTACAGTATTATTTACTTAATGCGTATATGACAATCATAACAAAGTTATGTTAAATTGACTTTTTATCCTACAAATAATTAATGTGGTAGAATTTATTTTTTAGGTATATTTAAAATGCATCACGAGTTCTTTTTAAGAGAGTTTTCTGTAAAATGACTCATCTAATATGATTAGTTTAAATTGAAAATGTATTTTCGTGTACAAGGAGACCGTCATCTGCCGCCATTTTTTCTGACAAACTTAAGACGCCGTTCCGTTTTTCACAATTTATAATTACTTTGACACATAATAAAGTTACTAACCTGAACTCCTGTTATAGTCTCCAGCAGCTCTGATAAAGTTACAGGTTGATCGCCGTCCATCAATACTGTATCGCCAAGAAACACCTGGCCTTCCGATGTGTCTCCCATACAAATTCTGCATTTATTTATGCCATCTCCTCGTACAACGTGAGAAACTAAAGCTTTTATGTCCACTTGGCGACTCATTTTAAACGTTTAATAATATTTTAAGGAAGAATTTTACAATTAAGTGTTTTATTTCCTTAAATATCATATAAATTGCAATCGTAACAATTTTATGCTTATAATTTCAACTCGCCACAGAGAATGACAAGCTTGTGTCAAATGTCAAATGTGTCAAACTTAGTTAAACTGTTTGAAAATTTTCAAATTATTTTGCAAAGCAATAAAAATGGGACCTGAAGAACAAAGTAAAATCATTTATAATGAAATGAAATAATTAATGTCATTTTGTTTCAAATCTATACTTAAACAAGAGACGGCGGCTCCATTTGAAATAAAAGAAAGGAGGTAATCGTGATTGATTAAATTAGCAAGATTACTTTTTTCTTTCTTTTCACCACTTATCATTAAATGAGTACCTAAATTAAATTAAAATACCTAGTTACCTTTAATTAAGGTACTTGGGTATTTTAAAATTAAAAAAAATAATGACTGCCTTTTTAAATTCACTAAAAAAGGAATCTCTTGTTGTCTATGTCTAGTCACTTGATTTTACGTACTCTATGGTGATGTATTTAAAAAATATTTAGTCTGTGAAGTTTGTGTTATGAGAAATATCGAAAATATTTAAGATGGTAAATAAATTTTCGATTTTTTTAATAATCCGTTAAAGTTTAGTGCTTTTCTCGTAACTAAAAATTACTTCAGAGTGTAAACTAGATTTCGCTTATAATATTAATGGGATAACATTAAATACAGTGCAGAAAAACTGTTTCGAAATTAAGGTTAAAGATCGGGAAATAATTTGAAAAATTAAGTGAGAATAAACAGTATGAGTAAGATGTTTCATAATTATTGAGTAATGGTCGTAGAAATATTTACAATGATATATTTAAAACTTACTATTATAAGTTCTATACGCCAATCAAAACAATCGGTACCGGCCATCTGATTTTATTTTATGTCATATTAATTAAAGTTACAACTTTAAACATATGATTTACTAACAGATCATTTTATAATACGAAAAAAATTAAGGAGAGTCAAAATTTTCCGCTTAATTCTCTTTTTTTTGTAAAATGTATTAATGAAAATATCTAACCTATAAGTGAAAAATTACAGTTAAAACTGAATATAATTGGTAGGATTTTCATTGTTTAAAAAATAATTGATTTTATTTACATTTGAGTTTTATACAGTTAAAATATTTCGATGTTCTGTTTCAAATCAATATCTAAATTTTCTAAACAATCTCAAGTTTTTGATCTTAAATTTCGTAAATTTCCAAATTGTTATTTTAACGTCAACGTCTCTTAGATCACATTTAATTTTTTTCGCAAATCATACAGTTTTACTTTATCACAACTTCAACGAAATTAAAACATTTTTGATGACAATTAAAAATATATTGACAGAAGGTTTCAGTTACATGTTACATATTACTAATATTATAAATGCAAAAGATTAAATAGATGTTTGTTAGAAGGTATTCCTGGAACAGCTCAATGGATCTTAATGAAATTAGGCACAAATGTAGAACATAGTCTGGAAGAACTCGGGCTACTCATTGTGTTTTTTTTTTAATTTAGTGCAGTCAGACTGGGGGGCAATATCTATTTTGTTTATAACTATTGCCGATGATTAAAAACATACGGATCCAATTACTGAAATGTACATGTGGATCATGATAGTAGATATGAGGCAATATTTTTCTCTTACAGAATAGAGCAGGGCTTATGGGAGTGACGGTTAGTCTTGCTCAGCCTTGGCACAGTTTGGGAAGCCCTAATATAGTGCTTGGACTCAAAATGTATTGCAAAACAACAAATAACAAATTATAAATATGTAATTATTTTTATTATTACAGCAACCACAGATTTTAGTGCTGAAGGAGGGGACGGACCAGTCGCAGGGCAAGCCCCAGCTCATCTCCAACATCAATGCTTGTCAGCTTGTTGTAGATGCAGTAAGCTATTTTAGTTATAGTCTAATTTTAGTCCCTTTTCCTATTAGGGAATGATTTGGCGGAAGAGGGGATGCATAGGAAGGGGAAATATCCTTTTTCTCTGCATCTGCGGGGATGTCTATGAGCAATGGTTGCCTCCCTATTTAGGGGAATTCAGGTGGCCGTTTGCTTTTTTGTCACCATTTGATATATAAAAAAAGTTATAGGACAGTTATAATTATGATGAATTCCTTGTTTTCATTGTTATTTTATGTTTTCTTATATATTTTTTTTATACTTTAAAATTAAAAGTTGACAATTTATAAAAAAAAAGTTTTTGTATCATCAATACAACACAGTATTTTTGCAAATATTATATGTAAAATTAGTAGCCATGTTTAGTAGGTTATCAATTTACTTTTTATTTTATTCAGTCTGAATAAGTTGTCTTTCTCCAGGTGCGCACTACTCTGGGTCCTCGGGGTATGGATAAGCTGATTGTGGACCATAATGGCAAAGCTGTCATATCTAATGATGGGGCTACTATTATGAAGGTAATATTTTTGTTACTACAAATAGTAATTTAAAACTATGAAAAGTAAATCAAATGATGTGATGAAAAGAGTTATAACTATTTGAAGATCTTATAAGACATGTAACTCTTTTCTTTGCATCGGTTGAAAGTGTAATGAAAAGATATGAAATCTTTTTTTTACATTTTTTATTTCAGTTTATTTTTTTTAATTCACCAATGATTTTAACAAACGGATCCAATTACTGATTTGTTTATGTAGATTGTATTATTTTATGAGGCATTTTATTTACTAAATTATCTCCAATCTCTTACATATTTATTTTACTTAAATAAATCTACGTTTCAGCTTCTGGATATTGTGCATCCTGCCGCCAAAACTCTTGTGGATATCGCCAAGTCTCAAGATGCTGAGGTGATGATTATGATTGTTTTTTTATTACAAGATGGCAAACGAGCAAGCGGCTCCTATCAAATCCAACTGCCCTTTCCATCCTTTCCTAATAAGAAAAGGAGTAAAATTAGTCCTCCTGGACCACACTCATCAGACGAAACGCGGAATTACTTCCACTTCACGCCTGTATTCTGTGTGGTTGTGGTATTTCACCGGGCGAGCCGGCCAATTTTTGTTGTTGCTGGCGTCTTTTTTTTTTTTTTTTTTTAAGCCTTTATTTCATGATAGTTTCATACATTATTTGTTTAAATTAAAATTAACAAGTTAAATTAAAGAAACAGTCATGACCCCTGTTGGGTATAGGCTGGCGTCTACCACTGTTAAATTAAACCATTAGATGTATGTTTCTAAAGTATGAAATTGAATATACAAATACTGCAACAGGTTATAGTTATATGAATAAAACAGTAATGTGTTGCTTTTAGAACTTGTTTTACGTGTACAGTTGGACCTGGATAAGCACAAGTCTAAAGTTCTCGCTTATCCAGGTTCAACTGTACTTGTGTTTATATAGTTTTAAAATGTTGATTAAATTACTACAGTTTTGTAAATGTTAATAATTTAAATGTCAAGGTTGGTGATGGCACCACATCTGTTGTCATCCTCGCCGGAGAGCTGCTTAAGAGGCTGAAACCTTTTGTGGAAGATGGTGAGTATATAAACATATGTACAGCAATAATATTTACGTAGAATACAATGAAATAATTTTATTTATAAGAGTTTTAATCTATTATATATTCTACAGTAATTTCATTAAAATTTGTTGTTGTTTGGGAATGCATCGTTTGCTCACTCCTGAGAGTCGCGACCTCTAGTCTTGACTCTCTCGCGAAGGGTGGTTCTCCACTCTGCGGTTCTCAGCGATGTGGATGGTATAACAGACTGATATTTATGAAAGAAAGAAAAAAAATATCATCACACATAAAAACACATACAAAACCCAATCTTGATATAAAAGTGTGGCCAAAGGAGTCAAACTCAGCAAAGCAGGGATAGACTAGTGTCCCTGTGCTGGTTTTCAGTTGGCACATTACGCAAAAAAAAATAATAACTAGTGTTAGGTGTTAGGACTTTTGAGGGTAGTCTCACAAATGTTAGGTGTTAGGACTGTTGAGGGTAGTCTCACAAAAGGGTTTATAAGGAAGCATGCGCTGCTGCTCGTGGCAGTCTCTTTCCATCCGTCATTGCAGAACGTCTGACATTTTTGTCTATTTACGTTCGGTTTGAGTTTATCCTATTGCGAGGATTATTTAGAAGTAGAGTTAAATTCACTATTTCGCTGTTAATTTATTTCTTTTAAAATACTTTTGCATCAAATATCTAACACTAGAATGATTTTTATCTATATAGAAACTCTTTGCCTATGATTAAAAACAAACGGATCCAATTACTGAAATCCATGAGGATCATTATATCCATGAGGCATCTTACAATCAAACTAGCTTTATACTTACCCATACATAAAAACTCACCTCCGCTCTACCCGCAGGTGTTCATCCTCGCATCATCATCAAGGCTTTGCGCACAGCTGCACGTCTCGCTATAGAGAGGGTCAAGGAGTTGGCTGTTAAGGTGGAGTGCCAGTCGCCTGATGAACAAAGGTCAGTTCCTGCTTGTTTTTTAAAGAAACTAAGTCTTTTGTGGTTTTTTTAATCAATTATGTATGTAATTTTGTATTTTATACTTTACAGTTGTCTTTTAACATAGATTTTCTGCATTTATTGTTGGTTTCTGAGATTAAAATCCTTGTTAAAGATGTTGAGAGAGAAAGATATTTTTTATACAGAAATAATTTATTTAAATTTAACATGAATTTGTAATAAAAATTACGCTTTATAAGTGACTATCTGTTGAATGTGTGATGAATAGAGAAAAAATCTTATAATATTATTAATGCGAATCTTTGATTGTATGGATGGATGGATGTTTGTTTGAAGTTATCTCTGGAACGGCTCAATGACTGTTGATGAAATTTGACACAGATGTAGAACATAGTTTGGAAGAACATATAGGCTACTTGTTAAGTTTTTTTTTTAATGCCGCACGGACGGTGTCGCGGCGACAGCTAGTATAGAATGTATCTGGGAATAAACTTTGGAGTTTATATTTAGTTGCAAACGAGATTGTGTGAAGTTATTTCACCTTTTATACTGCCATTGAAGAAAATATAAGTAATAATATATATGAATCCGGACGAGTTTAGAAGATCATTATGTTTTTCTTGTATATAGAGGTTCCTCACTTATCCAGTTTCGACTGTATATTTTTGTATAAAATTCTACATATAGTTAAGCAAATGTATAAATATTTTCAGGGAGTTGCTCCGCAAGTGCGCGTCTACGGCGATGTCGTCGAAGCTGATCCACCAGCAGAAGGACCACTTCTCCAAGATTGTGGTGGACGCAGTTCTGTCGCTGGACGCCCCGTTGCTGCCGCTCGATATGATTGGTTAGTTATATAGAAAAATTTTACTTTTCGTCCAGTCCAGGAAGTTTATTTCATACCCATTCCTGTGATATTTTATTTGAAAATGTTAAATAGATCTTATGTTAATTTGTTGTACCATATTGTATTATTTAGTGGGTACTAAATTTGATTCCTTTACTGTAATCTATGAAATTTCTAATGTAATTTGACGAGATCCTATGATATATGTTGTCATTCATATTTTTTTCTTGTTTGTTTTTTATAGCCAATGATTAAAAACAAACGGATCCAATTACTGAATTTTATATGTGGATCATGATAGTAGATATGAGGCTATAAAATATATATATGTTTTTTTTGTTATTGCAACATAGTTGAGACATAGTATTTACTAAGTTACAAAACTCATTAGCCCCCCTCCCCTGTCAACTTGACAAAATTATTACATATTTTTAGCCAACTTCAAAAAGAAGGAGGTTATCAATTCGACTGTTTTTTTTTTATATGACGAAACTGCGACATCACCTTTCTCAACAGCTCAGATAATACAATTTATTTTTATAATTCTTTCTATATTTTCGTAGGCATCAAGAAGGTGTCAGGCGGTGCATTAGAGGACTCTTTCCTCGTATCAGGTGTGGCATTCAAGAAGACATTCTCGTACGCCGGCTTTGAGATGCAACCGAAGAGCTACGATGATTGCAAGATTGCTCTTCTCAATATTGAACTGGAGTTGAAGGCGGAGAGAGATAATGCACAGGTGAGATGATGCACAGGACCCAGTGCAGGTTGACTTCACATATATCATTGAATTTCTTCTCAGATATGTGTAGCATCACAATGTTTTCCTTCACAGTAAGAACGTCAGATAAATTTACATATTATGCAAATCGAAAATCACTTCAGTATATGGCAGGATTCGAACCCGGGGTCTAACTAACTAACTTTTTAAAAGAGGTTTAAAAGAATCTTTGCTGTATGTTTGTTGTAGCAGTGGTAGTTGATATTGTTGGATATTTAGATCCGCCTGGACAACGTGAAGGAGTACCAGAAGGTGGTGGACGCGGAATGGCAGATTCTATATGAGAAGTTGGCGGCGCTTCACGCGAGTGGTGCTAACGTGGTGCTCAGCATGCTGCCCATTGGAGATGTCGCCACACAGTACTTTGCTGACCGGTGAGTGAGAAAATGGCTTTATATAGCAACAACGGACAGTTGTTAATGCCTGGTTTACATTATGCCAGTACAGTAGGACAGTAGCACTGACTTGTCATGAACTGTATGGACCATCATGTGCCAGTTGGTGTTTGTATGTCAGTTGTAATCAAGCATAATAGATGAAACAGTTAAAGTAGATTAACCGCAGACATGACAAAATATTGACTGGATTAACAACTGTGTCATCTATAGGTCTAGAATTAAAGCTGTTGTATAAATTGTGAACACCAACACGGCCAAAAATACTTTTTATTAATTGTTAAATGCTTATTCTAAAACTATATACATATTTATAGTAAAATTCCTTAAAACTACATTCCGTTAATACACTTGACATACTCTTACTATTTTTTTCTAATACAAAAAAGGCAAAGGTCTTGTTAGCCAGTATGCCACCTTGCTAACAGAATGTTTAATTCTGTACTTGACAGCCATTCTGTAGATACATCCATACATCCATCCATCCAAACATTAGCATTTATGTTAGTAAGATTGTGTATATGTATGTAGGGACATGTTCTGTGCTGGTCGTGTACCTGCGGAGGACCTGAGACGTACACAGCGTGCGTGCGGCGGCGCGGTGCTCAGCTCTGTGCGCGACATGAAGCCCGACAGTCTCGGCAGATGTCAGCAATTCACTGAGAAACAAGTTGGCGGAGAGAGATATAATATATTCACCGGTATGTACTTAAATACATTAATACTTGTCTAAATCACCTCCTTTTTTTACCTCTACCCGTTGATAATGTTTTTTTTTAATTAGTTCTTTAACAGTGGTAGACAGTAGCAACATCTGTTGCAAGAATTGTCCTCGCTCAGTGAAATACCACAACCATACAGAAGACAGACGTCAAGTTGAAGTAATTCCAAGTACAGTCTGATGAGTGTGCTGATGGAGGACTCATTTTAGTCCACTTTTTCAATTAACAAAGAATGGGAAGGGGAAGTGGATTTGTTGGAGTTTGCGATGTATAGAAATGAGAAATATTCTTATTTTGTGTATCCCTTCCTCCGTCAATTAAAAATAGGCAATGCATCTGTAATTGCGGTTATTTCTATATACTGCGGTCGCTTCTCTATTTCGGCGAATTCAGATGACCTCTCGTTCGTATATTATGATGTAAAATATAGTATTTATAAAGATTGAAGGTATTTCTAAGAGTAATACTTAACTATATTTAATATGTTCAGTTTTGTATTTGATTTTTTTAAACCATTATAATAGTGTTTTAATTGTTAGGTGGAATAAAACATGGTCCTGAGGGTGAGGGAATTTACAAATTGTTATGTAGGAAGATGTTGTTGTATTTTTAGTGTGTATGTTTTACTGGTTTTTGTCCGCGACTTTGTTTGCGCGGAATTAAAAAAAACTCAATAAGTAAGACTATGTGTTCTTGTTTACTTCCATGGAGATTAGTTGTATTGAAAACATACATCCATACATGTAAACTTTTGTATTTATATTACTAACATTTAACTAGATGTACATTTAGTTGATATCATTGAACCATGGTATGTAGTTTTGACTACTTAAAACATTTTTATAATTGAATTTAATAGAAATGAGAAATTATAATAAACCTATTTAAACAATTCTACCTTTATCTATACGTTTTCGTCCGCGACTCCGTCCACGCGGGATTAAAAGCCCTAATTAGTAAGCTGCATGTTCTATACTATGCTCTTCTACATGTGTGTCAAATTTCATCAAGATCCGTTGAGTTGTTCCAGAGATATATTCAAACAAACATCCATCTAAACATTCGCATCTATATATATAAAAGAAAGTCGTGTTAGTTACACTATTTATAACTCAAGATTGGTCGAACTGATTTGACTGAAAATTGATGGGGAGGTAGCTTAGAACCAGGAAACGGACATAGGAACTCTTTTATCTTGTGTGCATTTTTTTATTCCGCGCGGACGGAGTCGCGGGTAAAAGCTAGTTTATAATATTAGTTCTAATTTCTATTGATTTTTATTATACAATTATATTTATTATGATTGTAACATATGTTTAGATCACCAGTTACATTGTATGTGTGTGTATGACTTGCTGTATGTATGTATGTATGTATGTGACAGGTTGCCCCGCGGCGAAGGCGTGCACTATAGTGCTGCGTGGTGGTGCGGAGCAGTTCCTGGAGGAGACGGAGCGTTCTCTGCACGACGCCATCATGATCGTGCGCAGGACTATCAAAAATGATGCCGTCGTCGCTGGTAATTTATATACTAGCTGTTACTCGCGACTCTGTTCCTATACAATTAAAAAAAAACTAAATAATTAATCTATGTGTTCTTCCAGACTATGTTTTATATGTATGCCAAATTTCATTAAGATCAGTTGAACGGTTTTGCAGATACTTTGTAACAAACGTCCGTCTCAATTTTTGCATTTATATTAGTAAGATTACTTAATATTGTGTAATCTGATTTTCTTCTTATTTGATTATTGATTGTAAAGTTTTTGTTGAATTGTTCATGAAATTAAGATGTCTCGTGCATAATGTATTATTACACGATGTTGTGAAATTTTTTTTAAATCTGTTCAGTAGTTTTTGAGTTTGTAGCCACGCGGAATTAAAAAAATCTAGTAATAAATATAGGCTATGTCATTTGAGGACAGTGTAGTTTCTCAATAGTTTCGGAGAATATTCGATGCAAATAAACAAACATACAAAACTTTCCCCTTTATCATAAAACTAGCTGTCGTCCGCGACTCTGTCCGCTCTGAATTAAAACAAAATATATAAAAAGTAGCCTATGATTTCTTTCAGACACTGATCTATATCTGTGCCTAATTTTATCGAGATCCGTTGTTTAGATTCGAACATTCGCATTTATAATATTAGTAAGATTAGTGTAGATTTATAAATGTATTCAACATTTAATTAATTATAGAGGAAAGTAGGTTAAATAAAATAATGATCTTGTTATGTATTTATCAGGCGGTGGTGCAATCGACATGGAGATATCTAAGCACCTGCGCGAGTACTCTAAGGGTGTGGCTGGCAAGGAGCAGCTGCTGGTGGCTGCGGCTGCAAGAGCATTCGAGGCCATCCCGAGACAGCTGGCTGACAATGCCGGCCTTGATGCCACCGGACTGCTCAATAAACTGCGCCAGCGACACCATGCTGGTAACACTTGACACACTACCAGCGGCTTTGTCACTAGAAGTTACATTGTTAAAAATTGTAGCTTTAGTTCTAAATAATGGTTGACGTCCATGACAGTTTTTTTTTGTTTAGTAAAAATTGTACCAAATTGCGTTTTAGTGTAGTGCTATGTTACCCCAATGGCAATGAGCCTACGTATAAGGGTCAATGTACAAATTGACTACTTTACAGGAGACGCTCTCAAAGTTTCAACCATATAGGAAAATAGATTGCATAAGCACTTTTACTTAAGCAAAAAAATAACATTTACATCTGTAAATGTGTATTTGTGTTTAGTGCATATTGTTAACTAAACTAAGAGGTAGCTTTTAACATAAAAAAAGTAAAAATCATCAATTTTTTACTTTGGTCCTTATACATAGGACACATCGGATTCGGGTATTTGTAAAAAAAAACACTTGTTAAATGATGAACCTCTATTTGAAAGTTGTCTGTGGTAGATGTCTCTGCTTGTTAGATACAGCTTCGACTAATTGCTACTATATTTAGTTGTTTTATAAAATGTGTAGGTGACGTGTGGTACGGCATCGACATACAGAAGGAGGACATCGCTGACAACTATGTGAACTGCGTGTGGGAACCAGCAGTTGTCAAGATTAACGCTATCACAGCCGCGTGTGAAGCCGCCACACAGGTATGACACCATGACACTATGACATCACATTATATATGGTTACATAAACACTAACCAAATGAAACCAAACTTAAAATACATAATTACGTTAGAGAAGGGTTTTTGAAGATGTCTGTCGACTCAACTTTGTACTTGCGAGAAAGATCAACCGACAAAGCTTTCTCAACCTGTGGGCAAAAGTCAAATTGTGACATCTAACTAGCACCCCCTCTGACGATCTTAAAATATGTCACAATATTCTAGATCCAATTTGTACCGTTGTTGCTGTCATGTTATGTTCTATGTCTAAATAGGTTAGGTATATTCTGTGAGAAGCAATCGCGATAGCAACGTCTTCATGTTTGACTTTATACATATACTAGCTTTTACCCGCGACTTCGTCCGCGCGGAATAAACAAAATGCACACAAGATAAAAAAGTTCCTATGTCCGTCTCCTAGTTCTAAGCTACCTCCGCATCAATTTTCAGCTAAATCAGTTCGACCGATCTTGAGTTATAAATAGTGTAACTAACACGACTTTCTTTT
Organism: Papilio machaon; assembly: GCF_912999745.1. Lineage (NCBI taxonomy): Eukaryota > Metazoa > Arthropoda > Insecta > Lepidoptera > Papilionidae > Papilio > Papilio machaon. The sequence goes on along the minus strand of NC_060013.1, from coordinate 279,556 downwards.
ATATATATATATTTTGTGTTTGTTACAGATTCTTTCAGTAGATGAGACAATAAAGAACGTGAAAAGTGAGGCTCCGCCGCAGATGCCGGGACGTGGCATGGGGAGACCCATGATGGGTTAACCTCACGCACCTCATACACACCTCATGCGCAGTATTCACACAACCTCATACTTCATACATACATGAGAAGGACATTACATAATCAACATTCAAATTTATATTAACCAGTGATTTAATATTCAATTATCAGTTTCAAGAAGTACGAAGAATGCAGAAGAAACCTTGATTATTTTGAAATAAACATCTCCACTATATATGTCCTTCTCTAAATGTGCGTTTACATTGTTTAAATTTATATAAGAAATAATATGTTGCATAACAAGTGTTAGACAATGGAAACGTACGAAGTGTCACAACTAGTGCGCTAGATTTTATGCAGGCTTTGATTTCAAGAAGGAAGTTTTAATTTTGTATTCAATTAATTCACTGACTTCGCCTTACGCTTTTACATTAGCGAGTAAGTTGTTTAGATATTGTATTAAATTATAATGTACTAAATGTTTTGGTTTATTTTACCCGAGTCCTCGTTTTCATTGCACATGTTGTTAATTAGTACCGATTTAATAATCATTTGAGATTAAGGCTCAATGTATGTAAATATAGAAAACTAGCTGTTGCCCGCGATTCCGTCCGCACGGAATTAAAAAGTAATAAGTAGTCTGTGTTCTTCGAGATTATGTTCTACATCTGTGCCAAATTACATCAATATCCGTTGAGTCGTTCTGGAAATATCTTTAAACAAACATCCATATAAACATTTGCATTTATAATATTAGATGAAAATCAACATATTGCATGACTTAACTAGTGTTGTACTTTGACGGGCTCGATTATTTATCGAAATAATACAATTTCCTATAAAATTTACACAAAAAAAGCAAGCAGTGAATTATTTTTATTTTTGGAAAAGTTTCACGATTTGCCGGCGTCAAATACAAGTTTATTAAATCGTAACATTAAAAACTTGAACACGAACCTTTCAAATACTTCGTATTTAAAGGTAACGATTGGAAAGGTTTTTATTTTCTTAATCATATAAAGAAATTATTAAACTAAATTTATACACAAATACAACATCGAAGGAAAACGCATTCTAAATGCACAACAATGAGCGCGGGAAACGGGGCATTGCAGCAAAAACTACATCCCGCCGGCTACTTGGATATCCGTTAGGTTTTTTTTATAATTAAACAGTCGAATGCAGCGATTCTACGCGGTAATGTGTTTAGTTTACTACAATGTTATTTTGTTAATTAAAAGTGTGGTTATATTTGCGTTTTTAAAAGGCAAAAGTGATAAGGATTCAGCCAAATGTGACAGCAAGGATTCGTTAAACATACTGGCTTTGCAGTAATTTAGGAGGTCAAGGTTGAAAAAGCTAAAACCACTCACGCTCGTAACCTAGAGGGGTAAGCAGATACCACGGACATCTGTATGGTGCTTCTGACAGAGTTGACTTCCAATATAAATTTGCAATAATAATGTTTCGCGCCAAAAATCATGATTTTTTTTTATGGAATGATCGCTTGTTTGTTTTGTTAAAACCCAAAAACACGAAGTGAATTCATATAAATTCATGAAACAATAGTTGACCTAATAAAAACATGACGTTTTAACAAAAATATTGTATTCTTAACTCGGCGTCATTAGAAACATATTTGTAAAGATCATATAGTTTTGTTACTCTCACTATAGCATTGTTCTATCATATTTATATAAAAGTGTTTGTTTGTACATTTGCGATGCTTTATAGTATGGGAGGTGAAGCGGATTTTTGGATTTACTCGAGCGTGGCAGTTAAATACAAGGAGGGAATCGAGTACTCTTAACACAAACAAAATGTCCATAAAAAATCTTTGTTTAAAATATGACCTAGCGCGTCATTTTGAGACAGGATGAGTTTATCGCTTTCAGAAAACTCTACTTTTCAAATATCAATTTGCATGGTCAAAAAAGGAGCAGAGTCATAAAGTTGTAAAGGCAAAAACGCCACCTCAACAATGCGCACGGGCAAAAATTTGAAATGTAGACTTAATTGAATGTAATTATCTCTCCTTGAATCGATTTGATGCGCTTTAGTATTTATAATTATTACAACCGATTTTTTTTTTACTTAATTTTTCCAATGTTACATGGCTAAGGAGATTTAATTATTGATGATTTTTTCCAGTATTTGTAATATCCAACACAAAATATCTATAGTTTGTGCCAAAGGTAAGTTTTATCCGTCGACGAATATTCGAGATTTCGTTTAATACAGATAAATTGGTAAAAAATTCTACTGCTGACTGTTGTACATTTCGGTTAAATTAAATAGTAAGTAAACCAGGGTGGTAAAGGTAGTGCAAATATTATATGCATGAAATTGTATTGTTTATAAAAAAATTCTTTTAAAAATACGTAACCTATGAAGTCATAATATTTGTGCACAACACTCGAATACACAATTGTTCAACCTCATATCAAGTTTGAACACCCAACCTCAAACAACTATTACAATTCGTTGCTTGTTTTTAACACAAAAATATTTATATTAGTGTAAATTTATTTAATATTTTTAGATACGAAACTATTTTTTGGTGCTAATTAAATAAAAGGCGCGAAAAATATGACAGAAATAACCGCGTTTTTGTGTTGTCTATGGTTTGTGATCGCGTTCACGGAGGTCGCTTGTTGGACGGTCGATTTGGATGAAGTGAGACAATTTCTGGACAAACAGAAGGAACAAGAAGATTATCAGCAGTTGCATTATCATAATTATTACGACGAGTCTGAGGAATACGACAGCTTTGCGGATGTGACGGCGCACCGCGGACAAAATTACGCTCAGCAGTATGGTTACGAAGGCTACATGGAGAAGAAGGTATTTTTTTAGTTGTTTAAAATTATATTTTTCTTACTAACATAAATGGGAGACAATAAATTTAAATAAATCATATGGATAATAATAACAGGATTAATATAATCTGGGATTGGTAGTTTTGGCTAACTTATAATAACCAAAGTAACGTGCAACATTTTAAAACTTGGATAAAATAGTTTTGATACTTTTATTTTTTTATTATGAAATGAGATTTTTTGCATTTGTTTATTTTAAAGAAAGGATATAGAGTAAGTACTTTATCTAGTTTTGCACATATTTCACTACTCTGTAATTACTTACTCAATCTGTTAGTAGCAATATTTTATCTTATAAGCATGTAGGTAGCTGAGAGTGTCGGTGGCTCAGGGGTTAAGCACTTGACTTGCAATCTGCAGTTCCTGGATTCGAAATCCGCCATGTACCAATGTGTTTTTAGATTTTTGATTTACATATGTACGTATCCAACGTTCTTATGATGAAGGAAAACATCGTGATGCAGCACATATCTGAGAAGAAATTCAATTATATGTATGAAGTCGACCCGCACTGAGCAAGCGTGGTGGACTATGGCTAGGCACGCATAACTTAGAGTAGGCTCCAAGCCTCGGTGGTGACGTATACTGAGCTGATGATGATGATGATGAGGTGGTGGAAGGAATTTAAAGGTGTCGTTTCAAAATCATATAAATTGTTGTAAGTGATCGGTGGATATTTTTGCAGGTTCATGCTTATATTTACAAAGGAGCGCAGTATTTAGACGGTCTGAGACTGGCTTTAGAGAATTACAAACAACTACTGGAGAATTGCAGTATTTATAACTTTACAGAGGTACACATATAAAACAATTCATTGAATTAAAAAAAAAGAAAACAACCTGCTAAGAAAACGCAGAAATATAATTTCATACTATATCATAATAAGAATTAAAAAAGTAAAATAAACACGTTTTTGATATTTCTTTATGTTATGTATATTGTAAATTATTATAGATATTGTTAGTTTATACCAATTGAAAAACTTAATGGTGACTCAGAGCTGTTGTGACATCTGTACCACAGCAATATTCTGTCTTACAGCAGCCATCTCTGATACTCTTTGAAAAGACAGGGATAGCAACAGTGTTCATACAATTAATTCTTACAAATTAATAATAAAACGGCTACATTAATTTATTATACAATTATCGATCATTAACTTATATAGGAATGGATAAAACACTCATATATATCCGGTGTCGGCACCGACCGAGGGTGAGCGAGGGGCCGCGTCCACGAAATAATACCAGTCCCACTCACCCTGATGAAGGGCCCCCGATGGGCTCGAAACTAGTCGGTGCCGACACAGGATATATATACGTGAGTGTTTTAGCCGTACTTATATTAGTTAATGATAATGTCTCACGAAAGTTTAAATAATTTAATAGCCATCGATCATAATATTGTTACAAGTATTTCAATAGAAATCTTTATGTAATTACTCATCTTAAGTCTTACATTATGATATATCATTAATCAATTGTTTCTGATGCATTTTAAAAGCATTACAAATAACTGAAAATAAACATAAATATTAAATATCACAATACGAAACATTGTGAATCTGTGATTTTGAAGTGGCAATAGCATTAGATTTAATGAAGGGTTTTCTAGTCTATTTTCTTGTCTAAATAACATGAAATTCTCTCCTAGATAGGTATATCCTCTTAGAAGTATGACAACAATAAGTACCTACTTGCTAACGTAGTAATTTTACTGATGTTAATAGTTTTTTTTAACTTCAATTTAGCTATTATTTGAATATAAAATTCCGTCATTTCCTTCGTATAAATAGATATAAAACATCGATTGAATATGATTAACTAACTGCAAAAAAAATTAACAATAGTCTGAATAAAATAGGTCTCGTCTCAATATTCTTATCCCACTTTATGGGGTAAGCGCACCAGTTTTCGTTCTCCTATTTATCAATCTAAATAAATTATTTCAACATCCACAGTTTGAAAACCTAAATGCGTCTCTGTTACCCGACGTGAGGTGGAACGAGACAGCTGACGTGTGGAATTGGAACTGGGCTCAGGGGGAGAGAAAGGTGCAGTGGTCACAGATATTGAACATCACCAACACGATGACCAACATCACACAGAACACTACGGAAAGTCCTACGCAGGGCGCTACGGAGAGTGCTACGCAGCGTAATTCCTCAGGGACAACATTGACAGGGACGGAGTCTCAAAGGGCGAAGTGCCACAAGATGACACGAGAGCGGGAACATGTCAGACGCCTGGCTGATTTGGCGCTGTTCACTGCTAGACAGTTGCAGAACTGGGCTACCAATGAGAAACAATATGACGTACGTAAATTAGCACATTTCTATATTTATATCAGCCTATATTTATTAATCGAAGTAGTTCATAACTTTAACAAAGTGAATAAACCCGATTGTACCCCAATCGTACTCAGGAGAATCCAGTGACATCTCGCTCGTCTTCTAACCAGTCGCTTTGGCTGCAGGAGGTCTCAATGTGACATTATTAATTTTGTAGAAGAGTTCGGCACACGCTAAGGAGGAACGTGATCTGATCACGCGACTGGCGTACTTCCTGGACAAGCTGGCCGAGCTGACCGGATACACACCAGAGATAAAGGTCTTCAGCAAGCAAACTGACAGTGAGTCATACTTATATTATGCTTCAATTTTTATATTGTAAAGTAAAATACCTTGTTAAACTCATACGATGAAGTGAAAAGTGATTTTTTGTAAGCTTGCCTTATTCTTATGTACGAGCTGACAATGTAGTACAGCTATAGTGAGACAGAAGTGTACTGTTTTGTCTGAAAGCGAGCGTTTAAATACTAGCAGTACTGCATTCTTATACTCCTTTGTCTCACTGTTTCAACTTTGTGTTACACAAGCAACTATCATTGGCATTTGTTTTTCAGAAACAACAACAACAACAACAACAACGACAGTGAATCCTATGTCAGTGCCGATATCGGAGGAGCTGCGACAGGTGCTGCTGACCTGCCTGCGCCAGCACAACGCGTCCTCAGCAGACTCCGCGCCCGCCACCGAGCGCTGTCGGGCGCCGCAGATGCTGCCGCCGCTGCTCATGAGGATGCTCAACATTACTGAAGGTTTTAACATACCTTTGCTCGCTTCTTACACAAACAGTGCACGGGATCCTTTTTTACGTTAATGGATACTAAGTACTGACCTCTGGCTGAATAGGCTATTGATTGACAAATGAAAACTTTTGTTTCGTTTCAAATTAAAGTAATGCGTCCGTTGATATACCTGACAGTTCATCCTCACCATTGCTACCAACAGCAACTTTCAGCGCGAATCAAATAGGCACAAAATACCACGAATTAAGCCTGTCCATTTATAAAGGTCAATAATCAAGGCTAATAATTATTTCATAATTTAAATTAAAAAAAATACTCGAGCAATCGTTACTTTCCTGTCGATATTTAATATCAAATAATGTATATACATTTCATAGATAACATAACAACGGTATCGTCAACTACAGCGACCTCGGCGCCCCGCAGCAGCGCCCTCACCACCACGCCACCCCCACCGCTGCAAATAGACCCTGAGGTCCGTCAGGCCAGGGTCCTCAACAACTATCTCATATCCAACGTGTGGGCCACACAACCTACCAGAACTAAAAGGAAACGCTCCCTCAACGAGCCTCTTATGAAAATGGTCGAATACTACACAAAACACAAAGTCTGGACCGGCGCTAACAAACTAGAAATAGACAAACTTATTCACGAAGATCTTAATGTTGAAAATCATTTTATAAAACCTAAATCACTAGAAGATAGATCAGATTTCTTCAAAAGGAAGTTAGTTTTCAGCTTATTACATCCTAACAAGAATAATAGAGGTTTGAGACGACCTAAAATCCCAAATTTTAAAAACGGATATAAATTAAATAAATATCTGGAGAAACTACTTAAAAGCGATGTGACATCTAGTGACATTGTTAGAAAAGTCAATATATTGCCTCGTAAGTTGAAATCTCTACAAAAACGATCAATAATCATCGAAGAATCCGAAGACCCTATGAGAGATATAAGTTTCTACGTCAAGAATAAGCCGGGGACCAACGTGAGACCCTCCCTAGCTGATGCTGTGAGGGTCAGAGCCAGTCTGCAGAGGATCTTCAACACGGGGAACATCGAGGTGGTGCGACGTTACGGCGCCAATTACAACCCACTCATACCATCGCCATTTTTCTTCGGTGTTATAAAAACTATATCTGATGTTTAAAAAGTAACATCCTGTATCGTTTAATAATAAAAAGGTTTCGGTAAAATTAAACACATTTTTAATTATGCAAAAAAATATATTCATCATAATATAGCGATAACCAACTTATAACATAACCTAAAAATAACTACGGAATTATTTCCCGCCAAATTAAATTGAAACGTCAGTTTATTTCCGAACCGAAAGCGACAGATTAAATATTAAAAAAAAACAACGATCTTATAAACTTATGCAAAATCAACGATTGTATATTAAACTGTAAAGGGAAGGCTTCCGTTGTACTTAACGTGGTATTTCAATGAAAATCCACATTTATAGAATGGAGCGAGACAAAGACTAAGACACTTTCGGTTCCAACTTTATAACCAGATAATAAAAAAAACAGCAGGAATTATATATTTAAGCATTTTCAGAAGAAATAAGTAAACAATCATCTTAAAACTATATGAATAATATCAGAAAAAAAAATCAATAAAAATGGCCAAATTATATTTCTACTAAAATTAAAACATCAATGACACATCTTAATGTTGCCAGTTTAAGAAAAAATTGCATGATTTTAAGAAAAAAATTAAATACGACTAAAAATATAATTATGCAAGAAAATAACTAACACTAAGAGAATAATTAAATAGTAAATAAAAAAAAATCTTATATATTTAAAATAGAAAAGTAGATTTATTGTCGGTTATTGCTTAATACTTAGTTTATAACGGACCAAAATATATTTGACGTTAATAGAAATTAGTGAATCGTTTCTGAATGTTGCTTTTTTAATTATTTAGGAATATTTCATCAGTCATTTTCCACTGATATATCTAAGTTTCATTAAATTTTATTGTGACCAAATATTAGTTATTTCTTCTTAAGATAGAATTTATATTTTTCAATAAAAAAAATAATGCAAAATTCTATATTTGTAAAAGATTTGTGAACTTTGAATAAAGTTTTTTTTAGATTCTTATAAGTTTTTTTTAAATATTTTGTATATTAAATTAATTATTTTTTCATCAAAAGATTTATAAAAAAATTCTTAAATTGGTCCCGTATTTTGTGACTTGGAATGACATTGAATTTTGTTACAAAAATATTAATCAAAGTATCGTAAAAAACTTTGTCATTTTTTACTTTAAAAGGCACTTTTATGAAAAATCAAATATTTACATATATTTGTATAAAAAGACATGATTTTAATAAACAAGTATTAAATTGATTTTAGTAAGGCCATAGAGAAATTTACAAACTATAGTGCGACAAACTTATCTGACCCGGTAGAGTGACACAATAATACCAATCCATGTGTCATAATCACAAGATCCTTGTCACACAGTAGCTGTCTTATGTGATTTTTTTATATCTAAATATGTTTCACATATTTTCTGACAGTACATAGCGCGCACTTCACCGGATTCAATAACTTTGTCTCACTAGTTGTCACTGTCAATGTGACATCTGTCAGTGTGACAGATGTCAAGTGTTGCCAGTCAGTGTGTGGTGTATCATCTACATGTGGCTCTGCGGCCGCTTCTTCCTGCTGAAGAGACCTCCGAAGACGCCCTTCTTGTCCTTCTTGTCTTTGCTGACTCCGCCCACCGACAGCTCAGATTCGCCGGACGATCTGATTTTATATCAAATTGTGTTTGACGATTTTGAATAAAACATAAATAAAATCTGTCACAAATCTTTAGAAAAGTAATGATTTTAATAAAGTTTTACCAACTTTTTTATATAAAAAGATGGTAAACGAGCAAGTGGCCACTAGAATTCGCCGAAATATCTGCCCATAGACATCCCTTCCCATTCTTTCCTCACAAGAAAAGGAAGAAAACTATTTTTTTTGACTAACCTTAGAGCTTTGTATTATGTGCCGTATTATGTGCCGTATTATGTACATATATGAAACTAGAAGTAATTATGAAGGTCAATTTACCTGGAGGCAGGTCTCTGGTCGAGGGCGGGGGAGCCCCCGCTGCCGGCCACTGAGGCGGGCCTGGTGCCTCCGCCCCCCGCACTGCCCTCGCCGTATGCTGGAGAACATAAGGTTCATTATTGTATAACAATTATATATCTAGAGGTCAAGTTAAACAAGCTAAAAGAAAAGTATGGAAGTATTTACACATGTGTGATATAAAATGATTATAAACTAAATATAACAATAGTAATTGATAACAAGCCAACAAACCGAGCATTCATTTTGATTGCAAGTGAAATTTAGTTAAAAATCCGTCCTTTGTATCATTACATTATACAATAACATAAAAAGACTTAAACATGATGTTATATAAACTAATTAAAAATATACAAAACAAGCCTTTAATAATAAGATATAAAAATAATACAGAAAAAGCTTAAAAAATACAACAAATACAGCGTCCCAATTTCTACATAAACAGCAATACACAAAGCTAGAAAATTACGTAAAGCAAAACTAAATATATACAAGAAAAGCTACAAAACAAGCCTACAACAAAAGGCTACTAAAAGAAGAAAAACTATCAAATAAACATAAATAATGTTTATTTTCTACATAATAAGGCAATGCCCACGCGTGGGCTACATACATTGCACTTTATGCAGCACATACAGCAAGTTGCTGGGCCCTGACACACCGACACCGAACACACAATTATATTAGTACATAAGAAAATAAAGTGCACAATAACATGACACCTTACTGATGACGTCACAGGATACATGGGCATAGAAAATGTCATAAAACCAAAAAAATACAAGGATTTTGTGTCATTCTATGAAATTGTCAGAGGGGCGCTAGTGGGCTGTCATAATTTAGTTCGAATTATGTTCACTGGCTCGGATAACTTTGTAGATCCGAGGACGTCGCCAGCAGATGATCTAAGCTAGATCTAGGTTAGACGTCTATTAGTATTTTTTTTATTCCAAAAGGAACACTTTTATTTTATAGTACCTCCCCTTGTCTCTAATTTTCAACGCCCATGTGTCTGACTACTACATATTACTGTATGGGTAGGAAATAACTTTCCTTGACTGGACTCATGATATTGCGCACTTTTATTAGTTATCTATGAATTTTTAGTGCAGTGACATTTTTATTGACACGTAAAAAGTACTCAGAGAAAGTCTTAAGCGACAGTTACATCTTAATACGTCGGAGTCTGATATTGTTGTCCTTGTTATTATCAAAGACAATGTAAAGGATGACAATATTTGTCAATACAAATGTCACTTTCACGTTTCAATAACCTTAAATATTAAATTATTATAATTATCTTTTACTGATATAAAATAAATACTTTAAGAGATACAATAAATTTTAAAGAGTAAGAAGATTCTAAAGAAAAATAACTGTTTTTACAATAAAAGTACAGCCTTATTTTAGTATTATCTCCCTTCCCATTCTTTACATAAAAGGAAAAGATGGAAGAGGGAAGTAGATTTGATGGGAGAGAGGACGCATATTAAAAGAAAATTTCTTTCTGTGCGTCTCCTTCGTTGATTAAAGGTAGACAACGCATCTGTAATTACGGATGTCTATGGGCAAATGTCACTTCGCTATTTCAGCGAATTAAGGTGCTACTTGCTCATTTTCTACTTTAAAATCGAACCTGAATAAGTGAGAGTCCAAAGGAACTGCGAAGTAAACAGAGGTTTATCTCTTATGTAGGGAACTGGAAAAAGATTCTCGCTTATTCAGGTTCGTCTGAATATTATTTTTATAATAATAAACCCATCCAATAATTAGTAATCTATATAAAGTTTGTTATTTTAAATGTACATAAGATAATAAACAATATATAAAATAATACAAAATGACTTTACATATAACAAAGTATTGCATCTGAGAAGTAGACCAGTTTTAAACTGGACTATTTCATCTATAATTACAAGAAATCTAAAACCCCTAAAGAAATTATAAGCCAGGTTTGAATTCAGAAATACTGAAAATGCAAGCACATTCCTAACTACAGCACTGACCGAGCTCGCTGGCAGAGTAGAAATGTGAGGTGGTCTCCACGGTCTGCCAGTTGTTATTCTGCCCCTGACCCTGGCCCTGGCCCGGCCAACTGGGGTTCCTGTTCTGATCCTTCTCCTGCCAGCTCCTGCTCATCTTCTGCTGGTAGGAGTTGACCAGAGCTGTGACGGACTGCTGGGGGTTCTTCTCCAGTAAACCTCTCTCAGCTATCATGGAGGCTCGCTCCAGTCTGTCAGGTCTGTCCGGGATCCTGTCAGTGGTGTGTGGCACTCGCTCCGGCAGGTTGGGTCCTCTCTCCGGTAGGGCAGGTGCTCTGTCTGGTATGGGGGGTCGCTCTGGGGGCACGCTGGCTGGGAGGGGCGGGGCTCCGGTCTCCGCTAGTGGGATCTTATGTTAGTTGACAACACAATTTCGTTGGACGTGGACAAAAACGGAACATTTTATAGCGACAATCAACACAAGCGAAATAATCAGGACATTTATGTTTTTTCCTAACAATTAATGCGAGTAAACTGACCAGAATCATTTGAGACAAGTTGTAATTATCCTTTAATTAGTTTTATAGTATCTAGAGCTAGATTTAGAGATGTTTTAAAATGTAATTAATAATGTTTTATATCTGCTTACCCTCTCTCTGAGAGCGCAGGAACTCTGCGTTGAGATCTCTGCCGTTGGAGAAGCGTGACCTGCCCCACGGGCTGCCGCTGCGCTCAGTCACATTCCTGCAAATATAGACCTTATGTTTAGTGGAATAAGGTAAAAAATTGAATGATATATGAATCTTATTTTTGTTATAATTTTAAATTTTCCGAGGTTTTCTTAAAGTTTTCTGTGATTTAAATTACCTGAGCACGACATCAGCGGGCTCCTCGTGTGGAGCTTGCAGAGGCTGCGCCGGAGGCTGACGCGGCGGTAGTGATGGTAACACAGCTGACTCTGTAACAACATCTTTTATATAAATCACAATTAAAAATACATTTTACATCTTAGTCTGCTCAATTACCTGTTAAGACAGTTGTGGGCGGAGAAAAGTGTGTACATGAATATGCCCCGCCCACTTACGATGCCCCGCCCACTTACGATGCCCCGCCCACTTACGATGCCCCGCCCCTTACAGTTAAAATAACTCTACGAATATGTAACATATTCTCACCGATATGTCTGTCAGGTGTTGCAGAGGAGCGCTGCTGCGAGTTCCTCTGCTCCTGCTGTGAATTCCTGTGCTCCTGCAAGATCTCCGCCTGGCTGCGAGCAGCACGACGTGGTTCAGGAGACGACGCGGCTGATGATGATGAAGATGCGTTCCTGGAGAACAGATAAATAATATTATAGCGATGGGTGTTTATCATTATTTTATTTTTATTTACTGTTTTATAGCAAAATTTTAATTAATATTATAAATACTGTTCGCGCCAATTCGCCGTTTCACAACGCCTACCATTTTACGACGAGCAACGGCGTAATTTTAGGATTACCGTCTAGAATTAAGAATTTTGTTAATCCAATTTAATTTTTAACTGTGTGATTCTGTTCGCTGTTATCGATCAACTCGCATTATACGTCTCTTCCCTCTCTGGCAAAAATTTGTTTTATTCCGTAGTTTAAACTCACTAACTTTTACAAATACGAATGTTTATTTGGATGGATGGATGTTTGAAGTTATCTCCGGAACAAGTCAACGGATCTTGATGAAATTTAGCACAGATGTAGAACATAGTCTGGAAGAACACATAAATACCTTTAATCCTGGAAATGTGTCGGGTTCCCGTAAGATATGACTTATTTACATTTTTTTTTATATACTACACAAAGGAGGCTTTATTTTAGCCCTATTTCCCTTCCCACCCTTTTCTTATAAGGAAAGCATGGGAAGGGGAGGTGGATTTGATGGAGATGCATAGGAAGGTTAAATCTTCTCTTTTTGTGCGTCTCCTCCTTCGTCGATTAAGGGTAGGCAACGCATCTGCAATCGCCATTTCGGCGAATTCATGTGTTCGCTTGTTCGTTTGCCACATTGTAATATGAAGTGGTAGAGAACATACTGATGCAGCCTCCTCCTGAGCTCATCAGTGGTGACAGCGGTGGTGGCGGCGGTGGCGGCGGTGGTGGCGGCGGAGGCCTCGCTGTAGGGTGTGAGCTGCAGCTCCGGGGGGAGGTGAGCGTGGAAGGCGAGCTTGGCGACCCACTCCTCCAGCAGCTGCTGCGACGTGCACGCGAACAGGTACTCCGCCCCGTCACCGCACGACAGCCGGAACACGTGCGCGCGCTTCGTGTAGTCGCTCGCCGCCTCGCAGCGTGCCTGACACCCGCGTACATACATACATACAATATCACCATGGCTATCTCATTCACAAATAATACTAGACATTTTTATTTTACAATTGTTACACTACATCCCTACTGAGGGTCTCAGAGTCTACCCTAAGTTAGAGGTAACTATGACATAGTCAATGTTGACTCAGTGCGGGTTTACTTCACATATATCATTGAATTTCTTCTCAGATATGTGCAGCATCACGATGTTTTCTTACACAGTAAGAATGTCAGATAAATGTACATATGTAAAACACATTGGTACATGACGGGATTCGAACTCAGAACCTGCAGATTTCAAGTCAAGTGCTAAACCCCTGAGCCACCGACACTCTACATAAATGTATAACTTTAAATAAGTGCTTAAAATTGTAAGAGTTTGAATATTTTTTATAGTAATTTAAGAAACACAACATCGCGCCAAATTGAAGTCTGTGATCTCTGCTTATCCCTCTAGGTCACAGGCGTGAGTTATACTGTTAAAGAAATTGTAAGAATAACAAACTATGACAGTTATATTTACATTGAGTATAGCAACAGGTGGTGCTGCTGCCTTCGCGCTGCCGAAGTCGTGCTGGTCGCGGAAGAAGCAGAGCAGTTGTCCGCACAACACTGCGTAGTATGTACGCCAGGAGCGCACAGTCGCCCGCACTCCGCCACAACCTGCCTCCTGCTTGCGCTCCAAGTAACCTGACACACACAACACCATCACTAACTTGAACCCCCCCCCCCCCCCCCACAACCCACCTCCAAGTTACTGATGCTGTATACAGACCTTCAATCTCAACAGGAGGCAGTTCGTCCATGTCGTGTCTGTGTCTGCGGAAGCTCTGAGTACGTCTGCGTGTTGTGAAGGACGGAGTACGCTTCGGCGTCTTCACCACCTGAACCACCAATAAACCAGATGGCAGGAAAATATAATTAGCGTTTGTACAATTCAAGACGTAAAACTTGGCACGTGGATACAAATACTTTATATGTAATGTACGTGCCAACTCATGTACATAGTGACTCACACTCATGCTCTCAGCGCGCTTGACATGCGTATCCGCACGCTGAGGACGGTCCAGTGATGCGGACACATTCTCCTCAGAGGATGCTGCCTTCGCTGGACCCATTGTGTTTGCAGATCCAGTCGCCATCACGCGCTCCACCTGACACAATCAAATATAGATTTAAAGGAGCTTGGCTCAAGTTAATAAAATACGTTAAAGACAAAGTTTATGTACCTCTCTTGTGGGCTGGTGGGGGGTGGTGGTGGTGTGTGAGGTGGGGGTGGTCGGGGGCGGGGGCGCGGTGTCTCTGCGACGTTCCTCAGCGATGCGGTCCATCTCACGACGGCGGTACTGCTGCAGGCGCTCCGCCTCCTGCTGCTCCGCGTAGCGACGCCGCGCAGCCTCCTCCTCTGCCTGCTGCTCGGAGAACGCCTGCTCTATCTGTACACACATACATAAATATCATTAATTTTATATACTAGCTTTTACCCGCGACTCCGTCCGCGCGGAATAAAAAATAGAAAACGGGTTAAAATTATCCTATGTCCGTTTCCTGGTTCTAAGCTACCTGCCCACCAATTTTCAGTCAAATCGATTCAGCCGTTCTTGAGTTATAAATAGTGTAACTAACACGACTTTCTGACTATATATATAAATAAGATATGTGTAAGTTTAAATGTATGGATGTTTGTTTGAAGATATCTCCAGAACGGATCACAATGAGTTTGTCACCTCAATGAAATTTGTCACAATAAAGGCAGCTTTTTTTTTTAATATCCCTGCGGAAGGAGTAGCAGGAATATATTGTTGTCTATGTTTCGTCAAAGACAATGACAGGGATGAAGATATGTTTCATACAGAGATTTTGTTCTGAGGAACACAAGCCATTGTATTATTTACCAATGTGATCCGTTTGAGAGCATTAAACTTGTCCTTCTGTGACTCGATGGTCTCCTCGAGGTCGCGATGTCTGTTGATCAGCTCCTCAGTCTGCGCCACGCTGTTGCCGTACTTGCCATCACGGACCAGAGGCATCCTGGAACATATACAATCTTACTGTGGATTTCCACAGTAAAAGGGATGACGAGACACTGCAGTGGAGTTCTAACTTTATATTGTGTAAAAAGACTTGACCATAATCATCTGATGCTGACTGAATTCAGAGAATGTAAGTCAAATTAAATTATATCAGTTCACTAGCGTCATCCTGTCAATGTCAAAAAAAGGTACAATGTCTTTGTTGTACTGTATTTTTTTTAATTTGCCTCAATCACTGGGCCACATATCCTTGTATAGTATACTCTACTACAGTGTTTCCCAAAGTGGGCGATAACGCCCCCTTGGAGGCGTTTGAAACCTAGGAGGGGCCCAAAAAATGGGGAGCATTGAAATTAATTAAAGTAATGAAATTGTGGTTTTTAAGTTTTAGGGCTGAATAAAAATTAGGGGGCTCTGAAATATAATTGATTTTCAAAGGGGGCGGTGAAAGAAATAAGTTTGACAATCACTGGTCTACTATACTCGTTAGTGTTATGTCTTGAAGGCTGACTAATGATCATACCTGGTAAGTATCCAGTGTTCCAGTGAGTCAGCATCCCGCAAGAAGATGAGTGCATCAAGATGTCGCTCGTATACAGTGGCTCGCGCTCTCCACGCCGCCTCCAGCGCCCCCTGTCTACTGCGCAATGTAGACACGCGCTCCTCTATCTCATTCGCCATGAAGTGACCTTCACGGACTAATTTCTCACCTAGATTACAAAACAGAATATAGGGATTCTAATTGCAGAGACAATAGAGAGATTACATCTAAAAGTAAAGAAAAAAACAAGAGATAATTATTTCTGACATTGTACATATTTGAAGTCTTGTACGATCCTTTTCTAATAAGAATAAGTATAATGTGACGTCAAAACTCTGAAATCTTTCAAGAAAAGGAGTTTAAAAGATAATTTTCCTTTTACAATGTATAACTAGCAATTGAGTAATGAATGTTGTGACATACCGTCGCTGTATAATGTATGAAAGGCGTCCTCTTTAGCATCGATCTCTGCTCGCATGTCTCTATGTCTCGCCAGCAGCCTCTCTCCGCCCGCAACATCACCTGCCAGCTCGGGCGCAGTCACACGAGCTATCATCTCGTTGGTCCACGCACTGTACAGTACAACACTGATAGAGTACACATGCCACGCCCACTATGTGAAATACCACGCCCACACAAGACACAACTAAAAAGACATTCCACGTTTTGTCGAAGAACAACTCTTGTCGTTCCTCTTCTCCTCTCCCTTATCTAATTAGGGACAGAAGTTCTGTTTCAAGGGTCCTGTTTATTGAAAGAATTTGGGTCATCTGCTACTTTTAGAGATATCAGTCAGCCGTTTGCCAACAGCTGGCCTGTGTTGCAGTCGTAGTACTCACAGCAGGTCCTGATACGTCTGGAAGTATGCCTGCAGGTGGTCGGCCAGCGCCAGCTGCTGCTCCGAGTGTGCGGCGTGCGCCTCCAGCGCTGCCAGCGCCTCGCTCACCTCCTCCAGCTTGGCGCTCACGTGCTCGCGCGCGTCAGGGAACGCCGCACCCAAACTAACAGACACAATTAAATTGAATAGTTTGTACGCGCTAATCTCAGAAATTACTCATCATATTTGTAAAATTATATTTGTATTTGTTAGCTCAAGTATTAAGGAAGGTTATATGCTATTTAACATCACGCTACGACACCGAGGAGCCGAGCAGTGATATAAACAAAAATGTAACATCATCAGTAGATGCCTGTATACTGACCGTTCAGCTTCCTGCTTGAGTTCCTTGTGCGCATCCTGTATGGCGAGTAAGTCAGCCCGCAGCGCACGCAGCTGGTGCAGCTGACGGTGCAGCTGCAGCGCCGCTTCCTTCTCCGCGATCCAAGCGCCCGTCTCCTCCGCGCGACGATCAAACTCGTGCACCTGCCGCGCTCCCGCCAGCGCCTGGACATATACGCGACACACGTCACAATGAGGTAGAGTGGAAGGGAGAAAGAGAGAGAGAGAGAGGGGGTAGAGAGAGAAGGGGGGGGGGGGTAGAGAGAGGTGGGGAGGGGGGGGGGAGACAGAGAGGGAGGGAGAGAGAGCTAGTGTATCGTACCTCCTGCCTGGCTACGGCTAGTTCTTTAAGATCATCCCAGAGTCCGCGTATGTCGTCGATGCGCTGACGCACGCGGTCAGCTTCTGGTGCGTTGTCCTCCAGCAGCGCCCCGCCCGCCTCGCACACCGCCTCGATACGTCCCTCATTAGCTGTCACAGTACATAAAATGTAGCCAAGTCTATCTTCATATCTTCTACTTATAGCTAGACAACAACCATCTCTTGTTTGTTACCATGCAATTGTGTGAGGAAGTTGTCGAAGGCCTGCTGCAGCGTGTCAACATGCTCTACATCGAGGCCGTAGTCCTCGCTGGCGGCGGTCGCCATCTGCTCCCCGATCCACTCCTGCGCCTCCGAGCACTCCTGCACGAACCTGCGCACACGCAGCACCAACGGTCAAGATAAATTCAAAGTCAGTTCAGTCATAACGTGAATGTGTGTCGTTGTGTAACGTACTTGAAGTACTTGAGGCTCTGCTGCAGACGCTGCTGTCGACGCGCGGCCAGCAGCTTCAGCTCCTCGTAAGCGCTCTGTAACTCCTGCATCATCGTGCGCACCGTCTCCGCGTCCGCCGGCGACCGGTCCTGTACACACATAAATGTACAATGTTTATACAGGAGACAATGAATGAAAAGGTCAGTATAAAATTTTGTTACTATAGGAGTCTAAATGTGAATATTTGAATAGTAAAACTTACCGTTTGTGCCGCAGTCTTCTCCAGCCGTGCGAGAGTCGCGTCAAAGGTGGCCAGCTCTCTGATCTGTGCCTCAAGACGTCTCGTCAATGCCAGCACGTCCTCCTCATCTCGGCCGACGTCCGGTGCTGCGAGCGGGGCGCGGCGAGCCGTCAGCCAGGCCGCCGCCTCCGCACCCTCGGCCAGCAGCGCCAGCAGGTCGGCCCGCGCCCGCAGCGAGCACGCCCTCGCCCCCGCAGCCTCCACCACGCAACGCAGCAGCTGGGACAGCTCCGTCGCGCGTCTCTCCAGCGCCGCGCCCGCGAAGTGCCCGCGACGTGACAGCGTGCTGGCGCGACCTGACAACGCCTTTATTGATGGCTCTCTGCAATACGTTGGAATAACAGAATAAGAATTCAATCAAGTAAAAAGCAATTCCGGACGAGTTTATTCAGAAGGAAAACAGACCTAGCCAGCAGCTCTGCTTCAAGCGCCAAATGTTTCTTCAGGAGCGCCTGAGCCTCCGGCAGCGAGTCCCCGAGCGGCGCGTCCGCCTCCAGCTCTGCGCCGCGCTCTCGCAGCCTGAGACAACACCTCAAGTTAGTACATACAACACGACTGTATTGACCCGAGGTGATGATGTCAGTACTGACCAGTCGAACTCTTCGTCGGCGTCTCGGTCCCAACGATGCAGCAGCGCTGCGTCCTCCAGGTTGTCGCGCCGGATCTGCATAGGTTCCTGCAGCTGCTTATACCTGAGAACATCGCGTAATGTCACCAACCAATCAACAAACGTGTAACTGCATACGTCATGTTGAGGGGGCGGAGCGTACCTGGTGACTGCGCGCTCCGCCCTCTCCAGTATGTCGTCGGCCATGAAGTGCCCGTTCCTGGCGAGCTGGTGCGCGGTGTCTGCGAGCTGTGCCGCGGTGTCCGCCTTGCTGGCACACTGCTGCTCCAGCCGCGTGTGCCGCTTCAGCAGCGCCGTCACCGATGTCAGATCCTTGCCTACAACATCATAAACAAAGTTAATACACCAACATTCGACAGTAATTACCCAAACAATCACAGACAAAAATAACACTGTTGATTTCTTTAACGGACAATATCTTGCTCGAAGGACCAAATATCATTTTTTTTGTCATTTCAGATGCATTATGAGACGAAGGTGTGTGTACTGACCGTGGTCTTCGCTGAGGAGCTGGGCCTCGACGTCATCCAGCCAGGCGGTGAAGTCGTCCAGGCCGCGCAGATAAACGCGCGCCTGGTACGCCTCCTGAAGACGCTCGCGACGCAGTTTGGCTGCAGCCTGTCACACACACGTCACGAATTAATCACTAACAAAGACATGTTTTAACCACATTATATATCAAACAAGTCATACCTGCAATTCTCTCCACAGGTTCTCCAAGTCTTCTACGTGTTTGGCAATCTCCTGCGACGCGTAGTGTTTCTCCTCTGCAAATATAATTCCAGTATTATCGTACATTTTCGTAAAGCGCCCTCTATCGTATGATATTGCTAGTTACCGATGAGCTCCTCGCCGGTGTTGGCGACGTCGTCGATACGCTTCTTGTTGGCCGCCAGCTCAGACTCGAACGCCGCCTGCTTCTGTATCTTGCTCTGCAAGTTTGACAGCTCCCTGATAACAAATAGAGTCTTTATTCCAATGAACCTTTGTGACACTAATATGTCGCTGTCCTTTTTTATTTCTCGCTGTGTACAATCTTTCTGTCACTTTCTCGTGTACCTGTAGCTCTGGTCGTTGGCGATCTGCATCTTGAGCTCGATCCACTCGCGCTCGTGAGCCAGGTTGCGGCGGAACTCTTGCAGCTGCCGCGCCTGCTGCAGCTTGTTCTCGCGCTCGCTGCAGCGCTCCTACAACAAACGTAACTATTAGTTGGAGAGTCACCAGATGCCGTCACTGGTCACAACTGTCTCTGTCAGTGACGTCACTTGTCTTTGCAGGTGTTCAGGTATAAGATGGTGGATATCAGTCCAGCTGACCTTGAGTCGCTGCGCCCTGTCGAGAAGCTGCTGCACGCGGCGCTGTATGTAGGCTGCGTCGTAGTGATCGCGCTGCAGCAGTCCGGCTGCGAACCTCTGCACCTCCGCCACGCGGCCCACCTGCGACTCCACCAGCTTCGAGAACTCCGCGTGCTTGCGGATCAGCGTCTCCACCGCTGACACATACAACATTACACTGTACAGAACTTTTCATTGAACAATGTCTTAAGCTGGGAAGCAGTTGCGATGAACCCTCACCGTCCAAGTTGTCGCCCAGGTCATCGTTGTTGAGGAAGGCCTCCTTTGATGCGAGCCAGTCCTCCGTCTGTTGCGCCTGCTCCTTGAACAGCTGCAGCTCGTGTGCCTGCGCAATATATTACTTTTAAAATGAATTACCGTTTCTTTTTGACATTATGAAGTATACAAATTGTGACTGATAAGAGTTGTGTACATTACCTGGGTGAGATACTGCTTCCTCTGCAGCCAGGCCTGGTCCAGGCTGTCTGCGAGTGTGGCGACGCGCTGTATGCGCTCCGGCCTGCCCGCGGACTCCGCCTCCTTCTGCAGCGTCGCTATCGCCTTCTGTCGTCCGTCTATCTCCGCCTACATTAACAAAAGGTTTGGGTTAAATTTACAGTTTTTCGCTGACGAAATTATGGCACTTCGTATAAATGTTGGGACCCACCTTCCTCTCGTGATGGACCTCCAGCAGCGCCTCTGCATCTGCCACGCTCTCCGGGGACTCCGCGCTGTCCATACGCTTCACCGTCTCCGACACCCACACCTCCAGCTCCTGCACACATACAGCATAAGTGATATTTTCAAAAATATATATTACTATTAAATAGAGGAATAGTTACACACATACAAATGATTGGGCAAAAGACGAATGGGGACAGTCGTTATAAGACCTCGCTTCATCAGGGGTTTTAGATCGTATTTGTTGTGTTTGACTCGTAAAATAAAAATTGAACCTTAACATCATCATTATAAAGTCAATATTGGCGTGTATGGTGCACTGACCTTGAGCGTGTCATCAAACTTGTGCTCTGCGATGGCCTCATCCAACAGCGCAGTGCGGCGCGCGGCCAGCTGCTGCAGCTCGTCCCACGCCGCGTCCAGACGCTGCAGGCTGCTGGAGATCTCACCAGCGCTCTCTGGGTGGCTGCATACACAACACAAATTTATATTCATCTGACGAAAGATGGCGCTGAACTAAAAAACTTGACAAAGTCTTGATGGTGTACTGTACCTGGCTGCGAGGCGGTCGCCTTCCTGATGCAACGCCTTGAGGCGGTCGGCCACAGCGCGGGCCTCCGCCCAGCGCGCGAGGTGCCGCCGGCGCAGCTCCTCCGCGGCGGGCAGCTCGCGTCCGCGCTCCTCGCTGCTGAACGCCGCCGCCTTCTTGCTGATGCGCTCCGCTGTCTCCTCAACATCTCTGCAGAACGATAGTTTGCCATATTAATAATATTATAACAAGCAACACTCGACATGTAATAAAAATTGTAATTACCTGTTGAATGAGTGAAGCAACAGTGCGGCATCAAGTCTGTCACGGTAGGCCTGCAGGGCTCCACTGAGGGCGCGCCACCGCCCCAACACAGCGTCCCGGCGTGCCGCCACACCCCCAGCCTGCGCCCCTGCGCCCCCACCCTAAAGTAACACATACTATGTTAAACAAACTTAATCCGAACATTTGTACATCGAGAAAATCTAGACAACAATATGTTTCTGTACAGATGTATCAGACGGTTACCTTTTGCAGAAGTTTGTCTGCGAGTGCGACAAGTGCTCGCACGCGCTTGTCATCCACCTTCATGTCACTGTCCAGGTCGTCCAGCTTCCGCAGCAGAGCGCTGCAGTGCTCGTAGTCGCGCCCCAACTCGTGCGCTTGTACCTGCACACGATAATGAACGTTAGCAGTAACGTAACAAGGTTGAAATTAACATAATTTGTTACAACATCATACCATCATCTCCTTGTCTCGGATCCAGGCTTCTATCTTGTCCAGGTGCTGGTTGAACTCCAACATGTCCTGAGCCTCCTCGAGACCGCGACCTATTTATCAAAATTATATCATTTTAATGTTTCAATTTGATTTTTATATAAAAGCGCCATCAAATTTAAACATTCTGCTGACCTCTTTGTTCAGTGGCGGTCTCCAAAAGCTGCCAGTCGTTTTGCAGCTGCTGCAGCTGGCGGTCTACTTCGGCGTCGGGGCGCAGCTGCTCCGCCAGAGCCTGCACCTCCTGCAGCCGCGCCTTGTGCGCCGCCAGCTCAGCCGTGAACGCCTGGTGCTTCTTCAGCTTCTTGATCTTGTCCTCCAGGTCTGTCACTTCACCTGCAACATTTATCACGTTGAGAATTGACGCCGATGACGTCACAAATGTGACAAAGAGATATGTTTGCGATTTACTGACCAGCTTGAGCGGGCAGCTGTGCCAGCTTGTCTGCGACCCAGGCGCGAGCTTCTGCAGCGTCCCGAGCGAACTGCGCCCGCGCACGCGATCTTACCAGTTGCTCACGACGTAGTGCCGCCGAATCGTACAGCTAGAGATATCGAGAAGAGAATGAGTATGAGAAGGAAATTACACTAGATAGCATGTAATTCAAATGAGGTAATTGATATGGTATGGGTGTTACCTTCTTTCTCCTTTCGTTGATCTGTTGCAGCTCGTCGGCGATGCGTTGGCTCTCCACGTGGTTCTGCTGCAGCAGCTTGTCGCCATGGTTGTTCAGAGTCGTTAGTTTCTCGTCCTAAAAAAAAAAAAAACAATTTATGCATTATTCTATGATTTAATGTATTTGATGGTGGTTGATATGAACAGTACCTGTGTGGCGAGCAGTTTTTCAAACGCTTCATGCTTTTTCAGCTGGTTGTCGACCTCTTCGACGCTGCAAGTTGGCGATATTTCTGTGCTGAGTGCGGCCTCCTGTGAGGCGCACAGCTCGTGCAGCTGCTTGGCGTCGCGCAGGAAGCAGTGCAGGTCGTGCAGCTGGTCCAGCGCCACCTGGCGAGCCGCCCACGCACTGTGCAGCTGAGCGCGCTCCTCCACCACAGCCTCGCACTTCTCCGCTATCTCCTGCACATACACACACGACATTATGATAAACCTGCTACTAGACACTGCTACGAGCTTCATGTTTATTTTACGTACCTGTGCCGCGGGATGTCCTGAGTCAATGAGTCGCTGCGCCCTCTCTAGTGCAAGTCTGAAGTCGTCGTCACGTGCGTCTATCTCAGCGCGCAGGGCGTCGTGGTGTGCACGCTGCGCCTGCGCCGCTGCGGCAGAACGCGCACGCGCCGCACCCGCCATGCCACCTCGCAGTGCTGCTGACCATGTCAGTACGTCGCGCACCTGATACAGATAGACACGTCAACACTTCTATCTCTGTAAATTATTTCAGTTTTATAACAAGCGGTGTCACTGGTTGTCACCTCTGAGAGGAACTGGTGCAGTTCGAGGTGCTGATGCAGCAGCAGACGACGCTGGTCGGCGGCGCTGCGCAGCGCGGCCCAGGCGTCGGCCAACGCCCGCTGTCGTAGCGCTATCTGCTGTTCATTGCCGCCTGGGCACAGTTTCTGCAGACGCGCACCTTCCTCTTGCAACACCTGCAACGAACAATACAATGTTAATAAGATTCAAATAGTTTAATATTGCAGTAAGAGAGTTGTTACTGACCTGCATCTGCGCGTCAATGGCCAGCAGGTCTGTCTCCAAGGTGTCGTGGTCTCTGAGCAGCGCGGTGGCGGCGCGCAGGTCACGCGGCGGGGGCGGGGCGGCGAGACGTGCAGCTCGCTCTCCCGCGCGGGCCACCAGCTCGCCCGCGTCACGGTGGAACCTGTGTATCTCACCCGCCGCGTGCAGCCGCTGAGCTCGGGACCCGATCTGATCCACCAGCCGCTGCCATGACTCACTGGTAGACAACACAATGTATCAGTTAGTAACATTTCTTCGTAGTTAAATAATTCTATGCTGTGTAAAAGTGTACTGACCCCAGCGCCTCCTGGCGCCGCTCGATGTCGGCAATGTAGGGGCTGTCTGAGGCGAGCAACTTCTTGGCCAACTCCTCGCACTGATTGAATCGCTCCGCCCCGCTCTCCACTCGGTGCCGCAACTCCTCGAACTTTGATCTCAAAATCTAAAACAAAAAAAAAGCAATTTAACTTTTACTCATTAAAAAATAAATCAATTAAGAAAAATAATCAGCGTGTCAAAACATACCAGTAGATGCTCGTAATCCTGCCCGTAGTCCTCGCTGGAGGCGGCTGTGTACTGCTCCTGTATCCAGCTCTCCAGCTCTGCGCTCTCTGCCAGGTACTCGTGTCTGCATACACTCTCGACGAGAGCACCCTGACGTTGCTGAGCGAGTCGCTGCAGCCGCGCCAGGCTGCCGGCCAGCAGCGCGTGCCGCTCCACCAGCTCGGGCTGACCCATGCTGGCAGCCACGTGTCCCATCTCAGCAATTATAGCCGCGTACGTATCCAACTCCAGTTCCACCGCCTAGATTTATGTACGAGTTATTGCAATTTGTATGGATCCCTGAGACTTTATGATTTTTTCTAAGTCAAATTGTAGTTATAACCTTGTGCCTGGTGAGCAGCTGTGTGGCGCGGTGTCTGTCAGCGCCGACATCAGCCGAAGCGAGTGCAGCAGCCTTGTCCGCCAGCCAGGAGTCCACCTCCAGCGCCTCGTGCATGAACTGCTGCGCTTTCAGCGCCGCCTCCAGCCGCGCCCCGCGCTCCTCCGCCGCCGCAGACACGCGACTGTAACCCGCTTCCAGCTCACCACTTAGCTCCTCGATCTGTACACAAACGTGAATTTGTAACTAGAACAGTTTCAGATCTACCAAACTATCTGCGCAGAGAAACTACTACCTTATCTTTTTGCGGATGCTCTTCCTCGACGAGGGTGCGTCCCTGCGCCAGCACTCTCTCGATGAGCGGTCTCCGGCCGAGCAGCTCGGCGCGCAGCTTGGCGTGCTTCTTCTGTGCCGCCTGTGCGGCGTGCAGGTCCGCCGGCAGCGCGGTGGAGCTGGCCGCCGCCTGTCTCTCCTGCAGCCAGTCCAGCTCGCCGGACACCTCCGCCGCAAACTTGTGCAGTCTGGAGATGTTCATTTCAGTTTTAATTATTATGCTAGATGGAGTTATTACTAAAGTTATCTAGATCATACACACCTCATGCTGGTCTCCAGCGCGGCGCGGCGTGCGGCGGCCCGCGGGCGCAGCTTGTCTAGCGCGGCCAGCAGTGCTGCACTGTCCCGCTCGATGGCCGCGCCGTCGAAGTGTCCGCCCGACACCAGGTCCTCACCCTGCGCCGCCAGCGCCTTCGCACGAGATTCCCACTGCGACAGCTCCTGCTCCAAAGCCTACACGACACATACCGAGGTGAGATAGAGAATGAGAAGCAAATATACAGGGAGCAAGTGAGAGACACAATGACTGACCTGATGTTGGTTGAGCAGCCTCTTACAGCTTCTGAGGTCGGTACCGATTTCTTCGCTCTTTAGTGCACGCTCCAAGTCAACTAGTCGTGCTTTAGCGTCTTCAACGGCTCTGTTCACAAATACACAGAGTTAATAGAAAAAACATATTAGTAGAAATTTAGTAATCATTGTAACTTCAGTGTTACCTCCTGTGCTGCCGCTGCTGCGCCGCCTGTCTCAGCTTGCTGCCCTTGTCACGTGACGCGGCGACCAGCTCCTCCCATGCGGTCTGCAGGTCTCTCAGCCGCTGGGACACCTCCTCGGCGCGCGCCGGGTCCGACTTCTGCAGTGACTGCCCGATCTACGACAGGACACGTTATTGTTCACAAATCAGATCCTTCAAGCCGGATAATAAGTTATTAAAGATATGGCACTCACACTCTCCACATTCCTGAGCTGCTTCTCGTTGGCCTGCAGCTCGCGCTCGAAGGCCTCGTGCTTCTGCAGCTTCCTCTCCAAGTTCGCCAGGTCCCTGACAACACTCACATTGTACACACGTACTCCTCTATTTCAAATTACGTACTCCGAGTACTAGAATTCAAAGTTTTTATACCTGTAGCTCTGGTCCTTGGCAGTTCTCGTCTTGTCCAGTATCCAGGTTTGTAACTCCTCTGCTGCCGACACGAACTAAAATGATAATTTCTCATTTTTAAAAAACTCTTTGTAAAATTTTATTACATCTGTGACCAATGGTCTATGGACTCTATATAGTTGTTTATGGTCAACATACCTGTTGATGTGCAAGACTGGCGAGCAGAGCGCGACGTCGCTCGGCGGCGGCCTGTCGCACATTGTCGCGTCGCTGTACCACAGCAGCTCGTCGTGCGGCAATGCTAAGTATACAGAAGAAATCTCAAATACATTCTTTGTATAAAGCATTTTACCACGAAAAGACTATACTTACTGTTTCTCCGCGAAGTGTCGCGGCTGCTGGCGCTCGAGGGCAGCTGCGCGCTGCACGAAGGCCGCCAGCCTCTCGTCCTGCGCCCCCAGCCGCGCCTCCAGCTCCTCCTGCTGCTTCAACAACGCCTCCACCTCGTCTACTGATGACTGCAACACAAGTACATTATTACATAGTAAAGCGATAGAGGGCGTTGTAATCAATCATTTTTTTTTAGCATGTTTGTACTAACACCACACTGGTTGTACTCTAGGAAGGCCTCGTGCGCTCCGCTGGAGGCGTCGATCTGGTCCGCCTCGCGATTGAACGTCTGAAGCTGGACACCCTGCTTCAGCACCACCTCTTTCTCCTGCCATTCTGCGCACACCATGTACATGTTATGTCGTCCCATTAAATTATGAGAAAGTCCATAATTTATCATAAACACTTATAATTACTTACCTTTGTGGAGAGCTTTCTGTTCAGCCTCAAGGGTTTTGATTTTCTCAGCGACGTCTGTGAGCGAGGGGTTGTTGGCCAGCAGCTGCTTGCCTAGACCTATTACCTCCTTGAATCTAAAAGCGTTAATAAAAAAAACATTAATTTTTTATCAATTAACTACAGAACTACTAAACAAATGATTGAATGAGTAAACATACTCGTCGTCGTATCCCTTGATGTCGTCATGCAGCTCCTGGTGCTGCTTGTAGAGCGCCTCTGCGGTGGCTACGTCCTTGGCAGTCACCTCTTGCTGCAGCTGCTCGCGCACCTTCTGTAAAACCACACCACGATCACATTTACATGTTTTTTTTTTTATGATTGTTTGTTGAAGGACAAATCCTAATCTCTTTCCCCTTCCCATATATCAAATAAGAAAGGGATGTCGAAACATCCTATTTGTAACTGTACCTGTACTGTGTCGTGAAGCTGAGCGCTGTTGCTGGCGAAGACCTGCAGGCCGACGGCGCTCTCTAGCCGGCTGCGGCGCTCTGCCGCCTGCGCCTGGCACCGCAGCCACGCCTGCTGCAGCTGCTGCTGGCGCGCCTCCACGTTGGCGCGCTCGCTCGGGTACTGGGACTTTACCCTGCACATACGATAAGAGTTAAATAGTCGGCACAACACTTTCTGTTGACGGAAATTGAACTCTATTTACCGTGTACTATAGAACATTTTCGTATGGAATAATGGCATTTCTAAACAATTATGTTTTTTTTTTAATATACAACATCCAACATACCCATTCATTTTGTACCATTCAATAAGGCTGCATGAAACATACATACATATTGTCTCGATGTATTCATGTTTTGATAATGTTGTTATCGTCTAAAGTTTAAATAGAGTGTTACTCACGAGTCTGCGAGCAGTGCGACAGTGTTGACCTTCTCCCTGAGCGGCTCCAGCTCCCGCTCGAGCTGCGCGTGTCTGCGCTGCAGCGCTCGCACGGTGCGCAGATCTGCGCCGGCCCCGCCCCCCGCCCCCCCCACTCCCGCCAGCTGCTGCTCCTTCTCGCACATCCACTCCAGCGCCTCGTCGCATGTGCGTTGGAACAGCTCCACACTGCATACATAAACATCATTCAATACATTATCTTTGCATCGCTTAGTTCTATTAATTTCATATACAAACAATTCTCTGTGTCACCTTGAGGCGCCCTCTAGATGCATCTCCTTCTGCTCCTTGAGGCGCAGCAGACGAGCCCACTGCTGGCGCAGCTGCTGCCGGCGTGCTGTGGCGCGCGCCGCCTGCCCGTGTTGCGCCGCCACCAGCTCCTCCGCAGCCGCCTCGATATGTTCCAGTCTCTTGGACGCCGCTGACAGATCCGTCACGAATTTCTACAAACACAATTAATGAAGTCCTGCTCGAAGGACCAAACACTATTGATATCTCTATCCTTTTCATAGATTATGAAGGTCTCTCACCTCGTACTTCCTCTTGGCGGTGTCGACGCTGTCCTCGGGGTCGTCTGTGCGCAACATCTTCTCCTTCTCCTTGATCCATTTGTCGAAGTCATCGCACTCCGCGAAGAAGCTGTACAACTTGATGGCGTCCTCTAGCTGCAATCGCCGTGCCTCCGACAGCTTCACCAGCTCGTCTGCAAGTATCATCAGATCGTTAAGCTGCACTGTACCGATGTCGTTAAGATACCATAACTTGTTTGTAACTAATTACCATATTGTTGTTCGATATGTTGCATCCTCTCGCCGACAGCGGGCGCTTTAGCGAGCGCGACTGGCTGTGCGCGACTGGCGCGGCGTGCTGGCCTGGCAGTGCCGCGCCGGACTGGCACCACCTGCTTCACTAGTACCGTCTTCTTCACCCGCTGCACTGTACGCACCTTCTCTGGACGACGAACTTGCACCTAAAGATGAAGACGTAGTGATTACGTTGATATAAAACTGAAATTATATTAAGACTGCATGTAGTGTGATATACTGACAGGTACAACGCGTGGTTCAATCTCGCGCACGTAGTTTGCTGGCACGAAGCCGTCTGTGCGATCTGCCTTGCGCACTGACCACCAGTCCGGGTTCGTCTTGTTCATCAGGAACATCACCTCGCCCTTGGCCATGGAGATGCCCTGACCTGTGAACGCGTACAGCGCCTTCACCTGCACACAAACACATGTTATTTTAACTGTTTGTAGAAGAGGATGTGTCTTTTGCTAATATTCTTTCTGTTTCTAACTGACCTGTGGCACGCTGCGCTCCTCTGTCACTGTGCGGTGCTCGAGGCGCTCGACGGGCTCCTCCTCCCAGACCTCTGTGGGCACGAGGCGAGTCTCGTTGACCCACTCCTCCTCTTCGAGCGCGGGTCCCGCCTCCACCTCAGTGGGCAGCTGCAGCTCGTGTATGCCGGCGGCCTGCAGGCGGTCGGCGGCGGTGCGCAGCTGCTGCAGCTCTGGCTCGTACGCCTGCAGCTCGCCGTGCAGCAGCCGATGACGCGCCAGCAGCGCCGCAGCCCCAGCCGCGTCGCGCCCGCAGTCCGCCGTGCCCACCAGTGCGCGCTTCTCCTTCATCCATGACTCCGACTCGTTCGCGTCGCCGTAGAACTGCACACGGACAGGATAAACAGTCAACATCAACAAACATAACTTATCAATTGGAGTATCAGGCTGAGTGGAGTACAGACCTGGTGAGCCTCTGCGGCATCAGCGAGCTGCTTGTCGCGCGCCTCCGCCAGCTGGCGCAGCAGCTCCCATTGTTTGCTGAGCGCCGCCAGCCGCCGCTCCACCTCCGCACTCTTGGGATGTTTGGCCTCAATCAAACTGCGAGTATACAAATTACAGGACGTCAGATGGCGCTGCAGTCAGTTTGCACTGTGTGAGACATGGTGTAGGGATGTACCTCTGTCCGCGCTCGCGGTGTCTCTGCGCGACGAGGTCTCGTGCGCGCAGCTCGTGCAGCAGCGCGGTGTGCTTCTGGCGCAGAGCGAGCACACCGCGCAGGTCCTTCGCCGCAACTTCCGCGCGACAGATGCGCTGCTTCTCTGTCACCCAGCCTGCAAACATACATACATACATACATACAATACCGCCTCACAACTCACATGTTTACGTTAGTGTAAATATGGAAGTAATGACGTACCTTCCTCCTCGTCATGGTCCTCCAGGAACTGGTAGAGGTTCCTGGCGTCTTCCAATCGAGCTTTGCGGTCTTTTGCCGCCGCCATCAAGCTGTTCAAATTAAATGTTATCAAACAAATTATGGGTACATTGATTTATTCAGACTTGAAGCTATCATGTGAGGTGTGCCATCACCTGTCACACGCGTCCTCCAGCTTGGCGAGCTGCGCGGCGAGCTGCTGCGTGGGCTGCGGTGGACCTTCGGCGGCGGCTCCCTGACGCACCAGCCGACGGATGCTCTCGTCCACCGCACCCAGCTGCAGCTCCTGCAGCGCATGCGCCTGCAGCAGCCGCTCCACGTCTACCAGGTGACGACCTACTTCTTCCGACTGGAACTGAGCCTACAACAACATACCGCACACAATCATATCTAGGTACAGAGGAAAAGAGAGAGATATAAGAGTTGAAGTCCAACAGCGCCATCTTGTGTTAATTGATGTAATTTAAAATACTTTTGCACATTTTCAATCGCACCTTCATCTCTAGCAGCGTGTGCGCGACAGCGTCAGCCTCCCTGAGCAGCGACATGAGATGCGCCAGACGGGCCAGTGAGGTGCGGTGCCGTTCCAGCAGCTCGAGGAGTTCTCTCCAGCGCGCCAGCACAGCCTGCTCGGTGCGAGACACCGCCTCCGCACCGTGGTACTGCTCGCGCACCAGCTCCCCTGCCATCGCAGACAGATCCTCGAAACGCTCCGTCCTGCAGTGACAGTGTGAGTGTGAGACAGACACTTCAGCAATAGAAAGTGAGTGACAGTGAATGTCACAGTATACCTGGCGAGTATATCTGCGGAGATGGCCTCGTGTTTCTTCACTGTGGCATCAACTTGCGCGAGGTTGGATCCGTAGCGAGGATCTGACAGCACCTGGATCATCTCCTTCAGGTACCCCTTGCGCAGCACAGACTAAAAAACAAACAACTCTGTCACTACAAACAGTAATCAGTGACGTCTATGTTCAAAGAGATTTTACATATCTTTGGTTAAATGGCATAAACAATATTGTAGTAAAAGAATAAATTCAATGTCATTGTATTTTTTGATGTCTTTTCTATTCTTGTTTTTCAAAAGTAAATTATATTTTAAATAAATTTATCCTATACATTTTGGTCCTTCGAGTCGGATTCAAACATAGAAAAATAATTGTGTAATTGACTCTACTTATGTTCTGGATGTGATGACGGATTCATGTAAAATCTTATTTGAAAGGCAATGTAATATATTATACCTTTGTATTGAACTTATAATTGAGTTGTTCCAGTCGTTGCTGACGCAGCAGTTCAGTCCTCAGAGCCAGCTCGCGCGCGTGCTCCGCCTGAGACAGTACATTGTTACTTATACAACATTCTACATATATTATCTTACTAATATTATAAATACGAATGTTTGGATGGATAAATGTTTGTAGGAAGATATCTCCAGAACAGCTGCATGGATCTCGATGGAATTTGACACAAATGTAGAACATAGTCTGGAAGAACACATTGTCTAACTTTGATTCTGGAAATATGTGGGGTTGCCGTGAGATATGTCTATTTTATATATTTGATATAGAACATAGTCTCGAGTTTCACATTTTAAAGAAATTCTAGAACATTAGATCTAACTATATTTTTAGATTAATGTAAAATTCTTTTTCTTCAAGATAGATAGATATTTTTCAGGAAAATAAAAACTAAGACAACAAATATGAGATGTATTGACCTGCTCAAGCTTCTGCCAGGCGCGCTCGAGGTCCTGCGGCAGATGTCCCTCGTTGGGCGCCCAGGCCTCGCCCACTAGGCTCTTCTGCATTGTGTTGATGTGGAAGTACAGCGCCTCCACCTCAGAACGTTCCTTGTATCTGAAACATTATCACATTTGTACCACTGTTTCACAAAGTATTAACTTAAGTTGGCACGTGAGACAGCAGAATACTATAAGTACTTAGGTGCCAACTTTACAATTATTGTATGACTTACTTGGGTGGTTTCTCCACAGTGCGGTACTGCTTGAAGGCGAGCAGCAGCCGCTGGATGCCGTCCAGCGAGTTGGGAAGGTCGCGTCCGTTCAGCTCCAGGATCTTGAGCCGGATCCACTCCAGCAGAGCGCTCATCAGACGACCGTACTCGCCTTTACGACTGTCGCAGTCCATCATCTGACCTATTATCTACAAACAGGCAGACAAACAAGATGTTTTATATGTTTATTTATTTTCTTAGCCGCTTAGAAATCTTAGCTTTTATTTATTTCTGATTTAAATGAGCCTGTTAATGTCACGTGACAGTTATTTCTATCTATTAGTTCGAATCCTCACCCCTGCACAAAATACTACGTGTTATAACCAGTCTATTTATAGAGATGAGAGAGAACAGAAGTTCAATTTGTACAAACATTTGCAATTCTGCGGCCGCTCTTCTGTTCGTTCTTCATGCGGGCGAATGTGTGATAGTAACTCGCCACATACGTCATCACTGACTTCTCATCAGGCCGGCTTGTGTCCACATCTGTAACACAACAATAACAATAACAACATGACACACTTCCTTCTCAAAAAACATACGAGAAAAAATAACATAAAGGCTTTCACACGCAGGAAATTAAATCTCATACCATTGGTTTCTGAGAACAAAAACTTTGTATAAAATATATCGTCATCCCTCTCATTATTATTGACAAAACAGAGATGATAATATGTTTTAAAAGAAGGTTTTGAAACCCACAGTTATTAAATTCCAGTAATTACAACAATATTGGTTTAATGGTGACTTATTCACTCATTAAGGGTACTTTTAATATTAAATCTCATTTAATTGTCAGTTAATGATTTTGAGTGAAGGAGTCAATTTTAAAAACTAACTAAAATGAGTAATGTAGAAAAGATGTGGCAAAGAGAACGTTAAGTATGAGTGTGGAGGTACACCGGTAGAGGTAGGCCTAGGAAGTGGATGGTTTGCGTGACGGATGACATGATCAAGAAGGAGGTGACAATGGAGATGACGGCAGACAGATTCATTTGGAGGAAACCTGGTGCACCGACCTTACGTAAGTGGGATAAGGTCAAAGAGATGATGAAGTAAAATGAGTAGTGTAGACTAATATGTTGTTATTTATAATAAAGATAAAGGTAGACTCACCCTCAGCATCCAACAGACGAGGTATACCGAGGTGTTTGTGGGCGACGTCGAAGGCATGGTTGAGGGTCTCCACGTGGTCCGCCTGCGGGACCTCCGCCCAACGGAACAGGTCCGGTCTGAAACAACATTAACATATTAATAAAACTTACAAGTCACGCATTTTATTTTAACATTTTTCTCTACCTGAAAGATTTCTTTATAAAATTTATTATAATATAATTTAAATATAGTCTATGTTACTCTGGAATAATATAGCTATACAATGGTGAAATGTGGTACAAACATACGTATAATTTATCTGTATTATAGTAAAGTAGATATATGTGACCTGTGTGCATGTATGAGGGCATTAAATCCGAGCCCCGAGCGCCAGGAGTCTGTGAAGTTGTGTATGTGTACGCCATGGTAGCCGCTCGTCTTCCGCTGGCACCACAGCAGCAGAGCATCCTTCGCGGACTTCTTCTCTGACGACTCATTCTCTTCGTCCTGCCGAGACAGAGATCACTTTGATACCAAACAGTATTAGTGTATAAATCTATGAAACAGTTACATCTATTTTGAGATCTCTGTAGATGTAACTCTTTTCATCACAACATGTTAACACATCAAATGCTACACCAATTTGGGAATATTCAAATGAACTCGGCATAAAACTCACAAAACATCTCCATAATACAACGAGACAGATAAACAAAGTATTTACTGGCAAAAATCTTGCTAAATGCAGTGTAAAGACAAAAGATGCCACTAGTTGGCATTGTCCACTTACGACATCTATTTCTATCTCTTGAATCTGGAATCGCAGGATGATGGTCCAGATGAGACCGAGGATGAGACGAGGGTTGCCGTCCACGATATCCTCAGCGCCGATTGATTCCAAACGCACCTACAACAAATTAACACATACAATGATACTTCGTCACGTAACGTGGACTTTTAGACATAGTGGCAGTGAAAGTGTTAATATTCGTGTAAAGCGCTATTAGATAATAATTTTACTAATATTATAAATGCGAATGTTTAGATGGATGTTTGTTTGAAGTTATCTCTGGAACGTTTCAACAGATCTTGATGAAATTTGGTACAGATATAGAACATTATCTGGAAGAACACATAAGCTACTGATTATGTTTTTTATTATTCTGAGCGGACGGAGTCGCGGGCGAGAGTTAATCATAGAATAAATATTTCTAGTATGTAAAATTAAAACACATGACAAGAAACCGGTCAGTCCTACTTTACACTTGTTGGGTTTCCTGACTTACCTTCTATGTATTTCATTTACCATATATAGATATTTCATAGTCTTCACATAGTCTTTATTCATGTTATGTTTAAAAAGCAATATTATAAAAAAACTTTCCTATATCTAGGTCTGTATTTGAAATTATTTATGTCTAAAATTATATCTATCCGTGTTATGTCTTAATTTGTGTTAAAAACAGAAGTCATTTGAGTTCTGAAGCCTAGCTATATTACATCGGTAGCATGGACTAGCTACTTGCTAGCCGCGTGATAAATGAGATAGCTGGTGATAAGACGGCCTTGCTCATTATCTGATACCACATAATACAATGTGACGTCACCTATATAAAACGCATATCGTACATTTTGCATCTATTTATATATTTTAAATTCATATGTAATAGTTTTTGTTTTTTAATATGTTACGTAAAAAAAAGAACCGTTTTTTTTACTATTGCAACGATTTACTAATAGACATAGTTATAATAATAA
Organism: Papilio machaon; assembly: GCF_912999745.1. Taxonomy (NCBI): domain Eukaryota; kingdom Metazoa; phylum Arthropoda; class Insecta; order Lepidoptera; family Papilionidae; genus Papilio; species Papilio machaon. The sequence continues at coordinate 244,454 of NC_060013.1, read as the reverse complement.
TAGTAACTTTTAATCTAGCCTTAAACTGACCTTAGTGTGCAAGAAGCCGAGACTCTTGTTCACGTTTTCAATCTTGTGCACGCGCATGCGGCCCGAGTTTGGTCGCGGCAGCCGCTCGCCGCTGATGATCTCCAACAGCTTGAGGAGCCTCCGCCCATCTCCCAGATCCACAAACAGATCCTCCACCTCCATGCGCGCCTGCAGACATACAATACAACATTTAGAAGACAACCTGAGTGAGGACTACAAAAATATTTTACAAAATGAATACAACTAAGTAGCTATTAGTAGCTAGCATCTTGACAGGCTTCTATTAGCATTTTTAAAGCTAAGCGATGTCTAAAACGTAGTTGTTCTCTATTAAATACAATGTCAAGGACGGGTCACGTTTAAACGCATTTCGTTACATGAGAGAGATAGAAGATACAACATTATTACAGTTAGAGGGAGTTAGAGCAAATCACTCAAAGCGCTACCACTCTTTTCACACTAAATATCTCTGTTTTGTATTAATGTTCATAGCATATTGTGTTGATTACAATTTTATTCATCATTTATTAATATGCATCCTAATCGAATGAATAAGTTAGCATACAATATGATTGAAGATTATAGATGCGCCGGCGCAGCGCAGCGACCTCGCGACACACTTTCTCCGCTCGCAATCTCTGCATTGCATTTAACAATTTATATACGCATTGATATGTGGACTTACACATCCGTTGACATTTAAAATAGTTTCTCATTTCTTGATTAAATTTCTTTATATAACAAACATGCGCCAATAATTTATCATACAATATCAGTCCGTGCTAAGTCATGTCCTAACAAAGGTCGTTCATTGTCACATACGGACGAACATGGCGCATTAGCATTGTATAGTTAAGGATGACGTGATCCATCATTGCCAAAATTGCAACAAATACGAATATGTTAATTGACAAAGTATTTAAATGCAAATCAATCACCTTCCATTTCCAAGTACTAGATTATACCATATATATTCGTATATCCAAGATATGGCTTGCTATTTGCCATTTTCTATGATCTACGAGGACCTCTAATTACATTCTCTTTGTATTTATTATTTTCCCATTCGGTGTCGAGACCCTTGGTCCGTGGGGTCCTAGCGCTAGAAGGCTTTTTAAGGAAACAGCAAAAAGGTTAGTCGACATCACAGGAGACCGAAGAGCTGGCAGCTACCTCGGACAAAGAATTAGTCTAGCCATTCAAAGGGGGAACGCTGCCAGTATCTTCGGAACCTTGCCTAAAGGGACACCTTTTAATGACATATTTTAGTTTTTATGTATTATATTTAAATTAAATTCATGTAACATAAATGTGACAGAATTATATAAATAAATTAAAATTTATTAAATAAATACTTGTCGCCTGCAGCTCTACAACTATGTTCTACATTTATTCTTAATTTCATCAAGATCTGTTTAGTTGTTCCGGAGATATCTTCTAACAAACATCCATCTATCCATCCATCTACCAAAACTTTCGCATTTACAATATTAGTAAGCTAGTTATTTTAAAAGACCAAAATACCCAACTAACTGTAGCCTTATTACTATTCTGGGAATACGAAATGAATTACATCTCAATCTACAAAATAGGTCAAACCATTTAGGCTACAGGACAAAATGAAACGTACAAACAAACGAGAAAGGATGTGTTTTCACTGTCTTTAACACATGTATAAACACATGTGGTCATCTCTGTTCCTTCGAGGAGAATGAAAGGGACAATGTATTGTTTTATTACATGTTTTTCGATAATCAAAACAAAGGGCAAAACATTGCCATATGTTTTGATTTTCAATCTAATAAAGTTGTTCATGTTTTTAACTAAGCTATAATTAACTAAACAATTATTTATAACTATACTAGCTGTCGTCCGCGACTCCATCTGTGCGAAATTAAATAAAAAAAACTCAATTAGTTTCCTATGTGTTCTTTCAGATTCTGTTACATTTATGCCAAATTTAATGGATATGTTGAGCCTTTTTCTCCATCCATCCATCCAAACATTCTCATTTATAATATTAGTAAGATTATCTCCGCGTATGATGTGACCTCTAGCGGACAAGATGACATCATTGAGAGTTAACTAAACCTAGCTTTATCATTTTTTAATCAATGTAAATGTTACATTGTCTATCTAGATCTAGTAATTTTCTACGGATATGTGATATGTATGGATGGATTGTGTGAAAGAGGATATGAGTAAGAAGGGGGTGAATTCAGATATGACGGCGGATAGAGATATATGAAGAAGTAGTACTTTCTGTGCCGACCCTTCATAGGGATAAGGGCAGGTTGATGATGATGATGATGATGTGATAGTACTTACATAGTAATGTAATTCATATAAGGTCGATACTTTAAGCCCACTGCAGACTTTCAGTTAGAACTGACAAAAGTTTTGTCTACAAGCTGAACGTCTGTAGCGGGCTTCATAAGTGAGAGGCGTATATATTTTAACAATAAAGTTTTATTATTTATTTCAGTATATTATTGTAGAATAATTTTAAGGAAAACTTAAGTATGATGTCAGTTTCAATGTATGACACATGTTTACAAGGAAAAAGCTTTGTAATTGAGAACAAATTACTTGTAATGTTACTCGTATGTTACGCATATAGTTTATACGATTAGCCTACGCTTTTTGCTTTATTTGTGCCAAATTTCACCCAGATCCGTGTTAACAAACATACATCTATGCAAGTTAACTTTCGTATTTACAATATAAGTTAGTTTTCAGTTATCTTGGCGGCTCTTAACTTCTTAAGTCACTATGCAGTGCATATATCATCTCCTACCGGTAATATATTTGACAAGAACTATATTAGTAAGTATGATAGTATTAAGTATATAAGATAACAAAGAATATATCGGTTTTTATATAAGAGAAGGGGGCAAACGAGCGACGGGAACACCAAGGTGATCATCGACGCCCATGGACATCCGGAACACTGGAAAAACTGCAGATGCGTTGCCGTTTGACTTATTTTAATGATTTAAAAATAAATCATTCGGTATATTTTCATGTAATCAGTTAGGTTTATTTATTTATAAACTTAATACTGCGCATTACTATCAATGGTCATGAAAAACAATGTATAAATTAGCATTCAACATAATCAGTAGGTCGGGACCCGCGGTGCATTGTACTCCGTTTTTCTGCACTGATAGCGTCATGAATTGATAAGAGACCAGAGCGGCTGCATTCATCACATATAGCTCGCAACATTACATGTGTACAATTTGTAAATACCTTCAAAGGAATGTTCACCACCTTTTATTTCCCATTATTTCTTTATTAGGAGGGGAAATGGAAAAATGAATAGTGGTAGACGCCAACAAAATGAGTTACACGAATTGGCGAGCTCAGTCGGTGAAATACCACGACCACACAGAAAACAGACGTCAAGTGGAAGTAACACCGCGTACATTCTGATGAGTGTGGTGCCGGACGAAGGCCTAGTTTTAGAACTCTTTTCCTTCCCACCTGTTAGCACTGCACTTTGTAAATAAAACACTGTTGAACAACTTAAACTCAATTTATTTAATCTTTGCTTAACATAATGTCTAGAAGATAATTCGAAACGATACTGCGTTAACAAAATAGGTCAGCGACATCTACCGAGCAGTTGCGTAAATAAACATAAAAAATAATTGATCGCCGCGTGTAAAACAATACAGCGCCATCTAGTGAGCGAATCGATTTTATTCTTATTTTACATATTTGGACATACCGCCCACCAAGAACTTGTTCTTTACATATAATATACACAAAGCTATACAATAATAAATTGGAAATGCTGACCAAAGAAAAGACAATCAGTTAAACTACAAAATAACCACTAGAAAAAAAAAAAAAAAAAAAAAACTACTATTTAATTGTTAAAGTACTTCGGTAATCAACATAACATATGAAATACAAACAAAAAAAAAAAAAGGAAACAAACATAATTTCTATACAATAAGTTGGCCGCCCACCGTGAAATACTAACAAATAATAAGTACAAAATTGCTAAAATTAACATCTATACAATATTAATATACATCACTATTCAATACCAACTTCTGACTTTGGAAGAAAACATAATTTATTACAAGGTCTCTTTACGATACCATTGGTCGTTTTTATGGTTACCACCCGAGTAATATTATCCTTGCCTGTATGCTTTTGTATAATTCTTCCCAGTATCCATTTTGCCGGAGGCAGGTTCTGATCGTGTATAATAACAACGTCATCAATTTCTGGCTCAATTCTTTTTGTGATCCATTTATATCTCTGGTTCAAGGTGACTAGATATTCCGCTGACCATCGTTTCCAAAAATCGTTCACCATCTTTTGAGTTAGTTTCCATCGTTGAAGACCGGTAATGATGTTATTGCTAGAGTAATCTCGATCTGGAATAATAATCAAAGGCTCCCCAACAAGAAAATGTCCCGGAGTCAACGGTAAAGGATCGTCGGGACTATCGCTTAATTGACTTAGAGGCCTAGAATTCAGGCAGGCCTCTATCTGAGTTAAGACGGTAGCCAGCTCTTCAAAGGTGAGGGTGCTATCGCCCAAAATTCTTTTTAGATGAGCCTTGGTGGAACGCACACCTGCCTCCCAAAGTCCGCCAAAATTAGGAGCCAGTGGAGGTATATAATGCCAAGTCGTACCTTCACTAGCCAATAAAGTACCAATCTCTTTCGGCAATTCTGAAGTGGCTCTGTTAAACATATTTTTCAACTCCTTATCGGCACCGACAAAATTGGTGCCGTTATCACTGTATAAATTTTTACAGTGTCCTCTTCTGGACACAAATCTACGGAAGGCGGCAATGAAACCATCTGCAGTTAAACTTGAAACGGCTTCCAAATGAATAGCACGGGTAACCATGCAGATGAAAATACAAATGTACCCCTTATAGGTCTTTGAACCGCGCCCTGGCGAGAATCTAATCCTAATGAACCCAGTAAAATCCACACCAGACGACTTGAATGCTCTCTCCGGCTTAACTCTAACAGATGGGAGTTGACCCATGAATGGGTTTCTCTTTTGTCCTGAGTATCTGACGCAAGTTACGCAATCTCTATAACACTTTTTAACGTAATCCCTAGCTCTCAATATCCAATATTTGGATCTCAAATAATTAAGCATTACCAATGGACCTCCATGCAGTGTTTTTAAATGTGCATCATAAATAACCAATCGTGTGAGATGACTTGCACCAGGCAATATGATAGAATGTTTCTTATCAAAACATTCTTGAGACTGTTGGATGCGACCACCGACTCTTAGCACCCCATTTTCATCAAAAATGGGGCAAAGCGTATGAAGTTTGCTAGATTTAGACACGGATCCGGTAGACTTTAACTGTTTGATTTCTTCCTTAAAATGTAAATTCTGAACGTCTCGGACACAAATCGTCAAAATATCATCCATCTCTTTCGGTGTAATATTATCTCTAAGCCTTCTATCTTCTTTAGGTATTTTCCAACGTGACACTCTTTTACAATACGATAATACTCGCAATAGATTTGGTAACCTCGAAAATCTTCTCCATATAAATTCTTCATCTAATTGAATGACAATAGTCATAGCCTTAACGGGTCTCTGTTCCTCCTCGGTCGTAAAGTCTTTCTGAACAGGGAATTCAATATTGTCCTCATCTTTTAACCATTCAGGACCATGCCACCATAACATATTTTCCTTAAGGTCTTCTGCTGGCAAACCGCGCGAAGCACAATCTGCAGGATTGAACCTAGTGCCCACGTGATTCCACTGATCACGGTCCATCATAGTTAAAATCTCAGACACGCGATTACTAACAAATGTTGTCCATCGGCTTGGTTCACCACGAAGCCACGCTAGCACCACCGTGGAGTCAGACCAAGCATATAGGTTCTCTTTACTAACCTTCAGAACTTGTGATACTTCGGAAATTAATTGAGCTGCCAGAAGAGCTGCACAAAGCTCCAAGCGGGGAATCGACACTTCCTTCTCAACTGGCGCAACACGGGTTCTAGCTGTAACCAAATTCACATTGTAATTGCCCTTTTCATCCCTAGCCTTAACATATACAGCTGCAGCGTAAGCTGTTTGTGAGGCATCGGCAAATGCATGCAACTCGACGTGATTGCCGCGCTTTACTTGCAACCACCTCGGTATGATTATGTCTTTGACCTTAACCAAACTTCTTTTAAATTCAAGCCATTCCTTTAACAGATTTTGTGTGACTTCATCATCCCAAGACAAACCTGACTTCCACAATTTCTGCATGTAAACCTTAGCAGTAACAACTACAGGTGCGATCCATCCTAAAGGATCGTACAGCCTCGCTATTTCTGACAATATCTTCCTTTTAGTGATGGGGCACTCGGTTTCAGGCAATTTATGTATATATTCGAATCTATCCGTGTTCTTGTTCCAGCTTATACCCAAAACCTTGACCATATCATTTTCTTTAAAAACCAACGATGAATCCGCCCTTTGCTTATCTGTTTTAATGTATTTAAGTAATTTCTCACTATTTGTGCACCATTTCTGTAGATTGAATCCTCCAGCCTTCATTACTTTATTCAATTGCTCATAAATCTCAATGACTTCATCTTCTGTTTCTCCTCCCGATAATAAGTCATCCATATAAAAATCTTCTAGTATTATTTTTGCCGCTATTGGATACTTCAATTGTTCATCCTTGGCTAATTGTTGTAGACATTTTACTGCTAAATATGGTGCACACGACGTACCGAAAGTGAGTCTTACCAATTTATAGCATTCTAATTCCTGGTTTGGGTCGAACCTCCACAAAATTCTTTGGCTATCAGTATCCTCATCTCGCACTCGAATCTGCCTATACATTTGTTCGATGTCTGCCACCACACAGTATGGATGTAATCTCCATCTCATCAGAATGTGTCTTAGATCCTGTTGAAGCTTAGGACCTATAATGAAACAATCGTTTAAAGACACATTGTTAGAGGCCTTGCAAGACGCATCAAAGACACACCTCACTTTGGTTGTATCTTTATCTTCCCGCACAACAGCGTGATGTGGGAGGTAAAAAACTTTCTTAGACTTGTCGTCCGTAACTTTAACCATGTGGCTCTGATTTATGTAATCTGCTATTACCTTTTTGTATTCATCATATAACCTTGGATTTCTTAATAATTTCTTTTCTAATGATATAAATCTTCGTAGTGCTGTCTCCTTCGATTTGCCCCTAAAACACTGTGGATCATCGTCTTTATACGGCAACGTTACTACATACCTCCCGTTTTCATCTCTTGTTATAGTCTTCTCAAAAATTTCTTCACAAATTATCTCATCTTTCGTCATACGCTTTTCTATACTCTCTGATCCTCTCTCTATCTCCCAGAATTTGCTTAACTGTTGATCTTCTTTCACTTGTAGATGTAGACTTATGATTCTTGGATTTGATTGCTTGGCCGTCTTAACTCTTCCTGATAAAATCCAACCAAACTGTGTATTCTGTGCAATAGGACCACAGTCGGTTGGGTGTCGTTTTAGGCCCTCTAATATAATTTCGCTCAAAACGTCAACGCCTAGAATAATATCAACTCTGCTCGGTTCTCCAAAACGCGGATCTGCCAGTGATAAATTCTCGATTTCTGGCCAATCCGTGATGAACGTTGAATTATTTGGTATAAAAGATGTGAGAGTGCTCAACACATAGGCATTAACTGATATCGTAAATGAATTATGACGTGATTCTACTTGAAATGACACCATGCTCTGAGTGCGCGTCTCTCCGTCGCCCACTCCAGATATCACACCATTAACTGAAGATCGTTTTAGACCCAAGGCTTGAACTGTAGCTTCATTAATAAAAGATGCCTCGGAGCCTTGGTCAACGAGTGCTCGTACTATTTGAGAATATCCGGTGTCTGATTTGATCTTAACTACAGCTGTAGCTAGTAATACCTCACTTTGCGTCTCATGTGCAAAATGAGTTGAAATCTTAATATCTCTCTCAGTATTTTTAGATAACTCACTAAGCTCCTTCGACTCGGCAGGAGCCTGATTCTGATATTCTTGTTTTCTATCCAGATGTAACAGACTGTGGTGGCGTTTACCACAGCGTCGACAGCATGTTGATTGACGGCAAAACCTAACCGAATGATTATGTGCCAAACAATTGAAGCACAATCTCTTTAATCGTACAAACTCGGATCTCTCTTCTGGGCTTTGCTCGCCAAATTTTTTACATTGAAATAGAATATGTGGTCCAGAACACATAGTGCAGGCTATATTTTGCGAAGTAGCTCCACGTTTCTCAATAGTGGAATGGAATGACTTGTGCTTTACTATTGCTTTAGGTAGATTTACCATTTCCAACGTTCTGAAGCGTGTCTCCAAAAACTTAGTTAGATCTAACCAGGTGGGTAGTGAATTTGATTCAGATTGACTAACGTGTATCTCCCACTGCTTCCGGGACTCAGGATCTAACTTAGACACAACTAAATAATTGACGATGACATCCCAATGGTCCACATTAATTTTTAAATTCTTCAATGATTTCAAACATGCAGTGGTAGTATCTAACAGTTGCTTTAAGCCTACTGCTGAATCTGAAGGGATATTTCGCTGATAAAATAACTTCTTCATTATTTCATTGGTATTATATCGTAAGTTATTGTATCGCTGGATCAACAGTTTCCACGCTTCAGCATAATTTGTTTCTATCGTCGTCAAGTTTTTGAGCAGATTTGCAGGTTCTCCCGACAAGCTACTCTTTAAGTAGTGCAATTTTTGTACACCACTTAAACTTGTATTCTCGTGAATAAGCGAGACAAACATGTCATAAAAGGTTTGCCATTCATCGTATGCTCCTGAGAATGAAGGCAAATTGATTTGAGGTAATCTCACTTCACAAGTTGATGCAGATGTCTCTGCGATAGCACCACATTGCCTTGATGTCGATGGAGAAATTGCACGTAAATCTTCTTTCATTTTAACTTTATATTCTAAGTAGACTTCTTCAAATGCATCAATAGTGTCGTTTTTAAAATAATATAATTTCTTCCTATCGTCGGCTGAGACTTGAGATATTATTTCTGTGTGTTGATTAATGAATGTTGTGTATAAATTTTCTAATTGTTCGAGTCTTGCTTCTATATAAGCTGGTGTAATCCGCTCCTTGGGAGACTTTTTGTAATTCTGAAACGCCTTCTGCAGACGCTGCCACTGGTCTTCTTGCTTCACAAGAAGTGGGTCCATTTTAAATTATTTTTGAAAATTTGCAAGTCCCAGTATAGCCCAACTTAAAAATTTTCCAAGTCCTTTAAGATCAAAATTTTTGTAAGTGTCAGTGTAATACAACACAAAATTTTACAAGTCCTTTAACACCGAAATTTTCTAAGTCCCAGTATCACACAACACAGAAATTTTTACAAGTCCTTTAACACCGAAATTTTCTAAGTCCCAGTATCACACAACACAGAAATTTTTACAAGTCCAAATCACTATTCCAATATTCTAAGTCTAAGTCTTTAACACCTTTTCACTTGAAACACTAATAATTTTTCTAAGTCCAATTTAACTTTAAAATTTTTCTAAGTCCTAAACACTTTAACAGTCACTTCACTTTACTCACGATTTTACAAGTCCAATCTTCAACTCCAATGTTCCAATGTTCCCGGGTTTCGGCACCAGATGTTAGCACTGCACTTTGTAAATAAAACACTGTCGAACAACTTAAACTCAATTTATTTAATCTTTGCTTAACATAATGTCTAGAAGATAATTCGAAACGATACTGCGTTAACAAAATAGGTCAGCGACATCTACCGAGCAGTTGCGTAAATAAACATAAAAAATAATTGATCGCCGCGTGTAAAACAATACAGCGCCATCTAGTGAGCGAATCGATTTTATTCTTATTTTACATATTTGGACACCACCTTTTATTTATGAGAAAAGGATGGGTGATGGGATTTGATGGAGGGGACGCATAGGTAGGGGAAATCTGTGCGTGTCCTCCATCGATTAACGGTAGGCAACTATGCGATTGCAGATGTCTATGGGCAGCAGTCGCTTCGCCATTTCGGCGACTTCAGTTAGCCGCTTGCTCGTTTGCCACCTTATAAAAAAGTGGACTAAAATTTGCGTAGTAATGCACCGTTCGAGTGTGACATTTTTCAGTTCTCTACTATCTTAATATATATAAATCTCGTGTCACAATGTTTGTCCTCAATGGATTCCTAAACCACTTAACCGATTATAATAAAATTCGCACACCATGTGCAGTTCGATCCAACTTGAGAGATAGGATAGTTTAAATCTCAAATTATAGTCGCAATTTTAATTTATTGCTAATTATTTGTCTGTTATTATTTGACAGTCACAATTATCTGTTAACTCCAAATGATTCTAACAGATGTCGATACCTTTCGACTGGGTTGAGTAAGTAATCAATAGATGGCGCTGCTATGGTAAATCTACGAACGTGTCATATAAGCTTATTAACTGCGCGCGGACGGAGTCGCGGGCAACAGCTAGTCTATATATATAAAAGAAAGTCGTGCTAGTTACACCATTTATAACTCAAGAACGGCTGAATCGATTTGACTGAAAATTGGTGGGCAGGTAGCTTAGAACCAGGAAACGGACATAGGATAATTTTTATCCCTTTTTATATTATTTTTTTCGCGCGGACGGAGTCGCGTGTAAAAGCTAGTTGTTAATAAAACTCTCGAATAACTATTAGTTTGTAAGATTCTTACATCGAGAAATCTTAATTCACAACACTACGTGCTACAATTGTAATCACAGCGTAAAAGTGCTAACTCTATAAATAGCATCGAACCGAACGCGTACTAACAGAGGCGTGACTAGTGGTCGATGAGCCATTGTGATAACACACCGCTTGATAACGGAGCATACAAATTGAACGTATTGAACGCTTTTAAATCACCAAAGAGTGAGGTTTGCTTTGGAATTTTGAAGCATTGTAAGTTACAACACGTGTAGAATAACATGAAAGTTGCTTTTCGCGTGTACTGTAATATGATACGTTGGAATGCGACACACTCTAAGTAAGTGTGTCGCATATTAGGTACCCTTCAAGTGTGCTTTTATTCTTATGATAGAGATTTGAATTTATTTAAACTAAAATTAATTTTACGGTTTAAACTTTTTTAAATGTGTGCAAATATCTAATATATTATCAGATATTCTGGCCCTGAATGTTTCTAAGTATCTTTGTTAAGATACAATGTTGCAAAGAACAAAGGGTCGAATTTGAAGTACTGTGGTACTACAACTACGTAACGACCTGAACTGATGAATTATTACTGACCTTCTGTAGGAATGAGTTGACCCATTTTGTGAAGGTCTTCTTCTGTATGTGCAACCGCTCCTCCTGCAGCGCCTTGATGCGGCCCTGCTCGAACTTGAGCGCGTCCTCGCGCTGAGTCATGTTGCTCCGCTGCTGCACCGCCGCCGCGTATCCGCCCGGCTCATACTGCGCCCCTGTACACCGCATTTAATATATGTTAGACATATAACATCTCTTTGATGACCAAGTAGTTTTTATTCAAAGAGCTACTGGCCATTTATAATGTTGTATATTAAAGTATGTAAAAATGAAGGATAATCGCGCGGGAATCTAAAGGAATAAAATAAAGAAAACACGTATTCCTTTATATTAATCTTTAAGATAGACATTTTGGTAGTAAAATTTACCAAATCTCCTCGTCGGCTGGTAATCCTGGTAGGAGTGCACACTGACATTGCTCAACTGTCTCTGCATTGTGACGTCATGGAGGCACCTCGCCACTCACACCGCACCCCCCAACACACTTATTTGGTTAACTTTGCTTTGGCACTGTTTACACGAGTGGTTTTACTAAATCACAACTTTTATCAACCTTGTTTTATGTGGATTGCAACTAGCTATAATAATTTGGTTATCTTAAATTAAAGTTTACTAGAAAAAAAAATTAGGAAGGTGGCAAAAGAGCGGCGAGAACACCGAGGTGATCATCGTCGACCACAGACATCCCCAACACCAGTGGAACTGCGGTTGCGTTGCTGGCCTTTTAGATAGAGATACTCCCGTTTTTTTAAGCAATTCAAAAAGCCGTTAATTTACGTACATTTAAATCAAACGCACTTACTTCTACACTATATTGACTCGTACAGTTAGAAAATTAAATTCACATACCACTAAGAACATCATACATACAGCAAAATGTCATCATAAGAGGTATTTAGCACGTATATACATGTTGTTTTAACAAGTTTTAGACTTAATTTCATTGTGAGCGTCAAATTTCACTGAAGTAGATAGAAAAAAAAACGTTCTCGACTGTACAGTTCAGCAAAAAGATCGGTTCATATTACTTTGTAACTTTAAAGTTGTGAGAATGAATTCTGTAATATTTATTATAGAAATATTAAAACAATAATAACGGTGTGCGGTAGAGTGCGCACGCGCATCTTACGTAAACAGTTTCTGCAATTATTAATTAACTAGTTATTCACTGCGCGTAACATTTCTATATAAATTTTACTTCACGCCTAATACACTATTGTATCAGATATCACATTGTTTCTAAATCTATATATATAAAAGAAAGTCGTGTTAGTTACACTATTTATAACTCAAGAACGTCTGAATCGATTTGACTGAAAATTGGTGGGCAAGTAGCTTAGAACCGGGAAACGGACATAGGATAATTTTTACCCCGTTTTCTATTTATTATTCCGTGCGGACGGAGTCGCGGGTAAAAGCTAGTTTATAATATTAGTATGATATGTTGTAGTATATAGTGTTAGCTAAGTTTATTTAACTTAGAGACGTCGTAATTTTTTAAATGCTGTGACAATAATAGGAGAGATGCGACGCGTGGGCGATTCGAACCCGGGTCATCGACACGTCGCAGCCACTCGCCGGAAGTGGTCACTATAAGAGCTAGGCTTTGAATTCAACTGAGATAGTTAACATCAGATTTAACAAGCATGTTGAATAATAAAATATTTTATTTTAAGGTCACTCTCATTTCGATGGGTCCTTTTTATAAAGGTCAAAGTAACAAATTGATGATTTTTACTTTTTTTATGTTAAAAGCTACCTCTTTGTTTAGTTAACAACATGAACTAAACAAAAATACACATTTACAAGTGTAAATGTTAATTTTTGCTGAAATAAAAGTGCCTATGCGGTCTATTTTCCTATATGGTTGAAACTTTAAGAGCCTCTCCTGAAAAGTTGTCAATTTGCACATTGGCCTTTATTCGTAGGAGCCATCAATTTAGAGACCATACCGACGTCGATGAGATATTAAGGAAATTTATGTTTTAAATTGTTTTCAATCAATTTAATTCGCGAGTTAGATTATAAATTAACAATTTTACGGTAAAACATCAACAGCCAATGGAGTGCATCGCTTTCTTCACATCACCGCAGTCAGTTGTCTGACGTCGCGTCGCGTCGCGGTGAAAGCAATGAGAAAGACGCTATTCTTTTTAAGAAAGACGCGAGAATCATTGTACGTTAGAATCTGGCCCGGTGAGAGAAGCTCTGCTATTGCGGTTGATTCAATCAAAAAATGTATAACACATACTTAGACAACTAGCTAGAGGTGGCGCTAGCGCTGTATTACTTTAGTTTCACCTAAACCCACCGGGTCAGACACTTGTCGATCTATACACTCCAACAAGGATTTTGTAGCACTTGTCTGACACCTACAGGGGAGCGTTGATGAACGAAATTAATTTAGCATCACTGATGCCCACCGGGTCATATAAGTTTATTGTTAATACTTGACTTTTAAAAAACACTGTAACCGTGGGTTTTCATTGGCGATACTTCTATAAAACTGTACAGTTTTTTCTCTCATTTAAAGGAAATAGTAGGAATAATTGCGATTGCGGTACAACAGAATAAGAATTTTATCTAGGATTTTAAAGGATAAAGTTAAAACCGGTTTAATTTATTTTCCTGCTTAAACTAATTTTTGATGACACCAATAAATAAACCGAAACACACCTGAGAAATGGGCATATGTTATCTATCAGGTCAATGGCCGATAATGTTGGAAAGACGGGAACGAACACTATACTTCAAATAACTTTCTCATAGTGTAGTGCGAACAATTCACAGATTTGTAATTTCGAAGCAAGATATATAAAATTTGGTTAACCTAAATGTTTGGACATCAGAGTGGACAGGAATTGCGAGTGTCGCAAACATTTTACGCCTCGCAAGGGATAAACAAAAACATAGAGAACTGAGCACCAACCTTCGCTAGTCGGAGCGCTACCTCAAGAAGAAGAAATATTTGGAAGCACCGGTGGCTCAGCGGTTAAGAACCGGTCATGTACTCTACACGTCCGGGTACCAATACGTTCTCGTGATAATGCATATATCAGAGGAGAAATTCAAAGATGTGTAAAAATTCAACCAATCCGCAGTAGATCAGCGTGGTTGACAAAGGCCTAGTACCTGAGCTATGAGCCCCCTACGCTATGATCTCATGATCACGATGAAATTGTTGTCTCACTTAACTTGGTCGTTAATGTTATTTAATCAACAGTTATTTTTTTTGTCTGTATTAAAACGGAACCGATCATGCGTTTACAGAAACATTTTGCAAAGTTCAAAGCGGACGTCAATGCTGTCGACGCGATGGCTGGTAAACAACTAAAAACTATATAACTAATAGATAGAGTAGGTACCGCGACTTTGTTATTGATGAATAAATTGGCGCTTGACAACAAACCTAGTTTATAAGTGTCTAAAAAGCTGTATGACTCAATCAACGAATTAAAGTCGCTTCCCATTAGGACTGATTATAGTACGTTACACACGTTGTTGTGACAAGTCGATCTGATTGCATTGTGAACCTAATAAGATATTTTAAAATGGGTAGGAAATAAATGTCCTCGACTGTACCACTCAGTTGGAGTTAATATCAACAATAGAGTGTAAAGAAGAGATTCATGTAGCTAGGTTCTAGTTACGCAATGAAGGTCAGTCGGCGAGTTTCCGGCTTTGGACCGGTGAGACCGGATTCTGCGACTCACCAGGTGACGAACAAACGTATAATGTAAAAAAATATTTTTTGGGATAGATAACACTTGTCTACATAAGATATAGTTACGTAACACATTGTTGTAACACATTCACAGATTATAAAAATTGCATATAGCACAATTTCCGACATTAATTCATAGTTAAAAAAAAACTTTTTTTTATTGTTTTTTGATTAACCTGTTCTAATTCTTCAAACGTATAGATAACGACCCTGGAACCTCATATTATGATTATTACATTCGACATCTACATACTAAACGGTGTGGTATCAATTGATGAATTGCTGATAAATTGACCAACACAATTGACCTGCGACTTCGACAGCGACCTCAAGAGACCTCCTCAACTATGCCTTATGACACATTCCATGAAAGAAGTTACATCTCTAATTTCATCACTTAGGAGATGTAACTCTATTCGTGGGAAGAATTGGTTTCTTAAGCATTTAATATCATACAAAATGTTTAGATGGATGGATATTTGTTTGAAGGTATATCTAAAACGTCTCGACGGATCTTAATGAAATTTGGCATACATGTAGAGCATAGTCTGGAAGAATACATAGGCTACTAATTAAGTTTTTTATTAAATCCTCGCGGACAAAGACGCGGAGCCAGCTATAGGCTATATTTTCCAATTTCACGCGGACGGAATCGCGGGCAATTGCTAGTATTAAATATAACTATAGCCTATGTCACTCAGGAGCAATCCTAAAATGAAATTTTTGAAATCGTTCCAGTAGTTTTCGAGTTTACCTATACGTTACAAATATAAAAAATCAAATAAAATGCGACCAAGCAAAGTTAATACTTAACCACAATCATTAAAATACACAACAAAAACTTAACAATGCAAGTGGAGAAGCTTTGATTTAACAAATCCTTGTTTTATAATAAAACCGAACTCCTTCAGAGATGATTCATTTTATACATATCGTGTGATATTGAAATAGTCCCCTCGATCGGTTCCTGATTGCTTTTTAATTGATAACATTAACTTGAGCGTTTTATTACGTCATTCACATATTAAGATAACATGCTACTGCGATTAAAAACACGGAATATTAGCTAAATTATATTTTAAATACAAATAAAATCTCTCTCTTTCAAAGAGAGTGAAAGTGAGATGGACAATGTAGACACAACAAGGAATGTTATAGGATTTAAAATATATTCTCTGTAACGTGAAAGTACTCTGTCTGTATGCACAGAGTAGGCTGCAGAGAGCGCACGTGAACAGTGCACAGATCTGTGCAGTGATTTGTGATGCTCGTAATGCTCCGTTACCCACTTTCGCGGACATCTTGATTGAAAACATGCTGATTAAGTTACTGTGTCTTACTTAGACACTTGAGACAGTTTATCATCATCATCAGCTCACTATACGTCCCCACCGAGGACCTAAGCCTACCCTAAGTTAGGGGTGACTAAGCCATAGGTAGGCATGCTGGTCAAGTGCGGGTTGGTTGACTCCACACATATTAAATTTCTTCTTAGATATATGCGGGTTGCATCACGATGTTTTCCTTCACCGTAAGAACGTCGGATAAATGTACATATGTAAAACACATTAGTACATGGCGGGATTCGAACCCAGGACCTGCAGATTGCGAGTCTTAACCCCTGAGACACCGACGCTTTCAACTAAATTTAACTACTCACTAAAGGAGACCCTCAGTGTGGATTACTGACTATAATTACGGCTATGTCTGGTCACTTATTACCAGTACCATACTTCAAGCTATATAAAGGTACTTTAGTGTGGCATACACAGGTAGTAGAGTGTCAGATATGTTATCACACAATTACACAGACGTCATACCGCTATCTAGAGCTATCATGTGATAGCAAGATTCCTCGGCCGTGTTATAATTATTGTACGGCAAATTATATTATTTGTATATCCGGCTTTTAAAAATAAACTCTATCTGTTGTACTCAGAGACTGTTTAGCTATTGTTTTAACACTTTAACTGCCGGTGAATGATATCATGGACGCCGACGTACCCTTAAATATGTATAACCAAAACTGCTTCCGGTATAAGTATTATTATTTATATGTCAAATCGTATTTCAGAAGTCGACGCAAGACTCGATATTATTTTGTTTAATTTCTTCGCTTAATATTTCTGTAAAAAAATGTAGTTGGATATGTTATACGTGTTAGTAACGTCTCACTGTCTATCCTTTAGTCTCGGTACACTCACATAATTTGAAAGGAATGCGACAAAAAAACTATTGCTATTCCATTCCTTATCGGTTTGTCAATTTTGTACATTTTAATGTTAACATAGTTGAAATATAATTGTTAAATGTTTAGATATTTTTTAAGTGGATTAAAAAAACGAAGTTAGTAGCCTATGTGTAATTCCAGACGTTCAGCCGATCTGGAATTACGAAAGTAAAAAAAAGTCATCTATCCATACATTTTAATATCAGTAAAACGCAAAATTACAATCTAAATTTTAATTTCCAACTTTAAACTATTTAACCTTTTGATCACTATCGATGTCTTAAAAAGGTCAAGGTACTTTACGTCATCTCTTATTAAATAGGTCACAAAAAATGCTGTCAAAAGTATAGATAAATCTTACTATTATAAATGCAAAAGTTAAGATGTATGTATGGATGTTTGTTAAAAGGTATCTCCGAAACATAGTCTGAAAGAACACAGGATATTGATTTGGGTATTTTATTCCGCGCGGACGAAGTCGCAGACGACAGCTATTCATATAACCGTTTAATTAAAATAACAGGTTTAATAAATCTAGAATACAATGAGATTGTTTTGTCTAATTTGAACTTAATGTTAGAGCAGAGAAAGTTTAGGCGCTCCATCGCCGTTTATTTAAAGGACAAAAAAGATTTGTTGCCAAAGAAAGTCTAAAACAGAGGACTTTAATTTCAATTTAAATTAACGCGGGAAGTCGTTATTCCGAGTACGAAAGCGTAAGGTTTTTTAGACAATTCGTAGGTATCTTTAAGTTTAACATACAATTGTTTACGTTACGGTGGCTCCTACGAAGAAGGGCCAATGTAATTGACAACTATTCAGGAGAGGCTCGTAAAGTTTCAACCATATAAGAAAATAGGCCGCATAAGCAATGTGTATTGTTAACATAACAAAGAGGTAGCTTTTAACATTAAAATATTTAGGACATATCAATATTTTGCGGTTACAGTAAACCTTCGTATATATATTTAGGAAGAATAAAGCAATATCATATATTTAAAATTTCCTCGTTCATTTTCCTTAAAACTATGTTTCATTTTATATTTTAAAATATTGCCCTACTCATAAGAGAAAAAATTGTTTCAACGAACAAGGTAATTATTAAAACTATGTCAAATCATGACATCATTATGTGACCTATGTGATGATAAAGTAAATAAGTAACTGAGTAATATTTTATGGTCATATTTTGATTCATTATTTAAATGATATTTGCTCAGAGTCTCAGATCTTATACATAAATGACGTCATATCGTGTTTGTTACAACCTTTGATGGCACAAATATGACAGGTGAACTTATCACAAGGTCAGTTCATCTCTATTATCACTACTATATAGTTATACAATACTCCACGTAAAAGATCTGGATATATTTGTTGGTAAACTTCCCACAAAAACTATATATCACTTGAATTTTTTTCCTCTGTTAACGAACTTTGTACTATTTTTAATCGAAAATTAATGTATTAGATTTTAAAAAAACAGTGACATAGTGTATTAGATAATTTTATGGAATGCTATGGCTAAACCGTGACAAAAAACTGCGTGTGCGCATATTAACGGGCGAGATTCGAACTGCTGACCGGCCGGCACAACGGTCCGATATCAAGGTCAAACGTGGCCGATTACAATGCAACATTTCTAGCAAAAATAACACAACACAACAGCAAAAATAAAATTCTTTAAAACTTATATCGTATTAAAACATCAAGTAATTTTGAAATGGTCGTCTAACGGTCAAATATGCACATCCACATAAAACATTTTTTTTTTAATTTAAAAAACAAAAAAAAAACCCAATAGATCACCAACACTAGATCACATACGCAAAGGTACAATAGCCACTTTTTTTCACTGCTTTCAACACTAGTTAACACACGCAGCGCAACACATACGTCCACTCACAGTCGCGTCCGGTCGCTCACTGAGTGACGCCATTCCTCTATTTTACGCCGTAGATGGCAGCTTTTCGCCAGATATGCGAATTGGAGTTACCCAAAGTGTTAATCCTAAACCATTTTATCTTGCATTCTTAGTACTTTTTGTGGGAGTCACAGCCGGAGAATACTTTTAATAAAATACAGTCTTCTTTAACTCGTATATTTTCTTTGATGAATTGTAAATTACAACTTTTTTACAATTACTAATCTTACATCTGTCTCACGATTCCCCGAATGATGCCAACTTGGCTGTCATTCAGACTACTCATTACAATACTTTTAATTTACGATATCGAATTACTGTCCGATTAATAACAAAATAAGTAGAATATTTATATTTCAAATTTGTGAATCAAATATTTAAATAATATGGTGGATCCCAAATCAATGATAAATGATGTTATTTTAAAATAAACAAAAGTGTTATTGATTTATAGAATAGACAAAATAATGTTTTAGGTTATGGAATTACAGAATATATAAAATAGCTTACAGCTCGGCCTTCCTGCTAAAAGCGAGTCCCTTCGCTTGAAGTAATTAAAAATTTATCGAATTCATATATAAAATACATAGTAGTCGGCTCTAAATCATTAGTTATTTTAACATTAACTTTAAGAACAAATAAAATAAACTACTTCATACCTTTAACTAAACCACGCTTATCAATTAATTATCAAATTATTAATCAAACAGTAATTTTACAAAATAAAATATCCGCTCTGCACGAGGCTGACATATAAAACTTATAGTTTAGATCTTTATTCTCTTCCTCCTCTTCCCTATTATCATCTTCAACAATTCGATAAATCTGATTTGTTTTCTTTTAGTTTCTTTATAATTGTTGTTGCATCCAAGGTCTGTTTCGAATCTGTATCTAAAAGTTATATTATTCCGCCTTTAACGCCTTCATCTTTTCATCGGATGACTAGCCTGTGGTGATCCAGTCCTGTTCTCCATCCTCAACAGCCAATACATAAATATAGTTAATAAATTCTAGCTCAACCATCTCAACCGGGTCATGGCTCAATGTGGAAATGAACTATGTTTCCGCGGTCACTCAGAAAATATTCCTTCAACGTTTGAGAAGCAGGGCCCACTGCCACGCCAAGAATATTCTTTTGTCACTTTTTAAAAGATCAGTTATCTGTGTTCCATATGAAGGGTAATTTTTATGAATTTTCCCAAAATCCTAAGTCTAAGAAATCCACCTAGTTCGCGCTGGATCGAAAAACCCAGATACAGCCTCAGTTCCATGGTAGCCAGGACCAACTCCACTTGCACTCACTTCATAGTCAAGAAAATCGATGGTGTCAAGGAAAAATGGCAAGATTAAGCAGCTCTAAAACTACCAAACGCTGTATCTCCTCAGTTAGGTAGCTTTATAGCGTGACTCCTCGGCTATTAGTACCTGACAAAAACTAGAGTTAGATTCAGCGAGTAAAAACCTTGATGCCCGAAATCAGTCTAATAGGTTTTCAGTTCGGAGGAGTGTACAGTACCCCTTGTTGGCCCTGTAATTTAAATCACGACAGTTCATTTAAACCAGAACTAACCCATATTCCTCAGCAAAAACGAACCGGAACCTGGACAACCACCTCTACTAAACTTGTGGAACCTAGTTCGTGAAGTTCAACTGAAAAGCAACTCTTCTTTTCAACTATCTTATTCTTCAATGCTTAAATTATTCATCAGTATAAGACTGCAATTCAGCCATATTATAGAAGGTAACGGTTCTAATATAAGTCAGAACCAAAAGAAGAATAGTAGACATACATTATTATATCCTTTAGTTTAACTATTATTCCTAAATAAAACTGTCTATAATGTCTTTAATGAGAAAATGTCATCAAGGCCACCAACATTGGACAGTTACGTCAACCAGGACAATTAGCGGCAATGAGTAACTGCAGAGAGCCCAAGCGTCTAATAGAGAGTCGACGAGAGGGACGTAGATTACATGGAAAACCGAAATAAACATGTTTGGATGATGTCGAACGAGATTTCAAGATATCGGCTAGAAACAAAAAAAACAGCCAAAATAGACCGATCATCACACCGCTGTGTTCAACTAGTATTGACATGATAAAGAAACGGAATTTGAATGTTTGAATTTTGAATTTCGAAGAGTGGAAAAAGGTCACTGTCACCTAACAAACCAGAGGCCTCTAACAACGATTCAATGTTCGTTTGATATAAGAATCCCTATAAATAATAGTTCTATAAGACTCGTAAGAACACAGCCATATTTCGATGCATATTTCTTTCTTGTTATTACTTTATATTTAAGCCTAAATAACCAAATGAAGACTTTTTACGCAATAATTAGTTTACATTTCCACTTCATCTTCATCGTATATGAGTAAGTAAGTGCTAAAACTCAACCGAAACACGTCAGATATTATTTTTATTTCTTTCATGCATAAATAGTTATGAGTCAGAGGAACCAAAACTGCCTCGGCGTTCAAAACCAGTTGTAGCAAATTAATCTCTTGAAAGAGCCATCCGATAAATTACAAGTCTATAATGCGCTAAATATACTCCTCGTTTCGTATTCGCCAAGAAATAAACAACACTTCTTTCCGGCTGTACCCCCAATAAAAAAGTTAACATACATTTTCGGATCAATAAAAGGAGAAGAAACAACATGAACTACGCATGAGTAGATTTAGGCATCCTAACGACTCTAGTAGCTTCAAAATATATTTTAGCCCTGGGATCACCTCAAATACTTTTAGTGCACCAGTCATAAAAATATCAGGGATCACTGTAAATAAATGTTACTCACAAAGTCGTCACTTATCACATACATATCCACTGCCTTAACAGTTCTCCTTACCTTAACTCTGAACGAAACCTCCGTAACGCCCTCCAATACACCTAGGCCATTAACCATGACAAAAGAGCGGGCCCGTCTTATGGTGTCATGATGTCCCATCTCTGCACTCCTTCTACCATCGAGCTGGCAAGGGGTCATTAGCTTCCCAAATGCAAACGGCAATACACATTGTGGTCATTAATTTCAACGTCGAATATATATTAGTCGAGCGCCCCCCGTCCGAATCAGTTGGGCAACTCGTTTATCGTCTCCATTTCGGTCCGGCACCTTCTCAATGTCCTTATCAGAGCGCGCACCTTTTCGAAACAACAAACAGAGGCGCAACAATCCTTCACATGCTTTACTTTCCGTGAGCACACTTAAAGTCTCAAAAGTCAAACTCAAAGTCCTAGTTGGTCGGCTATAGCAAGTCAATCCTGAACCATTCGATTTTGAAGCAATAGTTGCATTTCTCCTGTCATTACGAATATCAGCGTCAAAATATTTAATCGAGCCGTCTCTACAGCCATAACTTCAATACAATAAGCATTTCAACAAGCAATCGGTCGCCTGATGAACAAATATCCAACATCCGATCAACAAACCTACCTTCAAGTAGCAATAATGCTTCAAAAGTAATTACAATAACAATTTTAACGGTAATATATAAATTACAGTTCATGAAAGTAAAAGTTATAAAATCTATCTTATAATAACAGAATCTTAATGTAAACCAAGAAATTGTTTACACTAAATTATTTGATTAAAAATGAGCACAATTAATATACTTATACATTATTTTTCTTAGTCAACAAAAATCATTCATAGTTATACCGAGCTTTCTGGATACGCCACGATTTTAATCTATCTTTAAATGAGGCGAAGCTGGTAGCTACTGTGATGTGGTTTGGCAGGCGGTTGTAAACAGCAGGCCCACAACGTGTTCTCCGCTCGTGTACGTGTTCGTGTCGACTTGTCCGTCTCGTCCAGTCGATGCGCTACTAGAGCTAGCTTGTCCGCGCCGCGAGTCATCATAATGCTGCTGCCGGATTCCTTTTGTGTTTTAAAGTCGCGAAGCGTTTAACGGGTGAACATTGCCACCTGGAAAATAACGCCAATCTCCAGCAGAGTGAAGGCTCCGGTTTCGACTTTCCTCTCCAACGTGGCTCCTTCGGTTCGCGGCGATTAATGCACACTTCCGCTTCTAGCATGTGCACCTCCGCACTGCAATGATTAGCCTCGACACGCTGCTACCGTAAAGGTTTCGGCCAGTTCAAAAACCTCGGATTCTCCCGTCTCACTCCGCTCTTGCATCTGGGTAAGTTCTTGGGTCTGTCATAGTTCTCGCTCCTAAGCATTCGCAGATTTGATCCATTGCTCACGCCCGTGAGCTCGGCAAATCTCGGCTGTCGCTCTCACACCTGAGAGAATACAAACTTTATTCATCGCTCTCTTACCTGAGCGGATACAAATCACGGCCGTCGCTCTCCCACCTGAGAGCACAACCTTGATTCATCGTTCTTATACTTGAGTGAATAAAAATCGCGGCCGTCGCTCTCACACCTGAGAGCACAACCTTGATTCATCGTTCACATACTTCAGTGGATACAAATCGCGGCCGTCGCTCTCCCACCTGAGAGCACAACCTTGATTCATCGTTCTTATACTTGAGTGAATAAAAATCGCGGCCGTCGCTCTCACACCTGAGAGCACAACCTTGATTCATCGTTCACATACTTCAGTGGATACAAATCGCGGCCGTCGCTCTCAAACCTGAGAGCACAACCTTGATTCATCGCTCACGTCAGTCTCTGTTATAGCTCTCACACCTGAGCTCACGTCAGTCTCTGTTATAGCTCTCACACTTGAGCTCCCGTCAGTCTGTCACTGCTCTCACACCTGAGAACTCATAGGTATCTGTAATCGATCTCATATCAGAGCTCACGTCAGTCTTAGTCATTAGTCTCAAACCCGGATTGTCGCCGATCTCGCTTCTGAGCCGTGAATACACGCTAGTCTTATCATCACGCAATGCTAGTCTTTATTTTCACCCTGGTCCTCGCACCTGGGCACAACTGGATCTCCTTAATTATCGTTCTCACGTCCCATTGTGGCATCTGAAACTGACAATTATCAGCGTAGTAACCAATAACAATACTAAAATCTTCCAACATAATCTCCTTAGTTCGTAACAAAGAACAATACAGGAATAGCATAAAAACTAGAATTTTGTCAGGTTACATAAACAGCCATGTTCATTTTCTCTATAGATTTTTAATTTATTATTCATGTAAACTCGAAAATGTTTAATGGAATTTAATTATTATTGTACAAAACTCTGGTACCTACACATATATTGCTATGCCCTTACAGGGTGTCACATGTAAGTTCTTGACATTACAATTGTAAACATCAATATAAGTACTGTTACATGCAAGAAAGGAATGAATAGTAAAGGAATGAATCAATAATCCCAAAATACCAGTCACACTATAGGATACAGGAGTTTTAACTCACCTTAGTATCATAGTCACATACAGGTAAAACCAGGAAACCCAAAAATCAAGTGTTATTTATAAATTATGAGATATAAATAAAGAAGTTCTGTAATTTCAATTTTTTTTTTTTGAAACTTTATATATTTATTTTAACACATCATAATTAATCTTAGGATTAGAGCAAAGTTCCACAAAACTTTATAAAATAATTTGTCTGCAGAATTAAAATGTAGGTTGTATAGTTAATCTTAAAAATATTAGATTTATTTCATTCAACAACATCTTGTTTTGTTAGTCAAAGTTAACTTTTATTTGTATTCATATTGATTTTCAAGTATATAAAAGTAGAAGTATAAGGATGTAAATCTTGAATTAATTGCTTTGGCTATGTGTAACTTGTGATATAGTATTTACTAAACTTAACTTCTAAGAAGTTAATTTATGTGTATAATTACCCTTTTTGTACACATAGAATGTATTTAAATCTGTACAATACACCCAAATTAAATAAAATAATTTAATTAAATAATAACAACATAACATTTTGTACTTTCCACATGTAGCATTTTTGACATAAATGTACAATCACCTTCATTTATGTTGTTC
Source organism: Papilio machaon (assembly GCF_912999745.1). NCBI lineage: Eukaryota > Metazoa > Arthropoda > Insecta > Lepidoptera > Papilionidae > Papilio > Papilio machaon. The sequence continues at coordinate 219,293 of NC_060013.1, read as the reverse complement.
CATTAAATGGAAGATTGCTTTACTTTGCAATGTACATCCACAATCCCTGATATATTTATTTAATTATGTATTTATTTGGACAAAATAATAACCAAAATAACAAAATATTATAACAATATAATATGATAATTTGTTAAAAAAAAACATAAAAGCAACTAATAATAAGAATCCATACTGAGAATAAGGAATAATGAATTTAAAAAAAAAATAGCACACACTTTTGAGTGCTAGTGATATTTTGATAAAACCAAAAGTATCCATGTAGGTACTTTACTTTCCCCACATACACGAACCATAGCACAACCCTAAGCCATTTTGTTATGGCTTTGTAACCCAAAACAAATCATTCTCTCTGTATTCGCTTACAGTTTATCTACAAACACACTTTTCAGCAATATGTTTATGTTTAAATTTGATTGAACAAGGTTTACTCACATGAACTTTGTAGACGTAGATCGAAAACAATGCTTGTTCTCGTGTCATCCCACTTCTGAAGCTGTGGGAGTCACAGCCGGAGAATACTTTTAATAAAATACAGTCTTCTTTAACTCGTATATTTTCTTTGATGAATTGTAAATTACAACTTTTTTACAATTACTAATCTTACATCTGTCTCACGATTCCCCGAATGATGCCAACTTGGCTGTCATTCAGACTACTCATTACAATACTTTTAATTTACGATATCGAATTACTGTCCGATTAATAACAAAATAAGTAGAATATTTATATTTCAAATTTGTGAATCAAATATTTAAATAATATGGTGGATCCCAAATCAATGATAAATGATGTTATTTTAAAATAAACAAAAGTGTTATTGATTTATAGAATAGACAAAATAATGTTTTAGGTTATGGAATTACAGAATATATAAAATAGCTTACATTTTAAATTGTAATTAAACAATTCGGCTGTTATGGTACTTTTTAGAGGACTTGCTGATTTTTGCGTTTCATCTTCTCCGGGGCTGAGATAGATGTAGCCTTTCTAAGATAATAGCAGATAGAGCGTTAAAGACCCAGCTAGAGGTGGACTGGTGAACTTATATACCAAAAAAAAATCAATGCTTTTGATTTTAAAAAAATTATCACAGTTGTGATTCTTAGATAGTAGGAAACAGAACAGAACAGATCAGTGTTGGATCATTCTAAAGAAGTGGTCTTATAATTTAAATCCTTAAAGGTAAACTAAAAGCAAATTCCAAAAATAGAAAACCAACATTTATTATTACAACAAACGGTATGCAGTAAATTATGTCGCAACATGGCTGACGAGTTCGTTTTATCACACAACGATTAAATCGGCATTTGATAAGTGTGCATTATCTTGCAAATATTACAAAAAAAAAACAGATTTGTTAAGATACTATCAGAAATAAAAAGTCTGTATTTACAAATATTTGTTCCCACACAATAATTACAAACATGCAGAAGTCATATTGAAGTGAACGAAGTAACATGGATTTGTTAAACCTAACGACAAACGATATCCGGAGTAAAAATCTTTAACCAAAACAGAGCAACAGAATCCAGTGTCCCATCAATCAGGTACCTCCTGACTGACGACGATAGCCCCGACAACGGCGGTTGGAACAGACAAACAAACAACCGGTTCTATTTTAGTGCGAGGTGCGGAACCCCCGCGGACGCGCACGCCTCGCGCCTCACATGCCGTACACATGTGAGGTACATGCCCCAAAATGTACTTCTGTTTATACTACACGAGGTACTCAACATTTATTACACCTTGTTCTGTTAGATAGTTCACGCTTAAATTAAATTAAGTGTAGAACCGTTATTTTACATATTATTCGTAAATTAATCCGTGTGAAAGATTGCAGCATCTATTTCCAGCTGGGGATAGACTGATGAAGAAAAAGGATCAATCCTTGTTGTACTTTTACTATTAACGCAACATATTAGTTTTAAGGTAAACAAACTAATGAATATGAAATCTTAACCGACAATTTAATCATTAGTAAATTTATAAATAAACTGTCGTTACGTCCCCGTATCGTGACCTATAAATGTATTAACGTTTTGTGAATCACGAAGGACCAAAACGGTGCACATCTGTAGCGGAAGATTCATTCTAAAATTGTCACGAGATTTTAACTGTTACGACGAGATACGTCGAAATAATTACAAGAGACTGAAGTTCAATTTAATTAATTTTCAATGATACATACAAGCACCTAAAAAATAACTTATTCAACTGATCCTAGACTTTTAATCAACAGCGCTAATTCTTGCAGACAATTAAATGTTGTTTAACTTAAAAAAGAGTGCGAGGATCGTCGCCGCTGGAGCGAGACGGCGCTATACCGGTCAGGTGCAAACAAAGGGTGACGTCACCATCAACAACCTGCGCTTACGTCATACCTCAAAAGAGCTTGAACAGAGACGTATGTACGTATGTATTACAAAATTTATATAAAGCTATTGTTAAAAGAAGCTTTGGATGAAATTAAAACTTAATATATCTGCATTTGCACATGCATTGCCTACGTTTAATGTACAGAGAAGGAAACGGACAAAAAAAGAGGATATTCCTCCTTAATATGCATCCCATCCTCTGCCAAATTCAACTCCCCTTCCCATCCCTTCCTTAAAAACCTTAACCCCTCAGCCACCGACGCTCTAGTGAATAATTTTGCAATAAAAACCTTACGCTTCCGCATATGTCGTGTGAATATGAAATACAAAATAGGCAATAAAATTTAACAATAGCGCATTATACAATATGTGATAGACGTTGACTAGTAAATAGTCGATTTACTTGATTGACATACGTCTATATAAAATATAAATAAATAGTTATGTACATAGTGAAACCAGCTGTCGCTAGCAATTCAGTCCGCCCTATTTAAAAAAAAATTTCCGTCTGCCCGGCAATTAAAAAAAACATAATAAGTAAGCTATGTATTCTTTCAGAACATGATCTAAATCATTTCGCGGTTCTGGAGATATCTTCAAACAAACATCCATCCATCCATACAAATATTCACATTCATAATATTCTTTAAGCAGCAGATTCTTTCAAATGTCTTATCTTAAGGCAGCAGTTAAAATTATATAACTACCAGAATAGTAAATAAGTAACATTTCGTAGCACATAACTTTTATCCTTTAAACCTAAATATGAGTCCGCAAAGATTATGTTTTCTACTCATACGGGATACTGCCACTTAATAAGTCAAATAATTAGAAAAAAAAAACAACTTGAGTTGTCTTTATTAGCTTAATGAATCATATCCTTCACTGGATACATGTTACGTTATTACAAGTAATAACATCACGCATATTGTGTATTGTAGTGTAGACAGAATGAAAGACATAAACCGTAACATTTAGTGAATTACGACAATAGTAAAATAAACATATTCTTTTTTTTTTCAAAAAGTATTTAATGAATACATCTTACTTCTTACTAATTATTATAAATGCGAAAGTTTAGATGAATTTTTTTTAGAAGGTATCTCAAGAACAACTGAACGGATCTCGCTGAAATTTGGCACAGATATAGAACATAGTCTGAATAAACAAATAAGTAACTAAGTTGTTTTTTTTCTTATTCCGTAAGGACGGAATCGCGGGCAAAAGCTACTCGTAGTACTAAAAAAATACACCGCGTCGAAGTAAACATTTTTCAAGTTATTATCTTACTCCGAGTGCCTTCCAGTTTTGTTTTGTCTTCCAAAGTCGTTAAAATATTTTCATGACTGACACCTTTGGAATTTGTTATCACAAAAATACAGTCGAATTGATAACCACCTCCTTCTTTTTGAAGTCGGCTAAAAATGTCTTTCTTTATGGAATATAAAAAAGTTTTTTTCACTGTACGAAAGAATCCTTCGAGTTAGTGACAAGAGCGTTTATTTGTTAGTGCTCTTTGGTTATATCTCCATAATGGCTTTAAGGATCTCGATGAAATTTGTAGAACATATTCTGGAGTTTTTATTTTTTAAATTCCGCGCAGACGAATGTAATAATTTTATAAAAGGTAGTTTTAGTTTTCTTAGATGGCAGCACTGCTCGACCCCGCCACTCTTTTGTGACAACTTCCGGCGAATGGATTGAGAGTGGTGGGGTTGAAACAGCGTTTGATTATTGAGTCAGGAGCTCGGCAGTCGTTGGATATCCGTCGATGTGATAAGTCGTCTAGTGGAATTGACCGTTAAAAATGTTGAAAATGGAATAAAAGTATTCACTGTGCAATGAATTGGAGTTTTTCTTGACATTTCAGAAGTGGGATATAAAAATCCAGGTATGAACGCCCTCAGAATTTTAAATACTAATTTACATAAAAAAAAAAATTTCTTTAAAGTACAAAGTAGCTATAACGCTTGTTAATTTTTTTTTATTTTTTATTTTACTTTCGATACGGCACAAATATGACACTGTCATACTGCATTTGATCACGTCTATTTTCCAAAAATACAAATTATGCATATCTTCTATATCTATCTATCTATATATATGGAAGAAAGTCGTGTTAGTTACACTATTTATGGCTCAAGAACGGCTGAATCGATTTGACTGAAAATTGGTGGGCAGGGAGCTTAGAACCAGGAAACGGACATAGGATGATTTTTACCCCGTTTTCTATTTTTAATTCCGCGCGGACGGAGTCGCGGGTAAAAGCTAGTGTTACAAAGACTTTTTATTGAGATCATTATTTACGTCATTATTAAAAATATTTATTTAATGACTTATTGATTTATAAGTATCGAATGTGATTTTAACTCGTATTTTCACTTTTCTTTATTTATATTTATTTATACTACCTATTTTGAATTCTTTAGAATTTTAAACGTTTTACGGGATATTTGGAAATTGAATATGGGTAATGATTTCATAGTTATACAAGCGAGACCCCCCAACAGGGAAATAAATAATAGAGGTTTCTATTTTATTATGTATGAAACTTTACTTGTGTGTGAATCATTTACTTACTTTTTATTTTTTTTGTATTTATGTCTATTGAAATTACTCGCTTCGAACGATTAAACAGTGGAGAAATATCATGTTTTTGGGATACCGATTGAGCGAACAATGAATGTTCGCTTTATAATGATTGAGCGAACAATGATGTACGCTGGATATTGATTGAGCGGGCAATGATGCTCGCTGGACTGTAAGAATAGACCGAACTTAATGACTGAGTGAACAATGATGCTCGCTGGACTATAAGAAACGACTGAACTTAATGATTGAGTGAGCAATGATGCTCGCTGGACTATAAGAAACGACTGAACTTAATGATTGAGTGAGCAATGATGCTCGCTGGACTGTAAGAAACGACTGAACTTAATGATTGAGTGAGCAATGATGCTCGCTGGACCGTAGGAAACGAATGACTTTAAATTTGACTGAGACTGAACTTTGATGTAAATAAGAGAGATTGAGACATGATTCCAGGGATTTAATACATTTAGATATGACGTCAGACGATGACTAACTTGGAGGTACGCTAACTCCACCAAGGAAGCGTAAGTACGCAAAACGGAGGAAAGTAAAGAGGAAAAGAGCTCCTTCGACGTCATCTACTTCGACGTCGTCAAGTGAGAATAAAAGTAAATGTGTGTATGTTTATGTACGTTTATAAAAGTAAAGTTCTATGTTTGTATCAAGGATTAAAAGGTTCTATACAATTAAATCAATGAGTATAATATGAAATAATATCTTTTGCATTTGAAAGAGGTAAGATTGGGCTTAAGAAGTATGAAAATTTTCCGGAAAACGTAGTATGAACTCTTGGCACTTCACATGTGCGGAGCGTTGAATGAAGATTAGCTCGTGATTGTATGTAATTGATGAGTGATGATGAAGGATAAGAGTCGGTATATATAGTTGCCTTACTGTAAGAACTTTACATTCCCTGTACAGGTTAGCTGTTGGATATCTGTATGGGCGGTTTGTGCTGCATTTTAGTATACCGCGTTGGGCTCTCTCGAGTGGAAAAAGATTTATTTTATTTGAACCTCCCCAAGACGAAATACAATAACTTAGCACAGACTGACATAGGGAGTAATATAACATTTTAATGATGTCTTTTATATGTACAAACCCTGATGTTTTGAAAACTGCAGTTAATTTTCTGATTCGCTGAGTTAATTGATTACGCTAAGATATCTAATTGAGGTAACTTTTTCTATAGTCTGGCATTTACACATGATATTCGGGAACCTGTTTTGGCAGGTAGATGAGGTGTATGAAAGTAGAAATAGGGACTCGAAATTCTGCGGGTTCTTAATGGAAAATGTTACATGCTCTGTTTTTCTATATTTAATGTTAATCTAGTAATTTCTGAGCCACATTGAGATGTTGTTAAACGCTCCTTGGGCTGATGCAAAAGTCTCAGGCCAGGTGTCTCCTTGGACAACTAAAACTGTATCATCAGCATAAGTGATAATGATACCGCGATCGACTGGGAGGTTGCAAAGCTCGTTTATATAAACTAGAAAGAGGGTAGGCCCTAGTATACTGTCCTGCGGAACACCACAGCTAACAGTTAAGGGGTCACTTACATGAGGTCCTATCTTTATGCTCTGTGTCCTATCCGAGAGGCAGTCTTTGAAAAGGTTAAGTTGAACATTTTTGATTCCTTGTTTTTAAGACCTTCTAACTTGTTTAAAAGTAGCGGCATTGGCACAGTGTCAGGCCTTTGCAAGATTTAGAAATAGAGCAATACTCTTCTTTCTGATAGTTTTTGGCGACATATTCTGTTAATGTTAGTACAGCATTTGAAGTCGACCTATTTCTTCGGAAGCCAAATGGATTTTTAGAGAACATGTTGTTGTGTTCTAGAAAACTGACCAATCTATTGTTAATTATCTTTTCAAAAACCTTCGATAAATATGTTAATATGGAATTGGGCCTGTAGTTACCAACAATCATTTTATCATCACTTTTGTGCATAGGTATTTTTTGCCATGTTTAAAAGATTTAGGAAAGACTCTTGACTGTAGGGAAAGATTAACAATGTGTGTTATGACTGGTGCAAGTAAGTAACTATTTTGGCGTAGTACAGCGGAGGGAATATTGTCCAAGCCCATGGAGCTATCGATTTTTAACGCGTTAATGGTGTTCAGAATTTCAGGTATATCGGCATCTGTTAGGATCACGGAATTTAGTGTTGTATTAGTTGGCTGTAGACTATTACTTATATCAGTGTCGGGAGCAATATTTTCTGCGAGAGCTTTACCTATATTAACAAAATAACTATTCACATCGTTGACTGCTTTTTTTTTTTTTTTTTTTTTTATAGTTGGTTGTTTTCTAGAAGATCTTGTGATACCTTGGGAATTGTTTTAAAATGTGTAATTTCGTTTATGATTCGCCACGTTATTTTCATATTTTTCGATTTACTAGCTTCCCTCAGACGTTCTATTTCATAATTGGCTTTTGCTTTTCTAAGAAGGGTTTTACAGTGATTTCTATAACGTTTATATGTCTTAATAAAAATAACATTAACAGGTTGGTTTCGTAATTTCATATGCATTCGATCTCTATTTTTCATGCACCTTAATAGTCCTGTCAAGATCCAGAGTTTTTTTTTTAGTGTCTAGTAATTGGTTTAGATATATTATCTAAAAGATAGTTTGTGGCCAAGTTACAATCAGCAGTAATAAATATTTTTGAGAGGTCTGATGCTTTGATTGTTTCAGAAACTTCTTTGTAATTAGTCTTGGTAACAGTGATAGTGAAAAAGGGTTTTGTTTGGTTAGTATCCATGACTAGGAAGGAATATGGTATCGTGGTCGGTGAGAGCATTTTGAACATTATGTTCATATCACCTGTTATTACGATGTTTTTTTTTATAATTCTTACATGAGATTAATAGTTCTTCTCATGATTTAAGGAATGGTATTACATTATGAAATGATTGCGATCTGTTAATGGACTTTAGGATAATACCATTTTTTTATTTGTTATAATACAGGTAGCATCTGAAAGTTTATGTTCAAAGGAATCACAGTGTAAATAGTTTTTAGTTTATATCATTATGCCATCATTTTGTTTTTTTTTTTTTAATTCTAGACTACTAGTATTGTACCCCTTTATTTAAGGGATACATAAAGAATTGTTAAGCCAGCATTCTAATAAAATAATGGTGCCAGGACTTATTGCTATTCTGGAAAGAAGTAATAGGAAACCGTTAAAATTGCACAATATACTCTTTATATTCTGTGTTAGAATCTTTAGTTTATGTGTTGGTGATTTTATTAACGAGTTGAATTCTTCAGATGTGCAGGTTTGTGCCTTAGATGGTACAATGTTGTCGATGTTATCATTAATTATTGAGATTGTGTGGTACATTATTTGTATGTCGGATATAATTAAGGGTACATTAGTACTCCTACCAAAAAAAAATGAATGGATATAAGTACTACGTTTAGGGCTGTTTGTTTTGTAAAACATCAGAGTGCCTTAGTATGTGTATACATAATACGACATATTAATAGAGGTTTAAATTGATAAAACGTATGTTTTGATTTTGTAAACAAAATTCGTGCTTCGTTGTTAAGTAACAATAACAGTTTTCATGAAGTTGACACTATTGGAGGAATGATGTTGTATTTTTATTGTCATGAGTTTTAATAATGTTAGTTGATAGTGTGAAATTGATATTTATATCATTGTATATAAGATATTGTAGATTAGTAATATGACACGTATATTGCAACTTTTATTGTAACTTTTCATAAATTTAGTGTACATGGGTAATATATAATGTTCTCGAATAGTAGTAGTAATAGGCCGTACAGTGTGTTGATGTTTACACAGTACCAGTATTTACAAATTAAGCAACCGTAATATGGAACATTAATTTCAAGGTTAGCATACTTGTATGATAAACAAATTGGGGAACTAAGGTGAATTTTATAAGTATGCCTGGCATTGTACACTTCTATGATGCGGTGGTAGTATGTGTGATAAGAGTAAGTTGATTGTTGGCAGTTAATTGTATTATTTTAGGATTGTTGATGTTTTAGTAAAGTGTGTCTACATATTACATTTATAAAATGAACAAACAAGATAACATTATGGACGGTATATGTTATACAAATGTGTTTAAATATTTGTACTACGTAGAATATTTTATTTTGTGTCCGTAATGAATGTAGTTGATCTTCGTTTTTAATGACAATGGCCCTTCTGTTTTTCGTAAAAGTATTTTACCATTTTTAACCCAGCTGTGAGCGTATTTTTCTGCCTTTGCTAATTCTCTGGCGAGAAAATGTACTCTTCTAATTTTTGTTAATCTCTTTTAATCTTTATAACATGTAAACTGGAATGACTTCTCCGACGAAAGGAAGTTGCTTGGAGTTTAGTTCGTCAGTCCTTTTTTTCTGTGCTTTTGACAGACGCTAGCACATCCATTTCAGTCCAAGTATTGGTAAATTCGACAACGACTGTAGATGTTGTGGAGTCGGCTCATTCTTTTCAATTTGAACATCCAAAGTATTAGTTAGGCGCTCAAAAGTTTGTAGGAGATTGGATTTGGATTCTGCCTGTTTACCAGGGACGTTTCTTATTTCAACGGCTGTTTTTAAAGGAAAACGTTCCAAAGTATCTAATCGCTCTTCAAGTAGCGATGTCCGTTTTTCCAGATCGCCTCCTCAGCTAACGTAGATAACTTACCTTCAATGTTTTTTAATTGGTCCGTTAGGAAGTCTAGACTTTTATCAAGCTCTTGGTTAGATTGATCGACTTGCGATTTTAAATCTTTCATAAGAGCTTCTACTTGAGTCTCTAATAATTATTACGTAGGTTGAATACTTTTATGAGGAAAATAGATACTTTTATACCGTTTTATAATATTGTATTATAGTTATATTGTTAAATTAAATTAAGATTTTATTATATTGGCTTCAAAATTATAATAAGTAACTTAAGTTAGTAAGTAATTAATTGGCAGAGTTCCTGATGTTTTAGTGTGCCAGGAGGCTACACATTTCGTAGGATGGCCGAATGTAATAATTTTATAAAAGGTAGTTTTAGTTTTCTTAGATGGCAGCACTGCTCGACCCCGCCACTCTTTTGTGACAACTTCCGGCGAATGGATTGAGAGTGGTGGGGTTGAAACAGCGTTTGATTATTGAGTCAGGAGCTCGGCAGTCGTTGGATATCCGTCGATGTGATAAGTCGTCTAGTGGAATTGACCGTTAAAAATGTTGAAAATGGAATAAAAGTATTCACTGTGCAATGAATTGGAGTTTTTCTTGACACGAAGTCGCAGGCCGAAAAAAAAAGCTTCACGAATGTTTTGAAAAAAAAAACACTGAAAAACTAGATGCAATATTAACCATCGATTGCATTTTTTGAAAAAGTCTATAATTTTAAAAAAAAACAAAGTACACAAGAACATGTATTAAGTAATTTATAAGTGTTCTTATATCAAGGCAATAGAGTCTACTTTCGAATGTGTGTGTCCTTGTAAGTATAAGTTGGTAAACTTAATGAACATAAAAGCTGATGTCATCGCCTCGCCGTCGAGAAGTTGATAAACAAAGAGTTCGTTTTCTTTGTTATACAAATTTTTTTTAGACTTCTTTAAATTGAATTTATACGGAAAAAAAATCATTATCAGCTAGTTATTTGGATATATCGATTAGCCATTTATTTTATTTTTCAATATAACACATAAAAATTATTGAGAACCAGCTTTTGCCCGTGAATACGGCGCGGAAAATAAAAAAAAACATAATAAGTAGCCTATGTGTACCTCCAGACTTTGTTCTACATCTGTGCCAAATTTAATCAAGATTCGTTCATTCGTTCGGGAGATACCTTCAAACAAACATCCATCCATCCATCTTAACTTATTGCAAACAAAATTACTTCCTCTGTATACCATAAGAAAAGCACTTTTAATCAAACTTGGACGTCAATTTGATTTTAAAAAAATCATAAAATTTGTAAACAGCATACGAGACCGTGCGGAATAGTTTGTATTATCGCCTACATATTTCCGTAGCCATGACATTGTTTAGGATTACCCGTAATCAGCGCGCATTCCTCCACTTTACTTTCGAGCCGAGCCGCAGCGACGCTCTACATTCCAACAGTGTGCCATGTAATAGAGGGGAGGGGGGAAAACATGTACTATTTAGAAAAGGACATTACAAAATGACTTTAAGAGATCCCAAACTTTTATCAACAACCATACAACAGTAAACAAGAAGGGTATGCAGAGATCACGAAGTTCTATTTGCGCGCTCTTGGCACACCCCTCTCGCTTCTTCCACATTCATACTTTTTGAAATAGACAGATTAATTTTTTTATTGTTTTTAGTGATTACTGCTATATTTTTCTTCAACTTTGTTAGTTTGTTGTTATACACACAGACTAAAAATCTTACATATATTGTAAATGCAAATATTTGGATGGATGGATGGATATTTGTTAGAAGGTATCTTTAAACAGGCGTAGATGTAGAATTTAGCCTGGAAGAACACATAGGCTATTAAGTTTTTTTTATTCGTGCGGACATAGTCACGGTCGTCAGCTAGTAAGTAATAAAACTATATTTAAGGTAAAACCGTCACAAATTAACAATGTTATGTAAACATTTCAGATAAGGCTGTTTGTCTCATGTTGCAGTGAGATCATTTGACCTTGTCTGTCTTCTTGTTTGGTGACATTTTTTATTTATGATTGATAACTACAATTTCTCTTCAACCTTGAAACAACCATTATCAAGAAGAACTAATCAATCAACCATGGGTTTTCACTGAAACATATGAAATTTTGTACATATATTTCTGGTGTTTCCTGTCGAACCGATATGGGCATGAGTCATTTTATTGTATACTAGCTTTTACCCGCGACTCCGTCCGCGCGGAATAAAAAATAGAAAACGGGGTAAAAATTATCCTATGTCCTTTTCCTGGTTCTAAGCTACCTGCCCACCAATTTTCAGTCAAATCGATTCAGCCGTTCTTGAGTTATAAATAGTGTAACTAACACGACTTTCTTTTATATATATAGATATTGGACACAATGACACAATCCCATTGGGCCAATCAATCTGTACACTGAACGGCTATTTCAAAGAGTTTTATATGAGAAATTTATTTTGCAAATAGATTATAATACAATATAAAAAAATATTAAATTTTACTTTTCACATCTTTTTTACACTTGCTCTTGAAAAAAAAAGTATGTAGAGTAAAATTAAACCTTGTTTCAGTTGTATAAAGTTCAATTTTATTGGTGATAAAAAAAATCAGCTCTGTTCTTGGGCCAGGTCTTTCTGCAGGGAAGAGATACCCTATCTATTAGTGGTGACCATGAGCAAATTTTGAATGCACCCTTATCATAATCCGTAAATTAGCAAAATAAACACTTAAGAAAAAAAAAATTAAGTTTCTTAATTCAATAATATAGTATGTATATTTGGAACAAAGAATGTCTTTACCTTTTTGGAAATTTTTCAGCATTTAAAAATGGATTCAAGTTATTTTTTTTCTTCCATGTCACAGACTAAACAGTAAAATGTAAATACAAGTTTATTTATCTTGATTGCATTGTTTGTATTATTTATTAGGTCAAGAATTGCAAGCCGCAGTCAACATGGAATGCAGAGATAGTACAACTTATCACATGTACTGTTTTTTATGCAGGTTTATTAAACTGCTTAGGATGCCAACTTCAATACTTAGTTCATGAGTTTAAAATTAGTATTCTAGTACATACGAAAATTCAGTTAGAATTTAAAAAAGAAAAGCAGAAATTCTCTTTTTACAGTTGGTCAAATAAAATATGTTTCTGGTAATATTTTACAGAATAAAAACTTGAAAAACTGTTACTGTTGAAAAAAAAAACAATAAGCAACTTTTAAACTGATAACACTGCAAGGTTAATATTTAAAATGTATAAATTTAATTATTGATAAGTAAGTTTCGAATAAAAATCCTTACAAGTAAATCATTAATTAAATTAACTTATTAACTTGAGACACGTTCATACATAGTAATACTGCGTAGAAACTCTATTGCAACGATTATACATGGCTATTAGCCAGAATAGGTACGTAAGTAACACGAGAAGCCTACTTTCGTTCCTCAAATATACAGAACATGTTTCGCAAGTTAAGTTATAAAGTCGCAAAATCGTTAACTTATTTTATAACACAAATTATATTCAATAACTCACCTTCGAGAGGGCGACCAAATTCCTTCCCTCCTAATTTAGGTAACGTGCAAAATAAAGAGTTAAATAATCCAAATCCAATCGCTTCGCACTACACTAAAGTTGTTAAAACTAGTTGTAACATTTCGAATTAATAATCTAACATATAAATATCACTTTTAATGGCACAAAAGTATAAATTAGCTCAGTAAAAATTACATTTAGGACACTGTTTTTTGAAGAAAAAAACTTGTTTTAGTTGAAAAACAAGTCGGCGTTTTTTCAAAGTAACTTCGGAAAGTTGTAAGTTTGACAGATAACGTATACGTTACCTGTCGCACGCGGCCACAGGTTGCGCGAAGGTGTGAGTTTTACCACAGATAATATAACTTTGTTTAAATAACCGTCGAATTTCCATTACTTGCAACAAACATAAGCGGGATTTCACAGACACTAATTGATTCGTGGCTTATATGACTAGATATAATAGAAGATGAATTAAAAACAGTTATTTTTTAATCATTTAAATGAATATTTGATGATTTATTAAAAAAAAAATCCATGTACCGCTGTTTACATTCTCTCTTTACAGTCGCATGTATCTTAACTTAAAAGTAACACATAACTTAAAAGTAATAAATTAGATAGTAAAATAAAGTTAATACAAATAAATTGTAAAAAATAAACATAATACATTGATTAATAACTATAACCTCATTCACGATTCACAAGTGTGATCTTTGCAACGACAAATATTCAAAATCATAGGAGTTCCGTAGAAATAATTCGTTGGTGGTTGCTCACAGCACGGCGGCGTTACATTTGAGAATGATTCTTTGATAGTCGTTTGTAGTCCAATGTCTTTATATTTCATTCTTTTTCTGGGCAATTCTTGTGAAGCGTCCCAACTATCAGAACGTAGTCTTTTTCTAGAAATCGTGTCGAGTACAGGAGACGAGATGTTAGTTAGGTCTCTGAGAGCATTATTTCGCAAATCACCTTCATCCAATATTTGTGATACTCCATCAGATCTTACGACATCCGAGGCCATTTCTTCTTCAATGTAAGTTTGAGTCATTTTAACAGGAGACGCTTCGTTCTCGTTTAAATTCTTAACAAATTCAGGCTCCATGCTTGATCTACGATTATGTCTTACTTCCGGAATGGAACTATTAGAATTAGAATCATGTTCATTTCCTTTTTGTCTCATGACTTCAATTGGACTAAAATCGTACACTTCGAAATCATGACTGGTAGACTTAGAATACTTTTGTGTAATGGCTGAAACAAAAAAACGCAATGAAATACTTATTTATTTAGATTTTTCTTTCAATGAATTAAAAAAAAATGTATAACTAACTTACCTTGTCTTGCTACAAGTCGTGCTTCATTTTCATCCAGGAATGAAACTCTGCTAACCAGAAGGGGACTGTTAGAACTAGCAAATGTAGCGTCTACAAAAAAAGAACAATGATGTATTATTAATGTTTCCTTTCTTAACGTGATAAAATAATAAAATACGACGTATGGATCTCAAGTGTAGAGTAAATACGCTGTTATCACAAAATCACTTACTAGTAAAGTTAAATGAGATCATGCTGAAGTGCAAGTTTATTTATAGAAATAAATAAAATTGGAGTGTCTGTTTGAATATCAAGGAAAAACATAATATTTCGTACATGTTTTGTCTTCGCGCAAGGTCGCGTTTGTTGCGGTTCATGTCCGGAACAGCTAGACCGAATTTGACGCAAAGGTAGCTGATGCACTCGGGCATATTTTACTTTACTTTTTTTAATTGTGTGCTGACGAAGTTGCAGGTATTCGCTAGTTAATTATAAAAATGTTATAGGAATATTTAATTACCTTGTGTTGATAGACGTCTGTCTGAAGTCTGTTCGTCCCAATCCTCATTTATCTGCTGCACATGTTTACATCCTATTATTGGACTTTGCGCCGCCATGGAGTATGATATTTCTTCATTAACTCTCTTCCTGTTCCTTTGACTATCTTCCCCTGTGTGTATCATTGCTTCTATTGTGATTATCTGATGCCTTGGCCCCTCAGAACATTCATCATCAGATTGTATTAAACGATCCTGTGGAAGTGAATACATCGGTTCATTATCAGCACCATCACCTGATATCCTTGTACTTTCATCTCCTGGTGTAAATACAGTGCCTTCAAATGGTATCTTATTACTTACTTCGTTGTCTGAATCTTGTCTTATTTCATCTTCAATGAATTCTGTAATATCATGGCTCGAAGTACTATTTATCGACAAAAATGAGCCTTCCTCGTGATGACACAGGAACAGTTTCCTGTACAGTCTGAGCATCCTTTTCTCCAACTCCTGGTAGAACTCCTCTGGTTCATCGTGACGATTCTTCTCCTTTTCTATGATGAGATCTGGCAGCGCACTGCACAGATCGTTAGTTTCGGACTGATCAGGCTCTCTTCTTTCTGGTATCGGCGATAATACTACAAGAGTAATGGAAATTGTATTTACTAGTCAAAAGTGAAATGTAATTTAACGTGCAAAATGCAGTTTTAAAGAACAAAGTTACAGCAATATAATTTTGTTGTACCATAACTATTTGATCATAAGTGGGAAGGGAATTTAATTCTTTGACTGCCCACTTCACAGTTTGATTGCATGACATTGTGACGTCATTGTAGTTACATCTCATGTTGTACAAAAAAGGATGTTATAAAAATTTAATTAAAGTTGTTAATGTAAGTAAACACTTGTTTAATAAAACTGCATAGTTTGTAAAATCCAAGAAATATATTATTCCGTGTTTAAGTTTATTTCATCCAGATAAAATTTTATGACGCAATTTAATTGTGTAAAAGAAACACTGTTCTTATGTATGTTATTTAGTATTGTGCAAAAAAATAACAGATATTTAACTTCAAGATGTTGATCGAATCTAAAATTATAGAAATATTTATACTTTAGTTTTGTTACTCACAAGGTAAATCTTCAAACAAACATCTTGTGAGATAAGTTTTCCGCCGATCCCATTCACCAGCCCGATCCGACATCTTGCACAGCCACTCGCCACTCGCCACTGACTGACAGTTGAATGATGTTTTCCAAATTCACTTACACAAATGTGTGGGTATTTCAAAAAAAAATTTGGATAAAAACCCCATCATATTTTTTATTTAACTTACCTCTTATGATGAGCATATCTTACTAATATTATAAATGCGAATGTTTAGATGGATGGATGTTTATTAGAAGGTATCTCCGGAACGGCTGAACAAATCTCGATGAATTTTGGCAAAAATTTAGAACATAGTCTGAAAAAACAGGCTACTAAATAAGTATTTTTTAAATTCCACGCGGACAGAGTCGCGGGCGATAGCTAGTTTATAATATTTTCCCCACATTTATTTCAGTGTTATCAATTGTGTTAATAACCTTGTAGCCTGGATTGCTTTCTTTTTAGATGTAGATTAAAAATACCACATAAATATCTTCTATATATAAAAGAAAGTGGTGTTAGTTACACTATTTATAACTCAGGAACGGCTGAATCGATTTGACTGAAAATTGGTGGGCAGGTAGCTTAGAACCAGGAAACGGACATAGGATAATTTTTACCCCGTTTTCTATTTTTTATTCCGCGCGGACGGAGTCGCGGGTAAAAGCTAGTAGTATATAAAAATAAAACACAAATTGCAGCACTATATTTTATTAGATCTTTAAATCTTTGGTATCAGTGTAAAGTAGCAGAGCTAGTGTACAGCCAGCGTGAGCTGCAACCTGATGTCTTCACAGTATTACACTACAGTGACAATTGTAATATATATTGTGGTCTCCATGTTATTAGTGTTAATGAAAGGATTAACTAACAATCGAAAAATATTAATAAAATTGGAGTGTCTGTATGTGAAATATCGAAACAAAAACATTTATTATTTTACACTATGGCCTAGTCATTACTAACTTATTCGTATGTAGACTATGAGACCCTGAGTGGGGACGTATAATCAGGTATTGACGACTCAATGTGTATTTGAATTACTTTAACGAAAAAACGATTTTTAAATTTTTTCATCTGTCTATTTATCAAGACTACGTTTGTTCCGGATTATTTCTGAAACGGCTGGACAGATTTTGACGGAACTTTTACTAGATGGTAGCTGAAGTGTGCGAAAGTAACATTAGCTACTTAAAAAAAAAATTAAAGACGTAAATTCTGCGCTGTATGTGTAACACAAGTGTGAACGCAGTGAATTTCTACGTCTGTACGTTTCTGTAGAAACATGTAACTACTTCAGTAATTTACCGAAACTTAAGGATGTTAGTCAATAATATTGTTTTTTACATGAGTAGAGTTAAAAAGAAGCTTTTTAAAAGTACAATTCGAGCACATTTTATAGATATTTAACGCTGTTAATGACAATTTTTGTTGACATATTAAATTATTCGAGAATATCTATCTATCTATATATATAAAAGAAAGTCGTGTTAGTTACACCATTTATAACTCAAGAACGGCTGAATCGATTTGACTGAAAATGGGTGGGCAGGTAGCTTAGGACCAGGAAAAGGACATAGGATAATTTTTACCCCGTTTTTTTTTATTATTTTTTATTCCGCGCGGACGGAGTCGCGGGTAAAAGCTAGTATATATATAAAAGAAAGTGGTGTTAGTTACACTATTTATAACTCAAGAACGGCTGAATCGATTTGACTGAAAATGGGTGGGCAGGTAGCTTAGAACCAGGAAACGGACATAGGATAATTTTTACCCCGTTTTCTATTTTTTATTCCGCGCGGACGGAGTCGCGGGTAAAAGCTAGTTGTATATAAAAATAATATTTGCTAAAATTGTCAAGACTTATATGTTGTAGGAAACTTAATTAAATAATACTAAAAAGTGTTTAAGGAAAATAAAAATAAAATTTTAAATATAAAATAAGACATTGATAAATTACATCTGTTGAAAATAAAAATAAAATAACACGAACCAAACCACAACCAAAAATACAAGATCAATTGATTTTTTTTCTCTCCCTTCGAGACATTTTAAAATCTGACCGCATATTGTGAACTGAATTTTTAATTCTAAATGTAGACATCATTGATTTGTTCGTTTTATAATTTGACCAGTGAAATTGTAAACTGACGGCCGGTGTGTGATATACAATTTGGTTCTAGTTTAAAATTGCAAGGGAATTTACAATTTTTTATTATTATTTTGTGACTATTGAAATTTTGATTTTTTTACATTTTTTTTAAGGTTATTTATTTGTTATCTGTAATTCGAATTTGGCACAATTTTTATTCCACATTATTCTCAAATGTTTTTTGTATATTTAATTATTTAAACAAAAAACAACTTCAAATTAGTTCAAACCAAACTTAAAATAAACAATATTTTTTTATAACTGAAATATATTGTGTTGTTTTGATATAAGTTATCAATAACATGTAGTTTTATGTACTTTTTGTTTATTTTCAAATTTATTTAGTGCTTGCAATCACCGACACCGACATATTTACAGGTCACAGCCATGTTTTTGTAAGGCTTTAAATTTTCTATTGCCTAGAAAATACCGAAATTTAGCGACCATGTTGAAGAAAAATTATTTTTTTTGTAGTTTTTAACTGAAGCCCATAATTTCTGCGTGTCTAAAGCAACCGAAACTTGACAGGAACTTAACAAACATTTACACATAAAAATTACATTTGCCCTTTGGGCTCAAGAATGCACCTTACACGTTTCAAGTTTCAACTTTATCGCTTTATAAGATTCAACTAATAATATCATACAATTAATTATCGTAGATGAGATCTCTCGGTACAACAGAACTTAGTCCAGCATCAGACTTGGTACAGAGTAACCAGTTCCTGAGGATATTTCCGACTACCCTCATGTATATTTGTATAAAAGACTCCTTTTTGTATTTATATATCTAGTCAGGCAGCCAGTGCTGAGCACGCCACAGCAGACAGTGGACGCCGGCGTGAGCGCCCCCGCCGCTGCTAGACTGAAAATCATGTTTAATATTTCAAGTCTAGAGGTTCCATTTATTCATGAATAGAGAGATGTGGTAATAAAGCTCGTTGCTGTACCTGTGCTGGCGCATATCTGTGCAGCAGGGGGCGGTAACCACCCCCGAGGGTGGCCAACATGGCGCCGCTCTCGGGGTCGTGTGCCGGCAGCGGGATCATAGCACGCACCTACATGTAAAGGTCACAGTTGATAACATTGTAACATTTGATAGCGAGTGCAACGTATACAAGTGAGAGCTGACCTCCTCCTCGTAGGGGCGGAAGACGGTGAGCGGGCGCAGCGAGGCCGCGTCTGCCACCACTATGCAGCCCCACGCCGTGCCCACGTACACCTCGCCCCGCAGTGCGCACATCGCCGTTATCTGCGCACACCACCCGGCTCACATTGCTGAACTGTGCCCAACTGTGCCCAGCTGAGCACTGCGCAGTACTCACCATGCAGCGGTCCTCGGCCAGGCGCTCGTCGATGGCGATGGACTGCAGGCTCTCGGAGCAGGGCGCCAGCTTGCTGCAGTCGAGCCGCGCCGTCACTCGCTTGTCGCTCACACTGTACTGGTACACGAACACGCCTGCATACACACAGACATACACACATGTGAGACGAGAACTTAACAAACACAAGATCTATTACAAACATGCAGCGAGCACCGACCCGGCCTGCAGGCGGCCAGCACGTGGTCCCCGGCGGCGGCCAGCAGCGCCACCTTGCCCGGCGCCGCCACCTGCTCCGCCGCGCTCACCCCCTCCTCGCACACCAGGTACGCGCTCAGCCCGTCCCCGCCCGCCCACACCTCCACACTGAGGGCAAATATTACTTACACGTAACTCGCCGTTTACCCGACTCGAAGGACCAAAATATAAATAGTAATTAGTAGTCTCACCCCGTGGGCAGGGTGACGGTGGCGAGGCAGCAGAGCTCGGTGGCGGTGCCGAGCTCGGTGAGCACGAAGCTGGTGTCGGCCTCCGGCCTGTGCGCGCTCACCAGGAACAGCCGGCCCGCGGCCGCCGCCAGCGCCACCCGGCCCAGCCCCGGCAGCGGGCGCAGCGCGCGCACCCCGCACACCGCCCCGCCCACCGCCTCCTGCACCGGCACGCTCCACAGCAGCGCCATCGTTGATATACTGGTGCAAACCAAACACAACTCTAACTACAAACTGCAACGACCAGTCGAGTTAGATGATGTGGGAGACTCACGAGTAGACCGAGACCCTGCCCACGGAGTCTCCGAGCCACATGGTGCTGCCCACGCGGCACATCGCCGTCACCAGAACAGCCGCCTCCTTGTCTACAACATACACGCAGACATAAAGACGCTACAGTTGGATACTCGCGGATTTAGAACATGCGGAGAAGTTCAGACCTGGCGGCACCCGCAGCGAGTGATGGTGCAGGAAGGTGGTAGAGTTGGCGAGCAGCGTGTGCGCTCGCTCCGGCTCCGCCCCGCCGAACCACACCTCCCACCCCAGCCCGCCCTCCTCTGACACACATGACACACAATTACGAATCAACTCCCAAATATAAGGTGTAAAAGCGCGGGCGTTTGTCTTTTACCTGTCGGTAGATGGACCTTCGCAGCGGCGACGCCAGTGGTGGGGGCGCGGGCGAGGGCGGCGTCCGCGAGCGCGAGGAACTCGGGCGCGGCCGCCACCGCCACCAGCGCCGCGGCGGAGGGCCGCAGCTCCGGGGACCCGCTCCAGCAGCGCCGCATCGTCTCCACCATGCTGCACGGGTACTGCAGGTCCTGACATCACACAGACGTCTCCTTCAGTTACACGCACATCACACGGAGGGCGCCTTTGGAGCGCGAGCCGCGACTGACCCTGGGCGTGAGGGCGGGGCGCGCGCCCTCCAGCACCGCCTCCTTCACCGCCTCGTGGCCTTCGAACGGCTGTCTCAGCGTCAGCACCTCGTACAGCAGCATACCGAACGAGAAGCAGTCCACCTGCAACAAGCAGTGCTTCAATGTCAGTTCATATTCTTAGCAACAGTGACGTGTTGGTCTCAAATTAAACTACAGGTAAACCTTCTCGTTGTACTCCTCCTCGCCGTTGTAGCGCATGATCTCCGGCGCCATGAAGCCCTCCGTGCCGCCGAAGCCCTTGGTGCCCGACGGCGGCGCCATTCTACTGATACCTGATGCAGAGGATCGAAATTATTTCAATGATGCTTTTGAATTTGCTCCAATTATTTTAGCAGTGTTATGTCACCGTAGTCTCCGAGTTTGACGTGCACGGGCACGGGGCCGGGCGCGCGCTCCGCCGCCTCCGCCTCCGCTGGCCGAGGCAGCTCCCACACCAGCACGTTCTCCGACTGCAAACGTATTCAAAATGTCGTGATGAAATCCACAAGAAAAGACATAGAGAGTATGAGGTGATAAAAGCACCTTGAGGTCTCTGTAGAGGACGCGGTTCGCGTGCAGGTACTCGAGGGCGCGGGCGAGCTGCAGCGCGAGGGCGCGCACGAGACGCGGCGGCAGACGTCGGCCGCAGCCGCGGTACTCGCGCAGCGCCGCGTCCAGCGCCCCGCGCGGGGCCAGCGCCAGCAGCAGCGCCAGCGGGGCCGGGCAGGCGGCCAGCAGCGGCAGCACGTGCGGGTGTCGCAGCCGCGCCACGATGCTCAGCTCCTGGCGCAGGCCGCAGTACGCGCGACACGCCGCCGCCAGCGGGGACCGCTCCCAGCGCGACGCGGCCGCCTGACATATGCACATACATACATACATACACACTACATCACTCACCATACACACACTTACATACTACTTCATATACATAGTGTCACCTTGTATGCCTGCAGCGCGCTGAGGTGGTGGGGGGCGGTGGGCGGCACCGGCTGCAGCGCCTTGAGGGCGACGGCGATGGGGGGGCGGCCGGGGGGGCGCCAGCGCGCCGCCAGCACTGTGCCGAATGCGCCGCGGCCGCACACCGCGCCGCGCTGAATGTGCTCCCAGCGCGCGCGGCGCTCCTCCTCCACGTCCAGCAGCAGCTATGACACACGTATACTCTGACACGGTAACTTCGAAGCGGATTTGAGTTGTATTCAAGTCCATGCTTGTCACCGACCGTGTCGGGGGCGACGTCCCTGAGGTCGACGTCGGCGTGTTGGGCGCAGTGCAGACGCTGGCCGCTGCACGCCGCCAGGATGCACTCCTCCAGGGTCCAGCAGGTGGCCACGGGTCCGCTCGCGCTCGCCACGCCCTCCACCGACCCGATGCGAGACGACGCTGTGACACAAAATATCAATTCAAACAGTTCCTACAACTATATGTATCGATTTGAAGCAAAGTAAAAAGAGTGGTAGACAACAGAGTGTCATAAGGACCGTTGGACTCCGCTCCGACGCCGCTGTCTCCGTCGGAGGTACGCGACTCCTCGGACAGCCGCAGCCGGCGGGGCTCCGCCTCACCCAACTCCAGTCGGACCAGCATCTGCTCCATACATATTACATCGTTTGGAAGGAATTCTCTATAAAACACGCTATACTGAAAAATAGTGCAATTTGGTTACAATAATCTTTTATTATCCCACCTGAGCCAATTGTTGATCGTCGTGCCGGGAGGGGGCGTGGCCTGCAAGGGACGGGGCGTGTCCGGGGAGGGGCGGGGCTAGCGGGGCGAGGGGCGAGCCCGCGTCGCGCACGCAGCCCGGACACGGCACCACGCGTGTTATCAAACAACGACCCTCCGACGTGTGCACAAAACGTGTGCCTGTTTAAATTATAAAAAATTACGAATAACAAAAGTTTCTTATTTTTTCACTCAATCTTCTACATCAAGTGTGAGGTAACTTACCAAGCGAGGGATACCAGTCCTCGAGCAGCAAATCCACGTGGTCGGAAACCAGCGCCAGCACCTTCGCCAGCACCTCCGGGTTCGGCTCCAGACTTATGCTCTACAAAACATTGTTAAATGTCATAATTGATTTTTAATTTATTTTTATTGTTCAAGGTGCAGTGAGCGGCGCACAGTACCTGGTACCCGCCGAGAGGCAGACCGTCCTGGCGGCGCAGCACGCACACGTGTGCGGGCAGCAGCAGCTCCACGCACGCCGAGGACTGCACGTCCAGCTCGCACCACGTGCCCTCTTGTCGCACGCGGAACCTGCACCATCACAGATACACGGTACACACAAAGTTCTAGTTGAGTACAATACAACAGTGCCCACATTGTCTCGGTTTATTTGATCTTGAACGTCAATAATCTCTTTTATATCACTCAGTGTAACGTCCGCTGACCTCATGTTGTGATAGAGCTCGTCGTGTTCCTCCTCGTCCCCCTTGGCGCCGAGCAGCGGGTCGTAGCGCGGCGGCAGCTCCCGCAGCGCCACCAGCGTCAGCTCCCCGCACACCAGCTTCATGCCCGTGCGCCACAGCCGCCACCCCCACGACAGCTCCAGCGCCCGCGACACCGCATCGTCCACCTCCATCTGTGTCCGGGAAGACGAACTGCTCATCCACTCTCTCATCACACTCTATCTCCCAAGTCTTCCAGTGCAAGTGTACCTCGGGGGGAGGGCGGTAGAGGTCCGGGGCGGCGCCCGCGAGTGCGGCATCCGCCAGCACGCGCGCACACAGCCGCGCCCAGAAACCGCACGGCACATACGACAGCAGCAGCAACCGCCGCAGCGCCGCCCCGCCCCGCCGCCCCCACACCTGCGTCTGCCCCGCCCCCGCCCCCGGCCCCGGCCCCGGCCCCGCGCCGCGCTCCTCTGACCACATACACACAACATTAATACATGCATACGTTAGTTACTTACAAAGGTATAACTGTGAATGTGTGACGACTTACGTATGAGCGTAGGCGAGTCGGCGGGCAGCGGGGCGGGGGCGGGGGCGAGGGCGGCGCAGCGCGCGTGTCTGGGCGTGCCCGGCCACGTGCGCGTGCGCAGCGCTAACTGCGGGGTGAGGGGCTCGTGCGCGGGCAGCAGCGGCGGCACGAGCAGCACGCGCGCGTCCCAGCACAGCGCCAGCTCGAACTTGTTGAGCAGCGAGACTGCCAGCGCGCGCGCCTCCTCGCTGCGCGCCAGCAGCGGCGACGCCTTGAACACGTGCGCCAGGTCCTCCACCTTCATTATACCTGCACATCACCCCACCAGCCCACCAGCAGCAATGTTAACTATCGAGAAGTATACATCGACAAGACTATTTAAGTTCTTTTTACCGTAGATGTAATGTCATTTTCTATGTCCGAGTAGATTTTATATACATTCTGAGAGAAGGAACTGCGAAAGCAGCGAATCTCACCGGTTCAGATATCCTTTGCATGACTATAATGATACAATTGTACGAGTGACAGTTACATGTATCCGGCTTGGAGGACCGGAAACAGAAATCTTTTACTTGTGATATTTACCATTGTTAGCGAAGGGGTTGACCTCTCGCACGGTGACGACGTGTGCGAGTACGTCACACAGCCACTGCGGCCGCACGAAGTACAGCTCCTTCAGCGTCGCGTCGTCGTAGTGCAGCAGCACGCCTGCAACACGCCTCACGTCACCTCACGTCACCTCACGTCACCTCACGTAACCTCACAGCGCCTCACACACAGACAAAGCATTGGTCACCGTTCTCGTGCAGGAACATGGTGGCCTGGTGCAGCTCGGCGGCGTCCCGGAACATGCGCAGGTTGCGCTGCTGCATGTACTGCGTCACCTGCAGACAACATCACACATATCACAACAAAAGGACCAAGGTCTATTTACTCTTCTAGTTTTAATTGAAGTGCATAATTAAGGCCAGAGATTCTCAAACTTTATTTCACGTGAAACTCTATATCTCGGTATGGTACACCCTCGCCGGGTCATCTGATGACCCTAGGGGATCCAAATGGAGCACTTTGGGGATCACCGATGCAGTCCTAGACTCGTGTACTCACAAGACGCTTGTACTCGTCGTGGCGCAGCACGGGCTCGCGCAGCTCCGCGGCCAGCGCGGTGACGCACTCCTCCAGCGCCAGGTACGTGGCCGGCACGCGCTGCTGCAGCAGCGGCTCCTTGCTGCCTGCGTCACAACATTACTTCATTATATCTAAATGTTTCTTGACATTGCGGGGCGAGAGGGGGGAGGGAATCACCTGGCGGCTTGACGCTGAATGCCACAGAGTAGATGATGTCGGCCAGCAGACGAATGTTGTGTCTCGTGCTGCACGACACCTGCACACATTGAGTATGAATGTACGTTTGCTATGAGCGGACAGCAGACAGCAGACAGCAGTTGGTGGGTGTGAGGAGACCTCAATGGAGTCGAGCAGACGCGGCAGGCCCAGCTTGTCGGCGTCGGGCGCCGCCATCACCGCGGACCTGATCAGCCGCTGCAGCGCCGATGGACTCTCGTTCTCCGGTAGACCGCTCTGTGATGTCATAATGTTGCTGTATCTTTACATCGCTACAAGAAGATGCATCACCAAGAAATACAGACTACAATATGTAACTATCAAGTTATAACTTACATTGGCGACTTGGTCATAGTGTGTGGCGACCATGATGACGGGCGAGCCCGGGGCCCGCGCTTGTATAGACCTGACATTGAAACAAATATAGTCAAAGATATCTGGTCAAGTAATTATATCGCAGTTAGTTACATTTAAATAACAGATAAAATCCATAAAAAGAAAAAAATCTTGTGACACTTTTTTGACATTGACATGGTGACACTAGTGATCTGTCATAATTTAGTTTGACTTAAGTCCATTTAGTCAGATAATATTGTAGGTGTATATTTTAGTTCAACAAACAATAAAAACTAAATTTTTTTTTAAAAATATTTGATTGGTCCAATCCATTGTCTATTTTCAACATGTCAGTCAACGCCTCCGTGGCGCAATTGGCTAGCGCGTTCGGCTGTTAACCGAAAGGTTGGTGGTTCGAGCCCACCCGGGGGCGATACTTTTTCCTATTTTTAAACAATTTTTTTTTAATTTTTGTAACAGATAAATAGCAAAGAAAGTTTTTTTTTTAATTAACACTAGTTGTTATTATTTTTTTAAATATATATATGTTATTTAGTATTCGTACCTGAGCCATGCGAGTGCTCCAGCCAGACCTCGGCGGCCGTCAGTGCAGCGCCACACCACCAGGTACAGTGAGCGGCGTGACAAGAAGTACTGGTGTGTGGCGTAGTACCTGCTCACATACATACATACATACATACATACACATACAGATTATAGCCTGACCGAGAATATAGCAAACCAGTCACTAGTCAACAGTCAGTGTCACGTAAATAAATATTTATTTTAATGATTTCTATTGTCATAACAAGTTATACGTTTTGTTAATATGACGAGGTTCATTTGTATTACATGGTTCAGTCTTTATTTTATGTAAAGTGTGAATGCAGCGAAGTATTGGTGTAACTGACTCCTGCTGTCCGCCGAAGTCCCAGGTGCGGAAGGTGACAGGTCCTCGCGTGGAGCGATGCTTCTCGTACACCCAGCTGCCGATGTCCACGCCCACTGTTGACACATTGCCGCGCCGCGACGACTTGTTGCCCATACGCTTCGCCCAGTGCTGGACAACACATACCGCTCAAAGTAAATCCTACCTTAATACAATTGTGTTAAGTCCCAATTTAATTTGCACATCTTAGTTAAAGTGAAAACCACCTTATTCCAATGTCATTAAGGTTGAATTTAAGTTGCATATTTACATCTGTAGGTTTTCTGCGGTGCTGCATCGCTGATTCTTGTCGTAAACACTCCAGCAGGCTCGTCTTACCAATACCCTGAAACAAAGCAAGTATTTTTAATTCGTAGTCTTTCACTGAGGAGTGTCAAAAGAGTATTTTTTTAAATTAACAAATAGTGTGATGTCAGTTGTCGCAGTACCTGTACACCGACGAGCATGAGTTTCATGCGTGCGTATGGCTTGGCCTCCTGCAGCACTGAGCGCAGGTAGCCCACCACGTCCACGCTGCGGCACCGCGCGCCGCGCACCAGCGACCGCAGCGGCTCCCCCAGCGCACACCCCGCTGTGTTCAGGCTCCACAGCCTCGTCAGCAGACCCATCTGCGGCGGCAGATCTGTTATATCTGCAACAGTTACTCTGTGGTTAATATCACATGTGACAGATGTCAACTCTATAGCAAAGCAGACTTAATCTATGACTCGGATCAAAGATCATAAACGTCAACTGTCAATGTGACAGTTCAGGATGGTTGGCGCACCTTTGTTGCCGCTGATGTTGAGCACGGAGAGGTTGGTGAGCTCGTGTATGGCGGGCGGTACAGCGCGCAGACAGTTGCACGACACGTCCAACATCGACAGCAGCGGGAACAGCAGCCGCTCTTTCACGTTGCATCCGGACCCCTGGAGGACCATAAACATTAAACGCAGGCTTAAAAACTGTTGTATGAAGAATTATGAACCACTA
Source organism: Papilio machaon (assembly GCF_912999745.1). Taxonomy (NCBI): domain Eukaryota; kingdom Metazoa; phylum Arthropoda; class Insecta; order Lepidoptera; family Papilionidae; genus Papilio; species Papilio machaon. The sequence continues at coordinate 191,756 of NC_060013.1, read as the reverse complement.
TCTAGGTTGATAATATTTTTTGAGGCTAACACCTTCAATGTCAACGTACCCACTCGTCATCCTCATCGTTGGAGTGTTGGTGCACGGCGGTGGCCAGGCCGTCGTCGTCTGTCGTCAGTTGAATGCGGCTCAGCAAGTTGTTGGCGAGGATCTGCAAGTTTGTCAAAATATTAGTGAGTGAGTTTTCAAAGGTGAGGTAGCAAGAAAGGGATCATTTATAAAGATAATTGTCGGTCCTCTCACCAAAGTCCTGAGACCCTCGAGCCTGAGATGTCTGCGTGCGGGGCAGGCGGCGCTGAGCAGCTGCGAGCGCACGGAGCCGCCGGAGCGCGGACGCGGCCGCACGCCCCCGCCCCCACTGCTGCTGCTGCTGCTGCTGCTGCTGCCCGAGGAGTTGGGACAGTAGCACGCCAGGGGGTCGCCGTCTGATAGACCGAAGCTTTCCACCTGTGAGTCATGAAATGCTAAAGTAAGTCGTAACCGGTGTAAGAGTTTGTCCGTCCTTATCAACAGTAGTGAGGGTGTAAAACTGACTTGGGGCAGACTGGGCCAGCAGGTGATCTCATTGTGGCTGAGGTCCAGCTGGCGCAGGCTGGTCGGGTATGACGTCACGTACGACATCGACCTAAAACACAACAACAATGAGGTCGCATTCAACTGCATCGGATGTATCTTCAAATTGATGGTATACTACAGTCACCTCAGCGAGTTGTAGGCCATATTGAGTCTGGTGAGCGAGGGCGCGAGACAGGCGAGCGGCTGCGGCACGCTGGTGAACTGGTTGTGAGACAGATTGAGTGCCGTGAGAGGGGAGCCGCCCCCCACCCCCGGCGCCGCCCCCGCCCCGCCCCACGCCCCGCCCCGCGCCGGGGGCGGGGAGGCGGCCAGTGTGCCGCGCCACGCGTGCGCACGACGCGCCTCCGACCATCTGTACAACGACACGTCATTATATCGGACACGGAACTTGAAGTATTGTATCAGAGACATGGTGCACTCACACGGCGTTGCCCGCGCGGTTGCCGACTGGCAGTGCGGCCTCGTCGTCGTCCTCCGCCACTCCTTCCACCCCCTCCACGCCCTCTATCGACGGACTGCGCGACGATGACTTCTGTATTTACGAAATATAAAAATAATTTGTGGATCTATCATACTTTGATTAAAATGACATGTATGGTTCAGCTCACAGATTGAGATGCGGAGACGGCGGCGAGGGTGAACTGTCCGCTGTGCGTGGAGGGCGAGGCGCTCAGCTGCGGGGACTGCGGCGTCTCCGCGGGGGAGCCCGACGTCGCACAAGAACCCTGCACACACGTAGATGTTACTCAGTGAGCCGTCGACGCGTTTGTGTGTTGTATGATGTTGTATGACCGACTTGCGGCCTGCAGGCGGCGGGGAGGTCGCGCAGGTGGTTGAGTGCGGCGTTGAGGTCCCTCAGCCGCGGCGCCGACCACATCTGCGGCGGCAACGCGCGCAGCTTGTTGTTGGACACGTCGAGGCTGGCCAGCGCCGGCAGAGAGAACAGCGCCGCCGGCAGCTCCTCCAGGCGGTTGTCCTGGAAGAAGAGAGAGCAGTATACTTCCGGCTCCGGTCACACCGGTCGTAGCAGGTGTGGTGCAGCTGCAGTGGTCACCTGCAGGTACAGCTCCTGCAGCACGGGCGCGGTGTAGACGTCGGCGGCTGCGCGCGCCGGCCGCTTGCCGCGTCGCGACCTGTCCAGCTCCTCCTCCAGCGGGTCGCCGCTGCTCGGCAGGCGCTCCAGCTTGTTCTGAGCCGCGTTCAAATACCTGTAATATATTAATTACTTTCATTAATAAATGCATCTCATACTTTCAGAGTCACATTGAGTACACTCGTCTATATGTGACCTGAGGCTGACGAGCGAGAAGATCTCTCTGGGCAGCTCGCGCAGCTCGTTGCCGGCCAGCTCGAGCCGCGTGAGTGCCAGCAGCGCGCCGCCGCACGACGCGCTCAGCTTGGGGTTCACCCGCAGCGCCGCCGTGCGCAGCCAGCTCATCCTGCAGCAGACGACAGTCACACACTGCTCGCTGGGAGCGGGCGGGGCTGTAAAGCGGGCGCGGTTGTGTTCTCACTTGATGGTGGGCAGGTGACAGCGCAGGTCGCGCCAGTTCACCATGACTGGCGTGGTGGGGCAGCGCGCGCTGTACGAGAGGGCGGAGTCTGCGTCGCGCGAACTCAGCACCGACTCGCTCATCACCGACTTGTTCAGCTTGTAGTCCGGGTCCGGGTACGCCTACAAATGCGCGAAACTTTTATTCTAGCAAGTGGTTCCATCTGGATATAGATAGAGAACTGCAGTGTGTACTTTAGTGGCGAGCAGCGCGGCGAGGGGCTCGGCGAGGCCGTGCTGTGCGCAGAGCGGCAGCGCGCGGCCGCCGGGGTCGGTGGCGCCCGCAGCCAGCAGCATCTCCAGCGCGGGCACGGAGCGCCGCAGCGCCGCCAGCGACAGCGCCGTCCACACGCCCTCGCCATCACCTATACGAAGCAACATCGATTGCGCTTTTTCTATCTCGCCCGAAGGACCATAATAATAAAGAATTTCAAAAGTAATAAATAGTACTGACGGTCGTCGGTGTATCCAGGGCGCGCGGGGGAGGGGGAGGGGGAGGGGGAGGCGGAGGCGCGGCCGTACGCAGCGGACGCGCTCCGAGACCGGCGCCGGTCTCGCGTCTCGCTCTCCTCCTGTATTACAGCCAAAGTCAGACAAAGAGGGAAATAAAACCCAGGAGAGACAAAAAGAGAATCGTTGTTGAGTGTGTGACCTGGTGCGGCGGCTGCGCGGTGCCGTCGGGCGAGGCGCCGGCGGCGAGCAGCAGACGCAGCACGCGCAGATGTCCGCCGCGCACCGCCGCCGCCACGCAGCTGTCCGCGCCGCGCGACACCTCCACGCGCACAGGACGCACGCGGGCCTCCGCCTCCGCCGCACCCTGCTGGGAGTCAAAGAGAAATACAAACTGGCTAACACTAGATTCTTTCTAGCGGCGCCGCAGTGACTTGTAGTAAACCTGTTTGTTGTTGCCGGTGAGCTTGCTGACGATGGCGTGTATGCCGAGCGAGATGCCGGCGCGGTGCGGGCTCGGCGCCGCCCCCGCCGCGACCGGCGTCCCCGCCTCGCTCGCCTCCTCCGCTACATCAGTCTGCAGAGCGATTGTGTTTTGATAGAGGCCATTTCATTATTTATTCAATAACTCCGTGAGATCGTAATCTGTTCTCTGCTCACCCTCTCCTTGGGCAGCGTGAAGGCGAGCAGGGCCTCGACGACGGCGGCGTTGCCGAGCGTGCAGGCGACGTACAGCGCGGTCTGCCCGCTCGCATCGCGCGCGTTCACGTCGAACGCGAACCGATACCGCCACTGACCTGACGCGTCACTGTACACAAAACGAGAGGGGCTTCACGAATGCCTTGCGGTACACCGCATGCATACATCGCTTATGATTCAAATTTACAGAACTAACTTCAACAAATTCGAGACTTGTAACTGTATGAGTGGTATACAAACACATTACAATTTATTTTGATTTGTTATTTCATTAAACGAATGTTATGGCGCGTGGTTGAATAAGTCAAATGGATTTCATAATTTCTTCCTTTGTTAAGAAAATCACAACAAAACACAAAGAGATACTTTTAAAGTATATTAACTATTCAATAGAAAAGTAAACAACCTTGATATTGTCAATTCACAATAGCTGTTATCTCAATCCTTAAATACGGAAGGCATTGACTAACGTTAGAGAATTTTGCATTGAGAAAAACTGCCGTATTATATTGATTGAGGGACTGAAAAGGATGACAATTTGTTTGGACAGTGTTATATCTTACGTATATGTATTGAGCAGCGTGTCAGGGTAGGGGTACTCCAGCAGGAGAGTGACGAGTGCAGCGTGACCGCCGATACAGGCTGCGTGCAGCGGCAACCACTTCTCTACCGTCTCTTGCTGGAAACACATTTTCAATTTTGACTCGGTGGACATAAGTGACAAATTGTTATAATTCTCGCCTCCCTGTTAATGTCTCACTCACTTGCACTGCCTCTGGGAAGTGCGTGAGCAGGAGGGTTGCGATGTCCTTGTGCCCGTGGTAACAGGCGATGTAGAGCGGGCCGTATCGTGTGACGGGGTGAGCGCGACCGTCCGCGCCCGCAGACACTAGCGCCGCCGCGGACGCCGCGGAACCAGTCTCGCAAGCACTAAACGTAACATATAGTATCTTAACAGTGGTAATAATCTGTTGATGAATGATGAATGTCCGCTCGCCTTATGCAACACGACCTCACAAAAAGCATTCAACAAGTGCGAACTGTACCGGTGTTTTATGTTTGCCGGTGGTCAAATTTTAGGCTTCTTCTTTCCACTTCTTTTTTTTTTTAAAGGGAAGTAGATTTTACGGATGAGAGGACATTCTATTGCATACTTCTTCTCCTCTTTCCTTGAAGGTGGGCAACACATCTGGTTTCTAATAGATAGTAAATGTTTATTAACAAGTTCGCTTTAGTTATTTCGCCATCTTGTAGTGTAAAAAACACAATATATTTGATGTATAACTATTTCAGTGCGTTGTACTGACACGTATAGCAAGGTGTTAGCGCCGGCGGGGGTCAGGTTGGCCAGCACGGGCGCTGCGGGGCCGAGCGCCGCCAGCCGCGCCCGCAGCGCCGCCGCCTCACCGCGCGACACCAGCTCGCGTAGCGCCAAGTGCTGCGAAACGCGCTCCCTCTCTATGGCATCTGACAACAATACGCAATATTCAAAATACTTCGATACCTTTAATTACCTAACCGTAGAACTTCACTGGCGTGACACTTGTGTTTTACGATTTCATTGTCTTTGACAAAACTGTACGATATAATTTAAAAAAAAATCAATTCGTTAACAGCAAATAAAGATACGCTCAATGATAAGAATGTCCATCATTATATTGACTTTACATTTACAAGCCGAGTTCAATAATTTAAATATTTTCATTCACATAAATAACTTGATTCTTTTAACTTTAAACAGTTATATCCGTGAGAAATAACATCAGAACGGTAAAAAAAGTGATTTGTATTGAAAGGCGGTGTTGTGTGCGCTGATAATTTTTGCAGTCAAAAACACCGGCGAATTCTAGAAACCGGTTTCAACAACATTCTTAACTAGCTGTTGCACCCGACGAATATTAATGAAAATACAGGATACAGCTACAGCTAGCTACGATGGACTTAGCATAATTTAAAATATAAATTCTAAATTAAAAAATAAAAACATAATAAGTAGACTATGTGTTCTTCCAAACTATATTCTACATCTGTGCCAAATTTTATCAAGATCCGTTGAGCCGTTTCGGAGGTAACTTCTAACAAACACAAATACATCTAAACTTTCGCATTTATAATATTAGTAAGATTATAGGTACATACCGACCGACTGCCGTTAATCTTTGTTAATATAAGACATATTCAAAATGGTGCCCCAAAATAACACTGTATTAAAACATTAGAACAAAAAGTTTGTCTGTATTATTTGTTAATAAGGCATTCATTTTATTAAATATTTAATCGGGCACAAGAGTACTCTCGACTTACGAGTACCAACTCTATTGTATACATTGGTTTAATACGATAAAGTTCTAGTCTTTTCTAACCTTCTTCTACCCAAGGATCCGCGACGTCTTCAACAAAATAATGTGCGGCATCATAAGCGTGCTCAGGAGCTGCAGCCGGAGACAGCTTGCGACCCTCCACAGCTGGCTCGGTCAGCCGCGCCTGACGCGCCGCTGCACGAAACTTGCCCAGCATTCCCAAAGCTGATGCAACTTGGACGCAGTTGGTGCAACTTGCTACGTAGGCGAGGCTTTATATTGTCAAGCAGTTGTAGTCTTGGAAACAAATCTATATCAACATGTCTTCTTGACGATTTTATTTTAACTTCTAGTTTTTTTTTGCTTGCTTGGATAGTTGTGTTTTGTGATCCTTGTTTGTTCGTGGTTTAGTTTCAGTTTGACTTCTTAATTGTTCTGTTCTTCAGACTTCGTAGACGTATTTTGTTTCGAGTTTTTCATTTACACTTTAATGTCAATCACATTTAGTCATATTACTGCTAGTTGTTTCTAAATAATTTTAAGTGATTTTTATAATATTGCTAAAAGTTACTTCGCTATTTAAGGTTAATTAAGATTTAAGGTTAACATTTTTAGTACGTTGTATCTTTGCGTTTGTTATGTTGTGAACTAGCGCGGTCTTTGTAGACTATTTTAATACGATTAGAACGATGTCTTAGACGCCACATGTCTGCCCACGTGCATAACTTGACTTGAAGTAAACTTGTTTTACAACTTAGAATCTTAGAAATTAATAAAATATTATAAACTATTACGAATGCAGAAAGGAATCTCTTCTTTTTTTACTTATTAAAATAGAATTAGGGAACGATAAGTATTCGCATTTTAATTGTTCACATCGGGGGCACTGCCACGCCCCCATATAGAAACAAATCCTGATATCAGTGTAGCAATTGTGTTTTCATGAAGTATATAAGATCGAATAATATAACTTGGAGCTTGCGGAAGGCAATGAACCCTTAACAATAGTTCTCATGAACTCCACTGAGACGAGACTGAGAAGAAATTACTTACACTGTTTTTTTTGCAATCGTGAGAAAATTTCCATGATGATGTTTAAAAGATAAATATGCTCTATATACATTACGTAGGGAATTAGTGTAAGTATAATATGAACAAATTATCAACAGACTTCCGTATTGGCTTCGTTCGGGTGGATATTTGTTTTTTTTTCTAAATTTTATAACATTATAGTTGTAGCGACTACATCCACGCGGAATAAAACAAAAACTTAATTTGCAGCCTATGTGTTCTTACAGACTATGTTTTACATCTATGCTAAATTTCAGCGAGATCCATGTAGCCGTTCTAGAGATATAACAAACATCCATCCATCCTTCTAAAGAATAGTATTAATATAATTAGTAAGAAGTCAGAGGCCTTCAGTATACCTGATTAATAACTCAGCACATATGAAGAATTTTTATGATGAGAGAAAATTAAAAAATGGTCAAGTAGTTATTGAGTTTGCACGTTGCAAACATACTGAAATTTACTAAATATTTAATGTACGACTATGTTATCCTATGTCATGTATCACCACAATATACACACACCTGTCAATGCAAATTAATTACAGATATATGACCGACTCAGTCTAATACGACCTGACGGTAAGGTCGATTTCACCCGCCGCCGTCCCGCCGCCTTTCAACAAGGGGTGGGTCTTTACAATATAATTGACAAAACAAACACGTCTGGTAAAACATTACTGAAATAAACAATAATAGCAAATCTTATTTTGGCTCAAAATAAGATTATAAATAAATTTAAAATGGTGCACAAACTGTGCAGACAGGTTGCAATTAGGGCTGACAACTATACCCGAATTCAAACGCAGAAAAAGAAACTACGAGCAGTGACATCAATTTTTAATCCAAAAAAAAACATTGTCCAACCTTGATCCTTATTGGATGACGAAGGGCAAAGGACTCTTACGTGTTTCACATCTGCCATTTCGATCCGATGATATGGTTGTCAGACGAGTAGTCCGAAGCATGCAAATCCGAAGGTGACAACCCTAGCTGACAGGTAGGCTTCTTTGGCGCCGAATTCATCAAGGTCAAATGTGTACTTTTACTTATGTTTTATTTATAAAAATTTTCCTATCGTTATTTCCTGAAGGATTAATATATTAATTTACTTTAATTCATATTTTAATATATATTTTTTAATTGGACATAAATTTAAACGTTAATATTCGATGAATTAGTTATTGGTGAACGTCTGACGTTTTAAAGTTGTTACAATTAATTAAAGGCTCAAAGAAAACTTTAATAAAGCAAGACTAGTTGTCGCTCGCGACTCCGTTTGCGCGGAATTAAAAAAAAACTGAATAAGTAGCCTATGTGTTCTTCCAGACTATGTTCTACAACTGTGCGAAATTTCATCTGTTGAGTCGTTCCGGAGATACCTTCAAACAAACATCCATCCATCTAAACATCCGCATTTTTATAATTAGTATAATGAAAGAGACTATTGTCGAGCAGTTCTACATCAAAGGATACCGCAAATTGGTCGGTTCCTTCGTTTTCTTGCTCAAGTTTTACTATCTGGGGACGTGGCAATATTCCTGCCGAGGCGAGCATTAAATTCATCTACAAAACCAACAATTTGTTATTAAATTGAACGCTTAATAAAATAATGAGTCAATTAACAGGGTCAAGTATACTGATCGCTGTTATCTTGCGAGCACGAAGCAAGTGTTAACTTGGGTCTCCACTGACGAAACATGTTTACAGAAACATATTTAAAAAGAACTGACTGATATCGTTAATTTTGACAGAAATTCGCAGTTTGTTATCTATTCTCTATATATATAAAAGAAAGTCGTGTTAGTTACACTATTTATAACTCATGAACGGCTGAATCAGTTTGACTGAAAATTGGTGGGCAGGTAGCTTAGAACCGGGAAACGGACATAGGATAATTTTTACCCCGTTTTCTATTTTTTATTCCGCGCGGACGGTGTCGCGGGTAAAAGCTAGTTTAAAATAAGAGTTAGAAAATTATAATTACCTTTCAAATGTATATCTACCTTGAATAACAATACTATTGAATTATATATATTGTATTGTACAATACATACAGTACATACATACCTAAGTTGTATATAGTTATTAAAACTTTATATAGTTATATATCTTTTAAGAATAAAAATGCATCGAAAAATTCCGTTCCACGCAAACATGAAAAATTCAAGTTGTTTTATTAACTAAATAGCAAACACCTGCCGTACCTACCTTGCCTACATTACAGCAACATTCCAACAATTTAAATAAATAAGGGTGAGACCGGTTGCTCGAACCGAAACCTTTGCTAAATGCAATCAATATGTTATACCAAGACATCTAGACTATAATTATATATTCAGACAGGTACATTTAAGTAAAATTATATCCTAATAAAAAAGTACTGGCGAGTTATTAAATATATAGTAAAAAAAATGAGATAATAATTTTCATAAATTTATTAATTTGATTTTGAAATTTATTATTTAACATAAAATATTGTCAAAACAAGCAACGTTTATAAACTGTTGTTTAATCTGTCGGCGTATCCGCCAAAGTCAAATGACTGGTTGACTTTTTCAGCCAAGCGAAGCGTCAATGTCGATGGTTGTGAGGGCGGCCATTGAACAGTGTTGTTCGAGACGGCGCCCGCGCACCACGCTTGCGACGAATCGCTTAGCATCTAATTAACAAATTAAATCTACCGCTTAATTAAGTTGATGTCGCGTTGGTTAGACACTACAGTGTTCATTCCACTGTGTATTTTTGGTTACTTAACCCTTATTAAACAACTGCGATTGCAACAAGGACTCGTAATCTGTTCACGCCCACCTGCCGACATACCCGCTTTTATACTCGCACAATATAATTTCTGATGAAGGCCCTCCTGCCCCTTCATCAGAAGTGGGATAAGCCTTTCAGCCCACTATCTGCTTTCCAAATTACTTTACATGAGGGTGATAAAAACAAACGGCCGTTAATCAAATCTCTTGCGTTTTTAATTAAAATTTGCTCGGGATGCGTAACCGGTTTAGATCGCGTAGCAGGTCGGAAGGTACTCCACCTCTGCGAACAAACGAGTCTCGCAAGAGGAGGCGTTGTGCCGATCGTAATAGGGATACGTCTACATCTAGTGATAGTGATAGTGAACGATCTTCGGTGCATAGTCGAAAGCGTTATCCGAGTCAGAGCCATTTATGTTGGATGACTTGTTCTGGATGCCTTGCAGATTGTGGTAAGACGAATATTGTCGTCCGAGTCAGAGCCCTTTGTGTTGGCTGACTTGTTCTGGATGCCTTGCAGATTGTGGTAAGACGAATATTGTCGTCCGAGTCAGAGCCCTTTATGTTGGCTGACTTGTTCTGGATGCCTTGCAGATTGTGGTAAGACGAATATTGTCGTCCGAGTCAGAGCCCTTTGTGTTGGCTGACTTGTTCTGGATGCCTTGCAGATTGTGGTAAGACGAATATTGTCGTCCGAGTCAGAGCCCTTTATGTTGGCTGACTTGTTCTGGATGCCTTGCAGATTGTGGTAAGACGAATATTGTCGTCCGGGTCACATCCACCAAAGGATTGACCTGTCCAATAGTACCGATTGTGAACAGTTAACCTACATGCTGTTGAGTGACAAGGCGGTGTCATCTGACTTAATTGTTACGAGACGCTCGCCTTAAGTCTTAAGTATCATACGATGATTGTAATGAGTAGTCCGTCAGGATGCCGAACGGAATAGGTACAACTGCAGTTCATTGTTTCAGAGAATCGCCCGAGGACGGTCGAATGTCAGTCCGGCCGTGTCGGCGTATCCGCCAAAGTCAAATGACTGGTTGACTTTTTCAGCCAAGCGAAGCGTCAATGTCGATGGTTGTGAGGGCGGCCATTGAACAGTGTTGTTCGAGACGGCGCCCGCGCACCACGCTTGCGACGAATCGCTTAGCATCTAATTAACAAATTAAATCTACCGCTTAATTAAGTTGATGTCGCGTTGGTTAGACACTACAGTGTTCATTCCACTGTGTATTTTTGGTTACTTAACCCTTATTAAACAACTGCGATTGCAACAAGGACTCGTAATCTGTTCACGCCCACCTGCCGACATACCCGCTTTTATACTCGCACAATATAATTTCTGATGAAGGCCCTCCTGCCCCTTCAAATCTTTATATTTGACAGGTGACATTTAAATTTGGCGCGAAATGCAATTGCTATTTCGAACGATTTAATAAGTAAAGTGATTTTAATGTTTAAATTCTATGTCTACCTTACCCTAATTGCAATACGGCGTGAGTATATATATTAATGTTAAACGACGCCCCGAGCGTTTCTTGTATCAGACAAAAAGCACTTAGTGAATTGATGTTGGGGTCAACAAACGTCATTTTTTTACGAATACGTTGATGTTATTATGCCAGTAGAAACCTACTTTTTATTTTACCGGTTTAAATAAATGGAACATGTTACATAGTAAAACGAGGAACAGGTCGCCAAACCTACTAGCCGGACAGACCAGCCAGTTTGGCCGGACATTTGGGTAGAAAGGTCAGATACCCTGTATTATTTAGAATTTTGTCTCAGTATTAATAGGTACACTTTCGTTTGGGAAATGTAAAAAGCCTAACAAAAGCCGGACAACTCGGACTTTTGGCCGGACAAGCAATCAAAAAGCCTACCTATGTCCGGCTTTATCCGGACGCCTGGCAATGCTACACCGGTCCAGTGCGAGTTGACTTCACGCATATCTTTGAATTTCTTCTCAGTTATGTGCAGGTTGCATAACTATGTTTTCTTTCATAGTAAGAACGTCGGATAAATATGTAAATATGTTAGTCAAAAAACACATTGCTTCGTGGCGGGATTCGAATCTAGGACCTGCGTTGTTTGCTGACCTGACCTGAGACCTGATTGCAAGTGAAGTGTTTAACCCCTGAGCCAACGCTCTGCTTAGTCTAAGCCTAAACACATTATATCTAGCCAGAAATGCACTATGAAAAATGATGAACACAAGAAAACGTTCTTAGAGACATAACTTTATTGAGACTACTGAAGGACATTTCTAATCTTATTTAAAATCTAACGTTCGCTCGGAACTTCGTCAGCGCGGAATTAAAAAAAATAACCTAAATCACTCCCGCACTAAGCTACCGTCCAGTAAAATTCCGACCAAAACCATTTCAGCTGTTTTAGAGACTAGCCAGAAGAAACGCGGATTTACAGACAGACCAAAGTTTTTAGAAAAAAAAAAACTCATTATAAATAACGTAAATACAATTTTGTTTGCGAAATATTTTGTATTTTTTTCGACATTCCATACATTTATCCCGGGGTCAAAAATTTTCAGTTGTAAGATAATTTACCGTTGTTGGGAATAAATGTTTAATGGATAAAAAAAGTATTTAAACTTGATGTTGTAAACAAATATTAAATTCATCCTCATTTAAATAAACATTGCAATAAAATTCTTGTTTAAATGTAAAACACAAGATTATTTGTTTATATTTTTTTATCACCACAAAACTGCAATAACAATATAAAATATCACATTGTTTAACACTGGCATCTAATAAACAAAACAAACACCATATTAAAAAAAAAATGAGATATTAAATGGCGGGAAACAGACGCGCATAGCGCGCCACCACGCCGCGAGTACTAATATTTTGCAGCGTACGACGCGATGTAGTGATGTTCAAATTGTGATACCGATTTATCGACTATTTGGTACGAATATCATGATTCTTGCTAGGTACTGAATAACAAAATTACACATTTTTTGTACAAATAATAGATTATATTGTACAAAAGCATCGATAAATGAATAATAGAAGCTATTGGTTTAATCTGAATTAAACATAAATTAATATCTTTAAAATTTTACAACGTTAAATTACAAATTAGATGTAAAACGAAATAAGAGAAATTAAATAAAATAACAAGTAATGTAAGAACTAGCGGACATGCTTTCGGATATTTTTTTACTTAATAAATTCGGTACGGATTTCTCCACACTAAATGATAGCTCGGACAGTGTAGGTAGGTAAGCAGTAGCGAGTAGCGACAGACTTCGCGCCACCCGCCACATAACCACATTGTGAGTTTCCTATTTTCTAATACATACAGACATACAGGAAGTTATTCAGAATGTTTGAAATATTGTTGGTTTACATTTGCCTAGATTCAAATTGTCTTCAGATAGTCTATAGCGTGTCTATAGCGAATTTATTAATACTGCAATTATTAATTTGACTTGAATCGCAGAAATTGCATATTAATTGTATGGAATGGAGACTGTATGGCTACTCTTACACACATATCGTGTCGACCCCCATTAGGCAAAAGAGACTAGACCATTAGACTAGGCCCATTAGACTTGGTACTCTTTTAGTATCTGGTTTATGTAGTATTTTTGTTCAATACAAGTGTAATATAGGTTTATATATTAATAAGATAAATATACATATATATTAAATGCAGCTCGTGTTAACGAACGCGCGATTCCGTTGCCCGCCATTACGTAAATTTCTTAAACCTGTTAATTTAATTTCGCCGACGACGAGGCTGGTTTTGCGACTTTGTTGGATTCCGCGCGCTCAATCGGAAAACCCTCTTTATTGATTAAGCAATAACATAATTCAACAAGCATATTATCGACATTAGACAAACGTTTTATAAAGTTTACCATTCACATCACTAGTAAGAATATAAATAAATAGTAAATTTTTAACGTACCTCAGTTGTGTGTTATGTTCACTATATCCGAATTGATTGTTCATCTTAAACTCTGATTTACGAAAGATAAAAAAGATCAGTTTATTTCGGAACCCGATTATAATTACAATATTATTAGCTTCGCTTCGCAGTCGCTCGAACAATGCATGTGGGCAGGTCTTTACGCAAAGCAGAGTGTTCTCTCTGAGGCGTGACTCATCGCGTATTGCCAAATACAAGATAATGTGTCTATGACATTATATTACTTTGTTGAGATGCCCTCAATGAAGTCCACTCGGAACTCAATGGTTCAACACTTAAAAGTTGCCTCTATATTAACACAAGCAATAATCATAAAACTGTTGATTTTTTGGCTTATGACAGCTACACTCTGCTAAGGAACCGAAGCTGTACGCTGTAGTAATCTAACTAGTACAAGATCACCACGGATGTAGACACTTATTGCGTTGACGACATCAAGTATAACAAAATACAAACTTTACTAATGCTCGTAGTAAACTGAGAGCACATTTCTGCATCCACTGCGCGTGGATTACGCCGATCCTAAAATAGTGTTGGGCATTTTGCAAGCGGCCATATGATGTTATGATACAGCAAAGTAAATGTTTACCTCTAGCTTCTCTGAGTTCATTAGCAGCGTGCCTGTGACAGCCGCGCTCTGCCAGCGCCAGCGCGGTGTCTCCCGCCGCGTCCGTTAACTCGGGACGCGCGCCCGCAGACAGCAGCGCGCGCACGTTCTCCGCGTGCCCGCGCGCTGCCGCTACATGCAACGCCGTCTATCGGACAAATATTAGCAGACCACTAAGTTATCGATCGAGTCTGAGTACAGATCTGTTACTTCAAAACAGTTTATAGACATAGTATTATTAAGTTAGTAAAAATAAGACGCACCGAATTGTTAGAACCCATTACGACAGTCAGTATGCGCAGTGCGTTCGCACAACTTAAGTAAGTTGCACCTAATGTAAACTACAAACTCCGGTGCTAATGAGGAAGTGACGACCCTGAGCCAAGGTCTTGTTATACATCAGGTGCTATAAAAATGTAAAATGTCTTTTATTGTCCGAGAAGGGTGAGTCAAAATGGCGTGTTAAATAGCCCGTATAACACAAGGTCACGTATGAACGGAGGGTCGCTGACCATGTGCGCTATGGGTCAGAATTAAAGTCCCCTACCCTGCCGTCTTTCTATTGTAATATTGCATAGATTAATAAGTACATATTGTACTAGTTATTTTGGCTACAAGTGTAAAAGCGCGTGTATTTTTACGCGTGTGTAATTGCGTATCTGTGAGCATTAATGCGTGCAAACGTGATGTAATAAATTATACAGCGTTTAATATTGCATATTTACAAATTACACAAAAGAAAACATAGAGAAATGTTTGTTATGATTTACTATTGTTTATCGATTAATAAATAAGACAGTTAAATCAAAATATTTGAATGAAAAACGTTTAAATTATTTTATTTAGTAATACGGAAAATGTTTATTGTATGTGTATCATGATATTTAATAATTTACCTTCAAATATTGTACAATTGCCTTTTACACGGTTTAAAAATCAATTATTTAATTTGCTGTTGGATAAATGCTATTATAGTGTTGAACACTTCCTAGCTGACAATTTACAAAATGTTGACCTAATAATAAATAAATAATTGATGACTAAAATAATCCTACCAATATGATTTTATATAATAAGGTTAAATTAGCATTCAATATAATATTTGCATGCCATACGTGGCAGAATATGTTTGTTCGTCTAATCATGTAACACCATTTGTACCATATTCTGGCAAATAAATTGATTATTATTATAATTATTATTATTACGTTCGAACCAATCATGCGGCTACTAGAAGTAGGTGTGACTCAGTCAGGACTTTTCAAATAGTTTTCAAATATGTCTTATTAGATAAACCAAGACCTCATCATCGAATCATTTACCAATCATGTACAGTCGAACCTGAATAAGCGAGAGTCCAAGAGATTGCAAATTATTTTCTCGTTTATATATGTTTCTCTGTAACCCGAATTTCTCGCTCGTCCGTCGGGATGATACGACATAGATAGATTTCGCTAATTCAGTTCTGTCGTTTTTTCTTTGCTCCATAATATTATGGTTTTTCTTAACATAAGCAAGGATAAATGATGCAAAATCTTTCGATCAAAGTATCCAATAACTATTTAAGGGTAGCGGAATACATAGCGTGAAGCGTACCTCGCCGCCGGCTGCAGCGTCACTGGTGGCGTTCACATCTGCCCCAGCAGCAATCAGCGCGGCGAGACAGGCGCTGCGCTCGGCCAGCGCGGCGGCGTGCAGTGCGGTGCGCCCGCTGGCATCGCGCGCGTCCACCGCCGCGCCGGACGCCAGCAGCTCCCGCAGCAGCTGCTCGTTGTCCCACAGCGCCGCCTGACACCCACCATCCACTCAAGCTACGCTACGCTGTGCTAAGCTAGCCATGTGCTGTCTAGTCATGCACAACACCACTGATCTCTAAATACATATTCATATTATAGAGGTCAGTGCACACCATTGTCGCAGATTTGTGACGTCATATTAATGACGTAGGTGTGTAAATACAGTTTTCAGAAGCAGATATAAACATCTTTTTGTACAGCCAATAATTTAAGTGGGACTATCTAGGATATATTTGATGTTAAATTTTATATACCCTAGTCTGTCAGTTTTTCTATGAGCAAGGTTTATCAAGTCTAAGTATTTATTAAGTCTTAGTATTACGTTATAATTTCAGATTTACACAAGTAGGTTGTTAATTTAATTTTTAAATCATAACTTTATAATTGCAAAATTACAAAACCAAATTAAAAACATTTATTTTTACATCATTTTATGAAATATATAAGAGAACTTCAAACGCAAATAATCTGACAGCATAAATAAAAAACGAAAAAGGAATTGCGTAACATCCTGTGAATAACCTTACGGGTTAAAAACCTTTATCAGTCAGTGTCTTTTAAACATGTTTTAAGTGAATTTTGCTGTTAACTTAGGCCCTACGTACACAATGAAATAAATAATCGAAACCAATATCGTACAGTTGCGTCGCGAAAATAGTACACGCAACGTGGAATCGTAGACGGAAGTCGTCTATTTTGTCAGTATATTTGCTTTTAAAATTGCAGCGAATTTTCTCTCGTCGATCTTGACAAACAGGTTGCGAACTACTCACTTTGATGATGACAGATAGAAATGTCGGCGACGCGCGTTGTGTACGAAGCTTTATAACATTATATTGTGTAAGTTGCTTAGCAACTAAACTCGCCGGGTTTCAAAGATTTATGTTGCCTTTAGTATGAAGGCCCTTAAGGATGTGAATGCGTGTTTTTTTATACCAGTTTGATATCATTATACATAATTTTACGTAAGGTATGAGAGAATAAATTTTATATGTTATGTTGTTGATACCTTCAAACAAACATCCATCCATCTAAACATTTGCATTTATAATATTAGTAAGATATTTAACTGCAGAAGTTTGCACTGCACGTCCAGTATAACAATGGCCTAAGAGCCATGTTGGGATAAAAACAGTTTTGCAATACTTCAGCAATGCTAAAGTCAAAAACTTTTGTCCGATAATGTGCTACAGAATTGTATGGATAACAAAGCTCATTAATGAAAGTTAACCTCACTCCTGATTGTATGGAAAGCCAGATAGAATAATGCAACTGTGTCACAATTTAATTACTTGCACTGCAACTGTTATCAATAGAATTCACTATCAATTATTTAAAAAAAATTAGGTAATAAGGTTTTTACTAACAAAATATAAGATTTTTCTTGCAAAAAAGTTTATTACTAAAACTAATAAAAACAAAATTGTATTAAAACATCATCATCATCTCCTTGGCCTTATCCCCGTAATATGGGGTCAACTCTACTTGAGATAGAAAAAGAAAAAATTATTTTTTATTAACTAGAAATTATAGATATGAAACAAATAAAAATTAAGAATTTTTCCACATAACTAAATTATAGGTAAATATGAAATATTGAAAAATTAAAGTTGAAGATAATTGCTTAAGCGTGCACATATTACTAGAGCTCACAGCTACAATTTAAACAATTTATAATTGTTTTTATTCTTTAATTGGTCTTACGAAGATTAATTTGAATCTACATAAAAAAATAATTTGAACCATTTTCCAACAGTACCTGGTGCAGTAGCCGTCCTTGGAAATTATCCTCGTCAGGAGATAAATCCATTACGATTGATTTCGGTCCAATTCCGACACAAATAGTCTCATTTCCGTAACTGAAATCCGTTCAAGCGTTACAAGAAAACTCTTTGCCACTATAACATCGATTTACAAGCGTTCTCTCAAATGAATCATCCCTCGACTACTTATGAACACCTTAAAGGCCCTCTAAAATAAAAAAACGAATTCTTACATTTAATTTGCATAGCATTAAGTTAATATTACATTTATAAAATCATCAAGAATATCGATTTGAATGCGAAACATTGGAAAATGACAGTTGACAGATAACAGATGATTGCTTTACTTCATGTTGACATTGTTCGGATACTTGTGCTTTTCCAAAAAACGAAACGTCAGATTGTCAAATCAAACAAGAGTTTTCTTTATAAATTAATTCGAAGTCATTTAAAATTATATGTTTTCTTGTTTAATTTTTATTAACATTATGTATTTCAAAAATAAAATCAAGAAAAAAAAATATTTAAAGAATTGTCAACCAACAATAATGACAAATGTCAAATGTCACTATTTTACTCATTTTTTTTTTTCATTTCAAAACATCAAAAACAAAGGATAGGTTATATTTCATCATCTTCATAAATATATTATTTATTTCATTAATTGATGAATGAAAATTAAGACTAACAATAAAATGCCTCCATCAGAAGGTCCGGCTAAGGAACTCGATGAGAAATGCGAGGAACTTATTGTTAAATATGTCTCGGACATTAGAAGTGGGTAAGTCGTGGCATTCTTGTAGTTTTAAATAGAAAAACTCGTGATAAATTAATCCATAAATGTTAACATACTTATATGTATAATGTTTATATTATTTTCAGAAAGTTAGAGGGATCTTTAAATATAGCAATGGCTACAGTTTCACTCTTGGAGCAGATTATAAGTGAATCCCAGAACCCTACTGCCTTGTAAGTATTGTTCACATATACTTTTATATTTTGGTACCATCATTATATCACACATCATAACAATGGTGGAGCCCGCAATAATAC
This sequence comes from Papilio machaon, assembly GCF_912999745.1. Classification (NCBI taxonomy): domain Eukaryota; kingdom Metazoa; phylum Arthropoda; class Insecta; order Lepidoptera; family Papilionidae; genus Papilio; species Papilio machaon. The sequence goes on along the minus strand of NC_060013.1, from coordinate 173,165 downwards.
CTTCTACATGAATAAGCCGACACTACCGGTGTAATACCAAGACTTCACAGAAGACAGGCATAAATTCGGAAATTTACTATATCTTTCCATCACTTTCAGCCTTTCACACTATTTTTATAAACCACTAGCACTAGCTGTCACAACTCCCTCCATGAAGGATAAACAAAACTAAATAAGTAGTCTCTGAGTAGAGTAGAAGTAGTTCTGTGCATCCATTCTGGAGATACCTACAAACAAACATTCCTCCATCCATCCAAGTATTCATATTTATGATGTTAGTAAGATTTGTATGTCACTCTAAATCTAATAACTACAGAACAGATAAATGGATCTGATAACATGTGAAAAAGGTAAATAAAAAGTAAATAGATTACTAGAATAATAATACATAGGCTAACTTAGGTTTTTATTTTATTTACCTAACAGATAAAAGTCACCTTTAGTAGAGAAGTTTACATAATAGAAGATTGTATCTATTATGTATCTATGTATCTATTTATCTGTTTTAATTATGTATCTATCTATTTTAATTATAACATTATATTTGTGAGATAAATAAATAAAAAATATATAAAACAGCAACAATATTGATATTTTCAGTGAGCTATGCAGCACAATCCGCGCAGTGGGGCGTCAGATTGTACGCGCGCTGCCGCAAGAGCTGGCCGCAACTAACATGGTGCGTCGTGTGCTGCGCGCCATACGCGACGAACAACCGTCTAACGCTAATCAGGTATGTTAAAATTCATAGTAACTTCAAGGAATTGGGAATAATGGAATTGTGGAAGCAATTCCGTGTGTAATCAGATGCCTGTGGTAGGGTTTTGTATTGAAAGGATGGGAAGGGGAAGTGGATTTAACACAGGAGGGGACACATAGAAAGAGGACATATCCTCTTTCTGTGTGACACCTCCTCTGTCGATTTAAGGTAGGCAATGCATCTGTAATTGCGGATATTTATGGGCAGCACGCACAGAGTGGAGAACCACCCTTCGTGAGATGGTCAAGAGGAGAGGTCATGACCCTCACGAGTGAGGAAACAATGTGCAGAGAAAAAGATGGGCAGTGGTCGTTTTGCTGTCTAGGCACACTCAGGAGACCGTTTGCTTGTTTGCCACCTTATCATATGTAAAAAAAATCTGTGCCAAGTATCATTTAGATCTGTTGAGCCGTTCTGTAGATACTTTTTAACATCCATCTAACTCACATTTATAATATTAATTAAATAATTAAATAGCTCTTAATATAGTTTGATGTACGATATTCAATCCTAAGTAGGGAGCAAATGTAATTCTGAATAGAGTTCAAATATGTTTCTTAGTAATGTGCACCAATACTTGTGTTAGAGTGGTGAAGGAGCGGGCGAGTCCCTGCAGCGGCTGGTGCTGGCGCCGCACTCTCGCGCAGCGCCCGCCGACACCAAGGACCTCATTGAGCCAGTCAGAGATTTCATCGCTGAGGTAAAATACCAGATCTTTAACCCCAATCTCAGTGGGTGGAGTCTACACAATCAGGATTGAGTTTTCAATGAAATACTGTTCAGCTGCGAGGCGAGCTGGACTCGAGCACTCAGTCGGTGTGCGGACAAGCTCGCGAGCATGTGCACGCGGATGAGTTGGTGCTGACGTACGGCGCCAGCAGGCTCGTCGAGCGCTTCCTGCGCGCCGCCGCCCCCCGCAGGTACCGTCTGCTGCTCGCCGAGAGTTCTGATGTTAAACAGGTATTTACCATACGTTTATAGGACGTTTAAATTTTTTTTCACAGTTCAAGGTCTACTTTCTCTTACTACTGCATACCTTTTCGCCTTGTTATACATAACATTGTGTTTTGCGTAGCTATTCATACGATGTTCAGAGCTGATAATATGTTTGAAAACCATTTTGTTTGATAATTACGACTGTTTGAGCGATTTTAATGTTAATAAATGTGGACCATTGTGAATAGAGCCACGCGATGGCTGCGCGGTTGAGCGCGGCGGGGGTCAACGTGACGCTGGTCAGCGCGGCCGCCGTCACCGCGCTCATGTCGCGTGTTAACAAGGTATCACACGCTCATACAATGTATTATATATATATACTTTTATTTGTAATCCTTATTTTTATGTTTTTTTCTTATATAATAAAGTGACATATGAACTAATGGTCACCCATAGATATTTACAATTGCAACTACCCACATTCAATTGACGGAGGAGGGGTAGTGTAGGAAGTGGAATTCTTTCTCTGCGTCCCCTTCTTACGCAAATCCACTTTTCCTTCCCATTCTTTTCTTATAAATGGTTGGGAAGGAAACGTATTAAATGTTGTACTTTAAATCGATCCTTCATACGTATAAGGGCCAATGTACAAATTGACAACTTTACAGGAGACGCTCTCAAAGTTATAAGCAATAAAATAACATTTACACATGTAAATGTGTATTTGTGTTTAGTTCATGTTGTTAACTAAACAAAGAGGTAGCTTTTAATATAAAAAAAGTAAAAATCAATTTGTTACTTTAGCCCTTATACATAGGACATATTGAAATTACACATAAAACTGTTGTTTTTTTTGGTTTAATTATCTTTATCTAGGACTATGAGTATAAATGTGACGTGTATGTTGTCTGTGTGTGGAGGTTGTGTTGGGGGCGCGCGCTGCGCTGGCGGGGGGCGCGGCGCTGGCTCGGGTCGGCGCACACTCAGTCACTCTCGCCGCGCAACACTACAGCGTGCCGGTCACAACTCTCTCTCACTCTCACTCTCACTCTCACACTCTCACTACACTGTCTCTACTCTCGGGGAACTCTGCGGTGCTCCACTTACACCTTACCCCCTTCTTACAGAATCAATAATTACCTAATAAGGTGTAAAAAGTAATCAGTTTTGTACTGACTTTATTCTTTACACATATTTAAAAGCTGCGTCCTATTGGTTATTGTTTCCGCGTCATCTCAATGTTCACGAAATAACTTAATTTCAAAGTGTAATACCGCTTGTTTCCCTGATTGTACAATTCAAGAATTAAATTATTTAAATTATTAAATTATTCGATATTAAATTATAAATCTTGATTACACAATATACCGTCAGTTTACAATATGCCTGGTGACATAATGCACGTGTACAGGTGCTGGCGCTAGCGCCGCTGTACAAGTTGTCTCCGCTGCACGCCTGCGAGCAACATCACTTCAATGTGCCCGACTCCGCGCACTCCGCGCTGCCCTACCAGTAAATACTTTTATACTGAACAGTCACAAACAAACGAATAGCTTTACTTCACTAAAATAGCGCTAAAATTGAGTGCCCTTAGATATAAATGTCTCCTACGTAAATTATCGTGAGCCTCAATTTTACAATGTACCCCCTGGTTTATGTTTTTAAAATTAACGTAATAAATACTAATTTTTGTTTAAATTTGAAATTAAGATTAGAAAGAGGAAAAACTGTTCTATATTTGATGCATTGCAATTATTTGTATTGTTAAATTTTGTCTGTTAAATTTGAATTTTAAACATATCATATTTTACATAGGAGCCGACATTTACAACAAGTTGAAAGGTTACAACCTACTGATCCCATAAATAAAGTCAGATTTTATTTAATGTTCGATTTCTATATGTTATTTTGTCTTCATGTTTGGTCAGTGTGAACCGACGCTAATATAATATGCGCAGGAGCAGTGAGAGTGCAACAGCACGTGTGGTGGCGCCGCGCTACGACTTCATACCACCAAACCACATCACTCTCTTCATCACCAATCTGTGAGTACATCACTGATACTTACATAAACTTTATTATCTCATTTGTAAAACTGTAAGTTTTTATTATGAAAGACTAATAACTATAATAGCATTGTAAAATGTTTGTATGTTTGTTTGTTGACAGCGGAGGGAGTTCCCCGTCGTACATCTACCGCTTGTTGTCTGAACTGTACGACCCCAGCGACTATCAGCTGTAGTACTGCTAGTACTATTATGTAACATCTTGTGTACAGTTTTATTAAATATTACTTTTATAATTATATAATGAATTTTATTTCCTAACCTTAAAACCATTCCCAAAAAAAAAAACTTTGTTTTATATCACTATTATTATAAATGCGAATGTTTAGATGGATGTTTAAATGTATCTCCATAACGGCTCAACGGATCTCGATGAAATTTGACATAAATGTAGAGCATAGTCTGGAAGAACACATAGGCTACGCGGGCGGAGTCGCGGGCGACAGCTAGTCAAAGATGATGACGATATGTTTTAAACAGAGGTTTTAGTTTCGGAAACCAACTGCATCGTACTAATCAAACTAGGATAAGACAGCGGTTTTGCTATCGCGTTTGGTTCTATCAGAATATATATAAAACCTACTTAGACATAGAAAACGACATGCAACTACAAACAGTAGAAAGAATATCTTGAATCATATTTTGAGGTTGACAGAGGGGCGCTAGTGAGCTTTATATTTTAGAATGAGCTATGCCCACCGGTTGAGAAAGCCTTGTGGGTATATATTTCTACTAATTTCAATCTTTTTTTCTCTACCAATAACGGTATAGTTTCCACGGCCTTGTATATTCTGCTCAGTTTAGATTAAATAACTTATTGTATACTGCTTAGTTAGTACTATTAATTAATTTAATAATGTTCAGAACCATCTAGACATAGTTAATGTACAAATATTCGTTGATAAACAATCGCATTACTGCAGCTGTATTGACACCAAACAGAAATATCAACATACTATCTCAATATGTCAGGAGATAAGTTCTTGCTAGTTCCAGTTATGTTATCTGCCCGTTGGTGCTCGAAACCAGCTCTCGAAACGAATTTAGTGAAAGCGATATAACGGTGTTGTTTCACCGCGGGACGGGATCCAAATAAAACGCAAACTATTGCAAACGCGCCAGCCGTCAGCCATACCAATACCAAACAATAAATAACGAATCCGAAACCCCTCGCCCTCGTATAGCTTTGTCTTCCTTTTCCACGCATACCAAAAAGAGACAGATATAGATGACATGAAAATTTCAACTAACTTCACGTTATAAAACATGCGTCATGTTGGCTGCATTATAATAACAATGGGTGGGGCTGTGTGTCAGTAAAGCGCTGCAGCGCTCTTACTTTTTAGTGCATCTTTTTGATTGCGTAGAGGCTCTCTGCTGTAAAGCACTTGATGTTGGAAACAGCAAAGGGGACGAGTTGTGTAAAGTTTTTTATATTAGGCTTACGTATTGTGTGGAACGGACGGAGCGCAGCATTTTAATACATTTATTCGATTATTTTTCGGTTTTCAAGAAGTTTTAGTGTGTAAAATAGTGATCGATAGTTTTGTAAAAGCGGTGGACACATGTTTGGTGTATCAGTGCAGATCTGGAGCAGTGCGCTAGTGCGTAACACCGAGAGTGAAATTATCTCTTGATTCACATTAATTATGTGACGAACAATTTCAAGCGCGCGGTGACGCCTTCTCATTATCGTGATTCTTTTTATAAATACTTGAAATACGACTTTATAATACAAGCAATATTCATATTAAATCTAAAATCAATACTTTCGTGGCATAATCCCCAACGCATCTTTTTAGTGACGGACATCCCACGGCTTCGCAATAAAAATAGTGCAGCATTCATTCAATGCTCCGTGTTCAAGTGCAATTAGATAACAATTAAATAATCGTAATTAAATATTGAAGTTATTTGGCGGTCGTTTTCGAAAGCGACACGTACGCTCGCCCGCAGAGGGCGCCGCAGGCAGGTCGTGACGTAGGCGCTCGCTCACCGTCAGTCCGCGCGAACTTCGCGCTGAGTCAGTCGCCTTCAAAACATTATAAGTGCGGGTTCGTAGCCCTAAAACCACCAAGTTTTACAGTTACCCGTTACGGAATATAGTGTCAGAGTGTAGTGTTTGTGTTTATTTGTGCGTGGTCGTGGTGAGGCGGTAGCGGCCGCCGTGGTGTCGGGTCGGATCGATACAAGGCGGAATGGCGCAGCGAGCATGAGTCAGGGGGGCTCCAGGAGGCCGTTTCCGCGCGGAGGCCAGCGCTGTTACCCGCGCTACAAGGACTATTGGGACTACGAACAGAACTACAGGTAATGGCGACGCATATAGCGACTATCCGTTCGTTGACAAGCGCTCGGTCACGCAGGCGACGTGCTTTGCCCCTTCTCTCGAGCGTGTTGCGTGTCATTTTCTCGTCTCGGCTATACAATGAATTTTCATGGTATTCCTTACACGTGACAAGCGGGGCGGAGGTGGGCGCGCCAAACTCGACCTTATGTCGTCTGAATGTCGGCTCGGCCGTCGCCACTCGCCAGCGCTCTTAACATTTTGTTTATCAATAACTACTCGCACAAACCAATATAGGAACAGACTTCGCAGAAATGTCGGCGCAAATCTTAGTTTATATTATCTTGTGTCATATTATGTGTTGGTTATTTTGCTGTTGATAATAATATGTTTAAAATATGCAGGAAATAATTATGTACATATGATATTATGTATGGTATTTATGTGGTAAAATGCCATATGTATATAAAAGCTTTACATAATTTTGTCATGAAATGGTTTTGATGAATTTAGAGCGGGGGGGGGGGTTATATAACAAGATTAAAAAACCTTACTGAGGTGTTGCTAAAGTCAACCAATCAGTTTGTTACATAATGAATTTCCATTGCTGCATGGCCTAAAGCAGAACCGTATTGAATTTTTATTGGACACTTAATGATTGCAAATATATTGCAAATATTTAAAACATAGTTTATCTTTTGTTAACTTGTTTATAAATACTATATGATACATATTTGCCTTCTTTGTTGCATTCTAGGAGAAATAATGTGTTTGTAATAATATAATGTAGCCGAAGATTTGTATGTTTGAATTTGTTATTTACTAGAATTAATAGTCGGATGTTATTTAGAGGTTATATCATGGATTGCCTGACTGATGATCAAGAAAGTAATAGATCTATATTGAGGACAACATGATGCACTGATTATACATAGAGTCTGATAAATAAAGAGAAATCTTATGGCATAGCTAAAATATCTTAAATGACAATGTGTAGTAAAACTCTTCAGTTTAATACTACTATCATGGTATTTAACAAACTCCCAGAGAATGTAGTGTTGTTATTATTAATGAACTATTCAAAAATATATTAAATAAACAATATTTCTCCAAGTTATTTGACATGCATCAGCTTATTAGCTGCCAATGTGTTAGCAAATAATAATAATAATATGTAAAGTTTTTTGAACATAAATATAGGTTTCCTATAGTAATGTTAACTTGTTCCACAATATATAGTTTTTTAAACTATCTATGATTTAATATCTACCCACTTTTCAATTAATTATAAAAAGCCACATGTGTAATGTCTAGAATTGGTTATGGGTTTGTTGTTGGTGATTTGAGCCAATGATAAATTGCTAGGGAATATCTATGGAGCATGAATATGGGCAAGGCAAGAGTACTCAAGAACCACACTATGTGGTCTCTGTCTATGGTATCTGTCTCTGGGTTATACATGGCAGTTGATGGTAATTTGTGTGAACAAAAAAAGTTGTTTTACACAAATTTAATATTTATGAACTTGTGAAAGTGTGGCATTAAAGATGTAAATAAATTTTGCATCTGTAACAAGGTGTCATGGCCTCAGAGATTTGTTACATCAAGTTAACTAAAGAGTGTCAGTAGGTCATACTGAATCACTTGCGTTTTACTTAAATTAATGTTTATTACTTACCAGAAATTAACTTTGTAGGTATTTGTCTTTTGAATGAATAATAATAACTAGACATGTGTAGATCAGCTCTGAATTATTTCAAAAGTTCAGCTCGTATAGCCTAGTACAATTGAGCTGCAGCTCAACATATATATCGATAGCTCATGGCTCAATGCTATGTACTAAGAATTTGCGAGTTGCAAGCTAGTCTTTGAGTCACAGAGATACTTATCATAACTCTATACAGGTAGAAGCTGATCTGCGAGCCAATTCAATGATATGCTTCACACGTGTGAAGTGTGAGCTGATCTGCAGGTCATCAATTTTAGTTGTAACTATGACTAATAATAAAATACTGTAACTATAGTTAATTTTAACACAAAAACTAATTACAGTTTAATGACAACTAGCTGTCACCCTTGACTCCGTCCGTGCAAAATTATGAACAAAAACTCAATAATTAGCCTATGCGTTCTCTCAGACTATTTTTTTCTACATCTGTGCCAAATATTATCAAGATATGTTAAGCTGTTCCACAGATACCTTCTAACAAATATCCGTCCATCTAAACTTTTACATGTATTATATTAGTAAGATAAGCAGTTGCCTGCGATTTTCTCCGCGCATAATAAAAAAGGATCTAGTAATAAATATAGCCTAAGTAATTCAGGGATAGTGTAGCTTCCAATAGTCAATGAATTTTTCAGATCCGCTCACTAGTTTCGAAGCTTATTCAATGGAAACAAACAATGAAATCTTTCCTTTTTATAATATTAGTAAATATAGAAAATGTATATACTGACTGACAGACAAAAGGATAATCTTTTGAGGGTATTTATTACTAGTAACATAACCTACCCTATTGTGTGTATATTTATTTTTGAAACAATTTTATATATGGCCTTTTTTATTTACTGATAATGTAGAAAAGCAATGGTAAAAGAATTTTCTGAATAGTTCCAGTAGTTTTTGAGTTTATTTGGTACAAGTATACAAATCTTTTCTTTTGAATCATGTTCCATTATGATTGTAACTTGCTTGGTCTATTTTTAATTGTTTTAGAACTCTAGAGTGTCAATGGTATGATGTCATCAATATAGCAGGTATATCACCTGTGTCTTTATGCCTTATTATGAGGATGTCATATCAACACTGCTATCCCCCTCTATGTCATTGCTGTTCATTATTCTATCCAGGATGGGTTACTGATAATACATCCTGTGATCTATATCTTGTTTCAATCCAAAGCTTAAATTAAATAAACAGAGGTACTTAAAAAACATAGAAGGTAGCATATTTTACTTTTTTGTAAAAGTATACAGACTTCTTACTAATATTATAAATGTGAATGTTTAGGTGGATGAATGTTTGTTTGGAGGTATCTCGGTAACAACTCAATGGATCTTAATGAAATTTGGTATAGATGAAGAGCCTGGAAGAACACATAGGCTAATATTTTTTTTATTCTTCGCGGACGGAGTCGCGGTCCACAGCTAGTCTTACTTAATATTATGAATGCAAATGTTTAGATGGATGGATGTTTGTTTGAATTTTTCTCCGGAACGGCTAAATGGATCTAGATGAAATTTGTCACAGATGTAGAACATAGTCTGGAAGAACACATAGGCTACTGATTAAGCTTTTTTTAACCCATGCGGATGGAGTCAGGGTTAAAATCTAGTTGTAAAATAATGGTAGCTAGTGTTAAAAAGTTTTGTGACATAAATTGTCTAATCAGACATTGTAATAATATATTTCTATATGGTTCTTATATAAGTAATTGTTTTTTAATAAAACATTGAGCAGTGGATTATTGCCTTATATTCATTGATTAAACACTCTTTGGACAATAAAAATGGTGGAAGCAATAGCAATTATTTTCTTTTCCTGGTAATTAATCGTTCTTGATCTAAAATTATGTAATTCTACACAAAATTATCTACTAGGTTTGTCAATGCAGTGTTGTAGTAAAAGTCATTTGGTTTTTATTTATATTTTCTATGTTTATTTCTATTTATAATAATGCGTTTATCAGCTTCAACCTTCCAGGACGTGGTGCACCTATGTCGAAAATACACAAATCCTAAGTCGAGATAAAATGAAATGACTTTCCGAATGACCTATTAGAATGTCTAAATAAGCTATCAATACCCTAATATCTATTAGATTGTTATAGTCATCTCTATGATTTTCTTTGTAAAAACTGAGATAACCATTGTAAGATTGTGGCAACCAACAGATTCAACTTGTGTTCTTGTCTCCGTTCACTGTACTAGCATATCAGTCTCGTTGCCTCGTCCTGTTTGCTCCGTTTATATTTGTTCAACAAAAATGCGAGTCCGGCGTCGGTCTGCCGATGCGTCCTGCACGCCCGTAGTAGACGTAAAAAAAGGTCGTGCGCCGGCGCAGGTACCGCGCCCCGGGTTCAACGCCCCGGTGACGACCGACCGACACTGCGGGCAACGCGGGGGTGGGGGCAAGGGCTCCAGTTAGCTTTTTTTTCGCTACGCGTTCTCGGGCCAACTTGTGATTTTTATCGTTCATGTGTAGAGCAAAGCTTTGTTTTTGAACTGTTGCAGTGGTGCTGTGGCTTAAATTAGTATTTTTTAGTTTTAATATTGTTGAACAGAAATGAATTATATTTTTTTTTTTGATAACTTGATTTGTATGAAATTTTTTGAAAAAGCATTACCAAAAGCATCTGTAGTATTAATAAATAAAAAAATGTTACTATTTATTTTTTAAGAATGACGTCAAATTTGAAATTTAATACCAGAGTACAAAAATGCACTCATACTGTTTTTTTTTTTCTAATGAACCACTAGAAACCGATTTTAAAGAGTAACGTTGCTTCATTTTCCACATGATTGTAACGCAGCTCTCAGGACGATAAACATACAGCTTACTGTTGAAACTAAACAAAACTGAAGTAAAAAATAATTTCCTGTACACAAAAAGCTGTATGCGGATGTAAAAACATTTCACGTTTACTGCCTGCCTCGTAGAAACAAAAGGTGTAATTATACCCTACAGACGTTCGAGTCCCCGGCGACGCACTCACGATCCCCAGATCGCAATGTACGAAAAAATAACTATTGTCAAAATCTTGTTATATGCTATATACTAGCTGACATCTGTGACTTTGTCTGCATGGTGAATGAATTTCAATTTAAGTTGCAATTTTTTTTTATATTGAATGGCGTCTTTATATCAATATGCAAGTAGCACACAAACTTTAATCCCGGATTTAGGAATTTTAGGCGATGAATTAAGAAAAATACGTTCTTAGTGCCTTTGTGGTATCAAATTTCTGTGCAAAATTTAAATGTCTAATCTTCATGTTTTAGTTATGATAATTATTTTTAACCGACTTCAAAAATTATCTCGATTCGTATGTATGTTTTTTCAGATACAAACTTTCTTCTCCTACTTTATACCATTGATGAAAAACAGAAGACTTTAAGCTTTGCTTTCCTTAAAGTCTCAAAACACCCATCTAACGATGCCATATGGTGTCGGTATGAATCCCACAGGACAAGCGGATACGTCGCTTTCTATTATGAGGGTAGACGAGAAAAAATGTCCCCGCGTACTGTAGCATTCCTAGAAGTTTGAGTAGGCAATACGATCACTTCTTTATCTATGGATGTAACATCTGTCACCCTTATAAATAGGAATCGGTGAAAAAAAGATTGAAAAAATATCTATCTATTTGCACTAAGGGTCCGTACACACGGACTGGGGCGGAGAGCAAAGAAGATTTTTATCAAATTATACTATTGAAACAGACTATAATTTTTACTTTTCTTGTCTCTTTTACGTTTGCTCTAAAGTTCTTATTTACTTCGGTATAGATATTATGTAAAACCAATAAGATATTTTGTTAAAAAAAACTCATTCCTAAATATGAAAAAAAGTACTTAGAAATTGTTAAATCTTGACACAAACATATATCCAAAGAGTCGACGTAACTTTTTCTGTAGGTATGTCGGGGGAGGGGTGGGCGCAGGTAGTGGCCGGGCCCGAGTGGGGACTTTTTGTTGCGAACCTTAAGGAGTTTTTGCGGCTTTGGTACCCGAACGTGTTAGCCGAAGCCTTACCGTCGAAAAGTTAGAGTCCGTTTCTTGCCGTGCCTTTGACTAAACTTATTAAACATTTTGTATGAGAATATCAACCTTATTGAAATGGGGTAAGGTTTGTTTTGCTTTGGCATTAGCTACGATATACCTCAACGGCCCACGATTATTTGTTGTTTTTTTTTATTCGCTTAGCAATTTGATTTATAACAATTTACAAGGAAATCAGTGATCGGTCACAGGGTTTGTCATTTCGTTGCTATGTAGAGTTTTCCTTAAGGTTTTTATATAAATGATTAAAAACACACAGACATACTTCCTTGTTTCTGAAATACGTCAGAATGTGACGTATTCGATTGCTATTATTTCTCGGAGTATATGTAGGTTTTATGTTTTTTTTATATTTGATTTAATATTCCTTATAAACAACTTATCATTAGTAGGTAAGATCAACCTTGAAATAGAGTACGTAGAATTTGAACAAGAGTTTGTTCAATTCTTTATTTGTAATATTACTTGCAGTTATGTTTGTCTATCACAAAACTTTAGTAGTCAGTATGCATTGTCGAGAAATGTGGAGATAAAAAAAAATGTATCCTACATTTGTACGTATCCATGTATGAAGGTAGTTTGTGAAAGTGCTGATGTTTACGGGGTATTGTTCCCAACTCTAACTCCCCATATGTATCTAGACAGGGGGCTCATTCCCGCTGAAGAAAAAAACTATTACATTTTGTATGAATGTTTAAGTGTGTGATTAGAGTAAATTATTTAATATCTTCACTTTAGTGTCATAAATAATCATACTTAATATTATAAATGCGAATATTTAGATGGATGGATGGATGGATGTTTGTTTGAAGGTATCTTCGGAACGGCTCAATGGATCTAGATGAAATTTGTCACAGATGCAGAACATAGTCTGGAAAAATAATTTTTCTTTAGGCTAAGTTTATTTTTAATTCCGCGCGGACGGAGTCGCGGGCGTCCGCTAGTAATATTATAAATCTATCCTAGATTTGATTATTTGCTTGCATTTAATATGCTCCAGAACTTCTAAACAGATTTAATTCCGAGCGGAAGAAGTCGCAGGCAATTGCTAGTATCCTATAAATTCGATTTTTTGGCGTGTTTTTGTTTAAATAGTGTACAAAATGAGACGTTCCCATCTGTCGAGTTTAGCGGCAGATGTGGGAAGAAAGTCTTGGAATTGAAGTCAGAACATCTGCATTTTTACCTCAAATGAATTTAAACGTATATAAACTAATATTCAACCATTTCAATGAAGCTCTGGACTTGTGCTAGGATATGGTTCATAGTAGTGTAATGTAGGGATTCCAATCCACGACCACGAAAAATAGGTACCTTTAGTCATTACGCTATAATGGTGCTGCATTATTAACTGTAGTCCTCAGCGGTCGAAAGCTGGCTAGTCAGGTCGACGATGCGAGACTCGAATGGGGGTCAGGGTCCTGAGCACGGCGAAGGTCAGGAGTTTCGCAAGGTGACCTCGCGTGCGGATTTCGGTGTAGTTAGGAAACGTACAGCCGGAGGAAGTTGAAGTAAAATATCTTGTAGGATGGAGACGAAACTATATGATCTGACCTCTACCAGATTTTTCAAGAAAAGAGGGGATATTCATAGTGGGATATCTTCTAATTCTAAACCAATCTGACCTTTTGCAAGACAGCTTCAATCTTACAAAGGAGCTCGCTTATGCTATTGATAACTTTAGTTATACCTTTTTCCGAGTTAGAACAGTTTGTTGTAATATAATTTATTCAATACACAATAGCCTAGGATCTAGAATTGAAGGATTAGTACTGTTGTTGCATAGTTCGTAATTAGTTGTAGTCATTGCAGTACACAAGTAACGTAAGCAACGTTAGTAATAGTCACCCAGTGGATTACACAAAGACTAGTAGTGATGTGAATGAATATATCGATATGTGTGATTTGTCGTGTTGTAAAGTAATTTAAATTAATTAAGAATTGCTTAACTCATGTATAATTGTCCGGTGACGGCACCGACTAGTTTCGGACCCATCGGGGTCCATATAAGGGCGAATTTTTATTTTGAGAACTTCGCGGTCGCGTCGCGCCTCTCACTGACTCGTTGTAAAGTGCTTAGTATTTGAATTAGCACGTACGTGTATAAGAGATCTGCTCTACGTGTCAAATCAAATACATTTAGTTTTCTTTTTATTGAAACGTGTGCTTTATGTGAATGATTCTTTGTTAAAATACGCGTCAGTTAGCTGTCACAGAAGAATATTGATTCAGCTATGATTTAGTGCCAAAACTTTGATAAAAAGTTAAGTGAAACTCTAAACCAAACTGTACAGTGACATTGTAAGTTTACATTGAATAGTAAAATAATGTTAGTCTCTTTTCTTAATAAATCTCTTTAGATTAGTTAAGAATTTGTTAAAGTTATAACCTACATTGCAGTCGATAGTTTTTGTTGTATTATAGACATTTGCAGTGACAACACTATTCGCGGACAAGACAATGGCTGCGGCCTCGTGCCGGCCTTGGCTCGCTTGCCTCTTTTAGGAAGTGCCAATCTACCTGACCCATCACGAGGAGTCTTTTATATGAACACTACGATCAATCTACATTGGTCCTTTGTATGTCCAACTTACTTGAACCGCTACTTAGTAGAATTTGTATGGAAAACTTGGCCTTCTTAAATTGACATTTGAGGTGGTCGTATTGGGAATGACTACGAATCTGTTACGAACAGGTTTGCCGCAATAAAATTGTGACGTATAAAGACTCATTAATTTGTCATTAGCCTGTGTAATAAGTGATTATTGTTTTTTCTTACACTAGCATTTGCCCGAGACTTTGTCTGTGCGGAATTAAAAAATCAAGTAATAAATAAAGCCTAAATCAGCCGGGGATGGTGTAGCTTCTCAAGAGTTAAATAATTTTTCAGTAGTTTCACAGCCTATTTAATGCAAACAATGAAATCTTTACTCTTCATTATATTTGTATAGACTAGCAGCTGTCTGCGGATCTACTTGTTTCTTATTTTCTAATTGATTTAGGACAGGGTGTTATAACTTGGGTTCTAGTCTTCTAGTTCTAGTTATTCTCCCAACTACTCGGGTAAATAGGTATGTATACAGAAGATTTGTTATATACACAATACGTGCTTTATCTACTGAATAATCTAGGCCACATACGTTAGGTTCTGACTATAGTATATGTTAGGACAAAATCGAAAGCCTAGCACGATTTTTTATGACAATCGCTTTTATATTGTCGTCGGCAATTATGTCAAAATTTATTATGAGTTTGGTGTACTTTACGGCCAATAGGGGCGCTGGACAGTCGATGACGATAAGATGGTGATTGTCACAATAAATACGCAATGCATAACCTAAGGTGTGTTGCCAGCATAAGATGGAATCCTGGCATGTGTGTGCCAACACTATTTCATATGGTGGTATTCTTCGAGGAAGAAGTTTATGTACACTTTGATAAGCCCGAGTATGACCTTGACGTTTATCGTAATCGTGTAGGCAGGAAGTCAGTTTTGTTGCGCTTCAGGAACGTTCAATAACGATGGAACCGGTTTTATTTCTCACAATATGTGTTTGCTATTTTGTGAAGAAGTACAGCTTTTTCTATACAATTAGAGTATATTTTGTTCCAATACAAGGCCTATATATTTTACCACAGACAAAACTGTTTTTTTTTAGCTTAAACTCGTAAATTATAGAAGGTTTTTGGAACTGAAAAAATTAAATACCATAATGGTCGCCACGTGTAGAATTTGTTGTTACTCTGTTAACATAATTTAAGCGTTCAATTGAAACTAGATATAGTTTGTTAAAAGGACCACAGATTTTTACTTTTATTATTTTGTTGTTAAATGAAATGTTACGCAAATTTTTGCGTGATTTATAGACGTGCGTAATTCTTGTCATTGTGGTGACGTCACACATTTAGAAATAATCAGAGACAATGGAAGGCTGTGCCTGATAACGGAGGTGTTAGGCTTGTCGTGTAGGTTTAGTAACACCGACGCCTTGCGAGATGCAAATATATTTGTATAACTTTCTATTGAAATCATTTTCAAAGACATTCGACCCAAGGTTGGTTTAGTGGAAAATATACACTTAATGTCTCTCTTACTGACTCTGCGTGTGGCACTAAGTGTAATGTTGTCATAAATGTACATTTATTTAAAACAAGATTACAATATTTCTATGAATATACCTTCAAGAGGACGTCGCGTCGTCTGGATATAAAGATGTAGATATACTAGGTACGGTCGGTAGCGCAGCACGCTCGCTACACGTAAGCAGACCCGTTGAGTTGGTGTAGCGCCGCGAGTGGGAACCTTTAGCGAGTATACCGATGTGACGTCTCTACACGTGTCCCTCGCCTCCTTTCCGCCCCCCCCCCCCGGCACTCCCCCCGTATAGTTTATACCTGACAGAGTGTGTCTAGTCTAAATAGATACGAACTGTGACGCTATGGGCACTCTACGTGGAGTTTTAAGCAAGGCTGCTACTGCTGTCTGCTCTTTCAAACTCTGTGTAACTGTACCTTAAAACAAACAGTCATTAGAAAAGTTTCATAGAATCCAAGAATAAAAATAACCAACTTGACCAGCTCGCCCGGTGAACACCACGACCACAAAGAAGACGTCTAGTGGAACCGAGTACAGTCTGATGAGTGCTGCGTGCCGGAGGCCTGAAATTTTACTCTTTCCCTTCTCCGCCTATCTATATCGTGTTAGTTACACTATTTATAACTCATGATCGGTCAAACTGATTTAGCTGAAAATTGATGGGGAGGTAGCTTAGAACTAGGAGACGGACATGGGAACTTTTTTATCTTTTGTGCATTTTTTTTATTCCGCGCGAACGGAGTCGCGGGTAAAAGCTAGTTTTTAATAGGGAAGGGATGGGACCTCTTCCTTCAGGTCGATTTTGCAGAGGCGAGGACGTATGGGAAGAAAGGCATAAGAATGAAAATATTCTCTTGTGTATCCCCTCCACTGTTGATGCAAATTCAGATGTCTATGGGCAACAGTTTTATCTCTATTTTGGCGTAAAAAAAACCCAAATGTAATCTTTAAAAATTGCGTAATTTTTTTTTTGTGTTTTTTGTTAATTTATATTACGTAACCGTAGCGCGTTTGTGTGCTTTACAAATATTTATATCACACACATACATTTTTTATACGTATAAGGAAATTAAAATAGAGGAAGAGTATTGTTAATTCTTTTTCCGCACAGGAATTTGCAGTTTGATGTTCTAAATATTACAAAGGTTACTCTATTCAATAACAACTATGCGAGGTTAAAAATAACTACAGGTTTACTATTTAACTCTCTTATATTCTTTCATATATGTCTGTTCTCTCGCTCCGATTTCAAAGAATACGGTGACATTGTTTTCTTATTATGTCAAAAGCAGTAATTTTAAATTATTTTTTCGAACCGCGTACTTTATTCACATAACCACTGAGCTATAGAGGTTTTAAAGATAAACACAAGCCAAGTCTGCAAGCAATCAGCAAGAGCCTGCCTGTCCTGAGATAAATCTTCTGCTGCATCTTTCTCTGTCCCACACGCTCATTTTACCTTGTGGTAGAGTAGGACGGAAAGTAATGTATGCGGAACGGCTGAGTACGAGACAATGTTCTGCTAATTTGTACTTAATGTTAATAGAAGTAGAGTTGAATATTGTTATGAAGTCGATGTATTATTTTTAAAACTTGCATCTATATGTCCTAGTATTCCTTTGAGTAATTTGCAATAAGTTGATGAACTATATACGTATATAAATAGAATTTAGTAAAATTACGTCACTTACTAGAAGACAGATTATTTCATTTACATGATAAAATCGTTGGTTTCTGAGACGTAAATTCCTATATAAAATATATTGTTATCTCTGTTTTGTCAAAGAAAATGAGAGGGATGAAGGTATGTTTTTTATTTCGATTTTGTTCTCAGAAATCAACGATAAGTTAATGAAAATTTTTCCTACTTCAGAAGTGATGTATGTATGTGATTATTACTTGTTTTATATACCCCGAAATTCGTCATACTGACTTCAAAGGTCCAAGCAGTTTTCGTGTTACAAAAACTTTGTATATACTTTATAATATTATTTTAAACCTTATAACATAGGTGTAAAGTCGATATTCAAATACAACGATTATCACAACAGCATTGTTTTGAAAGCCAATGTTTTATTTCTCTTTGTTCATATAATGCCTTGCTCAAATCAACCTTATGGTCTTCAAAATAAGGAGCATATTTGGTAGTTTCGTGTATGTGTCGTATTGTTTGTGGACGCGACAAAGACGCGACGAGTCATCTACGCGAGCCCACAAGGGCATTGACAACCTCAATACAATATAGACCTTAACTTCTAAGTTTTAAGATACATTTTAGTTCGATGATAGACATCCTTGTATTCCCGAAACTGCGGGGTCGTCGACCGCTCAGTTTCCCCAAGTTCCGTAGGGCTTAGGGTTCACATCTGTGAAGTGGGTGCTATTTTTCATAATGCATGCAAATAAAATTCTCGCATATCTACCAAACATCAACGGATTGTATATATATAGGGAATACTGAAATTATGAAAGGACTTAGCTTAATATATTTTCATCAAAAACTACCAATTGCTCATTAGCGCTTCTCAGTTCTAATACAAAACTGAAGAATTTTTAATAGACAAAATTAAAATTTCTTTGCTAAACCTCGAAAATTCCACACCTTTGATGTGATCCTTTGCCGTTTCTTCTTTGAGTACCTTAAGTCGCAACTTAACTTAAAATGCTATTCTGCTGCTAGACTCTGAGTATGGTCCTCCGTGGTCATCAAGACCATCGGTGGTCAACTCTGACTGGTTGGTCCTTGTCGACTTCCGCAGCGCGACGTCTTTATAAATAACAAATGGTTATTTTCAGTGTTGCCATGCACAATATTGTCGGCTCGCAGCTCGCAGCTGGCCTATGTGGCATGGTGACTTGTTATTGTTGTTGTATTTGGTCGTAGTTTTGTGGTCAATTAAAGTTAGAACAATTTGCTCTTAGATCGCGTAATGAGTTTTAAAAAATGATAAAATTCACTCTCTCTCTGTTACTATAACCATGACTTCACTCAATTCGCGGATAAATCTCACTTTGAGTTGAATTCGTTTGCCGCGACCTTTTTTTTATATGATATTTTCTATACAAATAATAAATTTGGAGGGTCACAAAAATGTATTTGCGCTATTTTTAAAATCATTGTCTGCCTGTCTGTTTACAAGTCCGCGTATGTTCCATGTAATCTTTGAAACGGCTGGTCTTTTACTGGAAGGTAGCTGATGCATGCGACAGTAACGTAGGCTATTTTTTTTTAATTCCGCGCTGACAAAGTTGCGGACAGCTAGATAAAGGCTGTGAAGTCCTACGGTTATATTCATGTTGATATCTCTTGCAATATTGCAACGTACTTTTAGAGAATTATTAGTCAAGATCATCTCGAGCGTATTGCGCGCTAAAGTTCCCAAAAACCAAGTGACAGATAGCTGTAGTGAGGCGACGTAAGCGTTGATATTTGACATGTCTAGTGCTGCGCCGATGCACCGGCACAGTGTTGATTTTTGTCTCTAACAGTTCGGCCATCCTGCATTTCCTTCGTCCTCGAAGGAGTATTGATCCTTGCTGCATCGTTTTACACGCTGTCCCAAGCGCCATGAAGAGCCAGAACACCTCCAAGAAAAAGGACCTAAAAGCAAATCAGCCCCGTAGGCAGAAAATATAGCCCCGTAGGCAAACATATAGCCCCGAAGGCAAACATACAGCCCCGTAGGCAAAACATATAGCTCCGTAGGCAAACATATAGCCCCGTAGGCACAACTTAGCCCCGTAGGCAAAACATATAGCCCCGTAGGCAAAACATATAGCCCCGTAGGCAAAACATATAGCCCCGTAGGCACAACTTAGCCCCGTAGGCAAAACATATAGCCCCGTAGGCAAAACACAGCCCGGAGGCAAACATATAGCCCCGTAGGCAAACATATAGCCCCGAAGGCACAACTTAGCCCCGTAGGCACAACTTAGCCCCGTAGGCAAAACATATAGCACATTTTGTATCAACCATGTATCTGAAATAAAACTAATAATAATTGTTATTAAACATACGCCCGGAGGCTAAACATACGCCCCATAGGCAATCTTTGATTTTCTTTTATCAATCATGTGTCTGAAATAAAAGTTTTATTAATCATACGCCCCATAGGCAAAACATACGCCCGGAGGCAACATATACGCCCGGAGGCTAAACATACGCCCCATAGGCAATCTTTGATTTTCTTTTATCAATCATGTGTCTGAAATAAAAGTTTTATTAATCATACGCCCCATAGGCAAAACATACGCCCGGAGGCAACATATACGCCCTGAGGCTAAACATACGCCCCATAGGCAATCTTTGATTTTCTTTTATCAATCATGTGTCTGAAATAAAAGTTTTATTAATCATACGCCCCATAGGCAATCTTTGATTTTCTTTTTTTTTTTTATATCGATCATGAGTCTGAAATAAAAGTTATCATTATTATTATTTTTTACTACCATGTCAAATACCTGGCATTCCGCGCACCCTGTACTCCATGACATCTATACATCAAGACTCTCCACAGGTTCGCGGCCTCGGCCTGCTCGCGACAGGCACTTCACGAGCGTACTACTCGCGACGGGTGCTCCACAAGCGCCGTTGCTCACGACAGGCGCTCCACAAGCGCCACTGCTAACGACAGGCACTTTACAAGCGCACTGCTCACCACACGCGTTTCACTGGTGCGCTGATTGTAAACAGGCACCGCTCAGGCGCGCTGATTGTAGACAGGCACCGCTCAGGCGCGCTGATTGTAGACAGGCACCGCTCAGGCGCGCTGATTGTAGACAGGCACCGCTCAGGCGCGCTGATTGTAGACAGGCACCGCTCAGGCGCGCTGATCGTAAACTGGCACCGCTCAGGCGCGCTGATTGTAGACAGGCACCGCTCAGGCGCACTGATTGTAGACAGGCACTTTCACAAATGCGCTGATCTCGACACGCGCTTCAATGGCGCGCTGCTCTCGACACGCGCTTCAATGGCGCGCTGCTCGCGACACGCGCTTCAATGGCGCGCTGCTCGCGACACGCGCTTCAACGGCGCGCTGCTCGCGACACGCGCTTCAATGGCGCGCTGCTCTCGACACGCGCTTCAATGGCGCGCTGCTCTCGACACGCGCTTCAATGGCGCGCTGCTCTCGACACGCGCTGCTCGCGACACGCGCTTCAATGGCGCGCTGCTCGCGACACGCGCTTCAATCGCGCGCTGCTCGCGACACGCGCTTCAATCGCGCGCTGCTCTCCACACGCGCTTCAATCGCGCGCTGCTCGCGACACGCGCTTCAATGGCGCGCTGCTCTCCACACGCGCTTCAATCGCGCGCTGCTCGCGACACGCGCTTCAATCGCGCGCTGCTCGCGACACGCGCTTCAATGGCGCGCTGCTCTCCACACGCGCTTCAATCGCGCGCTGCTCGCGACACGCGCTTCAATCGCGCGCTGCTCGCGACACGCGCTTCAATCGCGCGCTGCTCGCGACACGCGCTTCAATCGCGCGCTGCTCGCGACACGCGCTTCAATCGCGCGCTGCTCGCGACACGCGCTTCAATCGCGCGCTGCTCTCCACACGCGCTTCAATCGCGCGCTGCTCGCGACACGCGCTTCAATGGCGCGCTGCTCTCCACACGCGCTGCTCGCGACACGCGCTTCGATCGCGCGCTGCTCGCGACACGCGCTTCAATCGCGCGCTTCTCGCGATATGCGCAGGTTCGGACCCTTAGGCGGTAACTCGATCTACACGATTTCTCTTGTCATCTCAAACACCAAGTATCTTTATGGATCTATAACATTCATCACATGACCATGTAGGGCAAGCATGTCATGACATACCAAACAATAAAATCAAGTTTTAATTCAGAAGTATCCTGCTGACACACAAATTAAAATAAACTGAACTTAGAAAGGACATCAATGACTTAAGACATAATGATATCCATCTGACTCAGGTAATGGCTTTAATTTTATCACAACTCTGCTTTACCAGACCCTCACTAATAAACTGATCTATATTCTCAATTTCAGTTGTTAGGAAAATTCTTTAAATTAATTGAAAAACCTGATCTTGTCTTATTAAACATCAACACTAAAAATATAATAAATGTTGGTTTGATCTTACCGCAGTACAAATTTAATAAGTATCCATGCCAGGACATCCGGCAGCTTATACCAATAATGGCCTTTGGTTTAACTCAATTGGCATGTTCCCTAGTCTGAACTACTACTACTGTTCTTAACAAATGGAAACACTTGAATTAAATTTGTCATCAACTGACATAATGAATACATGGGGTTCTCCATTCATATTTTGGCAAAGTTATCTTTGCCATGCAATTGCATTGTAACATCTTTTCATGCATATTTGTCACAACTTCAAAATTATATTCCACATAATACACCACTGACTTGTATTTTAGTTTTTGTACCAACTCCTTTAATACCTCAATTTGACTGTCTTTTCTCTTTATTCCTCTTTGTGTGTCTTAAAATACAGAAAAGTATTTTTAATTATCCTGTTAAATTATAACATAACCTGTAGTCTTTAAAAGAACTGTCTTAAAGCCAACAGTATATTTAAATATTCTACACAAAACTTTTATCTATTAACCAAATTATAATCTTAATATTAAATGTATGATTCATATTATTTTACACACCACTTTTGTGTCTCAACATAAATCATACCTTGTTTTAAAATGAAAGGCACTTATAATATTTTACACAAACTTTTGTGTCTTGACAAACCATAAAACCAAACCTTTAAATCAAACATTAAAATAGAAATAAACACAACAAATGTTGATTTTGTGTTTTCAAGCCAATGGTCTTTTCATGGTCTGTTAATAAAACAATTTTCGTAATATGACTTTATGATTGTACGATTACGGACTTTAGGAAAATGTTTTCAAGTCTTTTAGAAATCACCAAATTAAGAAATCAGTAAATAATTTTGTACAGATAATTAGAAACATGGAACAATCTCACCAAATATGAAGATTTTCACGCTGGTGTGCGTTTTAAGTTTACCATTTACTCGAAGTTCTCAATATCCTTACAAATTTACAAATCTTACTCTCCGGTAAACAATACGATTCTTTTATGCAACAAAATCACTTTGTGAGTTTGGGTAATATCTCACTTCTGAACTTTTAGAGAATTATTAGTCAAGATCATCTCGAGCGTATTGCGCGCTAAAGTTCCCAAAAACCAAGTGACAGATAGCTGTAGTGAGGCGACGTAAGCGTTGATATTTGACATGTCTAGTGCTGCGCCGATGCACCGGCACAGTGTTGATTTTTGTCTCTAACAGTACTTAGTGCTTATCAACAGTAGTGCGTGAGGAGTCATCAACCGAGCTTATCAGCTGCAGAGATAACAACAGTACTGTTGCATATATCACGCTCGTATCCTATTGCAGGGTGAATAGACTCTCTTGAATACTAGTGTCTTACATGATGAACCATTTGTAATTTTAATCTATACATATAAAATTAAAATGTATGTATGTAATATCGGAATATTTTTTATACCGTACACGTGATGTGATGTTTTTGCTTTACCGCGTTTGTTCTGGGTAATCTCCGGAATGGCTACTTTTTTCCAATTCTGCGCTGACAAAGTCCCGGGTGGCGGCTAGTTAAATACTTACATGAATTTTGTAGCCTATGCTCTGTTTGAGACATTCATTCAGCCGTTCTGGAGTTAAGTGGTCAGAAATCTGATGAACGGCTTCATGGATCTCGCTGAATTTTAACATAAATGTAGAACATAGCTTGGAAGAACACATAGGCTACTAATTAACTTTTTTTTTTAATTCGACGCGGACAGAATCTCGAGCGACAGCTAGTATCCATGTAAATATCCATACATTGGTATTTATAATATTAGTAAGATTGTAATAAAGAAATGTTTATTGGCTGCAGTGATGGCAGCAGTGCGGGAAGTCCTAAGGAGGCTTGTGTGGCGGCGTCGCCCCCGCCAGCGCACACGCACCCGCACACCAAGCGCGACGTGCGCCACCCGCACGCCCCGCACCCTGCGCACCTCCCTCAGCATCACCCGCAGCATCACCATCCGCAGCACCACGACCAGAGGAGACTCAGTGTCGGTCAGTAGAATTTTTAATAGCTAACACTATGTTTTAATGCAAATTACAACGAAATTCGTGTATTTTAATAGTTTAGAAAAACGAAAATATTTTATTTAAAAATGTTGACCGCATTAGATGTTAAGTAAGATTTTGATTCTGGCAACGAATATATATTTAAATTGCCTCTGATAATTTGGAGCTGGTCCAGGTCGCAGGTCGCTGCAGGCTCTGTGCAGGCGAGCGTCAGACACAGATAGTTTATGTCTGGACCTACTGACCTCTATTACTTGATTCACAAGCCAAGATATAGCTGGGGGAATCGCAATGATTCATTTTGATACTTTAAGCTTCAAGGGATAAAATATATGAGATGAGGGGAACATATTAATTTAATGTAAGTCATAATAGTTTGTATATAGTCGTCACTTTATTATTTTAAAGAAAACAGAAACGAGAATATGTTTTATGTATCTTGCAGGCGGAGGCGCGGGCGGGTCGCGACGTGCGGAGCGCCGCGCTGCCGGCCCTTCAGAGCGGCGACGTCCTGGTCAGTTGCTATTATATTATTAAATCTTTAAGAAAATATCAACTTTACACTAAATTTGTTAGGACATCTACGACGTTTTGTTACGGTATTACACGATTTGTTGGAGAAAGTCACCATCAACCTGCCCTTATCCCTATGGAGGGTCGGCACAGTATGGACTACTCCTCCATACAACTCTATCAGCCGTCATACCTGAATTCACCCCCCTTCTTACGCATATCTTCTTTCAAATAAGCCATCCATACTTCCTTTCGTCTTCCTATACCTTTCTTCTTTTCTCTTCAACATACAATCTTGTTATTAAATTTTAAAAAGTAATTATTCTATCGGGCATCGACACAGACATTGATTGCCTTTGCTATTCCACAAGGTAAAAATAACAGTGGCGAGCTTGTTTTTATTTCGTCTTGGTGTATGATAAAGTTCAGAGGAACGAGTTTTGTCTGACTGAGGTCGAGTCTCGTTGCGCTTTTTTATTTCAACTTGTTAAATACGCACACTGATTGTTTAGGTATACAGTCCTACATGACGATACGAGCTGCTTTCTTGACGTCCCTACAAATTATTTGGTCTATTCCTTGGAGGTGACAAATCAATTGCATCCTCCACACATCCAGCCAAAGGCTATAAAAAATAGTCAATACTGTACCAGGAAGCGTGATTTAATACAAGGCTTGAATCGTATCAAGATTGAAAGTTTGCGAACGTCGCCGATCGCGGCCGAGGTTTCGTAAGCCGCTTTCTACAGCGCGACTCCTCTGTTCTTGATCCTTTTGTTTTATATCTCATACCACTTTCACACTAAGACGGAACTGTTAGGCAGAGTAGAGTGCTATATTGAAACTTATTGTCAGTTCTATATATTTTTAGGTTCGTCGTCCGGGGGAAGGGAGGGGCAGTTCTATCTCTACGAGTGCATTCAATAGCTATACTGTACTGTCTACTGCTCTGTTTAAATGTGTCGTCACTAGCGATCGTGTAACAATAGCTACTGTTACGAGCTATGGATAACAGAAATCTATGCCAAGTCTAGGTTCAGTGTTTGATCAATCTTGTCTATTGTAGAGGTTCACTAACAGTGGTGTTGGAACAGTATTGTTACCTCATGGGACTTGCGGATGCGGAGCAGAAATCGTTATTGAATGTTAAATGAACTGGAATATTAGTTTATTTATAAAAAGAAATCTATAAGTATTTTAGTGCTACCTCTTGTTAATTCAATAACCACTGTAATTGTACACCTGAAGGGAAGTTTCAAGACGAAAAAATGTCTTCTTTTTTAACTTCTTGAGTCAGTCGATTAAAAATCAGTTATGTTTTTCTTACGTCTAGTTTTGTAGTAGACTTCATAATTAGTCTACTATTGGTACAGTCTAGTGGTCCTAGTAGACGATGTTTGGGCATACATCGTGCAATGGCGCACGTGTCCATTCTCAACTCAGCAACGAGCCGACATGCGTAGAGCGGCCATCGACTCGGCGGATTAAAACATTTTTATATTTTAGGATTTCTAAGCAATTATTTTACACATAGTTTTATATATTAATATATAGTCCTTATGGATACGAATCGAACCATATTTTATGTAGATATGAACTTTATTATAATTTCTAATTGCAGAATAAAAGAATATATTTTGCGTTGTCATTGTGGCTGTTCACATAGGCGATAGTGTTAATTTTTTTTTCTAAAGCATTTTATATGTAGATCGACATTCGATCGTTTCGTTGGAACCTTTCGCCCGCTTGTGTGGCGGCCGCACCGGTTGGATCAACTTTCCCCATAGCGCGTGCGTTACCACGGTCCCGCCGGTTGCGTAAGTGTTCGCACGGCCCCGTGATGCTTCCCCACCACTGGGGCCCGCGCCCACATCTCGCCCTCCCGCGCCCTCCCGCGCCCTCTGCGGTAACACTTTGGGCAAGAAGGTGCCTTCGCGGCAAACCTCAACACTTGCAGGGCATCTTTGGACATTTTTAACGTTTGAAAATTGTTATAGACAGCCATGAAAAAGCGCGCTCAATTAAATATGCCTAATTAAATTTACTTTACTTTATATTTAACATAAATACCAGTCATCGGTTCACATGCTACGAAACGTCCCTAAGACGGTACAGTTGGGGTCTCTATTGTGAAACTATTGACCTGGCTGCCGGTCGATCAGCCATCCGCTATCCGCAGGCTTTTCCCTTTGTTTAAGCAGAAGCGCGTCCTTGGTTTCTCTATCCCTTTACTGGACCCCGTTGTCCGTTGTGCAAGATGTAGCGAGCCGATGCTGCATCCTACGCTTTCTCCTAGCGGGATGCCACATGCGCGTCTGTCCTTTACTCTTTTTAACTTAAAAATATTTCTCTAAAGGTAAATAAATTAATCAAAATCAAATTTAATCTAAATAATGAATGGCGACGTCATCAGGCAGTCTATACGTAGATTCTCAGAATAATGAGAAATCATTAATAAATTATTGTTCAAGTAATATTTAAAGGAGTTTTTGCCTCATTATAATAATGAATGTAGCAATAACAGACTATTTTTTCTACTCTTGTTATGACTTAACGCATCTTAGTTGTGTTTAATAAGGTTAAGAGACATCTTATTATTTTAATTGGATTGTGAAGTGTTTATATGTTAAGGCTTAAAATAATAAAATCGGGTAATTAGTTGTTAAAAATATATATTGGCGTGTTGCAGAGATGAGGCTGAGTCCGGGCGCGGGGGCGGGGCCGTCCGCGGAGCCCCACCTGCACCACGCCCCGCACCACCTTCATCACATGGTAACATAATTGTTTTGTCATTTATTCAACATATAAACATGTACAAGTGAGTAAGGAAGTGACCTCTCGCAGGACACGAACCCGCTGGAGGGTGGAGTGGAGTCTCTGGTGAGTGCCGGCTCCTCTGACGGCGAACTGTCCAGCAAGGCCGGCGACAGTCCAAGCAGGAAGCGCCGTCGGATCTCACGGCATATCTCCTCAGGTAACTATATATTGCTATACTGTCACGATAGCATACTGTGTTGTAACTTTTTGTGGACAAATGGTTCAAATGAGATATAATATGTTGTAGGTGAAAGCAATGTGTCGGTTGCGGCACCAGTGGTGGAGCGACGGACTCCCCGGCTGCCATACCAGCCTCCGTAAGTACATTTACAGTACTGAAATCTAGCACTGATGATGAAAAGATGGATTATTTAAAGCTGTAACTATGTGTGCAGGCGTCGTATGCGGTACGTGAGCGGCGGCGGCGGCGTGTGGGCGCACGAGCGGCTGCTGGACACACACCCGCAGCACGTGGCCCACCCCCACGCGCTGCCCCCGCATGCCCACCCCCACGCACACCCGCACGCCCACCCCCACGCGCCGTTGCTGCTCGACATTAATCAGGTTAGCATCGATGTCAAATCATATCTATTGTCGCACATTTGGCAGAATAAATCTGGTCATCAAAAGACTGCATTTGAGATTTTACACCTAAACATTTATTTAGGCGATTTGATGCGTTGAAATGGCGTTGTGAACTGTGTCAAACGTTTTACTTAAATCTTAAGACCTTCGGAAAACCATCTTTGTTATTCTAAAATGTGCGTGTGGCCGCTAGAGCGGTAGGGAGATGTCTATGTCCCTTTCCGCCCCCCCCCCTCGGCCTACATACAGCTCTCTGTATGTTTGTTTGCAAATGTATGTTATATTTAAGTATTTATAGTTGAAGTGTGATATTGTTGTGCGTAACATGAGGGCGACGCGTGTTCCCTAGATGTCGCTGCGGGGCGCTCGGCTGGGCGCGCTGGGCGGCGGCGTGGGCTGGCCGCACCCCCACGCCCACGCCCACGCGCACCCCCACGCCCACGCCCACGCGCACCGCGACCACGCGCAGCGCACGCAGGTACGCACACACGCACGTAGGCGGGGCTAGCGATAATGCGGTACGCACGCACCGAAATTAACTCACGTATAGATTTAAAATTTATTTACATATTTTTTAGTGAGAAATAAATATAATTGAACCTATACTTAATATAAAAAAGGTCAATTCACTTCTTTAGCTAATTAATATTTTAGTGAGAACAGTTATAAAATATGTATCAGAAACAGTTTTATAAATGAATGAGTTCCTGTAAGTCAGAGTTTAATAAAGGAAGATAGAGTTTACGTGAATTAATTTCCTAGTCCTATTTTGTTATTTGATTGAAAGAGTTAACTTGAAACATTGTGATAATTGTGTTCTTTTGTTTATTATGAAGAGAGACGTTTCTAAATTACGACTTATGTTCGTGTATTGAGTAAAGTGAGAAAGGAGATGTGACACATGCAGCAGTGCGTGGTCGCAGCTTGCAGTACCACTTTGTTTTACTGCAAAGTGTGTGCTATCTCTCTAAGTAGGCATTTTACAATTAGAGTCGTGCAAAACTATTGCAATGTTCAATATTATCTATATTATATTTAGTCTCTTTTCTATGTATTTTAGGATTTTTTTTATTTTTAAATTTCATATTTTTATTTGATATTGTGGTATTTATGGTTATTTGTTAAATAAACGAAAATAATTTCAAACACAACAAATATCGAGTTATGTAGGTACTTCTAAAATCACATGACAACAGTTTTACAACATATAACTATATCACACAAATGACTATATCAAAAATATTCAGACTGAAGCCACACATCGCGAATGTTATTAGATATAGTTATATATTTAAAGATATGTTAAAAGATGGTTATATAATTTAATGGTATAAGTAGACATATTTTTCTGACTTTCGTTTGATTTTTCACTATATCTTTCAAAATATTAGGATTATGACAAGTGACAGGTTACGTTACCGATTCAAAGTTTACGAATAGGTTATTATATACCCAAAATCTGGGCATAGCATATATAAAAGTGACGTCCGTATTATATAAGTGTTAGGGTGTGCACTGTGCTCCAAACTAGTCCTAAGTTGTTATGTATGATGAACCTTCCCCTGTTCATCTGTTGTCTTACGAGGTGCGACTGTACTACGGAATACATAAGACTTATGTACCTTACATAAATAAACTCTTCATTTTATCAGAACGAATTTAGATTAAATTGTATTTTTTGGTCCTTCGAGTCGGACTTTTAGTATTTGTCATATTGCAATGTGACGGAGTGTGGTACAGTCGCGCCCCGTGCTGGGTGTCGCGGAGTGGCGAGGGGGCGAGGGGGCGATGGGGCGGGGGTGGGGCGGAGGTGCGGAGGTACAGAGCGTGCGCTGCAGGTGGCGGGCGGCGGCGGCGCGGCGGGCGAGCTGTGGGGCGCCGCGATGTTGCCCGCTCTGCCGCTGCGCTACCAGGTACCGCACCGTGCACTGCTGGCCCATGCCGGTCTACTGCCTAACTACATCTTTTGGGGTTCATGTTGCTATGTCATTGTAATAATTTGGGTCTCTAGTGCATCGAAAATAATGGGTTGTAGTTACAGGTTGAGTGAAGCTTTATTCCCGAAAGGAATTGTATGTGGTGGTTTTTAGTCGATGTAACGAACCTGAATTAAATAAATACTGTTTTTACTCTACATTAAAACGATGATAATTAAAATACAAAGAGTATTTTTGATATTAGTAGAAGATTCCGCTTCGTTACATCAACGCTTTACTAAAACGGTCGACGCTTGTTCTCGTCCTTTCTCTTTAGATCCTCCCGCACCGTTCAAATATAATTGCTATTTTGTGCTCGTCACCTGACACGTCATACTTGTGGCGGTCCGCTTCGTATCTTACCCCGATCTTCCAATGGTCCTCAAACGACTCGGCGCTATCGTGGTATTAGATTTCACTTCAGATCTGCATGTTTCCTTTAAATTTTCTAATGCTTGGAATATCACCGAATGTTTAAATATTGGAATGCGATCTGTTATGCTCATGACAGACGTCTTTGTCTTGTTTCTACTTCGGCTTGAGGTGTAGGCGCTTGTTCCAGTTACTGCGGTGGCCTTTACGTTACGTTTGCGCTGTACGAATGCTGTTTTAGTGTTAACAATTGTGCGAATTTTGCTATAGGTGCTGCAGCTGTGGGTTCAGATTTAGTTCCAACGACACTGTCTTCTAGTTGCATCAGCGGCACTGCAGTTTTTTTGAATATTAGATTCGTCATAGTTTTAGTTTGTGGCCAAATTAGTTTTTGACTCTTGAATTAATACAGCTGCTCCCATGTCTTGATTTTGTGTCTAGACAATTTCAAGGTGCGTTTTCTATTTTATAGCTGCACTTTAATAATATTCTATTTCACATGAACAGTTTAGTTTTAGCAAAAATCTGTTGAGGCTTGCTTCAAGTTTTTCAGTAATCCTAGATGTGTTTGGGGGTCGTTTGTGTTCAGCAATAGCCCCGCTTGTCTGCCGGCAATGTTCGCACGCATTACTTCATAGATTAAGAACGGTTACAGTTCCTGCTTACAGTTTATAACTCTAGCGACGTGCAGACCTAGGCCCAGAGGCTAACGGTTTTTCTTGTGTTTTTGTGGAGGTACGCAAACATATCAGAGATTAAATTTTCCCATACATTGCTAATGTTTAGTTAATTTAAAGCAAGATTAGAACCCCTGGCTACTATTCTCTAATGCATAGATAACTGAAGCCTGAATTGTGAAAGATATCTTTTATGTGCTTTTGACTGGTGATCTTTTCGTCTTCGAATGAATCACAAAACGTTTTTGACGTACTTTAAGTTTTCCCCACGTGTCAGCTAAACTAATTTTCTTTCTTATTACGAATATTTGCATAATACATACATTTACACATAGCTTTGTTCGCTTATTCCTCTTTGATAACGAACAAAAAACACAATTTATTTGTTGCATCCTACTATTTTTAACTGTCTTCAAGTGAATATTTAATTAATTGCTTGAATTGTAAATTTGAACAAGTATAATATAAGTTGTAATGTGTTTGCGTACCTCTCGTATCAACGGTCGGTTTCGACTCGAGCACATATGCATGCCCAGATTATATTGTGATGTAACCTAACTCTGCGACGGAATCCATTAGTTTTAATTCTTTAACGACATCTGTATGTTGCTTGTAAGACGTAAGCTTGCGGCTCCAACTGCCCTAGACGTGCAGATATCGTCCTACTTTCGCTCACTATAAGGACTACATTGCTATGTACCGGACGCTGCTTGAATTCACTCCACAAGTTTGGTTATGTCAACTATCGTTAATCTAATTATTCTGTTATGTACTATATTATGTTATATGTCATACTTGAAGGTGTTTAAAGGCCTTCACTTTAATGTACCTATATATATCTAGAATTGCCGGCTTTTTTGTTTTAAATGATCAAACAGCGTTCGAAGCAAATAATATTGTGGTGGGGTTTTGGAATATGTTTAAATATCACTTGAATTATCTGAAATATGTCGGGTTACCGCTAATTCTCCCGGCGAATTACCGTAAAGTGAAGCACCTTTCCTAATATCTCACAAATACTTTAGAAATAGACGTGGAGAATGTAGCGGTCCAATGTTTATTTTTTGTTTTTAAAATTTTTAAACTTCTACTTCTACTATGTGAAATATTTATAATATTTGTGGCCAGATAATGTCGGTACCCTGACGGAGTCCGCTCAGTTGGTTCGAACTCACCTTCCTCTGTATAATGTGACCCGAGAGACACTTCCGCTACTTTATAAGCACCTGTTATGTTAGCGATAAAGCTTGGCTCTTGTGATTGTGGCAGGTTGTCGCGGGCGCATTGTTAACATGCCCTTTGGACTAAGAAATGCTCCCCAAACATTTCATCAAAACACAAAGTTGACAATGCGCCCACGAGGAAGCCAGGCGTTGGGAACGACAGCGCTAGAACGCTAGCGAGGTGGCGGTAGTCTGCATAGTTACGTCACATATCAATTTTTTATACATATATAATTGTATGTAATACATAGACAGTGCACAATGCTTGGATGACATTCTAGGTACACGTCTCTGGATTTACACAATCTTGCATAATGAGAATTTATACGATTCCGGTTATAGAGGTTGTGTAACTACAATTGACGAACTTTTACCATTAAGTTGTTGATGTTTTTATTCATTTCACACTTCTGACATAGTACTTTTCCTCTTTTATATACAAACACGAAGCTAAGCAAACGCGGCCCCGAGCTCGCTCACCTGTCAGACCGGGCCGAGGCGACCTGCCAAATATCTTCCCCAATACCGCATGCATCGAGTTCTTGTACAATGTTATTGTGTGTGAGAGCCCTCGCTACGAGGCTCTAGCTTACTTTATAGAGGTCCATTGTGGAGATATTTGGCTGGTCGCTTACCTTAGAGTTGGCTGTTACCTTACACTCTTTTGATGTGAATATTAACAACATATTTAATTGTATTTTTGGGTGAGGTACATTAACAAAAGGCGCTGTTTGTGGCTGTCGATTTCGCTCAGATTTTTATCTCGTTTTTTTTTTTAATAGTTGGCATTTAGAATTTAAAACCCACAGCCCACAAATAGATAGGTTTCTATCGTTTATTTATGTATATGTATGTATTTATATCGTCTTACCCTCTCGAATGCCGCCATAGTGTTGTCTCCTTAGGTAAAGTTGTATTTCTACGTATGTTTTTACATGTAATGCATATACGTTTATTTTCCGCTTTCTATATCTTAAAGGAGTTTGTAAATCTAGTCAATAGTTTTGTTCGTATGCTGTTTGATATGGCACTGCATCGTGCGACACGGGCGAGTGCGGCCGCGGCACACGACAATACAGACATCTTGCGCTTTAGACTGTATAGTCGCCTAATAAATGCTAATCCTGTGTTTCGGTGCGCGGTTATCATTTTTACTTCTTAATGTATATTTTTACCATTACAAGATACAACACAACACAATAACCATGATCTTTTTAGACAGTTTTAAAGATTAAATATAGTTTTCCGCTGTTATTAAACATGTGTTTTATCTTGTAAAATTTTCTTATCGATGGGGCGAAGTGAGCGACACCGCGCAGACGCTATGTTTCATTTGTTGAAAGGCTTTATTAATTGTTCTTCTTTTACTTTAATATTATCACAAAAAAGATGTTAACATTTGAAGTGACAATTAGTTATTACCACAAAATAAAACAAAGAAATCTAGTCGATGTGGTAATAGCGTGGGCTAGTGTCGCTCCCGCCCCGCCCCCGCGTGGGCGTGGGCGAGTGCGCGCTACAGCGAGCTTGCCGCAGATGGGCGGAGTGTACGCGGGCCTGCCGTACCACGGGGGCTTCCCGCCGCCGCCGCCGCGCGCGCCCTTCGCCTCGCCGCCGCACGCGCACTACATCGCCGGCTCTCAGGTGTGTGTGTGTGCTCGTTATATCTACACCAAGTACAAGTATTGATCCCTTCACATTTGTTGGAAGGATCTTAGGATACTAACTTGATTTATTTGAAACTAGCTATTGCCCGCGACTCCTTCCGCGCGGAGTTCAGACTATGTTCTACATCTGTGCCAAATTTCATCAAGAGCCGTACAGGAGATACCTTCAAACATTCTTCCATTCATCCATTTAAACATTCGCATGTATAATATAAGTAAGATATGTACGTGAAATTATGCAGAGGTGTCATATAATGTGATGTGTGTTGTGTCAGCGCGCCGAGGGCGGGCGGCTGGAGGTGGTGGGCGGCGGCGAGGGCGGACTGTCGCCGCTTCAGCCAGCGCCAGACTTGCACCACGCCCCCCACGGCCCCCTGCTGCTGACCGCGGAGGTACCACCTCATGCTACTACAACAAACATCTTTGTAACTTAATTACTTCATTGATTACCTAATTAACAAGAGTCTTCTCGTTTTAGCTTTGATAAATAAGTGAATTGTTTAATGTTGCAGGCTCGAGGAGCACCACTGGAGCTGATGGCGCCGCACCACGCGCGCCACGCCCTCTCTCACCATCACGTGAGTTGTCCCACCTCTACACTCGCACAAGATGTACATTACACACATATCCACCTCGAATTACATCTCTCCCTGTCAGTCCGTTAATTGTAGTATGTTAATAATAAAGTTTTGTTCGTTAATTATACAGCGACGCAGTAGTGTGGGCGTGGGCAGCGGCGTGGGCGGCGTGGGCGTGGTGGGGGCGGGGTCCCGCGCCGCGCGGCCCTACGTGCGCGCCGCCGCCCGCTGGCCGCCGCATCCCGTACATCACATACACGCTCAGGTACTTCTTACACTTACACGACTCTAAGTAGATGCAGAACTGCCGCCTTTAATGATCACCTTGTCAACATGTATATGTCTGTGTGTCAGAGCGGAGGCGGGCTGCTGGGCGCGACTCTGCCCCACCCGCAGCTGCAGGTGACGCCCACACTGTCACTGCCGCCGCCGCCCCCCACCTACCAGGTAACGTCGCACTGCGCCCGACGTAGTCCGCCATCAGCCGGTGTTACAACGCGTCGTGTCGGACAGGTGTTCCTG
Organism: Papilio machaon; assembly: GCF_912999745.1. Classification (NCBI taxonomy): domain Eukaryota; kingdom Metazoa; phylum Arthropoda; class Insecta; order Lepidoptera; family Papilionidae; genus Papilio; species Papilio machaon. Next base: position 138,200 of record NC_060013.1, on the reverse strand, counting down.
AACCTGCTGGCGATGTTCCCGCTGTCCCCGTACGGCGAGGCGCGCGAGGAGGCCGCGGAGTCGGAGCCCGAGAACTACGAGGCGCTGCTGTCGCTGGCGGAGCGGCTCGGCGAGGCCAAGCCCCGAGGTCTCGCGAGACACGAGATAGATCAGCTGCCCACTTACAAGTACTCCGAGCAGACCAGACACGGTGAGCTGACAGCGCACTGTACGACTCTCATCTCCCGAGATAGAAGTGTTACAGTTATTGTTGTTGTGTTGCGCGTGCGCAGGCGAGCAGACGTCGTGCGTGGTGTGCATGTGCGAGTTCGAGGCGCGACAGACGCTGCGTGTGTTGCCTTGCGCCCACGAGTTCCACGCCAAGTGTGTCGACAAGTGGCTGAGGGTGAGTACATACATACACACTTGCTTACACTTTTATTACTTCTGAATAATGGGGAGAGAAACTGAAAATTATAAGTGTCTTGATTAAAAAAAATATTCCTTTTTTCATTTCTTTAAATTAAACAATTATTAATAAATGAATTATTTCGAGTGAAATTAAAAGGAAGTCGTTGCTATGACTACAGTTTACAGATTACTTTGTTCTTTGCATATATAATAAAGTGTTTTTTGTATATCTATAGCCAGCAAAAGCCAGTTTTTTTTTGTCAATTTACATGTAATGTAAATTCAGGACTAATCAATAAACTAATGATATGTTTGTTTCAATTTCCAGTCAAACCGGACTTGTCCCATTTGTCGCGGCAATGCTTCAGAGTACTTCAACAACTCTGAGTGACTGCGCGCGCCGCCCCGCCCCGCCCCACACGCTCCGGCCCACGCCCCGGCCCACGCCCCGGCACACGCCCCGGCCCACGCCCCGGCACACGCCCCGGGCGTCGCCACGCCGGCCCCAGGACCGATGCGTTATGTGTTTTGTAGAAGATCGGCGTTTTTGTTTCAATACGCGTTACGGGTATTCTAAGTTTTTCGTGAAAATGAACTTTCGGTCCTTCGAGCCGGACGGATCTGTAGTGCTTTGGACATTTTGTAGGGGGTAGAGTGCGGGGCGCGGAGAGTGCGTTGTGGGGGTTGGTGGGGGGAGGATTGGGGGGGGTTGGACTCCGTCACTTGCGATGTCGTCATGTATTGTTCGCTGTAGTGTGTGTTGCGATGGTTTTCGAGTGGTTGTGCTAGTTTCAACTATCATTTTTCAAAATACTAAATGAATTCGCATTAAAACTTGATAGCATCGAGCTTAGGGGGCGTCCATAAATTACGTGAGGTGTTTTTTTTAATTTTCTGTCCCTCCCTCCCCCCCTGGTGAGATGTCGTGAGATTTTATTCAACCCCCTCCCCCATCTCCCAATCTCACGTGAGATTTTTCAAAATGTGAGTTTCTTACGTAAACGCGTTGGATTGTCATTGTAAAAAGAAAAAAACAAATTTGCTTCGTGCTTTTATTTACGACTAGTTATGACTAGTAATCAATGTTGCTGAGAGTTTAATTATAAGTGTAATAAAAATTTAACAATAGTATTTTTTTTTTGTTTCAATCAGAAAAAAAATTGCGTGATATTTGCCGAGACCCCCCCTCCCTCCAACGTAAGATTAGATGAGATTTGACTCGACCCCCTCCCCCCCCTTAAACACCTCACGTAATTTATGGACGCCCCCTTATGTTCTATGAAATTGTAAACTTTAATGATATGTGTTTTTTCCAGCAATAGCCGGAGTTTGTATGTGTTATTGTTTGTATATTAATTTGTACTTGTATTTGTAAGTCTGTATGTATGTACAATCGCCGGCCGCCCTGTTGTTGAATTCTCGCTAAAAGAAATAATTAGTTTTTTTTAAATGTTTAAGTACTAAGATAGTTTGTCGACGTGTCCGCCATGTGGCGCTGTTACCTAAACCCGTCGCTAAACAAATTTGTATAATAATTTAGTTGTTTGTAAGTTTTTAGTTATGTAAATATATATGATATAGTGTTTAGTTGTGTGAATGCTTACATGAGAGTTTTGCGGCCGGTTCGATTCCCGCGCGCCGCTGGTCCTTCGAGCCGGCGGACGCAATATGTCTGTTTGTTTGTTTCGTTCAAGTTTGCTTTTGGGTATATGCAATGTTGGGTTCTGTTTGCGCTCGGTTAGTGCTGTCTCGTTGCGGATCTTTTGCAATTTAATTCATTTTACTTGTAAATTCATTTTTATTTAGTTATCGCGGATTGAAGCTCTGTCTTTGTTTACTTTGTGGAAGATTTTTAACATTTTTGGGTGAAATTTCGATGCAGGTCAAAGCTGACAGCTGCTGATCGTTGATTTATAAATAAAATTTTCTTGTACGTAATTATCTACCAATATAACTAGACCCCTACGACTCACTTCATATAAACTATTTTATACATTTTTATAATATTCATTTTGTTTAGAGCGACGCGGGGTGGAGGGAACAAAGGGGGGTGGGGTGTTAGAGTTAACCGTTTTACCTAATTAAACCTCTTTATTCCTAATTAACTGTATTTTGCAATCTGTCATTAATAGATGGCGCTGTTTTTAAGTTTGTACAATTAAGCCATTTGCGTTTACTATATTTAATTTTAACATATTGCTATAATTTTAATAACCCTGTCTCCCCCCCCCCCACCACCACCACCACCACCGTGTGAGCTCGCACAGTGCCATTGTAGTGTAATTCTGAGGACGACTCCTCTATTAACAAAAGACATATTCTCTAACAAGTTGTGTTGCTTCTACTAAACATAGCTGTAGGTAGATGTTAGCGGCGTGACGTCACACACCGCCCCGGGGGCGGCGGGGGAGGGGGTTGGAAGGGGTTAACTACGTCATATAATTATTATATCATCAAAAATATCAAGAAACTTCTTATGAATAACATTTTCCTATATAAATTACGTTTTACAACTACCCTGTTTCCTGTTTACTATTAATTTAACTAGTTTTTTTTGTTTGTTTCGAAATCAGCATACAATTTTTTCCTTTAATATTTTTTGATTAATTGTCATATAAATCAAATCTTATCAATATATGTTTGTTCATTTTGTTTATATTATTTTTTTATCATGACTTCTAGTTTCTAAAATGTCTTGAATTGTTTGCTTCTTGTTCGTATCTAACCTATAAACCTATCAACTGACAGCTGTCAAAGTCTGACAGCCGCCGAGCGTTCTGAAATGCCTAATGCAACTTATTGAAGAAGTAAAAAAAAAGAAGTTTTATTTGTTTTATAATCCTGAACTAATTCTTGTACATTTTTTATACTTCATTATTTTTTCAAATGTTATTTTTATTTCATTTAATGGTAGTTAGTTTAATTGTTAGTCGCGTCCACATTGCATTTTGTGTTGAATATTGTTATACAGCTGTTCCAGATTTCAGTCATATTACCAAAGCGATGTTAACATGCGATTTATTATATTTGGGTTCAGCCGACGAGAGTTGTTTACACATTTCTTATTACATAATTTCATTGTGAGGAAAATATACACTTATATGATCCGGTGGACAATAAATGAAACTATTGCTATACAGCTCCGCCTTGGCAATGGTCAAATAGTTACTCAACATTCTTGTCATATTGTATCTTTTTTATCATCTTTGTAGCTGTTTAAAAATAACACAAAAGACAAATTTTATGTAATTTTCTATTGCCATGTAGGTTTTATATATTTTGTGGCAGAATTAAACGCGATAGTAGCGCCTCTCACTGAATCAGATAATTTTGTCGCATTAAAAAAGTAACTATATTTAAGAGAGACAAATTAGTTGTGGTTAAATTAATTAGTTCTTATTGTTTGTAACATAAAAGTTGAGTTTTTTTTCAAGACATTCTACTGTTGAGATTTAAATCTGTGACGTCATTGTAATTGTCATGTTATTGCCCACGGGTAGTATATAGAAATAACAATTGTAGATTAAAACTTTTTACTTCGTTTGTCCTAGAAATCACTCAATTCATTCAATTGTTAATTGCTAAAACATAGACCATAGATGTAGAGTTTGTACTGTCAGATTTTTTCTGTTTTAGTCTCTGCCTTTTTTTTATTTGTATAATTTTTTAGATAATCTGTGTATGAACAATGATCAACTCTCGTCGGTCCACGACGTCCGCCTTATTATGCTCAGCCGTTATTTTTTATTTTATTAAATGCACTGCTCTTTTATATTGTTTTATTTTTATTTCTTATTTTCCTTTCTATTATATAGCAAATTATTTTTAAATATCTGAATATATTACAAATAGAAACATTTTTACATTGTTTGCTCTTCAAAATTAAATCTTATTAAATTGATTTAGCATATTTTATTTTGTTTTAAATTGATATTTAGATACAAGATTATCAGACAGATGAATTACAAAAATGTATGGAATAGGCAATAACTTGCGATAAGTCACGTGATTGCCACTGTTTTACATTACAAGTTGGCAAACGAGCAAGCGGCCACTCGAATTCGCAAAATGGCGAAGCGACCGCTGCCCATAGACGTCCACAATTACGGATGCGTTGCCTACCTTTAATCGACGGAGGAGGAGACAGAATATTACCCCTTCTTATGCGTCCCCTCTATCGAATCCACTTACCCATGCTTTATAACAAAACGATGGGAAGGGAAGGTGGAATAAAATTAGTCCTCCGGCACCACACTCATCAGACTACGCGGAATTGTTTCCACTTGACGCCTGTCTTCTGTGTTGTCATGGTATTTCACAGAACGAGACCAATTCTTGCAACAGATGTTGTTGCTGACGTCTACCAATGTTAAATTTTGAACTTCGTCATAGAATCGCTTCGTAGCGAATTTATGAAATGCTTTGTCTAGGGGGACTGAATACGTTTTCTTCTATAAATATAAAAAAATATGCGTTCTAGTAGGGAGTGTAGTTATTGAGGGCGCTAACGGGCTGTTACTTTAGCTTCTCTTGTCTGTGTCCATTTTTCTTTTTAAATGAGCTTAAGGAGTTCTTTTAGGAGTTTAGCGCTGATCTGATACATGTGCCAAAGTTTATTTTTGTATTGTTTTAAATGTCATTGTAAAAATTTAATTTCTTCTAAAACTGCACGTCAACTGCAATTTAATTTACTGTATTGTGAAAAATTTTGCCATTTTTTGGATTACATTTAGCATATATCAATTTGATTGAAATAATAGCAACATATCAAACCCTTCCTTATTTAAAATATAGTAGGAAATATATGATAGCAGTAATTGTAATCAAGTTTATTATTTTAGTGGGAATACAGTGACAGGGTAACACTAAAGTTTATAAAAACACTTTTTTCTAGAACGACAAGTTTCGTTTTCGATTTGTTTTCGAATGACCGAGCAGGGTCAGATACTTTTGCCGAGTTCATAGATATTTTATGTATAAATATGTAATGTTATAAATACATACATAAATATAAAAAACCCGTTTGATACGTAACTGTTAGTCTTGACGTCCTTTAGTATAAATTTAATAGAGCTCATTTAGCTTTGTAAACAGCTTCGATAAATTGTTTATCGAAGGTAAATAGCTTTAAAAATGTATTCTGTTGTGGCTTTTCTACGATTTGCGTGTAGTTTTAAATGAAAAATTTTAATCAAAGGTTTATATTTAGCGTGGGCGTATTTCTCCTGAGTCACAATAAATGTTGCCAGCTCAAAATATTATCTTACCATTTGAAAATTAAACAACAACATTTAATTTCTTTATATCTATAACACCGATTTGTTTAATGAAAGTTTAATTTGAATGAATAATATTACTCTGAGTTGTTAAATAGTGTAAATTTAAATTGTTTAAACTTTCGTGAGACATCATAATTAATTAATTAAGAAACGTCACCGGACGATCAAACGTGAGTTAAGCCGTTTCTTAATTAATTAATTAGTGTAAATTTGTTAGAAATAGTTGCATTCATGTATCATTGGTAACATACTTTTTCTACAATCATAGATTTATTATTCAATTTGTACTATTCGTACACTTTGAATTTTGTCTATGTCAAAAAAATATTTTCAAGACGAGTAACTTCTTATATCAGTAATAGTGTTTCTTTGTGGTCATTTAGGCACAATTTTGTGGTTTAAAAACCGTCGCCGGTTCGCAAGGGCTTGTATAGGAAAGAACAGCAAAGTACGAACGAGGAGGAACCTTAAATGACATAGCGACCATTCAGTTACTTGGCGCAATAACGTGAAAAGATATTGTATTATATGGATTACTATAGTTATGTGTGAAAAAGTGTTATATCGGAGATGTTTTCGAATTAACGAGATGTAGCGTAAATGTGCAGTTTGTCTAAGATTGGCTTTGGATTGAAACAAGGGATATCTTTTATAAAGGCTTGAAAAAATAAAAAATGGCTGTCAATTATGTATATGTGTGACTGTGTCCGGAGCGACCGGACACCGCTTCGTTGATATAGTGATTCAGCACAGTCCAGATTCTCGTAGCGTAGTGTACATAGCTCGGTTTATACGAGTAACATGATGTATACAATACTAGGAGTTCTATGAAAGGTATTTTTACATGACTATTCTCTATGTATATAAAAGGGAGCGCTTTGTGGGTTACTTAACAAGTTTAAATCCAAATGTATAATAAAGTCACTTATTAGCAATTTGTAAATATACAAATCGTATCTGGGTTAAATAAATGTTATGTTCAAAGTACAACTTTATAGAGAGCAGCACTGTGTTGTCCTGCATTTGTAACCTGTAACCTGCTCTTACCCTAATGTGATAGATATTATCGGTCTATTGTTTCCCTTTTTGCGTTAGAATTAATAACATTCAATGATATTACAAATTGATAAGTAACCTGCATGGTCGAACTTCACGCAATAACTTTTCTACACGAAATTAAAAAAACAATTTTGACTAAACAATTTAGTGGCTGTAGAGCGTTCTCGTGCCGCAAAACATGTTGTCGGTGTCTTAGTGTGCGTCATTATGTCTATGGTTATGCGAACCAGAAATGTAATATATTTTGATTGTGCCACTCTTCACAACATTAAACTTATAGCACTCTTCCCCGATGATATCTAAAAAGCTTATGCTAATGTTCAAACAATATAACAATTTTTTCGTATGCTCGAAATTACTTTCATAAAATTATAATAATATATTTAGTATCTCTCTCTCTCTCTAGATTGCCAATATTATGTTTGAGAAAAACAAATTTTTATACAATTGTAATAACAAATGTAAAGTTATTTTTGATGATAGGACCTTTTTGGACAATAGAGTTAAAAATTACTTATGATACATTAATGACAAAAGCTACCTCCGCGCGAACACCAACATTGTGTTACATAAAATTAATATAGATATGAATTTTATATTAGCTCTCAAGTGTTTAGAATAAAAAAAATCAAGACGTAGCCTATTTGAAAATATCGTGAGAGTTGCTAAATAAAAAAAATAAAAAAACGTATTCTGTTACTGTTCAATTCGTATTCTTTTATTCGGCGTTGTATTTTATTCTAAATGAATTATTCCCTGAAAAATAAACTATAAACAATTGTTTCCTGTAACACGCGACGATCTTTTGGCCAGGATTTACACACCATATTTAATACTAAATGGTAAACAAAACGTCGCTGGATTAAAATTCTGAAGGCTAGGAAAATAAATTCTTGGTAAATTGTAGAATTCTAGAACATTAGATCAAGCGTCGTCGTAAGAAATAAGCAATTAAGTAATCATTTAACCGTTGCTTTCTGACATCAAAATCTTCGTTTAAAACTTATGGTCATCTTTGTTTTGTCAAAGATATTGAGAGAGATTTTGATGTCAGAGACCCTGGTATATGGGGTCGTTTTTACAAATTAAACAGTAGTAAAGATTTTTTATTTTTACGATAACATAGAAAAAAAGATGAATTTACAATATCTATGAAATTTGATTTGAGATAATAAGATGATTGTGATGCAGTTTGTACCGCACGCTATTTTTTTTCCTTAGGCCCCGAAATCAAAGCATACTAGCACGACTTTCTAGGACCAAACCTTTTTATATTGTATGTACCTTTTTATTAGATTATGCATATTGAAAGACAGTTGTGAGATTGCTGACATTTGAAACTAACTGAACTATGGCAAATTATTAAAAAGCTAGTTTTTATTGTTGATCAACTCGTAAAAGAAAGAACAATATACAGTATTAATTACTATGAAAAATTTCTAAGTAGTAAATTTATTCGAATATTTTAAAAGCATGCCTTACTTTAAGTTACAGCTTCCGAAACACGTACAAACTACGAATGAGTCTGACGAAAAGAGTTACATCTTTTATGAGATGTAACTCTTCGTCGGATGGATCGATATTTTCATCCCTCACATTGTTATCCTCATGTGCGTGTGTTTCGGCAGCTTTAACTTACTATTAACTTTTGCTTACACTTTAATGTCGTAAAACACGAATTTAATGTGCAATATTTTTATTAGTAAGAGTGGTTTTATCTTGAGGAGCGGTAGCGGCGCAGTGCGTAATGAATTTGTGAAATGTAAAATGTATGAAATGTTAGCGAAGGCTTCGATCCGGTTTGTGACGTACTTTCAACGATAATGCTTTTTTACACGTAATATTGTTTGAGTGGAAAAGTCGAGAGCCGCGACCAAACGCGGCCCGCGCTGTCATTGAACTTTGCAAATAAACTAATTTTGAATAGCAATTTAATTGTCTTTTTTTTGCTTCAACTCCAACCTATTTACAAATTAAAAAAACTAATAAGAGTGTGGTGTTTTACTCTGAATCCATCGAATGAACATTTTAATTTGAATTCACATCACTGCTACAGACCGCTACAGACAGCGCAAAAAGGCGAAAATCAAATAGGCACAAAAAATACCACAATTTATAGCCTGTGTGAGGTCAGTGATTAGTGGTCATCACCCCTTTTCATTACAATTTTATGTCATGTTGGCCAAACTTGTCGTTTCCTAAGCCGGCTTTAGGATGATTAGTTTGACAATTAATTTGACATTTCACTACAGAGTGAGCAGAGTTAAGTAAAATAGGTTATGAATCTTTTCGATTTCGATGGTTGTTCTCATAGAACTTACAATCGATGATTTCGTGTATTTTGTTTTTGAACCGCAATATAAATTGTTTCTTTCTACTCCAACTTCATTTAGATAAAAAATAGAATAAATAAGTGCGGTATTTAACTATTTAATGTTTTTACAGTTAACTGTGAGATAGCTAGCCAAATAACTTTAATAAATACAAGAAGTAATAAAATACTTAAATTATAGTTTTTATTTGTTCGATTAATTTTATTTCAAAACCGATTCTCGATATTTTATAGTTGTTCGTTATGCAGGTACAATCCGACACTATGGCATTAATACCTCCGTGAAGTTGGCCCCCTCACTTTAATTTTTTTAACTTTTTTTTACGCAAATCGTTTGAGAATCGTTTGAGAGGGTTTGAGAGAAAAGAAATATCGTTTGAGAGTTCCTACTTTCTCCGTAAAAACAATTTCAAATTCTAGTGTGAAGTTGGCCCCCTCACTTTACTTTTTTTTATTTTTTTCACGGCGAATCGTTAGAGAGTCGTTTGAGAGACATTAAGAGAAAAGAAATATCGTTTGAGAGTTTTTACTTTTTCTGTAATAAATATTTTAATTCTGGGCATCGAAAGTTACAAATCGATTTTCCTTTTTTTCCGAATTAAATATGGCAATCATGCACTTGGACGTTTCAAATTTATTGTGTAGGTAGAGAATGGCAAGAGAGTGATTGAGAGAAAAGAGAAATCGTTTGAGAGTTAATACTTTTTCTGAAATATATATTTCAATGTCGGAATCGAAAGTTACAAATCGATTTATTTTTATTTCGAATTAAATATGGCAATTATGCACTAAGACGTTTCAAATTTATTGTGTAGGTAGAGAATGGTAATAGAGTGATTGAGAGAAAAGAGAAATCGTTTGAGAGTTATTACTTTTTCTGAAATATATATTTCAATGTCGAAATCGAAAGTAACAAATCGATTTTCCATTTTTCCGAATTAAATATAGCAATCATGCACTTAGACGATTCAAATTTATGGTGTAGGTAGGGAATGGTAATAGAGTGATTGAGAGAAAAGAGAAATCGTTTGAGAGTTAATACTTTTCCTGAAATAAATATTTCAATTTCTGAATCGAAAGTAACAAATCGATTTTCCTTTTTTCCGAATTAAATATGGCAATCATGCACTTAGACGATTCAAATTTATGGTGTAGGTAGAGAATGGTAATAGAGTGATTGAGAGAAAACAGAAATCGTTTGAGAGTTAATACTTTTTTTGAAATAAATACTTCAATGTCGGAATCGAAAGTTACAAATCGATTTTTCTTTTATTACGAATTAAATATGGCAATCATGCACTAAGACGTTTCAAATTTATTGTGTAGGTAGAGAATTCTTAGAGAGTGATTGAGAGAAAAGAGAAATCGTTTGAGAGTTAATACTTTTCCTGAAATAAATATTTCAATTTCTGAATCGAAAGTTGAAAATCGATTTTCCTTTTATTACGAATTAAATATGGCAATCATGCACTAAGACGTTTCAAATTTATTGTGTAGGTAGAGAATGCTTAGAGAGTGATTGAGAGAAAAGATAAATCGTTTGAGAGTTAATACTTTTTCTGAAATATATATTTCAATGTCGGAATCGAAAGTTACAAATCGATTTTCCTTTTATTACGAATTAAATGTGGCAATCATGCACTTAGACGTTTCAAATTTTTTGTATAGGTAGAGAATGATTAGGCAGTGATTGAGAGAAAAGAGAAATCGTTTGAGAGTAGATACTTTTCCTGAAATAAATATTTCAATTTCGGAATCGTAAGTAACAAATCGATTTTCAAAAACTTACAAATCTCAAAAATTTAAATATTTATTTCAAAAAAAGTATTAACTCTCAAACGATTTCTGTTTTCTCTCAATCACTCTATTACCATTCTCTACCTACACCATAAATTTGAATCGTCTAAGTGCATGATTGCCATATTTAATTCGGAAAAAAGGAAAATCGATTTGTTACTTTCGATACAGAAATTGAAATATTTATTTCAGGAAAAGTATTAACTCTCAAACGATTTCTCTTTTCTCTCAATCACTCTCTAATCATTCTCTACCTACACAATAAATTTGAAACGTCTAAGTGCATGATTGCCATAATTATTTCGGAAAAAAAGAAAAATCGATTGGTAACTTTCGATTCCGACATTGAAATATATATTTCAGAAAAAGTATTAACTCTCAAACGATTTCTCTTTTCTCTCAATCACTCTATTACCATTCCCTACCTACACCATAAATTTGAATCGTCTAAGTGCATGATTGCTATATTTAATTCGGAAAAAAGGAAAATCGATTTGTTACTTTCGATTCCGACATTGAAATATATATTTCAGAAAAAGTATTAACTCTCAAACGATTTCTCTTTTCTCTCAATCACTCTCTTGCCATTCTCTACCTACACAATAAATTTGAAACGTCCAAGTGCATGATTGCCATATTTAATTCGGAAAAAAAGGAAAATCGATTTGTAACTTTCGATGCCCAGAATTAAAATATTTATTACAGAAAAAGTAAAAACTCTCAAACGATATTTCTTTTCTCTTAATGTCTCTCAAACGACTCTCTAACGATTCGCATTGAAAAAAATAAAAAAAAGTAAAGTGAGGGGGCCAACTTCACACTAGAAATTGAAATTGTTTTTACGGAGAAAGTAGGAACTCTCAAACGATATTTCTTTTCTCTCAAATCCTCTCAAACGATTCTCAAACGATTTGCGTAAAAAAAAGTTAAAAAAATTAAAGTGAGGGGGCCAACTTCACGGAGGTGGCATTAATTTGATACTCCATTTGCTTCAGTTGTCAAACTAACTACTCTTTGATTGAACGTTTGTTTTTGTTTATGGTTATTGAATTCACATTTTCTTAAATTTTTAATCCATGCATCCATTTCATATTACTTTTGGTCACGTTTTTAACGTTGCCTTTGTGATATTATCAAAATATCGAGGCAATTTTGCGTCAAGATAGTTTTAATGTCGTATAAGTTTTGCTACGGTCGTATTAATGTCTATTCTAAAGTCTTGTGTAATGTGTCACATGCAAATTACTACGTTCACTGACGTTGAAAAAAGGGCGGATGCTCGGTTTTACTGCTCCCAGCTTGATAGCTGAGAGCTGAGTCCTCACTGTGATGCATTTGACCATGTGGTTGGTTATTTGAAAAACCTTTTTGCCTTTTACAAGACCTTGTTAATGGTTTGGTGTAAAAGTTAAAGTTGTTCCACCTCATATATTGTTTATAAATGATTTAAGAACGATGGTCTGTCTGTTGTAGATCATGTATTGAAAAAGTTTTCTTGGAATCTGTGGCCTTTTGTATCTTTCTTTTTTTTTTTCAAAGATATAAGATAAAGTACAGTTTTACCTGTACAATATTGGAAAGTGAAAAAGTGTATAAGTTAAATAATTCAAGCTTAATTATCTAGTTTGTTTCATGTGAACAATGGTTTTTAATCTCTGTATCACTTATCATTGATCATGTCATGTTTTTTACATTGGTCGTTGTATTTTTTTGTTTTCTGGCATAAAGTTTTCCATTTATTTATGTTCATAGCATTTACTTTTTGTTGGATTAATCACCATGTTTCCCCTCCATAGATGGATTTTTGCAACATTTTTTTCAATGATGTCCTAAAGTAATCTAACATTGTGTACTGCAAACTGGCTTGTGGTTGATTTCCGAGCTGATGTTCTAAGCTCTCAAGTTATTTGAAAATGTCCATACCTACTGTATAAATGTAGTAGAGTATTTTTTACTTCTGATTATGGAATAATGATGGATTATGCGAAAAAGGAAATCCATTAGAAGGGGGTAAATTCAGATATGACTGCTGGCTGATAGAGATGTATGGAGGAGTAGTACATACTGTGCCGACCCTCCATAGGGATAAGGGCAGGTTCATATGACGAAATAGAAAAATATTTTGATGAACTATACTTGAAATAGCTGTAAATATCAAGAATTCAGGTCATAATACTATAAAAAATATGGTTTTTCTAGAAATCTTACTAATATTATAATTGCAAATGTTTAGGTTTGTTGAAGGTATCTCAGGAATGGCTCAATGGATCTTTATGAAATTTAGCACAAAAATAGAACATAGCCTGGAAGAACAAACAGGCTACTTATTATGTTTTTTTAATTCCGTTCGGACAGAGTCCCGGACGACAGCTAGTATCCCATAAAAATTCGAATATTCATATGGAGTAGTGATACTGAATCCAGGGAAGTGACTATTCATACATTTTTTTAACTAAGTAACTGACTTAAAATCATGAATGTGACATTATTTATGTTATATAAGTATGATGTCACAAATGTTATTTTATCCAAGGAAATAATTATATGTAGAAATACTTTGGATTTATAATTGAAACAAATCTTTGTAAAATCAGATTTAATATTATTTAATTTTTAACTTTAACCTAAATCACACGTTTTATCGTAGGATTATAATACCAACGATAGTTTGAAAAAAAAAATGAAACATTTTTAAACTTAATTGCCAAAAAAGATTTATTTATTATTAAATAAAACTGCATCTACAGACGCTTGGTCGGTACTCTTTTTTTGCACAGGTTTTAGTTATATTCTTTTTTGGTTTATTATTATTATCCCTGTTGAAGATAGACTACTTCGAAGTGGACTGTATTAAATGAAATTGGTTTGCAAGAGAAGAATTTACTAAAACTTTGATTTTACAATTAAAAGTACACAGAATTTATAATACAAAATTACACGTTAAATCCCGCACTGTGTCATTAAATTCGCTAAGATACTGCTGCTAGCTTGCTTGACAGAGAGCTGCCCCGCATGCCCGCCACAGCGCCGTATATATTAGTTTGCTTGAGGGGCTTAGCTCGAAGGGGGATTGTGATTGGAATAATTTATTTCGAACAGTAATATTTTTGTACTAAAGATTAGTAGTAGTAGTAGAAGTGTGGAATGTCGATACCACACTTCTAGGGTGGTTCGCACGGGAAAAGGTCTTCGAGCACTTAGCTTAAGATTCTAAACTTAAAATTCCTCGTTCGATGACACTTGACTGATGGAATGTGAAGGCAGCTACATAACTTCAGAAATATTTCTTAATTAAATATTTTGTAGTCATCATCGCTCTCGCTTTCAATGATCCTCATCCTCCTCTTTTTCCCTTTAGATACGAGATAGTTTCTTAGCCTCCAGTTCTTCAGTCTCACTATCAAGCTCGTTGTTTTCTTGTTCTTCAGTCTGATCATCAAGTTCTCTAATCTCACTGTCTAGTTCCGTATCCTCCTGTTCTTCAATCTCCCTCCTCCGCCTCCCTGTAAAGTACGACATTCTCCTGTTCTTCGTCATCTCTGTCACATATATCTTTTCGCAGCATTGAGTTGGAAAATTCCACAAAACTGTTGGGCAAAGAGTAGTGTAAACAACTCTCTCCGGGTGCACATGTCATTTGATGAACTTTTGTTATTTCAGGAACACTATTAATTTTTCCTTGTAATAGCTTATTAATATCATCAATTAGTTCCGTAGTTACGGTTGAAATTATGACATTGGTTGTGTTCTCTCTTATACAATTCACAAGTGTATTAAAATCAGGTATATCTGACCTTTGAGCAACAATACGATCTGCAGTACGCTTTATTAATGCGCCCACTCCGTCTTTTGAAGATGAGCACATATTGGACTTGCGTCATGGCGCAAATTCTCAGAAAATGTGCAAAATGAACAACTATTCACTGTTTGCGTATAATTTCAGAAAAATCGATCTGCATAAATATCTCCATCAGCAAGGTTTGTTATATATACGCTAAGGCTTTTTCGATTGTCGGGGGTCGCATGCATCATATTCGGGACCCTAAAGATTCCTTATGGCCACGAACAAACGCCTGCATAGTCACTTTCTTATATAACTGTCTTTTAGCTTCAATGGTCGTCTTTAAAGTCTCGTGAAGTGTAACATAAGTCATTAAGGTACTGAATAAACTTTGACAATGGTCATAGAACTCTTGTGGAGTCCTATTTCCTTGGATGGCTAAAGAGAGGTCATTGTATAGGGCGGTTTCGTCTCTTTGATCACTAAAATTATTAATTAAATTTGTTCTAATTCCGGCCCAACTATCCGGTATGCCGTTTGAATTTAAAGTGCACGCGGCGGTGCCCGTTATTTTATTTAAAATTCCATTCAAGAGGCATAGATTTGTTAATTCGCTCCCAGGGGCAGTGCTTACATATTTGGCCACTATCTGGTCGCAGATATTAATAAATCGAGGCAACACATTTGGATTGCCGTCGAACTCTGGTACGGGGCGCAGGATCTTGAATATGGTGTCTGGGTCCTTACTCTTATTGCTTCCTAAGAAAAGATCGCCTAAGTAAATATCCATATAGTCTAAGTTTCTATCTAAATCTACAGTACGTCGACGAGCCTGCTGCCATGCAGGTGCCCGCGAATTACCTAAAGGTTTAGGGTAAAAAAATATGGAATAGGATTTCTAACACTTAGGATTAAAACGAAGCAACACATGAACAATTCAAGTGTACAGTAACTTAATCATCTGGTTTTCTTCGGTGAATCGATGGCTGGATTCTCCTCCGGCGTGCAACAGGTTCGTTGCTGGATACTCGAAGTGGGACTGGAAAGTCGCCCGGGCCTTTTGATGATTTAGTAGATGCATTGGTGCGTTTTGCAGTCCATGGTATTCTTAACATACGTCTCCAGCACCACATCTCGAATGCATCAATCTTGTCTCTCCCGGGCTGTGATTGTCCACGTTTCCACTTCATACAGGAATATAGGGAATACCAAGGCACGTATCAATCTCATCTTGGTTTTAATCCTGATTCCTCTTTTCTTTTAGATGTTGTTCAAACGTGTCATCGCATCTTTAGCCATTCCAATTCGTCTTTTGATCTCGAGGGCACATTTGCCGTCATTTTCAATTTGTGAACCCAGATAAATGTAGCGATCGACGATGTTAATACCAGGAATGCTGCAGGTGACATTTGATAACTTGCCGGCTCGGTCCACTATCATCACTTTAGTTTTCGTTCGATTCACAACAAGGCCATGCATCAGCAAGCATGTACACTGCAGAATGTTAGGCTGTCTTAATCGCTCTTAAATATATAGAAGAAAACCCACATGTATCTAATAAATGGTTACTGATCTCTGATAGCATGTTTGTCTTGAAGACATTGAAGACAAGAACTTTAAATGTTAAAAAGTCTTTCATGATATCATAATCAGCCTGAGTTCGTCCACTGCTGCACGTAGGCCTCCGCCATTGATTGCCACAATGCCCGGTCCTGTGCCGCCCGCATTCAGACCAGGTCATCGGTCCATTTTGCAGGAGGCCTACCTATGTTGCGTCGACCTGTCCCTGGCCGCCGCTCTAGGACTTTTCTGACCCATCGACCGTCCGTTCTGCGGGTAATGTGGCCATCCCATCGCCACTTATGGTTTGCTATTCTTCGGGCAATGTCGGTTTCTTTGGTTATGCTGTGGATCTCATAATTTCTGACGCCATCTTGCATAGAGACTCCGAACATTGCCCTCTTCATTGCCTTTTGAGTGACTTTGAGCCGCCTAATTACGCCCGCAGTGAGGTGCCTCGTGTTTCATCATTTATGAACTCAAAAGTTTGTGGTGAAAAGTGAAAGAAAAAATTAGAAACTGGCATGCAAAAAAGAACTTTTTCTTCTTCTTCCTCTCTTTCTTTTTCTTCTCAATATAACTTCGTGTCTAGGTCTGTTCCTCTGGAGATGTGGAAATTAGTTTTTTGAATTTGTGTAAGGAGATGCAAAAAATATCAGGGTTATCTTTTCCTCTATATTATTCATTATATGTCCTAGATATCCGTGGGATGGCTGAATTAAGGCCTAAGTTGGATTTATAAAAGGGAATAAAAAATAGTTTGGTTATTGGTTGCCTGGGTGGTCTGGGTGGAACACTGTACATTATTTGGTTAACTAAGTCGCTGCTGCTAATGTCACCTTTAACAATTTTAAACAAGAACATGAGGTCGTTTGTGCGTTGACGATTTCGTAGTGTATCCATTTTGAGAAACTTTAGGCTACTATGTAGCTAGCACTAGCTTGTAGCTAAGATAAAAAAAAACAAAAGTACATGTATTGATTGTATTATTGGTGGTAAATTAAACCGAGATTCCTTTTGACGATTGAAGCCAAAAACGGCCAAAAATAAAATATCATTATTTATAAAAATAATATATCATTATATGAGACGTATTTTATAAAAATTAGCTACAGTCACTATTTGATGTTTGTTCATCATTACTAGGAATGCAATTCACAAACTGGATATCATTTATTGGTGATCTAAGTTCCACTGATTCTTCATAGGTATCTGTTTGTACTGGACATGGAGAATGTATATAAATGTCTTCATCATCACCGTCGCTATCAGCACTCTCTTCAAATTTATAAAACATTTTTCAGTTTGTAATTTGAGGATGAAATTTCTAAGTCTTTTGAATACAGAGGCTAAGATACTGACCATTGTATCTAAGTCGTAGGAATATAAAACTATGTCGTCTAAGTAGACGAAGCAACGGGTTCTTTGAAGACCAGATACAGCGGTGTTCATTAGACGTTGAAATGTTGACGGGTGTTTTTGAGCCCCACTGAGAAGGCTGTTTTAGATTTACCTTCTGCTTCTTCTGTTGCGTTCTTTCGTCCATTGCTGTCTTATCAAGGAATAAATAGGTAACTTCATAATTTTGCTCATATAATTAAATAATAAACAATGCTGTCTGCCCACTTACATTAACAATAATAGCTCTAGCTTTTGTGCGGCTCGTTGATAATTTTTCCGCAATTTTCGAATCTGGACATACAGCGCAAATCAATTTATTCGAATGAGATGCTATGTTAAAAGACAGATTATGCTCAGCAATAAAGCAGGCCATTTTTACTTCACTCGCTTTAGCTTTTGTATCTTGTGAGTTGGAAGCTGAGGTAAACATTGATGTCAGTTTTTGTTGTTTTTGTCTTTTCAAACAAGTCTTCGCGTGTTTTTTTTAATCTTTGTGTCGTAACAGTTCGTGTATACCACATTTTCTGTCGCAATTGCACGCAGAACAAAAGAAATAAGTCTCATTTTTAGTGCTTATCTTTAACCAGCCTTCGAACCTATCATCTTTTAACTACAAATTTACAAATTTCTATTCATATTTCACATTTTTCTTCTTTGGAGGACTTTTCCCAGTCGATGAATCACTACTCATTTTATCAAAAACGTTGTAACAGCTAGTAGCAACGAACCAATCCACTCGTCATTTATTGCAAATCCTGTTCCACAGAGCTTCTGACCCGTTTCTATTATTTGTGTAACATACGCGGTCATCGAACTGCAACTATCCAATCGAATGGATATCAAATGCCGTAAAAGATTTATTCTCCTTGTAAAACCAGAATCATCAAAAAGAGATTTGAGTTTATCCCACAGCTCCTTTGTAGTTCTGACTGTTTTTATATGGACATACAGCGACGAGTCTATTGTAAGTATTAACTTCGCCTTTGTCTTCGCGTCGTCTGCGACTGATACGATTTCTGTCAACTCTTTCCGGCCTGACACATTTCATCACGCCTTCAAGTATCTGAAAGTTTTCTGCAGCGAACACCCACTCGTCGTAGTTTTCTCGTCCACGTAGCTTAGGCACATTCACTATATAGTTCGCCGCCATTTTGCACGATTATACATTTTATTAATTACAACACTTATGCCTCTTGGAGGTGGTGGAGCTGGAGTATCTTTTCATGTTTTTATTATAATTTTGCTTCTAGCATGATTTTTGTTGAATTTTGTTTCGTAGTACAAAGGCCAATTCATTTTTGAATTGGCACATTGTAAGCAAACTCTTTTTAGATTCACCCCTTTCTTGAGCATTTTCATTTCATAAACAATCCAAGAGTTTATTATAGCAAAATCAAATAAATGAAAAAAATATCCAAATACCACTTTTTAGACCTCATTTTTATATGATTTCTGCCCAAAAAGTTGTCCATAAGAACTACTCCTCCCATGTGTTTACTTCAATTTTTCCTTTTTTTTTAACTTGGCAAATCTATTGACTTAAGTTACAGACAAAGCTCCAGCTTAAGAATATAATGATCTTTTTAAGCTACGCAACTCAAATCTATAGCATCATGTATAGAAACTCTTTCCGCAAAACTACCTCTGGGCACAGATTATTTCATGAAATCTTTCTTTTCTGGTAGTTTATTATTTGGTATTCTGCATTTGGTATTTATTGCACAGTGCCCACTGTGTGAACTTCTGCTTTAGCTAGAAAAATACTAATGGCAAAGAGGTTTAAAAATTATCAAAGTATATGATATTGTTTTGCCTTCTTGGAACTCCCCGAAGCAAACGTACTACAACATATCCATCCCGTTGCACCAAGATCTAGTTCATCTGAGAGTTTCTCTGAATTATCTTGTCCAGAATATACCTTATACTTTTGGCAATATCTCATACAAAAGGAACATATAAATTGAATCCCCGTTTATGAGGCTTCTTGAGCAGATACTGTTTTAAAAAGTGCCCTATTTTTGTAGAACACATTTGTTCATCCACAGAAAGGGTGGATTTTATATAGCCTTTCATGTTCTGGTTTGTGAAGTTCATTGTTATTCAAATGTAATGATAACTTTATTTTCTCAAACTTGTTCAATGGCATTGTTGAAGAAATGGGCTCATAATCAAACTTTTCTGACCAGTATGATCTTGTGCTAGGAAATTTGATTACTGACATATATATTATAACAATATACCAAAGAACTTATACAAATCATATTTTGTAAATTTTATAGATAGATGATATGGAGTTTTTAGGTTTGATGTATCACCTGGAACAGCAGAACTCCCCAAGAAAGTAAATTACTCTGTGTCATACACAAGATTCCTTTTTGTCCAAAAAAAGCTTCTTTTGTAAAATGGAAAACTGGATGAAGACTGCAAATTGAAGGAAGATGAAGTGTGAGGGGGTTCTTGATCTTCTGATTCTTCAAGAAGAGGATCAATGTCAGCAGTTTCATCCTCATCATCATCGCTTTCCTCTCGCAACACTCTTATAATTTTATCAACATCGCAGTTTTCATCGTTGGAATCTTGGTCATCAAGGCCATCTTCCGGAAGCCAATAGCCTTCTAACTGACTGAAAAATTTTTCAATATCCCTTTCACTCATGTTTCCCTAAAAAGAAAATATTCTGCTGTTGGTGGGTCGAGAAAATATGGGTTTACTGGAGCTGGAGGATGTCTGTAAGGCCTGAAGGGTGTCAAGGGTATCTGGTGATAGCACGACGTTGGAGAACAAAAGCGAGCGAAATTTTTGAGATCTCCGTCACAGATTTTGATTTCGATGAGTTTGTTGCCAATACGAGGGGCATTATGTTTGATTAGAGGAGCGGGAGAAGGCGAGGAGCTTACAATGCAGTCATTCTTAATCTTTTGTGTCAATGATAAATTTTGTTCATCAGTTTTATATATTTAATATGATGTATGAAAATAAGTACTTTTGTACTTGAGTACAATTGCTTGTGTAAAATTTCTGGATTTATTGCACCAAAAGTGTAGCAACGGTTGTTCGAACTCCTCGAAGGATTCTTTTAACTATGGGTATACAATTTTTCAAATGGTTAAGATATGTGTGAATCGTTGGCTACATAAGTAGGCGCATTCGGAATAATGGGATGGATGTCTACTGTTTTGACTAATACATTTTCTGTATGTTTTTGTAGTGTGTATGTTGAGGCCTTTCAAAGAGTTGAAGTAATTGTTCCACTGTGTACATGTATGGATCGCGTTCGTAGTGCCATCACAAGATTGGGTGACGGACTGTATTCACAACAGTTAAATACATTCACAAAAAAGAATAACTTAAAACAAATTTAAAAACACTGTACAGTAACATAAAATGTACACTGAAAACATAAAATCAAAGTCAAAATATGATGGCTTATTTTTATTTACTTATTTATTTATTTAAACTTTGTACACATATAATTTTTGTGACATTACATTAGAATTGCAGTGATGTATTTTTTTCAATTGTTAACTTCATATGTTTCTTCATTATTATAAGCAAACGTTACCATGCGCATCAAAGGATATGAACAGGCAGGATTATTCAGGATGACGGGTATTATTTTTCTAGTATAATAAGTTTCATTTTTTATTAAAGGAATATTAATAATGAAATATACTATATTATTAATTATTTTCATTTCTACGTTAATAAATCGTTCTATATCATTAAGGTTATTAGAAATCATCCTATCTTTAGGGATATTTTTAATCGTATCTTCTAAAAGTTGTGATTGAACAATGCTATAGTGGTACATTCCATGTTCTGCTAAAGTTATAGCTGTTGTTAATCGTTCCGCGATTTCTTGTAACGTCTGCACTTTATATAACAAGAATAAAACAATTTTCTGTTCGTTTTATTGGTAAAGTAGAATAAGGATGTCTGTTATATTTTTCTCTTTGACATATTTAACAATTATTTATATATCTTTTGATAAGTTTTCTCATTTTTTCGAAATAATAATTTCACGTAGTTGTTTACAGAGACAGGAACCTCCTCACTATGCGTGCGGTTTCTAAAATAACTGCCTTTTGTATCAGGCCCTTAATCCAACTGTTTAGTGAGAGCTTCTTAAGATGTTGGTCTTATTATTATTATTATTCAGTTATTCATTTATTCTCTTATTATTTATATAATACATTTTATAAAAAAAAATTAACAAAATATATTATATAAAAAATAGTATACCAACCGGCTGCGGAATCCCATTATTATTATTATTATTATTATTGAACCTATCATAATTAATTCTATTATTTGAAGGATATGAATAATTAAATTTTGGACGTGGATGATGCATTTGATTTGGTGTAATACATAACTTCGAAAACTTCTGTCTAAAATTTTAAAACGACCTTTCGCTTCCATTTGTAGCACGCGCGTTACAGCTTCATTGAATGAGCAATATTCAATTACGTTTTGTTCTGTATAAGGTAGGCTTGCACATAACGTATTGTGCGCTATGCTAATATAGGTCTCCATTAATTTATCGACACACTTGTTGACCACTATTTTCTTCTAACAGTTTATTTTTAATAAAAAATAGTTTTTGTTTAATTTCAAATATAAAATCGTTATACGATCCTTTCCTTTTTCAATTTTGTGATTCACCTATTAAGACATTAAAATTTTTATAATCTGCACATTCCGTCTTTAATAATTGTTTAATATTTTCCCATTTATAATGATGCTTTACAATTCCTACACACATAGCAGCTTTTCCTTCTAATTTACTTAAAAGCATCATTACATTTTGGGTGTTATCGCCTCCCGCAACGTGTAAAAATTGTTGAGCAGAAGTAAGAAAATGATACAATCGGAACGTATCACCCGAATATGTAGGTATAAAAGCAATTAATTGTTTTGCATCGATTTTTATTTTATTATTTTCTTTTAAAATTAAATCTGAATTATTAGAATAACTATAATTATTATTACTGCTAGAATTATTAGAACTATAGGGGTGATCCGCCGCACCTCTTTTTGACTTATATACTAAAGTAGGAGGTTTCAATTGGAATGGAATTTTGGAAGGAATGATGCGAATGGTACTCACATAAATATTACAGGCTTCATGAGGTTCTTCTAACAATCTTGATTTATTTCTTCTTTGAAAGGCCTCCTTGCTTTAAGTCTTTAAAGACTTAGTTGTTGTCTAAGTTGTAGTCTAGCTTCGCAGGATTATTATAGTCGTGCTTATGTCTGAACCAACAACTGAAGAATTCCAATCTTGCAGGATTTCTTATGATCGTGCTTTGATATTTTCTTCTTAACAACTGCTTAAGGGGCCCCACGTTGGGCACCAGTTAAATTTGTTGAAGAAACACTCACGTTAAAAAATACTTTATTTAATTTTACAAATTACAAAATAAATCAATAGACATGGGCGGATCCCCAATTAAACTAATATTAATATTAAATACAATAAACTACAGATTAATAATCATATCTACGTCTCTCTTCTGAATCTCTTCGTACTGTCTGCCGGTCGACTTATATATTGATGATGTTTCGTAGTTTCCTTGGTGGTGGTAACAGCTGTGTGGTCCGATATGGGGTGCAGTAGTAGGGGTATGCAATGGATCATTAGATCATAATTACACAATGCATCATAACATTAATACGAATCAGTAGTCAAAATATTAGTACTTAATGACTTCTGATAATAGCTCCTTGTGTCCATGGAGTGTTTAATGTCGGAATGTTTGTATTTTTACCTAAGTGAGTGAGTTGTAGCACTTGACTCGCGTATTGTTCAAACTCCTCGTTTGTTATGGGTAACTGATGTTTATCAATAGCCCTCACCCAAGTGCTCAGCGGTACGTCGTCTTCTTCGTTAAAATCATCTGCGTTCGAAGTTACGCTACAGTCTACATTGCTTCGGACAAAACCAGCGTGTTTGTAACAGTTACAAATTGTGTCTTGCTTGAGTTGGGTCCAGGCATCTTGAATCATAAGAATAGCATCAAGAACAGTTATCTTTGAGTAATCATCACTACTGCTTCCGCGACCGTCTAGTAACTGGATCATTTTCAGGGCAAGGTTTTTACGAAAATGTGATTTCAAAGCTCGAATAATCCCTTGATCTATGGGTTGCAACACTGATTTTGTGTTACGAGGCAGAAATACCAGGGTTATGTTTTTCAAGTTTTTAATATGGGGATGTGCAGGACAGTTGTCAACTAACTAACTGTGTTTTCCCACAGTCAAATTATTTTTATATAATTTTGTGGGACATAGTTCTATTTTAGGTTTTTTTTATTGTATTGTAAATAAATAAATAATAAATAACAGCAGAATTTTCTTGTTCTTTTTCACAAGTTCACGATCCCATGCGCGTATCCATTTGTTAATAATGTCAGCAGTCTTCCAGGCTCTTTGATTGCTCTCATAATCCACTGGCAAATACCGTACATTTTTAAAAACATCTGGGACGTTGAGATTACGAGAAGTTTTTTTTTTAACACTGCCACTCATGTTGGCTGCTACCATCACAGTAATTCTCTCCTTTGGTAATTTCCCTCCTGTACATTTTTCGCCTTTAAATTTCAAAGTCTTGTCTGGGGTTAATTTATAAAACAGCCCGGTCTAATGTGCATTAAAAATTTCATCATCTCTAAATTGCGCACGCAGAATAGGCCAAACCTTTTCTAACCAATCGACTACATCACCTTGTTGAACTGATAAAGACTCGCCAGCAATCTTACCACTGACGATGTTGTGTCTTACTTTAAAATGGTTTATCCAACTCATCGAACATGTGAAATTTTGCTTTCTCTTGTAGCAGAGGCCCATTAACGGGTATTCCCCGGTCGCGCAGAAGCTTAAACCACTGTAACAATGCCTTATCCACCTGCTCATGAGTAGAAGTCCTTACACGATTGCATTTCAAAACATTAGTACTAAACAGCGGCTTGATCTTATATTTATTCTTCTTTATTGTAACCTACCCTACACATGTGAAAAATATCTTAATTTAATGTTCAGGTTTTGTGGGGTGTTTTGGAGTTAAACAACGGTTACTCGTAGTTTGACAATGTTAATAAAGGTAATTTTGTAATCAACTTAAAAAAATACAATACTGTACATAATATGCGCACACGCGTCGACAAAACAAAACATCGAGAGAGCTCGCGTATTTTACTATGTAGTAGTCCGTACACCATGTCCATCTATACTTTTGTTTTCAGATCGTCCTTTATAACGCTCAAGTTTTTGCGATGAAGAGTTCTGTTTTCTCACTTGCTCGCTGTGGGTTGGCGAATAGCTCTTTGTATATACGATGTGGAGGTCGGCTATCACCAAACGCACCTCTGAGGGATGAGAGGGCGTGGTCCCACTTGTTCGTGGTGGTCTTAACTCCTTGCCAACATGTCGCGGTTTCATGAGTTAACGACATTGACAACCCATGTAGTGCATTAGTTTCCTTTACATTTGCACATACTTTGTGGGCTTCTACGGCGCCTATAAAACCGTCGAGCGATTCGTCTAGCGCCCCGCTGTTACGTTCCTCAACATACATGACTTGATCGCCTTCATTGTTTGGACAGTGACAACTTCTGGGTTCCACGGAATTAGCCTACATTTCCTAAAACCATTTTCGAAGATTGTCGCGTTCAGTGGAGTGTCGATAACTTCTTTCAGAAGTTTTCGAAAATCTTTTTTCTTTGAGATTGGAGCTTCCAAATTAAATAATCTCCATTCGTGTAGGGTAAAAGAGGGTAATGAGGGTCACTTAAGCGAGAACTCAAATAAAATTTTAATTAAAAAGAAAGTATTTATTATAACTGCGTATAAACATAATTTGCTTATTAAACTATCATTAGAGATCAATTTCAGTCACTTTGGCAGTCAACTTTGGAAATTATAAGAGTAAAAAAAAACAGATTTGACTCCCATTACACCAACGTAGGGGTAATGGTGATCACCCTGGGGGCAATTGGAGTCAAATAAAATCTAGCATACGTCGCAAACATAACCTTCAGCTGACTCCCATCCAGTGCACTCCGCGTGAGCCCATAGTCCACACGAGGTACACCTGTACCACATCTCGTTGTTTCTTCCGAATTCGTCGCATACTAGGCATCTGTTCCCAGCATCTTCTGCGTCATCATCCTCATCGTCCTGGCATAAGTCGTCAGTGCCAACATCTGATACAGAAGTTTTGTTCTGTTCTTGTTGTCTTGTCTTTTTTTACATAAACCGATTTTTTTTATTGAAATCGGGTTTAAGACGTTTTAAGGCATTACAAAAAAATACGAAAAAATATCTTTACGTTTCAGTTTTCCTGAAAACTCATGTATGACACAGCATACATTGCCAAGTGAATAGAAAACCAAGGGATCAAAGTCGTGTATGCTGGGATATACATTGCCAAGTGCAGTGACTAATGAAATACCGACGGAAGTGAGTCCTAAAACTTATGAAATTTCGACGGGAGTTTATCCAGGAGCAGGAATAGCAAAAAAAAATACAAAAGATAATAATAGTATAAACGTTTATTGAACTGAAATGACTAAATCACGCCTTTACATGGTAATCTAATTGACAGTTTCTGGGATTCTTCCCTGTTACGAAACATAGCCGCACTTTGCATTTCATGCACAATACAGTGGTAAGCTTCTGACATAGCTTGCACCTGCCTTGAGTGGTCATTATCATAAAATGACCAATGGCATCGTATCGTAACGATTCCACTGGGTTAGCTGATGGCACACCTTTTCTGGCTTTGTCATTTTTATCAGCACGACCAAATTTTTTCAGGCCTTCGTATATTTCGTACCTAAAATCTTTTAGAGGTATATATTGCTTGCTTGATTGAGCTTGATCCCGCCTATATACTCGTAAAAGCCAGGCATTATTTATGCATATGTCAAGTATTTGAACAAAAATACCTATGTACCAACGCCTACTTTTAAATGGTGTTTTATAGAGAGATATAAGCATGTCGGCTAAGTCGACTCCCCCCATATGTTTATTATACTCCTTGACTATTTGGGGACAGTCGACATCGATTTTGCTTTTTGTCTCCTTACAGTATCTTTTCATTTTTTCGACAGGTTCTACGCCTACATATGAACTAATTAGGGTAACAGGTTTGTTATCGTTCCATCTCACTACCGATAATCTATTTTTGTTGCACACTACTTGTGAATAACTTCCTCTAGGCTTCTTTTTCATCTCTTTCTCTGAAGGCAACACTTTTTCTGCTCCTCTAAGTCTATTGTTTCTTATAGTCCCCAAACCAAATATACCGTATTCTTCGCGTAGAATGTAAAACAGCTCAGGGCAGGAAAAAAAATTGTCACAGAAAACAAAAGCCGGTTTGAATTTTATGCTTTGACATAAAGCGATTACAATTCGTCCTCCGAAACCTATAGAAGCTTCCTTATCTGAAAACGTGTAAAATCTGAATGTATCTTCGCCACCATAAAGAAGAAAATCATATACCATGCCTGAGACTCCGGCGCGGACATAATTTTTGAAACCCCACTTGTTGGGTTTGTCCTTCATATATTGACGGCGTTTTCCAGCTTTGGTTCCTTTATACGGAATCATCATCTCGTCTATACTAAACTTCCGTTCATTTTCCTGTGCTAGACAATTTTGTCTTACTTTCTGCACAAATGGCCTCACTTTGTAATATCGGTCGGAATCCTGTATATTATTGTCAACGAAGTGCAAATTGCGACGTATTTGTTGATATCGTTTTAGTGTCATCAAATCTGCTACTAAGTTATACCTGTATCGTAAACTCCAAAAGTCCGTATATGCTGGCATATTCACGACCCCCATTATAATATGTATGGCTAGAAAATCGCGAAGCTCATCTTCCGTCAAACCAAGTGAACGTCCAGTGTTTCCTATTGAGTAAGAATTTGTTTGCTCTACGATATCTGTTAGAATGTCTGGCGAAAAAAATTTATAAAAATAATCCATCGCTGATATATCCGGAACATCTGTATAATTGGAGTCTTCTTCTATAATAGCTCTGTGTCGAAAAACGGCTTTTTTCCACTGATAGTTCAAAGTAAATTTTTTCATTAGTCTCGGTCTTTTCCGGACAGGAACGGTGGGCTGACGACGTCGGGATCTGGTTTTTGGATTTGGTGGATTTACTGGAGTAAGAGGAGTTGTTGGGAGTGACGGAATATCACTCAGCACCGGTACTTTATTGCAATTTGGTTCTAAAGACGGACTTGAATATACTGTTTGAAAAATGGGCGTAAGTGGAACATTGTCGCTGTTGTAATGTTCGTCATCATCTACAATGTTTAGTCTTTCCAAGGAAGAATGAATAGAAGGTGCTGGAGAACAAAATGAAGAAAGCGGGGTGCGTACACGAAATTCCTCTTCGACATCTGAGCGCTCGCTATCGTCAGAGGGTGCATTTTCAGCAGGCACAAGAGCTAATATTCTACCACCTCGAGTTAGTAGCGTTTGCTGGCAACAAAGAAACAAAAAAATATGCTTCAACCAAAAATAAAAAGCAATCCCAAATCACAAATACATGCGGTATCTTGCAAATTACAAATAAAGCATTTCATTACAAACTTGGCAATGTACGCTGTGTCATACAGATAAAACGAAGGGTCTTTCATTACGAATTTGGCAATGTATGCCACAGCATACATCAGTTTACCGACCAAAATAAACTCAAAACACAAAGTCACCATACACAAAAACATATCAAATCCATTCGATTATACTGTTATGCATAAAATATAGTTCATAAAAACACCACAAACCATGTCAAACCAAGTTAAAATAATATAAATACCTTAGTCAACACAGATGAGCTACGCCGGGCCGCCATTTTCGAGACCGAATGTCAAAATAAGTGTTGCCAGAGACGTGTTTTATTTTTCCTTATAAAAATAATTAGTATTGCAATGAATTAAAATGATTTGTGACACAGACATTTTTATTATACTATGTCAAATATTTTTACAAAGTTAATGTATGCCAGTACATACACTGCCAATTTAAGGGATACTTGGCGCTTTGCCTTTTCAGGACCCTTCTTCTGTACTTTAGTCTTTTTTCCTTGTCCTTTACCTTTCCATGTTTTCTCTTTTTCTTTACCTCCTTTTTTCTTCATTTTATTAATTTCCTTTTCTAACAGATTTTCTTTTTGTGGCGTTGAAGTTGAAATTGTAGCGTGTTGCTTCTTTCGGCCCTGTCTTGTTTTAATAACAGATGCTTTCTCGGGCATTTTTATTAAATCATGCAATACACTAGATTGATTAGGCGTGCCAGGAACTTGTGGTACAACATCTGATGATGATGGCTGCGCGGGGGCCCGAAGCGGGGGCTGAGGACGCTGTTTACGCGTCGGTCTCATGTTGTGTTTCGTGGTGGTGTGGGTGACTCCCATTGCCCGCTGACTCCCATTACCCTACTCTCCCCTACCCTTTTTTCCAATGCTCTTTCGGAGTCCTAAAAACTGCAACATCCATTGGCTGTAATAGATGTGTTGCATTGGGGTAAAGGGCGATGAGGATATTCCCATTTTTTTCGCAAAACTGACTCACTTGTAAACTCAGGTGAGACACATGACCATCCATGAAAAGAATGACCGGCAAAAGAATCTTTTCTTCATCCAACCAGAATCTGTTTTTCCCAGACCCCATTCTGGAGGGTAATTCTGCGCAATTTCCTGTGGAATTCTTTTATACTTGAACAAAACTGTTAGAGGTGGTACAGCACCAGATGCGGTACCTGTGACAAGGACTGTTCCATTCCTTCTCATCTGGATTGACTGCTGGGATACTGTCTTGTCCCCCTTTTTTGCTTAAACCTTACCACCCTTCGGATTAAAAAAAAAGCAGACAAAGAAGTAAGTATGTTTAATAATAATCCAGCCATTTATTGTCCCCCAGCTGTGCATGGTCATTTTTTCACTGCGCTGGCCTAGTTGTGGGTTTGCGAATAAAAAAATGAATTGAAAGTTATGGCACAAACCTATTATAATAAACATAAGGTATACTAAAGCATGTTGAATTAATTTCGAAATTCTTCCAAAAATCATGATATGGTGAAATCCTCCTCGCAGCTCCTTTAAATACTTTTCTATACACATCTCTCATGCAGGACACATTTAGTGAATCAAATAATTTATCAATAGTAAGAACGAAATTTACCAAATTTCGACATTCTTGAGGTATCAAACCGCGAGCTGTCAAATGTTCGGTAGTTACAGGTAGCGGTGACTAAATAGTTGCGTTGCGGTTTTGACACGAGTTATGTCGTGAGGTCCGGGATAGGGCTTTTCAAATATACAGTGAACTTGTTGAAATGTATAATTCGCCGCTAGGGTTTGTAGCTAAAAACTTATGCTCGGGTAGGATGGTCGTGTAAAGGGAGGAATTAGGATGTTGGATAGGAGTTGAATATATATGGTAGAGTTTTAAGGGTTCGGATTTTATAAGTGGGAAATCTAGAATGTAAACTAATCTATCTGAGTACACATAGGCGGATAGTTGGGCTGAGTCTAATATACTATTAACATTATGGATAGTAATAGGGAGGACTAATTGTTTATTTGATCTAACGTGGTTGGATAAAAGAAGTTCTTTATACAGTTTATTAAGAGATATAATAGAGGGGTGTATAATGTTGGCTTTCGCAAATAGAATGCTGGAAAGAATTTCATTGATTTCGTATTCTAGACTTGTTATTATCTCGAGAACTTGGATAGAAATAGTAGAAATGTCTTTGTTCGCTTTGTTGTCGAACATTATTTTGCTCGACTCATTTAGGTAATTATTTAATCTATTAATGTTTTCGTTAATAATTTGTTCATCGATTCTGATTTTGTGGATTATTTCGTTAAAGTTTTTTATAGTTGATGAAGTTATTTGTACTTCTTTTTGCATTAATGCTGTAAGATCTAATTCACGTCTTTCTAATAAGTCGATACATTCGTCGTAGTGTTTCGCATCTTTTGCGTCTGGAGTACCTATAAGGTATTTTAGTACTGAACCTATACCATCAAATAGTTCTCTTTTTGACCTAGAATTTTTACCAGTATACATGTTTAACTCGGATAGTCTATTACTAATCTCTTCTAAGTTTGTGTTTAAATACGACCGTGTAGAGATTACGTTTGGAAACGATATGTGTTTACTTGCGAGTTGCTGGAAATTTGTAGTTAACCGCATTAGAGATTCTTGTCCGAGGAATAGAGGTTGTAAATTTCGGTAAATAATTAATTTCCAAGATTCTTCCGAAATGAAAATAGTGCCTTCTTCTTTATAGAAGAGGCTAGTAAAGGGTGGAAGTTTCTCATTGAACTGTCCTATACTGGCAACGACTCCCGCCGTTGTCCTGAAACAAGGAGAATACCAATGTTAGGATTCCCTTGTCTATATATTCCTTTACGATAATTCCTTAGGTATAAATATAATTTGTAAATAATTATATATATAAATATTTATATATATAAAATAGACATTACTATAAAACTAATATAAGGGTTATCTAATTTTAGTAAAGTGTATAAGGTATCGGTGGGTTCAGGTATATCGGTTGCTGTAGAGCAGCTGACCCTGTGTATGTATGTTTTATTAAACTAAAGTATCGTGCACGTGGTATGGTCGAAGACGATTTGCATGAACAAGTTGGTTTCTATTTGATTTTTGTATTATATAATTATGGTTAAAACCAGCTCTTATAATTTGAAAAGGTCCATCCCACTTTTGGTCTAGATTATTTGGGTTCGGAACTCGTAGCATCACCTTATCCCCTACTTTGTATTGTATTATGTTTTTTATTTGGCTGTCGTATCTATCTTTAGCTCTTTCTTTCATAGATTGAATGTTTCTTAAAGCAGAATCTCTGGTAACCCTAAGTCGTTCGTTTAAATCTTTTAGATAGTCATAGGCCGTATAATCAGGTATCATTTTCATAGAGTAAAATGGACGTGGTTTGTACCCGAATAGCAATTCGTGAGGTGTATAATTAGTGGAACTGTTTACTGATGTATTGTGGCATATAATTGCAAAAGGGATTATTTTATCCCAATTTTTTAGACGGCGACTGTGATACATTCGAATGTGGTCACGTAAAGTGGCGTGAAACCGTTCAAGGGAACCATTTGTTTGAGGATGATATGCCGTGTTAAACGTGTGATCGGAACCTAAACATTTGGTTAATTGTTTTAAAACGTTATTCGTGAATTCGGTACCTTGATCCGAATGAAATCTTTTAGGTACCCCAAAATGTTGGCAAAAGTGAAGTAGTTCTTTGGCTACTGTGACGGATTCTTTATCGGGAATAGGGTATGCTTGCACAAATCGAGTCAAGTCATCTTGGAGAGTTAAGATATATTTATTGTTGTTGTCACTGATGTCGGAGTAAGAGACAAGATCTATGGAAACTCGTTCGAAAGGTTCAGTGGATTGTGACGTAATGACCATAGGTGCTTGGAAATTTTTCCTTTGGATTTTGTTTCGTTGGCAAATGACGCATGATTCCACATAAATTTTTATGTCGTTGGTCATACCTTTCCAGAAGTATTCGTCGCGAATTTTTCGGGTAGTTTCAACAATACCACGATGACCTGAGAGGGGTTCGTCATGGTACATTTTCAGTATATTAGGAATTTCTTCAGGTTTGGGATATATGATTTTGTTTTGACAAATTGTAATTTCACAATTATATGTTTCCGCAAGGTATGCAGTTATACGTAGTTGTTCATTACCCACTAGTTTACAGGTAGGGTCATTTTTTAGATCGGGGACATAGAGATTTTGGATTTTATTCTGTTGAAGACATGACATTAAGGCTTTGAAATAACTTTCGGAGTCCCATGGGTCAAAATGGTTCGGTCTGGTGGGGCACGTACTTAATTGCTTGGAACAATATTTACAAATGGCATTGTTGCCTATCTTTGTAAAATGACTCCACCACACACTTTTTTTATCCGGCGGCATTTTCGTGTAGATACTTAATATCATAAAACTTCCTTGCTACAGTTGTACGCAACAAAGAACAAGGAGCCTAAGGAGGATAAAAACATATTAAACTGATTTACGTACATACGTATAGGTGGAGCTTTTTTTAAAAAAATAGTAATGTTTAAAAAAATCGATTAAAAG
The DNA here is from genome assembly GCF_912999745.1 of Papilio machaon. NCBI lineage: Eukaryota > Metazoa > Arthropoda > Insecta > Lepidoptera > Papilionidae > Papilio > Papilio machaon. The sequence continues at coordinate 105,446 of NC_060013.1, read as the reverse complement.
TTGCAATTCATAAAATCGATTAGTCGATTAATCGATTTTTATAGAAAAAATAATCGATTCCTAAAAGGGTCTTTTGCACGGAGATTTTTTCAGCGCTTGCGCCGTATAATATGATTGGCTCGACTACAGCGATGTAACATCATCCTGATGCGCACCATCCTGCTGCAAACATTTTTCGAATCTCGTCTTCAAATTGCCGAAAATTCGTTCGCACATGGCGCGCGGAATTGCGGCCATTTCTCCGTGGATATTGGCCTTCAACTGGGCAATTGAGGTCGGATTATTACTTTAGACTACTTTTCATGTAACCCCACAGGAAAAAGTCTAGTGGGGTTAAATCCGGACTCCTAGGTGGCCATGGAATGTCACCTCGGCGCGAAACGAGTTTTCCAGCGAACTTCTCCTTTAAGACTGCCAAACTCTCGTTAGATGTATGGCATGTGGCGCCATCTTGTTGAAACCATGTCGCACTATTGTACCCTTGCAATTCTGACAGCTGCGGGAAAAAGAAATGGCGTAACATGGCTATGTATCGCTCAGTATTTACTGTCACAGAATTTCCTCGCTGGTCTTCAAAGAAAAAGGGTCCGATGATTCCGTGTGCTGAAACAGCCGCCCAAACTGTCACTTTTGGCGAATGCAAAGGCTTTTGGTGTTTGAAACGTGGATTGTCTGAGGCCCAATAACGACTATTTTGTTTATTTACGTGCCCATTTAAGTGAAAATGGGCTTCGTCTGAAAAAAGAATATTGTTGAAGCGCCGAAACCGCTCATACATTGTTTTGACGAAATCACGTCGTAAATTGTGATCATTCGGCTTCAAATCTTGCGTTAGTTGAAGTTTATAGGGGTGCAATTTTAAATTGATACAGAGAGCTCTGCTGATCGCTTGCGAGTTGATTGCCCAGGATTGCGAAGTACGGAAGCTCCGACTTCGTTTATGTTTTCCTCTGACCTTGTTGTCCTTTTGGGCCCCTTAGGTTTCTGATTGAAGGTCGAACCGGTAGCCTCGAACTTTCTGACCCACGCCCTAATCAAACTTTCATTCGGACACTGTTTTAAGTCATGCAATCCATAGTGAGAGCGAAATAACGCCCGAATCGGCATTTTTGTAATAATTTTTAACACAGAACGCACGCTGTTCACCCGGGAAGTGCTCCATCGCGACAAAATTTCCGAGAACCGAGCTACAGATCCCCACTTCCCGCACTCCGCTCCCTTACCCCGTAGGGGTGCCCTTACGGCACACGTAGGAAACGTGGGTGTTGAATGTAAGTTTACTGTCGACGATGACCCCGAGGATTTTCAGCTCCGTGACCATCGGGATGTCGACGCCGTCCATCTGCACGACTGGTGTGTCGCTTTTCAGCTTCCGCGTGATTATCATAGCTTGGGATTTACCAACGGAAAAGCGGAGCTTATTGGCGACACCCCAGTCGTGTACGCAGGTCAAAGCGGCGCCGGCACTTCGCTGGATTTCGAGCGCCGTTTGCCCGGAGAACACCAGCACGATGTTGTCGGCGAACGCCTGGACATATACCCCCATCCCTTCCAGCTCATCCAGGAGGGGGTCCAGCAACAAATTCCAGAAAAGGGGCCCTCCAATGGAGCCCTGTACGCAGCCCTTTGTTTGTGCCTTCCGTGCTTCCCTGCCGGCATAGTTTACTGCTACAGTACTGTCTAGAAGATAATCTTCGACTACGCGTCTCAGGTTTATAGGGACATTCTTGTCCATCATTCTGCATTTGATAGCAGGCCACCAGGCTCTGTGAAATGCGCCTTCTATGTCTAACGACACGATCAGCGCCGTCTCTTTGTTATGAAGGACGCCTCTGATGTGCCGCAAAAGGTAGTACAGCGCGTCCTCCGTGCCCTTCTGTGGCGTGGAGCCGTACTGCCTTCCATTGGACTGGGGCAAGACGTGCCATCGGATTCTCCTGCAGATGACCTTCTCATACGTCTTGCCCAAGATTGGTAACAGCCCAATGAGGCGGTACAACTTCACATGTGTATAATCGGGACACGCCGGCTTCCTCAGCACCACAACAGAGGCTTCCTTCCAGGGTGTCGGGAAGCATGCGAGGTCGAGGCACCGGTTCAGAATGGCTAGGAGTATTTCGATTTCAGTGTATATTGCATGCCTGCAGATGTCGCTAGTGAATCCGTCCTGACCCGGTGCCTTTTTAGGATTGAAGCTGTCCACAGCCCGGATTAGCTCCTCCCTGATAATCGGGGGATCGTCTTTGTCTTCGGGACAGCGCGAGCTGATCAGGTCCGCTCTACCTCTGATGATGGTGTGGATTTCCGAATCTGCACCACCATCATCATCAGCGAAGAACGACCTGGCTAGCAGCGCGACCGATTGCTCCGGGTCGTAAGGGTTTTTTTTGCCTCTACCTCTGACATGGGAAATCAGAGCCTATGTTTGCTATTCACTTTCATACCAGTTCTCGCAGTTATTCCTCTCGCACTTTTATTCAGCATACTTTTTCTTTCTTACATTCATCATCTTTTGTTCCTTTTTTCGGGTGGGATTCCCGAACTATGTTCTATTCTAATAACTATCTTTATAACTTTTTATTTGTTTGTTCCAGGTAATAAAACACACTGCTCCAAGGTTCTTTATTAACAACATTTTGAACGATTAATATCTAAATTAATTTTCTAATTTTTATTTACAGGATTTTTTATTCTTATTCTTTTTAATCTTAAAGTTACGCAATTTTATTATCTTATTTTTATTTTAACTACTCTTGTTGGAGATTAAGTGAGACTCCAAACTTTGTTTAAATAAAATATATTAAAGATTATAAAAAGGATTACAATTTGTTGAGGATCAACATCGGGTCCTTATTTTTGACTTCCTCGATGCAGAGATTCGGAGCCGTGTTTTTGAACCTCTCTTTAATCTTATCCCTCTCTTCTTTAGACTGAAATCCCATTATTATCTTTCTGTCCTTTGCTTTTCTAATTCTTTGGCGTCTGCTGCCTTTCTGACGCGCTCCAGCACCTCGTCCCCTGTTTCCATTTCGTCTTTGGATGTAATGACTATGGAATGTAGAGTCCCTTGTTTAGGGGGCACTCTTCTATCCCTGTCGTCAGTCGTTTGGTTTCCTATTAGTTTTTTGTCCAAGAATTATTTTAATTCTTCTAGTTTGTTATTATTTTCTTGGGTTATTTTCTTCCCGTTTTCCGTTATACTAGCGTACGTATTTATTTGACTATCTAATTTTTCCTTTAATTCCTTGATGTTTTTATTATTTTCTTGCAATAATCTTGAACTTTCTTCTAACTTTTCCAGAAATTCTTCGTTGATTTTACAGGGGGAGCAATAGGGCTGGAGGCGCTCTGCTCCATTCATTGCTGTCGCTGATTTGGGCTTGTCTGTATCTGTGTTGGTGGATTTCGTGGGCGTGGGTCGTAAGGGTTGGGTAACATTAAGATAATCTTGTAAAGCAGTTGCCGGACAAATGTTAATGTTATTCTTAAAAACAAAATGGCAAAAATAAAATGGTTTGTTCCTTACCAGCAGCAGTTGTTTTAATGACATCCGTTATAGAAATTTTGATTCCGTCAGAGCAATTTACATTGTTTTGGACTTTAATAAGAGACAGTGTTTGTACTCTGTGAGCTGTGCACAGAGCAAGTAAGACTGTAAGCTTCTTGGTAATCTTCAATACTCAAACTTCGATTGGGCTCCCATTTCGAAATATGTGACAAAACAATTTGAGGATCCCAAGTAGCGGTGTACTTGGGATGTTGAGGTTTCTTTTTGTATATACCCTTTAATAGTCTTTTTATCCTCGCATCAGACCCAATATTGTTACCTAATAGTATCGACAACGCTGAGCGGTGAGTATTGATAGTACCGTAGCTAGATCCGTTATTAAACTGCTCTGTCAGAAAACTTATAACTGAAGAACAAGAAGCTGTATAAAAATCTACATTGTTATTTAAACAAAATAGCCACCAAAGTTTAAACGACACGTTGTATTGTTTCATGGCATTAATAGAGACTGATGACATCATAAGGTCTACTACTATTGGCGGGACCCCCTGCTGCAAGAAGGCATGCCGGAGAGCATTGCTGCTCCCAGGGTAAGAGTCTTGTGTAACGGATGATGGGATCTGAAAGGAGAGTGTAAAAGATCTCTGTTAGGGTTAAAGAATATAATTTCTGAAATGAGAATTTCTTTAAGTAGGAGATACCACGGTTGTCCCGGCCAATAAGGAAATACAACAATTCCAGTGGCTTTTTCGTTAATAATTTACCGTAGACATTTCAGAATTAAAGCAAAAGATGGAAAAGCTTAAAAGAAATAAGATTTCCAATTGACTGTAAAAGCGTCAATTGTCTCTGCATCGGGATCTCTTTTCCAAGAAATATAGCGTTGGCATTTTGCATTGGTGCGAGAAGCGAATAAATCAATATCTTGTTGACCTAATATGTCAACGATATACTGAAAAGCCCAGGGAGAAAGTTCCCACTCAGTGTCGACATTGGTTTTTAGAGATTCTGCATCTGCTTCAACATTATCGTGCTGTTATATTATAACGGAAACTACCTTTTGATTTAAAAAAAAATCACTTTATTTAAAATTCACTTAAGAGATAGGACGCTGGAATTACGAATTGAAGAGATGTTATTCCTACCTATGGATTTGGAAATGAGACTGACTCGTGCGCCGCTTACAATTGTTAACAAAGGTTACAAAATGGCTTGTATAGCAACGCGAGTCAACGCTCCTCCTTACAGATCGGGGTATAACATATCCCCCGTTAAAATAAAGTTTATTAAAAAATATAATAAAGTTTATGTATAAAAAGCCTTAGGGACTATTTACTCTCAAACGAGGTGGAGAGATACAGGGAATTTCTACGATCTCTGCGTCATCTGCATTAGTTTCTGTTACATGGGCAGGGCAATCTTATTGATTTTTAAACTAGAACATAGATTTTTATAAACAACTAGCTAAAAAACCCGGCTTCGCCCGGGAGTTGATATGAGATGACGTGGTAGAGTCGAAATAAAAAAATAAACTATGACGTAAAAAGTAAAAAAAAAAAAGTTTATTGAAAACGTTTTCTCATTATTTACAATACTTGTTTATAAACAACATTTTTCATTTTATTGTCCGGAGTATATATGCATAAATTTTTCGGATTTCCTACTCTTGAGCAAGCTACATATTGAGCTGACCGTGAGAGAAGCAGGATTCTTTGAGGTTAATGCCACAATATTTTAAAGTTTGTCCTTGCGCTTTGTTAATTGTAAAACTAAAGGCTAATTTTTGAAATGGCAATTCCGAAGAGATCAAAGGTATTCTAGGTCTAGGTATAAATACTGTCTGTCCTTTGGTCTTTCCAGAAATAAGTTCAGCTTCAATGATATTATTCGATAGCTGTTTTACGATCATTCTAGTTCCATTACATAATTTTGGGGAGTTGAGATTTCTGAGTAGTATGATTGGAGTTCCACTTTTCAGACGAAGGCAGTGTAATGGCATTCCTGGTACTATGGTTTAAGAAATCTTTATTTACCTTAATAAGAATCGAAATTACAATTCACTTACTTAAGGCTAAAAGAATTATTTTACATTTGTTTTGCAAGCGTAGTGATTTTTATTTTTATACAATGTAGGTAAGTTTAAATTTAAACAAGTTGACGCATTAACGAGTTTACACAGATACGAAAATTAGATGTGGCTTCCATGCCATACATTAATTTATATTTATGTTTACTAAATTATTTATTTTTGTTATTTTTATATACTTTGTTTGATTTTTTTTAATTACTATTTACTGTTTAGTGATAATTTTTATTTAGCTGATAGTATCTTAGTCTATTTTTGAAACTATGTAAGGACTTGGCGTTTTTAATGTAATCGGGTAATTTATTGTAGATTTGGACTCCTTCGTATTCAATTGTTTTACTGCCATAGTTTGTAGTTCATCAAGTTTGCCTGGTTTTACAATACTACGGGCATTTGCATAGAAACATCTAATTGATTTTTTGGTAGTTATAATATCTGTATTTTGGTAGTTATAATAGGTATTCGAAATTTGATAAACAATCTTTTCTGGTGATGAGGTTAAGATCCCTTTGTTTGCAATGGTGGCGCACTTGGAGGCGTGTTTTTTTCAAGTGATATAATTTTAGGTACACCTCTAATATACTTTATACGCAAGTCTTTTTCACCTTCCTTGGTTCTATTTTTTATTTCATCCTTAAGTGTTTTTATAACATTCCTTTGTTGTTTGGTTTGATCTGAATATATTTTAATCTTTTCAATGCTATTATTGTTTCGTTTACTTAATATTGATTTTGCTACTTCTTCTGAAGAAAAACTAACTTTGAGGGCGCGATTTTGATTGAAATTGTATTTTCCAATGCGAACTAATTTTTCAGGCTCAGGACAGTCAATCAATAAGTTTTTGAGAACATTTAAGCATTTATCTTTATCATGCTTCAATCTATCCGAGTAATGTTTGGTAAGGTAAGGTATCTAAGGTACTTGTAAAGAGTTTAGAAATTCAGTGGGGAATTTGACACTTTCTTTAATGGATACCATCGTGTCGATCGATTTATATATTTCCTCTTCACCAGGTATTTTCTTTTTTTTTTTTTTTTTTTACGAAAACGTTTAATTATTTAATTCTCAAAAATTATACAATTCAAGTATTTTACCGTAATGATAATTTAGAAAGTTACAATTGGATACTAGCTACAATATTATTTGTCAATTTTTAACGTAAATTTAAACAATAAAAATCAGTTAACAATTTTGACTGACTGACTATAGTACGAGGGGAGGTCCAAAAGTTCGCGGAATGGAGGGGATGGAGTGGGGATAGGGTAGCTCGCTTAGTGTCATACTAATTGGGCACTCATAATTAGTATATATATATAACATTTCAACCCTATAGTGCCATTCGTTTACGAGTACTCGCCTGCTGAACAAGTCAATCCGGAAGCAAACTGCAACTATGGAGAAAATTGAACATCGCGCTGTGATAAAATTCCTTACCAAGCAAGGAAAAAACGTTCAAACCATTTTAAATGAAATGGAAGCCGTTTATGGAGATCAGTGCCCTGGTAAAACAATGGTTTATAAGTGGCATGGTCTTTTTAAACATGGTCGAGATTCAATTGAAGACGACTCTCGCTCTGGGCGGCCAGCTGACGCCACCACATCAGACATCGTCGAAAAAGTCGAAAAACTTGTACTCGAAGACACACGTTTGAAGAAGAAACAATTATCTGCATTTGTTGGAGTATCAGATACAACTATTTTGCGTATCCTGCACGACCACCTGGGCATGACAAAAGTCAGTGCAAGATGGGTGCCGAGAATGCTCACGCCGCTTCAAAAACAGCAGCGCGTCGACGCGTCTAAGCACTTTTTGGAGTTGTGTGGAGACGAGCCCGTGCAGATTTTGGAGCGGATTGTTACTGGAGATGAAACATGGGTTCATCACTTTGAACCTGAGTCCAAACAGGAGTCCATGCAATGGCACAAAAAGGGTACACCACCTCCCAAAAAATTCAAGGTGTCAGAATCGGCGGGAAAGTTGATGGCCACTGTTTTTTGGGATTGTAAGGGAATATTACTCATTGATTATAAAGAAAAAGGTACCACTATAACCGGAGAATACTACGCACTCATATTAGAAAAGTTAAAGGAGTCAATTAAAGAAAAACGTCGAGGAAAATTGGCCAAGGGTGTGTTGCTTTTGCAAGACAACGCGCCGGTTCACAAGAGCCGAGTTGCCATGGCTGCTCTGCACACACATGGGTTCGAACCACTTGTTCACCCACCCTACAGTCCAGACCTGGCTCCTAGCGATTTTTATTTATTTCCAAATTTAAAAAAAGAGCTAAGGGGAAGGAAATTTTCCGACGATAATGAAGTGAAGGAGGCAATTTCGGCCCATTTTGAGGCCAAAGACAAAAAATATTTTTTCGATGGTTTAGAAAAATTAATTCATAGATCGAATAAATGTATTAGACTTAAGGGTGATTATATTGAAAAGGAAAAATAAATTTATTGTTATATTTCATTGACAACCCTTTCATTCCGCGAACTTTTGGACCTCCCCTCGTATGTGCATTTCGATTTGCCACATCGGTAACATTGTTACTCTTCTACTCGACGTACCAAAATAGTTATACAAGTACATATCATATATTTATATATACGATGGCGGCACGACGCAGTAGCAAGGTGATGTCGTCGCCGGTCGCAGCGCGAACACTGATCGCCTGCAGGCGACACGTGCCCAACAACATGCGACCTACCACTCTGTGCAACGTGCATTCATTTAAGTGTAGGCCACACATAATTCATCTAAATTGTCGATTAAAAGGCTTAATTACTATTGACACGAAGGAAAAACTGCGAAAGTTGTCAAAAGCAATTAAACCTTATACCTATAGAAGGTTAAATTTGATAAATATACAAACTACGAAACATAAATATAAACATAATTCTAAAATCTTTCTAATATTGTAAATACGAAAGTTTAGATGAATGAATTAAAATTAAAATTAAAAATTCTTTATTGAACTAAATATATTTTTACAAATTTAATAGAGCTCTGTCACCTGTGCTAGGAGTAACCTGTGTTACAGGAGACAGCGCCTTCTCTTATTTATGATCTTACGTTACTACAGTACAAAAATATGATATTAAGTGTATTTGTGGGGTGTGTATGTGTATGTGCAAGTGTGTGTGTGTGTGTGCATAGTCATGGATGTTAATTTATTTTTATATTGATGTTTTTTTTTTTCACTTTTTATTGTTTTATTTTTAAAAGATTTTCAGATTGGTCATAGTCGAGAGTCAATAGCCATTGCGTTGCGTATTTTTTGAATTTAAAGTAGTTTAGAGCTCCTAGGTTGATGTCGCACTGAGCTAATATTTGGTTATATATCAAAGGCCCAAGAAAGTTATAGTGCCTTTGCGCAAAACTAGTTTTGATAAGAGGTATAGGGCAGCGTGGTTTTCTTTTTGACGAGTGTAGCAGCAGTTTGGCTGAAGTGCGGTGGTATCTTAGCAGGGATTGGAGTATGAAGAGCTTCCTAACTGAGAGCACTTGAGACTCCTCATATAATGCATTGGTAGGATGTCGGTACGGAAGGCGCATTAGTACCTTCAGTACTGCTCTTTGTGCCCTTTCTACATCAATCAGCCTTGTTTTCGGTACTCCACCCCATACCGTCACACAATAGTAAATAACACTTTGACAGAGCGCTTTGTAAGTTAGGATGAGAGTCTTTTTATTTGCGACTGTACGCAGTTGCTTGAATATATAAATAAGCCTTCTGACCCGTGTGCAAATGTGTGATATGTGCTCCTTCCAACTTAGAGTGTCGTCGACCTGTACGCCGAGATATCGAATGCTTTTGGCTCTTGTAAGTACGTCGCAAGTACATTGACCTGGTACATTATTACATGAATAGGTATGTAACGTGATAGTTTGGCTTAGACCTTGGAAGTAATTATCGGACTTAGTGAAGCATAAGTATTTGGATTTAGAAGCATTCAAGGTTAGTAAATTGTTCTCTAGCCAGGCTGTCACGCTCTTGAGTCCAGTTTCTGCACTTTTATGCACCTTTTGCCAGTCTTGGCCATGAAACAAAAGGACTGTGTCGTCGGCAAACAAGAGAGAGTGGGCATTGGACGGTAGCACTTTGGGGAGATTGTTAATATAGGCTAAGAAAAGGGTTGGGCCTAAGGTACTTCCCTGTGGAATTCCAAAACTGCATGTCAAAGCATCACTGAGCACATTATTAACTCTGATATATTGTTTTCTTCCTTTTAGGTAACTCTGGAACCACTTGAGGACATGACCGCGGATTCCTAGAGCTTCTAGCTTCGATAATAGAATTGGTCTAGAAACTGTGTCAAAAGCTTTTTTTAGGTCTAGGAATACACAAATTACTTTCTCTCCACTGTCGACGTATTGGTTAATCTTAGATGTTAGTTCCAAGACGGCATCATCCGTTGATCTTCCCTTGCGAAAACCATACTGATTGTCTGCTAGCAACTGGTTTTTTTCGAGATACTCGTAGTTAGTCAACCTCGTATTGACCAGTCGTTCTAGAATCTTGGACATGGTAGAAAGCAGGGATATGGGTCTATAATTGGAAACCTCTTGGTTGTTACCTGATTTAAAAATAGGGGAAACAATTGCAGTTTTGAACAAATCCGGAAATTCACCTTGTTCAAGGCTGAGGTTACAGAAATGTGCTATTGGATGGACAAGGAAATCTTACGTTATTTTGAGAAATTTACTAGTGATACCATCGTAACCAGGGGAACTGTCTAATTTTAAATCATTTATAATTTTATTTATTTCATAGGGATCGGTAGGTGCAAATGACATGGAGTGAAGATTAGAGTTTAGCTGTGCAGCTGCTTGTTTTGCTAACTCACACTCTGTTTTATCAAGTTTATTTAAGATGACTTCAGCCAGACTCTCTCCAATATTTGTGAAATACGCATTGACATTGTTGAGTGATTCTTTAGGTGTTCTTTTAATATTAAGTAGTTCAACGGGTGATTCATCTTTAGGTTTAATGTTGCATACGTCTTTTATAATGTTCCATGTCTTTTTAATATTTTTTTCATTATTAATTAGTTTTGTTTGATAATATTGTTGTTTTACAGACTTTATTAAGTTATTACAGACGTTTCTGTAATTCATATAAGTAATTCTTGTTACGTCGTCATTAGGTCTGTCTTTGGATTTTTTGTGCAACTTGTCCCTCTTACGAATCGATCTCACAATACCGATAGTAATCCACGGCTTGAGTGGAGATTTTTTTTTAGATATACGCCTAGTGCTCGTACTCTCTTCAATTACATTTTTGATAGTATTCACAAGAAATTCGGTAGTTTGGTTTATGTCTTGAAGTTTATAGTAATATGACCAGTCGGTGGAGCGGATTTTACTCAAGGCCAAATCGTAATCTATTGTGTGTTTAGTAAGTATGCAAGTCTTTCTGGATATACCAGGGTCTTGAATTTGTAAAAGAATTGGGCTATGGTCTGTTAATGGCGGAAAGACAATGGTTTGCCATTTATTACTTGTCTTAATCATAAAATGGTCAAGGCAGTTGTTTAACCTGGTTGGGTAAGAGATGCCTTGTTCTAGACCATGGGAAGCTAAGATGCATAGATATTCATTTGAAAAGTTACTATTTGTTTGGGTGTCTAGGGTATTGATGTTGATATCACCTGTCAGTATTACGTTTTTATTGGAGATTGTACTTAACAAAATGTCTAATGATAATAAATATTGCCGAGGATTAACAAAGCACGGGGGACGGTACGAACATACAATTGAATATTTGTCGACTTCTAGAACAAGACAGTTACCATCTGTTACTTCCGGCTCATGGCAATTGGCAATTAATGCCTTACGGGTATAGATTACTATACCATCGTTTTGGTTCAGTATTTTTTGTGTGTAATAAACATTATAGTGATCTATGTTGGGAGGGGACACATCTTTTTTTAACCAACATTCAGTTAAAACTATAATATCTAATTCAATATTAAGTCTTGAAATAAAAGCTAATAGCAGATCGAAGTTACAATTAATACTCCTTATATTAATTGTAATTATGCGGAAATTTTCAATTTTATTATGACATTGTAATAATTGTGAACACTGTGAGGTGTCTTCTAGAAGACGGCAATTGATTTTATTTATATCCAAGTCTGTTGTAATAGACGTATTATGTATATTGAATTTTGTTTATAGTGAGACATTCGCGAGTTCGATTCTTTGCCTGAATATTTATAGTAGGCACTTGGATTCTTTTTTTCTTTTTTATTATTGTGTTGTCTAAACCCAACAACAATAAACGTACAATATACTCGTATGTAACCCTTTCCGATGTAACAAGGTTTAATATTATGGCTATGAAAATGTATGAATACCATTTAAATGAGTTGTTAAGTGAAAGTAGTATAATCTGTGTTATACTTTTGTAATAAACATAGCAGTTAGTAACTTGGTATATTTGTATAGTAGTATTTGTAATGTATGAATGACGTATGATTTGTAGTACTGTGTAGAGATAATGAAAATAAAAATAAGCTATGTAATAGAAAAATACTATAAAACAAAATAAACTATAGTCTTTATCAAACACTAAAATTAACATGCAAAAAGGTTGTAATAGCAAATAGACACATTTAATACAAAAATAACTTATAGCAGAGAAAAAAAATGTTAAACAAAAAAGATAATTTTTAGCGAGTATCATCAACAACATGCAGAATATAAAACAACCGAGTCATAAATCTTTTAGTTTTTGAAGATCACCTTCGCAGACTATACGTATTTGCTTTGCCCCTTCTTTCTTTCTTAAATATATATTGCCATATGAAACCCAGCAGAACGTATAGTTTTGTTCCTTTGCGAATTGTCGACTTAAGTAAAATAATCTTCTGGTATTTGTGGTAAGTGCTTCGGAAACATATATTGGAGTCCGATCATCGTTGATTTTTAGGTGGGTAGTATTTAATTTGTTGTTAATATTTTTCTTGTTGAACATTTTTGTTGCCATGATTAATTTGTCCTTAATTATTTTACTAGTGAAGTCCACAATTATCGTCTTATTATTCTCAGAATTCGTATTTAATCTAAAAATATCTTTTACTACTTGCTTGTTAAAGTCAACACTTAGTACTTTGCTAATATTTTGAACAGTATTAAGCAGGTCGTCTACTGTTTCTTTTTTTTTGTATTTTAGGAATGTTTCGAATTTCAATTGAAGAACATTTATGACATTTTTCAATTGATTCTAATTTATTTTCGAGTTCACTTATTTGTTTTAATTGATTTCGTTTTTGCTTATCCAATTCTGTTATTTTAGTGTTTAGGTCGTCGTATTTTTCGGATATGAATTTGACACTCGTGTGTAACTCTTGGTAATCCCTTCGAAGCTCAGTAATTGTTGTTATTATCTTTTCCATTTTGGTTTCCTGGGATTCTTTCCATGAGTTAAGGAGGCCCATGATTTCTTCTTTGAAGCCTTGTAATTCTTCTCTGATGTCCTGATTATATTTTCGTTTATTTCCTCGAGTACATATTTTGGCGGGAAAATGTGCGGAGTCTGAGTCTTCCCTGCAGGTCGGTATATTGGGCTCAGAACCACCATGTTGCGATTCAAGTGGCGCCTTTAGCAATGTCTGGGGTGGCGGGGATCTTCTTAGTGGCATATTAATATTATATCAATAAACAAACTGTTCAAAAATACCCAACGCTATGTTGCTTCTTCCACGATGTTAAGACGCCTTATTCATAACTTACCACAGGGTGTTTAGAGCATTGCGTCCATGCAGTAAGAGCTATATTAGTTTGACATCTTAACAAGTTAGGTACTCACGCCGCTGAGATGCGTGGTGGGAAGTATGACGTCGCGCGTTATTCACTGCACACTAACTCAAATTATTTTATGCACTCCTAGTACTCGCAGAAATATTTGCGTTTAATATTTAAGAAAAATTATTTAATTTCTACAAGTTATGATGATACACGTCCGATTCTAAGGGCGGTCAGGCGAGAAGTTTTCTTTAGAATATTAAAATTGATATCGTCAACAATATTATTTTTAGTGGCCAAAATTGCTCTTTGAAATAACCACTCTGCATTAGTATAGTTCTGAATAATATTTGGATAATTTTTGTCGATTAGTTCGTCTTCAGTAGTGGCTATATTACAGAAATCACTATTAAGTTCAATGAGGCCGGTCGTTTGGTCAGTAGGATATGTACCTTCGCCGATTTGTAAAAGTATTTTAGCAAATTGTGCTGTTGTTTCATCTCTTGATAATTCAACTCTCATGTTTTTTGTTAATTGCAGTATTTGTACTTGTGGCCAGAGATGTGATGTTTTCAAGCATGCATTGATCTCGTCTGCTGATGTTGACTTGGGAATAACTGGAAGTTTTTGTCGAAAATCTCCTGAGAGTATGAGTAGAGCTCCTCCCATTATTTCAGAGTTTTTTCGCAATTCTTGTAATGTTCTGTCCATGGCTTCTATACATTTTTTATGGGCCATGGTGCATTCATCCCAGATGATAATTTTAGCTTGTTTTAAAATTTGTCCACGTCCAGATTTTCCTGAAATTTTACATACCGGGAATTGTTGTTCGGCTATATTCAATGGTAGTTGTAAGGCAGAATGGGCAGTTCGTCCTCCTTCCATAAGTGTGGCTGCAATGCCAGATCATGCCAGTGCCAGTGCGATGAGTTTTTTAGCACGTATTTCCGCCAGTATTAGATTTATGAGAAATGTTTTACCAGTGCCTCCTGGTGCGTCCAAGTAAATAATTCCACCAATATTGTTATTTATTCGGCTCATTATAACGTCGTAAACTTTTTTTTGATTGTCATTGAGAAGTGGTTTGTTGTGAGCAATGTATTCAAGTAGTTCATTGATGTTGTAACTTTTTTCCTTCATAATTTCGTAGTTTAGCACACTAAAAGCATTTCTTTGTGGTGCTGGCATTCCAAGTTCTAATAAGGCCTGATTATTTATTGCTAAACATTTATCTTCTAAGCGAATGAGTGTTTCATTGAAGATCTCGTCATTGAATTCTATAGTCAGTTCAGGATTAGCTTGTCGGACTTGGTACAATATATCATTACTCATACTCCTTTTGAAAGAGTCCCATAGCTGTTTTGGGTTTGATGGGTTACATGTTGTTAATATTATAGCGAATAACTCTCGAATTTGTTCAGCTGAAGCTGTGAGTGTGGCTTCTTGTAGTGTTAATTCCCAGTGGTTGTCGTTTTCCAATAATCCTAAGCGTTGACATGCTTCTCTGTAAGTCTGGCAAATGTAAAGCATTTTCGCATTTATTATAATAATAAATCGTCGCAAGATGCCTTAGCGTGTTTAATTTTACAATCTGCACATTCGCCCATTCCCGATCTTCCATTGCCATACCAACGTTAATAGGTTATGTGCCCAGTGAGTATATAATATTATAACATAGAATATCAAATAGATTTTTTCAAGAAGAATACAATCGGAACAAAGTGCAGAGGAAGAGAATGTGCGGATTGTCACGCTATTGACAAAATGCCGACGTCATTGTCATGTGGTGCTGAGCAGCCGGCCCCTCAACCGGGCAACGGCGCCGGCCCTATATCAATTGAGAGATTACGTGGATCGTCAAACTATGTATCTTGGAAATTCTCGATGCGCATGCTATTAATATTAGAAAATATTTGGAATTGTGTGGAATCGACGAGTCAATCAGCTACTACAGACACTCAACGTGACCAGAGAGCATTAGCAAGGATTTGTCTTAGTGTGGAGCCTGCCTTGTACCAGTATGTTCGCGACGCCAAAACTGCCAGTGAGGCTTGGAACAACTTAGCCAAGGTATTCGAGGATCGTGGACTATACAGGCGAGTACTCTTACTCCGGCAACTTCACCATATAGAATACAAAAATTATTCTAATATGCAAGAATATATCAATACTGTTATGACCCTAGTGTCACAGTTAGCAGACATAGGACGGAGCATCGAAGACGGCGAGGTAGCGGAGATTTTACTATGTGGTCTTCCAAGTGAATATGATGTTTTGGTCAGCAATCTGGAAACTGCATGTATCAGTACTACATCTCTTTCGAGCGAGCTTGTTGGAACACGCCTACTGCAAGAAGAAATGCGGAAAAATGGCAATGAACATACATCTTCAACAGATAATGCTTATTTTGCCAAAAAGAAAGTAATTTGTAGTTTCTGTGGAAAAAGTGGACATGTTCGTAACAGATGCTTTAAACTCAAGAAACAGAAGAAAGATAAGGCTGAGAGAGAGAAGACTGAGAAAGCTACTATTGCGACTGATTGTGCCTATTCAGTGACACAGACTGACTTCATAGTTGATAGTGGGTGTAGCAGTCATATGATAAATAATAAGAATATGTTTCATAATTTTAATAATAAGAAGAGTCATGTTTGTATTGCTAATAATACATACCTCGATAGTGAGGGATCAGGTAAATTTATTATTCCTTGTTCTAATATAGAAATAGAAGCTATGCTCGTTCCTAAATTAGCTACGAATTTACTTTCCGTTAGTAGGCTAATTAAATCTGGTTATGTACTTGTTTTTGACAAGAAAGGGTGTCATTTTTATAAAGACAGGGACTGTAAGGTCACAGGTATGGTATGTGGTCATGCAGCTGATATCAATGGTGTTTACAAGCTGGATAGCATCACACCTGCAGGTAATACCTAACGATATTGTCGACAGAAAGTCATACACAGGGTTTCTTATAAAGCTAGGGAATAATATAATTAATTGGGAAGCCCGTAAGCAAAAATGTGTGGCTCTATCAAGCACAGAGGCCGAATATTTAGCAATTTGTGATGTGTGTAAAGATTTGCGTTTTGTTAAAAATTTTCTGAATGAAATAATTGATAAATCACCTTCTATTGTAGTGTATAACGATAATCAAAGTGCACAAAAGCTGTTGGAATGTAAAGAGTATTGCCACAAACGAACAAAACACATTGATTTAAGATACCATTATATAAAAGACTTAATAAATACAAGATTTGCTGCTGTTAAGTATTTATCAACACAAGAAATGGTGGCAGATATATTAACTAAGCCTTTAAGTTCCATGAAGCATAAACATTTTATAAATGGGATAAATGTTAAAGATGTAGAGACCGTTTACACACTATGATATGTATGTGCATGTAGTTTTGTTTTCTGTTTAAAACTGTGACGTCCTTATCATTTTTTCTTTTGTTTAAAGAATGTAATGAATAAGGGGAAGTGATAGAAATATTATTTATTCTATTCTATTCATTCCATTATTATTAATTTATATTGGCTGTATAATCTAAAAGACATTAGCCTCATCTAATGTCAAATTCGCATTTATTATAATAATAAATCGTCGCAAGATGCCTTAGCGTGTTTAATTTTACAATCTGCACATTCGCCCATTCCCGATCTTCCATTGCCATACCAACGTTAATAATTTGATTAAAGAATTATAAATCGTATACCGTATTTGTTGAGGTAAACATCTGTTTATGTTGTGCAGTGAACCAATTAGTGAAGTAAGCTTATTTTTTAAATAGTCTATTTGTTCACTCCAAGACAAATAATTGTTCATTCTCAGTCCAAGGTACTTTTCGTTGGTCTTGTGTTCTAAAGGTATGTTATTGATTGTTAGTAAATTGTGTTTTGGTATAGCTTTATTTTTAGGTATTAATATTATATAATATGTTTTAGTTGTATTTATTGTAAGTAAATTGTATTGGAACCATTCAAATAATTTATCTTCCTGTGCCTGTATAATAGTATCATGTATATTGGACCCAAAGAAGAATAAACATGTATCGTCTGCATATAAGGTTAAATGACCATGCAGGCCTTATTTCGGTTTATTTGAGGGAATTCGTCAAGGTCAAAGCTACTTAAAGTGATAGGAGTCACATTTCTCATTTAATAATTTAATTTATATTGATTACAACATGAATCATTCACAAGATTGAAGTCTGGAAAATGAGTGATTGGTGAAATTACATTTATAATATAAAGTTTAGGTATTAAAGTTGTAGGTTGGAGTCGATACAGTCTATTCATATTCTTTGAGGTTCAGATTGAACAAAAATCCAACTGTTGTTGGTAAGGGATTTCCAAATATCAATTTTTCCTTTTATGATTTTGCTTTCGCATTGAACTGGTTTCGTTTCAACTACTTTAGCCAGTAATTCACTTTCACATTTAGGCTTTGCATTTGAAGAGTATATATTTTCCATATAACAAATCTAGTTCCCGGGTGTTATCAATTTACATATTTTTAAAACATTGAATACTGAATAATATAATTTATCAGCAGTTATTGCTATATACTTAAAGAGAAGAGTATTCTTTATTTCAATATTGGAAGCGTACTTCTAAGGGTTGTAGTAAGTTATGGCATTCGGATGTGATTTCTAGGATTCGTGTTTTGTTATATTCACCATATGTGGATTGAAATAGGCTATATTTAGGGGAATTAGAATTTGTAATTTGGATTTATAAATTTTTATCTTCCCTAAATGATCATAGTACAGTCCCGAACTTGAAGTTATCGGCTGGATGAAATCACGTATGAATTCTCCCCGAGTGGAACTGGAAAATAATTTCTTATATGATTAAGTCGGTCTAGTCTGGCTTTCCAGGTTTGATGGTATTATACTGGGCAGGACAGTGTACCGCTGATGGGGTGGGTACATTGGGCGCAAGTGTTTTATGCGTTGCTAACAAATTTGTTACTAACGCCTTCCGAAATTTGCGATGTGACAATGTGTGATTTTTGGTGAGTAAAATGTGGGAATTTAGGACACTAGGCACAAACAATCTAGGGTGATAGTCAATAGAACTCCCCAAATTGGAGATGTGGTACATATTGTAATATCATTTCTTTTTGTTTATTTTTTTTTTGAGAAACTTTAAGTATATATTTGTAAAATTGCCTATCGGAAAGGAACTTAGAAATAAAACGGTAGAGGGGTTACTACTACTATTTAATTTAGAAATCAATAAATCATACTTAAGAACCATTTACTTACTTACTCCGCTGGCGCAGCGACCCAAAGTGGGTCTTGGCCTCCGACACAAGAGATCGCCAGACTTGTCTGTCCTGTGCCTTCTCCTGCCAGTCCATCGCTTGTAGCTCCAGCAGGTCTAGCTCTACAGCGTCACGCCAGCGGTATCTAGGTCGGCCGATAGGTCGGCGGCCAGTCGGGGTCCCGAGATACGCTGCTTTGGCATTCCGATCTTCCCCCATCCTCATAAGGTGGCCAAGCCATCGGAGTCTGTGAGCTTTGGCTTCTCCTAGGATATTCGGCTCGCCCACCAGCGCCTCGATTTCTGTATTGTAGCGGATTCTCCAGCTGCCGTCTTCTCTTTGCTTTGAGCCCAAGATCTTGCGCATTATTTTTCTCTCCGCCACCAGAAGCATATTTTCCTCTTTAAGGGTCAATGTCCAAGTCTCGCAGCCGTATATCAAGATCGGTCTTATTACAGTTTTGTATATTCGCATTTTGGTTCTTCTGCTCAATAGCTTAGACACTAAAACCTTGTGCAGGGCAGCACTACAACGGAGGGCGTTGTGAATCCGGATGTTAATTTCCTCTTCTCGTGTATTGGTATCCGTTATAGTGCATCCTAGGTACTTGAACTTAGCGGTCCCTTTGAACAAAATATCTCCAACGCGCAGATCTTCACGCTTTTGTCTCGCATTTCTATAGCGTTTCATGTGGAGATATTCCGTTTTCTCATGGTTAAGTTTGAGCCCAACCCTAGAAGCTTCGCATATTAGAGCTCGAACTGAGCATTCCACTTCCACTTTACTCTCACCCAGAAGGGCTAGGTCATCGGCATATCCAATCACCCTGTGTTGTCCATTTAGCCGTATGCCGGTGTCTAGTGTCAGCACTTTTCTTATGACATGCTCCAGTGCTATATTGAACAACATAGGGGACAGCGCATCTCCTTGCTTTAGCCCGGTGACTACCTCAAACTCCTGAGTGACTTCGCCTCCAACTTTAACGCGCATTTTGCTCTCTTGGGTGGCCATCTTAATCAGATTGATGAGTTTTTGTGGGATTCCGAAGTTGTTAAGTATGGCGTATAGTGATCCCCTGTCTATGCTATCGTAGGCCTTGCTAAAGTCCACGAACAGTGCGTGAATGCTTTGTGCGTACTCCCATTTCTTCTCCATGAGCTGCTTCAGGAGGAATATTTGGTCCACCGTGCTACGGTTTCTTCGGAACCCACACTGATAATCCCCTATGATTTGTTCCGCGTAGGGTTCTAGTCTATTCAGCAGCACGTAGGATAGTACCTTGTACGCTGTCGGGAGCAGAGCAATTCCTCGGTAATTTGAGCACGTCTTCTTACATCCTTTTTTATGGACAGGGATGATGATACCCACTTTCCACTCTCGCGGCAGTTGTTCTGAAGACCATATCTTACATAGTAGCTCATATAGTTTGCACTGGGTGGCGACTCCTCCGTACTTCCAGATTTCGGCGTGCAAATTGTCCATGCCAGGAGCTTTATCGTTTTTCAGCCTCATTATCGCCTTCTTGACTTCTTCAAACGATAATGGCGCTACGTCAGTATGTGTATTTGCTTCACAGTTTAAATTAACAGTCTGCTCTGGCTCTGGGCAATTCAATAGACCCTGAAAGTAGGACCGCCACATCTCTTTGAGATCTTCGGTGTCTGTTACAAGATTGCCTTCGTCATCCAAAAGAATCTGTGCGGTAGGTTGATATCCTTTCTTGACAGCGCGAATCTCTTGGTAAAACTTGTGTGACTCATTGGCTCTTATTAGAGTTTCCATCTCTTTTATCCTATCTTCTAGATGTTTCCTTTTGGCTTGTCGTATTACTCTTTGCGCTTGCTGTCTAAGTTCGTTATATCTCGGCTTCTGTCGAGGGTCTTGTTCTGCGAGAATACGATGTCTCCTCCTATCTTCCACTATTTTCTCGCAGTCTTCTGTCCACCACTTCTTCTTTTTTCCTTTCCTTTTGCCTATAGTCTTTAAACCCGCTTGTTTGGCTGTGTCTTTAACTTTCTCCCAAAGGTCTTCGATGTCCATTTCGTCTACTTTTAGTTCGCTAAATTTATTGCTGGTCTCTATTTGGAATTGGGTGCCTGTAGCTGGGTCCTTAAGCTTCTCCACGTCAAGTAAGTCTTCTTTATCTACTTTGGCCCTTTTCTTGGTATTTATTTTTGGTTTTATTTTGACCACTTGCAGGTAGTGGTCACTATCGCAATCTGCTCCCCTGTAAGTTCTGACGTCTTGTATTATGCTCTTGTGTCTGTCATCGATGAGGACGTGGTCAATTTGATTGACGGTCAGTCCGTCAGGGGACTTCCATATGCCCTTATAGATTTCCTTATGAGGATACATGGTGATCTTGATTATTAACGACTTTAATGTTGCAAATGTAATCAACCTTAATCCATTATCATTGGACATGCTGTGTTTGCTATGTCGACCAATTGTGGGCACAAAAGCCTCCTCCCTCCCAATTTGCGCATTAAAGTCACCAATTAATATTTTGACATCGTAGCTGCCAGCCTGGTCATATAGGACTTCTAGGTCTTCGTAGAAGCTGTCTTTGGAAACCTCACTAGATATTTCTGTGGGTGCGTATGCATTGATAATTGTTATGTGGGAGAAACGGCTTTTGAGTCGAAGCAGACAGATCCTGTCTGAGACAGCAGTAAAACTGAGGACATTTCCTAGTAAGCTATTCCGAATGAGAAAACCAGTTCCATTCACATGGTGTCCGGAGTCCGAGCCGCTATAGAAAAGGGTAGCTCTGTTGTCGATGTTACATTCGCCTTGCCTAGGCCATCGGACTTCCTGTAGCGCCGCTATCCCTATACCATAGGTCTCCATTTCTCGCAGGACATTGTATATGGACCCTGGTCTGTAAAGACTCCGCACGTTCCATGTGGCTAATCGGGTGTCCGTTGTTCCTCGCCAGTGTTCGTTGAGTTTGGGATCAGATTGTATTCTCTTCTCTTTTGTCGGTTTCGTAACAATTGGTTTTTTCCGTGGGCGAGTTGTCAGCCCGCCGCACAACCCCCATACTGCTGGAGGACCACACCCTACTTTGGTCAGCGAGCCCATCGGGCTTAGCCGGATAGCGTAGCTAAGCTGTACTACCGACCACCCCCCCATCCGCCACCCGGAGGACGCTCCCCATACGCCGTAAGAACCATTTAATTTAGATTAATATAGGTCTTCAGTTGGGAGCACTTAAAAGGACTTAAAATCAGGGCTTGTACAGGGTGGTTGGCGCGTTTGGTCGATGACTTAGTTATGCAATTAGAAACTTACTAATATTATATATAGTATTATTATGTTATATTCAGAATCACTCTTCCTTTTTATATTATATTATGTAATCTATATAAATAAAGCACTTCCCTGCGTTTACCATGATCCGGAAATCATCTGAGGCCACAACATCATTGAAGTTGAGGGCGGACGGCCTGCGGCAGGCCGTATTGGCAACTTCCCCCTCACGTACAGGCTCCAGCGCTGGTGGCTGATAACGAGTACACCCTTCAGTGCAGCTGGCAGCTCCAACAACAACACACCTCTAAATATTCCTAACAACTCATTCAGAATAGCCAACTCGCCGGCGATTGTGTGCGGGAAGAAAGGGGTTCACGCCTTCGACCGGCCACACGAATATCCATCCATCCGGTCGGTCCAACAATTTTTTATTTATCAGGGATAAAACTATAACCCTCGATATCTTATTTCCTCCAAAAAAAAAAAATCACCACCTCCTTTTTAACGTTCACAGCCTTTTCTTTGTCTTTTCTTTTTTTTCCAATCCACCTCCACCCCTTTTTTTAAAATCCCGTCCCGATTTTTTCTTCACAACCTCCCAAAAAAAAAATGACAACTCCAAAAAACTTGCCATGCTACCACTCTCGAGTTTAGTATTCCCACACTATTAGTATTGCCAGAAAATCGACATTACATTAGGGCACCAAATTATAAGACAACTCAGAAATTAATATTTAAGAAAAGAAAAAAAAAACAACATTACAATATCAAAAGTGACTAAAATAGAGCTACTTGGAAAATGGGACACATTTCAGCTGTTATACCGGGTTCGGATGGGCAAATCAGAGTAGCTAAAGTCACGATGCCATCTGGAGAGGTGTTAACTCGGTCAATCAGCCACTTATATCCCCTTGAATTCGCTGATCCTGAAAATGAAAGCGAACAGGTAGATACTACACATATATCAGATTATCAAATAAATAAAAACTCATCTTGTAACGACCAAGGCCACTAACGCTCAACACCTGACACAACTAGACAGGACTTACTAGACAATGGAGATACAACTAACCAGATAGATGGAGTTAATGAGAGCAGCGAAACTTCGAGTTCTTCAATACCTAAAAGAGCTTCTGCACAAAAGGCAAGAAATCTTCTACGAAAGTGGACACAACAATTGATCAACAATCTTGTGAACTAATTCTTGATTAACACAAAGTTGAAAATCAATAAAGACTCTTGATTGTAAACATTGTTTCATTACGCCTTAACATTAATTCATGAAGTTGTCACTCGCCTAGGGGCGGGAGTGTCGTGAACGCACGCGAACTAGTTTGGTAAAAAACTAAGTTTTTGAACTGGCAACTTTTTTCCTCTGGCAACTTTTATAACATAATATAACATAACATAATTTATAACAAGATATGTTACGTGTAAACTTCGTTTACATTCGTATCTTGCCAACGAGTAATCCGGCTATTAGGACAGATGGTCCCATCCACCAACATGGTCGTTGCCAGCTGATGTGCATACATGTTGGTTTCTCTAACGATAAGTTCAATTATTTCACGATCCCATATGGCAGTAAATGCTTCGTATGGATTCGTGAAAGAAACCGTAGGGCCAACATTTTGCGAGAACGGTTCTCGCCTCAAATGAGGGTCAATTTGAGGCATTGAAAACGCTCTCCAGTCAAATTTAAATTTATCGCTCGGTTCCATTGAAATGAAAATGAAATGAAAAATAATTTATTGCAATCCAAAAAAAATAATAATAAGTTTAAGTTTACATTAAACAGTTAAGCTAAGAATCTTTATGGATACAAAAGGGTTGCTTTATAAGTATTGATCAGTACCCTCGCACTAGGAGTAGCCTGTATCGCGAGGATCCTGCTCTTAAGTTTTATCAAAGATTTGTTGGACGGCAACAACTTAACTAAAGAAAACCAAAAGTGCCATTTGTCTTAAAAGTATAAATCATTAATACAAAATAAATAGTAATAAATTCAATACACTATTTTAAGAATATCTTCTGTGTCCTCGTACGTTATTTTCAACCACCACAATTTTAATTTTATTTTGGCTTTATATACCGAGTCTCGCTTAATGTCGCATTTTCCTAAGATTATGTTATAAATGTACGGGCCTAAGAAATGCATAAAACGTTGGGCAAACGAAGAGTTAACCCTCGGTATAGGCACCTTAAACTTTCGCTTTGCCAGAAAATTTTGGCGAGTGGTACTATTTGTGATAGCTTTATGCTGTAATATAGTTGTTCTTAATATAAAAATTAACCGCACACTGAGCACCCCGGCCTCTGAATACAAAGCAAAAGTCGGGAATCTTTTTCTACGATTGAGTAACACCTTTAACACCGCTCTTTGCGCTCTCTCTATAGTCGAATTTTTAATTAGACGAAGCTAGCTGACGTTTACTGTGTTGTCAGTTTTTGATGAAATATAAATAGTGTTGTGACAAATTGAATGATTGAAAAAACTCCTGAATGAATGAAATTTCTGAATTGAATTTTAGTCGTACTTTGTACATACCAACGAGTTTTCGATGACTATGTTCCTATAGTATCTACCTATACTGAATACAGAGTGTTTTTAACATTAAGGAAAACATTGCGAGGATACTTGTAAGACTTTCCTATTCACTACATTATGTAGTTGAAAATATAGATGTATGAAATATAACAGTTATAGGTAGGTAATGAAAATAAAAAACATCGCTTATTACATTTTTAATTAAAAAAAATCATCACTATCGCTTTTGGCGACATTAATAATAAATCTGTAAATGTAATGTAAATAAATCATTATCAATCATGTCGTCGAGACCATACATTTTTTCTTCTTCTTTAATTATGTGAGACACCCAGCTACTCCATTTTTCACAAGTGATATTTTGCAGTCCTTCTTCAAAAAGTTTTTTCACTTCTGCCATTTTGAATGTTTTATTATTTTTTGCAACATATCCTTTAGCTTGCGCCCATACCAACTCAATAGGATTGAGCTCACAATGGTATGGGGGCAGACGTAAAACAATTATGCCGTGCTGCGCTGCCATCTCGTCCACAACATACTTTTCGCAATGTTCTTCTCTGTGCTGCCGTACAATGTCTATAAGAGTAGCTTTAACCATTCCATCTTCAAATGAAACATTTTTGCTCGTTAGCTACTCTTGTATTCTAGGTTTTGTCCAAGACATAGTAGGCAGCGATTCTAGTTTCCTGGAGTGGTAGGGGGCAATATCCATCACTACTACCGAATTTGGTTTTAGTTTAGGCAAGACCCCCCTAAACCACTTCTCAAATGAATCGGCATTCATCTCCTGATGATAATCTTCTTTATTTTTTTTTTGCTTCAAATATTAATAAGCTGTCTTCTACGAATCCTTCTACCCCGTCTATATGACCGATAATTAAGCGTTTGCCCTTTCCTGAAGGCTGTTTTAAGCCAGTGGTCAAGCCATCTAGGAAGGCCTGGCGGCACGATAACACCGTCTGGTCAATCCATGCCTTTTTCGAGGTATGACCTACAAGATAGTGAAAAATATCAATTAATTATTGAAAGTACAATTTAATGTAAAGAAAACAGAAAATTTAATTTACCTTCGTTGATCCAGGTTTCATCTTGGTAATAAATATACCTTTCTTCCCTTCTATACTCTTTAATTTTTCGAAGGTATCGCTGGCGCCATAAAACAATGTCCTGTCTGTCAATTAAAATGCTTTGTCTTGATTTTGTGACATATTTGAAATTTAAATGTTTCATAACATTTCTTAATGTACTCCAAGAAAAGTTGTTCTCTTTCAATTGATGCCAGTTGGTGAACTCTTTGATGGTGCAGGCTAATTCAGCCTTGCCCTGCAGTTGGCAAAGGATGTATTTAAAAAGGATATCCTTCTGGGATTCCGTTGCTAAATCATATGCGTTGGTACAATTGACTAAAAACGAGTTTAATTGTTCAGCCGTCGTACTGTTATGAACAGTTGACTGTAGGGCATAACTGCCACACTTGAAGAAACTCCCTAACCGTCACTAAACGTCATTGACGTCATGAAATATATAAAATTGTCCGACTCGCGGCAGTAGACAGAGCAGTCCATAGAGCATTCCATCCAAAGCAGTCGATTTAGAGCAATAGATTGTATTAGTGTTTCCAATAAAGTAGTTTAGCAAGTGTATCAATCGTTTTTTTTAAAAAAGGACCCACGGACGCCATCCTTACAAATTTGGTGTCAGAAGTGGGATCCCAGAAAAATCCGTGAGTACTGGGATCTATTAGGTGTAGGCGTCGCGAAATATCCACTCGTCTGCACCAATATTAATTGGTTCCGTGGTGTAAAGTCCTTTTTTTAAGTAATCGACGGTAAGCCTTAGGCTCTCCAAAAGCCTAAGCCCGCATTACGGTAAGCCGCAACACCTGCTACTACGTTGGTCGACGATCAGCCTCCACCTCTGCGTGTGAGCCCGCACCACCTGGACCATCAGGTCTCATTGAGAAACCTATACACCCGACTGCTCATCATCCGTCATCAGCGCCACGTGTTCTGAACGCACCACGTGGAAGAAGCCGACAACGTGACGACGTGCTGTAATACGAATCCTTGAGTCGCCAGGCGTCGCCATTTCTACTGTGCCACGCGTGTGACATCATCTTCGAGAATGTTCCCGCGTGCGGCTGTTACATCGCTGCTACTGTGAGTTTTTACCAATTTTTGTGAAAAGTGCTCTAAAGTCATTATGGTGAAAGTGAATTTTCAAAATTATAAATAATAGTTATATTTTTATATTTACAACTTATACAATTTTTTTAATAATTTACATTACATTGTTTGTGCATATATTTTTATTTAAATACTGATGTTCTGTAGTGTTTTAATTTAATTACGCGTAAACTATTTCATGTCTCTAAAGCACGAGATTTCTGAAGAAATCGCATCTTCATCTTATTCAGATCATTCAGAGGACAATTCTACTAAAACAAAGGTTAAAATTACCTCCATTACACTATCTGTCCTCACAAAGTTCATCAAACCCTACAATGGGGACCGCGATTTACTTCCCGCGTTTTTAACGAATTGCGAAAACGCTAGCCTTAGCAACTACAGAACAACAGAATGTCTCGTGTAAATATATCATCTCACAATTAGAAGGCAAGGCTCAGTTAGCTTGTTGCTTAAAAAGATTTAATAACTGGTCTGAAATTAAACAATTCCTTAAAACAACATTTGGTGAAAAGAAACATTCCACTCATTTATTGGTGGATTTACAACAATGTAAACAATTGCCTTCTGAGGATGTGATGAAATTCTCTATTCGTGTAGAATCTTGTTTGACAAAATTACAATCTGACAATCTCTTCGAGGTATCGATTTTAAATTCTCACCTGCTTACGCTCTTCACTTCAACGGTTTAGCCGAGGCTGGAGTAAAATCCGCTAAATTTCACATTCATAGGGTCTTAGGACATAGTCATTTAACTTTTGAAGAGCTAACTTCTTTGTTTGCTCAAATCGAGGCCATCCTAAACAGCCGACCCTTGTGTGCCCTCAGTCCCTCGCCTAATAATTTTCAACCTCTCACCCCGGCACACTTTTTGATTGGCAGGCCGCTTACTTCACTACCTTCACCGAGCTTCCTTGACTGCAACACCAATCGACTCGACAGGTTTCAGTACTTAGAGCAGATAAGGCAACATTTCTGGAAACGTTGGGCTAACGAATACATTGCTGAATTACAACAACGTTCAAAGTGACATACTGAATCAAGACACTTGAAGATCGACGATCTTGTCCTTGTAAAGGAGGACAATACACCTCCATTGTGTTGGCGCCTCGGTCGAGTCAACAGGTCCTGGCCCTGATGATGTCCCTCGTGTCGCTGACGTCGTTACTTCTCATGGAACAGTTAGAAGAGCACTCAATCGCCTATGCCTTCTTCCCTCCCCGGAAGAAGACCTATCTTGAAGGATGTCTCCTAGGCCCCGGAGGATGTCTGCGCCAGACTTCACGCACCTGGCGGAGCGGCGCGGGAACGACATTCAATTACTCAATTATTCATTCTTTTCATTCTCCCACTCACGCGCTAACTTGTAACACACTACTAATCTACCTTTCAATAAAAACGCATCTAATCTAATTGCAAGCAGTTTTTTATTTCTTGTTCTGTACTGAACAAGAATTATTAAATAACATTAAATTAAAGAGAACATCGGAGTTCCCAGTTTCATTATCTCTACAAAATATTCACACTGTTGAATGTTTTCGAACGCTAGCTGTCAAACTGACAAAGAGAATAAAAAATAAATAAAGCTTCCTTCCGATTTTAATGGCGACTCGAGTTGATGCGTTTCATTTAATTCTTCATTTAAAAGAATCTGCAACCCTGCTATCCTACAAATTATTGAAGGGAAACACCTATAGTATTTAACAACATGGCGACCGTAATGGAAAATATGAAGAAAGAGAGAGCGATCATGCGAAGGCTCCACACAAAAATCGCCAACGAAATCGAGTCGACCTTGGAGAAAGAAATCAGAATTTGCCCTGAACTTACCGCAGCTTGGTCAAATCTAGACGAGATAAACATCAAACTGTCGGAACTTAATGATAAGATAAAAAGTACGATGTTAGATGAGGATATAAGGGAAGAAGAATTAAAAAAAGAAATTCTGGATGTTCAAAAATACACATCAAAATGGCGTCTGATAAAAGCTAAGCTGGAACATTTATCGAAGACGAAGCCATTGCGAGAGAGCGAAACACGAAGCTTTCGACTCCCAAAACTAGAATTCATTTCGTTTGACGGAGATATAAAATCATGGATGTCGTTTTGGGCTCAGTTCTCAAAAATTGATGAAGACCAAACGCTCTGTTATACCCCTATCTATAAGAAGGAGTGCTGACTCGCGTTGCTATGCAAGCCATTTTCAACCTTATATTAACAATTGTAAGCGGCGCGCGAGTTAGTCTCATTCCAAAACCAAAAGGTGTAACACCTCTTCGTAATTCTATTTCTCGTAATCCTATTTCTTAAGTCTCTTCAGTTTGTAATTTCGTTGTGTTATGTTAAGTGAATTCAAATAAAGTTTTTTTTAAAAAACCGAAGATAGTTTCCGTTATAACATTTTGGTGGCAGCGGTGGGATACGGAAAACTTCCAGTGACTTTATTTTTTCATACCGGATCTCACATACCATTTAATATCTGTATTTACAGTGATTCTAAAAGTTAATTGTAAATCAAGAAACAAATTCAATCCCGGAACAGTGCTCCAACGAGTTCTATACGTTTTGATAACGGAAACTCTCCATTACTAATTATCACATTCTTATAACTGTGAGTAATAGACATAACTCAATTACACAAGGAAAACCACTGTCTGTTTTAAGCAAAATAAGAACATAAGTAAATATCAAACTCGAATACAAAGTGGCAGTCTATCAAAATATATCACTCTATAAGTGACACAAAGTAAACAGTGAGTGCTTCGTCCAAAGTGCAGTGCAGTGTTATTGTCTCGCCGTGTTCCTGTTTGAGTTTAACTACAAATCCCGCTTATCTACGTCACCGTCATCGACGCGTCGGCCCTGTTCTACGAAATGAAACCAATCGTCGTGCTAATGTTAGCACTCGTATAGTGAGTCAATGAACATTTAATTTAATTTGTTAACATTTCTCTGTGTATCTGTTCGTGTATTTTAAATTGTATTTTTCTGTGTTACTATATTCCTCCCGAAATCCTCGTGTAATTTATGGACAAGTTCCCCGTCCTATCTCCACCTTTAACCCGCAAAGCCGCATCAAACCTAGCAATGGCCGAAATTGACTT
Source organism: Papilio machaon (assembly GCF_912999745.1). Classification (NCBI taxonomy): domain Eukaryota; kingdom Metazoa; phylum Arthropoda; class Insecta; order Lepidoptera; family Papilionidae; genus Papilio; species Papilio machaon. Next base: position 75,743 of record NC_060013.1, on the reverse strand, counting down.
AAATACCCTATTCAAATTTATTAAACCTTTCGACGGAAGTCGAGAACTGTTGAGCTCCTTTATAGTTAACTGTGACAACGCTTTAGACTTAGCGTCTGAAACACAAAAACCTATTATATTCAAATTTATTTTAAGCCAATTAAGTGGTAAGGCCGAAATTGCCTGCTCCATAAAAGAATTCTCTAATTGGGAGCAATTAAAAGAATTTTTAAAGACACAATTCAGTGAAAGGAAGCATTACGCTCATCTACTAATAGATCTTCAAGAATGTAAACAAGGTGTTAACGAGACTGTAGGACACTTTGCTCTCCGCGTAGAGACATGTCTGTCAATGATTGGCTGGCTTTAATACTGCCGCTTTCTTCTTTGTTTGGGACCTGGTAGAAGGTCCAGGCGCGGGTGGAGTTTGGTCCTGGCTTTCCTCCTCTACGTCAGTCAAAAGGATTTCGGGCTTATCGAATTTAGGGCTGTTTGGTCTCTCGGCCATTTTTACACAGTTAAATTCACACACATGAAAACACAAGATTAACCAATTATTATACATAGTAGGATTTTGGCTAAAACTTTACTAGTTTACAGGTGTTTTAAAATTAACATACACAATAAAAATAAAATGAGTATTACAAGGGTTAAAATCGGACGATAGCAATGACCAAGTTACTCACTGGAATGTGGATAGCGCGATATGGACGATCATTATCGGAAGTCGCGCTGCTCTCGGCGAAATGTCTGCGTGAAGATAAGCCTCGCTCCGTTGCGTCGCTAGGTAGCTTGTTAAAGGTGGGTACAGACTGATGAAACGTAACATGCAATGTGTCATGCAATGAAAGAATTCATCGTACACATTGCTGCAATGTATCATGAAAGGCAACACACTTTGTAACAATTTCTCATAGTTAGGACGTCTTGTGCACGCGAAATGTGCATTTCACGCGCACGGAATGATCCGTGATTTGTCGGTTTTTCGAACGAACACAAAGGGGTCCACGTTGGCGTTGGACGGTTGTTTTGAAATCAACACGTGCACGCAACGAACATGGAGGACGACACTGCGTGGAGTGAGGAAAAGGCATTTTGTTTGATAGATGCGTACAGAGTTCGTGAAATTTTGTGGAACCCGCAAAATGAAAACTATTTTAAGAAAAATCTTAAGCAAGATGCGTGGTCGGAAATCGCAAAGTTGATGTCAATGACTGTAGAAAAATGCAACAGCAAAGTTGTTTGTCTTCTCTCTTCATACCGCCGCGAAAAGCTGAAGGAAAAAAAATCAAAGGGGACAGGAAAAGGTAAAAATAATGATTACAATGTTTGTATTATTATTGTTTTTTCTTCTTCATTTATAAAGATTAACAAACAGTAGGTAATCACATTAATTAGTGTAAAATTTTGGTAGTTAAATCTATAACGTTGTGAAACCAGCAACATTAACCACATAGTATCTTACTTAACTTTGTATTACTCGGTTGCAGATGCCTCGGAAACATACATAAGTCGATGGTTTGCCTATGATGCTTTGAAGTTCTTAGACGACAGGAACACACCGAGAAAGAGAAAAAATACGGTATGGATTATTCTATGAACATCTGTCTTACCAAGAAACCTTTCCTTCTTTCGTAAAATAATCAGCCAATTCATCTCTGATAGCATTTAGATGTGCAGGTGATCGTCTGGGAATATTTCTTATGGGCAGTAATGATGTCATGTCGTCATTATTTCGCCTCCATGAACCGTCATTTAAAATTCCTTCTTCCTCCTGATCAACTAATCCTGGAGTTATGAACACGTTTCTAGAATGACGTTTCAAATAATTATGTAGATGAACGATTGCCATAACTACCAATTCAGCATTATCAGGCTGTAAAAGCATTGGTTTTCTTAAAACTCTGAACACAGACGATATAATTCCAAATACGTTCTCAACAATCCGTCTAGCTCTACTTAATCGGTAATTAAATATTCTCTTCGATGAACCCTTCGGATGTGTCCCACCATATGGTTTCATCAAGTTTTCACTTAAAGCAAAGGCACTATCGCCTACAAAAAAATATGGGATGAAAATATTTCTATCGGGGAGTGGACGCGGCGAAGGCAGGTTTATTGTGTGATTCTATATCATATCATATAATGTGGTATCTTTGAAAACTCCGCTATCTGAAATTCTCCCTTGGCATCCCACGTCTACGAATAGAAAATTATAATCTGCATCAACTAAAGCAAACAAAACGATGCTAAAATTTTGTTTATAATTATAGAACTCGGTTCCGCTTTTGATAGGTGCTTCAAGTGTAATGTGCTTTCCGTCTAATGCCCCTGAACAGTGGAAAGTTCCACCGGTCTTCAAACTCCTTGCTTATCTTCAACCAGGCTTCGGCTGTCGTTGGTACCTAAAAAAAACAATTAATTATTTTTTTGCATTTTTAGGAGTCACTTCATCGCTCGGACTTGGAAAACACTGCCGACCAAAATGTGTTCACCCCTCCAGTACTACCAAATGAATGTACTCCAAAGAGCGCTAAACAAACCAGGAGGGATGACAATGTGCTCTCAGATGTGATGGGAATACTGAAAACAACAGCCAATAAATTGGACAATTCGATAGGTATTCCTGATACAACGAAAAGTTTCGCTTCCTTTATAGGGGCTAAAATGACTAGTTATTCTCCACAAACTAGGACTTCGGTGGAACATGCAATTTTTGAAATAATTATGAAAGCTGACAGGGGATATTACGAATCGTGGCGTCATCAAAATAATCGTCCCTCAATATCGGCCGGACCACCATCGGGCACAAACGAAGCAGGACCCTATGGCTATACTACGGCAAGAAATGAAGATACTACTGACTATCCAACCATCCAGCCGCCCTTGTCGGCATGTTCGCGATGTGACCGCTGTTCTCGATGAAGACCGGCTGCACTGTACTGCAAGTTCCTGAAAGGCCCACTGATGTGTATGACCTGTAGGTACTACGCAGCAGTGGGCCTTTCAGGAAATTCGTCACTGACGCTGGAATGTCTTTGGGCCGGGCCGGAAACTCGGTGTAGTAATGAAAGTTCACACAGTGGAGTCGGCATTTACACTCGAACACACACACACGCGTCGAGACTTGATTTTGGAAAACTTTGAGACGAATACCGGGGACTCTTTACTGAATCCCTTTACGCTGCCACCAAATGTTATGAGCCTCAGGGGATTTAGGTTTTTAAAAAAGAAAACTGATTAATTGGTTGAGACAGCCGTCTAGCTTGGATGATGGAATGAGGGTCAAACACAAAAACGTATGAAAAAGTGTTCAGGTTAAATAATTTCCAGATGTACATTATTAGGGCGTGTTTATTTTTTTATTATTTAAGATTATGTTGCCGGCATACTATATTCAATCTCATTTTGATTATAAAAATAAAATAATTAATTTACTGCTTTCGTTCATACCAAAATGTCTCCTACTGTAGACTGTTCGGATGCTTTGCACCTCAGTTTGATAGTGTAATGTCATCTCTCGCGTCAAGACACGGCACGCGCGGCAACGATTTGTAACAACCAACTTTATTGCAGTTAGATTATTTTTTTGTTGAGTCTAATTGAACCAGTAAATAGTGGTTGTCTGTTAATATATAGGTATATATGTTTGTATTTGAAGAAGTTGTTATAATCCGCTATACATTGGATAACGAGGACGACTCAAGAATTTTGAAACTTCAGTACAAGTTCGGAAGTTTATAAATTTTGTACAGTGTAACGTTGCGATTTTTTTCGCATCATTTCTTTTACTTGATTCGGTTTTTTTCTTCTCTTCGGTTTCCGAACGCACACATCTGTCAATTATGTCAATGTCGTATAAAAGGGAGATTGTCAAAAACAATTGTCCGAAGAAGAGAAGTTAGAAATTCTATTGCACAATATCAGACCATTTTTTGCTGAAAAATTAGCGTTACATAGTTTCCAAACAGTTAGTGAATTAAAGGATGTGTGTCGTAAGTTAGAATCAGCACGGTTTAAGAAAAGTTTGTTCACCGAACCACCTTCTACTTCTGACTTGAACCCAGATTTAGTTTATAAGGGAAAGTGCAATGCATCAGTTGATGCTGTGGAACAATATAGGCCTCAGGGTAGGAAGTTTGCGAACAGCCATCCAAATGACCACAGTAGGCAGTTCAGGTCAAAGGTACCTTTTGTAATAGGTGTAAGGTAAATACTCATAACAGAAATCAGTGTTCTACACAAGACAAGCGTATTAAATGTTTTAACTGCGGTGAGCTAGGGTACACTGTTAGGTCGTGCCCCAAATGTAAATCGACACAGCCAAAAAACTAATTTACTCAAACCAGGGCGAAACCACCCCAGAAAAGGTCGATTCTGAGGATTGGAGACATTGGCAGAAATTAGTGGTTAAATATTTTAAAAATAATAACGTCGCCCCGGTTTTGTTCGAACCACATTCTAGTGATTTTTTTGTAGTGATATAGAAGCTACAGTGGTACTTAGAAAATAGGTTAGTGTACTATGAAGGTAGATTAATACAACAAAATAGGTAGAAACGCCATTGTAGTATTAATTTATGTAAACTTAAATAGGGAGTGTGAGTTTCTCCGTAAAACTCAGAGTTCAAGTTCGCGTAATGGGTGACAGAAGTGAACAAACTTTTCTGCTACTTTAATGGTCCGGACAGCAGGGAATTTGATTGAGTGTAAGAATAGTCCTGACGATTGGCGGGGTGGGGTATTGATTACTGAAGGGTAGTTTGAGCGCACAATTGGCTCACAATATGTGCTGCATTGTTTTTTATTTTTTTTCTCTTCTTTTGTTTTTTTTTTTTATTGGTGTAGGAAATGTGTATGTCGCGGGTTTGTGTTGCCGATTTGGTTGTTCGTCCTTGTGTTAGTTCTGTTAATTTTCCATATTTTTTCTTTTTGCTTGTTTTTTGCTTTTTACGTTTTTTGAATCTCACAACAGTAATTAATGAGTCGTTCGGAAACATTCAGTTTTAGTTGTTGTTATATAAAAGTGTTATAATTACATTTTGTTTAATTTAATATCTCTGAAAATTGAGGATTGTGTTACCGACGCTGAGGGCAGCGCAGTTTCTCACTGGTTCGAAACTTTCGTTGATGGAGGGGTATTGTAACGTTGCGATTTTTTTCGCATCATTTCTTTTCCTTGATTCGGTTTTTTTCTTCTCTTCGGTTTCCGAACGCACACATCTGTCAATTATGTCAATGTCGTATAAAAGGGAGATTGTCAAAATCAATTGCCGGTGGTAGTCTACCGTCCTCGGATTTATTATTGGTGCTGTTGTAATTCTACTTTTAGAGACTTTAAATCATTCGTGATCGCACTTGATATTGAAAATATTATGGCAGGTTAGCCAAAATAAATAAAAATGTGAGAGGTGGGAAATCGCGAGCGGATTGGTTTATAAGTCCTTTAGAACAAAATTAAATTTGTAGCAGCCGCCGTGATGGGTTTTCTTTATATTTCTTTCATATTCGTCTCCGTTTTCGATTAAATTGTTACTTTATAATAGAAATTATGGATTAAAGCATGTACATTACTAGTCATGCTTCTTTGAAGTCCGTTCCGCAGTCCATGCAAAGAGCTTAGGATACAGTAAGGTACAACCTTCCTTACCATCACTACAAATCAACATCCAGGTCAGTGTCACCAAATTCCTGAGTAAGATCTGTCCAGTGGATGCTCGGACTGTTATCTGGAAGTTTCCCTCCGAGCCGCCACTGCACAGGTATATGGCTGATCGAGCATAGGGACTTGTTGTGTTGTTTATAACTAATTTGTTTAAAATGGTATAATTTAAAGGTTCAATATTGTTTAAAAATAATAAGTGGGTAAAAGCAAAGTTGATTAAGACATGCGAACTAGTAACGCGACCCTGAGTATAAGTTTTATCCTTTACTATCTCCGATAAACATTTTTAATTAAAAAGCCTTAAGCTAGATAACCTCTTATTACATTTCTATAAAATTTAAATAAAACAACTATCATTTGGATGATTCTTATTGTATATACACTCTCGAGCAACCAAATCGACTCACCCCTTGACGGCGCACAAATGCATTGATTTTGCTAAAACGACAAATGTCAATTATAAAAATGATATGTCATTCGTAAGCTGAAGATTGATACTCTCATTTAACATCAATACCCTAAAAAAAATTGAAGCGCTGATTTAATGACGCATTTTAATTAGGCGTCAGGGAAAATTTGCTCCATAAGGTATCCACGAGTTGCGCTACCTTTCCCCGCTATAAAACCCGCCCACATCCGGTTTACCCTATCAGTCGCTTATCACAAGTTGGCCGGTACACATCTCAGTAAATTGCATTAAAAGTTTTAGTGAAACCATGGATACCACGCCAGAAAAAGCAGCTCAAGTTGTTGCCTTGTTGCAACAAGGGTTAAGTCAGCGAGCAGTCGCTGCCCAGCTCCAATTGAGCCAGTCTGCAGTGTCCCGAGTATACAAACGGTTCCAAGAGACTGGTGCCTTTAATCGGAGACCAAGAACGAGCCGCCACCGGTGCACTTCAGAGAGAGACGACCGTTTCATTGTCTCAACCTCGCTGCGCAATCGACACCTCACGGGTGTTGATGTGCAACAGGAATTGAGACATACACGAGGGGTGGCTGTAAGCGAATGGACGGTGAGAAGACGCTTGAAGGAAGCCAATTTGAGGCCAAAAAGGCCTGCGACGGGCCCCAAATTCACTGCAGGCCACCGTCAAGCGCGCCTTCATTTTGCTTGAGAACATCTCAATTGGAGCATTACGCATTGGCGGTCGGTACTGTTTACTGATGAGTGCAGAATGTGTTTGCATGGCAGTGACAGGAGAAGCCGAGTCTACAGGCGTCCGGGGGAACGTTTTTCCCAATGCTGTTTTGCTGAAACAGTGGCGTATGGCGGCGGTTCCTGCATGATGTGGGCTGGTATTTCCTTAGAGGGAAAAACTGATCTTGTTTTCGTGCCTGGGGGCGGCCGTGGAGGCGGGCTAACAGCTGATCGGTACATCACCGACATCCTACTGAGTCATGTTGTGCCCTACGCAGGGTTTGTCGGCGAAGACTTCGTGTTAATGCACGACAATGCCCGCTGTCACACGGCACGAGTCACTCGGCAATTTCTTGAAGAGGTCGAATTGCGCACGATGGACTGGCCTGCGCTCAGCCCGGATATGAATCCCATCGAGCACTTATGGGACGAGCTTAAACGAAGGGTTCGAGCCAGGAATCCAGTGCCTTCGAGCGTAGATGATCTAAAGTCAGCATTGTTAGAGGAGTGGAACGGCATTCCTCAAGAGACTGTAAAAAAATTGATCATTTCAATGAAAAACAGACTGCAGGTTGTAATAAAGGCTAGAGGGGGCAATACAAAATATTGATTTAATATATATATTTTTTAATTTCTACCAATTTTTGTGTAATTTCCAAAATACGAGACCTTTTCATAAATTCATAAATTCCGATTTTTCCTACTGTTACGTTCAGACGTCATTAACTTAATAAATAATTAATGTATTTCAATAAAAATGACATCAAATTAAAGCTGACATCTTTAGCTTTCGAATGACATATCATATTTACAATTGACATTTGTCGTTTTAATAAAATCAATGCATAAGGGCGCCGTCAAGGAGTGAGTCGATTTGGTTGCTCGCGAGTGTATATATATATATATATATATATATATATATATATATATATATATATATATGTTTCTAATCATGTAGTCGTTTAACGGTAAGGGAAGGGATATATAAAGGGTCCTACTGGAACAAACGATATCCAGTATGCAGTGCGCATATCACATTATCACATCAGTCGACGTAGCAAGTCTATTAGCTCAAAATGAACCAACAAACGGATTCTCAAATCATACTGACGCCGCCAGAGGAGGAAACGTTCGACGGAATAGAAGTAATCGAGGAACCGTGGACACAAGATGCCCAACCACCGGAAGACACTATCCCTATCCCAGAAGAATATCCTTCACCGAGTGGGGAGAATCCGAGGAGTCCATCGCCGAATCAAATTCCGCCTTCGCAGCCGTGCAATGCACCGAAGAAGAGGCCATCCTCTTTACAACTTCGCCAAGCGCCATCGAAGAGACAACAACAGGAGCAGAAGCAAGAAGCTCAACAAGAAGCGAAACGTTTAGCGAAGAAACAAATGAGAACGACGAATTGGATTGTACAATGGGCCAAAGAAAACATTACACCAACAGAAATAAATTGTCTCCTTGGAAAGTCATCGCTAGTCATAAAGGAACTAGAAGAGAGCATTATCACATCATTTACATCTCCACCGCAAAAAACTGGGGGCATAACAGCATCCTTGGAAAAACTATTAGATCCAAAGAACACAAATGTTCTCAAATTGCATGTATTCAGTGCTTGCTTAAGTATATTACTACCGGCCCTGATCGTACAACACTTAAGCAAATTCTCACCGAGCGTGACAAAAAAGTGGCAATGTGCGTCTCTCATTCATTGGGAATTGATCCTGAACAAACAAAGGGTAACCGTACAAGTGCCGAGAGGAGAAATAGTATTTTTCGAATACAAAGCCCAACACGAAACATTGATGACGGACAAATGGATCAGAGCACTACTGATGCCAATCAAATCATACATGAGAATACATTCAATAATGAATGGGAGCATGATCAGCGTGCAAGCTCCGACAATGACACTGGAGGTGAACAGAATGCCATTCTACAACAAAGAAGACTCAACAATAGCGACAGACGTCTTAAACTTATCCGAGAAAATCAGGAACTTGTGCTTTACTTATGTAAAAACAAGGCTTTTGACGAAGGGGAAGCTACACGACTATTATGCAACACACCTCAGGGGATTGCAATTCAGTTCAACCGAAACTTCGGAGAACGACTTGCTACAGCATTACGTATCGCCAGGACACTGGTATTTCAGGAATCGGTTGAACAGAGACTACAGCGCGCAAAACAATACGAACTCCAACAAGACCCAACAATAAACGATCCCCCAGTTGTGGAACAAGGAATTGACAATTTAGTAAATCTATTGGAAAACAATGGCATTCATCCGTACCAATTTGCAAAACTAACTAAAGAACATTTCTACGGACAAACGGAAAAAAGGAACAATTTGTTTTTCTTGGGACCACCGAGTAGCGGAAAAACAATGATAATGGAGAGTCTTGTAAACATGCATTACAATTTTACAAGACTAACGGGATTCGCACCAACGTCATCGTTCAATTTCGCCAGTTTAATTCACACAAACGCCTGTTTCATGGACGAGTGTAAATTAACGGATAACCAATTTGAACAATGGAAATTACTTGCAGCGAGACAACCGATGTCAACCGATGTAAAATACAAGACACGACAAGATGTGAAAAATTGTATTCTCTACACGGCAAGTAATTATCCAATATGTACATACATAACGACATCAGACGCGAAAGAAGCGGTAGACACGAGAACAATAACATTTTATTTCTCGTGTCCCACTAAATACTTCAAATTAAACCCATTTATATGGGAAGGATTTTGGAGCATTTACGGAACCATTTCAGATATAACAAACTAACACTGCATACTGGATATTGTACCTTAGTAATAAGACATAAGAAATAATCGAAATGCACAACAATATAACCTAATAAAATTGCACAATTAGATACCAAGTGTTTTTATTTCACACCTGCATGGGGTTCACAGACCAAATAAAAGGGGGAGCGCGCCACACAACAAATTTAGTATGGAACAAACACCCGAAGAATCAACACCACACACAGGATACACGTTACCAGGCTATAAATATCTAGGTCCGGGAAATGATCTAGACTTAGGCGAACCAACAAACGAATTAGACAAATTAGCAAAAGAACACGACGAAAGTTATAACGAAGCACAACAAGAATACGACGAAGCAATAAACGAAGGAAAAAACGAAAAGGAACAAAAAAAAATCGCACAACAAAAAATTAAACAAGCAGACGAAACATTCCTAAAACAAGTATACCAATATACGCCTACATCAAAATACGACGAAGCCGCACGAATAGCAGCATTGACGGGAATTGGAACAAAATATTTAGGAGAAAGAGTGTTAGGCACCATATATCCCCGATTCAGAGCGCATAGTAAAAAAACCGCATTAATGGAAGGAGGACTAAACATGGCGACGACACCGAATTTAATTGCAAACGGAGTAAACAATGATACGAATAAAAAAAATTTTACATTCAAAAAAATGTTTAACTTTCACATAAAAAGCACCTTATGTACTTATTTAAAAGAAAATCCAAACGCCAACGCAAGCAACGGAAGAATAGCAATAAAAACATTTATCCACACATTACCATGGGATAAACTATACATGTATTTGACTCACAAAGAATATGACGACATCATTGAAACAAACCACACAGCAAGAGTAATAAAAACGTACATCAAAATTTACAATTTAGGCAATAGAACACCGTTCGTGGCGGCATCGGGAACCGTACAATACGCAAATGCAAATTCACAAACAACTATAGGCATATGGGAAGACATGGGAAGACACGGAATGATCAAACTAGGATCAAACATAACACCGGAAATACTGTACGGTAAAATATTAAAATCATTAACAGCACAAGGACAACACAGACAAGTAAGCGGAGATACTCAAAGCGCTGCGTGCCAGGGAAGATTTATAGACAACAGAATGGAATATTGGTACCACAATGGAATTAGAGACATACATACAGGAGAAAACAAAATGGAAAGTATCGAACAGTACTCTTATTTACAAGCATTAGTAGCGAGCGCAACAAAATTCCTAAACGCAACAAATTCCATTGGATTAATCTTTGAAAAAGAACACAAACCTGAAGATGGCATATTCCACATTAGAAACAGTGCTTGGCGATTTCTAAACTATGATTACTTAAAATCCAAAAACCCAATACACAATGTAATTTTACGAGATGGTACACAATCGGCAGTATCACATATGGCAGCAGGACCTATAAAATATGAAAAAGCAACAGTGGACAATTACTTATATAGCAACATTATAGACGTGCCAAAACTAAACTTTACCACGCCAGTCGGAATTGGAATTATACCATTATTAAGTTCAGACGGAGCGCACGAATCGAGCATATTAAATATAATGGTTGAAACGGGCATTGAAATCGAAGCACAATCGCATGGACAAAACATATTATATAGCGCAATGAGAAACACACAACCAAATCCATTAGTAATGGGTTACAGAATTTCAGATCACTACCAAAGCGGAATTATTCTAGGACATCAGCCGATAACGGATCTTATAGCAACGCCATTGGAACATCAACCGGAACCGGCGAGTGAACAAGTTGAAATAGCAGCAAGACAAAGACGACAAGTAAACGAAGGCGATTACGATCACACATTTTTAGAACAAAATCAAAGAATATTAGAAAGTGAAGTAAAATCATTACAGGCGGAGCAAAATTATGAAAAAACACAACTTGAAAAATTAGAACAGTCTTCAAAAACCGAACACAGCGCAATCGGTGAATTAAAACGCAAAGCAGAATTGGCATTAAACGCAATTAAAACTATTGAAAATAAAATCAGCAAAAATACGCCAACATCAAATCAACCGCCGCAAGCGCCAAAGCCACACCAGACATCAAGACCAGGACCAGGACACCGTCAATAATAATAATAATAATAATACTTAGGCATGTTATCTCCGGTTGTTCGGCGCTTTCTAACACTGAGTATCTGCACAGACACAACTTAGTAGCCCGGATTGTCCATCAGGAACTCGCTCTGAAGTATGGTCTTCTGGATGTTAGACTGCCTTATTATAAGTACGTCCCGGAAGCCGTGCTCGAAAATAACCGCGCCAGGCTCTACTGGGACCGGTCCATCATCACAGACAGGACTATTCCAGCGAATAAGCCTGACATTGTGCTGATGGACCGGGCACAGTCAGGGATATTTTTGGTAGACATAGCGATCCCCCATGACGAGAATCTCGAGAATGCCGCAACAGAGAAGAAAAGAAAATATCTAGACTTGGCACACGAGGTTTCTGACATGTGGGGTAGCTTGTCGACTGAAATTATACCGATAGTGGTTTCTGCAAACGGTTTAATTCCAGTCAGCCTCTCTGGATACTTGAGGAGGCTGGGGCTCCGGGACGGTGTGCTCCGAGCTCAAATGCAGAAAGCGGTGCTTCTCGATACCGCCCGAATTGTCCGCCGGTTTCTTTCCCTTTCTCCCTGACCCTTGGCCGTCTGATCTCCCCTGCCGAGGGAATCCCGCCTGGCTAGGATTATTTATGTATTTATGTATGTATAGTGTGTAATTTAGGTTTTATACATATGTATTTATCGTAAATACGTAGTATATTTATTAGTTTTTATTTTACCATTATTTATTTACTTTATCTATCATATAAAAACCAGCCAGGCGGAGACAGAATTAATATAAAAGAATAATAATACAATACATATAATCATTCAATACGTAGTACAAGTCTGTGACTTACGTGTACATATTAAGGTGATGAATAAAAGGTGATCAAATTTGGTCTAGTTAGGTTTGATTAGGTTAAATTAGGTTAGGTTAGGTTAAACACTACTACGCAAAGTCCACGGTCTGGGGATGCCCTGCCACGGATGCGAGAGGAGAACTGGTGGAGGAGTGGCTCGCCTCGAATGGCTTGGTTGTTCTGAACGCGGGGAACACGAACACATGCGTGCGGATGCAGGGTGGCTCCATTGTGGACGTGTCCTTCGCCAGCGCGGACCTGGCACGAACCGTCCGGGACTGGGTAGTCCTGGAGGGTGTGGAGTCTTTGTCCGACCACAGGTACATCCGGTTTGACGCCTCCCCCCTCCCTGGCGGTTCTAGTCCCGGGCGTGTTGCGTCGTCGTCAGAGATCGGCCCGAGGTGGGCCCTCAAAAAACTTGACGGGGAAGCGGCGATCCAGGCGTCTCTGGTCGCAAGCTGGAACCCAACACCGAACGTGACGGAAGTAGAGTCCGAGTCGCGGTGGCTCCACGAAGCGGTCACGCACATTTGTGACGTCGCGATGCCCCGCGTGGTGCGGCCGCCGGCTCGGACGGCGGTGTATTGGTGGTCGGAAGATCTCGGTCGTCTTCGTGTGTCCTGCGTGTCAGCAAGGCGGCAGTACTCAAGATATCGTCGTCGCCGTAGACGAAGCGGGCACACCGAGGAAGAGGAGAGGCGCCTCTACACCGCCTACCAGGACGCGAAAAAGGCCCTCAGGGTGGCCATCGCTGTTGCGAAAGAGGAGGCCTGGCAGGAGCTGCTGGCGTCGTTGGAAGTCGACCCCTGGGGTCGACCATATCGGCTCGTCATGAGCAAGCTCAGACCCTGGGCCCCACCCCTAACGGCGAGCATGGATCCGGAGGTCCTGAATAGAGTGGTGGAGACCTTGTTCCCCTCCATGAGGGAGGATTTCGTTGCACCCAAAATGGTGTTTGCGCCAGCGACGTCAAATCGTAATACGGACGGGGAAGTCCCGGAAGTGGAAGAGAGGGAACTGTGGGCGGCTGTGTCTCGGCTTCAGGCCAAAAACACCGCCCCAGGCCCCGATGGGATCCCCGGACGCATATGGGTCCTGGCCCTAAAGAACGGACTGGACGACAGGTTCCGAGCTTTCCTTACTCGGTGCCTCAAGGAACATACTTTCCCAGACGACTGGAAGACGGGGAAACTCGTACTGATTGGAAAGGCAGGAAGACCGGCAGATTCACCTTCGGCGTATCGCCCAATAGTCCTGCTCGGGGAGGCGGGTAAGCTTTTTGAGCGCGTTATTGCGACCCGCCTCACAGAACACCTCGACCGAGTAGGGCCAAATTTGGCAGACTGCCAGTATGGTTTCCGGCGCGGCCGCTCTACCATCGACGCTATTGCACGGGTGAGGGCTGTCGCTGAAGAGGAGGTCGACAAAGGTGGCGTTGTCTTGGCGGTATCTTTAGATATCGCCAATGCCTTCAACACATTGCCTCACGCATGTATAATGGAGGCCCTGCGGTTTCATGGGGTCCCGTTGTACTTGCGTGAGACGATCCAGGCCTACCTATCGGATAGGACAGTGGTATATCCCACAACCACCGGATTTGGACAGAGAAGAGTGTCGTGCGGCGTTCCACAGGGTTCCGTTTTAGGGCCACTACTGTGGAACGTCGGTTACGACTGGGTCCTTCGTGGCCCGACTCTCCGTGGCGTTAGCGTCGTCTGTTACGCGGACGATACACTAGTGTTGGCAAGGGGCAGTAGCTATCGGGAAGCGAGTGTGCTAGCTACTGCCGGAGTAGCCCAAGTAGTGGGCAGGATTAGGAGTCTGGGCCTGACGGTGGCCCTGGAGAAGTCCGAAGCCCTATGTTTCCACGGGCCTCGCCGAGCGCCACCGCCAGGTGCTCATCTGATTGTGGGCGGAGTTTCCATCGGCGTCGGGTCTACAATGAAATATCTCGGAGTTGTACTCGACAGCCGGTGGAAATTCCAAGAACATTTCCGGCAGATGGCGCCGAAGCTCGCGCGCACTTCGTTCGCCCTGAGCAGGTTATTGCCTAATCTGGGCGGACCGAGCGCGAGCTGCCGGCGTCTCTATGCCGGAATTGTTAGATCGATGGCCTTGTATGGGGCCCCTATCTGGGCGGATGCCCTCGAGCGCCGCAATAAAGCCCAACTGCGCAGATCGCAGAGGGTAGTGGCGCTCCGAGCGGCTCGTGCATACCGCACCGTGTCGTTGGAGGCGGCATGCGTACTAGCTGGGACTCCCCCATGGGAGCTGGAGGCGTCGGCGTTGTCGGAGGTCTACTGGAAATCCGCCGACGCCAAAGGTCGGGGGGAGGCTCCAAGTGGAGAGGAACTCGGAGAGTGGCGACGGAGCGCAAAGGACACTGTCCAGCGCTGCTGGCTCGAACAGCTGAGCCAGCCGGGAGCGGGTCACCGCACCATAGCGGCGATTCGCCCCGTTCTCAAAGAATGGTTGACGAGACGATGGGGTGCACTCTCATATCGCCTAGTGCAGGTCCTTTCGGGGCATGGCTGCTTCGGGAGGTACCTGTGCAACGTGGCCAGACGGGAGCGCACTCCACAGTGCCGATTCTGTGGCGCTGCGGAGGATGACGCGGCACACACCCTGACATACTGCACAGCATGGGCGGAGGAGCGAGCCGTGCTTGTGAACAACATCGGAGATGACATCTCGCTGCCGACCGTTGTGTCTGCGATGGTTGGCAGCGAGCCTGGATGGAGCGCCGTCGCCGCCTTTTGCGAGGCGGTGATGGAGAAAAAGGAAGTGGACGAGCAACGCCGGGAGGATGATCCGGAGGAGGATCCCGTGCGCCGCCGCCGACCGATGCGCCGACGCCGGGCTTTTGCCCAGGCGTCTTAATAGTTTTATCATCAAAAGACGCGTTGGTCGGTGCCGGGTTGGGGGACCTGGTAGGAGTGGGGCGATAGTTCTCCGTCGCCCACTCGGAGATGATTGATGTGGCCATAAAGTGCGTCACGAGAGATGTGTCTTGCTAAAGGACAAACGCCCGCCGGGGACAAGGATAAGGGTAACTGTCACCTTACCCCCGGCACTGGCGGGATGGCGGTTTCGAGGAGTTTTGGTCGGTAGTAGCCCCTCCGGTCATATACGGGCCGGGGGAGCGGCTGAGTCCGACACACCTGCCCGCTCCCCCCCTGGGCGGGTGGACGGCTCATAAACGGGTTTCTCCTCGTAAAAAAAAAAAAAAAAAAGCTTAAACACTACTACTACTACGAATAGTATATGCTATGCCAACTCGGTATGATAACTGCGTTACCATACCTCGTTAGCATAGCTAACGTACCATACATACATACATACACAACTACCTACCTACATAACCCTGACTAAACAATATTAACTAAATAATATTTTTGTTGTGAGTTCATATTGTCTTTTTATTCCCCTTTATACCTATAGAAAGGAGAAGTAACTAAAATATCAGTTTTCAACAGGAACGTTTTAAACTGCCTGAACGGCTTGAAGGAGTCAATATCTCGGCCGAGATCACCTAAAAATATACATGTATATAAGGAAAAAAAAGGCAAATTAATATTAAATGATAATAAAATGGCGGTGGAATCGAATGACGCGACACCGTGTGATGTTTAGGAGAGATCTGCAGCGCAACCGAGGACCCACTACCAACGTGTCGGAGGAAAGAAGCAGGTTCGGACCCACGAGCAACCCATCTTTTTGTTCATTTTTTTTTAGTTATTTTTTTAATAAATTTCTTTTTTTTCTGTTTATGTTAGTGGCCGTTATTTATTCCATTTTTCAAGAGCAGTAAATAAATTACTTTAATTTGAATGTATGTAAAAATTAAACAACTTTTTATATTAACGTCGATGGAAAAATCAGCAATCTATATTGACGAATTAAAACATGGGAGTTGTTGGGAGTATCTTATTGGTGCTTAACAGAGGTACATTTTTGTGAGAAAGGTGTAAAAACGAATACAGCTGTGTATCAAAATACAGTCCTGACGAACCTTGTGGAAACTGTTTCTCATACCATGTTCAATAACAGGCACTGGGTGTTCCAACAAGATTCGGCGCCAGCTCTTAGAGCGAAGAGCACACAAGACTGGCTGGCGGCGCGTGAAATCGACTTCATCCGGCACGAAGACTGGCCCTCCTCCAGTCCATTTCATACGTCGTCCATTCGTTTGTGATTTTTATAAATGGCGTCTACGTTGGTGCAAAAATATTTATATTAAAGGATACACAAGATATCATATGTCAACGAAAATCAATTCGATAGGCATAAATTTGTGTACACCGCTATGTTAACTTACAATAGCACCGTCCACACTACAACGCGTTTCACCCCATACGAATTGGTATTTGGACATAAGCCTTTCATACCAGACTCTGTTTTCGAACTTCAGGCTGACGTAACTTATCCTGAATATATCAAAATGCTACATCATCGTCTTAAATTATCTCGTGAAAAAGCCCTGCAAAATATCCATGTTTCTAAGGAATGATCAAAAAATTATTATGATCAACACAGTCGCCCTGTTCAATATAAGTCTGGCGAATACGTATATATAAAAAACCATGTAAGACTATGAAAAACCCTATCCACATTGTGGAAAGGTCCTTATAAAATTGTTAGAGTAAACCACAATAACACCTTAACTCTACTCATAAATTTTGCTTTAATATAAAGACAAAATAAGTATATTAAGGACGATTTTGAGGTTATGGAACAAAGACAAGAGAACAATATGGAACAAGAACAAGAGTTCGGTAAATGTCTATTTTATTATTTAATTACATTCTAAATATCATCATCCTGCCATGGAACTGATCCAGCTTCGGACATTAAATAGTTTACGAATTCTGTTCGAACTAAATTGGCAGAATTACCACTTCGTGTTCTTACTTCGTGGGATAGGTTTTCGTAACTAGATTTCAGATTTTTTCAGAAACGTTATTATCACTGTTTGAGCCCTCCTTGTCCCTTATAAAGTTGTGTAGAACAGTACATGCCTTAACGGTCCATACAGCTGTTGTTTTATCGATGTCTAGAGGCCGATGGAATATTCTCCACTTATTAGCTAAGATACCGAAGGCACATTCAACGTATCTCCTAGCTCTAGTCAAACGATAGTTGAATAATCGCTTATTTTTGTCCAGATGCGTCCCGACAAACTACCTTAGTAAATTTTCGTGTAATCCGAAACCTTCGTCTCCAATGACCACATAAGGAACTCTCGTTTCTGATTCTCTTGTTAATGGGCATGGTCTCGTATTTGTAGACTGCCGTCTAACACCACACTAAAAGACACTAAAAGATAAAAAGAATTGCAAGACGTCTGGTTCCGCTGTCTCAAACACGAAGCCCTACAAATACCATAATCAGATGCTGTTTTTGAAAAAAGTAGTTGCTGCTGGTGAAACGCACGAAAGCGTCTCTGCTAAACAAACTGTAGAACAAACCGAAGATGACACCACGAGATCGAATGAACCTACAAAGGAAGATGACAGTGTGACTACAATGACACAACTTGACAATGACAGTCAAAAAGAACAAAAATCTAGCCCCCCCGCCAAAACGAACCAGCCAAAAGAAAGTTTAATGAAATGGATGCCAAAATGATGTCCTGCATTGACTATCAGATAAAACCGAAGAAAATTGAGCAGGAAGACCGCAATCTATCTTTTTTCAGAGGTATTTTGCCGTCTTTGGCGTTGCTTGATGATGACCAAACTTTGGAATTCCAGTCAGGGGTGTTAAACCTATTAAAAATATTAAACATAGGAGAAGTTGGCCAGTCAACTTATGACTGGTCAGCCTATACACAAACATCTGGTGCTAGTGACTATCAATCCCAGGGCTATTTTAGCACACCACAGCCTACTGATAGTGCACTATCGCCAGTACAATCTGTATACAGTGATGCTACGTTAGATCTGAGTTTTAAAAATAAAAGTACGTACCTTAAAAATATCGCTAGTTTTTCTTCTGGGCAGATACTTTTCCTCAAACGAGTATCTTGCTTTTTTAAATCCTTTTCCAATAGTTTT
The DNA here is from genome assembly GCF_912999745.1 of Papilio machaon. NCBI lineage: Eukaryota > Metazoa > Arthropoda > Insecta > Lepidoptera > Papilionidae > Papilio > Papilio machaon. Next base: position 57,151 of record NC_060013.1, on the reverse strand, counting down.
AGAAGTTCATCAAAAGTAGACATTGACATACGAAAGTAATTGAAAAATTTCGATTCATCACCTCGTAATTGACTCATAAGTAAACTGTAAGCACCCTCTCTAGATCTTTGGGCCAGAAGTGGATGCTGCCAATAACGTCGAATCTTCCTTCTCCGACGATAGTACCAAGAGTTTAGCAAAGTATTTTTTGTTAATACATTATTATTACTTTATACGTCACCAAGAAACAAATTGTATTGTTTTATGATATTTTTTATTGATTTCAGGAAAACAGGTTTCAACTAAATGGAATAATATACGAGATTCGTGGCTTAAGACAGCAAAAAAAACAAAAAGATGAGTCTAAATCTGGATCTTCGGCCAAAAAGACTCGAAATTATTTATATCACGACCAATTAACGTTTTTGAAAAAAGTCTCCGAACCTCGACCACCACATGAGTCAGTTTCAAAAAAAGCAAGAACCGAGACTGAAGTAGGCATGGAATCAGATTTTCGTTCACCTTTAATTAAAGATAAAAGAAAAGAGGTAAATGACAGGATGGTAAAGTTTTTGGACTCCAGAATAAACCCAGAAAAGGAAAACCATCATCTGTCTTTCTTCAAAGGCATTATACCAATCTTGAACACTTTAACTATCGAAGAGACTTTAGAATTTCAAGCTAGCGTCATGATAATGTTGCAAAAAATTAAAAGTAGGAATTATGAGAGACCAAATTACGGACATTGGCGTAATTCATATAATGAGATGGCAGGACCAGATCAGTATTCTGGATACTACACACATAATAGCGTCAATCAACAGGCAACACCTACGCAAGATCAACACCACCCTGGATACTCTATGCAATATAATAGTAGTATTCAACAGGCAACATCTATACCATCAACTTCATCTCAGACATCGAATCAGATTCTAGCTTCGCCATCAGCATCTAGTATCATACATATCATCATATATCTTTCCATACATTCCCAAGACTCAGATTACTTAGATTTTGAAGGGATTTAAGTTTGAGTACAAATAAATACTTAAGTTATTTGCATTTTTAATTCATGTCTAGTCGTCCCAGTAAATCGTCAAAAGTGGTTGCTGTCATTAGAAAATAATTGAAGAACTTTGATTCGTCTCTTCTAAGTTCACCCATCAATGTTTCAAATGTTCCAAGTGAAAATCTTTCCCGTAAAATAGGGTGTACCCAATGTTTTCTTTTATTTTGCCTTCTATTAAGATACCACCACAACACAACAATTTCGTCGTCCATTGTGCGTGCAGGTCCAAATTCAACTGAGTTAAGTACTTGAATGTCTGAATTTCTTCCGGGATCCGATGTAATGTGAACACTCTGTCCGGTGTCCGGTTTTCGGCAGATCTCCCGGAGCAGCGTAGTGGGAACGCTGCCTATTAAGCAATTTTCTGTGATATTCATTATTTGGCATTTTAGTGAACGAGGACATGCATTTCATCATCATCATGCATCGCATTTGCGATGGTCATGTCGCAAAGGAAAATTACATATCTAATCTAATTTAGATGATTTAATGGCATGCTTATCTGTAAATTGTAAAGGTATAGAGGTTTTTGAAATCGACGAGTCAAGGTTTCCTGAAATCGATCTACTCTTGAAGGAGAGCGCTACACGTCCTTTTAAAGGTAGGCTCGAAATACATCAAATTACCCCATAACCCCAAGCTCCCAGAAGCCCTTGTGATACAAAAGAAGGGCACGCTGACGTACTGTTATAACCCTTCACAGTATGGACGTATCGATTAATCAGCAATATATTGAAGACGAAGTTTTCCATTGTTGTAAGTATTGTGCAATATCTGCCATCAGCAGATTTAGCTTTCTTTATAAGTAATTTATACAAATAATTTAGTCGATTGCTAGAGCTCGAGGTGACAACCCGGATTCGGAGACCATCTAAGTTTTCAATTAAAAAGTGTGTGGAAAAGTTTTGGGTTTTCTTTTTAAAAAGAACCCCAGCGCCGCCCGCAAAACAGATCTAATATCTTTAGAACCTTATCTTGAAAATGTTGAAAAACAATTACACAGAACTCAAGATTTATGTATTAAAATTCAGTCGCAAGACGAAATTCAATGTAAGGATATCTGTAGTCCTATAGAAGTTTTAATACAATCAAATTACATTAAATTGCAATCTTTGTCTCACGTCATTATTAATAAATCTTCCACAAAGACCAGAAGGTCTCTAGAATTTGGTGGAGAAATTTTAAAATTTATTTTCGGCACCTTAGACGCCGATGACGCAAGGAAATATGACTCTGCAATTAACGCCTGTCAAAAGAGTGAGATAGAATTATTTCGTCTTATGAAAGATAACATACATATTGTTAAATCGACTATAAATAATGTTAACTCTACTATTTCCAAACTTAATCAAAACGAATTAAAGTTAAATACGCAAATTAATAACATGAATGAAATACTATCTCAAATTACTAAAATCGATAATTCGTTACTCTATACTTCTAAGATAAATACATTTTTAAATATTATTGAAGGCTCTTTATTAACGATTTCTAATTTGTTAGATACTACATTAAATGCTATTTTATTTTCAAAGGTAAATGTACTACATCCTAGCGTAATTAGTCCCTTAGGTTTATACATCGAACTATCAAAGCATAGTAACCAAATAAATAAAAGACTCGATTTTCCAGTTCAATTAAACTTAGCTAACATTCATTCTATAATTGATGTCTCTGAATTAACGTCTTATTATTATAATAATAAGGTTATTTTTGTCTTACAAATTCCACTAATTACACAAGACAAATACACTGTTTATAAAAACATTCCTCTGCCTACAGCTCATGAAGATTCACATTACAAAACATTTGCACTTATCCAACCTTCTAACTCCTATATTGCCATTAGTACAGATAGGATGCATTATGCAATGTTGGATAGTCTAGAAACTTGTAAATCTTTAAATGATGAATATTCCATATGTCAAATAACTACTATACTTTCAACATTAATAAATCCAAGTTGTGAATCAAAGTTATTAACAGAGGTGGTCCTTACACTACCACCCGAATGTAATTCTAAATTATTATATGGTGAAATTGATATTTGGCATAAGTTGAATAATAATAAATGGATTTATGTCCAGTCAAATATAAATAAACTTACAATAAAATGCGATGACGCAATTAGTGATCACTCGTTAATCGGAACGGGAATAGTCAAAATCACCGATAACTGTATTGGTTTTTCTAAGACTATTCAGTTGATGCCAGATAGCTCAATTTCTGTTAAAATATCGTCTCCTTTAGACATAAATTTTGATATAACTATTGATGACTGTTGTAAGAAAGACATATTCAATAAATCATTACCATATCTTACTCCTATATCTTTAAGCAAAATTAATCTAGATTCATTAAAATACGCAAATCACCAAATGGATGATTTAGAGAAAGAGTTAAATAATGTACAAAACGAATCTCATTTTATTAAATATGTCTCATATTATTCTACATTTACTTATATCTTTATTGTTTGTTTAATTTTCTATATTTGTTTCAAATTGTATAAATGTTACAAACAAAGTCGCCACAGCAGTATTGGCTGTTGCATACAAATATTCAATCAATGCCATAATAAAAAATCAACTAAACAAAGTAATAAGTTGTCAAATGTCATAGAAATGACAGATATTTCTACATCCGACGATGAGAAATCTACTAGATCTCTGCCAGTTATGAATTACAAATCATGTAAACTTAATCCAGATAAAAATCTGACAATGTCAAAAAGAAATATAAACTTTTAAGTAATTGAATGTTACTAATTTTGTTCACTTACTATTTCTAAGATTAATTATTAATTTCTATATCATTTGTTTAATTATGTTTAATTTCTAGTTCTACTATTTTTGAATTGTGAATATTTTATTCAACTACTATTTTCAAGAATTATTACTATATTTACTAATTTCAATGTGTTTAATTTCTAATTTTACTATTTTTTGAATTATGGACATTTTGTTCAATTACTATTTTTAAGAATTTTTACTACATTTACTATATCATGTGTTTAATTATAATTCTACTATTTTTGATTATAACAACATTGTATTGTTATTTCTAAGTTATTATTACTATGTCTTATGTTTAATAATGTTCAATTTCTGTATGTTATTTCTATTTTCAATGGTCTCCTAATTCGCGATTCTAATTCTAATTCCAATTCTAATTCGCTTCATCTTAAATGGATAAAGCTTCGTCAAAAAGGGGGAGCTGTTATAACCCTTCACAGTATGGACGTATCGATTAATCAGCAATATATTGAAGACGAAGTTTTCCATTGTTGTAAGTATTGTGCAATATCTGCCATCAGCAGATTTAGCTTTCTTTATAAGTAATTTATACAAATAATTTAGTCGATTGCTAGAGCTCGAGGTGACAACCCGGATTCGGAGACCATCTAAGTTTTCAATTAAAAAGTGTGTGGAAAAGTTTTGGGTTTTCTTTTTAAAAAGAACCCCAGCGCCGCCCGCAAAACAGTACGCTGAAATACTGCGTAGAATAAAAAAGGATGAAACCCTTAAAGGCGTAGGAGACCATGTCTCAAAAATCCGCAGGACTGTCGGCGGAGACATGATTTTTGTAATTAACAAACATGGTACGGGAAAAACTGAACAGTACTGCAACGCCATAAAAACGGTGCTGGGCGAAGAGGCCCTGGTCAAAAGTAAGATCCCAGAGAAAACTATCATCGTAAAGGACCTTGACGAAATCACCACAAAGGAAGAAATTAGGGATGCCTTACAAAGCGTACTGGGTAAAGGCGAAACTGTAGACATAAATGCCGTTAAATCCCTCAAGAAAACGTATGGTGGCATGCAAACAGCCTTGGTAGTATTACCAATCGAGCTGGCCAACAAAATTCTCGAAGCAGGGAGGGTTCGCGTAGGATGGGTAATATGTTGGGGTGCGGTGGCCGGTGACCTCCTCGTGGTCTGGTGAGGCTAACAACTGGCCGGGAGGGAGATAGGGTCTGCGGGGCTAAACCGGACAGGGCTACCCATACCGGGAAGGCCCGCGGACACTATGGGGCTCTTGCGGGTCCTGCGTTTAGCGCAGGCCCTGGACGGGGTCCAAGCACGCCCACCGGGCGGTGCTGGGCGCGACGTGCACCGAGGTGCCGCCGTGCGGAGTGAAGGGGTGTTTTCCCGCGGGGCTATGCCGGACAGGGCCTCCCATACCGGACAGGCCCGCGGGGAACACCAGGGGACCCTCAGGGGTCGGAGGATGTGGGAGTGGTCAGTGGCTAGAGTCTCTCGCAGACACCGGGCGCACGCTGAGGGTCATGCTGACGCGCTGCGACTCGCTTGTATTGGACAGGGGCGCTACGGCGTCCAACACTGATTGTGACTCGGACTCTTCGGCCACCAGCTACATGTCGGTCGTGTCTGGAGAGTCCAACAGAAGGGCCTTCCTCAAAAGAGGTAGGGGCCCTTCTGACCCGGAAGATACAAATGGCGCTGCTTCCGCCAAGGGGGCAGCCCACAAATCAAAACGAGGACGGGGCCGGCCCCTCAATACGGAGTTAGCCGAGACCGAGGTGGCCGCGTCGCTACGCACAGCGAGAGAGGCAAGGGCCTCCATACCATCCGGCCCAGCTCATCTCTCGCTGGTGGATACTGAGGAAGACCAAACGAGTGCTGCCCTCAACAAATGCGTCGAGGCATCACTTAAAACAATTATAGACGTGGCAACCAAGTCCACCAATATAAAGGGGACGTTGGTGAAAGCGCTGAAGGAGGCGGCGGCAAACATCAAGGCTGCCGTCTCTCAGCTAAGAGAGAGGACGATGTCGGAGGAGGGGGCGCGGCTGGAAGCAGCAAACGCGCGCCTCCAAAGGGACATGGAAGAGCTACGGCGCGAACTGAAGGATATCGACAAGCGCCGACCTGCCTGCCTGACGAAACAGATATCCGGCAGCTGCTGGATGAAGTATCGCGTGCCAACGTGGAAAAGTTTGGCACCATACTCAACGCCAGGCTGGCAGGACTGGAGGATCGTCTCCTCCCCGAACCGCGGCGCCGGCCCCCGCTGGCGACGGACAGGAGAGAGGAAGACGACGCCGCCCCCGCTTCGCTCCTCAAGGCGAAAAAGGGGACGACAAAGAAGGGACCAGCAAAAGAGCCCCTGCCCACAACATCGGGCACCGGGACCCAGGATCGGGCGACAACTTCGGCGGCGGCCCCAGGCGAGGCTCCGCCCAAAAAGAAGAGGAAGAAGAAGCAGCCGAGCCTGGCCGCTAAAGAGGCCGCACAGGCGAGGGACAAGTCCGCCCCTACGCCCGCCGAAGCCCCGTGGACTAAGGTAGTGTCCCGCGGGGCCAAGAAAGCGGCCAAGAAGGCGTCCAAGGGGCCGGTCAAGACTCGCCCCCCCGAAAGACCGAAGGCCAAACTACGGGCCCCAAAGACCAGGCATGTAGCTCCCATGTCTGACGGTGCCCCAAGGAATTTTTTCCCTCTATAAAAAAAAAAAAAAAAAACCTTGGCTTAAGTATCTACTTAGTATAGTTAGATATAATTTGAATTTGTAAATCGTACCTCCATTCATTACTAAAGAGGTTCTGACATTTTTGTATGAAGCCTGGCATAGTGATTTCACGTTCGAAATTATGAACTTATGATTATTTGTTACAGATAATTCTGGTTCTCTCTTATCTCTGTGTATTATAATATTGTGCAACAGACAGACTGCCTTTACAATTTTAATTGAATTGTCCACAGATGTTTCGATGCTTTTTAAAAGAATTCTAAATTTACTAGCAGCCATTCCAAAGATGCATTCTATACCGACCCTTGTAGTAGACAATTTGAAATTAAATCTTGATTTATCTGCATTTCCTGTTGCTTGTGTTCTTGGATAAGGTCTCATTATGAACGTTTTCAAAGGAGAAGCCTCGTCCCCTAAAAATACATATGGTGCCACAATATCACTATTCGGTAATCGTTCCTCGGGTGGTAATTGAATACTTCCACTGTTAAGTTCTTGAAAAAATTTTGAATTGCTGAGAACGCCTCCATCACTATCTTTCCCGTATGCACCTACGTCAATGATGCGAAATGTGTTGTCTGAATCGGAGACCGCTAATAAAACAATTGAGTAATAATTTTTGTAGTTGAAATACATGCTTCCAGAGAGTTGTGGCTTTACGACACGAATGTGTTCTCCGTCCAGATTCCCACAGCAATGTGGAAATTTATTTTTATTTGAAAATGAATTTGCTATTTCCATAAATTATTCCAAATTGCACTGCAAGCCTCCATCACGATACTTGCTATTGCGGTTTTTGAAATGCGAAATAGCACTCCTAATTTCCGAAAAGGGAACTCCTTAAGTACCTGTAAATAATAACACGTTGAATTAAAATTTATTGTTATTTATTACGGAAAAGGACGTTAAAACTTGGTGGCGACACTTAAGGGATGTCTTTCTAAAAGAATTGAAAAAAGTTCGTAAGCCTTGCTCTGGAGATCCAGGAAGCCCAAATGAACAATATTACTCAGGGAAGTGGACCTATTACCAACATATGTTGTTTTTAAAGGATGTTTCAATGCCTCGACCAACCGAAGGTAATAGTGTTCATCAAGAAACTGGAAATAATGATAATGATGCGAGCCTACCATCCACTTCAAGATCAGAGCAGAATCTTCAGTTGCCTGATGAAGAGAATTCTACTGCAATGTCTAATAGATCCGAGGCTTTTGTGTCTTCTGATGACGAACCACTGTCTACCAGTGCGCGCAGTACAATTACACGGAGCACGAGTGCTTTGTCAACTGAAGCTTTGAATAGTGGATTACAAACTGGATCCCAAAAAAGAAAACGTAAAGAAAATTAATCTTTAACCGAATATCAGCGTCGAATGATCCAAATCGAAGAAGATAAAATTAAAGCGTTTAAGGAGAAAGAAAAAGAAGTTGAGGATGAAGATTTACTATTTTTGAAATCGCTAGCTCCATATTTTAAATATATGAATCCGGTGCAAAAATTAAGATTAAAAAGTAAACTACAGAATACAATAGCAGACGAAATTTCTCTACCTATACCATCACCCCCTTCAAACTCTTCATCTACTATGTCAATGTCAATCATACCTTCACCTGTGCACGCATCCTCACATCCATCCATGGCACCACCGACAAACACACAACAATTCTACGAATCATTTAATGCTGAATATGATTCTTGAATATAAGATTTTTTACACCTCAATTTCTTTTTCTAATAAAAAAATGTGTGATTATTGCTTTTTTTATACCGTCTTCTTCTTATCGTATGGTTGATGAACAACCTGGTGTCAGAGTTTAAACCGCCCGTAGGCCTCTGACATGGCTTCACACACCGTTGAAAAATCTCTCAGTTGTGCTGGTTTCTTCACGATGTTTTCCTTCACCGTTTTTAGCAAGTGATAATTAATTTATAATACGCACATGAATTCTAAAAGACATTGGTGCGTGCCGGGGTTCGAACCTGCAACCTTTGACTTGGCAGTCCAACGGTCGTACCACTCGGCTATCACTGCTTTTTTTTAAAGCTCTTTCTTCCTGCTTTTTTTATACCGTAATAGTTGATTATAAGATTTTTTTTAAATTTGTAAATCCAGTAGTTTAAAACTTAGAATTCTACGTAATTTTGCTGACTTTAGAAGTGTTTTATATACTCTGTTGCACATTAAACCGACATAATGACTACCTATATGAAAGAAATATAAAAAAGTAATAAATAAATACATATAATAAATACATAAAATATTTGTCTTTCATTTGAATGGTCTTTCAACAGGGACTTACAAATTGGAGGAAAATGGATACGCACACATAATAATAATAATAAAAAACTTACCTGATTGTTAATACCAATCTTTCTTCCACACTAATGGGTTTTTTAAAGTTGGTCACTCTATGATTACAATCGCTACGTATTCTATTGCAGATGTAGTCAAATGTTTCTTTTGACATAGACAAATAATCGTAAAAGTCTTCTTCGTTATTTCGTACATCAAAACAAAGATTGAAAAATTCACCGCGATATACAATCGAGATACAATCTATAAAGTATTTTATGTTGTCTACGGTTCCTTTTTTCAATGTCATTTGCAATTTTTAAAGCAATATTGCCCGACAGCAAAAACTGTGCATCTCTATAAAGAGCCATCGTTAAAGTGGCGTAAGCGCGACGCCAGCCATCGAGCGACGGCATCGCGCGATCTATTAGGACACCTGTTAGGTCATCGTACGACCACTTGATCGTGAGATGAAAAACGCATCGCGCCATCGTACGATCGCTCCCAATTAGGACGACGCCTTACATTGCTTCAGTGCCATTAAAAGTAAACAATTTGAGTTTGTTTTGGTTTCGTAACTTAAAGCTAGTGTTTGGACGTCACAAACATGACATTTGATGCTAATTCAGTGGCGAGAGCCGTCGCTCTTATCGACGAAGGGTTTAGTCAGCGTTACGTGGCGCCGAAGCTTGGTGTCGCACGTACCACCTTAAGGGATGCAGTGAAACGGTTTCGGGAAACTGGCTCTTATGAGCGAAGACCAGGACAGGGCCGAAAAAGATGCACCTCCGCTCGTGACGACCGATTTCTTGTGACCAATGTTCTAAGAAATCGGTTCACTACAGCTGTTGAGGCACGAAACCAACTTCATGAAGTTCGCAATGTTCAAGTGAGTGAAATAACAGTGAGAAGAAGACTAGGAAAGAAAGCCCTTGGAGCTTTTCGACCATCTCGAGTGCCACAATTGCTCCTAGGCCACCGGAGAGAAAGACTTCGTTTTTCCCGAGAGCACGCCGAATGGAATATGGAACAATGGAAATGTTGTAATGGAATGTTATGTTTACTGACGAGACAAGAATATGCTTGCACGGTCCTGACGGTCGCCAGCGTGTATACAGACGCAAGAATGAAAGGTTTGCACCATGTACTGCTGTGGAAACAGTAGGTTACCAAGGTGGCTCTATCATGATATGGGGCGGCATTACTTACGAAGCACGCACCGACTTGGTTATCTTCGAAAAAGGTGGAATAAATGCTCAGAGGTATGTAACAGAAGTGTTGGAACCTCATGCCATTTACTCCATTTATTGGAGAAGATTTTTTATTAATGCAGGACAACAACAGATCGAAGATGTCATCGACAGCATGCCAAACCGCAAAAGTCATGAGGGCTAGAGGTGGAAATACGCACTATTTAGAATTCATTTATTTAGCAGATTTTTTATTTTTAAGCTATTTCATCACATTTGTTAATTTACGGTCAAAGTGTTTTTCAGACTTTTTTATAAATAAACGTAATAATTAAAAACAATATTATCTTTCATTTTACTTCAATATACCGTTATAAAATAACATTCACAAGTAAGGCCACAATTTTTTTTTAAACAAAATCGTAAAAAATCAAGGTGGGCGGTTAATTATGCCGCTGAGTGTAGTAATGCTATAACTGAACCAATATCACCCGGTTTTTCTGAAAGATTGACACCTGATAATCCAATTGAAAACTTATCTTTACAAAGCCATAGACACAGTTTTCCAAGCAGAACTTTTTGCCATTTCAGAAGCATGCAATTGGGCACGTAATAAAAAATTCACAAACACATATATCTTTACTGATTCTCTCTCATCCATACAGGCCATTCACAATAGGAGTAACACCCATCCACTCGTCACTAAAATTCATAACATTATACACTCACACAGAGATATAGGGGAAATCAAAATTTTATGGGTCAAAAGCCACATTGGTATTACTGGCAACGAGACCGCAGATTCATAGAAGCCCCGATTTTGCCTACTTCCCTCTATCATACGTTAAGCAATAAATACGTCTTCGTCACCGTAGGTCTTGGGAGATGAGATATCAAAGCGCGCCTCAGGGGAGTCACACACGTACTTTGCTCCCCACACTTGACAGTGTGTCCAACCTCTGGGCGGCTACCAAAGTCACATTTCAGCTCACGCAATTTCTCACTGGACACGGTTACCATAAGGCTTACCTACACAAATTTAAAATAGTGAACAATGAGGCATGCCCCTGCGACGAGACAACGGCTCAAATTCTAACCCATTTAATAAAAGAGTGCCCGCGATTCCTTAGCCGAAGAATTGACCACGAACTCCTTTGCGGAAACCTTAAGGTGCCCCCCTATACACTCACCGAAATAATCAATAAAGCGTCTGCCATAGAGTCCTTCGTTAAATTCATAACCCACATCATCGACAACCTTAAACTATTCAATTCTTCAACAAATCAGTGAAACATTATACCTAGTACATATCATTTTTTATTTCGTATTTTATATTTCGTCGCTTCATTCTTCAGATACAATTTAACAAGTAGTAGTCCCAACTTACAAGGCATGATCGCACGTTTAGAGAATCCATTTTTAAATCGATACCCTTTTTTTTTTTTTTGTCTTTCCGTCTAGCAATACTCCAACTGTTACCTCATTCCTTTAGCGCGCGAGGCAGCGTTCGCACGTGCCCTACAATTCTCAGTGTAGTAAAGTATTTGCTATTATTTTAAGAAAAATAACCATGTCCAAGAGAAGTAATGTGTCTGATTCTCCTCGACCACGGAAATACAAACGAATTATTTACTCGTCGGAGGAGGACTCGGATAACACAGGTTTGTGCATACCTACTTTGTCGGAAAATAGTGATAACATTATACTTAATTATTACGCCTGGAGGTTGGCCGTGTGTCATCACGAAGGCAATAACTACCCCTAGAAAAATCGACACAGTCAACTCGTAAGCGCGCCAGAGCATTAAACGTATCCAGGACATCGTTACAACGGATTTTGAAGAAAGATTTACATATGCACCCTTACAAAATTCAGTTGGTTCAAGAATTAAAGGAAACTGACGGTATTCAAAGACAAAATTATGCGAACGAAATGTTGAATCGGTTTACTTCCTTCAATAACATAATGTTCTCTGACGAGGCTTATTTCCATCTTAACGGGCATGTTAGTAAACAAAATTGCCGCTATTGGAGCTCCATCAATCCAAAACTTAAGCATCAGAAGCCCTTACATAGTCCGAAAGTGACTGTTTGGGCCGCTATGTCAGCCCATGGTATCCTAGGGCCTTACTTCTTTGAGGATGGCAGAGGGCGCGCAGTTACTGTTACGTCGGAGCGATATGTGGCTATGATCGAAGAGTTTTTCATACCAGAATTGCAAAACTTTTCAGGCTTTAATGCCAGGATGTGGTTTCAACAGGATGGGGCCACTTCTCACACCTCTAACACTGCTATGCCCATTATCCGTCAACTTTTTCCTGGCAAAGTGATCTCTAAGAGAGGAGACATTTCCTGGCCTCCACGTAGTCCAGATCTGACCCCGATGGATTTTTTTTTTTGTGGGGCTGCCTTAAGGCTAAAGTATACGACACAAACCCGCGGTCAACTGAGGCCCTAAAAGAAAACATCCGCAGAGAAATGACAAGCATTTCAGCAGTGACGTGCCGCGCAGTCATCGACAATTTTAGACGTCGTTTGCAAGAGTGCCGTGATGGCAACGGATTACATTTAGAAGATGTTATTTTCAAAAAATAATTCCCGTTTTTTAAGCTTTTTTTGTAAATAAAAATTTAATTCATAATGTAATTAGTTTTATTTTACTATTTTTTTTTTCATATCAAAGGACTTATGGGCCACCCTGTACCTTATTAGGTATAATATGTTACCACCTATCCTGTAGACAACCTGGTTGGTATATTCTGTGGAATTTCTAAAGGAAAGATATCCATTCTGTGGGCAATTCTCATTATTTTTTTATTTTCAAAAATACTTCAATTTTCACATATTATTCTGTCTCGTAACGAAAGTGTTTTTATTTTAATCATTACAAATTAAGTTCTGTAAACAAATCATAATAATGTGATTACATAACGTTTATGTTGTTATCTGTAGACAATTAGATCTATTCTGTGGCCATATAAAAATGAAAATTGTTATTTTTCGAGAGAATATGTAAGAGTGATCTATGTCGTTAATATTAGGAATTATAAGAGACGATTACACGAATACGAATAAAGGCTTATTTTCAAACTCATATGTGAGGTGTTTATAGCCCTTTTTTTCAGTTTTAGCCGTTTTTAGAAGTAGAGATAAGTTTTTGTGTAATCCTTAATGTAAAATAAAGACCAGCCTTGCTCTGCTCTTCAAGCAGTACACATCAACAGTTGGTTTTTAAAAACCCTTTTGCCTTCGCCCACTACCTAACTCCCATATTGCAACAAATATTTTTAGAAACCCAATGTATTAAAAATGAGGAAATATCACTATATGTACATAGTAAAGTTAGAAGAATTGGCAAACAGAATAAATCAAGCAGGTGGAAATATACCTGAATCTATGCTCATCACTAAAATTATCAGTTTGCATCAAAAAGTTTTGGGAAATAGAAGATATCGCTGACAACTCAACCTCAATACCATCCGAAGACCAAACATGCATTACGCAATATGAATCCGAAACCAGGCGCCGAGTGGACGGAAGGTATGTCGTTCGCCTACCTCTAAAACCAGATGTGAACGAGAAGCTGGGAATTTCTAAATTTAAAATAAGCGCAATTTTTACAACTTTTTTTTGTATGACATGGGGGGTAGATGATGATTTCGTCATCGGTAGTTATTTACTTTTTTACACGAATGGCAACCCTCACATTGTCTTTCCCGCAATCAACCATCACTATTTAAAACAATTGCGGATATAGCGTTATTTGGGAGGGCAGCAGATGATAGAAGACGAACGGAATCTATTTGCAGCGTAAAAACTCTTGATGAACTCAGAATTCTGCAGAGGGACGAAGACATGTATCGATAGTTCCTGTTAAGCTGTTCGGGCTTAAACTGATCACGAAGAGAGCCACTTAGATAGCAAATTCGCTGAAACATCGATCCATTATTTAGAGAACATAGCATCCATACTTGGACCAGATCAAGTATTTTCCATATCTCAAGATGATAAAGCTCGAGTTCCTATTGGCGTAACTGCGGCAAATAAGCAAGCACCTCTTCTAATAAACATGGAATATACAAACAAATTGCCTGATCACGATTGGGTAATCGCTGAGCGTCATAAATTAATACCATCTGTTTATGCTGGTATTAAAATCACTTTCAGTATGCTAGGACAACCGCAAGCTGTTGGATATTCTGGACCAACATACATCGCTATTCGAAGTGGAAAGCATAGTTCATCTACTGCTAATACTCATGCTCAGGATTTCGATACGCTTCTCGAACTTGAAGAGTTTCGACCATTAGCTAAAACTGACCATGGACTAGTAAAACCAGTGGTAATCATGACGGTTGATGGAGGACCAGATGAAAATCCGCGTTATCAAAAAGTCATAGGGTTTGCTATACAACACTTTAAGCGACATGATCTCGATGCATTGTTTTTTGCTACCAATGCTCCTGGAAGAAGTGCGTAATTTTTGGTATGTTAACGACTTACAGGAAGATATGGTGTGTTAAAAGGATAACGAAGAAATACAAAATAATAATGACGCAGAACGTAGTTTGCTGCAGTCGACGGGTACCGTGGCAATCAGGTTTGCTTCTAATGTTTTGCCGGAACACGTCGATCTTCATGGTTGACGGTTCGTGGTAAATCAGTGTATTCCACCAGTGAAGCAGTGCTATAATTGTCTGAGGTATGGCCATTTAGCGATCTACTGTAAAAATTCTGTGAAATCCTCAATTTCTACCCAAAATCACAGCTAATAAACAGCCGAAAATCAATCTAAACATTTCTGTATAGTGTCCTGTTAAGAAACAAATAAATGCATATAACATTTACAGTCAAGATATGGACGGGAAGATCTACAAATACAATTATATGTTAGAGAGTTATTAGCCTTAGTTTTACAAAAAGCAACTGGTGACGGAGTGGAATTATCTGTACTATATAACAAATTAAGTGCACATTTAAGAGAGATTCCGATAAGGAGAATGTATACGAAGCTTCAGATTGTAGCTCAGTGTCTTCGGACTCGGGTGCAGATTCTAGATGGATTGCACCTATTTTGCATCCCTTTCTTGAAAACAACGTAAGGGAATAAGAATTTGCCAAGCGTGAAAGAGGCAGATCCCGTAATACCGGAACCACTTCCGGATACAAAAAAGATGGGAATAGAATTCCAGACATTGAATGAAAGTGGATGGAACAGAATCCGCTATAAAGAGGTGGAAAAAAACCTACATACAAGCCTCTCCAGTTTTCAGTTCACTTAAACTAAATATGGAGCTTGGGAGTATTCCTAGTAAACCATCCTCTTGGCTGGTTAAGCAGGAAGAAGTATTGGGAACAATCTCGCATGGGTTACTCCTGCAGAGAAAAGATCTTGCAGAGAGTTTAAATTCTATAATCAAAAAACATCCAGATGCCGCTGAGGATCTACAATCATTGTTATCCCAGGAATCTCCATTTAAAACGATTTCCGATGATGTTTTGCTATACGTCTGTGACCATCGAGCAGAATTAATAGAAATTAAAGGTAAAAATGAAGTCGTTAATAGTGCACTACACAGTATTAATCCGTCGGTAACACATCTTTTCGACGAGAAACAACTTACCAGTCTTATAAAAGATAATGGCGGCCCAGCACAAGTTTTTTTTAACCTCTCCAAAATTTGTAAAAAGGGATAAGATTAAAACCTTTCACAAAACCTCGTTGACTTCCTCTTCAAAGGTGAAGAAGGCGACTTGACGTTCATGAGGCTCATCGTCGGGACGACCCTCCACCAGCCGTCCATCAGGAGATCAGCCTGCATTCAGGCAACTAAATACTTTTAGAAAGGATAAAAACCCCCAAAGAAACGAAAATATTGACAATTTCCATGGGAGACAGTTAAAAGACTTCCTACCACTTTGACAGAAGTTAGAAGCCCCCCATATAGTACAAAAGATTATTACAGGTTATTCAATACCGTTCGTGAAGAAACCACATCCATTCCCTTTTGGGAAAACTTAGTGAGATTCAAGACAAGAAATTCGCTAGCTATGACACAAGAACTAAACAATCTTCTTGCATCAGGAGTAGTAGAACGAGTGAACAGTGCAAGGGGGTTTCTGTCTCGGCTGTTCCTTATTCCAAAGACGAATGTAAATCTGAGACAGATTTTCGATCTTCGTCGATTAAATTCTTATCTCAACCCTCCGAAGTTCCACTTAGTAAATCAAAGTTAAGTCCCCAATTTCCTTCAAAAAGGGCCTTGTTCGACCAGTTGCGCTCGAGATCTCATCGCTGTAACAACTACCAATATTGATTCTTTAAAAGAATTTCTTGTATTTCACAAGAACAGACATGGCTGAACATTTAAAAAAACTTAGTCTAACAAAAGTGGAAAGGGATAATCTGGAAGAGAACTGTCTTGCAATCAGACTCCATAGAATGGATGCAAGAAAGACAACAGCGGCTGACTGCATCAAGTTTTGGAAAAGTTTGCAAAACAGGTCTTATAAAATGCGGGCCTCTTGTAAAGAATTTGCTTCGTGGAGTGAATTTAGAAAACGTGAAATCAATACAGCATGGCAAAGATCACGAAAATATTGCGTTAGAACATATGAGCAAGCACAGATGGACTATTGAATGACGATAAAATCGTTGAAAAAAAGTGTCCATATTCATGTTCGAGCATGACTATTAATGATGGTGTTAATAAAAAAAAGATAACTTTCTGGAAACGCAATCCAGCAGGAGATTTAATAATAAATACCAATCACGACTGGTATTATCAGATCCAAGGGCAGCTTCATATCACTCGAAAAAGTGAATGCATTTTTATGGTTTGGACCAGCGTGGACATGAAAGTTGAATTTATTAAAAAAGATGATGACTTCTGGGGGAAAAAATGGAAGAAAAATTGAAGATTTTTTACATTGATTGTATGCTCCCGGAAATTATAGATTCTAGGATTGACAGGAAAATGGAGGTGAGAGAACCGATTTATTTGATGGAGGCGATTGAAAAAAGAGAAGTTATACGCGAAACAAAAAAACGGAAAAATTCAAATTTAAATGAAACAAGTATCCCTAAGAAAAAAAATATAAAAGAAAAAAATATGACTAAAAACATTGCGTGTTTTCCTTAACACACATAAACATCCTACGAAGACGAACGTGTGATGGTTATGTAGCTTTTACGAAGCACAGAAAGATGATCTGTTCGTGTCGAGAATGCGTATTTCTATAGCAAGATGCGACTATACGAGTAGAAAATATCTATGTAGAGGTTGTATAAGAAGTTCCCACGCTCAAGGACCGCAGCATTAAGTCATATATGCTACTTTCATCAATTTAAAAAATACTCTATTTAATTCGATTAAAGTTTTTTAAACCAAACATATTGTTTATTTTAGTTTTTATTACGAAATGTTATCTTAACCGTTAAGTGACGTGGGTGTCTCACAGACGGCCTCGATGCAAAAATCAGTCTCGTGGCGTTAATTTTTTAAAGACGCTCTCGCCCCTCGCGCTACCTTCGGGTTTCGGTGGCATGATCGGTCAGTCGAATGCTCGCGCTCGTGGCAGCAACACTTGTACCTATACCGTTTGGTGTCCCTGAGGCGTGAGGTCAGTATTTGCAGTAGTTGTCAGTATACGATGCAGAAGTGGATCCAGATTTCTGTTTCAGCTTCAGATAATCTGAGGATGAAGAAACTCAATCTCAACGATAAAGATCACCCCGCAGTTAAGTTGCGATTCAGGTCTATCTTCAACACAAGATGATATATATACACACAGAATCCCAAAGATACTACATAGGTAAGAATGATTTTAGGTCAAGCGATGAACCACTGATGCGTAACTGTCGTTCACTAAGCCACAAATTGGTTGATATACCTAGATCACAGCCTAGAGCATTCACCAACCTAGAAACCTTGTGGATACATTTCATGAATAACGATATTACTGACAAAATAATTGAATATACCAACAAAATACTTGCCCAGATACGGGTAAAATATAAAAATCAGGAAAAACCTGAGCTTCGCAACACGGACGCAGAAGAAATTAAGGCTTTCTTCGGGTTGTTATTTTACTCATCTGTCTTCAAATATAACCATGAAAATGCCAAATATATCTTTGCTACAGATGGTTCAGGCCGAGAGATATTTCGTGCAGTTATGTCTCAGTATAGATTTCTTACACTTTTGAACTGCATTCGTTTTGACAATGTAGAAACAAGACAGCAACGACTAGAGACTGACAAACTGGCAGCAATTTCGGATATGTTTGAAAAGTTAAGTCTAATTGCAAAAAAGTATATGTACCCGGTGCTTATTTATGCGTAGATGAAATGCTTGTCCCCTTTAGAGGCCGAGGTCATAATTTATATGTCCAAAAAACCAGCAAAATACGGACTTAACATTTTGTTAGTTTGTGATGCTGAGACATTTTATGTCTATAATGCTAATATTTACTGTGGCAAGGAATCGGACGGTTTAGGTTTACCAGAAGATGACAAAAAGTTTGCAATTCCTACACAGTCTGTTTTGCGACTTTGTAAAGACTTTGAGAACACCAAGCCTCGCGTCTTTTAAAAATAGACTAAAATCATGGCTTATTCAGAAAGCTCTGTATAGCTACGAAGAAGATTTTGACTAAAAATATGCTTATTGTGTGCTCATCGTTATTCAAAATATTTGAGTAGTGAGATTTTGTTTTATAAAATAGATATTATAGCTTTACTTGTATGGCCTGTAATTTATATATTATCAATAAAATTGTAATTATTCAGTTGAGATCGTTTTAAACGTACTTATATTATAGCGTCTCTGAAGGGTTCAGAATCTGTTGCCGCTGGAATGCAAGTGTTGGACTCTGAGCCACAATAATTGTGTCTCATAGTTCGTCGTTCGACGACGAACCTGTTCCTGGTGCCAGTGGAGTGGCAGGTGCTAGTAGGTTGGCACCAGCTTTTTCGTCTTCAACTTCGGAGGGTGAAGCTTCGGAGAATGCGGCTGAAGTCTTCTGGGTCATTAGGAAGACGGATAAACCCCTATACGGAGGAATTGAAGTAAGTACATTAACGGTAAATTCTTTGTAAATTTGGATTTTAAGGTTGGATTTGAGTCACAGAACCGAATCAGTCAACCCCGACTCCACGTGGTACTTTCTGCCCTACCCCTAGAGTGTTTATGAAAAGAATCATAAAGTTCCCACAGAATTTTGATCCTAGGATTTGAAATGCCCTGCCACACTGGTTTTGGAACCTATGTCTTCCCGTTCGGCATAAAAGTCAGGAAGATGACATAATGTCTGAAACATGTTGACTTTTAGAGCTCAGTAAAATGTTGTCTTTTCGATAACTTTTTGCCGATGTAATTTTAAAGCAATCTCAATGATGACTTTTCGAGGATTTGTGTTGGTATCTTTATAACATCAAAGGGATAACTTTCCAATGTTTTTATTACCTTACTATCAGCTGATTTTTAATTATATTGTGTTCCCTGTAACCTCAAATAATTCCAATTGTCAGTGTGTGAAATAAATAATAAATAAATATATCATTTGCAATAATGCCGAAGAGAAAAATCTTCGAAGAATTATCAAAAAGTCAAAAAAATAAACGTTACGCCAATTTCAAATTGAATCAGAAAATTTATTAGATGCATCTACCAGTAAAACTTAAACTTAATTTACAAAAGTGGAGTGCCTCTGATAAAGAGAAAATTGAAAAAGTTATCAAATCATGGTTTCAGCATGCTGGCGATCGCCTTAAAAAACTTAAATATTTATAATAATTACTTGAGCCGTAAAAATATTTATAATTTTAAATTTATATTGACATGTCATATCGTTATTATTCATTGTGTTATCAAATAAACAATAATTAAACCTATTTTCCATGTCAATTTTAATTTTACACTAGCCTCTTAATTTTAACATAAAAACGTTAACTTTATGATGTCTAGAAAATGTTATGTTGATCTGCCAAATCCTGCTAAATCCAAAATATTCGAGATAATTAATAATCCTGCAAAGACATTACACTACCTCACGTCCTAGTAAAATCCTCTGTATCCGATATCCCACTTTCATTACTAGTCGACTCAGGATCCTCTGTAAGTCTGTTAAAATATTCTTTTATGAAAAACATCCTAAACTTATTAAGGAAACCATCCAATTAAAAGGTATTGACCCAGCCGAAGAAACTATCCGCACCAGAGGTCACTTCCAATTAAAATTACAATTTACGAAATCAAAATGGTCACATTCATTCCACGCAATAGACGCAATACACTTACCATATGATGGAATAATCGGTTCCGACATGCTCAATGCTCATAATTGCAGTATTAATTACAACAATAACCTCCTTCACCTCGGTAAAACATCCATAAAATTACATTTCCATGATCCCGCTTACATTATTCCGCCTAGAACTGAGTCCATTATCGAGTGTTCAGTATCAAATCCTGAAATAAAAGAAGGATTAATCCTCGATCAAAAACTTTCCGAAAACCTGTTGATTGCAAATTGCCTAGTAGTTGTAAAGAATAATAACAGAAAAAATCTATCCGTAATCAATACGTCAGAAACACCTATAACCCTGAAATCAGTCAAACCCTCAAACTCAGTCCTTTTTATTCTACCGATTTCATAGAACAACCTTCCGTCTCAATAAACCACATCAACGTTTCAACGGATTGCCATAAACGTACTGAGGAAGTACTAAAACAACTACGTGTTTCACATCTCAATTATGAAGAGAGAGAGTCACTGTTTCAATTATGTTCCGAGTTTTCCGACATTTTCCATCTTCCCGGAGAAAACCTATCCCACACTAATGCCATGAAACACGAAATCAAAACTACTACAGATGTCCCAATAAGTACAAAGTCCTATAGATTTCCTGAAGTCCACAAAGCCGAAGTACGCAAACAAATCGACAAAATGTTGGAACAAAACATCATAGAGCCTTCTGATTCTCCCTGGTCATCACCCATTTGGGTTGTCCCCAAGAAGCTGGACGCTTCTAACACACAAAAATGGCGCGTAGTGATCGACTACCGAAAGTTGAACGACGTCACTATCGGCGATACCTATCCTATACCACAGAATACCGAAATACTGGACCAACTCGGTAATAGTTCCTACTTTTCCACCTTAGACCTGGCGTCTGGATTTCACCTGATCAAACTGATCAGGTGAAATCTTAAATCAACATCCGTTGATTAAATACGACACATAACTCGGTTACATTCATTATTATCATATGTTTAGTTTTAATCTTTTGTATTTTTAAGATGTTTTTATACATTAAATCGCGCAGCCGTCTGTCTGACTTACCTTTTTCCGAGATCCTCTCGTGCCGACCCTGTAAATTTACCTGTAGAACAAGCTCCAACTCCCGAACCAGCTATTCCTTTAAAGGTCATTAAACGCCATCCCGATGCAGAAGAACTCCCATCTCCTAGTATTCGCAGAAACCCCTTTTTTTTGGTAATTCTGTCAATCAAAATTCCGGTTTCCGTTTACCCCAACCTGGGTTCCGTTTCCCTCAAATCGGGTATCGGCCCCCACAATTTGGTTTTCGGCCCCCTCAAATTGGGTTCCGGCCTCCGATGAAAGGTTTTGGTAATCATCCCCAAGGTCAGCAGTTTGGCTACCGCCCTCAGTTACAACAGTTTGGCTATCGCCCTCAGTTAGGCCAACAATTCGGTTATAAACCCCCAATTGGAAAGACATCCTTTAATAAATCCATGCCCCCACAACAGTTTGGATATAAGCCACCAATGCAAACAGACGTATCCATGCGTACTGCCCCATTAAATAATAATGCCTTTAAAGTCAACGAATTAACCGAATCAGATTACGTAAACGAAGATTACTATTACGACCCCAATTATTATGAGCAACAACAATACAACGATAACTATGATGAATACCTTATTGAAAATTACACCGACGAAATTATGAACAACCCTGACCAAGTTAACCTTGACCAAGAACACCCTTTTCAGGAACAAGCCTCATCCCCGAACAAAACATAGAGCTAAATTGCGACTACTCGTAAAATCAACAACAACTTAGATTATGTATTACAATTACAACCGCGAACCACAGCACCTGATTTAGAGCCTATCGGAATTCCCATATTAAAGTAAGCAATAGATACTAAGCCTAATGAAATTCTAGTTCACTCTTGGTTTAAACCCGAATTTCAAGTTAAAAATTTATCACATAATCAACAGAAAATTTTAGAGGTTTTTATGCCAATCGGTAATGATGATTTAATTAAACAATTTCTAAAAGAATATATAAAGCCGAAAGTTAAATATTTTATATACTTTGAGGAAGAAGAACATAGGCATCAATTTAGCAGAGTAGTTATACAGTTATTTAAGAGAGATCAGGTTAAATTAATCGAATGTACAGAGCGAGTAATAAGAGTAGAAGACGAAGAGGAACAACGTGCGATAATTCTTAAATATCATGAAGGAAAACAATGCCACCGTGGTATTAAGGAAACACTTGTTAGATTACGAAGAACTTACTTTTGGGAGAAAATGCAGGAAACTGTATCAGCCGTTATTAATGCATGTACCCTTTGTAAACGAATGAAATATGATCGCAAACCTTTAAAGCCATTTCTACAATTAATACAAACTCAAGACGCCCCTTTTCAAGAAGTTTTTATCGATATATTTAGTATTGAAAGCAAGTATTATCTCACATTAGTCGATTCATTTAGCAAATTACGACAAGCGATTGAAATTACAAACAGATCAACTCCCAAGGTAATTAGAGCCCTCATGAAGTACTTTGCTTTTTACAGTGTTTCCAAAAGAATTAGCGCTGATCCAGGAATGGAATTTAACAATGTTTTATTAAAAGAATTCTTTAGTTTACACAAGTTCGAACTTCACATTAGTACTCCCCGAAATCCTAATTCCATGGGACTTATTGAACGTTTTCATTCAACGTTAATTGAAATTTACCGACTTGCGAAATACGAGAGGAAGTGTACCGATGCCGCCTCTGTAATGACGTACTCTATTATAGCCTATAATAACACAATTCACACGACAACCGGCCTTACGCCTTTTGAAGTGACATTCGGTCACACTGATTCAGATAGTCCATTCAATACTCATTTTGAAAAAAGTTGCACACAACAACTCGTCCGAGATCATGCTAAACGTACAAAGTTTCTATATAAACATTTAGCGGAAAACATGTTAGATAAAAAGGAAAAGATTAGGAAAAAGAGAGGAGAAGAAGGCGAAATTCAATTTAGTAAAGGCGACACTATTTTCGCTAAGGTAGTCAACACCCGAAATAGTAAAGATAAAGCCAAATATACGAAAGCAAAAATCATAGGTCCCATAGAAAGAAACGTAGTCCCCGTACAAATAGGAGAACGAGAAACGAGAGTCCCTATTAAAAATATAAAACGACCTTCACAGGTGGTGGCCGATGTTGATAGGCGCACCGTCGCTAGCTCTTCATCTGAAATCAGTTGAAGGCAATCCTGACCTACCCGTTAAGAAAGGAAGTGCGTATCTACAAAAACACCATTGGACAATATTAAAAGTTCTAAATTTAGACCAATTATATACCAATTATATATTAATATTGATAGTTTGTATCAGACATTAGAAAACTTGTTAAATCATAATCGTTCTACCTCTAGAATTTCTTTATCTTGAGAAACACGTTCAATATCATCGTTTTATTACATTTGAAAAATACAGCCAACTTGTTCCTCAGCGTCTGAAAAGAGGCCTTGTCGACCCCTTAGGTTCTCTAATAAAAATTATTACCGGCAACCTTAATCACGAAGACGCTCTCAAGTACGATAAGCTTACCACAGAATTAAATAAAAACCAAATTGCTATCTCTAACAGGCTCACTTTGATCACTAAGATAATATACCCTGCGAGATCGTAGTGGATAATATTAAACTTTACCATCACTCCGCCTACTCCATGAATGCCGAGATTGAGCCACAACTACATAGCGACATCGATACATTATCCGGTGCGCATGCACTCGATATAAAGGACGTCAACCTCGACGAGATCAAGTACATGTCACACGCGTTGAAAAACAGTGAATTAGTGCATAGTGTTACAAGTGTTACCAATGTGTACAGCTCTAGCTGGTTTATACTTACGTGTGTTTTAATGTCCACCTTTATAATTTCTGCATTTATAATTTTTTTTTTTTTTTTATAAGAGAAGGGGGCAAACGAGCGGCTAATAAATTTTAAGAAAATATTTGTCAAAATTTGTATGTAATAAAGAATAAATAAATAAAGTAATAAAAATAGATAGATTAGATTAGAATAGACGGGCATCCCAACCGTAAGGAATAAAAGACGAAGAAAGTAAGAAAAAAAACGTATGCAGAATAAAAGTACGAGAGGCAAAAAAGCGAGAACTTGTATGAATGAGAAACTATTAGCAAACAAAGACTCAGCAGACCCAGAGTCCGAGGTAGCCAGTATAAAAAAAGGAAACTATGACAAAACTTGTATAACTTTTGAACCGAGGGCTCCACAATAGAATTGTCTGTGTGAATTGAAGTGAAAGACAGGCATAATTACAACAAAAATTATTATCCGTGGAGAGTGTAGTTGAAATATGTCGTTCTTCAGAATTGGCCACAGAACATGTTAAGACCATTTATAGACAAGAAAATCAAAGTAATGAAGCTCGGGTCAGGAAATTTCAGCGACAAATGTCATGTCAACCTTAAGCGCAATACACATTGAGCCAAAGATTTATATAGTTTAGATGCGCTCTTACCATAGTATGACCACTCCGAAATGTGTTTATTCTCAAATGAGTGAGGTCACTCATTCGCAATCCAGTCCTCAATTGTGCGGCGTGACAGCCAGACGTTGCACATTGGAACTATTGTCTGCGCCATGAAAGAAGTCCCACGGCACAATTGGGAACTAAAGTGACAGCTCTGCCATGTTGTAGTTGTTTGGTATTCGCTGTGGTTGTCTACGTTCGAAGCTTTTCATTATATTTTTGTGTTTAAACTGTCGTTTACGATGTCCAAAGTTGTGAAAAGTGGAGGCCGAGAAATGATTCACGAGGTGAAAGAGTTTTGTGAAGCAGAAAAGATGAATAAGGACGTTTTGATCCCGTTGAAAATGTACGCTTACTGTGTTATCGTGTAAATATAAAGTTGCAGCCGCGTGTTATTTTTGTTTTTAATGATGTCTAATCCGTGTACGTCAAGTTCTGTTACAAAAAAACGAGTTTTTATTCAACGCCAAGCACGGGACATGGCAAAAAAATGTTCTAGAAATGAAAAGCAGAACAACAATATACTATTCACATTAAATAATGCTTACGATCGCGCGCTGTCTGTACGTCATATTTCTTTCAGGAATCAAAAAATTAGTTAACTTTGCAACCCGTTTATTGAGTCGAAGTGTAGTAAAAGCGCTGATCTTATGCTCAGAAATGCTAACAACTTTAAGAACATTGAAGCTGGAGCTACTGTACAATTTATCTAAACGTTTAACAATTTGTTTGATATCTTTAATTCGACCACTTATAAACAACGATTCAAACGACCACTTAGTGTAGAAAATAAAAATGAGATATTTAATTTTCTGGACAAAGCAGAAGCTTATATAAAGTCGCTAAAAATTTACAATAAAGTTAAAATTATCAGAAGAAAGGGAATAAAACACTAGTCACCAAAGCTAAATGCAAAATGGGAGTCAAGACCATATGGAACTTTTTTTGGCCTTATCAGGCAACACGGCGGGCACAATAACAATCCTACTCATTAGTAGGATTGCCTTATTGCTCATTAGCAATTTCGTGGTATATATGTAAAGAAATTATATTTCTTTAATTACCTCGCCCGCATTTCTTTACTTATT
The DNA here is from genome assembly GCF_912999745.1 of Papilio machaon. Taxonomy (NCBI): domain Eukaryota; kingdom Metazoa; phylum Arthropoda; class Insecta; order Lepidoptera; family Papilionidae; genus Papilio; species Papilio machaon. The sequence goes on along the minus strand of NC_060013.1, from coordinate 31,218 downwards.
ATCTGTTGTATATTGACGTTGACAGTTAAGAGTTGACACTTGTGATTAAGAATTTTGAAAAATCTTTAATTAAGGTGACTAATAGAAAAACTTAAAAGTGATAGAAATATTATCTATTCTATTTGTTCTATTCATTCCATTATTATTAATATAAATTGGCTGTATTATCTAAAAGACATTAGCCTCGTATAGTGTCAAATTTATTGAGACCATCTGTCAGTGTCTGTCAAAAGTCGTCTGTCACTTCCTTTGTAATGAATATATATGAGTCCTACAATGTGATTTTTCTAATCTTCTAAATTAATAGCAATCATATAAAATGTAAAGCATTTTCGCATTTATTATAACAATAAATAGTCGCAAGATGCCATAGCGTGTTTAATATCAACAATCTGCACATTCGCCCGTTCCCGATCTTCCATTTCCATAATGTTAATAAAAAGATTATATAAGAAAAGTAAAAGGAATTAATAACTTAAATTGTCGTTTCTTCATTTTTAGGTATGATAAATTCTTTTAATAAAATCTATGTTTGTTACGAATTGCTTCGTTAATCTTTGACACTTTATACTCTTTGTCGATGCTTTCTGTTCGCGTGCCTTTCTCTTCCCTTTCCGACTTCTGTTACAACAGACAACAGTGTAAAAACGTGTTACAAATAAATACATTACAAGATCCAGACTTTTATTCAAGAAACTAATGTTAAAACATAACAATGTTTAAAATGTGTTTCAATATCTGTGTAAATAATTAATTAAAACTTCATTTTTTTAGCAACACAATTGTGTTTTAATTCCTAATTACGAAGAATCGTCATATATATATATAAAATTATATATGTAAAAAACACTTTGCCAGAACTACGGAGCAGTTTTACGGGAAATTGCTTGCCTATAGACAATTATTCAATATTGAGTTGTACCTATATATCAGCTCTTGAAACAATTAATGTAACCACACCAGGATGCCGCGACCAGCATCAGTTTGCTGAATCAACGATAAATGAATCGCAATCAGCTGAGACCGAACGATATCAAATTAATAGTGACATTCTGTCAACTGTATTAGATGAAGAAAAAAAATATAAGTGAGATCTCACAGCAAATTGTCGGGTATATAACAAGGTAGGTCGTTAAGAAAATGGTTAAAAAAATTAAATGTTGAATATGTTGCAGCGCTTCGATGAGTTATCAAAAACTAAGTTTCCATAGTTTGATAACTTTAAGAAACTTAAGTGGCTTGTTTTTATCATCGCGCGATGTATTTGACATTTGTATTAAAACAAAAGCGTTTCTAAAGCTTAATAAAAAATTACAAGGCAATAATTATTTTCCCAATGAAAATGATTCAAATCCCTTGCAAAAAAAAAAGTTCTGAGTTTGTTCATTGAATCAAATGTTTTCAAAGATTTAAACTCTCATTCCCTCGAACAACCAGCAAGTTGGAACCATAAAATTTTACTAATAAATTCTGTAATCAAATCTTACGCTGATGTACGCCTTCATTATATTCATAAAAATGTTAAAAAAACAAACAGGCAAAAATATAATATTGCAAGAGACGATGGCAAGATCTTCATGGAACCAACAACAGAGCTGGTGCGGCTTGTGAAGCGGCTGAAAAGACTAAAGCTAACAAATACAGGGGTCTAGGCTCCGAATATGAATTTGTCCCATTCGGTGTCGAGACCCTTGGTCCGTGGGGTCCTAGCGCTAGAAAGCTTTTTAAGGAAACAGCAAAAAGGTTAGTCGACAATACAGGAGACCAGCTGGCAGCTACCACGGACAAAGAATTAGTCTAGCCATTCAAAGGGGGAACGCTGCCAGTATCTTCGGAACCTTGCCTAAAGGGACACCTTTTAATGAAATATTTTAGTTTTTACGTATAACATTTAAATTAAATCCATGTTTATTTTAAGCTAGTTCTCTTTTAACTATTTTTAATATGAAGTAATATAAGTTAAATTAGATAAGTGCTACACATTCAATGCATTTGTACTGTTCGATAGGCAGTAACAAAAAAATATTTTCTTGGCCAATTAATAGCTTACTTAAATATTTAGTTCGGTCAATATCATCAGCAATTAAAAGTTTTTATATCATCACTTAATATGTTTACAAAATGAGCAGATTGTTTTAATTTAAAAACATAAACTAATTTTATTTCATGTAGAATAAACGATAACTAATATTAATATTGTGTTTTATTTTTACATCTGTATTTATTTTTCACATTATAACTGTATTTATTTACACTTTACAATTTGATGAACTTGCTGACCGTATTGCGCACGTATTATTCTGCCCTGCTAAGCGCAAAAGCGGTATCTCAAAAAAAATCGTAAAATTGATTTTTATGCCATCGGATAGCTTTAAAAAATACGCATCTACTGGACTAAGCCATTTAGCACTATCTTGTTCAAAACGTATGAAAAAACCTTAAGAAAGATTTTTCTATCTCAGTTTTACCATATATCACTAAGGGTGTTAGAGGTATATTAATATTACGTAGGCAACCAGCCGCAAATTTAAATATCGCTAAAATTCTTAAATAAATACAGTAGAATCCGTTTATTATGACTCCGCCTATATTGACCAACCGATTATTATGACGTAATTGCACTAGGAAGTTTGTTTTCCATATAAAATTCTTATAATCAAGTCGGATATTATGACTTTCCTTACAGTGACATGTCGCTTATTATGACCGGTTATAATGGCCGACATAATTCTTTACACCTTCGGTAATGTTCACTGATTCCCAATGATATTCGGCACGTGGCTCATTTTTGTTTTGAATCTCAGTTTCTCAGTGAGTAATTGACACTTGAAGGTCACGCAGAGTGAAAAAAAATTCATCTAAACGGCGCGGCGTAAAGCATTTACGATTGAGGCGAAAGGTGCAATGCAGATTAGAAAATGGAGAATCAAACTCGTCTCTCGCAAAGAAATTTGGCGTGGGTCATTCGACAATCTCAATGATTTTTAAAAACAAGAACCGCATTAAGCAATCCTTCAATTCAAATGTTTTGAAACCGAAGAGGCTTCGAAAATTGCGACAAGAAAATGTTGATCAAGCATTAATTCAGTGGTTTAAAATCATAAGAAACAAAGGAATACCTATCAGCTGCCCTGGGTTACATAAAAACGGTTTTTTTTCCATAAAATGCTTTGTATGACGTCCGCTTATTATGACGTGTTTGTCAATTCCTTTCGATGTCATAATAAACGAATTCTACTGTACACAACTTTTGCTTAGCCGATAAGCGATAAGTAGGATGAGTAAAATCAGTAATGAGTTACCGCTATAATGCTTAGTATTTTAATGCTTGCATAATACGCAAATTGTTTTGAATTAGTGAGATACGGTTGCAATAGCAAAATTAAATTAGCCCTTATGGTTTTACTGGATAAGATGGAATTTCTAATACATTTTACAGTGATTTATCCCTGCCCTTGGCAAATTCGTTCGCAAATTCGTGTCATAACTTGTTTGTTTTTGTTGTGAAGAGGTCATGATATTTGTGCAAAATTAAGAAAAAAACTGTAAATTAAGGTGCTTAATGGGGTAACTTCATACATTGACATTCAGGTAAGTCCTATTAAATATTATTTTAGCATTTTGTAACCATAATCATTGCAAAATTAGAAATTTTGTGTTAAACTTTCTTGCGGTTGGCGTGCGCGCCCTCGTACGCATTCGTACTTAGCAAAATTGACCTTGATCTACCAGAACATAAAGTACATTATTTTTAATCATATTTTCCCAGCCATACGGTTATTCTTGTTCCGATGATAATAAGTTGATTTGCACTTTACATTACGTAAGTGCAATATTTTAATTTATTTCCCAAATATATAATTTGTATTATGTTTGTTAAAGATAACTAAACGTTTTTGATGAATAAAATAATTCAGTTATACTTATTAAATATTGTTACAGATAAACCATGTCGCAAAGAAATACGAAAATGATGATGCTTTTAGCACAAAAAAATAAGGCGTTGAGGGAAAAGTTTAAGGAATCCAAACAATTACAACGTAATATTAAAACGATCGATCCCGACTTTTTTCCTACTAGTGATTCAGATGATGATCCCGCATTTTCAAGATTCAACAGTGCTGATCAATTACTAGCTCCGATTCTTCCTTCCTCAAATGGTTTCGACTTTGAAGATTCACATTTTTTATCGGGTCCGTGTACATCAAACGTTGATTATTTCGCTATGCATCAGGATGATCAAAACACAGAAATCGGGAATAACAACAAATCCCCTAACTCGTTGATCACATTGACAACTGTGCCAATTATTGAACATAATGATTTCAGTGATAATACTATTTGCACTTCTGAATCTCTTAGGAATAATTCAAATGTGATAAGTGTTCAATACGAAAAATCTGTTGAGAATTCATCTCAAGGACACGAAGTGACACCAAATGATAATCTTAGGGACACCGAGAATCTGACACAAAACGAGATAGCTGATGGAAATACACATAATCTTACAACTTATACTAAGGCCGGTACAATTAGGAAAAGAAAAAAACACGACCAACCTCTCAAAGTCAGAAATGAAGTGAAAAAAAGTGAGATTAGAGAGAAACATAACGTTAAACCACCCTGTCCTGCTTCATGCAAAAAGCAGTGTATCCAAAATATATCGGAAGAGCAGCGAAAAATTATAAATGAGAGCTTCTGGAGTTTGAATGACAAAGAGAGGAAGGCTTATATGCTGCATCACACCTCAGCTAAATCTGTGAAACGAAGAACAGTAACAAGATTTGAATCAGAGGAGTACAGAAAAAAAGTAAGCTACAGTTATTCACTTAAGGACGTGCTCGGTACAAAGTATGGAGTATGTAAAACCTTCTTTTTGACAACTTTGGGCTACAAATCATCTAATGACAAACCTTTACATACGGCTTTGGCCAATTCTAACGACACGGTTGCACCACCAGTAGACAAAAGACTGGGAGCTACTCCTCACAATAAAATTGAATCTACTCCTATTAAGGAACATATAATGAGCTTTGAGCCGAGTATATCTCATTACAGGCGTGAACACGCTCCCAATCGCTTATACTTACCCAGTGATTTGACAATCAGTGCGATGCATAAAGACTTTTTAGAAAAAAATCCGTCTTGCAAAGTACGAGGGGAGGTCCAAAAGTTCGCGGAATGGAGGGGATGGAGTGGGGATAGGGTAGCTCGCTTAGTGTCATACTAATTGGGCACTCATAATTAGTATATATATAACATTTCAACCCTATAGTGCCATTCGTTTACGAGTACTCGCCTGCTGAACAAGTCAATCCGGAAGCAAACTGCAACTATGGAGAAAATTGAACATCGCGCTGTGATAAAATTCCTTACCAAGCAAGGAAAAAACGTTCAAACCATTTTAAATGAAATGGAAGCCGTTTATGGAGATCAGTGCCCTGGTAAAACAATGGTTTATAAGTGGCATGGTCTTTTTAAACATGGTCGAGATTCAATTGAAGACGACTCTCGCTCTGGGCGGCCAGCTGACGCCACCACATCAGACATCGTCGAAAAAGTCGAAAAACTTGTACTCGAAGACACACGTTTGAAGAAGAAACAATTATCTGCATTTGTTGGAGTATCAGATACAACTATTTTGCGTATCCTGCACGACCACCTGGGCATGACAAAAGTCAGTGCAAGATGGGTGCCGAGAATGCTCACGCCGCTTCAAAAACAGCAGCGCGTCGACGCGTCTAAGCACTTTTTGGAGTTGTGTGGAGACGAGCCCGTGCAGATTTTGGAGCGGATTGTTACTGGAGATGAAACATGGGTTCATCACTTTGAACCTGAGTCCAAACAGGAGTCCATGCAATGGCACAAAAAGGGTACACCACCTCCCAAAAAATTCAAGGTGTCAGAATCGGCGGGAAAGTTGATGGCCACTGTTTTTTGGGATTGTAAGGGAATATTACTCATTGATTATAAAGAAAAAGGTACCACTATAACCGGAGAATACTACGCACTCATATTAGAAAAGTTAAAGGAGTCAATTAAAGAAAAACGTCGAGGAAAATTGGCTAAGGGTGTGTTGCTTTTGCAAGACAACGCGCCGGTACACAAGAGCCGAGTTGCCATGGCTGCTCTGCACACACATGGGTTCGAACCACTTGTTCACCCACCCTACAGTCCAGACCTGGCTCCTAGCGATTTTTATTTATTTCCAAATTTAAAAAAAGAGCTAAGGGGAAGGAAATTTTCCGACGATAATGAAGTGAAGGAGGCAATTTCGGCCCATTTTGAGGCCAAAGACAAAAAATATTTTTTCGATGGTTTAGAAAAATTAATTCATAGATCGAATAAATGTATTAGACTTAAGGGTGATTATATTGAAAAGGAAAAATAAATTTATTGTTATATTTCATTGACAACCCTTTCATTCCGCGAACTTTTGGACCTCCCCTCGTATCTTACGATAAATATCGAGAAGTAGTCGCAGAATTAAATATTTCTTTTGTAAAGCTTGGCCACGAAGAGTGTGAGGACTGTGAAGAGTTCCGTTTACACGATGATACACATACCAAAGAAAACCTTAAAGAAGACTGTCTAGGTTGCACGAAGTGGAAAAGTCATAACAAACGGGCATACATGTCCAGAGAGCAGTATAAATTAGACAGTGAGCTAAATGAAACTGATACTGTTGTATATTCTGCTGATTTACAAAAAGTTATCATGCTGCCCAGGATAGACATGTTCAAAACTGCTATTTTTACTCATAGGATAGTGGTTTACGACGAAAGTTTCGTGCCAACTGGTCAAGGCCGAAAAGATTTGAGTGTTTTTCCTGTACTATGGTATGAAGGGTTGTTTGGACGTTCCAAAGCCGAAATTATAAGTGCATACTATCAATTTTTTATTTTTCATCGGGATAAAAAAAATATCATACTATGGGTTGATAATTGTTCCTCCCAGAACAAAAACTGGACGTTTTTTTCTTTCTTAATTTATATTATAAATTCTAAGGATATCAACGCCGACAAGATTGTCATCAAATATTTTGAATCCGGCCACACCTTTATGTCAGCTGATAGTTTCCATCATAGGGTAGAGCTGTCCATAAAACGCATGAAAAACAAAATTTATGATTTCGCAGATTTTTCTCAGGCAGTTAGCACTGCAGGAAAAAATGTAAAACTTAAAGAGATGAACATGCAAGACTTTTATGACTGGGATGATTATACCACACAATATGCACTGTCTCGAATTAAACCGCGTCCATATGTCAGCGAAATGGTTGAAGTTGAAGTTAAAAGAGGCAGTTTTGATATCACCTACAAAACAGGATTCGATCAAAATGCAATTACTGCTAGCATTATAGGAAAAAAAATTTTAAAAAGTCATGTCTTGCCTCCACCAAAAAAGAAAACTGCTCCGGAAGGAATTTCAAGAAACAAAAAAGAAAATATTTTGAAATCTTTTCAAAATATAATACCACAAAATAGAATGTCCTTTTGGAGAGAACTCCCTACTTTTGACTACTAAAATTCCTTCCAAAAACCGTTTGTTTTTAAATATTTTTTTATGTAATTTCAAATTTTAATAATAAAAAAACGTTATATATATACTTTAATTGTTTTTTTTTTTCAAATAATACATATTTTATTCGATAGAAAATACATTCCTTTTTGTATACACACATGTTTGAGAAGAGCTAACGAAAAAGCGGTATCTCAATTTTAATTCTATAGTTTACTAAGCGGTGTAACCGTATCTCATGAATAAAGTACATTATTATACATTTTTGATAATTTAACTAATGTGATAATAAATACACCCTATATAATATATAAATAATATTTAACAAATAAAAAAAACTATACATAAAGTATATATATAACTATTTTTACATAACTTCAATTATCTCAAAACTCGCTTTCTTTGAGTTACCGCTTTTGCGCTTAGTTGGGCAGTATAGGAGTCTTAGGCAGTGCTCTATAATCCGACAAATTCGATAGTCCGACACTGCCCTGCATAATGTTTGCCGGATTACCGGGGGTCCATTGTATTGTCAAAAAGAAAAATGGACAAATTGCGATTTACGTTCCAAGTGAAGTCGGCTGCAGATGGAAAATCTAATTTTATTGCGATAAGATCCATTGCTATTGCGGATTTCTTATAATTATAAAAACTTTGTGGGATCAATCGTAGCCATTCTAACATCAATAGTAGTCTGTAGAAATAAATGTTAGAAAGGACTGTCAATGTTAATGTTCAGCATTGTTTGAATTAAAGTTTAGATATTTTTAGATTAGATAACGAGAAAGACAAGAGCCATTTTCTGTCAAAAAAATCATTGAAGCGAAAATCTATGACGGGGACATAAAAGGCGCGTCCAATCTCCTATATTCATCGGATGTCCGGACTACAAATTCCCCAGACACTTTGACGGCTTTAAAAGAAAAACATTCATATACCTCTCTACCTCCTAATCTCCTTGCACCGACTAGTTCTGGTACAATTAATGAAAGCAAAATAGTGCCGTCTGCCATTAAGTCGTATAGAAACGGTTCGGCAGGTGGTTTGGACGTTTTTTCACCACAATATTTCAGAGATCTAATCTGTAGTTCCACTGCTGATGCTAGTAAAACACTTTTGAGCGAGCTGACAGATCTCGTAAATCTAATGCTTTTAGGGCAAGTGAATTCTGAGGTTTTAAATGTACTATATGGCGCTAATCTGCGTGCTCTTAAGAAAAAATATCGGAGAAGAGAGTCGCCGCCATAAAAGGTACTTTATAGAGTTGCCATATAATAATTTTTTGTTGCATTGATGACTTTTATGATATAAATACATTATCAAAGTCACTATTCAAAAAATTGAACAAATACATAACATGATGAAACTAAGTAACTGAATTTAAAACATATATTACATAGTACATAAGAATTATAAACTCAAAGTTACTATTAGTTTTAATTGTTCATTATTTAATTTCAGGTGTGTCAGAGATAACTGTAACAAGAATTACAAAAAGAAAGTAAAACAGCGGCGAGAACTTCGAAAAAAATTGTCACCCCGAGGAAGAGTCGCCTACATCAGAAAAAGTTCAACTTAGACGGGTTTGATTTGTGCGCTATCTGGGAAAAATTCTCCATTATTACATTGTGCATAAAGAATTACCAACATTGGCTAAACAACGGGCAACTCTGAGAGAAGACATAAATTTTCAGGGAAACATCACAACATTGCACAGGATATTAAATAGGATTGGTTTCAAGTACAAGCGATGTCAAACCAGACACAAACTACTTGTGGAATATCACGACAATACAACCTTCAAATTGTACATCTAAAAAATAGAAACTATGCAAATAAGATTCTTTTTTTTAATCACTGGTAAAAAATAAAACTAAGAAAAAAAAAATTAAAGACAATCATTGTTATTTTTTTTGTTTAAAATGTGCAAAATATTGCCGGCTAGTTAAAGATATGAATGATTTTTCTTTCTGCAAAATACAAAAGTTTGAATATAAACAAATGTAACAAATATGAACATGACCAACATACACAAACAAACAACAGATGAAATAAGTCAGGACAAAACCAACAACACACTTTGTTCAGTAATAGTAACGGCCACAAAAATAAGAGTGAAACAAAGGGTGAGGTAAGCATAACAATTTCAATTAAATACCAGAACAAGAGCCTACTTAAAGACACTCAAGGTAATAAAAAGATAGAAATTATAAATAGGTAAATGGCTAGAAACCAACACACAATATCTTCCCTAATCTGATGATACATGCTTGAAGCAAAAAAACTTAATCTTTAGAGGGAAAGTATTGAAGAACAGTCCCATCTTGAACAATGTTACACCTGTCTGGGTAACACAATTTTAAAAACTCTACAACTTCAAACATAACATTGCAGCGACCAACCTGACACACACATATACAATATACCTGTTTTAATTTACAAGCAAAATACAGAGTGGTTTAACCAAATAGAATACTTGAAATGATCTTTACCGACTCTGTCTATGATTCGTTGAAGTTATACTGTTCTCAGAGTTTTACCACCATAATTATAAAAGAACTTCTTATCAAGGAATGCATGTGAAAGCGGCTACTTGAATTTGCTAAAATAGCTAAGTGGCCACTGCCCTTAGATGACTATAAACCGTTAAATTAAGACTATAAATACATTTGTAATAGTCTTACGGACTTGGTCATACCACAAGCCATATTTTTATCTCATAACATCAGAGTCTCAACCTTCAGTTCACAGAACAACCTTCAGTGTATAGAACTAGCACAAGTAATGAAATGTGGAAATATCGTGAAATATCAGTTAAAACGAGCATCACGGATTACTTCAGACTCTAACAAAAATGAAATCAATTTAATTTCCAAGCTTTTAGATTAACAAAGATGAAACGAAAAGAAAAAGTAATAAAAGAATGTGGCACGCGGTGCGATGACAGTTGATAGTGACTTGCTACACCTCCGTGAAGTTGCCCCCTCACTTTAACTTTTTTTTTACGCAAATCGTTTGAGAATCGTTTGAGAGGGTTTGAGAGAAAAGAAATATCGTTTGAGAGTTCCTACTTTCTCCGTAAAAACAATTTCAAATTCTAGTGTGAAGTTGGCCCCCACACTTTACTTTTTTTTCTTTTTTTCAATGCGAATCGTTAGAGAGTCGTTTGAGAGACATTAAGAGAAAAGTAATATCGTTTGAGAGTTTTTACTTTTTCTGTAATAAATATTTTAATTCTGGGCATTGAAAGTATTTGAAACGTCCAAGTGCATGATTGCCATAATTATTTCGGAAAAAAAGGAAAATCGATTAGTAACTTTCGATTCCGACATTGAAATATATATTTCAGAAAAAGTATTAACTCTCAAACGATTTCTCTTTTCTTTAAATCAATCTATAACCATTCTCTACCTACACAATACATTTGAAACGTCCAAGTGCATGATTGCCATAATTAATTCGGAAAAAAAGGAAAATCGATTAGTAACTTTCGATTCCGACATTGAAATACATATTTCAGGAAAAGTATTAACTCTCAAACGATTTCTCTTTTCTCTCAATCACTCTCTAAGCATTCTCTACCTACACAATAAATTTGAAACGTCTTAGTACATGATTGCCATATTTAATTCGGAAAAAAAGGAAAATCGATTTGTAACTTTCGATGCCGAGAATTAAAATATTTATTACAGCAAAAGTAAAAACTCTCAAACGATATTTCTTTTCTCTTAATGTCTCTCAAACGACTCTCTAACGATTCGCATTGAAAAAAATAAAAAAAAGTAAAGTGAGGGGGCCAACTTCACACTAGAATTTGAAATTGTTTTTACGGAGAAAGTAGGAACTCTCAAACGATATTTCTTTTCTCACAAACCCTCTCAAACCATTCTCAAACGATTTGCGTAAAAAAAAAGTTAAAAAAATTAAAGTGAGGGGGCAACTTCACGGAGGTACTTGCTACTTGCTGTTGACTTGACATTTATAGTTCATTCATTCATTCCCTTCATTCCTCACTTTTTTTTTGTATTGATCCTCAGATGAAGAATTATATAGATATGGCATGCGCGTTCACCCGTAAGGGACAGATAGAGAGTACTATAGACTATACCTATATATAAGTAAAAGGATTGGGGTTACCAGTTATTTGTTTTGTCCCGAAAATGAATAATTACGATATAATTTAATATATACCAATTTATATATTCCCAATTAAATTGTAATTAATAAACGTAATAAATATAAAAAACAATGCGTAATTTTTGTTTATGTGACTAAGATTACATAAACAGATTTTTTTAGTAATACTTAGTCAGGTCATAAATTCTGTTACATGTTTAATATAAAATAATTGAAACAAGTTTATTCATTATGTGACCATTTATATACCAAAATGAACTTAACAAAACATAGATTCTTATGACACTAAAGTTTATTCAAAATGACATCCGTGATTTTGAATACAGGTCTTCAATCTGCTCGCCAGTCGTCTATCGCAGCACGAACGAGGTCCATGTCAATATCGGCGGCTGCCTTAATCAAGGATGTCTTGAGTGACTCCAAAAAAAGAATTTCCCGATATTTTTTTCCCGCGTACTGCTTCAACAAAGCGCGGCATCTCTTCAGTCTTAGGTCCATTAGACGAGCATTCAAACGATGTCCTATTTTTCTTCGATATGCACGAAGCCCTAAGTCTTCATAAAAAGCTACAAAAAACATACCAATATTATAGTCATATAATTTTAAATTACTCTGTATATCATTACAGTGAACACTACTTAATATTAAACTATTTTGATTGTAATTTCTAAGAAACAAAATTTACATGGGACAAATTAAAAAGCATACTCTTTAAAATCAACGGGATAAGAAAGTATCAAATATTTAAAAACACAGCATATACCAGAATTAAAAACTCCTTTTGAAATCTGTTGAAAATAGTATAAAAAATGTGAATTGTTTCATTTATATACATTATACATACTATAATTTATTTCCCCTAAATTCAGGGTAATTTTTACAACAAGATGGTGGTATTATTTTTACGGGTAATAACCAACCAATTTGAAAAGAAGTTTAATATGGCCGCTTGTTTCCCAGATCTACAGTATATTATTTGACACAAATGACATCTGCGTTTGGGCGCATAATGTTCGAAAAATACTATTTTATTTTAGCTGATTTTACCCGTATTTTAACATATTAGTTATTACAAAGACTGTAAAGAACAACTAGTTTGTATTTTCTTCCTTATTTTGTATGAATACATGTGAATAAGTGCGTAGTTTCAGTACTTACGAGTGAAAGGTTATGTTTTTCTCTTTTCGCTCACTACGGCTTTTACAACCGACGATACAGCAGTATACCATGTTTTATAAACTTTACCTTACTAAAACTGTAATATCAAAATATTTTTGCACAATTACAGCCACTAAGTACTCACAATTTTCGAAAAATAGCACGAATGTCAAACTTTGTTAGGGACAACCTAGGTTGTTTGTAGGGGACAACCTTTGTTCCAAACAAAGCCCAAACCCTGGTACGCAGAAAGGGACGGAAGATAGTTATCCCTGTCTTTGTCACGTCACAGGAATTGGGTATAACTGTATCTCTCTCACTCACGGTATTATTATTACCGTGTCATAGACTTGTATTGATCAAAGAACATATAAACGACCATAGACAAGACACATTAGGGATGACTGTTGTACTGAGTGTGTCCGATTTACACGATTTACAATATGATGATTAGACAATAATCGTATTAATTTAATACGAATATTAATATCGTAATAACCTAAGCCATAAAAAACTATCAAATATAAGGAGATGCTATTGAGTCGCCATCAACGTTTAAGAAATACGATTTTTTTTACTGTATTGTAATATGCAACACTATTAAGTAATGAAAAAGAAAAATTATGTGACATTGAACCCATTCTTTTCACTACTGTTTTAGAAATTCCTCACTTATGTCTACTACTATGTGTTTTTTACTATATATATACTAGCTGTTGCCCGCGCTCCGTCCGCGCAGAATTAAAAAAAAATGTGATAAGTAGCCTACCTGTTCTTCCAGACTACTTTCTACATCTGTGCCAAATTACTTATTTAGCAGACGCCGGCTTAGCTGTTGGCTATCGCGTAGTTTATAATATTCACTACGTAAAATTGTAAACAAAACAGGAAATGTAATATGGTACTTGGGAATGTGAACTAACTCTAGTTTTGAATTTTTTTTTCAATAATTATTTTTTGTTAAGTTTTTTTTTTATTAAATATACAATTTCAGTATGTAATTGTATTAATTTAACTATATAAAGTTTAATCTGTCGGTATTTGTAAATCTATACTTAGGGTAAAGTATAAGTAAAGTGAAAATAAATCAGTCTGCATCTGAAGGTTGTGGTTTTATTACGTGTTCCCTTGTTGACACAATCTACCTCTATTATCCAGAAGGTTTCGCCACAGTTGAGTATTTTCTTTTTCTTCATGTATTTAGATTTCCTTATTACTTATAATGCTCTATTCTATATAACTTTGACTTATTATATTTTTTTTATTATAACTAGTGAGATTATAATTAAGAATAAACGAGAAGATTTTTATTTAATTTTTAAAATTTCTAAACTTTTGGATTTTGACTTATAACAGTTTACAAGGATGCTCAATCAAGTTCTGCTTCTGTCCGCCAGTTGGGTTACAATTTTGTTGTTTCTAAGGGTATTACTGGATGGCGACACCGTTTTTTTTTTTTTTTTACTTTATTTGTAATTATGTGTAATTTACTTAATTATTGCGATAATATTTTATTCTGTTTTACTTCAATAATTGTATATTACGTTAATACAAAGTGTAGTAAGAGTATTTTATGAATTTATTTAATCTTTGCTTTAGCTACCGTCAATCCTACAATACTAGGTGGCGTTACAGTTTTTTTTTTTTCTTTTCGTTATTTACGTTTAAGTGCTTACTCTACTGTCTACTAGGTGGCGACACAGTTACGTATTGAATTTTTATGTTGATGTAAATTTACAAACTAATTCCGGTAATATTATACTCTAATGCCCGAATACTGAATCGTCACTTAAATATGTAAGAGCGTCTTAAATTATAAGACCACGCTTAAACTCCAATATGCAATTTTCGTAAGTCAGTTAAAGACGCATCTCAACTTTGATGCCAATCAAATCGTACCATGCTTAAAGGCCACTCAATATCACATTTCTTATACTGGATCGTCACTCAACGACATTTTGCTGTCAAAAGAACTGTCATGTCGACTTAAATACGCCAACAATTTAAGAGTGGTCGCGAGCTATCTTAAAAGTAAAAATCTAAGGTGGTAACATGTCTGCTTCATCATTATCATCGCTTTCGGACAAATAAAATTCTCATGTCACAATGTTCGTTCCCGTACTCCTCCGAAATGGCTTGATCGATTCTCATGAAATTTTGTGAGCATATTCAGTAGGTCTGAGAATCGGCCAAAATCTATTATTCATATCCCTATAAAGTTTTTTTTTTTAACTGCGCACAAACGGAGTCGCGGGCGACAGCTAGTATTTATATAAAAATGCCGACTGAACGAGAATATATCGAAATCGCAAATAGGTTTGTAGCGACATCTGTCTGCGCCCGCTTAAACTGCTTAAAAAGTGTCTTGATGATATTATGATTTATTAAAATTTTATTAATTTAAACTTGTCAAAACATAACGCCAGATGCTTTCCATTCTACAAAAGTAAGGTCAATTTTTTTTATTTATTTATTTTTTTTTTTTTTTTTATTTTTATTTATTTTTTTTTTTTTTATTCAAAACTAATTTAAACAGAAAGGATATTTTTAACAACCTTCTTTGATTTTTGAGTATTTAGTATTTATATTTTAATTTTCTTTAGTATTTGGGAATAAACGCGTCTTACAACTATAGGTTCTCCAAGCCATGCTGCGTGAAACGGATACGTAAAGTGAATTTTAAGAAAACGTAATCGAGAACAAGTATTTTTTTTTTTTTTTTTTTTTTTTTTTTTATTCAAAACTAATTTAAACAGAAAGGATATTTTTAACAACCTTCTTTGATTTTTGAGTATTTAGTATTTTTATTTTTATTTTCTTTACTATTTGGGAATGAACACGTCTTACAACTATAGGTTGTCCAAGCCATGCTGCGTGAAACGGATACGTAAAGTGAATTTTAAGAAAACGTAATCGAGAACAAGTATTTTTTTTTTTTTTTTTTTTTTTTTATACACTCTTTGACCGAAAACAAAGGATGTTGCCATGACGTAAAAAATAATACGTCTACTTACGGAATCACGCACTTACTTACTTTTGTCTTGATTTGCGTCTGTGTATTCCACTTAAGTAAAATAATGTGCGATAGAATTATTATATACTTTAACTAGGATTATAAACCAGTCCTTTCAAGAGGGTTGTTTTCCTGACGCTTTAAAAGTATCCCTAGTTAAGCCCATGCAAAAAAAAAAAAGGTGAAAAAAAAAAAAAAAAAAAAAAAAAAAAAAAAAAAAAAAAAATAGATTGCCGATGATGGGAAACATGTATGTATTGTGCTGGAGCAGGTGACGTGCGCATATTATGTTAAGAGGTCGAGTGCGAATTAATTATTGGAATTCATTTAATAAATGCAAAGTCCCTAGCACCATCTATCGGTAGGTAGATAGATAGATAGATAGATAGATATACACATTTACTTCTGGTTTCAGTTGTTAACAATAGGGGGCGGGTTGCGTTTAGGGAACGCGATATATACATTTTCCGCCGGAGAATTGCCTCGGAGTTATAAGTGGTAGGTTGATAGGTGGGAGGGAGGGTGGGGTGGTAGGTTGATAGGTGGGAGGGAGGGTGGGGTGGTAGGTTGATAGGTGGGAGGGAGGGTGGGGTGGTAGGTTGATAGGTGGGAGGGAGGGTGGGGTGGTAGGTTGATAGGTGGGAGGGAGGGTGGGGTTAGGTTAGGTTAGGTTAGGTTAGGTTAGGTTAGGTTAGGTTAGGTTAGGTTAGGTTAGGTTAGGTTAGGTTAGGTTAGGTTAGGTTAGGTTAGGTTAGGTTAGGTTAGGTTAGGTTAGGTTAGGTTAGGTTAGGTTAGGTTAGGTTAGGTTAGGTTAGGTTAGGTTAGGTTAGGTTAGGTTAGGTTAGGTTAGGTTAGGTTAGGTTAGGTTAGGTTAGGTTAGGTTAGGTTAGGTTAGGTTAGGTTAGGTTAGGTTAGGTTCCACGGACCTGCTCGGTTGTCCGAGTGGGCGGAGAGGTGAACTCCGACGTGGCGCGTCCCCGGGTGGTGGATAGGGGAACGCCCCGGCCTTCTGCCGGGGTAGGGCTTCGGCCCCGCGAACCAAACACTGGTAGGTTAGCTAGGGTAAGCTAGGTTAAGTAGGTTAAGTAGGTTAGGCTGCGGGTCCCTTGTGGGCCCGCAGAAAAGAGGGCGGCGCTCGCCACAAGGCGAGCGTCTATTAGGTTAAGTTAGGTTAGGCGGGCCCCATGCGAGCCCGCACATTAGGTTAGGCTGCGGGCCCCTTGTGAGCCCGCAGAAAAGAGGGCGGCGCTCGCCGTAAGGCGAGCGTCTATTAGATTAATTAGTTATGTAAGTTAGGTTAGGGTGCGGGCCCACTTGTGGGTCCGTACAAGAGAGGGCGGCGTCTCGCCGCAAGGCGAGCGCCTTTTAGGGTTAGTTTAGAGTAGGCTAGGTTAAGTTAGTTAAGGTAGGTTAGGGTGCGGGCCCACTTGTGGGTCCGTACATGAGAGGGCGGCGAACCCGAGCTGAGTAACTGCCCTTTTCAGGGCAGCGAAAGGTGAGGGTGAGCCTTGAGTGTGGTGGGTGGCGCGGCCCACTAGGGTCGCGGCCGTCGGTCGGGACGTGGGAGCACGACCTCGGTAGCACTCTGCTTGCAGAGCTGTTATGCGATGGCGTGTGATCCTGCGTCCCATCGCGTAATCCCGGTGGCCATCACCGGGACCGCGGGCCCCTGTCTTGATCAAGACGGGGGCCAAGAGGTGGGTCTCTATAAACCCTGGCGGCACCAGCGGGGGAGGCGGGGATTCCGAACCTGCATTGCACGGTGTCGTCTTGAGGAGCGCCTAAGGGCGCAGCGCCCCTTTGGGGGCGCAGAGAGGGCCCACCCGGGGGCGGTCAGTGGGGCGTCGCGGTGGCAAGCTCACGCGATCCCGTGGCGCCCCACAGTATGGCCATGAGGGAACAAGGAGGTTTAGTGGGTATGCTCCCATTCGGGGAGAGAATCTCACATAACTCGCGTGTCTTCCCCGAGGCACGGAGTATGCATTAAGCATTCCTCCTTGTATAAAAAAAAAAAAAAAAAAAAAAAAAAAGGTTAGGTTAGGTTAGGTTAGGTTAGGTTAGGTTAGGTTAGGTTAGGTTAGGTTAGGTTAGGTTAGGTTAGGTTAGGTTAGGTTAGGTTCCACGGACCTGCTCGGTTGTCCGAGTGGGCGGAGAGGTGAACTCCGACGTGGCGCGTCCCCGGGTGGTGGATAGGGGAACGCCCCGGCATATTGCTGGGGTAGGGCTTTTTTCGCCCCGCGAACCAAACGCCAACAAACCCGTAAGTCCGCACTGAGCGGAAACGGGGGCTCTGCGCACTGAGCGTGGGGCCGCGAGGAAGAAAACCTCTATAAAAAATTACCCGGTGGTGACACCACACTTGGCCGCCCACTGGTCTTTATGATCGGTGGACGCCAAGTAGACCGTAAGTCCGCACTGAGCGGAAACGGGGGCTCTGCGCACTGAGCGTGGGGCCGCGAGGAAGAAAACCTCTATAAAAAATTACCCCTTTCTGGGCGGAAACGCCCCGCGCGGCGGCTGGCTTCGGCCACCGTCGGGCAAACCGTAAACCCGCACGGAGCGGGAACGGGGGCTCCGCGCACTGAGCGCGGGGCTGCGAGGAAGAAAACCTCTATAAAAAATCACCCTAATCCCAAGCATCGCCGCCCGGCGAAGGGATGAATCGTTGGTGGGAGACCAGCGGCGAGGGCGGCAACACCGGGGGGGGCTTTTAAGGGGAAAAACAAAAATGAGCGCGACGAATAAAGAAAAAACTACCCGGGAGGGTCCCGTTCGCGGGGAATCCCTTGGTGGGTCGGACAGCCGGCCCATCGGCCCCATTGTATACGGGGGGGCCATTCGCCGTGTGAAGGAGGAGAGAAGGTTAGGGACAGATGGAGGAAGTAGAGAGGAGAAGGAGAGAGAGAGAGTGAGGAGGCTGTCTGATTCAGACTCAACAGACAGCAGGGGCTCCATGGCAAGCGCTTCCAGCCGCTTTGCTTCCATGGAGTCCCTAGACCAGGAAGGTGCGGGAAGATTCTGGAGCGAGAGCCGCGGCCAGAAGAGGCCCAGAGATAAGGAGTTAAGCGGCAGCTCCACAGACACCCCCGCCAAGGGGGCACACAAGAGAAGAGGACGCGGCCGTCCACCAACCACCGGCGAGTACGTCGGGCTGGCGGCCGCCAAAGAAGTTTTGAGAAAGGCGACAGAGGCGGAGATGAGGGCACGAGCCGAGGCGGAGCTCCTCGACTCAGTTTTGGAAGCCCGCAAGACTCGCTCGGCACTGGCCACGGCAAATCCATCCACTGCCGAAAATGAAGAAGACACGGCGACCACCGTCCTCAAACGGATTGGGTCCAGCCTTGAAGTAGTTGAGAAAGTTGCAAAGAAATCGTCCAACCTAAAGGGGACCTTCGTGCGCGCACTGCAAGACGCTGTCAGTGCAATAAAAGAAGACGTCGCTGGCCTCGCACAGAGGTCGATATCCGATGAGACGCGCGCCTTGCAGGCCGATAACACCCGCCTGCAAGCCGAGATGTCCAGCCTCCGCAAAGAGCTGACAGAACTGCGCCAGGAAATGGAGAAGGTGCGGAAACAGGGTTCCGCCAATACCTTCATGGATGTGACAATGGAGGCCGCCCCTGTCCGGCCCCCACAACCACAACAAGAGACCTCTATTGAGGATATTTGCAGGACGGTAATGGTCCAGGTGGGCGGTATGCTCAACGCCCGTCTGGCTTCCCTAGAGGATAGGTTGCTCCCCGAAAGGAACCTGCGACCACCATTGGCGTCGGACAAGAAGAAGGAGGCCCGCACATATGCGACTGCGACCGCTGAGCCCACACCCGTACCATCTTCGGGTGCCCAAAAAACATCTGGGACAAAGGTGCCCCCGGTGCCAGCTCAGCCCGGTCCCAGTAGACTCACGCGCCAGGCGCCCACAGTGCCCAAGAAAGGCAAGAAAGGCTCCAAAAAAGGAGCAAAAAAGAAGGAGAAAACTCGGCCGCCGACTAGCGAGAACTCAAAGTCCTCCCCTGTCGCCCCCGTAGCAACATCAAATGCCCCCCCCTCGCCGTCCTCTTAACCCGGACGCGCTCGAGGAAAATTGGGTAACCGTAGGGAGGAATGGAAAAGCGCAACGGCACAAGTCGAAAGCGGCTCCCACGCAGGCATCTACATCTCCGCCTGCATCGCGGCCGCAGAGACTGAAAGTGCCTCGGAGCTCTGCCGTCGTCGTGACACTTACCGAGGCGGCAATCCAAAAGGGGCTGACATATAGCAGTGTCCTGAGAGAAGCGAGATCGAAGCTCGACCTAAAAGAGGTGATAGGCGTAGAAGCGGTGCAATTCCGTCGGGCGGTTACCGGGGCTACCATCATCCGCATCCCCGGCGCCACCAGCGCCCCGAAAGCAGATATCCTGGCGCAGAAGCTCCAAGAAATATATAAAAATGACGACATTAAGATCTCCAGACCTGAGAAAATGGTCGACGTTAAGATTGAAGGTCTGGACGACTCCACTACACCGGAGGAAATAAAAGAGGCCATAATTAAAAAAGGGGCATGCACGACTGACCAGGTCCGAGCTGGACAACTCCGCCAGAATAGATCTGGTCTTTACGACATCTGGGCCCAGGTCCCTGTCACAACAGCAAAGAAGCTAGTGACTGGCCGCTTCTTAGTGGGCTGGGTAGCTGCCAAGGTCACGATTGGCAGACCAAGGGAGTTACGCTGCTACCGATGCATGCAGCAAGGACATACAGCGAGTCGCTGCGACGCGGAGGACCGCAGCCGGCTCTGCTATAAATGTGGACAAGAAGGCCACAAGGCCGCATCCTGCCCGTCGCAACCAAACTGCATCCTGTGCACGGCGGCGGGCAAGGATGCCAAACACCGGCTGGGGAGTTTAAATTGCTCGGCGCCCAGAAAAACGGTCCCCAAGAGAGCGCTAGCGGAAGTAGCACGTAGCGCGCCCCCACCGAGCGGGGAAGAAATGGAGATAGCGGAAGCCGTGCAAAATTAACATGGCCCTTCGAATTCTTCAAGCGAACCTCAACCACTGTGCCCGAGCTCAGGATCTGTTCATACAGAGCTTGGCACAGTGGTCGATAGACCTAGCAGTGACATCCGAACCGTATCTGGTCCCGGATAGAAACAATTGGGTGGGAGACTTAGAACATCTTGTCGCGATATACACAGGCGGCAACCCCCCAATTGTTTCCTCCAAAAAAGGAAGAGGATGTGTCGGTGTCAAAGTCGCCGGCATGGCTTTAATTGGCGTATACTTCTCTCCAAATCGTCCGCTGGCAGAGTTTGAGGAATACTTAGAAGAGGTCAGTTCGCTCGTCCAGTGGGGAAGACCGCTCGGGGTTGTCGTGGCCGGGGACCTGAATGCCAAATCAAGGGCCTGGGGATCCTCGGTCTCAGACAGTCGCGGCGAGATACTTTTGTCATGGATGGCGCAACATGACCTGGCGCCACTTAATACGGGCTCCGTGCACACCTGCGTGCGCATGCGGGGCGGGTCTGTCGTAGATGTCACCCTTGCGAGTCCCGCCCTGGCATGCCGCGTGCAGGGCTGGGAAGTGTTGACTGAGGTGGAGACGTTATCGGACCACCGCTACATCCGGTTCGATATTCTCCCCTCGTCAGCGCCCCCGACCAGTCGGAGCATCGCCATTCCCCAGGAGATCGGACAGATGTGGTCGTTAAGATCTCTAGACCGAGAGACAGTGGAACTCGCCGCCATAGTGGGGACGTGGTCCTACAGAATGGAGAATAAATGTGTCGACGACGGTGTGCAATGGCTTGGCGAGGTACTCGAGCACATATCGGACTGCGCCATGAACAAAGTTCAACCGTCGCCGCGGCGACGTAATCGAGTGTACTGGTGGTCGGATAGCCTTTCACAGTTGCGCTCTGCCTGTGTGGCTGCCCGCCGCCGGTACACTCGATACCGTAGAAGACGTCCCGGATGGGAGGAGTCTCAGGAACGGCGTCTCTACACCGCATACCAAGAAGCCAAAAAGGCCCTGCGGTGTGAGATCGCCATTTCCAAAGACCAGGCCTGGGAGGAGTTCTTGAGCAGCCTAGAGTCAGACCCATGGGGCCGGCCGTACAAACTCGTTATGAGCAAGCTGCGCCCCTGGGCTCCCCCCCTTACTTCAACTCTAGACCCGGCACTACTTACATCTATTGTGTCGGCGCTCTTCCCTCTCAGCGCCCGAAGCACCGAATATGACTTCTCCGCCTCGATACCGGCCGGTTCTGTCCCGGAGGTAACCGAGGCGGAGATAAACTTGGCCAAGATTAAAATGCAGTGCAAGCGCACCGCCCCAGGTCCAGACGGGATACATGGGAGAGTGCTTGCACTAGCACTTCAAAACGGACTTGACGAACAGCTCGCGACACTGCTCACTAAGTGTCTAGAAGAAGGAGATTTCCCGACAATCTGGAAAACTGGAAGGTTGGTCCTGCTGAGGAAACCCGGGAAACCGGAGGACTCCCCGTCGGCCTACCGGCCAATAGTGCTGCTTGACGAGGCCGGCAAATTGTTCGAGAGGATAATTGCCGGTCGCGTCAATGAACATCTCTCCTCAGCGGGGCCAGACTTGGCAGATACCCAATTTGGGTTCAGAAGTCGCAGATCCACCATAGATGCGATTTCCAAACTAAGAAGGATTTGTGAAGAGGCGACATCTCGGGGCGGGGTGGCGATAGCAGTGTCGCTCGACATTGCAAACGCTTTCAACACCCTGCCCTGGGACAGTATAATGGCGGGACTCGAATACCATCAGGTCCCTTTATACCTACGACGAATCATCAGCTGCTACTTACGGGACAGAAAGATCCTTTTCCCCACTCGAGACAGCTGGGAAAGACATGACATAACGTGTGGAGTTCCACAGGGGTCGGTCTTAGGGCCGCTCCTGTGGAATATCGGATATAATTCGGTGTTGCGGGGAGCGTTAGTCCGCGGAGTGCAACTGATTTGCTACGCGGATGATACGCTCGTCGTAGCGACGGGTTCAGATCTCAGAGAGGCAAAACTGCGGGCCACTGCCGGGGCCGCACACGTTTCGGCAAAGATCCGCCGTTTGGGCCTGAGGGTCGCCCTCGAGAAGTCAGAGGCGATTTGCTTTCAAGGCTCCGGGAGAGCGCCCCAATCCGGGCTGGAAATCATAGTTGGAGGTACTTCAATTCCAATTCGAAGCACACTGAAGTACCTGGGTCTAACACTCGACTCGAGGTGGAGTTTTAAGCCGCATTTTGCGGCTCTAGCCCCAAAACTCGACGCCACAGCTGCGGCTTTAAGTCGCATTTTACCAAATGTGGGTGGCCCAAGTTCGAAGCGTCGTCGCCTATTCGCAGGCGTGCTGAGGTCAAAGGCCCTATACGGCTGTCCGGTTTGGGCCAACGACCTCTGCACGCAGAACAAAGTGATGCTCAGACGATCTCAACGCACCGTGGCGATCAGGGTCGCGAGGGCGTACCGTACGGTGTCTCACGATGCCGGGTGCGTCATTGCGGGTCTCTCACCGTGGCATCTTGACGCGGCCGCCCTGGCGGACGTCTATTGGCGTAGAGCAAGGAGACGAGCAGAGGGTGAAGAACCAACCCCTGAAGAGATGAAAACCTGGAGAACAGACGCCCAGAATAGGGTGATGGAAAGATGGAAAGAGGAGTTGGAAACATCTAGGGCCGGGTCGTGGACACTGGACGCGATTCGACCAAAACTCCAGGACTGGCTGAACAGGCGGTGGGGGCACCTTTCCTACCGGCTGGTACAGGTGCTGACCGGCCATGGCTGTTTCGGCAAATACCTACACCAAATAGCCGGTAGGGAATTAACACCTAGGTGCCACCACTGCCCTGAATTGATTGACTCCGTCTCACACACGATCTTTGATTG